>NC_071611.1:27931415-29131415 GCF_024509145.1 Vidua macroura
TTGACACATGGCAGAGAGAGATTGACCCCCACCTGGCTACAACCTTCTTGTAGTTGTAGAGGGGGATGAGTTCCTCCTTGAGCTTCCATTTCTCAAGAATAAAAAACGCCGTTTCCATCTGCTCCTCATAGGACATGTTTTCTAGACTCTTCCTCAGCTCTTCTTTCAACAAACCTCAGGGCCTCAGTGTGTTTCTTGTAATAAGGGGCCAAAAACTGAACACAGGATTCAAGGTGTGGCCTCACCAGTGCCCAGTACAGAGGACAATCCCTGTCCTGGTCCTGCTGGCCACACCATTGCTGATCCAGGCCAGGATGCCATTGGCCTTCTTGGCCACCTGGGCCCACCCTGGCTCATGTTCAGCTGCTGTCAGTCAGCATCCCCAGGTCCTTTCCAGCCACTCTGCCCCGGCCTGTGGAGCTGCCTGGGGTTGTTGTGACCCAAGGGCAGGACCCAGCACTGGGCCTTGTTGAACCTCACACCATTGGCCTCAGCCCATGATCCAGCCTGCCCAGATGCCTCTGCAGAGCCTTCCTGCCCTCCAGCACATCAGCACTCCCACCCAGCTTGGTGTCATCTGTGAACTGCATGAGATCATTGGTGAAGATATTAAACAGGACTGGCCCCAGTACTGAGCCCTGTGGAACAGCACTGGTGACAGAACACCAACTGGATGTAACTCTGCTCACCACCACACCCTGGCCTGGCCATCCAGCAGTTCTTTATTCAGTGAACAGTGCACCTACCCAAGCCATCAGCTGCCAGTTTCTCAAGGATAATGCTATGGGAAATGGTGTCAAAGGCTTTACTAAAGTCCATGCAGACTACATCCACAGCCCTCCCATATCCACCTTGTCACAGGAGGAGATCAGGTTGGTCAGTCAGGATCTACCTTTCATAAACCCCTGCTGGCTGGGCCCAGTCCCCTGACTGTCTTGGATGGCATGCGGGATGAACTACTCTCTTTAGTTAAAAGCAGCTGAAAGGTGGCTGGGTAGATAAGAACATAAAACTGGAAGTGGTTTTTTTTTTTTGGCTTCCATTACATTTGGGATATTGTTGTGCCAAGTGTTATAAGGATGGTGTGGTGCATCATAAAGACTGCCCTATAATCTGCCTGCTGATCCTGTTTAAATGTGGTAATTTCCATGTCTTGTTGTTGTAAAGTTGCCTGCAGAAAGTAATAGAGAGTTATTGTACTTGCAGATCTAAAATTCAGCATATATAAAGTATTGATACTTTCTAGTACTAGGTTCCTTGCACAAGGAAAGCCTATGAGCAAGTTATTTCTAAATATCTTTTATACTACGGAGTATTGTTTATGGAATGCAGTATGTGACTTGTCTGCACTTATTCCTTACATTCCTTTTCTTCCTACAGAAAATTCTGAAAATTTTGATTCTGTAATTTATTTTGAACTTAGAAATAAATATAGATGACAATGCAAATTGTTATAAAGTTTGACATTGTTAGTAAAAAAAAATTCCATTGTGAATATATGTTACTCATGGATAGCTGTGATGCTCTGTTTTGGAGATGCTTTTTTGTACTTGAACTTCTGTTAGTAGAAAACTTTTCTTCTTTCCTACCCATGATGTTAAACTAAATTACTTATTGTTATAAAATATTGTGTTATCCAGGCTTATGACATTGCAATCTGACAATTTTTTTAATGTAAACTGGTACTTTGAATTTAGAACAAAGAGTTAAATTTTTTTTGCAAATTGTTTCCCTTTTCTTTAGTTGGAGCCATCAGATGATTTCAGTTCGTGAGGCCAAGGCTATTGCAAGACCTGATGGTATTGAATGGAGAAACAAATTTATTTGTGTAGAAGGTAAAATGTGAAGCTGCATTATAATTTTTAACTATTAAGGCATTAAATACAAAAATCTATCAATTAGACTTTACCTTGATTGTGTTTTTAGAAATATATTGCACATGTGCATTATGTAGAGAAGGAATTTTAACCAGTGTAAACAGTTTGTAAACAGTCCTGTCAAAAACATTTGAGAAGGAAGCTTTAAAGTGTAGTATTTAAAAATAGTACTCCTGACCTTTTCTTCAAGAGCACTCATTGCCCTGTTATTTTTGGAACATGGCTTAGGATTTTGATAAGGAATGGCCTTTATGCTGGTAGTGTGTGTTTTTCTGCTCCACAAAAATAGTTGTCAGTTTTGCCAAGTTTGAACTTCTGAAAAAACACAGCAGGCATATACTCAGATTATTATTGAAGAATATTCTTTGTTAATGAAATGCTCTGGCATTGCAGTGATGTGGGTGTAGGTTATGTGTACATTGATCTTCTTGTGGGTACTATTTTTGGCTGGCTAGTGAACATAGGCTTTGTGCAGAGACTACATGATGCCTTCCAGAACTGGAGGGTAAACCCAGGCTACCTGTTGGAGTTGCAGGTCTCAGCTGTCTCAGTGCAGAACTAAGTAGGAGCACTATACAAGCAACCAGATTCATATGCTACTGACACCTTTCAGCTGCTGTGGGGAATGTACATGGAGAAGATGAGCAGGTGAGCATACATAGGAGATGAAGCTTGCACTAAGGAAAGAGAAGATGATAAACCAGAGAAGGATTGAGATGTTAGGAGAATAAGAAGAGACTGAAGGGACTGAGGGTTGCTGGGTAACTGGAAAAAGTTGTCACAAAAAGGAGAGGTGGCTGCAAATTAATGAAGGCTGTTAGGATAAGGATGTCAAGGGTTGATGTCGCAGGATGAAATAGGAATATAACTTGAACAGGAGACAAATGTTATGGGGAAAGTTGTTAGACACTGAGAAGATTTTGCTGGGGGAAGACGAGAACAAGACAGAAGTCCTATGGCTGAACAGATATTCTTCAAGATTGATGAGGTTTAAGGTTGGGGTATGTATGTACTTTCCTGCATTTGTGCTGTTCTGTGCAGAGAATCGCCTTCAATCAACTTCACGTACTGGTGAAGAAGAACACACTGAAATATAGTTGCACTGGACTCTGTGGTCTTAGAGTTGAGAAATATGAGAATTAGAGTATCTGCACAGCTGAAATTATTCAGAATAGCGTAGTGAGACATTGCCAAGGCTCTGGTCTGAATGTGGGAGGTGGGAATGCTGGGCAGCTATGTTTGCTGCTGTCACGTGATGCTGATCCACTGTGTTGCAGGGGGCTGTGTGTTTCAAGCTCTCAAGTATTTTATGACATTACAAAGTGGTTGAATAATTAGGTTATCTTTCAACCAGGCTGGAAAATAGAATACACATCAACATACTAAATAGACACTCTAGATTTTAAATTTAATGGTCTTGATTAATTAGAACTTTTCCTTAATATGTTTGCCTTTGAACTGTTAAAAAAAGGCAAAATTATCTATAGGTGGCATATCTGATTCCTTCCTTAGTTCAAGACTTAGTGTCTTTAGCCTCACATACCAATTTTTTTACCTCTGATTTGGGAGGGAAAAATAAAATCTCCTACTTTTGCTCAAAGTAGACTTCATGTTTATAAAAGCTGTTAGACTGAACTAGGTTAACAAGTATGTACATAAATTTCTGTGTACTTGAGAAGATTGCAAAAGTTAGGTAAACATGCCAATATATTCTCTTTTCCAACTCTTTGTCAAATTTTTCTGTTCGCAGAATAATATTTCAGTAATTGGTACTATTGCATTTATTTTTAAATATCTAAAATATATTTGTTGATAGATTACACAGGCTTGTGCCTGCAAGTTTCCACAATTCTTCATGTAGTACTGTATTTAGATTAGCTCAAGAAAAACTGTGTTCAGTTTTAAATGTTATGGGCCTTAAGGTTGGTTCTCACATGTATTTCTGCTGTTAGAGAAACAAATATAGTAGAGATGCTCTTTCCAGTCACTTTAAAATATGATAGGCTTTTACCATGATGGGGATACAGAGATACAGAGAACCCTGCTTTTAGATTATATTTTGAACAATCTTTGTCAGAAGCTCTAAATGGCTATTGACTATTCTAGTTTGAGTTTAAATCTTGTCTGTATCAAGTAATATCAAATACTCTCCTGTTGGAGAATAGGAAAAGCTAGAAATGTGGCAATTTTATGAGATAATTACATTGATAATAATTTAGGGAAATCAGAAGCCATCTAAGCTGCACCTGATTCATATTTGTAGTTTCAAGTCTTTCAGATCCACATGCTAAAAATAAGTCAAAAAATAATTCCTCAGGGCTTGGTTAGCAGCAATTCTGAAGTTGTGTGATATCTTGTATTTTTGTTTGGAAAAATTATTCCCTTTAACCTTTCCCTCAAGCATCAGTGTTAAAGCTGTGTTACTTTTTTCTTTTAATATTCCCATCTCTGTGTGTGAACAAAATAACTTACTTAAAATAAACTCTTACTGTCTTGATGGTTAGAAAATGTAGTGGTGTAAAGAGTAGCTGATTGTAAAATTATTCTTGCTGTGCTTCAGAGAACCAGTTTATCTTTTGACAGTCAGTAAATATGCAGAAGATTAAAGGGAAGGTGTGTGTTAGCTTTT
Source organism: Vidua macroura (assembly GCF_024509145.1). NCBI lineage: Eukaryota > Metazoa > Chordata > Aves > Passeriformes > Viduidae > Vidua > Vidua macroura. The sequence goes on from NC_071611.1 coordinate 27,935,922, forward strand.
GTGACTGGAATGCCTTTTTTCCACTGATGGTTTGAGAAGATTGTACAGTTCAGCCCTTGTTGCTTTAAAATATAGATATGACTTGATTCAACATAAAGGTCCTAGCATTAAAAAAGCAATTACCATCACATTTATGATGCACAAATGAAATGCTGTATTTGTTCACATAGTAAGGGACATGGAGTTCTTAATTACACTAAATCACTGTCTCAAATAATGGGACTGACATTAGAGGACTGTGTATGTTTTATTTGGTTGCCAGTTTTTCTTCTAAACTAAAAGTATAATGCATTCTAAACTAAAAGAAATCTGCCTGTAACCGTCTACTGAAAACTAGGTAGTTTGAAGAGAATCCTTTTAGAAAACTGCTAAATACAACATTTATTGCATATAAAAATTGTCTTAGTTTTCTTTAATTTAAAAAGCTAGCAGAAATAAAAACTTAGAGCCATGGAGCACGTACCAGATTTGAAATTCTAGTCTCCATAAAGGCACAAGCCCTTCTGGTGTCTGTGTAATGCTTTATTTTGCTATACATCACTATCTGAATAAAAGTAATTCATAACCAGCTAGACCAAAAAAAAAAAAAAAAAAGTCTACCTGATCTAACAAATATTTCTGTGGTCCTTGAGGACTTGCATACATTCTACCAGTGTGAAATACACAATATTACTTCAGCAGTTCTCTATTAAGGCTCTATTAAGGAAAAAAAAAGACTATAAAATCTGGTTTGTAGCACACTGTAATGCATAGTCCCTGCATCATAATTTTTTAGTATCAATTGCTTTAATGTTGGCAACCGTATCAGTAGCAAGAAATACTTTTTTAATCTTGCAATTAAAAAAGTTCCAAACTATTAATTAAATTAGGATAAAAAGGGGGGGGGACATCACACTAATTTGTAGTCTATTAGAAAGTAGAACCCCCAAATGGTTAACTTATGAACAAATACTGCAGAATAGGTATGAAGTGATAAAATACATTTTACAGGAGTTGATATGTCTTATATTCAAGTCATAGTAAATATTTTGCTATATTCTCAGTATTTCACTGAGAAGCTGTTGAATGAGATGAATCTAAAATGAATAGTTCCAAGAGTCTCATGTGTAGTAAGTTTCAAAATATTTTAATATGCAAAATTGTAGTTTGTTATCACAGACTATTGAGCTGTAGCAGATAATTACTACTGCATAAATTCAACACAATCATAGTATGCTTCAATAGATAATAATAACCTGAGTTTATTAGGAATTACACATCATTAGAGCATTAATTGAATCATAGAATGGTGTAGGTTGGAAGGGACTTTCAAGTATAATCTCTTTCCAACTCCCCTGCTATGGACAGGGACATCTTTTACTAGACCACTTTTCTCGGAGCCCCATCCAACCAGGCCTTGAGCACTTCCAGAGATGGGGCATCCACAGCTTCCCTAAGCAACCTCTTCCGGTGCCTCACCACCTTCACAGTAAAGAATTTCTTCCTAATATCTAGTCTTAAGCTTGCCCTTTTTGGTTTAAAGCTATTTCCATCTGGTCCTATCAGTACATGCTGTTGAGAAAAGTCCCTCTCCAGCTCTTCTGTAAGCCCCTTTTACATACTGGAAGGTGCTATGAGATCTCTCCCAGAGCCTTCTCTCCAGATGGAATGGCCCCAGCTCTCTCAGTCTGTCCTATCAGGAGAGGTGCTCCAGCCCTCTGACCATCTTGGTGGCCTCCTCTGGACTCCCTCCAGCAGGTCCATGTCCTTCCTGTGCTGGGACCCCAGAGCTGATGCAGCACTGCAGGTGGGGTCTCAGCAGAGCAGAGCAGAGCAGAGGGGCAGAATCCCCTCCCTGGCCCTGCTGCCCACACTGCTCTGGATGCAGCCCAGGACACGTGTGGCTTTCTGGGCTGTGAGTGCCCATGGCTGGGTCAGGTCCAGCCTCTCATCCCCCAGCACCCCCAAGTCCTTCTGGGCAGGGCTGCTCTGAGTGACTTCTCCCAGTCTGTAATCATGTCTGGAATTGTTCTGACCCAGATCCAGCACTTTGCACTTGCACTTGTTGAACTTTCATGAGATCTTCATGGGTCCACTGCACAGATTTGTCCATGTCTGGATAGCATCCTGTCCTCGTGTCCTAGTGTCAATGGCACTGCTCAGCTTTATGTCATCTGCAAACTCCCTGACAATGTTCTTCATTCAGGGCATTCAGAGAATTCAGTATTGGGTTTTTTTCTCTTTTTTATTGGTTTGGTTTTTTTTTGTCTTGTGTTTTCTTGTTCTTGTGGGGGGTTATTTTGTCTTATTGGTTGGTCTAGTTTAGTTTTCATGTTTGTTTTTGATCTTGCAGAGCCCTTTGATGGGACAAATACTGCTAGAGCTGTACATGAGAAACAGAAGTTTGATATGATCAGAGGTGAATTTGCACAGGTAAAAAGTAATCTCATGTAATTTTTCTGGTCACTTTGTTTTTCAAGATAGTTTTACTATGCTAGTCATTAAATCTGCCTGTTAATGAAGTTTTATAGCTTGTACTATAGGTAATAAAAATGCATGTTTTTAAAAATATGTGGAAAAATAATTTAACAGTATTCTTTAATGTCTGCCATTAAAATTCAGGTTACACTAAAATCGGTACTCAAAATAGTAAAAACCCTCTCTTAGATTTTCTTGTGTGTGTAAAATTCTAACAGTGGTTAATAGCTTTAAAGTTACAACTTTGTTTTCATTCATTATTTCTTCCTATATTAATTTGAGTGGTAATAGATAATATTTTATACTTCTTACTAATCCATATTTTAATAAATATCACCACCAAAATAATGGTGGTTTTCTGATTTCTGATAACTTATTTAGATGGTACTTTTCTTCAGGGAGACCATGCTCATAATTTTAGAACATGAGTAGTTCCAGCATGAATTTTCACTGTCCCAGTCAGGGGAGGAAAGGACACGTTGAAACAAGGAAAAATTTAGACCTTGATTAAGCATAATTTTTCTGAAAATTTTTGGTATCAACTCTCTTTTATGCTTCTCTCCTGTCATAGGCATTGCAACTGCAACCTTGTTTCTGAGATCTCTGACTATTTTTTATGTAGTTATGACTAGGGATTAATGCATAGAACTGGCTTCCAGCTTTAACCAGTTAAGACTCCTTTATTAAGCTGTCCTTGGAGGATCGTGTTTACTCCAGTTATTCATATCTTCAAGGACCTTGAAACAAAAAGTAATTCAATGCCAGATACTTGTAATAGAGCAAATGCAAATGCTAAAAGGACACCTTAGTCAGAAAAGGTTAACATTTTCTTTGTAATTCTATTCAGAAATGTTAATACGTTTTTCTTTTATTTAACCATGTTAGCGTACAAAATACTGAATTGTTCACATACTGGTACATTAAATAGTTGATTTTGTGAATCTGCTAAAGTCACGTTTACAAAGTGGTTTGGGCTTTTGTGGTACTGTGAAATCAGAGTGAACTTCTCTTTTCAGAGTTTTCAGTTAACAAAATTCATTTCAAACCTCTGTGATTTTCTGAAAAATGTAAAAGCAGATGTTTGATCCTAGCTGTCTGGAACCAATATACTTGAGTGATACAGCCCTGAAAAACGTTCTTTTTACCAGATACCATAAGAATGATAGTTGCTCTAAAAGTGCAAGTACTTTTTAATATCCTGCACTATTTTTTAAAAAGCTTAAGCAATCTGTTTTGTCCTTGAGAGAATTGTTCTTCTTGTGGTTTTCATTACACTTCGGAGTGTAAATGATTTCTGTATAAACACAGGAGGGTCACTGCAGTTCTTTGCAGGCTCATGGCGTAACACATGTCCTGAAACTCACACTAAGAACACAGAAGAAGGTTGAAATAAGCTATTTTAGAGACATATCTAAGTTCTGGAAATGATAATGCCTAACATCATTTATCGGGGACTGTGATATGTGTGAATTTGAGATAATTATTTTGCAGTTAGAATACCAGTGTAATGCTTAAATATTGTTAACATCTCTTTCTCCAAAAGTCTGTTCTTGAAAGGCTTTACCTTCCTCATTAATTCATTTCATTTTGTGTACTTTTTGGATTTGCTTACCTTAAAAAAAATCCCAAAAACAAATGGAAAAAAAAAACAAACCTCAACCTGCAAAATTTCTTTTCAAGAAGGGGAAAAAGATCAACCTTAATTTTGTGGAACTGTGATGCTTATTGCTAATAATGGTATTTAAGTTTTAATGGCAAAGATTATATAGTCTTTAAAAAAAAAAAAAATGTGTTTTTTTCCCTCAGGCTTGGCGATTATTACGAGACAAGAAAGATCTGAACTGTATATTACCTTTAAAAGCAGTCAAACAGAAAAGATAACTAGTGTCTTTCATTTTCCCTTTTTTCGGATCCTGCTGAAATAAAGAAGAGAGACAAAATCAGGAGGCACTCACCCCATGGTTTTTACGACCTGTTTTTCTCTGTAAACTTTTGTTAAGAAAATGTTTATAAGGATGTGGCATATTTTATTATTGGTATTTGTTAATACAGCTGTTCAAGATACGCTTTCTGAAAATGCTTGCATTTTTGACTTTTAGAAGAAACTCACAGCAAACAAGAAGATTATGTGTATTTTAAGGAAAGTATGGGGATATACTGACTTGTTTCTTGTTTGATCTGTGTAACCATTATTTCAGAGAGATTTAACCATGAAAGATAGACATTCAAAGTTAAACCATGTGCAAATCTGACTACATCTTTAAGGCACTGTGCACTGCCAACTTCTTGATGAACAGAGAGTCTGTGCTTTACATCTGCTGAATTGCAGTAAGCATTTCTGCTCAACTTAGCACTTTCCAGTTTTATTTCACTTTTACTTGGAATAACAAGCAACTGTTTATGAAAATGAAGGTAGATTATGGTTGGTAGTACTCTGAATATCAAGAACTATAATCTAAACCAGAATTTTCAAGCAAGAGTTGTACTATGAAGAAGAGTTGAAGTAAAAAAATCTCAATTCAATGCACATAAATGCTTCACATTCACACAGAGTAGGAAAATTTTTTGTGCTTCCTTTTACATATTTGAAGTAATAGTGGTACCTCTTCTGGAGAAAAAGTCCAAATCAAAATCAAAACACCTTACATCAGTGCTAAAATAAGCTGGGCTTCTCATTTGATTTTTATAAATGTTTGTGATTTGATTAGCCACTCTAAATTGAATCTAAGTAAGTAATATTGAAAATTATAGCTCTTCCAAAAAAATTGCAAACCTTCTCTTAGACCTCCTATAGCTCAATTTGTGTCTCTCATATATTTGTTATTGAAGACCAATTAATTTTTAAGGTTGTATTTACCACTGAATTCAAATTCGTACTTCCATTTTTTTAAGTTTAATATTTTATATGGTGTCTAGTGAAATAAAGTTTATATATGGAAGATACAGGTTATTTTTCCAATTTATGTTATTTTGTACTGTGTATTTAAAGTATTTCCTATAATTAAGTAGAATAGGAAATGCCCCATGAGGTAAGGCTCATGTTGCAATTCATCAAGATCTATCATGGCTATTCTGCAGTACATCTGTGAATAGGCAAAAGTTTGGTTTATTACTTTCTCTAACAAGATTGTGGAAAACTCTTCTAACTGTAGAATAACAAGTATTATGTCATCTTGTGCAAACTTTAAGTTCTAGTTTATTTAGAAGTTCTAAGTACTGTAAACTATATGCCTGATGTGAGATTACTTCCTATACATTTCGTCACGGTCTAGTCTATGTAGAATTTTGCCTTTTTTCTGCAATTGACTTTTCTTCTACCATTTTAACTGTCTTTCAATTTTAATATGGCTCTAGAAGTCCACTGAAATGTTCTTCCTCCTTGTGTATGTTCACCCTCACTGCCCTTTTTCTATAGGATGGTAGACTTGAGTATCAGTGAAACATTCACTTTGATTCACTTTATGTAAAATTGAAGCACAAGATTTTATGACAGGATGATGTCTGGGTTCAAAGATGCTCTACAAGCTCTATGTAGATTCTGGGAAAAGAGAATGTTTGCTATATCTTCTTACAAAATATATTGGCTATATCTTTGTCTAGAAAATTTAAAACTTTCCCAACCTAGAATAAATAAGAAGGGACATAAATGTTTAAAGTTGGTAAAAATATGTTTTGAGTGAGCTGAATGTGAGAAACAAAACTTTATAAAAGGCATAAAACTTTCTTATGAGTTTGTATTGCATCACCTTATGTGTCAACATTTCTTATACCTTAAATTAATGCTTCATGTTTAATTTAATTCCTAACTATTTTTAAAAGGTTAGTTTAAAACATTGTGGTATCTCTGAGCTACTCTATAAAAAGTGCCCTACCAATTCAGTGGTATTTTTAATACAAGTTAAGGTCTGTAACCACAACAGTCTTTGTCTTTCAAAAGAATCCTTTGTATTTTTTTCTCAAGTTTATGTCCTTCTGATAAACCATGTCTATAACCAGAAAATCTAGATGGTAGTTTTCCCCAATTTTTTTGGAACAGACCTGTTGATAGCATATTTGTTAAATAGTGGGCTGCAACTTTTGTCAGAAAACTTCAGATGTAATACCACAAAGTAAATGGCTTGGGAAGAGTGGGTAGGAGCTGGACTTTAACTTTGGGTTCAGTTCTGTATAGTCTGAAGTTGTTCGAGGTTTAATGACCTGCATTGTCATCTACTCTGGGCAAGTATTCAGAGTAAAAAATTCACTAATGACTACCATAAGTTTTAGTGTTAGGGTAAAATTTTCAATATTCCTCCGCTTAAAAATAAAAACTTACCTTCTTATCCCTTGGCATACATCCTAGTAGGAATAGTTTTTTCTGAGAGCTCTTTGGTAAAAGGTATTTTTCACAACTGACCAAGGTGCCAGTGTCTGTGCAAGATGCTGTATTCTTTGGGATTTGTTATTGCCTTGAAATAAAGCTGCTTTAGTTCAGCCTTTTTTTTTTTTTTTTTTTTTTTTTTAATTATTATTCTTGACTACTCTTTGGCATTGGGTTTTCTTGTCATTTCTCACCTCATGTGTCAGAAACCACTTGTGTCTTCTCTAGGATTTTAAGAATTCTCTTTAGTCCTTCAGGACTAAATTAACAGGCTCAGAGGTGCACAGTAGGACCAAACATCGGCAAGAGCTTCACATTTGGTGACAGTAATGCAGAACTGGCATAGGCTATGCACTGTGAAACTTAAAGTTTCTCTTCCAGCTCTTGCTCTCACTTGTCTTGAAATGTGAATGTGTAAGTGAACTCTCAGTACCTTTAGGTGTGTTGACAGTATAAGGTGTTACTTTTTAAAAATCCCTCACAAAGAAATCAATATAAATCAATTTTAAGACTCACATTGCAGGGTGGCATGGTCATTTGGGAGAAACGGGCAGGGATGGTAAAAGGATGTAAGATGATTTGTATAAAAACTGAAATTAGCATTTGCAAATACAATATATTTGTGAATCCCAAACATTTATTTGGAACTAGTGCTTTACTTGAACATGTGTTACTGGACTTGAATCACAGTATATTTAATGTTAAATTTAAGTCCATCAGAGAATGTCGCTCTTGCTTTATTGTATTGTACTTGCTATGGGTTGTCCTGTATTTTGTGGGTTTTTGTTTTGTTTTGTTTTGTTTTGGGTTTTTTTTTGGGGGGGTTTTTTTGGTTTGTTTTTTTTTTTTTTTGGTTTTTTTTTGGGTTTTTTTTTTTTTGGTTTTTTTTTTTTTTTTCCTTGTTCTCTGTAATCTTCCTGTGTTCAGGTATAAATATTTCCATTGATTTTACTGTCTGAAGAGCATGAAAGAATGTGCAATTTTGGTCCATTACAGGTCAAATTCATTTGTGAGAAGTACAGATGGAAATAAATTGAAGGGTTTCTGGTAAAAGAGTACTTGCCTTTTTCTTGCTGTGCTGAAGACTGAATCAAAGCTTGTGCAATGTATGTATGTTTCATCTATAAGCATTTCTAGAAGACTTGTAAAGCTCTTGCCTTCCACATGAAATTTAAGGAAGAGTACTTCATATTCTTTACATTTTGCTGTGTACACTGTCTATGCTCATGATGAAATGTAGAGTTTAATTTAGTTTAATATCTGTTTCAAATACACTTTTCAAAAAATTACATTGTCACCTTGTATATTGTGTATGTCACTGTGTGGGTCAAGAGAGCAGAAAGACCTGTACATACTGTTTTGGAATGTCAGGAGAATTGCGTGCAGAGGTATCTTGTAGTCAGAAGTACTTGGCTGGGTGTTTCTATACTTACAGCACTCTTAAGGAGGAGTTTGCTGATTGATTTATAACCAGATATTTATTTGATGAACAATAAAGAAAAAAAAGCTGGGGGCATTGGAGTTATACTGTGCATAAAGTTGTTTATACTTGAGATATCTTGGAAGTTCTTTACTTAGAATCAGGGTTTAGTGCTTTTCTTCCTCTTCTAAATTTTTTGGTTTTTTTATTAAAGTCATTATTTTGACTAATACAGATTGGAAATATTTCTGTTTTGTTTGTGTAAAGCACTGCATTTTGTGTAAAATGCAGAATAATAAAGTATAACTGTGGCTTAACCTAAACTCTGCATGGTAGTACAGTTTGTCTTTGCTTTAAATTATAATTGGTTCTAGTATGCTCAAATAGGAAGTTTTAAATGTCTTGTGATTAAACACATTGATAAATTGAGAGTTTAAATACATTCCTTTTGCATGGTTAAATACCACAGTGTGTCTGATATCTCTTACAGTATGGTATTAATAATTAAATGTGTTTGTCAGAGGCTCATCCACTAGTTATTGTATTTGACCTTTCCAGCTTGAGCTTGAGGCACTCTGGGTGTGCTCAAGGGCAGAACTTGTGAAATGTACCTTCTCTTGGGGCCACAGATGAACGCTCCTTCTGCTTCATCTGTACCATCCACCCCGAATTTACTGGAGGTGACTGGGGAAGGTCTGCTTGGCCCCCTTCCTCCCTACTGCTGCCTGACTGCCCTGTGTGCTGTACAAGCAACTCTGTGGCAGTGGCAGCAGGCAAAGGGGGAGAGCAGCTGGATAGATGGCCATGGGGCCACGTGTCCTGGCACCGGGTTGGTGCTAGGAGACAGGGTAGGAACAGCAGCGACTCTGCGCTGTAACTTTGATGCCTTCTATTTAAAGACTGCCCTGAGTCAGGAGAAGTGAGTGCTACCGGGGATGACAGTTGCTTCAGGCAGCCCTGGGGAGGACAGGGTTGGGGGTAAACATCACCGGCAAGGGCCTGAGCAGAGAAGGGAATGGAGGGCTCCCGCAGTGCTGAGTGTGACAGGGCATCCGAGACTTCGTCCTTCATAGGAGATGAAGAAGAAGAGGAAGAAGAGGAGGAGGAGGAGGATGAAGAGGAGGAGGAGGAGGAGGAGGAGGCCGTGGACCCAGAGGAAGCGGAGGAACTGACTAATAGGTATGTCTCCCCAGGGACCCATAGCCCCAGAGGGAGCTAGCAGCTCTACCCCAAAGCATCATCCCCCAGAAAGTGCCAGGATTGGAGTCCCATGCTGGTTTATTGACTTTTCCCCCTTCCCTAACCCAATTGCTCTAGATAAGAAAAAGGGGGGAGTAAAGGGCTGTAGTACTTTTTTCAGATGAATATGGCTGTAATTAAATTTCGTGTGGTAAGCGCCTACCCTGAGTTCCCTGAAAGCTTTTCTATTTAAAGATCCTCTGATGTGCCAGCTCAAGTGGCATCTCCTTCCACTCCTCCCTCTCTGGCTGACTCTTTGTCACATATGGATCTTAAACGCTCTGCAGATTTGCTTGTCAGGGAGAAAATGCTCAAAGATTATAATGGTGCATTAAAATTGGTTCCTTTTTATGTGCCTTTATTCCTTCCCACTTGTCTCTCCCTCTTCAGTTTCTTCTTTCCTTCAAAAGGAAAAACTTGTTATAGATGCCTGCTATTGCTGGTCATGATTTGTAAGGCTGATTTTTGTGGTGGAATGGGAAATATTCTATCACTTTGATCTTTAATTTTTTTCTCTTAGTATTTTTGTTTTCTTAGTAAGTCTTCCACAGAAACAGTTTATTGTCCTACTATTGCTCTCCTACCATTAGGAATCTAACAAGCAAGGCTGTGGCCCAGTGCCCTGCCCAATGGTCCTGTGCAGGATGTGGAGGCATCTGCAACCTGGTCCATGCAGACAGACTCTGGCTGTGCCAGCACTGTTGGTTTCACAGAGACCACAAGGCCTGAGAGTCCACCGGCTCATACCAAGTCTCAAGATTTCTTCCTTGACTTGAGTAGACGCCATCAGTTTTAAGTGGATACTGTGGAAGAACCTAAGATGTTGATGTTGTTAGCTTGAGTTTTTTTCCAGAAACCCATTTTTTAAGAAACGTGACATACAGTTCCTAATACCTCTGTGCTGTGGAGCCATCCACATTTACCATCACTCTGTGTGTATCACAGTTCAAAGTGCTTTCTGACATTGCTGATAGTCACTGGAGAAAAAAGATGGCAGTGGGGGGCTCTCTGCAGCCTAACCCACCCAAAGTGCTGCAAGAACAAAAGCCAAGTGGGGAAATGTATCCTAGAACTGTAGGATAAAGAGCTAGTTTTCCACAATGGGTGGACACCCTGGTATGTAATGCTGCTTTTTTTCTCAAAGTGAGGTGTTGGCTTTTCAGTCCTATACTGGCAGAGAGAGGGATTGCATGCCAATAAAACACTGCTTGCACATGGTTGTATCTCTGCAAGAAAACCAGCTGAAGTCCATGGAGTGGAGCCGCTCACTGCATGGAGATAAACCATGATTTAGATAGATAATTTTTAATAGAATCTGGAATTAAATAGCTAATAATAAAGCTGAAATTCTAAAACACAAGTAGGAATTACTAAAAAGGTAGTGAAATCTATGTAGCCTCACAATTCTTTACTACTTGTGCTGAGAGGATGATTTTTCTATGGGTGCCTGTTAGCAGCTCCTCACAAATGGGTCTTCTGGCTGGCAACTTCTGCAATGCAAACTTCAGCATTGCATCTCAGCATTTAAATCACAGCAAACATTCCCTTCAGCTCCCACTTATATTAAACACAGCAGAGTTTTTTCTCTCTCCTTACTAATAAACAGGTCATAGACTACCAGAGAGGCTTTTAACAGCTATGCTAAGTGGTAACTCAGCACATTTAAATTGGTTAGTTTAATTAGGTTAAAAGAGATGTAAAATTTTACATTCAGTGCAAATGTGGTGACTGCACCAAGCACTCAGCAATAGCTTGGAAAAGTTAAATAAAACTGACTCTTTAATTGCTTAGATGTTGTCGCTAATGTCAGCAGGGTTGTTGAGCTTCAGGCCTCCTCCTGTGGTCAGTGCCTGGGCAGGGCTCCTGGCAAGATGAGACAGGTTAAGGCCCTGGGACATACTCAAGCTGTGAGCTAATTCTTTGTTGACAAACAGGTTTTCAAGTCCCCATTGCAGAACAGATTTTTTTGAGTGCATGGGCTTTGAAAACATAGCTTAGAGGAGATGTAACCAATATGCAAACCTGGCTGAAGGCAGCTTGTCCTGGACCCTGCTGCCATCAATTTATTTTTAACAACCCCAAGTTCTCTGTTGCTTCTGCTTTCCTCCTTTGAATGCAGTTGAACAGCACCTGGTTGTGCAAGTCAGCAGGAAAACTCCACTGACTCCTATTTCTGCCTTTCAAGCACATTAAATAGCCTCATACCTAATTTATATAAGAATCATGCAGCAAGATGAGTGCCCCAAGGTCAGGAAGTGCCTCTATGAAACAAGCGTAAGAGCCCTGGTGTTCCTCTGAGATACCAGCCCCTGAGCTCTGACCAAACCACTCTGCTTCCACACTGTGCAGCAGCTGCAGCAAATAAAATCCCAAAAGCTGCAGTAGAAATGATGACTTGTCTCAAAATTACAAGGCACGCATGTGAAATGCAGAGGAGTTTGGGTTTCATGTCTTTATTACCCTTATTAATGTAATGTTTAAATAATTTGGTTTCCAATCACACTTTTTTATATCAGTAATGAGACTAACATGCAGCATCAGAACCTATTAAAAAGGTGGGATAAGGGTTTCATAACCTTGTCAGCACAACAATGCCTCTGATCTGTATAGCACTCGTACAGTATTTTCTTGCCTTTGGGCATTTTATTATTTAGGATAGATGATCATGGTAGATGACTTCTATTTTTAGCTCCATGTATCCAATTAATCACCTAAACGGGAAATATTTTGAATACTGTGTTCGTTAAGGCAAATACGGGTAGGAAGTTAATAGGTTTTAATTTTTGTATTGGTAATGGTGAAAATTAAATCTAACTGAAGTAAAATTGTTTATTGTTTAACTGGTTTACATACCCACTGGCATATCTGTGTCTCTAACAAATGTGTGATGGGTGAGCTGTTCTGACACAGTTCTGTCTTTCAGACCATTCTCAGCTGATTTCCTTCTACAGAGGGAAGGTCTCTGGATGTGTTTTTGTGCAGGGTTAACATAAAAATGGCTCTGCAGCCAGTTTAAGTGTTTCCAGAGAGCTTGTTTGCCTGGAATAGATAAAGAGCATTTTATCTACTTGTTTAATGTTTACCTATAACCAGTAGATGGGGAGAAAAATGGGGAGAAAATTGGGGAAAAAGTCCTTAAGTTCTGGAAGTGGTTGAGTTTGTTTTATTAATGAAGCAGTCCTTCCACAAGATCAGAGGTGGTTAAGCTTTAGAGACATGTCTCATTTATAATGATTGATGAAAATGAATATAAAGGGAAGTACAGTGGAGAAGGCGTCTTCCTGCCACATGGGGAATGCTGCAGCATCTAGGAGAGCAAAAGACTGGAATGATAGCAAATGCATGGTGAGAAGGAAGGGGGGGAGAGTACTGTGGATTTGTCTTCTGAAAATAAAAGTTACCATACCTTTCCCAAAGTGGAGAAAGACGGGGAGAGCATATGTGATTTTAGATGCCTCTAGATGAGGCAGTGCCTGACATGGGCCAGGGTGGAAGAAGCTGGCAGGGCTGTTTTTCTGCCACCTGCAGCAGGAGCATTAGCAGGGAAGGTGAGAGAGATAGGAAGCAGAGTTGTGTGGGTCATTGCAAGCACGTCATGGCAGAAGCTTGAGCAAAAGGTAACTGAGCAGCTGAATGAGGCAGAATGCTGAGGTGGGGGCATTGCAGAGAAGAGGGGTGCAGCCAGCCCCCACTTGCTCCTGCAGCTGGGCACTCCATGTTTTGTTTCTCTTCAGCCTCTTGAGTCCTTAATAAAGGCCTGTGTTGCATAGGGCTCTCAGACTTCAAGAAGTTCCCCACTGGGTCTCAACAGAGTGATTACGTAACTGTGTAAAGGAAGTGCTGCACCCAAGACTGAAGTGTTTGGTACCTGTGCTCCCTCTACAACATGGCGGAGAATCCAGAATGCAGGAGCATGGCAGACCTCTAGGCATGGCAGTTCTGTGAGTTTCTCAAGCAGCATCTGATCCTGCAAATGGCAATGCCACTAGGACATGCCATGACCTGGTGTCTGGAAAACAGACTAGGACTACAGCAGACTGTGTTCCTTCATAAGAGATGGAAAAAAATGTGTGAGACAAGCCCAGGTCCTGGCTCCCAGCTACTCATCATAAAACCCAGCTTTGTAGCTGGGCAAGCAGCTGTCTTACTGGTTTTAGATAGTAGTTCCTTTGAATTTTGACACATGCATGAGCCACTCTGTTGCCAGATGAGGCATCATTAGCTGAAAGAAGTCAAAGGTGGAAGGCTGGGTTTGAAATTATGTCTTTCTGTAGCTCCCAATTCTCTTAGCCTGAAGAACATGGATGAGCTGTAGCCATGGGAAATGCAGAACAATAGGCAGAGACCTTGCTGAGCATACTGATTGCTGTATGGGGAAAGGGGCATCATGGTAAAGGCAGAAACTACAGATATGTACAGAATAAAAACACAAGCACAGAGAAATGTTTCCTTCAACTGGGAAAACAAGCTGGCAATACCAATTTCCACCACTCCTGCACTGTGCCTGAAGTGGGAGCTTTCAGAAAATGAGATCTTGTCAGCACAGATTAGAGACATAGGTTGACATCTTGGTCATTTTATCTGTATTGTTTTCAGCTTGTGAGGAATTATGCAGCAAACAGCTACACATTTTTATGATATCAGTAGTAGCAAGGTCTAATATGAAGAGGATAAAGAGAGGCTAGGGAGAATTTTAGAAAGCTGATAGGCTGGCTACATGTATATCTCATAGTAGTGGTGTGCACAGGTGGGTAGACTCCACTCACTGTGTGAACAGAACCACTCCAGCAGCTGGGGAAGTGAAAACTCTTCCCTCATATGATTCATAAAGGAAAATTTGTCCAGCCTGCCAGGCTGGACTAGAAACCTGAAATCCTAGTGGACACGGCACAGAAGTCATAGTGAGAAGCTGTGAGAAGCAGGAGGAGGCAGGAAGAAAAATCTGGGTTTGAGCTAGTATGGCAGGAGGCACAAAACTGGTTGTCAGTGTCTTCAAGACTAAGAAAAGGTTTAAGTCAATGTCGTAGCAGTGAAATAACATGCTGATAATATAAGCGCCAACAGGAATGGGTGTGAAATGTCTACATGGAAAAAAGACAGCACTGGCTTTTGCCCTGGATGTCAGTGACTTCATATCTACATTTATGAGCTGAAACATTGCAAACATCTTTTTCCAGTGGCATACACTTCCTCTGACTAGAGAGGGGTCTTTCAACTACTACTGTGCAGCTTGTAAGCAGTTCACAAAAGAGCAACATTTGGAAGTGCATTGGAAGTAAATGTTTGAGTTCCACGTCTCTCATTCTGGTCTTAAAAGTATAAAGCACTATCTCCTCACACTGTAGAGGAATATGAACTGTGACAAGTTTGTGACCATGAAAATGAGATAATGATGTATATATAATTCAAGCTTTTTGCATAGGCAGGGCCAGGGCAACCTCTTCTTATTAATTAATATCAACTCAAGTGGGAGTGCTGCTCTATTCTGTATGAAGGTTTATTTAATTGCACCAAGTAGTGCAGAAAATAGGTTCAAAATATAAGAATGCTTTAGAAGCTGAAAAATGTAAAAAAAAAAAAAAAAGAAAAAAGAAAAAATAATCTGTTATTGTGGACTCAAATAACTGAAAGCTTCCTTAGTAGTATTGATATTGATTTTTTTTTTAATTTAATCTTATTTTGCTATATCCAAGTCAATGCCAAGCCATGGAACTGGCAAAGGAAAAATAAAGAGAAAAATTGGTATGAATGTTTTCTGCTGTACCTCTTTCTCCAGCCTGTAAGTTTTCACCTATGGAGCTAACCTTTCTAGAGAATACTACATACACCAAGGCAGATAATCAGCTGCACATGCTGGGGCTTAAATCTGTTTGAGGGCTGGGTTTGTGAGGCAGGAGGGGATTGGCTAACATGCAATTATTTAGTATTGCACTCTCAGACATGCTTTGAATTGTAGGCCTTCAAGTTGTCCTGCCAGTCACTATCTCCAGGCCAGCCCTGTCACCACAACTGGGTTTAAGCCCCATCACTGGAGTTTGATACTGTGTTGTCATACCACAAGCTGGGCAGGCTATTGTCCCACAGGGTGACTCTAACCTTCAGTTAGCACTGAGATCAGAGATGATCTGTGCCTCAGTTTGCAGAGACCTGAGCATGGACCAGCCCAGTAGCAGGATTATATTTCTGTTTCCATTAGGTACTGAGCATTTTCACTAAGTGTCCTTTACAAAAAACTTACAGTCCAGAGAGTTTGCTTAATTAAGCAGTCATGACTTTCCCCAGGATTTCTTCTCCTCCTTCAAAGACCTCTGCCTCTGACTGGTGCTCAGCACCCTCTGGTATGGTGCCACCTGCATCTCAGGAGTGTCTGCCTGCCTCTGCAACCTGCAGGTATCTCTGGCACCTGTGTGGTGCAGGGCCACAGCCTCTGGCAGTTGGTCAGATGGATTCTGCTTTTCTGATCCCTGATCAGTAGCTAGCTTTCTTCATTTTAACTGAAACGCGTTTCTCTAGTCAGTGGAAAAGTGACCCTTCCCTCTGTTCAGTGGAAGCAGGATGTTGTGTGGCCATAGATACGCATTCTTCCATGGGAGTAACAGAGACTTCACTCTTTCTGTTCTACTGAAGGCTTCATCTTATCCAGCAGATACTCTGCCTTTCTTTCCATCAGCTACAAATGTGATTTCCATAAATGAACTACTGTCTACTCAGGAAATATTAGGGTTGAGCTTTGACTACCTTTTCTGTGCCTTTTTTTTTTTTTTTTTTTTGTGGTTTTTTTTTTTTGTTTTGTTTTGTTTTGTTTTGTTTTTTTGTTTTGTTTTAAGTAAGTATTGCAACCCTAAAAATACTAAACCTTCCACACATTGTGTCTTTTAATTGCTTTTACTAATCTTTACACTCTTAATTTGAAGAATTTGAAGAATTTGAAGTTTTCTTTCCTAAAGCTTCTCAGAAAAGCCTTTCTCCAGCCTTTTTACTATTTTAGCAGAGAGCTTTGGTTACAGCATATGATGGTGTATTGATTACACATCATAAGGTTTAAAACTACCTTTATGAAACATTGCAGGTTCATTTGGGGAGGTGTCAGTATATTTTAATTGTCAAATGTATTCCAAATTACTTTGTTAAGTATCTAGAGTGCTTAGAGGATAAAATACATGAGAAGACAGTAACAAACCAGTGGATAGACTAGTGCTTTGAGCATTGTATAATCATTCACACTTGCACAAAGCAAGTGTGGGTGCTATTAAAACACTGACAGTGTCTTTGAAGTGTTCAATGAAAGGTTTAATTTATAATGTGAGATAAATGCATGCTGGAGAATAGCCCCAGAATCAGCTCAAACTCACACTGGCAAAACAAGGTCAGATCAAAGACTGTTCTTCCTGCATTGTCAAGATCATTTAAACACCTCCCCTTCATTGAACTAACCTTGCAACACGCAGTTTTACACAAATTCATCTAAAACATAGTTGTGAGATGAAATATGACTTTTCTTATGCTTGTACTTCAAAGTCTATGCTTATGCAGTATTTTTACAACTTTGAAAGCCATTTTTGTTTTAATTAATAAATTCAGCTTTTTCCTCCAATAATTTAATTTGTTGTGTGTTTTTACAGCTTTCTTTTGTTATCTGTTCTTTTGTTTGTAGTTTAAAAGACCTTATCCAAAGTGAAGATGTGAAACCCAAGCTGCAGTACATCATGACTAACCCTTCCTTTTCTATGGTAACATGCCAAAGTGAAGACAGTGGAATAACCTGGGAAACCAGTTCAAGCAGATGTTCTACTCCCTGGACCTCAGAAACTAGTACAGCTTCTGATCTTTACAGTATGGAAAGTTCACCAGTAGGTTCTCCTCCAGGAAAAGTTATCTTTATTATGGATGAAGGCAAGATTGTTCGGAAAAGGACACGTAAATCTTCAAATAGGGTGCCAATGGCTACAAGACTGAAGGGAGGCCAGTGCAATAAAAAACGTGACTCTTCTGGAATGCAGAGGCAAGAACCAAGAACTGTTCTAGGAGATGTGCAAGCCTCCATGTTGAATGTAGAGCAGGTGGAAGCACAAGACACAGATGAGGAAATGCTGGACAACAAAGAAGATCAAGAGAATATTGCAGAAGAGCCCGTAAAACGTGCTCCAATAAGATCAATATTTAGGGAGAGCAGATTGAGAAAAGTTGGTCCAATTCTTGGAGGGCCAGTACAAGCTAGAATCCAGCTGTTCAACTCAATTTTTGGAGGGACTGGGACAGCCTCTGAAACATTGGAGAAAAACAGAATCCGGAGAAGTAGCTCAGCTTCAGGAGATTCTGAAAAGTTCCTTGAAACATCAGTAAAAGAAAGATTGCAGAAGTTCGGTTCACTCTCCACACATCCAAAACATTTCCAGGGAGCAAGAAGTAAAATTCTTGAAACGCCTTCAGAGAGAAGAAGGAAGCAAAGACAACAACTCACAGAACAAGCAAATCAAAGCTTTTCTTCACCAGCACCACCTCCTGAAAAACAGCTTACTAAGAAAAATGATGTTTCATCTGAAAATATTGAACCTTATAAAATGAAAGAATCAACTCTTCAACATGAAGAAAGAAAAGAGAGACAGCCTCTTTTGCAGACTCCAAATCAGGTTTCAGGACATTTACTGAAGAATGAAGAAGAAGCCAGGGAGCAGCAAAGTTGTTCACCCATGGCCAGAACATCAACAACAGAGTCAACAACCTCCACACCACTCAAGTCTGACAAGAAACAAGTGCTGCTTCCCTCAGCCAAAAATGCAAACAAGAAGCCAGATCAATCCCTGCTCACAGCATCAGATCATCTGGATGAAGGGAAGAAGCAGGAAGTTCAGCCTAATTCTGCACCACAGTCTGTTTCAGCAGATTTTGTTAGTGAATTAGATAGAACAAGTTCCCAGCATATTTTGCCTACAGAATCTATGTCAGAACATCCTGAGAGGGAAACAGAGGTGTCTTACTTACCTGATGTTCCATCAGCTAAATCCAAATATTCCACTTCAACTGAAATAAGACAGGAAGATATTATTCCTCAGTCATCAGAAGCTGCACAGTCTGAGTCTGAACATGTGCTTTTGACATATTCTGGAAATGAAATAGAGAAGCAAGAAACTGAGTGTCCATCATCAACTGCACTGTCAGAGTCAGAAACTTCAGGTCTAATGTATTCAGCTGAAAGAGAAGAGGGTCAAAAGACCTCATCTTCAGAAACTCAAAATGTTCATTTGGAGAATCAAGCAAAATCTGAACAAGACTTTTCACTTCAGGAGACAGAGAAGAAAGGAATTAAATTAAAACCACCAATTCCTGAAAATATAGATTCCAAATATTTCAGCATTTCATATCCTGTTCATACAGAAACAGAAGAAACACAGAAAACTTCAGCTATAAATAAAGCAGTAGATTTTGATCACTCAGATTTTTCCATTGAAGAAAACAAACAAGTTGAAGGTGGGCAAATAGAGATGGAACATCCAGACCTCTCATATTCCACTGAAGAAACTGGAGAATCAGAGACAACACAGATGGAGACAGAGCATCTGGACTTCTCTTCTCCCAAGGAAGAAGCAGAGGAATTGAAGGGTGAACAGATGGAGATGGAGCATCCAGACTTCTCTTTTTCCAGGGAAGAAATAGAGGAACCAGGAAGTGCCCAACTAGAGACAGAACTTCCAGATTTCTCATATTCCAAGGAAGAAATAGAGGGATCAGAGAGTGCAATACCAGATACAGACTATCCAGAACTGCTTTTTTCCACAAAAGAAACAGAAAAATCAGGGAGATCACAACTGGAGACAGAACAACCAGAATTTTCTTCCAAGGAAGAAACAAAAGAACCAGAAAGTGCACAGCTGGAAATGGAGCATCCAGACTTCTCTTTTTCCAGGGAAGAAATGGAAGAATCAGACAGTGCACAGCTGGAGACAGAAGTCTCCAGCTATGATAGATCTGAGGATCTATCATATTCCAGAGAAAGAATGGTGGAATCAGAGAGCACACAGCTGGAGATGGGTCATCCAGACTCTTCTTTAACCAAGGAAGTAGTCAAGGAAATGCAAAGTGCACAGCTGGAAAATGAACATCAGGTTTTCCTTTCCAGGGAAGAAACAGAAAACCAAACATTCAGTCCTTTTGAACTGGAACAGTCTTATTCCCCTGAAACAGAAAAACAAGAAGAAAAAGAAGACCTTGCACAAGTACATTCAGGTTTATCATGTTTGATGGAGGAAGCAGAGAAAGACAACACTACAGAAGTCCAGTTAGTACATCCAGATAAATTTGATTCCACTGGAAGGGCTGAGATACAACAAACAGGGTATCTGGAAACACCATTTTCAGATTTACCGTATCCCATTAATAAAACAAAGGAGCAAGAACTGTCACAAACTGATAAGGGAAAACAGCCACAGCCTGTACAGCAGGATTCACAGTCTGAAGGTAAGCTGGATTCCTCTGCCATGGCAATGCAAGGAGAAACTACTCAACTGCAGTCAGAGCATCCACTTTGGCCACATGCTACCA
Source organism: Vidua macroura (assembly GCF_024509145.1). Lineage (NCBI taxonomy): Eukaryota > Metazoa > Chordata > Aves > Passeriformes > Viduidae > Vidua > Vidua macroura. Next base: position 27,955,937 of record NC_071611.1, read on the forward strand.
GAAAAGAACAGGACCATAAAACTTCACAGCTGAAGGTGAAACAGCTAGAGACAACATCTTCTACTGGCAAAACAGAACATCAAAAATTGCAACCAAAGAAACCAAAGCTGGAACAAACTGATTCACTGTATTCCCAGGAAGAGATGGTACAAGAAGCTGTACAGAGAAACTTAGAAGGTCCAGAGCCATCATGTTTCATTAGTGAAGCAGAGCAACACAAAAACATACAAGTAGTTTCAGAAAAGAGGGATTTCTCAATTATCACTGGAGAAGTGATGCAAGAAGGAATGGAGTCAGGAACTTTGTGGTCACAATTGACTGACAGAGCAAAGCCCTGGGAAACAACACTAATGGAGCAGGAGCAGTCTTTTCCTTCCTGTTCCACTGCTGGTAGTCAGCAACAGGAAACACCACCACTGAATGTGCCCCAGATAGATGTTTTGTGGTCCTTTGGCATAATGGAACAAGATACAGTACAAAAAGAGGTGAAACAGAAGGAAACAGACCAACAAGAAGCTGTGCAAATGGAAACAGAGTATTCAGGTATTTCAGAAAGCCTGGGTAAAGAGGAACCACAGGTCATTGACCAAATTAATTTGGCACAGCAAGAAATAGCTCGACCAGGGTTAATGCATCCATCTTTGCCATATTTGTTCAGTAAACAAATGCAAGAAGAAATGCAAACAGAGCCAGCATATCCAGAAAAAACATTTTATGTAAGTACAGAAACAGAGAAGGAAATTGTACAACACAAATCACAGCAACAAGAAATAGTACATCCAGAGCTGGAGCAAACATTTGTGCCTTTTTCCAGTGAAAAAGAAGCTCCACTTGAAATGGAAATAACTTCAGAATCTCCAGATTTGCCATATTCTTCTCACAATCAAGAAAAATTATTGAAAAACTCAACTTTACCATTCCATTTGAAGCAACAAGAAATTGAACCAGTAATGGTGGAACATCCAGATGTTTCATGGGACAGTGGTGAATCAAAACAGGGTAATGTTGTGGAGCAGAAGTCAGGACATCCAGAGCTTTCATACACCCTGGGAGAAACTCAGAAGAAATCAGAACATTTGGATTCACAAGGAAGCCTGGGTGAAGCAGCACAAGATGAAAGCATGGAAGTAGAATCTCAATACCCAAATCAGTCATGCTCACAACTGGATTCAAAATATTCAGATTCATCATTTTCCTTTGGTAAAGGCAAAGAAAAATCAACTCAAAAATTTGAGTCTAAACATCAAGAATTGCCTAAAGTAGGTAAAAAAAGAGCTTCTCCAGGAACTGCACAAATAGAGTCAAAACATCCAGAAATTGCACCGTGGCAAATGAAGAATCCTAATTTGTCACATTCCACTGGTGAGGCAAGCCAAGAAGTAGCACCACTGGAGCAAAAACATAGAAAACTTTCTTTTGGCAGAGAAAAGCAGCAGAAAGCCACAAAGCAGGAGTTAGAGCAAGAAAAGTTAACACATTCTCCCAATAAAAGGGACACTTCAGAATATGCCCAGGAGGGCTTGGAACAACCAAATGTATCATTTTCTGTTGATAGGCCAGATAATGAAATGATACCACCAGAGGTGGAGCATACTGATGTGATATCTCCTCTGGACAACACAGAGGTACAACGAAGAGTACAAGAAGCAGAGCAAACTCATCCCTTTGGACAAATGGAACAGAAAACAGTTCAGCCAGAAGTGGAAATTTCACATTTGTCATGTTCTGTGGATATAGCAGAGGAAACAGAAATGGCAAAACCAGGGCTGGGACATTCTGATTTGCCTTACTCTGTTTTCAAAGTAGGAGAGCTGCAAACATCACAGCTGAAACCTGAACACCCTGGGCTAGCACATTCCCTCAGCAAAATGCAGGAAACAATCCAGTTGGGATTGGAGAAGCCAGGTGCATTGTATGGTCATGACAAAATGGAACAAATCCCACCTGCACAGTTGGAGCCAGGTCATGCAAGCTTGGCACCCCTGGCCAGGGAAGTGGGGCAACAAGGGACAGAGCACACAGCTGTGGAATGCTCCGAAGAGGAACAGTCTGTCAGCAGACCAGAGCATTCACAAGCTGCAAAGGAGAAACGGAGAGTTCCAGATGCACCATCCCAGAGTGGAAAAATGGAGCAAAGAGAAACGTTAAAAGCAGAGCCAAAGCATCCTGATTCACTGCATTCCATTGATAAAGGAAAGCTACAAAGAACTACACAACCAGTGTTAGAAAAACCAGATCTGTCATCTTGGCCTGGCACAACAGAGCAAGGAGAAACTGCTGGAGAGGAGAAGCCAGGCTTCTTTTATTCTTTCAAAAAAGAGGTACAAGGCAAGAAAGCACAGACAGAATTGGGACATTTAGAATTATGTCATTCTGTCAGTGAGGCAGAACAAGAAACTTTAAACACAAAATCACACCATTCAGATTTATCTGCTGGCAGATTAGAACACCATGAAATCATACAGCCAGAGGCAGAAATAAAGGATTTATCATGTTCAATTGGTGAAAAACAGCAAACTCAAATTGCTGATGAGGATTTGGAGTGCCTGGATTTGTTTCATTCCACTGGCACAGTACAGCAAGAAAAGATTCAACCAGAGCAAGAAAAGACAAATGAGTTTTTGTCATCTGTCAAGAAAGCAGAGGAATGGAAAGATGCACGAATGCAGGCAGAACACCCTGAGCTGCAGTGCTCTATGGAGTATACAGAAGGACTGCAAAATAACCAAGCAAACTCAGAATATGCAGATTTGTCGTTCTCTGTTGGCACAGTAGAACCTCATAAAACAACTCAGCCAGAGCTGAAAGAACAGAGTTTGTTGCATTCATTTGTCAAAACAAAGCCATCATGGGCTGCTCTACCAGAGTCTGAACATGCAAATGTCATGGATGCCATGGGCAAAGTACTGCACACAGATTTGTCCTCTTCTGTTAGTGAAGAAAAACAAAGAGCACAGCTGGAGGTTAAACAGGAGAAGGGAAGCTATACATTACACCCAGAGGAAATAATACAACTAAAATTGGAGCAACCAGTGTTTTCAAGTCCTCATAGCATGGAAGAGCAACCAAATACATCCCCAGTAGAAGGAGAGTTCCCAGACTTCTTGTATTCCTCTGGCAAAACAGAAAAACAGGACACTGCACAAGCAGGGTTTACGCCTTCTGATGTTTCATATTCCACAGGAAAATCAGAGCAGTTGCAACCAGAAAAGCTGGATTCAAAACATCCAGATTTGTTATACTCTCTTGGCAAAGCAGAGACTCATGTAATAAAGCCACTAGATTTATCATATTCCTATGGCAAGGCAGATCAACCACAGACTGCCCAGCTGGAGCATCCAGAGGAACCATATTTCACTGGTGAAACAAACTGGAGGGATGGGGTCCAACCAGGGCAGCCACATGTTAGTTTGCAGTCCTCTGATATTGAAACAGAGCAGCCAGAAATACCTTCTGTAGCACGTACCTTTGTCAGGACCGAGGAGCAGGGAACTGCGCAACCAGACTTCAAACTATCAGATTTATTAAGTCCCACTTTCAAAGCAGAAAAGTGTGAAATGGCCCCACTGAGAGCAGGACATTCACAGAAGCAAGACACTGGTGCTCCTTCATCTCGAAGTGCTCAGCTGGAAACTGAACAACAAAATTTATCATTTTCCACTGAGGAAGCAGACAGCCACAAAATTCATCCATATTCATCTCTTACTGAACAAACAGTGCCTGAACCTTTGGGTGCTTCACACACTGTCTCTGAAACAAGCTCTGAAGGACGTCCAAAGTCTTCACCTGTAACTGGAGGCTCACCCCCCAAACATTTAGATATATCTTATTCCACCTGTAAAACAGAACACCCAGAAACTGCTCTGCCTGAGCCAGGGCCCTTTTTTGCAAGAAAAGAAGCAGAGCACACAGAAAGTCTTCTACATTTGCCTGTAGCTGCAAAGTCAGAGGCTGAATGTGAAATTTTACCTGAAGCTGAGAGAGAACGGACTCCGCGTTACTTTCACACAGCTACAAAATTAGAATCTGAACAACTAAATTTTTCATATTCTACAGATAAAACAGAAAGTCTAGAAAGTCAGGATTACCTGACTGTACCTTCAAAAATGCAGTCTGAATCTTCAGTTCCATTTTATTCAGCTGATGAAACATGTCAGCAAGAAGTTCCACCTTATTCAAAACCGTTCCCTGAATATTTGATTCCCACACAGTCCCTTGCCAAACAAGAAAATCAAAATATGCACCCACTTAATACTCAACCCATACAATCAGAGTGTGAACATGTAATTCCACCACACAATGAACAACAGCTGCAAAAAATTCAACTCAGTTCACCTGAAACAGCAAGCTTAAAGACAGTGCACTTGGAGAGTATGTCTCAAGTGCACGACCAAGACAAGCCAGAATCTTCTTTGTTGGAGACAATATATTTGTCCCCAGACCAGCTAAGAAGTTGCCCCTATGAGCAAGAAATGCACCCTGATGTACAGATAGTGCCAAGGTCAGTGACCACAGAGTCAAAGGTGACTGGTGTAGCAAACCAGCAAGCAGTGTCATCAGAGTCATTTATACCTTTTCATAAATTACCTGGAAAGTCAGAACTTGAAAAGCCAGTATCAGTGGCTCTCACTGATGATGAAGAGAAACAAAATATTCCATCATCTTTATCTGATGTAGCAGACATGCTTGGAAAGCAATCTAACAAAGTTTCAGACATTTATACTGAAGAAGAGGATATATGTGAAATGCAACAAAGTTTTGAAGACCAAAAGCATACGACCTTGGAGCATCTGGGAGTTGTTTCATCAGACCTTGTTCATGAAACTGTGACACACAAAACTCAGCATTATTCTGGTGAATGGGGCAGCCTTTCCTCAGCAGAGATTAAGCCCCTTAGCTCAAGTTCTGAAGAAAAGCAGAACCCAGATATTCCATCTTTTGGGCTGGCTAGCTGGCTGGTAGAACAGGTGAAAACTTCCTCAATTAGTCCAATAGGGGCTGCAGAAGCAGACATGCAAGGAATTCAGCTTACTCCAAATGAAGCTTCTGATTTTGCATCAAAACAATTCCCAGCTGGAAGTTGCACAGAATTTACAGTTCATGGGACTACAGAGACTAAGGGACATACATTTAGAGTTTCTGAATCAGTGTCAAATAAATTTCCTCACAAGAAGTCCTCAGACAATAGTCCCATAATACAAAGGTATGATTTACCATCTTTGGTAGGAGGTAATCAAGGTCCAGATAAACTTCTGGAGCATGAAACTAGTACTTTAAATCCTACAAAAATTGAAGAAATGCAACATCTGCAGGTAGGCAAAATGTCTGAAATGCCTGAACATTACCTGAGAGGAGAAGAGGAAGAAACAGAACATGCAAGTGCTGTAGAAGACAGTCAGTGTACTCTGGAGACTACTGAACAAAAAGATCTATTTAATATCATTTCAGAAGGTTATGAAATACTCAATATTCATGCACCTACACATATTTCTTCTGTTGATCAAGAAGAAAGTAAACACATGCCTGATAAATTGGAATACTTGGAAACAAATCCTTCATTTAGAATAAAATCAGTTGAGGATGGCCAGAGAGCCCTAACTTCTGGAAGAACCACAGAAATTTCAGAAAGCTCAATATTGGGAAAGACTGCAAGCCATGAACTAATAGAATTGGTCAAAAAGGATGACGTTGAGGAAACCAAAGAAACTCAACAAGAAAATCTCCTGTTGCCAGAAAACAATAATTGTGCAATGTTGGATCCTAATAATGGTACTGCTGATATGGATTATTTTGAAAAATACACATTGATTGATGACAAATCCCCAGTTAAGCCACAATTTGAAAGACGAATTTCATTGTCTCCTGTAACAGAAGACCCCAATGAATCTATGGAAGAAGTCAAATATTTTAAAGAGAGTACTGAGGTAGATACTTTGGAAGAGTTTTCCTTACTTGAGGACCTGGATGAAGTCTTTTATGGTACCATAAAAGGAGAAAGCAAAATTCAATCCTACACAGATGCTTCAAAATCTTTACCACTGCAGAAATCAATTGATTCTAGCAGTAAAAGCATTACAAATGTAGAAGATGAATGCAAGTCACCAGGGACCCCACTCTTCGATTCAGAAGAAGGAGTGCTAGAACGATCTCTCTTGTTCCCTACCACTGTTGCTGCAGTTAACCCAGAGCTTTTAGAGGAGCCGCCTGCTCTATCATTTTTATACAAGGATCTCTATGCGGAAGCAGTAGGAGAAAAGACAAAGGATGAGACTCCCTCTGATGAAGAAAGTGGTAATTCTAATGCTTCTTTCCCTAGCAGAAATTCAGACACAGATGATGGAACTGGAATATATTTTGAAAAATACATTCTTAAAGATGAAATTCCAAGTAAAGCCATAGGGCCTCAGAAAGATCAGATACCAGAAGATGAGTCCTTTAGTGGAGGAATTTTGGTTTGGAGTTCAGAGAATAAGCAGGAGCAGGGATCTGGTGATGTTCAATATGTCAAAACTGAGGTTCTGTCAGAAAGAGTTGTTAGGGAGAGAGACAAATTCCAGGTTGACAGCAACATTCAAGCAACAATTTGCAAGCCAACGCATGCCATTCCTTTTGGAAGCAAAACAGTTCTTTCAGGTGCAGGAACTGATATCACTGAACAAAGAGAAGAAGAAAATGTACCAGTAGAAAGAACTGAAGAGTTGCCAGATCAGTCAAGTCAACAAAGATACAGTCATCAAGTGGATTGTCAGGGAGCTGCATATCAAGAAGTTAGTACTAAGCAGAAAGAGCAGGAAGATACAACAACATTTCCTCAAATGGAAAAGTATGTTCCGTATGTCAGGGCTCCCACTGAAGACAGTGTAGATGATCAGTTTACTCAGGAACATCTGTCCTGTGTTCCTACCATTCAGCAAACAGAGAATCCAGACTTGCAAAGAGAGGAGCAGCTCCGTGATGTTTATGAAGATTTTGCTGAGTCAATGGACTATGATGTGATTACACAAGAAGAGCTTTTGCAAGATGAAATATCATCTCAATTTACACACGAGGAGCTATTATTTGAAGACAGGGACTCCTTTGATCATGCTGCTGATAGTTATGAATTTGTTAATGAGCCAGAACAAAGAACTCCTATTGAGCTTGAAGATTCAGGCTTTGTGGTGATGTATCCTGAAAAATCAGCAACAAACATTCCTCAAGTTGAGACCCCACAAAGAGAACTGAAGAAATCACAAGTAGACACTTATTGTTACCACTGTAAATGCCCAATATCTGCTATTGACAAGCTTTTTGGAGAGCATAAAGACCATGAAGTCACAACACTAGATGATGCTGCAACCAAGATGAAGGTAAGTATTAATTTGGATTAAAAAAAAGAAGCTACTAAGGCTAATTTCTCCAGTTCTCTTGCATTTTCAAGAGGAGAGGCTTCCAATAGCAGTCCAGAAGCTAAGACGCAGTATCTATTAAATAAAAGCTATTCCTATACACCTGTTGGAGATCTTGAAGGGAGAACAACTTATTAAGATGTTCTCTGCAGTCCTAGCCTTGCTAAGCTGGTATTTTAATTTATTCAGAAGTTTGAATGGCCTTGTTTATATGTAGTTGTTAGCAGACTTTCCATCTTTCAGTCTTATCTGTGTAAGTTTGTTCTGGTTTTGATATGTAGGGGGAGAAATGGGAAGAATGTTGTTTCTATGAAAATAAAACTTCAGTAACAGCAGTTCACTTCACTTAACAAGGTACAGAAACCTCTATATGTGGAGACTGGTATCATCATAAAGTGTTCCCTGTCCCACTTACATGCGTTGGTTGCTTGGAGATGTTAGACAAATCACCCTACACAGTTTTGTTGAAGTGCCAACCTATTTTCTGTTCCATTTACTTTCATCTGCAAAATGGCCTTAAACTGGAGAGGGAGGGAGGTTTTACAAGGGCATGTAGTGACAGGACAAGGGGCAATGTCTTTAAACTGAAAGGCGGCAGGTTTACATTAGAAATTAGGAAAAAAATTCTTCAAAGTGAGGGTGATGTGGCAGTGGAACAGGTTGTCTAGAGAAGTTGTGGATGCCCCGCCCCTGGAAGTGTTCAAGGCGGGGCTGGATAGGGCTTTGAGCAACCTGGTCTAATGGAAGATGTCCCTGCCCATGGCAAGGAAATAGAAACTAAATGGTTTTTAAGGTCCCTTCCAACCCAAACCATTCTGTGATCTGTGCCAATAGCATTGTGGTGTCAGCACAGGTAAAAGTTTATAAAGTCCTATTTGCCACTATATCCAAGCTATTCCCCCCAACCGACAGAAAAAATGCCCTCCATTTCAGTAAGCTAGTCCATTGCTATAAATATGAGTGAAAATACATAAATACTAGTGAAAATACATTAAAGTACAGTTCTGCTTGTGGAAACAACATGTATGTGATACCTTACTTCTCCAATATCAGATCTGCTCATGTACAAGTGAGCATATCATACAGATGCTCCTTTCTTGATTACCAGCTATTTACTCTCACCCTAGTAAATGAAATGTGAGGTCTCTTTTTTGGCACATGTTCATTTGACAGGAATATAGATTTCATGTCATTTTACTGAAATTCCAGAAGGGTTTGTATTGGTGGTGTTTACATTATCTTTATATTACCTCATATGTAGAAGAGAGAAATTAAAAGTAAGAGTCAATGAAACCGTTTCAATTATCAGTACTTGCAAACCATCTCCATGGCGCTCAGATGTAGAATTGTTTTTTATATATGGCCATTCAGGTTTGACTAAGCAGTGATTACAAGGCACGAGTAAGTTAGCAATAAAGTCACAGATCCCAGCCACCCCTCAAATGTACCCACATTACAGCGAGTCAAGCTGCAAATAAACATCCCATGACATCACTCCTTGGCTGTGGAGCATGGATATGAAGCCTGTATTAAATCTGGCTGCAACACAGGCCTGGTTTCACATGATTTCTAACACTCAGGGCTCAGGTTACTTTGAGACCGCATTTGTATGTCTCTTGTTACTTCTGCATAATTACTGAGAAAACATTAAGATAGCAAAATGCTTGTTGCATTATTTTTAATTTTTTAAAACTTTTTTTTTTATTATTGTTTCATGAAAACATAATTTCACGGTAAATTAAATGAGCTAGGGATGGCTTTTGTCAGATTTTACAGTTCATCCTGACAAACAGAAATTTGTTTCCAAATCTTGATGATTTCCCTAAATATTTTTAAAGGGAGCTTTCAATTGTATTCTCCAATGGCACATTTGTAATTAATGTAAAGTCTTGTGCTTTTTTTCTACAGATCTAGCTGTAAAATTTTGCCATAATAAGAATCTGTTACAAAGGAAGATAACCTTCCTTTTAGATTTATGCCATCAAATTAAAACTAAGCGTTTTTATAAATTATGAATTGTGCCAGAGCAATTGAGCAACTTATTTTCATAAAAGGTCAAGAAGACTAAGAAAAAGTTCTGAGTTGTCTCAGATGTCTGTTGTGCCTTGGACTGCTTTTGTTTCCACATAACTCAACCAGTGATTTTGATGACTTCTTGTTTATAGGAATTATATATATATACATACACATAAACATATATAAAGGTGTTTATATTTATTTATATATAGATCTATATAGAGACAGATAACTATCTTTAGAATTCTAATTTTAAAAGCCATGACACAGTATAATCTATTACCCTCACAATTACCTTTGTTATCTTCCTTTTTATGGGCTTGTTCCTGTGATCTCTCAAGGACACTCATGAGGCTCTGAGTACCCTCGTGCTCTGGCAAAGCTGCATTGGAATTCATAATGTTCAACAGCTTGTATGGACAGAGTGCCTTATCAAACTGAGCTCATTTATTTTGGTTTGGAAACAGTTCTGTGACTGTTCCAGTTGCTATTTCTATGCTTGTCTTTGCAGCCAGGGTGATACTTGAACTTACTTAGCAATTGTTCCAATGGTGGCTCATGGCAAAAGAAAAATGGTCACCAAAAATAAACTCTGTGTAAAAAGTTTATAAAATAACCTGTCTAAGTTCCTGAAACATTTTAAATTTCAGGATCAGTTAAGTAAATTGCTAACAGCACTGGAAGAAAAGTCAATGAAGATTGAAGAGTTTGTGAGTGATATTGAATTGCGATTTAACTCAGTTGAGGTAAGCCCAGTGTTTTATCACACTAGCTTTCTTTTCTTCTACAGGATTACTTCTAAGACATGCTTGCCTATTTGTGCAGCATTATTGCTTCCACTAAAATGGGCTGCTCCAGTCCTCAAATTGACTTCTCTGGAAGTTCACTGGAAGGTATTAACTTTGGAGGAAGAAAAAGATTGCTTTTTTGCACATTACTGCAAAGTGGAATATGTAACTGTCAAATCCCGAAGGAAAAAGTTCCCTTAATTTTGTTTATGCCTATAAAAAGCTCATATAGTGTCTTATTTAGAATTCCAGGCAAAGCATTTAAATTAGTTGGCCAGTACCTTAAATTCTGATTGCCCAAGTTCTTACGCCTTGAGAACTGTATTAACTCCAGTTGTAAGTATGCATTATTAGCTATTTTTTGGTTAGACTTCCTATCTCAGTGATGAAATATTGAAGTTTAATTTTAAACCCTAACTATAAAAAAAAAAAAAAAAGAAAAAAAAACAAAAAAAACCAAAAAAACCCCACCACCACCACCACCAACAAAACAAAAAAACAAAAAAAAAAAAAAAAAAAAACCAAAAAAAAAAAAAAACCTGTTGTTGTTATTGATGTATTTCTCTAGAGATATTTCTCCCAGAGGAGTTTGTCTGCAGAAATAAAATTGTCTTATTGTCAATGTGCCAGAATCAATATGGTGGATGGCTCGTGTATGGGTAATTGAGTATTTCTGTGTATTCATTAAATGTTGTCATTTTATTCTGCAGGAAAACTGTAAGAAAAATGCAGAATTATTGGAAAAGCAGAATGAAGAGATGCTTAAGAAAGTGGTAGCACAATATGATGAGAAATCGGAGAACTTCGAGGAAGTGAAGAAGATGAAAATGGAGTACCTGTATGAGCAGATGGTAAATTTCCAGCAAACTGTTGATTCAGCAAAGGAAATTTTGGAGACAACTGTAAAAGAAACAGATGAAGTGGATGGATTTGTTTTCCTAAATGTAAGTAGAACTGGCTTTCATGCTGTAGCTTTTATGATATTAGTTAGTAAAGGACTTCTGTTTCCAGGGTCTCAATGAATTTATTTTTTTTTAAGACAGCTAAATCCTGCTAGCTCAGCTATTCTACTCTGGAACCGCTGGATCATTTGGTTTTGATGTGGGAATTCTCAGAGAGAACTATAAAGAGGATGCACAGGACAAAAATGTGACTTATGCTAGTAAAATGGTCCTGTTAATTTTTTAAGAAGTTGAAAAGACAGTTTGATAATATATCTAGAATATACAACTGAGAAGTAAGAGATGTTAGAGTATTTAGCTATTTTACCATATGAAAAATAAAATACATATTATGTATAATAATAAACAACAAGAAAGTGATCTTTGAAACAAGAAAATGCAATTGAAAAGTAAAATTGTTTCTGGGCTGTAGGATTTTTTGTTGTGTATTGTTGTTTTGGGATTTTGTTGTTGTTGTTTGGGGGTGTTTTTTAATGAGCAGATGGACAGTATTTATGCACTCAAATTACTGAGGCTGTGATAAATAATTACTGTTGAAAAACAGTGAGGGGCTGTGTTGGTTGCTGACTGGGGTGAAACCATGACAATGAGATAGGCTGAGGGCTGTGCGTATGACATGTGTGGCTCAGTGGTCCTTGCTGGATGTTAAAAACATCTTCAGTGAATCTGCAGGACTGGACCTACTAACTCATACAGTCATTAGTCTTAAACTTTGTTCAGAGGGTGTTACTGGTCCTGGGTCCTCCAGTACTGTTCTTGGGCTGCAAGACTTGTCCTTAAGTGAGCTACAGCACTTTCTTCTCTCCACTAGTGTATTACCAGGCTCAAAGACGATGGAGTTTCTGGGATAATAATCTTCCCCCATTATGGAATTAGCATGTGACCTGGAAGTTGCAGATAAACTATCTTGGGATGCCAGAAATAGAAAAGTCAAATTACTGTCTAAAGCCTGATCACTCATGCAAAATAAGCCAGCTTTTGAAATACAAGCTTACATATGCCACAGCAGCTACAGAAATTATGCCAATATTTGGCTTTCTTTCCTGCTCTGTGCCACACAATGTTGTAGTATCCTGTAACCAAGTGGATGTTGTGGTAGATTTTCTATTTTGGGATGGATGAAAAATTTAGATTATTTTCCTGATTTTATGAGGATCAGTGCTTTGGGAAAAACATAATTTCATAGTCTGTAATTCTTTTGAGGGAGTATGAAAATTACTGGATTTCCCTGCTCCCTTCTGTTAGTGATAAAGGACAGGAATTTTTTTGTTCACAGGCCAGAAAATATTATCTGAAGTTTCTTGGGGCATGGGACAAACTCTCATTCCATAAGTAAAAATCTCACATGGCTTCTAGTAATAAGAAATTATGAAGTACATTTTAGCCAGAATTTGGATTTAACTGTTGTTAATGTGCAAGTGTTTTCTTTCTCTGAAAGTCCTGGTTTTAGAAAGTACTTGATTATGCTCCATCTTTAAATCTAGATATTGAATACTGACCCCTCAAGCACTTAAAATGAGATTTATACTCTAATACTCTGCTGAGCCAGAGCTTTGAAACGAAATATTTCTAAGGAAATAAATTCTCTGCTGGTGTGAATGAGCAGCATTCCACACAATCTCAAGTTAATAAAGCTGTGTGTGTTTTGTCTGTGGAGAGTAGAAAGATTGTTAGATGATCATGGCTGGCTTTTCAACACTTTGGGAGTTTTGAAAACTGTTAACATATTTCTTTTCCCTTCTCTAGTCATCTAAAGAATTGAATAAAAGGTACACAAAGTATGGGTTAAGTGCACTGTAGTGAGTACTAGGCCTAGCATGCTGGATGCTTCATTTAGTATTTGGGGGCTTTTGAATACACACTGCTAGTAATCAGAGCTACCTTTATAAACCTTGCAAATAATGAAATTTAGAAAAGCGGCTTTATACTTGTTGCTGTAACTGACTGGTTTTGAAGTGTTTTGCACATGTTCTATAATACATCAATTAAACAAATAGCACATAAAAACATCAGCTCAATTTTAAATCTCTACATGGATATTTTTAAAGAGATGTTCCCTGTAGTTATTACTATACATACATATACAATAACCATTGTGACCATGCTTCCACCTTTTAGACTGATCAGAATACCACTGATTCATTTCTTTTTTCACTAGTCTGGTTCTGTATCACTTAGTCTCTAAAAGGTTATAACATAAAACAACACAGGTAATTTGACCATGTCTCTGAACACAACTCCAGAAAAAATGAGATAAAGTAGATTTCAAAACCTGGCTGGGAGACTACGAGCTGATGTTTTCGTATGGCTTTCCACCAGTACTGCCTGATTCAGGGTGTGTACAGGGCTGGTGCTTCATTATAACTGCATCTGCCTGTATAAACGCACACAATCACAAACAGTTCTCTGCCATGTGGGATTTTCTCAAGGGAGTTATTTTGGTGAGTCCCATCCTTTATCAGAGAAGTGTTCAACCATAAGCCCATATTCCCCAAAAAATTCTCTAGGGTAAAGGGAACACATTCAGAGCAGTTGGCTGCAAACTTCTCCTGTGCAAGCCCCCAAAACTGTACTGCCCAGCCCACCAGCCCTGGCTTTCCCAGGAGGGCTTGGGCACTGTGCAGTGCATATCAAACATACCCCTGTCAGTTTGTATCAAATTGACCCTTGTCAGTGCTGCCTCAGCCATCACAGGGATATAAGTGCTGACACAGACTGGGGTATAAACAGTGACAGCAGGGTTTCAGTTTGCAGTCAAATTACAACCCCAGGAGAGTAATCTGAAGAGAATGTGCCAAACACCCCTTCAAGGTTTCTATAAATTTCCAGAATTAGAACTATGAATCTGGACTCACCTGTTGCAAGTAAAACTGTCTGGCCATGTATCTGCATTTAGTTTATTGCATAAAATTAGAGCAGGTAAAATTGAACAAAACCATTTTCCAAGGCTTTCTGTCCATTTGATCTTTACTTTTTTACTTACACAATAAAGTTTATTCTGCTTGGTGCATGGGCTTGGTTATTACTTTAGTTTGACAATACCTGTCTACCTAAAATAGGCTAAGAACAAGTCTATTTAATAATGCATGTTTTTCTAAAGAAAGTGTATTTTGCATTTGTTGTGCTTTGTTAAGATTATGCATAATTAACCACTTCAATGACTGAAATAAATGAAGGGGAGAAATATAAAATTCAGATGCCTTGAAAAAAAAACTTCCATTTTCTTGAGTTTGCTTCTGTCCCATAGTTAAAAGTGTTTTGGTTTTTTTTTCATATAATGAACCCAGCAAATACAGGCTAACTAGGTGGTATCTATCTTCCCTCTCATGTGTTTTGGCTTGCCACAAGCAGCTGCTTTACATTACGTCTCTGGAGTCAGCTGCTGTAGCTAGCTTTAAGGTCTGTAACCTTTAAAGGCACTGCATTAGCAAGCCCAAACCCCTGTGTTCTTGAGAGTCTTGCTGAGAATTTCCACATCTTCACATTCTCATGGGTTAAGTGTAAACAGGCCATGAGCACTCTCACTGTGCTCCTGATTTGAAACTGTGCTATGGTGTAAATGTTCAAAATCAGGGAGACAGCTTCTCCTTGTATGCTGTCCTCAAGTTCCCAAGAAATATTCAAATAAACATATGTCACCTGGTCTTCGCTTCTGGGCTTTGGAAAACTATGCTATATCACAAAGGATTTACATGGACAGATATGTGTTTTCTTCCAATTAGGTTACTTTCTGCAATGGATACCACTCTCTCTTTAGAGAAGGTGCCCAGTGCTTTTTCACTGTTTGAGCACTATGCAGACAGCCCAGGACAAAGCAATCAACACTCCTTACAACACGTGACTGGTAAGAGACTCCAGATATTGTCTTCAGGAAACTAAAACAGAATCTATATGAGAAGTGTAGATTTGCAAACCATGTAATTAGCAATCAGAGTTGAATGTAAAATGACGTTTAATTGTGCACAAGTGTTTGGCTTATAGTAGGTACAGTAAGATAAGCAAGAGGGAGAAGTGCTAAATTGGGGGATTCTTGCATCATTTTAGAAATCTGTTCCTCAGACAAGCTGAAGGTCTTGATCTGTAAATCTCCCAGGGCTAAAGAAGTTACCTTTCCTTGCATGCAGAGACAGAAGAAGCAATCAAAGGATCTCCTGAGCTCTCTTCTCTGAGGGTGGCAGTCCCAGAATGCTTGGTGTGGGAATTGAGAGCAGAGGGCTGGTTGATGGCTGAGGTCCCTGGACTTGTCACAAGTGAATGGAGGCACCTGAAACTCACAGGAGATGTGCACGGGAAAGTGGTTAACTATAGCTAGAAACAGCCTCTGCCTGGGAGGGTAGTAGTAAAAATTGCACATGAGAAAGGGGTTTACTTATCTCTGTCTGATATTTCATGTCCTTTAAAAAGCCTGACTGGGTTTTCTGCTCTGCCTGTATATATAGATGTATTATCTAGATCTGGACAGCTGTCAATGAAGATCTTGTCAGAGCCATTTTGTGGATTCATTTTCTTCATAATGGGACCCCACCCTAGGGTTTCTTTTTCAAGAGAACAGCGGTTTAGGGATCTCACATCTCACTGTCATGCTTTGTGCCCTCCCATTCATTGTCACATGCACTACTGCCAACACAGTCACTCCCTGGGTTTTGAAGGGAAGCCCCTTTCTCATGTGTTCGGTCCCTAAGCACTGAAACTAGAACATTAGATTCCCTAAGTTGCTTTGTTCACTGGCTGGATTTTCAAGACTAATGGGACATTGGAGAAGTGCCCACCTTGTGCTGAGTCTCTGGTGCCTAATAAGGGCTGAGTGCACTTCTTAGCAGTGTCAGTATGGGGAGGTTGTCTCTCTCCTCCACACCACTGCTTTTATTAGACTTGGAGGAACTCAAATATTTCTGAGATGTTCTTGTCAGATGTGTATGAATTTGCCTGTGGCATTTGAAGCTTCTCCAGTGAAGCTGGACAGGCATTTATGTATGCAGCATTATCGCAGTGTCATTTTTTTAGGAAGTCAGATAAAAAGAATAATTTTGTAACTCACTCTGCCAGTTAACTTGCTGGTGTAATTGTAAATGGTGTAAACTTGCTGTGTTTCTTGGCTTAGTTCCTAAACCTCCTCTTGCCGTCCCATGAGTGCAGTCATTCTTTCCTCCTAGGCTGCTGCCTACTGGCAAGGTCATACAGGAGAACAGAGCCATGTACTTCTTTTTTCCCACAAGCCATTCCAATATTTATTTCCCTAAACTGCTGAAGTCTGCTTTTCTTTAGTTTGCATTAGCTACTGTGTTTGCCGGCTCCAGACCAGATTACTTTGACAAACTGCAAATGAATAATTGTCCACTAGTAAGAGATCTTCAAAGCTCCTTATCCTTTATGCCTACTTAATAACTAACATATACCTAAATTTCTGTCTTCATTTTTACTGCAACATATTTCAACTGCTATCATGATTTTTACTTTGGCAAGCAGTAGACAACAAATTTGGTGTGGTTTTTCTCATTTGTTTGATAGTTTGTTTTTTCAAGGTTACAACCTTCCTGAAGGAAAATCATGTATACATGTAACTTGATTTGGAATTGAATTAAATGGCTATGAATTTATCACATACTGGGACTATTTTCAGACACTTGGAATTTTATTTGACTGAAGCCATATGATGAAATGCATATGAATGTGCCAGGTTTCTTCAATCCATGTGTTTTCCTTCAGAAAGAATCATGTTTTATTGAAAAATTTCATAGAACATTATTTTCACCACTTCAGAAACATCTTCCTTCAAAATGCCCCCCATTTCCAAATTTTCCGTATCCATTAATAAAAAGCCCTTTTCCCTCAAATTCTTCCTCCTTTCATGTAATCAATTTCCATTCATAAATGTATTAGCATAAAAAACCCTTGCAGCATGCTGTTGAGTGTAACTGAAGCCAGGTTCTGCCTGGGAATAGAAGAGTGGGAATAATTAAAAAAATTAAAAATTATTATTTCCAAAACCCACTGCAAGTCCTGGCCTTTTATACTGGAAGGTGAGGACTTTTGCTGATTGTAAAAAAGTTTCCAATAGAGTCACAGAGGAATGTATCTGCTCTCCTTCTTCAAATACACAATGCCAAGGAAGTATTGTTTCTCATTACATGGGAAAACAGGTGGATTACTGTGGAGATTACACAGCATGACAGAAAACTTACACCACAGGACTTCAATGAAAACTGAACTGATGAGAACATATGTCACTTTTCTGTTGAAAAATATAATTTAGTCAAACTCATATTGCAAATACCTAATTTTTTAATTAAAATTCACTTTAAAAGGGGCCACTTAAAAGAGGATAATGCATAAATGTTCTGTTTCTGGAGAGAATAGTTCAGCTTCTTGTTTTGAAATTGCTTCCTTTCAAATTGTTTCATATTATGCAAAAGGAAATTAGAAATCAAATGTTTCTCAATTCTCAACTGAATTTCGATCTATGATTTTTTTTTATTCAGAAGTTTCATTCAGTAAACTAGCTTCTGTTCAGATTTGGCATAATAATAGATCTTGCAACTGTGGGGTTTCTGTGATCAAAAATAGTGGTTTCTAGGCAACTTCATGGAAAAAAAAATGGTTTCCCCACCATGTCCACTGAAAGGAAGTATTTTCCTAAAGATAATAAATTTCTTAATTGCCAACTCTAGATGCAGTCAAAAAACAAAATGAGGATTGTTTTTAGCAATAAGAAGGATAATTTTTTTTCAATGGGAAGCAGATGTAATGCTACTGTACTCGTAGCTCTCTGTATAAATCATAAGGAAACAGCCAGCATCTGCATTTGCCTTGTTCATGCCACAGGGCATTATCATCATTACTGTGGAGATAACTGAAAAGAAAGCTAAAGCTTTCTGCTGAGATTCTAAGAGAATTCATGAAATATGGAAATTTACTGGATGAAGAAATAGAACCATGTATTTTCGTTCCCTGCAATCATTTTAACAATTATCATCTTTTGGGGCTTTTTGCTTCTTTCTTTGCCCTCCCTCTCTTCTATGACATAATCACAGAGGCGAACAATATCTCATCTATGCTGGATCTGTGTCAATCAGGAGACATAAGTTTGTGTAAAAGATGGGGAGACTTGGAAATCTTTGAAGCACTTGTGAGGAATTATCCTGGTAGCCCCATGAAGTTCAGGTTCACCTGCAAACCAAGAATTCTCAGTCCCCTGGGTCTGTGGGGAAATGACCATGGTAGGAAGGAGAGCCAAGCTCTGTGTGTGCAGTAGGAGTCCACCCTAGAGCAGGGGTGGACCCGAGAGTGCAGGGAGCCTCCTGCTCCCCAGTGCAGTTAGAGCCTTCTCTGCCTGAAGCGCATCCCTGCTGCTGTCAGCAGCACTGACACACTGCATGAATCCCCTCCTGGTGTGGCAGGTCCTTTCCGCTGCCCATGTTTCTGGGATCAGTGCACACATATCTCTCTGGAGGAAGGTATAGGCAAATGCTTTGTGCTGGGTTTGGGTGGTCCCAGTACTAGGACAGCATCTTATTTTGTCCAGACTTGTGAGGGAAATGGGAGGCTTCCAATGCTGAGCAGATACTTTTTTCTGTTCCTAGTTTATGAGGATCTGTTGCTCTAAGACTGCACCAGTATTCTGTATTTTCTGCTGTACTTGCTCTCTGGAAATATGCAACCTGAGTGAAAATAAGCAATTGGGTTGACTCATGAATTTGTAGGTAATTTGGCTGAAAACACAGAAGCATGTATAACAATGGGAGACTTTCCTCTCAGTCCCACAGACACCGACTGTCATACCTCAGGAGCCAAACTCAGCCACCAGCACCTCCATTGCTGTCTACTGGGCTGTGAATGATGGGGATACCATCGACTGCTTCCAGGTCTACTGTACGGAGGAGCTGCAAGCCAGCAAAGATGCAGGGGGTGCGTAAGATCTTGCCCTTTCTGCCCTGGTCTGGGGTAAGTAGATGGGAGGATGAGCTGCAGGAGAGTGCCCAGGACATGGGAAGAAGAATGGCTGTGAAGACATCATGTATAGAACTAAATATAGGCAGTGGTGGGGGAGGTTGTGAGGAAGATGCTGTTTCTTCTCCTCCGCTTTGTCCCCACAACTGGAAGGAAATATCATGCTCTGTAAAGTCAAGGGCAATTGTTTTCAACGGTTGAAGTGCCTTTTCATGACCAGGCCTGACCATCAGAAAGGATGTGTCCACGCTGCCCCATTGGTTACTCATGAGGACTGCAGACAGAGCTCCCAAGGGGAGAGGTTTCATTATGTATTTAGGACCCTGCATGTGCTTCAGAAATACGTCCTCATTGAAAAAGCATTAGGAGGTATTTCCATATGTAGACAAAGATTTTTTTCAAAATATTTCAAATATTAAAAATTGAAATTTAATAAAGGGGATTGAAATGCTCATTTGTTAAAAAGCTCAAAGCAAACCAGGCTCTGCACAAATCCATGTATGCATATATGTACAGGCTAAAGGATGTTAAGGGCTTTTTGTAATAGGTAATTTACACCTAAGTGATATATAGTTCATTATGAAGAATTGTTGCTATAGAGTTGGTAACTGGTAACACCAGGGCTGGTAACTGCTGGTTGCATGTCCCAAACTTGCAGTCCAGTAGGACTGAGGACAATAATCTCCACTTGCCATGAACGGCATTTGTGTATGCTCAACTCAAGGGCATGTCAAAAGCTTTCTGTCAGAGTGAAATATGGAGATCTTAGATAGTAATAACTTCTGGATCTTTTTCAATTGACTGTTTTTAATATATTATTTGAGAGGCTCAGTTGTAAGCCCTACCAGTGCAACTAGTGTGAGGTCCTGTGTATGTGTGTGTTCTCCTAGCCTTAATGGAAGAGTACAGAGTGACAGTGAAAGAGAGCCACTGCATTCTGGAGGACCTGGAGCCAGATCGCTGCTACAGTGTGTGGGTCATGGCTGTGAATGGCACAGGCTGCAGTTTACCCAGTGAAAAAGCAATTTTTAAAACAGGTATGTACATTTTTTGTGATTTGATTATTACAAGTTTGAGGTCCTTAGACTAATTTAGTCCACCGTGTTACTGATACAGAAGAAACTGCTTCATTTAGCCCATCTGGCAGATAGTAGGCAGTTCATGGTCATTCCCCTGTTCGCTAAGAGATAGTGGCATGATTGCTCCTGAGAGGAAACTTGAAGGCATTCAAATTTGAAGACATTTCCAGTGTTGGGCCACATGGCTGCAGCATCAGGGCAGCACATTACGTATTTATCTTCTGAGTATGTTGCACTGCTCCATGGAAGTTTTGGGAAAGCCATCTGGCTGCTCTCTGCTGCTGCTCCCTCTCCTGCCCACAGTGGAGGAGACTGGCTGCATGTTTTGCCTCTCTCCCATTCACCTGAATATATCTATGTTGCAATGATTTAAGGTATTAATTTTTCAAGGGAAGGACCGCTTTACTGAGGTTACATGCTGTGTCTTTCTCAGTGGGACACAAATCTCAGGTGTGCCTGAGAGGCTCTGCTGTTGTATAAGAAGTATAAATTGAGACGAGTAACTAGATGAGTATTGCTTATGAGCTTCATTTGACTGATTTTCTGAGCATTAATTTCTTTAATAATTTGTATTGACAAAACTATTGCTTCTTGAATTACAAGCAAGGAGAAGCATCCTTGTGTTTGAGGCCCTCCTGTCAGGCAATTTTTTCAGTGCTGCAGGAAAAAAACCAATTATTCCACTCCTGAAGTCACAAATACATACAAGGATATCTAACAATTCATAGCAAAAAATTCTGTTCCACACTGAGTTTCTTGTTGAAATTACTTGGCAGAAGCCACAGCTTTAAGCATTTTGCTTAATCTACTAGACTTCACATCTGTTGATAAGTCTCCCCGATACTTAATTTCTGATTTATATTTTAACAAATGTTATTTTCAAGAGAACTCAGAGGGTAATGCAACTCATCAATGCAACTGTGAACATAGTACAGACTTTCTGCCAAATGCACAAATAATTATGAGTTATTGCTAGCTAATAAATCATAATTTTAAAAGGGGGTTTCACCTTTCTGAAACCATTATTTTTAAGAAATCTCATTGCCTTTTGGTGTCAGGCTCACCATTCCTAAAAATTGAATCCTTCTAAGAAAAGTTTATGAGTCTTTAATGGCTTCCTTCAGCCTTTTTCTTTAAGAAAACAAATAAACTGGGCAAAATGTGGGCTTATTAAACACCTTCCCTCAAAGCTCATTTGAGATCCTTCTGGAGTGCATGAGCCCCAGACGGACTTCTGGGTACACTGCTGAGGACTGGCTGATGCAAAATTGCTTCATCTTTCAACACCAAAGGCAGAAAGATGAGCACCAGTAATGGAAGCCAGTTCTTAGTGGGAGATTAATCTTCATGATTAATTAAGATTAGAAGTTCCCACATACAAGAAAATTATTTGCTGGTATATGCAGTTATAGGAATATACACCTTAATAGCTGAACAAAGCTGAGACTCTTCCAGTTGTTGGGAATGATCACAAAATTTCTCTGTTGGCACTGCACCCGTGGAGGTGTCAGTGTAGCCTGGAGAGTTGTGGGGAATGCAGGTAGACGCTGCTGTAGCATCCCCCCAGAAGCCTCTGACTCTTGCCCCTTCACCTCCCAGACTCACAGCTTGTCCTTCTCTCCGCTGAGGAACGTTCTGTCTCCAAACAGTATTTTCTGTGAGGGGATGATGGTCAAGGCAAGAAGTATTCCTCTATCCCCGTGACCCCTCCCGCACAACTGATCTCTTGGTAATTTCTCCTTGCAGTCCTAAAGACACACAAGTGGACACACCTCTGCTGTTGCTCAAAACCTGTGTAATTTTCACCATTGGCTCTTTGCCTTTTACACAATCACTTACATGTGTTCCAGAATATTACAATAAAATTAGATTATGTATTCTAGCTGCACTTAATTTGTTAAAAAATGTCAGAAGCACACTAACAGTATTTTCTAGTATGCTCACTTCAGCTACTCTTTAGACAGATATTTTCAAATTACAGTAAAATTACAGTGGACAGTAAAAAAAGCTTAATGTCTTGTAACATACTGTTTACACATACCTACATGTAAGTATGTGTGTAAGCTGCTGAATACACGTATTAGGGGATTCAGCTATTAATTTTTCATTCTTTAGCAAGGATGCATTTAGAAACAGACAATAATCAAATTTACCAGAAGAGAATTAAGGAACTATTGCTAAGGAAGCTACCAGATGATGGTCTATCCCACAAATGCATTGCTCTGCTAAATACATACATTAGCTCTTCCTGCAGTAAAACATAAAGTAAATCTTAACTAAACTGCTAACCTCCTGATTTCCACTAAACCAGGAATTTGTTAAATATTTGTGGGTGATTTCCTTTCCTTTTCTAGTAAAAATAAATATTTTTTCTTAAAAAAGAGAATGCAGGAATGTTTACTATAGTTCTATTAGATTATCTTGTCTTAAAATCATCTAATCCCTACTTTTGTGTTAGGCTTCCTATTTGGAACCTTGAAAGAAAAATTAATTTTTATGACTTTTTTTTTTTTTTTTATTAGTACCCTTTCTTTTAGAATTTGCATTAGGACTGTTTATGTGGGTTTCACAACACGTTGTAAGGTGTTTTCTGTTGCTATTTTCCAGAATGGGAAAAAAACAAGAGAATACAACTGAGCCATTTTCAACCTACAGTGTTGAATGTGCAGTTTCACACAATAGCTTTTGATTACTTGCAGCTAGTGCATTATTTTATATTCAGTTTTCTGTATTGCAGTTGGGCCTTCAACTCTTAAACAGAATCTCTAAAAAGAATTTCGAAATTACAGGACCGAATTGTAGCATTGCAAAAATAACGAGGACATAATTAAACAGAAAGTCAGCATCTCCCTGTCATTTTTGCAGCAGCACATTTGTTCCTGATGCAGTTCATGCAGGGACTGCTGAGGACAGGATAGAGGTGATGCAGAGAGCTGTAGGCAGTACTGCTTCGGTGCTCTGCTCCTTGCAGACTGGCAGAAATGAGGAAACATTGCTTCAAGGAAGGCATAAAAATTTACCATTCTAAGGATGTGACAAATGCACAAAATGTGACAAATTACTTTCCCAGCATGTTTTTATTGTTTTCCCTGCAATGTTTGTTTTCCTCTGCCATTCCAATACACACAAGCAAAAGATCACTGCTAGATGGGCAAAAATCTATTGCGTGGGTTTTCACGGCCGTGACTGTTCCTTCCCCTCCAAAGATGCCCCTCTGGCATCCTCCTCGCAGTACAGCTAACGTGTCCTTGTGTCCCCAGCACCCGCTGTGCCCACCATCAAGGCCGAGGACTGCACCGTGTGTTGGGACACAGCCACTGTCCGCTGGCACGCCCCATCCGTGTCCGCCGATTCCTTCATCGTGGAGTACTGCCGGCAGCACTCGCCGGAAGGAGAAGGTCTCAGGTCAGTGCCGCCCCACGAAAGCCCCTCGGTCAGATTTAGGCAGCCGCTAATGAGCATCCTGCAGACCGCGGCTCCTTACGCAAGAGATTATTCTGCCTGCAGCCACGCAAGGAAGAAATCTGCTTCTGTTTGCTGAGGAATTTAAGGGGCAGGCACTAATCTGCGAGATTAGGCTGAGACATAAAAATACTGCCTTTTTATTCTGTTTAACCGGGCAGTCGCTTTCGTTTGGGGCCAAAACCGTGGAGGTGTGTTGTCTGCAATCAACC
Organism: Vidua macroura; assembly: GCF_024509145.1. Taxonomy (NCBI): domain Eukaryota; kingdom Metazoa; phylum Chordata; class Aves; order Passeriformes; family Viduidae; genus Vidua; species Vidua macroura. The sequence goes on from NC_071611.1 coordinate 27,979,791, forward strand.
AGAAGTGTCGGGGCTGTGTTGGGGGGGAAGTAATGGCGGCCCCGCAGCTGCCGTAGCCCCGGGCCAAGACAGAGCAGGGCAGCTCCACGGGAAGGTGAATGATGGAGGAGCATGGCCCAGTTTGCTTTTTGCTTTGTGGAGAACAAGACAGAAGTAATCTCTGGGCATAGCAAGGGTGATATGGGTGTCTCAGTAATATTGGTGGCGCATCTCTGCTGTCTGGACGTGCGTGCAGAGGCCTCTCAATGCACAGCTGAGCTCGGTGCTGCCTGGCTGTTGCAGGCATGCCACAGGGCTTCAAGAGTAGCTTTGAAATTCAGGGTAGTGGCTATTTATGCCAGACCCTCTCTGGTTTCCCCAATGCTAAGCCTGTGCTGCATAGAGGAGATGACGAGGAGGGAAGTTGGCACCCCTGAGCCAGGTAGCTGTGCACTGTTCTGAAACACAGAGAAAATTATTGCAGAATCATAGAATCTTACAATAGGCTTGGTTGGAAGAGACCTTAAAGATCATCTAGTTCCAACCCCTCAGCTGTAGGCAGGGAGTTACCTGGTGGTCTGCGTGTCCTTAGGGCTTGGGGGTCTTTGCCTTATAAAAACAGTGACAGTATTCTAGCAAAATACAGCTGCACATGTCTGAGAAGTTTTATGAAGTTGAGAGGGGTGGCTTGCCATACAGAACCCTATGGAAGAGCCTCAGCCCAGCTGAGGTTGTCTTTTTCACTTCCTGAGAAGCCTGATGAGGGTCTTCACCTATGGGCTAGTTCATGTCGACTTTATGAGGATGGGCTAGAGAGGGGAGAGTTCCTTGAAGAGGAGGGAAGGGATTCATGCCCTGCAGTCAAAATTAGTTAAGTGGACTGAAGTGTTCTTAGCTTTGTAGGAGAGAAGTACAACTGTGAAATTGTGAATGCCTTGCTCCTTACAAAAGTAGGCTGAAAACTGAAATTAAAAATTTCTGTGTGGGTGAGAGACTTTTTATCATGCAGTACCAGTGTGCTGCATTACTGCAATCAAGGAGAGGTCTCGCCCAGTTCTCCTGCTTCTCAGAGGGGCTTGCTGTGTTTCGTACCTATTTCATGAGGCTGTCAGGTCCCTGTCAGCCTGCCAAAGTTGCTTTTGGTCAAAGATAAAGGAGCTGCTGCTGAAACATATGCTGGTTATTTGCCCTCAAGTTTCTGTGCTGTTATCTGAAATTGACTTTTTTTCTCAAAACTAAAGCAGAAACTGTGCTGATTTCTGTAATCCATGAGCAAGGTGTTGGTAACACCAAGTGTTTGCTTGTATGGTGATAAATGTGGCAAAAAAGCTTCCAGAACAGACCCCTTTGCTTTCTCAAGTGACCTTGTGTAAAATCTAACGTGTTTATAATTATACTGAGTCACATTTGACTTCTTGGCCTCTCTGTCAGCAGAGGCTGGCCTTTAACTGACAAGTATGAAAACTTTCCACATGACAAAACAATTAATTTTCTCAGAATTGCTATAGCTTAAAATTCTCTTTAAGAGAATTCTCTGGGCTTTGACCTCTTTTTGTGTGTCAATGTTTTACCACTTAATTTCCCTGAAAACAATTTCCCTCTTTTTTTTATATAAATCAACCCCCTGAGAATAACCTGGGAATCTTCTGTAGTGTCACAAGTTGTTATAGTGATGGAGAAAATTTTTATAAAGATTTCTTTTTAAGATTTTAGATGAAGTTGAGGGAGGGAAAAGCCTACTGGTAGATGGAGAACTGCCTGTATCACTCGTATACAAGGCCCCCAAAGGTGGAATTTAGAATTAGAAATCAACTTGAATAGAAGTCCATCAAGTTGACTAGAAGCCAGGTACCTATATAAGGTAGAATAAAACTCTGACTCTGTGCACACCCAGAATTTTGGTCTCAAATCTTGTAGATTCTTCTGTTTGTTTTATTTTTCCTTGAAAGCTTGGAGTTTATCCTTTCAGGTTTCCTGAGCAACATGCATCTTGGGGATCAGCCAAATGTGGAGCCCTCTCATAGACAGCCTATGCCTTTTGTGCGTGCAGCAGCCCTGAAGCTAAGCAATTTCCCAGTCCCTGGGAGTTCAGACACATTTCTCAGCAACTCTAGAAGGCTCATTCAGTTGCTGATGCAAGCACAGTGTGAAAGTAGAGGTCAGGGAAGAACACTCAAGAAAAGTTCAGGAGAAGGCAGCATGGTCCCATCCCCATAAAGCTGCTTTCACAGATGTCATTCTGGAAGCTCACTCAAAGTAAAGGACACTGCCAAGGGAGCAAACAGGGAGAAAGGCCTTCATTGAACAGCTAGAGACATGTGGTCTAAGTCAGTGGCGTGTAAACTTCAGCATGCCACAGAATCACAGTGTGGTTGAGGCTGGAAGGGACCTTTGGAGATCACCTGGAGTAACAGCCCTGATCAAGCAGGGCCCCCTAGAACCAGTTGCCCAGGATGCTTTTGAATAACTCCCAAGAACATCCTTGAAGCAATCCCACCTGTCCAGGGAGAGAATGTGAAGCATATCTGGAAATGAAACCTCACTAAAGGTTCCTTTCAAATACTGTCAAAAAACAAAACAAACCAAACAAACAAAAAAAACACAAAACCCCAGTTGTTGGAAATGGGTTTGTAGAAGGCTCACACGGTATGCATCCATATGCAGACTTTGAAATAAGAAATGCTGACTTAGAAATGCCATGGAATAGGACAGATATTGTTGAGAGAGAAATGGAGCTAGGAAAAGGTTTCAAAAGATGGCCTTGTAAATAAGACTAGATACTTTGGAGAAATAGAACTATGGAAGATGCATTGCAGTGGGACCCATGAGGGGTAGTTTTAGATTATTTGCTTTAAGGCATCTACAGCATGGTGTGGGAAAAAGCTGATAGGCCAATAAATGCTTATAGAGTATTGCAATGAGGAAATAGTTGGCTTCTGATTGTGATGGTGTGAATTATAACGTCTGTATTGTCTCACCCTTCTCATGAGACTGAAAATGGAATAAAAATTTTTAAAATGCCTCGGTTGCCCCATCTCTAAGTCAAGAAAAAGGTATTATCCAACACCCAACCGACCAAAACATACAAAAAACCAACCAACCAAAAAAGTCCACCCAAATCTATATTTTCCCTTCTCTTTCTCTCTTCTGACCAGCTTGCCACCTGAGGGATATAATTTCATATAAAATCACCTTAAATCTGCAGCAAAAATGAGTCCCTGGCCTGCTGCAGTGGTTTTAAAGCTCTTTCCCAGGTTGAATCTTTTTCCAGAATCTTTATGAGTGACACTTTGAAATGTTTCTTTCAGTTTCAAGAGCTCTGCTATTTTCTCACTGTTCAGCCTCTTTGTGTTGAGAAGTCAATGGAGTTGTGGGTGGAAGATGGAAAGCTGTGAGAAATGTAGTCCAGGGATTAGGTATGTAGGCTGTTCAGATGGAAAGCCTGTGTCACATCATGAGAAATCCATAAGAGTCGGGGAGGCAGAAATAAGTGCAGTATGTGGTGAAAGTGGAAGTTACTGAATGTCATCCTCTCTGACAGTGCAAGACCTGCACTTCTAGGGAATGAATTTTTATGAAGCAAGTCTAATGCTGGAACAAAAGGAGCAAGTCCCCCTCCTCTATCATTGCCCACATGGTAGTTGTGGTAGCTGGGAAACAGGGTGTTGGAAACTGTGCCAATTGCAGCTAACAGCAAGTAGGGGGTGTTTTGGTGACCTAATCCCAAAACAGCCGGAGAGGAGAGGAGAGGAGAGGAGAGGAGAGGAGAGGAGAGGAGAGGAGAGGAGAGGAGAGGAGAGGAGAGGAGAGGAGAGGAGAGGAGAGGAGAGGAGAGGAGAGGAGAGGAGAGGAGAGGAGAGGAGAGGAGAGGAGAGGAGAGGAGAGGAGAGGAGAGGAGAGGAGAGGAGAGGAGAGGAGAGGAGAGGAGAGGAGAGGAGAGGAGAGGAGAGGAGAGGAGAGGAGAGGAGAGGAGGCATGTGGCACAGCTGGGAGCAAACTCAGAGCTATTTGCTCTTTATTTTTAGCTTCATGAGCTTTTTTTCCACTCATGGTGCACCCTTTCTGTGTGCTTCCACATGTATTGTGAGAAGCTTGCATACTTTCACCCTATCAGTGATAGCAGCACAGCTCTGGAGGTACTGTTTCAGTGGGATCTTGGGGGTGGAAATGACAATTATAGCACAGAGGGTGTTGTGAATCACTGCAAGGCATATTGTTTGCTGGGTTCAGGCGACATTAAAAAATATCCCCTAGATGTTGTTTCCTTTAAATAAATGAGGATGCTGATGAAGGAAATGAGCATGAAAACACAGCATCAGATTTCCCTAAAACCAGAGAAATCACAGATTTAGCATAAAACTGCTACTATAATATTCCTTGGCAAGTTAAAAGTGAAGGAACGTGCAAGTCCTTTTTGTTCCTGATATTTGAAGAGTGGATTTTCAGTCTTACAGATTCATCTTACAATGAGAAGGATTGAGAGGAGATACTTAAAATATTAAACTTCGAATGCTTCTTGGCTTTCTATGCACTAATTTTTGTATCAACATTACCAAGAAATTGAGAGGTCAGTGCAAGTAAGATAACATTTAATCTAAAGACCAGGATGCCTCACACTTTGATAACAACATTATTATATCTCAAATCATCTCTAAAGTGGGCAGCTGTATATAAAGTAGAAATTATCTGACATTAGAAATGTTGTAGGTGGATTTCTTTTTCTTTCATAATTACAGTTCACTACTTAAGGTGAGCTTGAGGAAGATCTATCTGCAATGCTTGTTACAAGAAATCAGAAATGAAACAGCCTTCCACCAACACAGTCAGGATGCATTTTTCCTTGCCTTCTCCTACACATAACCTGTATGCTGTAAGCTAAGCACTAATCATACCGTCTCCTCATCCTTGCTTTTGTGGAGTCAATCTAAAGCATGATAAACTACTGTGATTGCTGGGGAGCCCTCAGTATTCACTCTCCCCCTTCACTCTACCCTCTAGACAGGAGAGGCAACAGATAGCAAAACCTTTTTCTTCTTTGCATGCAGCTTATTTTGCTCTTGGATCTGGCTCAGAATGTAGCAAATGAAATTCGATCTTGTCAGCATATTCTGTTTCATTACTTGGCAGCATCAGGACTGTTTTTAAGCTTTAATCATAGCTAAAATTGATGGACTCTTATTCTTAGGCAGCTTAAAGCTGGCTGAAATAGATTACCAAGTGGATAATGCTTTCAAAAATCTGATCACTGTTTTACAGCCCAGATCTGCTTGAAGTCAAGATTTTTCTGTCTCACTATTATGACTGAAAAGCAGTATACTATTGCCCTCTGATTTAAACATGCATCCAAATTCTGATTTGGAGAATTTCGTATTTGTAAGAGACCGAAGTCTGAACTTCAATCATTGACCCTATTCCGCAAATTACTGGACCCAACATGTTTTCTGAATACCTATGAGACATCTCTGGGATCTACACTCCAGATTATGAATACCCCATGTCTACTCATTATACCACAATGTAACTATCTAATTGAATTTGGAAGTGATTTTGTGTTTTATTATTTAATAATTTGATAAATAGTACATAGTGAAAAAGAAGATCTCCTAATTTCTTTGGAAGGATGCTGACTTACATGACATTTTCCAGAACACAGAAAAAGGAGCCATGTACAGGGCATCACTTGCTTAAGGCATCTACATAGTGCCACAGCTTTCAAGGAATAGCTTAGCATATCCTCTTTTCATGTCACATGTAACTCTTTGCTCAAAACTCTTCACTGGTGGTCTGTGCTTCAGATTCACATCAAAGATGTCAGTGTGTTGGTTTTAAGGAACAGATTGGGTAAGTCTTGCCTAGGAAGCATGGGCAAATTTCTTCAAAGTTTAAGTGCCTACTTCTTTTCCCCTGCCTCTGCTTCTGTCCTGTTTTTCCTTTCTCTCCGTTCATATTTGCCTCCTTTCTCAGTTCCCATCTTGTAATTTTCTTCATCATTTTTTTTCTCTTGTCCCCTGTACTCAGGTCTAAAGAGTTTGTGTTCTCATCAGTCAGTTCATCAGGTTACACCTCTTCCCTAAACCTTTCAGCCTGCTGTGCCTTGCTGAAGTGGTCTTGTGGTCAGGGCCTTGGTGAGTCATGAGGGTGAAGCAAGCCATGCCGTTTCTGCCATTTCTCTTTACTACATTGGTTCCAGCATTAATGTAACACATTCCCTGAAAGTAGCATAATTTTGTGCTGATCACACCAAAGCCCCAGACTCTCTGGAATTCTTTTAAATTGAAGGAATAGATGACAGATGCACCCAGTGCATTTTCTTGATGCTCTCAATCACCCTTAATGACAACTGTCAGTGCAAAATACCTGTCACAGACTAATAAGGATGACACACCAGTCTTTTCTGAAGATGCCATCCTCCTAGAAAGAGATCTGTGTGGTGTAAGCATGAATCTGGTGTATTAAGAGCTGTGAGATTTTACCTTGATGTGATAAATTCAGCAGAAACAGGCATTTGAAAAATCCCAATGGATGAGCACTGATTATTCGTCAGTTTGTACTGCTCTCTGGTGGGATATGTGCGTAAAAACAATCACCCCTAATGAATAGCAATGATCTGATCTGACTGCTGACTCACTCGCCTTACCTCTTCTGGGGTCACAGCAATTTGTGCTGGAAAAAGTAATTTATTTAGTCTAGCTTCTCACAGGGGCATTGCTTGCCATTGTGGAGGGAGACCATCCTAGGCTCCACTCTCAAACCTGAGGTGGAAGGGAAAGTGTCTTGCTCACTCTCCAAAGGTCTCCCATTCTGGAATTTAAATACTTGCCTTGTAGATTCCTAAAAGCATTTCTAGGAGGAAATTACCTACTTTATACAGAGAAACAATCTTTACCTGCAGACATACAATGCAGGTATATTGTCTGGCTTTACTCTTATCATAAGAGGCAAAAAATGAGGAAAATCAAGATCCAGTGCAAGAGAATTTGTTAAGCTAATCTTTCATATTGTTGTCAATGTTGAAAATAAAATGGCATTTTTCTATTCATCCAAAATGCTTTCACTGGTACTTAAAAGCACCTGTAAAGCAGATTGAGTGGGTGCTGACTCCTGCTTTCTAGCAGTGTGTGAAGATACCAGGGGTAGAGGATGTCAGGGCTGGAGTTTTTGAGGCAGTGCACTGGGGAGCATAGTCAAAGCAGGGAACTGTGTGAAGGCAGCTCCTCTGCTCTGCCTCCTGCAAAACTGCCCTATTAGAGAGCATGGTACACAACAGAGTCCAGGCTTAGCTGTTGAAGGATTTGTGAGTGAGGAGTTTCTAATAAGAAGTTAATCACAATTCTATGAAGATTTTATGGTGAAGAGCATGATTTCTGTGCTACCTCAGATAACGGTATCAATTCTTTTGGACTTGTAGCATGTGGCCAGATAGTAAAGCACTAGTGTATTCAATGTAATTTAATTAATTAATTAAAAGGTGGGTTTTTCTTTCAGAAACTTGCTCATTTTGCAAAGAAAAAGCAGACTTTTCACAGGAGGCAGATGAGGATTTGACTCCATGCTGCTTAAATTTTATGTGATTAATTATGCCACAAAACCAACATAAAGTGGTCATTACACCAAATGACTGCACTGGGTGAAAAGAAAGATAAAGTGAGAACAATCCCTCAAGTGACATGCTGAAGCTCTTACATAACTCAGCTGTTTGTGAAAACAGTGTTGCCTTTCTCCTTTGGAATTTCTGTATGGTGTTTGTTATTTCACTAGTAAACAAAACAGTTAGGGAACTTAACTGTTGGTATATAACAGTCTTCCCTAGTTTGGATACCTGCATACGTTTTAATGTATCTTCAACATTTGCAGATCTTTCGCTGGTATAAAGAAACCTGAATTGAAAGTATCCCTGGAGCCCAATGTGAACTATTTCTTCTACCTGAGGGCTGTCAACCCATTTGGGACAAGTGAACAAAGTGAAGCAGCTCTCATCTCAACTAAAGGTAGATGTCAAAACAATGGGGTGGAAGAGCAAAGTAGCCAAACATTTTTCTTTAGAAATTATACCTGAAGTTCCCAATATGATTGTGGCCAAGTTATTGAAGTTTTTTTATCTTGTTAACTCAAATTTGTATCCCTTTTTTTCTACTTAAAATCAGCATAATCAGGACTACACTTGAAGTTTGTATATTTATGTCTTGTGTAAAACTAGTGTGATTTCAGAAGCAAAAATGTTGAATTCTGTCAGAGCAATGAAGTGATTAAGTATTCTTCAGGGATCTCAGTTTGCTTGAATCTGACAGAGCACAATCAGATAAAAGTTGTTGTGACCCTAAAGAAAATCTCTCACAATTAAAACCTAATGGAATTTGAGTGATGAGGAAGCATGCAAAGCAGTTTTAAAACTCTAAGATTTCCAGATAAATAGTGTTTTGTATGGTTCTTCCAAATCAGCCTGAAAATTCAAATTCGCTATTTTGAAAAAAGCAATTGATTGAAAATTATTCAAACTTCTTACATACTATAAAAGACTTCTTTATCACCTATCTACATTTCTGAATATTAGACTGCTGTCTCAATTTGGAAGACTCCTTGCATTTGCATCCAATTTTCTGTCACTCCTACATGCCATCAGACACAACCCTGTCCAGCTAAGATGGCTACAATTGTTGCTTAACATTTTATGATTTATCTCATGTCAATGTAGCCAGCCTCTCAGATCTGGTGTTTCTTTGTCATGATTTGTACCAGGAACTCGATTTCACCTGCTGAGTGACACAGCGCATCCTGCACTGCAAATCTCTTCTAATGCAACAGTGATCCACCTTCCTGAAAAAATCAAACTCACTGGGTGAGTAGCAGTATGATGAGCAAAACCATCCTGTGGGGTTCAGGATGGATCTCTCACTTCAATTTTTTGCCAATAGGCATCTTTCATATGACGCTAGTTTTGTAGAAGAACTGAATCATTTTGGGTCATGCAGCCTCTGGACTTCATGCAATTGAACCCCCCCTTCAAACAGTGCAAAATCTCAGTAAAATCAGTGGTAGGATTGATGTACTAGGAAGAGTTCGGTGTCACACTAAGGAATGGCCAGGAAGTCAAAGGTAGTGGTACCTACTTGGACTGCTCGATTTGTTTCAGCCCCTAGTCACCGCTTAATCCATCAGAGTCTCAAAGCAATTTTTTGCAGCCCTGAGAAGGTCAGCTTTGTGGGCTTAGTTTTTAATACATTGTGGATGAAAGTAATCCATCTTCCATAGATTGCTTCACTCCTGAGGGAATTATTGGTAGTGTTTTCCAAAGTATTTGTGGCTTTGGAGAACTAGGAAATGCTCCTAGGTTAACATGATTGTACCAGGCTAGCTCTATCTATTGACAACATTGCAGGGGGATGGACATGTTGATATCAGTCCTAGGACACTCACAGGTCCACTTGTGTATAACTTGTGCCATACTGATATGGCTTCTTAAATTGTGATGAGGATTTACTGGTTTAAGCACTTTTTGTTGCTGTTACCACTGAATGCATGCAAGATGTTTGTGACTATGTCTGTATAAAACCACCAGACTTGCTAGTTTGAGCAAACCTTCTAAATTTGAGGTCTTTTAGATAAGTCCATCTCAGTGCAAAGATGAAAACACTCTCAGTTAAATCTTTCATAAAACCCTGCAGTTAGAACAACAGAGTGCAATTCATTAGTAATTTTACATGATGCTTCATGACTTGACTGACAGAAATATCACAATATGGTTTGTCTACCACCACACTTTCTTTACTGTATTGCCTCTTCCAGAAACAGGTTTCCTTCAGTCCTGGGTGAACTGCTACCTGCTCAAGGATGTCATTACTGGGAAATTGTTGTCTCTGCCTGCAGAAGCTACAGGATTGGGATTTGCTATGAGTCAATAACACAGAGCAGTGTCCTGGGGTTGAGTGATACCTCCTGGTGCATGAGGTGCTGTCCTACACAAACCAGGTAAAGAGGATTCAGTCTGGTGGTTTGGGAAGTTACTTCTCCTTCATGAAAATAAAGCTGGCCAGCCACAAGAATCATGAAAGCAGAAAGGATTCTTCTGCTTCCTTTATGTAAATTTGAATAATAAGAAAAGGCCATCTCCATAAGATCTTTAGACCTCCTCTTAGTCTAAAGAGTATAAAGCACCTTTAAAAAAAATTAAACTCAAAATAGATTATTTTAGCACCCTTCATCCAGACAATGGAGAAAACTTACAGAACTAGTTTGTTGCTTCTCGTATTCTGATTTGCTTCACTAAACCCCAGCAAGGGTATTTTTTTTCCATAAATGCAGCCTTTTTAGAACCTACTTCCATTTGTAGGAGATGTCAAGATTTGATAGGGAATGTTTTCTCCTGCCTTGTCCTTCATAGTGCTAGACACTCACCTGACACTGTGGCAGGACTGCAGGGTGCTGGGATAGTCTGTGGTAGCAGGCCAGTGCCAGGCTGCTTGGAGGTTTGTAAGGCACCAACCTGCTACTCTCTAAAGGTGTTCTTGATCTAAACAAGTGTGCTTTTTCCAGTGTGAAATCAAACAGATGTATGAGCATTACTAGCTAAATGAAACATCCAAGAGGCTTTTTTTTTTCTATGAGTCCAAAGATGCCAAGTGAAAAGGCTTGTCAAGATGCCAGGCAGGGCTTGAAGTGATGCCACATTTGTTTTGCCTATGTACTGAGCAAAATGCTGCAGCCATGTGATAGGCTGCTGTATGCAGCCACCTGTTAATAGATTGGAATTGAGCTGCAGGTTATTTCTGGTGAATTGCTATGGGGAGGCTCATTATAGTCTTGTTTCCATTTTCCCACAGCTTTCTTTACAGATTTCTTCACACTGGTGTGATGAGTGATGTCCATGTGACGGAGCACCTGGCCAGGATTGGCATCCTATTGGATTATAGTAGTGGAAGGCTATTGTTCTTCAATGCAGAGAGAGGACTGGTGCTGTTTGCCATCAGGCACAAATTCACTGATGCTGCTCACCCAGCCTTTGCCCTGGAGAAGGCAGGAATGCTTACCCTGTGCACAGGAATGGAGCTGCCGGAGTTTGTGAAGCAGAGCTAATTTCCTGCTTCAGTTTCCAGAAAACTGGCGAATACAGCATCAGGGGATAGAGAGAGGAAGAGATATGCCAGGAAGGGATAGGTAGTCTTCACTGATGAATGCTACATGCACAGCTCTCCTTCACATCATCAACAATTGTAGTTACTGCTCAGATAGATAATCACCCTGAGCCTGGAAGAAAATCAACTCCTTCACATGGAGCATGCACCTAGTAATACACAGAGCAGTACTTCTACGGGGATAAAGAAGTTTTGTTAGATATGATAGTGCTAGCTGTCTTTTTAAAGTGAATTATGAACCCATGTATGAAATAAATGCATTTCTCACTGCAATACATGAAAGTCATTTTTTCATCATTTGCCAGGACCACCAGAGCCTGACTCCAAGATGATGTGCTTGGAAAATGTATAAAAATTTCAACAACTGAAACATGCTGCAGATTGATATGTCCTGTGCCATTGTTTGCCAAATCTTTAATGCACAAATCAAGAAAAGTTGATCATGTAGAGATCCTCATGTTTGCAAAATGAGGGAGTCCCAAGCTAGTTCTTTGTATCAGCTATGTAGAGTCTGAGTATGCTACACCTACCTACCCTGTCTACAGCAGACTAAGAGCTACCTGACTGTGTCAGTAAATACTGTGCTTTTGAGTAGCTACTCATGAAACACGGGTGTAAGGAAACTTAATAGTAGTGGTAAAATTCTTCCCTTGTGTTTTTCATCCTCATTGTGTCAGGTCAGTGGTTTTGATAGTGAAAGGAAGATTGCTATGCAGAACCTTGTGGATTACCACTTTTCTGTCACTGCTTTTTACCTTTGCTCTTAGAAATTTGATGCTCCTAATTTCAGGTTTGTGTACATTTTCCTGTATCTGCCCTGCTCTTTACTGTTATCCACACTAGGACTAGCAACATGACAGTGAGGTGCAGTGTTTCAGGGCCACCAAAACAGGCAGGCTAAAACTGGTTTATGTCAGCACAGGAGTAGGATGCTGGTTTTTCTCCTTGGCTTTTTCAAACCATTTTCCAAGCACTTCACACATTGGTGCTATGGCTGTCTTCCTGCCTGTCTTGGGCTGAAGGCACAAATGCCAGTGGTGCTGAACTCCAGTGAGTGCTGGGGGAAATTAATCTTAAAGCAGGCAGGCAATCTTTTCACCCAGTGCCTGCTCTGGAGACTTCTACCTCAGGGGACTCTGTTGCCAGACTCATTTTTGAGCTCAGCTGAAGAGCAATACTCTCCAAAATAAGACAGGTTTCAGGAGTGTAATAGAGTTTGCAGCTGAAAAGAGGAGTTAAATTAATTACCATGAAGCTTCTGCTTTTTATGCTCAGAGAGGGTGCCTGCTGTTTGTTTATTTATGATTTAACACCACTAAGGCATGTGTTTTCTGCTCCAGCCTGCTGTATGTTTCTCATCCCAGGAGAGCCACAATCCAGACTATCATAGCAAGCTCAGGCAAGTCTGAGCTTGGTTAAGGCAACACAAAGAGGATCCAGTGACCACTCATTTTAAGCTGGAACTCTTTCTGGCATTTCAATAAAACGGTGCCAGTTCTGAGTCCCTGTCAGGGAGAGAAATAAAATAGTAGGATTGTGCCATGTTGGCTCAAGTGAGCGTTTTGTAGAGGTGTGGAGGATGGTGAGAAAAGGTCCAGGATTAATTGGGAAAGAAAAACAGGGAGGCTATTGGGGGTAGCATTACTCTGAAGGCTGAAGCAGAGGAGGCGACAGAAGGTAGGCTGGAAACTCACACAAAGCAGATGGTGATAAACTAAGACACAGGTCAGTAGTGTCAGCAGGGTGTGTTCTTCAGGCTCCTGCAACCAGTGACCTCACCAAAGGTTTGACTACCTCCAGATCTTAATGTGGTTCTTAGAAGTAAGCCTGAAATGTCCCACTACTGGGCTGATCTTACCTATGCCCTCCTCTCCATGATCACTGCCATTCCAAAAGTGGGATTGCTTCATGGACACCAATATGATATGTTGACAAGGGGAGAGACAGTGATAAAAGGGGAACGAATTATGGGAAATTATCTGGATTTTTTTTCAACAAAGACAAGAAGCAATTGCCTTGTCAAAGGCAACTATGTATTAGTAGTAATTAGTGATTTTAAAATGAGAAATGAAAGCTTTGTCTATTGCCAGACATTATCACTCAGGTACTATCACCTGAGTAGTAGTACCTGAGCTTCACAAAATGTTTTTATTGGAGGCACCTCATTCTTAGAAATATTTGGTTAATTTCAAAAAATGGCCTGTGTTCTTGATGAATTTTATATAAGGTCCACCTTTTATATTGAGCAGTGTCCAAAAAATGTATTTACTGTTTATGTGAAAGCTGGGTAAGTTATTTTAAAAAGAAAGTGTCACTCAAAGAGCTTAAACAGTACTAATTTGAATGTCTAAATCTGGTCTGTTTTAAGCTATGCCAGATGAAGAAGTCCTGTTCAGAAAAATGGAACAAAGTGAGCACTAAACAGGAAACTATATACAAGTTAAGATTCAGTATAAAGAAAACACTCATTTTAGTGAAGAAAGCAGACCCTGAAAGCCACAGCTAAACTGCTAGGGCTTACAGTATAGGCTGCAAACTGTGCTGCCCTTGGAAAGCTTAGAGATCCATCTGCTGTGATATTTTACTTGCCTTATGGACATTAAATTCAGAAACTTACTTTGCAAAAGGTGACTGTCCTTAAACACTTCAATGTGCAGTGCAGTGAGACTTTGACATTTGTTGCTCTCTTTTTCCTGACCTTTGTAACTTGTACACTAGAAGAAAAAGGCAGAAAACTCGCAGTCACTATATTTTTGTTGTGCTTGATGATTTTAGCATTAGAAATACCTCAAACCCAGCAAATAATGTCACTTCACTTTGCTGATAATCACTAAGACTTCATGAAAATATTGACAGGGTTGTGTCATGTCTGTACACAGTCTAGTCATCATTCCATGCTTAGAACAATGCTTTAAGAGTTACACAAACATCCTTAAAAGAGTTCACCAGTAATTTGGGGTTTATTTTCATTCTGAAGTACAAAAGCTGATGCCTAACAATGTAAGCATTGTTAATAAATAATTGGACTGATCTGAAACACATTTCATTAAAAGGAACAATTTCTTCTCACTTCAGCAGATTTTAGATTAGGCTTGTAAATGCCTGTGCACTGAGATGAGAATATAGGCTTGACTGTAAAGACAGAGTCATTTATTTCTACTGTCAAAATAGGGCTGAACAAAATATTGCTAGTATCAGTGATATTGATCCACAAACCTCGCTTAGGTCAGTCTGCCCCAGAGAGAATTTCATGCTTCCATGCGAGGTCGGGCAGATGTTGGCAATGCACCTGCAAACTGCAGCATGTGCGCTGTTTCTGCACTTGCAGAACACCTCTGCTCTTGAACTAGCTGTTCTTTCAGTATGATTGGTACTGAAAATGGTCAAGTAATGCCTTGTTTAACAAACAGGTGCATTAACCCCCTCCAGAACACTATTGTTGAAAACTGTTTGCATATTGTCACTAAATCTGTTGTATGACAAATACTCAATGAGTTGTTGCTAAATCCACAGTCCTGTGATATTGCCTGTGATACACATGTGACATATTATTTCTATTAGCATTGCAGGGTTTTTAATGGGTATGTAAAGAGGGATTTAAGAGTAATGTGAAATTAGGATCTTTCAAACCGTTCTCACTTCATACTGACAAGTAGGACCTGTAGCATGTTGAAGTTTTAGTTTGTTTTGAAAAATCACATTCTGTGGTGTAATCACATTACACCACATTACAATAGTTGCATTACTATTATTTTGCTGATGGATTTACTAGCTATAGAGAATCCCAATATGCTCAGACAGCCAAGGAAGAAAGAGAGCAACTCTTCCACTTCCAACCTTGTGCTGTGGAAGAGATACTGAGCTAGTAAAGTATCTACATTTTTCATGGCAAGTTTGTCCAGTCTTATGGCACAATGAAAACCAGTATTTGCTGACCAGAGATTACTCTGCAGGACAGTTCCTGCAGGACACAGTTTGGAAGGAAATGGAACAGATTACTACCCTGGACATTGAAGATCTTCTAGTTCCAACCGCCCTGCCATGGGCAGGGACACCTTTCACCAGACAACGTTGCTCAGAGTTCCATCCAGCCTGGTCTGGAGCACTTGCAGGGACAGGACATCCACTACTTCTCTAGGCAACCTATTCCAGTGCTTTGCCCGCACATAAAGAATTTCTTCCTAATATCTAATCTAAACCTGCCTTTCTTCAGTTTAAAGCCAGTCCTGATTGTCTTGTCACTGCATTCCCTGTTTGAAAGTCCCTCTACCAGTTCTCTGGTAGGCCCCCTTCAGGTACTGGAAGGTGCTATAAGGTGTCCCCAGAGCTTTCTCTTCTCTAAGCTAAACAATCCCAACTCTCTTGTCCTGTTCTCACAGCAGAGGTGCTCCATTCCTCTGATCACCTCTGTGTCCCTCCTCTGAACTTGCTCCAGCTATTCATTAGAATGGGCCCCACAGATGAGCACAGCGTTCCAGGTAGAGTGCTCATAGCCTCATGAGAGTGGCAGAGCAGAATCACCTCACTGGTGTACTGCTGGCCATGCTGCTTTTGATGCAGCTCAGGATGTAGCTGTTTTTTTCAGCTGCAAGTGCACATTGTCAGCCCATGCTGGGCTTCTTGTCCATAAATGTCCCCAAGTCCTTCTTGTCAGGGTTGTTCTCTATCCATTCTCCACCCAGCCTCTACTTGCATTCGGGATTGCCCTGACCCAGGTGCAGGGCCTTGCACTTGTCTTTGTTGAACTTCATGAGTTTCACACAGGCCTAGCTGTCAAGCATGTCCAGATTCCTCCCTTCTAGGTGTGGAACAGACTTAATAGCTTGATGTTAGCAGCAAATTTTCAAGTGAATTTCCACTCTGAAATCCCCTCTGGAATCACCTCTGCAGAAACAATACTGTCCTTTTCAGGACTTGTTTTACAAGCACACTCTATTTCTAATACATAGTCTTCTGAACCCTGAGGAAGCAGTGGTGCAAGCAGAGGAGTCACTTACAGTACTGTCAGTGCAGGGGTTAGCTGAACTTCCTCCTGCCAGGCTGCTACCATACCGCTGAAGTGTGAGGGATGGAGAGCTGGGCCTGGCCACAAGGCTCAGGAGAGACCTGGCTTCTGCTGAGCAGGCAACAAACCAGAGTAGATTTGAATACTGGGACTGGCAAAAGGAGATCTGTGTCTGAGCATGACTTCACACAGCCCAGCCTTCTGAGGTTGTAAAAGTCTGTCTCGTGCCCCTGCTCAGAAGGCACAGTGCATATGTAAACCCATAATTCTTATTTCCATTTTCACCATGGAGAGGAGAACTATATTTTGAAGTAAAATCAACAGAGATTATTTTACTAATTCTGTACCATGTTTTAGATATGTATGTGTGGTTCCCACTACCTTTATCTTATCCCACTATCTTATCTTCCCACCAAAAACAAAACAAAACAAAACAAAAAAAGTAAAAATGAAAAATTATACTTACAGCAGCCTTTGGAAAAAAAAACAACAATAAAAAAAAAAGAAAAAAATTTAAAAAAATAAAAAAAGGAAAGCTAGAAGAAATTATCTCTGAATACTTTATAACAAGAGAAGGGTGCTTTGCATCTATTCCAACAGCATCCACCGGTCCTACAGTGACTACCAGTATCATTCTCATTTTCAATGAAGGATTTTATTCTGAAACAAATATTAATAAAAATATTTTGAACAAGATGTGCAACTAGCAATGTAAATAACTAATAAATTACTGCTAGTGGTTAGCAAATAATCTGTGTCACTATTTCCTGTATCAAGTGAGGGTTTCCTTTCAAAGCAAAGAATGTGTGTTGAGATAAGTAAAGCGCTTTCTGTGCTTTGACCACAGCAGAGCTACACAGAAACACATACTTATAGCCTGCCCAGGTACAGAAAGAGCATTACTGTCTAAATTATAGAAGCAGATTTTGGAAATTAAACTGGGGCATTTCTTGGGAGTTAAAAATAATAATTAAATAAATAAATAGTTTCACTAAGCCCCAAGTGAAAAATTTACATTTTTAACTCAGGGCCATATACATCTATAATATGCTTCTCTAGCGTAAATTGGTGCCCTGTTCTGTGATTTCAATGCAGAAGTCTCAGTCTTTCTGCCTAGCACTGCAGTTATTTTTGCACACATTCAGTTACTCCAGTAGAACCTAAGTAGGCTGGGCATGCTGATTACATGTGGCTCGTTTGGGCAAGTTAAGAGTAATAAATCAAACAATTTCTCAAAGTATGAGATTTCTAGGACACCTGCATGGTGTAAAAATGCCACCAGCTTTACTTCCAATTGTTCCTCCACAGTTGCTGGACCCTGGAAAACCCTTTAGAAGCAGCATAGCAGTTAGTATCAATCTGAACAATATTCCTGCTGCATTCGGAAGACATTCAAAGCTGGAGAAGTTTACTTTGCACTTTAAATCATGCCCAAAGTTAACAGTTCAGTTAAAAAGACAAAGGTGGGTAAGTCACATTGAATCTACCAGGGAAAAACCTCAAACTACTAAAAAGGTTGTCTTCCCCAGCAACTCTACTAAGTACTTCATGGTTATGGCCCATTGTAAGGAATCATTTGATGTTCTGTTACCTAATGCTGTCCTTCCATCCACTTTGTAGTGTATTTCTCATCTTTAAAAAAGCAGGATCTCTGCTAACAGCAAAATGAGTTGCAAGAAATCCCAAGAATTTGTGCAGAGCTCTGTCTTTGGCATAATTTTTACACTGTTGTTTTTCAAACAAGACTAGAAATAATTTAAGATCTTCACATTAGTGAAACTCCTCCCTTTACTAGAATAATTTTGGTCTTTAATTAAGCAGACTAGGTTTGACTTTCAAAGCTTAAAATAGTTATCTGCCTTTTACAGTTTAGTTTCTCTGTTTTAAGGTGGTACACATGCTCTGTTCATATAGTAACTGCAAGACAGCTCTATTATTGGTAGTGCAGTGGTTATGGAGGACATTAAAGATTATGAAGTAATGGGTTAAAGGCTGCAACAATCAAGAGGAAGCCAAAAAAAAAAAAAAAAAAAAAAAAAAAAAAAAAAAAAAAGAAATACTGGCACCACCCATAGGGAAGCAAAAGCTTGGAGATATTACTGAGTATTACAGATATTCCCCAAGGAAGATGTGAATGCTGACTTTTATTGCACAAAGAAAGGAGTGATTAGGAAAGAGAGAAAGAGAGATATGCTTGATGTTTGGACCAGGTCTTATATTTGTCAACTTGTAAAAGACATGTGACAGCACATGAATGACTGGATGTGGCACCCAGTGCCACGGCTGAGTTGACAAGGTGGTGATTAATCAAAGGTTGGACTTGATAATATCAGAAGTCTTTTCCAACCTAAATGATTCTGTGATTCTGTGAACTCTTCTTTTCAATTCACAGTTAATTAGATCTGCTAATTGGAAACCAGTAGATCATATATGTGTGCATTGGAAAAGCAAACATTTTGTCCGATTTACCTCACTGAAATTATTCCAGAGCAACAGTTCCCACACTGTGGTTACACTGTAACCACAATGTAATCACTGGTTACACACAATGTAACCAGTCTGGTTCTGTGGATACCCCACTCCAGCCGAGAACTGTAGAACAGCCATCCTTGATTCACTGCCGAAATGATGCTAACACCAAGAAGAAAGACAAATGATGCCAGCAGGGCCAGCTTCCTTGGGACTGCCACTAAAGGAACCACTGAAAAGGACAGTGATGCTGGAGTGCAGTTCCACCTCCTTCGCCCAGCAGAGAGAGGTGCAGCCGGGTAAGCTGTTAAATCACCCCTATCAGCTGTTGTATTCCATACTTAGGGCAAAAGAAAATTGGGAATTACAGAATGGCAAGTTCCAAATCAGGTAGCAGAAAGACTCCAGAATGTGCTGGCACATGGAACAGCTAGTGCCTGCCAAGCAACAGCTCCTAAACACAGCTGAAAATGGTAACTACATGTGATGTGTACTTGGCTTACACCAATTTCACAGCAACATCTCTCTTGCTGTAATTCTATGAGAGCGCAATTATTATTTTTCATATCTTACTGAAATTTGCAGAATCCAGCTGTGACAAGCAGGCATTTTTTTTTTAATGGAAAAAAATACTTTTAAGGACATATTGCGGTGTGCAACTAGCCTTCGGTAATCCCTTCTGTTAGCTTCTCTGTTCTCCTCCAGGTGGGGAAAGTGCTTGTACCATGAATCCAGAACAGCTCTGATACCAGAGTACCGTATACTGGTACCAGAGTATACGGTATGTAATCCCCACTGAATTGTGCCTGCTTGTGTCTATCAAAGACTGGTTGGTTGGTTGGTTGGTTGGTTGGTTGGTTGGTTGGTTGGTTTGCTGGTGTGGTAAATCAACCAATAACTTGTTCAATCCCACCTACCTTTCATGGATTAACCTGTACATGCCTGCTTTTTGCTTTTAAATGTTTATACTCTGCTTACAATGTCCTTGCTCCCACAAATATTAATATCTTGGAAAACTCCAAGACAAACTCCAGATGTGCTCTGGAGGCAATGATTTGGCCAAAGGAGCAAGAGGAGCTTTCTTAAGCTAGCAAGACCTCAAAACCAGAGCAGAGAAAGACACGCCAGCCCCCTCTGCCCTGAGCAGTGGAGGAAGCAGTGGAGCCCTGAGTCACAAGCAGCTCCAACTCAGAGTGGGTGGCAGTAAGAGTGACAGTGGCCCCCACACGTACAAAAGCCACCCCCAGGGAGTGCAAGCAACCAGAGCACGGTGCGGCAGCTCACAAGGAAGGGTGCACAGGGTGGATGCTAAGGGCTGCCAGCTCAGACACTTAGCTCAGCTGGTGGTCATCACGCTCACTGAAGAAGCTTGGTTTCCACTCGGCCAAAAGACACAACCTCTTTGTGCACCAAAAAGGACAAGGTGGCCCAGATGGAGCTCCCACAGAAACATGGAGCTGTCCAGGTCTCAGGTTGCAGGAAGTGCCAGAGCCTGACACTGCTCTTAGAGGGCAGCAGAGAAAACAGTTGTGTGAGATGTGATCATGTGAACAATCTGTTCAGCCTGGTGGCAGAGCTGGAAGAAGAAGGAGAAAGGCTGGGAAGTGATGGAGAATCTGAGAAGGAGATAATCTGGTAGAACTGTACTCTTCTTGGACAAACACATCTGCCATCCACATCACAAGAAGCAATGGATCCTCTGTCCTCTCACCACCAGGCAGAAGGAGTGGACATCAGAGATAGAGGGGAATTGAAATGAGGTTGTGCTTGGGATGGCAGCAAATACTCTCCTCCCCAGGTGCCCTTATACAATAGGTGTGGGACTCTGGAATTCAAGGACCAGGGAAAAGAGAATGTGTGTATGAATGTCCATCCAAGTTGGAGGGGTTTCCAGGGCAGAGCAACCAACCCCATCCATCATAATCACCTTAAATTAAGGGAAGGAAAAAAAAAAAAAAAAAAAAGGTTGTCACTGGTGAGGACAGGAGAGGTCTCCTGAGAGGAACAGAGGGCCTGTTGTGCTGACTGGACCCAACCTTTAGGGAAGTGTGCTGCCTCCCTGGGGCCACATCACCAAAAAACTTCCCAGCCTGGTACTGGTAGAGCCCACTGATTATTACTGATTATTACCTGCTACTGGTTTTCCAGGTGGGCAGCTACAGAGTCACAACAAGAAGCTGGCAGACAATCAGTCATAGAACCATATAAAGGTTTGAAAGGGACCTGAAAGATCCTCTCTTTCCAACAATCCTGGAATGGAATGCCATTTATTAGATCAGTCCCCCATCAAACCTGGCCTTGAAAACTTCCTGAGGTGGGGCATCCACAGGTTCTCTGGGCAACTGAGAAATATATCAGCAACAAAAGGAGAACCAAGGAAAATCTCCATTCTTAGTTGTTCGTGGGGGAAACAGTGAAAAAGGATAAGGAGAAGGATGAGGTACTTAATGCCTTCTTTGCCTCAGTCTTTAATCACAAGACCAGCTGTCCTCAAGGTACCCAGATCCCTGAATCTGGAAGACAGAGACAGGGAGCAGAATAAATCCCCATAATCCAGGAGGGAACTGTCAGTAACATGTTATGCCACTAAGACCTGCATAAATGCCTGGGGCCAGATGGGATACACTTGAGGCAGATAGTGGAAGAGGTTAACCAAGTTAGTTTCTATCATTTACAAGGAATTCTAGTTAGCCAGAGACATTACAGGTGACCAGAAGCTGGCAAATGTGACACCCATCTCCAAGGAGATTTGTAAAAGCATCAGAGCCAGATGTCACTACCAGGGAAAGTCACAGAATAGCTGATCCTGAGTGCCATGACACAGTGTGTGCAGAACAGCCAGGGCTCAGCCCCAGCCAGCAGGGCTTTGTGAAATGCAGGTCCTGACTGACTAACCTGGTCTCCTTCTGTTGACAGGGTGACTTGCATTGTAGATTAGGGAGAGCCTGTGGATGTAGTCTGCATGGACATTACTAAAGCCTTTGACACTGTCTCCCACAGCATTATCCTTGAGAAACTGGCAGCTGATGGCTTGGGCACTGCACTGTTCATGATTTAAAAACATCGTGGATGGCTGGGCCTGGAGTGGTGGTGAGTGTAGTTATATCCAGCTGGTGTTCAGTTACCAGAAGTGGTTCAGTTACCTGGTGTTCCCCAGGGTCAGTACTGGTGCCAGTCCTATTTAATATCTTTATCAGTGATCTGAACAAGGGGATCAAGTGCACTCTCAGGCAGTTTGCAGGTGACACCAAGCTGGGTGGAAGTGCTGATCTGCTGGAGAGCAGGAAGGCTCTGCAGAGGGATCTGGGCAGGCTGGATCATGGGCTGAGGCCAATGGTGTGAGTCTGATGAGGAGCAGTTGAGGGAGCTGGAGGTGTTTCACCTGAGAAAAAGGAGGCTCAGGGGAAAACTCATTGCTCTCTACAACTCTGCGAATGGAGGCTATAGTCAGGTCGGGGTTGGTCTCTTCTCCCAAGCACCCAGTGGTAGGACAAGAGAAAATGGCCTTAAGTTGTGCCAGGAGAAGTTTAGATAATATAGGGAAAAAATCATAGAAAGCATGGTAAAACATTGGAACAGGCTGCCAAGGAAAATGGTGAAGTCACCATCTCTGAAAGAGTTTAAAAAATGTGTGGATGGGCCACTTGGGGAAGTGGTTTAGTGGTGAACATGATGGTGGTTCTGGGTTGATGTTTGAACTTGATCTTAGAGATCCTTTTCAACCTTAATGATTCAAATAATTCTATGACTCTATCTACAGCCAGTAGATACAACATCTACAAGTAAGGAAACTAGGAGGCATAGCAAGTCTTACATTTTCTCTCATATTTCTCCTTCAGCTGTAGTGACAGCACTGATTTCTCTTTCTGCAAGTGTCTAATTGAGTGACTGCAGCAATGTGAGAAGCACTCTCACTTTCTCTTTTTTTAATCTACAGTCAAAGCATGCATGTGTGGGAGTATATCATGCAAGTATGGCTTCACAAGGACTGACAAATTCTTAAAACACTTTCCTCTGATTGCATTCCTGGAATGACCCTGGTGCAAATGATGAATATTTGGACAATTTTATGCCAGCTCATTAGTTCTTGTAACTGAGACTGAGGAAAGGGGAAGAGCATTTAATTTTAAAAAGGCTGTGTGGAACTTTCAGGGAGACCAGGAGAAGACAGGGTAATGTTACTAAGCCATTTAATTCTGAGTTACTCAGTAACTCAAAAAAGATGGGTCTGTATCTTTCATTATGTATTCTGCTTTGTAATAGAGGGCCATATCCTAATGAATCCCAAAGATCTACCAGTATAAAAGGTCCATCACCTGTATCATAGAATCACAGAATGGTTATTGAAGTTGTAAGGAACCTCTTTAGGTCATCTTGTCCAACCTCCCTGACAATCAGGGGCCCTGTTACTGGCTGCCCAGGATGATGTCCAGGTGGCTGTTGAAGACCTCCAAGGATGGTGACCCCACCAGCTCTCTGAGCAACATGTACCATTATTCTGTCACCCTCAAAGTATCAAAAATTTTCCTGATGTTTCCTGCCTCCTAACCCTGTGGAGCCCTCACACAATGTTTGTAGCTGCAATAGCCAGGCTGCTGTTTAGAAATGTATCTGGAAAAGGCTTGGAGGGCTATGACTGGAGGATGACAAGAGCTATTTGGTTGCAGAGGTAACAGCAAGACGGTCCAGCAAGGTCAGGGCTGTCAGCATGGACTCTGTCCAGGGGACCCTGCTTCACACGTCTTCAGGACAGGAGGCCCAGCAGATGTTTGAGGCACAGACAGCTCTGGCCTGGTGGCTGGGAGAGAGAGGGGAGGAAACTGGAAAGCATTCCCTGCAGTAGCCTATGCTTTGGTTTTGAAACAAATGCTATCCAAAATCTTCTGCAACTTTATTCAAATTCCTCTCACGACTGCAGGTCATAGCAGTTGTCAGGTTCATCTGCTGAGCTGGCTGCACTCTACCCTGTGGTCTGCTGGACAGAGACACTGGGATACCATGGAGCTGCTTGGCACCTCCCTGAATACCCCTTCTCCCAGTGGTGGGTTCACTGCAGGAGCCAGGGCCTTTGGCACAGGGTGTAGTGCTGCTGCAGGGTTCTGCTGCCCACCTGCTCCCTGGCCACAGCCTTTTTATGGCAGGAGGCCAGGTTGACCACGGGCTCCGTGCAGCTGTTGACTGCCTTTATAGTGTCCAGGATGTGGCTGAAAGGCTGCCTGCAGGGCGGTCACAGCTGTCATGGCAGATCACGATGGGAGGCAGTGGAAGCAGAAGGTGCGGAAGCATCTGTCAACAAGGGCTGCACTTCTGATGTAGCTCAGGCAGCTGGAGCTCAGCTCCAGTGAGCCCTACCCACTGGTGTTGGCTGCTGCAGCAGAGGTGCTCAGCTCCTGGTTGTTCTCAGCACACAAAACCATGTCCTGCCAAGAAGGATGTTTAGAGATTTCTTGGCACTAAAAATGGAAAAGCAAAGACCCAGAAAAAGGTGGGAGAGGAGAGTCAAAAGCTTCACAAATAGTTTGCTTGAAGGATGAAAAGTGGCAGCAGAAGCAGCCCTGAGGGACAGCCAGCCCCAAGGACTGCCCTCCCCCCTCCCTATCCTTCTCAGCTCTTTCATAGCTCAAGACCCCTCCACCCACTCTGTTCCTCTACCAAAAGCAACACAACTTGAGCAAGCAAAGGGTACTGAAGGAGGCATCCAGGGAAGGCAGAGGAAGGCTGGAAGTCTCCAGTGGCACCTGTGTTTGGCTCTCAGTGGCCATGGGATGGAGGTTCGCTGGCTCGCTGTCCCGCTTGTGGCCGCAGGGCAGACACGCGAGTGGCCGCCCCCGAGTCTCTGCCGAGACTGTCGCGGGTGGCGGTGATTGCTGCGGCGTGGGTAGCACTGCAGAGGCACAGAGCACGAGAAAACCGAGGCAAAGGAATAAAGGAAGGACACTTGTCTGAATCTCCAAATATTCAATGTCAAAGTCAGGGCAGAGCAAGTGACAAACCTGAACCTCAAGGGGCTACTTTTGAAGGGTAGGGGGAACACGGGGAGGACACAACTTTTGACCAATAGGAGGGCATTAGGGGAGGGGTGCAGGGTAAGGGCTCCCCAGTAGAAGCCAACACAGGGAGGGAGCAAACCTGACAACCCAATTCTGCTTTGAGGAAGGGATGAAAGACAGGGAACACTCCAGAACCAAAGGAGTGTGCTATCTTTGACAGACAGGGGTAAGACAAGGGAACAAGAGAGGTATACAGGTGGATTGACATGTGGATTGACATACATTTTGGCAGGGAAAACTGTGCTAAACAACTCAGGACTGACCCATTAGGGAAGCCAAATGGTGTACATAGAATGAACCACTACAAACTTATAACAAGGAATATTAAAGCATACTACAGAAGAACAAACTGTAAAATAGCAGACTACCACAGGCACCCACTCCAGTGGCCTTAGCCAGCCAAGGCTTGGCACAGAGGTGTTCCCGGTGGAGGTCTGCAGTCCTGCGAGCCCACCAGGACTCACAGGTCCCCTACTGTGTAGCTGCTTTCCAGTCAGCCAGTTCTGTACATACAATGGTGCTTATTCCTCCCCCAGGGCAGGACTTCACAATTCCCCTCACTGAAGTTGATGTTTCTTTCACCCCAGTTCTCCAGATTGTCAAGGTCCCTCTGGCCAGCAGCCTTACTTCTAGTATATCAACCACTCCTCCCAGTTGTGTGTCATTGGCAAACTTGCTGAAAGTACAGTCTACATCATCATCCTTAATAAATTAATCATTCATTAATAAAGATGTTGAACAACGTTGGACCCAGTATTGAATTCTTGGGGTGCACCAAGTGTTACTGGCTTCCAAGTAGACCTTATACCATTGATCACCATGCTGAATCCACCTGCCCATGCTTGTAACAAAAGTATCCTTTGTAACTCCTTCAAAAATTATTTTAAGCTGCCGCAGTAAAATTAGCACTATATAATGGAAACTTTGCATGTAATCACATCTCAGTGGGATGTTTGAGCTTCACCATGACATTCTGGTGAGGCAGATCCCCAAGATTTTGTGGAGGTCTGATGCCCACATAGATACTGCTTAGCAACCAAGAGCTTCTTTAGGGGAAAGCAAATCCTTTGCAGCCTGAGAGCTGGTTGCTCTGACTTCCATCCAGGAAGGAGGAGGAGAGCTGAAACTGAAACTGGAAAGTGAGTGGCTCAAGGCTCATTCATCTCCAAGAAGATACCAATGGCTTTGTACCTCACCCCATTATCTATGTTGCTATCTGAACCAAGCACAGCTCAGAGCCAACCACTGCCTTGCAGACTTCCCTGGTGCTCTGAGGACATAAGAAATGCTCACTTCTTTCCTTACAAAAATTTTTGCTTAAAGGTCTGCTACCAGACTCCTGCTGTCAGAACCTAGACTGTTCTGAAAGTCTGTCCAAAATTTATTAATTTCCTCTGCTAAGGTAGCATTAGCCTAGCCTTGAGGAACACTGGCTATGAACCTAGCAGGGAGCTGGGGCAAGCTGAGGCTCAGTACTTGCTTGTCACCATGAGGATCTTTTCCTTCACCTATAAAATTACCACAGGAGACCTGTTCCAAAGGGTCCAGTGTCTGCTGATTTTTCAGAGCTCTAGAAATGGCTTTGCAAAGGGACAGATGAAGAAAAGGAGAAATTGCTGAGGCAGTCCAGGAGTAACAGTTATTTTCTGGTGAGTGATGGGCACATCCAGAGATGTCTGACACAGTCCTGTCTGACACAGATTATGCTGCAGCTGCAGACCACTGGCAAAGAGATGCTTGTCCTGGGTTATTAACACTGCATAAAGTTGGACTCCTGTTGGTACCCTGAACTTCTTCTGGAGGATAGAAAACATGTCCTCTTTCCCTCTCCCTGTTATTGTAGCTTTCCCAGCCATGGGAACAACACACTGTATACAAAGAGGAGACAAAATGGAAAAAATATGCTGTGTTTCAGGTGTCCCCTGTGTTAAAAGTTGATTCCAAATCTTTGATAGCACCTTTGCTAACTTATCTCATGCTTCTCATTTTTTCAGTCATTTTTATTGTCCTTTAATAAGTCCATTCTGATGTGGATTTACATTGCTCTGCATCTTCTTATGGTCATTTCTGTAAATATTAAGAGGTTGCCTTGGAATTCCTTCTCTAAATATTAAGGCAGTCTTAACCAGCATCTTACATCATCTGTGGCAATATTTTGGAGCTATTTTTAGGGTCACAGTCTTTAAGGATGTTGTGCAGACTTCACAATCACTTTCACAATCAGGGAAGTTCTCATGTCCAATAAAATTTTAAATTCTATAAGCTCTCTGAAAAGCAATCTGGTACTTGATGTTCCTTGTGGCTCAAGATTTTTTCCTTGTGTCAAATGTAAATGTTCCTTGCTATGCTATAAGCAAGTGACATGCAGAAAAATCTATTTCTTTCCATTTTTGTAGATACTTATTTACATCATTGTGTCTGTACAATATCAACTTTGCATAAATCCAATTTGTAATCTATTTTCTCACAAGTTATCTTTCCACACCTCTGAACAGCAGCTTTTCATTTTCTCTATGCTTCCCAGCTGCTGTACTGTTTTTGTAGTTTGGTTTTTTCCTGACATCTACTGACTAATACAAGAAATAGAGACCAACTATTACCAAGTCAAGAAGAGTATTTGCCCAAAATTCTTACTTATGTTTATGTACTCACATAAAATGCACTCCCTTTTGTATAATACAGCTTATGATACAGTGAAATCTACAGACCCATTCCTGAATTACTGCTGCCATCCATTACTGTTCCCATCCTATACATATATATCCTATATATTCTTACCTAAGGGGTTTTTCTCTTTTTCTTCAGGTGGGGTAGGGTTATTCTGGGCTCCGCTTCTGTCTTCCAACACTCTTACATCACTGTGACTGTCCCTGGGCTCTGTTGTTGTTCCTGGAACAGCATTCATATCATTATTGTAGTTACTCTGAAATAGCAGTGGAGTCACAACTCCTTCTTTCATCCGGGTATTTTGAAGATGAGAAACGTGTGTTTTCCAATTAAAACATTTATATATAATATATTTTTTTTCAAGAATAAACTAAGTTTCTGGTCACCTATTTTCCATAACAGGGCAATATGTGGCAAGAAGAAATGAGCTGCTCCGAAAGTTTTTGTCAGGACCCAAGACTGGGTGCATTTTTGCCACCCAGTTTTCTCTGCGTTTCTTCATCAGGGAAGGAATTTGAAGGATCTCAACCTATGGTGTTATTGATGTCTTACAGCTCTTGAGAAGTTCAGTTTATTTTACACACTTATGGCCTTCAGCTGGGACAGTTGTGCTGCATTTGTCTTTAGAGAGAGAAAAAGTTATTTGTAAGAGAAAATGGCAACTTTTGTTTTCCTTTTCAATAGGTTGTATGAAGAACAGGATAGTAGTACAAATATATTGTTCAGCTGAAACTATACAATTTTGGAAAAACAATTTTGTCAGAAGTGAATGAAATTACAAGAGAAATATCCTGTCAGTGGTATTGAAAGGGAAATCTATGTCAGTTCACTGGCAGTTCATCCACCTTTATGCTTTCATAGCAGTGCTCCATATAGATGGGGGAGAGGGAAAGATAATTTTCCAGCTCATATATGACTTTGCTATTTCTAAACCAGCCTGATTCTTCACATAAAATTAAAAAAGCCTTATGGACGGAAGCCACTGATGCCTAACAGCTGGGATTAGCCAAAAAATGATGTTCTAGACACATCCTATTTCCTTCATCTGTGCCACAGATGGCATTGCCAATGATGTCACTCTTCTGTATGTGGCACCCAGGGTGTCTACCTGTGCTAGTCATGGCTCAATATTTTTGGTGGAGCAAAAGTGGTAGTGAGGTCCTCTGTGTGTCACAGTGATGGGCACTTGCACTAGCAGTTTACATCATTCTTTGACAGGTAAGAATACTGATCATTAGCTGTCCTGAAAAATATGTAGAATAGGATATGCTAGAAGAGACACTGTGTTCCAGAAGGAAAAATATGCATAGGAGACCCTGGTAGTCTCATCCTCTTTTCTGTTAGTCATAGACTGAAAGATCTGAGGGGTAAATCTGTAACCAGATCCACTGAGCTGAGGACAGTAATTATGAACTGGGGGCCAGGACTTGCATCTGTTAAGTGAGTTTCTAATAGGTTTTGGTTGGTTCCAGCTGCTGTTATCTGAAAGATATTCTGAGTAAATTGTACTGTTTAAGTATTTTGGTGTATGGTAATGTTTTTGAATATGTTCCAGGAACAGTGGCAAAAAATATCCTTACTCTGATAATGAGTAAAGTTGTTATCTTCTACAGAGGCCAACTTCCCAATATCATTGAAATGCCAGGCAGTCTGAGTCAGTCTTGATCATCAATTTGTGGAAAAAAATTCACTCCTTTTCTGAAAAATAGCATGAGAGAGGCATGACCTCCCAATTACTCTGCCATTCCTTAGAAGTGGAGAACTTGGTGTGAAGCACAGCACAATTTCCTGACGCTCGGGATGGGCCATGTGACAGACAACTCTTCTATGCCCCAATGCTTCAGGTACAGGAAAAGATATTTTAGACTCCATGGTGCTAAGTGTCCTTTCCCCTCTGCACAGCTAAAGCCTATTTTTGTTTTCTGCCCTTCTTCCTTCCCAGGCATGGTAATCACCGCCAGTGGATTTCTGATTTACTTCTCCATTTGACTTTTCTCTTATGCCACTTTTCATTAAATACTTCAGAAAATCCAGGCCAGGCTCTGTGCTGGCAGAAGTTGAGCCCTTATTAAGAGATGGTGGATTCATATTTGCACAGCCTAGTCTGGAACTTTAGCCCCAGTAACATGTTATACAAAGTAGTTGCTTCTTATTTGGCTTGTCCTATGGCTACACACACATCCCTGCCTCCCACCTGGGACAGTGGGTCTGGGACAGTGGGCCTTGGGAGACCTCCATGTGAGATTTTGCAAAGCTTCACATCACACTGCCCCTGCTGTGGCTGCAGAGAACCAAAGCCGAATGAGCACCAAAGGATTCGGGTCCAAAGGTGTATCCTTAAACACTAAGTGTATCCAGTCTCCCTAACTGGCCACATAACTCCTTACTTCAACATACTCCCTGTCTTAATACCAAATATATCTCTAGAATTAGAACTAACAAGAATACTAAGGAAACAGAAGAGGGAGATAAAGTGATTTAAAATTCTAAGACTGAAAACATTTTTCTCTTATGAATTTGATATGAAGAACAGATGGTCCTCTTAAAAAAAAAAAAAAAGCCCAAAAACCCCCAAACAGACAAACAAAAAATCCCCAAAACCCAACAAACAAACAAACAAAATTCTCAAACAAACAAAACAAAAACCAACCAACCAACCAACCAACCAAAACCCAAAACCTGTTCAGGCAGAAGAAAGGAGCCTAGAATGAGTCTCCCACCACTGCACTGGGACTATGACCAACCAAAAGGCTAATGCAATTGATTGTTCTGTAGAATGGAAATGCCCATCCTGTCTGCAGAAAAAACAGCTCTGCGTTTTTTTAATTCATAGTTGCTTCTTTTAATTTTGTTTCTCAGTAACCAGTGTACAACAGAATCAGATTATGTGATACATTGTCAGTGGGAACCCTTAGCTGGTCTTCTTAGGATGCATTTTCATTACTAATCTATATGTGCAAGAGCTAGACAATCTTGCTATAATGATGTTTGAAAATGATATATAATAATGATATATATAATGATGATTGTTGTTGTGAAGATGAAGAAGAAAATAGTAAGACCTCTTATTTTCTTTATCCTAAAATACACTGTTTCCATCCATCAAGACATTTGCTTAGTAGGTCAATGTGTGTCTAAGAAGCTGAATTTTCTTCTCCAGAAACTACTCTGAAAAGCTCAGTTTTTATTAGCTGAAACCACTGCCCCCAAAATGTAAACCCTACTAAAACAGGTATTGCTCGTAAGAAATTATTTTTCTGCTTCAAAAACCCTAGTATTTCTCTTTACTGACATCTGATGACGAACAACTGGTAGCTGAAGGACCGGCTAAACTTTTCTTAAGTCAGTGCATTACTTGCCTTGGTTGCCACCACAAAATCTGTCACAAATCCAGACCATCTTGTCTTCTTTTCCTTCTGTAGTCACAGCTCTCTTAAGCTGCTTTCTATTCATATGGAAATAATTTTGCAAGTGGAAGTCAAGCAAGTGGTTCTCCTGTGGTAAATTTTTATTTAAAACAATTGTGTTATTAGCCATTTATGCTGCCTTGGCCTCCCACCATTCTTCTGTGGCAGGCCTGTGATGCCGTTTTTAAAAAGAGGTTTACTTCTTAAAACTAACATAAAAGGTCAATTTCAAATTGAACTAGTTAAAACTTATTGTTTGCCAGGTGCCAAACGGATAGTATTTTGAGGTAAACAAGCATTTGGAGCCTTCACCTCTCAAATCAAAGGATGATTCCTCAAATTAAATGCTTTTTATTACAGCTTTGTTATAATGTTTTGTACCCTTCCTTCAATTTGTTTAATTTGGCAGGACTGTAATTACAGGCCAGACATGGACACGTGTTCATCTGAGGCAAAGAACAGTGAGTGAAGCAGAAGAATCTAGCTGAATTTTCAAGAAGCATTTTTCAAGGATGAACATCCTGTTCTTTAAGCCTAAATACTCAAGGAAATGACAAGGCTCGTCTTTTTCTAATTGCTTCTGTTCTCCTTTAAAATTACTGCAATCAGTAATTTTACAGGGGAACAAAACAGAATTCATTCCAATCACATCACAAAAAAGGGTAAGACCTCACTAGAGGGGCATCAGGCAAATTCAGACTGCAGTTGTTACAGAAATAAACACTGAGAATCTTATCCTCTTTTCTCCTCTGCAGAATTGATGCTCTTGTATCACCTTTATGCCATTGTAAGACTTTACTAGACTAACTTCTGGTTTATTCCCCTTGTCAACAGTGGAGGGTATATTCCCTCATGTTCATGCATCCAGTGTTGTGGGAACAGCAGGCCATACAACAAACTTAATCAATGGAAAAATATTAAGAAGCATCTGACTAACAAGAGTGTTTCTCCAGAGGCAGGGGAAACTTCTTTGCCGAAGAACTGCTTCGGCATATTCTGCAGTTTTCATCCTTTGGCTGTTCCAAGTATGTGTCTGTAAAGGGTCTTTGTGCTTGAAGTGAAGTACTCAAATGAATTACTATCACAAAAAGTTTCTGTATGCTATAAGAGTTCCCACCCTGTATATGTATATGTTGCTCTTACTGCTTTCTGATACCTCAGCATGAGGAAAGACCATTTTTGTAATTGGAGTTGAGTAAAAATAACACTTGAATGTGAAAGATATTTACCAGGTTTTAGAACATTTTGATTTCTGGAAACAGACCACCTGCTGCGTAGGACCCATAAGTCTCCTAGCTAATAATTTTCTCTCACTTGGACTAATTTTAGCTATTGCCACTTGAAACTTTTAATGGTTTCAGCCACCTACTGCCTTAACGTAACTTTTACAGCCCCTCTCTAGAGCTCTGCCTGTTCATATATCTGAAGATTATAAATAGTTTTATTTGGAAAATGGTCATTGGAGATGGAGGTGGAGAGACAGGAATCATCTGAGAGTAAATAGATTGTTAATTCCCTTCTGAGCACTGAGCTGCTGATTCATTCCAAATCAATTCCCACACAGCCTAGGCTGAGTCAGCCCAGAGGGTGTTGAATAGTCAAGAGCAAAGACAATTCAGAGGATAATGGTTCTGAAAAGTCCAAAACAGAAAAGTGATTCAGAATGGGAAACTAAAAGAAGAAAAATACATAGTGGAGACAGGGAAAAAAAAGAAAAAGAAAAAAAAAGGGAAAAAAAAAAAAAAAAGACAAGTAACCCCTATGCTGCCACCTCTGTGTGGGAAATTAAGGTGATTAGGGTGCTTAGAGAAGAAAAAGGTAAAGGAATGGATGGAAGTGGTGAAAAGTCATTAAAAACAAAAAATAGTATAGGAATGAAATCATCAGAAAGAGCCCAAAAAGATGGGTGTAGGCAGAGAATGGACTTGAAGTAGGAACACACTTCCAGGTATTACATAATCAGCCTAGGCACTGATTTCCCATCCATGTAAGTAAGCACATGAAAGCTTGCATCTATAAATGTCATACCATACACATCCATGGGGAGGAAATAGAAGAAGATTGACCCTACAGTCAAGGACTTTCTATTCTTTATAGATAAAGAGCATGAGATGGAAAAATAATAAGATTCATACCTCAGAGATATATGAACATATTGGGAAGCACATTGATCCTGATTAAAGTCAGGCTTCTCCCTCAGAGACTGCTGTCAGTTAAGTGAAGAGAGTGAAGCTGAACTGGATGCTCTGAATCAACCTGTGAGACATTTCCACAGCCTTTGATTGCTCTAACACTTTAAAAAGTTCTCTAAGCCTCCTCAGTCCTCATACTGCAGTTCTTTTAAATCTGAAGGTCAGTGCTGCAGCCTGCTTGGGCTCAGGACAGAGACTTGGCACACTGGAGAGTGTTTTGTGCAGGAGCCTTCTTCTGCACTTTGTTCACATGAAAAGCAAGCTGCTGCCATGGTGCTGTGCCTCCCACAGCAATAAGCTCCCTGCTTACATTCGGCCCTGCTGAATATGCGTTATGTCACAGTAATATAGGCTCTGATTTCCTTCTTCTTAAAGCTTCTTATTTTAAAATAGTGTGTATATATTTAACCTGAGCTAGTTTAAGGAGGCCATAGAGAAGGCTGATCAATAACAAGACAGGAGATTGTTAGAAAGATACTGTATTGCCTTGCATCTGGCAAATTAAAGCACAGTAATGGTTAAGATTTAGGCAAAAATTACTGGTATTAATCCCAAAGCTTGAGGACAAACACTTTAAGTCATGTACCTGGGTACATCAGCACTGCTCTGTACAGAACTATAGGGATGATGCAAGACACACTTGACTGGAATGCCTAAGTTAAGAGTGTGTTTGCCCAGTAAAAGATGTGGTGTGAGTGGAGAGAGATGGCACCTGAGGTGATGATTCAGCCAACTTGACCTCTACAGGTTCAAAGAGCACTTAAATAGCCAGCATTACCAGCTCAGACAGTTAATTAAAGAAAGGGATAAGCCCAAATCTACATTCCCAATTCAGACACTAAGTTAGGTGGTCAAGTGAGGCTGTGCAAGTTCCTACAAGAGTGTATTGATTATTTATATGCAGAAACAAGCCCCACATAACCGTGATGGGAATGTTTGCATGAAAATTAACCCCATCTAATTCCTCAAGGGAATTAGCATCAAGCATTGCATTCCTCAAGCATTGTATCTAAGGCTGCTGTGGACTGCTCTGACACCCAAACAGTTAGCAGAACAGATGAAAAATAAAATTAACAGTTCTCGTATATTGTTCATAATGCCACACTCTTCCGCCAAAGAAAGAGACATGTATGATCATAGTTTATGATCTGGTAAGCTCTTGAAGTTGTTGAAATAAATTTGTTTTGCTTTAATTTGTTATGTATTCACATAGAGAAGGAAAACTCTAGAAAGCACTCTTCACACCGAGCAAATACCATTGAGTTTTGAGATGCTCCCTGGCTCCTGGTGTGGCTGAAAAGTAACTTCCAGTCTCAGACCAGCTCCAGAGAAATTAATATCGCCATGAAATGGAAGTAGTTCTTATATCTGTGAGGCATTGATAGGCCTCCAAAGAGAGGCCTATCTTTGTCTGACTGCTGTCTGACTATTGTGACTGTTGACTGGGAAAAATTACCATGTGATGGCTACAGCAGGCTGTGCTAGTGTGACAGAAAAGAAAACTTGTGAACAGTCATACTGCCTATGTCAGGACTAACCAGGCTACAGACCCTGAGCTCCACTGGGCCAGCTGGAGAGCACCTGGCTCAGCCTGTGTTGACCTCTCCATAGGCAGTACTCAGTCATGCTTGTATTCCTCGTGGGCTGGAGGCCAGAGACCTCTGTGAAAAACATCTGCTTACCACCAATTCAGACAGAGCTCTTTGTCAAGTGCTGTCTTCATGCATCACTGTGCTACAGGCTCAAGGCATTCCTTGCTCAGCTCACTCTGACACATGTATGGCTCCGAGCCACACAGAGGTGCAAGGAGTTCCAAGCTGATGTGAGTCCTGGGCACTTCTCTCCCACCATTGCATGGTGTACTTTTCTTTGCTTCCTAACACCCTGCTTTAGGGTTTGCCACAGTTTTCTTTGCTGCTCTTCCCACAAGGTTGTTCTGGATTGATCTACTATTACCTAAAACACAGCTGGGAGGACAGGAAAGGAAATGGAAGTATCTTCATGTTCTGAAAAGTTCCAATAGTAGGAGGCATGTCAGCTTGAATTGTTCCTTGCTTCAGAGAGTCTTTGGTATTATAGCTGTTACACTATAAACATGACATGCTTAATAATAATTAATATTATTAATATAATTTACACGCTTGAAAACATTACTAACTTCAGAGGACTGTTCCCATTATTCAAGTTAAGTCTGTATATGTGTGTTGCTTAATCAGTGACCAAAGGCTAATGCAGAAACATTGATTCGTTATATAAGAGTAAGAATATAATAAGAATTAATAACACCTTAACACGCTAAAAAACTCCTAATTGGTTTCTGCCTATTTGCACTGATAGGATTTAAGAAAAAAAACAGTATACTTGCAAAAGAATTTGGGATCCTTATAAGCAGAAATGAATGGACTTGACTGGAAAAATTATATTGGTTTTTACTGATGGTGTAATCAATTGCGTCCAGGTTACATGAAAAGCTTTTTATATCAGCTAATACCTCAACGTACTAAGAAAATTTTGATAGCAAGCTTTTTCAACAGCTCACTGTTCAGTGGCATGATTCTGTGTGTGTATACTTCACAGATGTGGATCTAGAATCTTATGGGGTTTCGTTTGTTTGTTTTTGTTTTGTTTTGGTTTTTTTTTGTTGTTTTTGTTTGTTTGTTGTTTTGTTTTGTTTTGTTTTTTTAAGAAAAACAATAAAAGCCTGGAATGATGATATTTAGAATTTTTTCTTATTCTGCCCAGAAAGCAAAATATATTTGCTTGCTGGAAGCATTAATTTTTTATTCAAAATGGGACATCTCCATTTTGATGTTGGAGATTGGAGGGTTGGGAGAGTACAGCTAACAGAGAAAGAAGCACATCAAGATAAAATCAAATGGAGACCTCAAAAAGACTGAGTGGGGAAAAAAACCACTCTTCAAGTAAAAAAAAAAGTGAGAAATTACATAGGAAACTAAGGCACAATCAAGTTAACAATGTAAAGTATTGAGATAATCTCTTGTCTATTAGCTGCCTCCATCTGGAAGAGACCAAGTCCAAACCTTTTGTCCAAAAATGTCTGGCTTGGGATATGTTTTAACTGTGTTCTGTGGGATGAAGTACCTTATGCAGGGAATGTGTCTTATGACCTAAGTTAATGTTTCATATCTCTGGAAAACACAGAGTTGGCTTATAAGAATTTGAATCCATTATGTGCAGAATGTTTGATCATCTGGAAATTCAACTGGGAAAAAGAGAGAGATCATAGGATCATAGCATGTATTGAGTTGGAAAGGACCCAACAGGATCATGAAGTCCAACTCCTGGCCCCATGCAGGACACTACAAGAATCACACCCTGTGCCTGAGAATGTTGTCAAAAGCTTCTGGAACTCAGATACGCCTACTACAGACTGCATCAGTATGCTGGATAGCTTAGGCTGGGTACTAGGTACTTTAGCTATCCAATACCACACTGGAGTTTAGAAGTCAGCTTGAGTTTCATGAGAGTACTTGAAGGAAAAATATTTTCCTTCACTTTATTCACTCAGTTCAAATCTTAGGATATCAGGCTGTTCAGAAGAGCAGAATAAACAAAACCACAGAACTGAGCTGAGCCTTCAAGTGATAACAGTGGATGCTCTGGGGATCAGATCCAGGCTTGAGCATCACAGCGTTTGAAAAATCTCAGTACAGCTTTTCTGCCTTGGTTACCTCCTAACAACAGCCTCAGACAGGGATTGCAATGGAGTGTATTATCTTTTTAATAACCTTACTTTTCCAAATGCTGAGTTTTCTCTAAACTGTTGTACTTAATGAATCATCCCATATAAATTGCTGACAATTCCAATAGGACACTGACTGAAATGGTAGCACAGTGAAGGAACAAACTGTCCCTCCCTTTCAACTGGTGCATTATACAGCAGGTCCTTTATTAGTAAGTCTCTTTCACAACACTCCTGTAAGGGAGAAACAGTTTGTGGGCTTCTTTTGTTGGTTGGTTGGGGTTTTGTTAGGGGTTGGTTGGGGTTTTTTGGTTTTTGTTGGTGGAGTTTTTTGTTGTTGTTGCTATTTTTTTGGTTTTGGTTGTTTTCTGGGGGGGGGAGCTGTTTTCTTTCTTGAAAAAAATTAGTTAGCTCTCTGGTGTACTATTTCTTAACTTGTTTTTCTCCATCTTAAGTCACACCAACATCACATCTTTTTTACTTCAGTGTTGCACAGACTGGGTACTTTTTAACAGCCTGTTTTCCTCATTTAATTGGGAACACTGAAATTTCTAACTGAAATGCTTCTCAAAGGCAGATGCTTGAAAATGGTGCTATTTCTAGCAAAGGATATTGCTTAATGGGACAGTGCTTAATGGGAACACCAGCAGCTTATGGCATTGGTTTATGCATTGCATTCCTGATGGTGCTGCAGGTACCTGGAAGCTCTGCTCCCTTAGATGCCAAATTTCCAGCTTTCCTCTAGCCCAAGACAGGCAGAAAAGCTCCTCTCCTGTCCATTAAGCACTGGCTACAAGTGCAGAGGCATTAAAACCTGGATATTTTATACCTGTTACATATGATTAAGGGGGAAAGTCCTCATCCTGTATCAGCCAGGGCACACTCACAGTTTCAATTTTATGCCAGTCAGTGGAGCCAGAACCTGCTCCTCTGAGAAGATCCTTCTCTAGCTATAATGGTTATGAGCACCACCATCTTTCTGTGCTGTTTTCCTTTCCAGTGGGAAGGAGGATGTTTGGAGCAGAAAGTGCTGTGAGGAATCTGCATGGGTTTAAACCAGTTTGTTCTTGCAGAGATTTAACACTGAATTCCAGCTCTCCTGCCAAGATAAGCCAGCTACCCCATAGCAGCCTGGATCAGAGTCTAATCCTGCCAAATAATCAGTTTAAACTGGGAGTAAACAGACTTTATTGAATTGGCTAAGCTTTCTATTAAAATAATTGGAATGCCAGAACATAACAAATGCTTAAGCAGTGAAGTGAGGACTAGATAAAAATGGTTTTAGAAACCACCACTGAGAGAGAAAAAAAAGAGCTCTTAAAGAAACCCAAGAGCATGATGCGTCATATCTACCAGGGAGGAAAATAAGCAGTAGGAAAGAAAAACATATCATTACGATGATAAAAGGAACTATGTTGGAGTGATTGTCTGCAGACTCCAACATCAAAATTAGAAGAATTTCTTTTCCCAGAACTGCAAAAGAGCTGATTCTCCACATGAATAATATGTTTACCATGTATTTTCTTGTGCTCTTCATTACTGAGACATTGCAGAAAAGAACTCTTTTTTTTTTTTTTCTTGGAAGCCAGTAATTTCAACAGGAACAGCTGATGATCCTATGACCCATCAGTCTAGAGGTCTGTATATTAGTGGAGAAATCTGATGTTCGTGTCTGATCATAATTCAGGGCTTGCAGAAAACGACAAAGTGTTTTTTGATCCTGCATATTGTTAAATGACCTTCATAATACATAGTACAGGTCACTGTGAGCTAGGAATTCATGCTGGGAAGTGAAAATCTATCCTTTGTAGCAGCATGGGGATGGATCAGCCTCAAACATCTGCCTCATTATAGTTGCTGGGTTTGTAGCATTCATATGAAAAGCATTCATATGAAAATATTTGGATAACTAGTTTGAGAGACTGTGGAATATCCCCTTCCCAGCAGAGAGTCTTCAAAGTCTAAAGAAGATGGTTAAACTGTACTGGATGATCTAACTAAACTATGATCTTTTCTTTCTTTCTTGGCCAAGAAAGATGATCTCCTTCTGCAAACCCCCTTCTACCTTGGATCCTGCTGTGTGCCCTTACTATGTTGCATCTACCTAAACCAGGGAAAACCAGGAAGAGAGAAATGGGATCATGTGGACTTTCTGCTGAGTCAGTATCTAGCTATTATCCATTTATTTTGTGATTTTAAACTCTGTTTCACCATCCATAAGAAGATACTCTGGCCATAATTTGCAGTGAATAGGAAATGAGAATTTTGGGTTCCCTTTCCAAAAAGAGAAATAAGCCTCAGTCTAGCATTGCCTTTGCTACTGACACCAGACTAATGGAGGCAGATATGTACAGTTATGACCACCTCCTCACCTCATTGCCTCTGTGTCTTCTGGGAAGCTGTTTCCTGAGCACAGTCAGGGAAAACTTGAGCCAAAAAAACAGATGTTCCTCCTAACCTCTGTACCACAGAAAGGACACCAGGCAAGACTAACATTATCTAGTTGTGAATACTACAGATCTAGCATTTGTATTAGAGTTGAGCATATTCTAGTAGTAGTAGTATTCTAAAATTTTGTGGTTTTTTCTTTTGCATTTAGAATGGACACAGATATATTTGGTGCCTAGATTTCAACCTTTTTCAGTCCACTTTTTGAGAGCATTTTGACCAAGCCTTTCTCTTTAGAAATGCTACGACAAACTCATGCCCTGTGCCATCTCTTAATTTGATCCCTGTGGGAGTATTCCCACAAGTATTCCCTGAACCACCAACCAGTTGCTGATTGGATTTCCTGCCTTTGCCCCTTGCTTCTTACCATATTGGATCTCATCTGGCCATACAACTTAAAAATGTAATGTGGTGCTGTGCTGTCTTTATACCACACAGGAGGTGTAAACATGGGAGAAATCAAAGACCCTTATAAGCCATCAGAAAGAGAAGGTGAGGAAGGTGAGAGTGTATTAGAAAAAAAAAAATGTCAGGGCAAATAGTTGGAGTTACTTTAGGCCTAAAAGATAAATGAATTTTGTCTTCAATAGCAAATTTTCTTTGAGATAATTTGAACTTATTGTTAAGGATAAATATAAGAACAGAGAAACAGGACATTTCTGACAATTGATATTTGTTAAACCTGCAGAGGTTCTTCCTGGATGGTTGAGGGGAGAACAGTGGATAGTGTCTGCCTCAACTTCAGCAAGTCTTTTGATACTGTGTCTCACAACATACTCATAGACAAACTCAGAGTGGACAGAATTAGCAGAAAATGAGGTGAATTGAAAAGTGGTTGAATGGCAGATCCTCGAGGGTCATAAATAGTGGCACAGTGTCTATTTGGAGGCCTGTCAGTGATGGTGTCCCCAAAGGTTCAGTGCTGTACTGCTTAACTTCTTCTCCCATGACTTGGATGAATGGGCAGATGCCTGCTCAGCAAATTCACTGAGAACACAAAGCTGGGAGGAATGGCCAACACTCCATGTGTTGTGCAGCCCTTCAGAAGGACCTCATTAGATTGGAGAGATGGGCAGAGGAGAACCATCTAAAATTCAGCAAGGGCAAGTGCAGGGTCCTTGCCCTTTCCAGGGAGGAACAACTCCAGGCACCAGCACAGCCTGGGGCTGACCTGCTGGGGATCAGCTCTGTGGAGAAGGACCTGGGGGTCCTGGTGGCCAACAAGCTGTCCATGAGCCAGCAGCGTGTCCTGGTGGCCAAGAAGGCCAGTGCTATCCTGGGGGGCATTAGGAAGAGCATTGCCAGCAGGTGGAGGGAGGTAATCCTGCCCCTCTACTCAGCCCTGGTGAGGCCTCACCTGGAGTGCTGTGTCCAGTTCTGGGCTCCTCAGGACAAGAGAGACATGGAGCTCCTGGGGTGGGTCCAGTGGAGGCTACAAAGATGATGAGGGGTCTGGAGCATCTCTCTTATGAGGAAAGGCAGGGGGAGCTGGGGCTGTTCAGCCTTGAGGAGACAGAACTGAGAGCAGACCTCAACAATGTGTACAAGTACCTGGAGGAAAAATACCAAGAGGATGGATGCAGGCTCTTCTCAGTGGTGCTGAGCAACAGGACAAGATGCAATGGGCAGATATTGATGCAAAGGAAGATCTAGCTGATCATGAGGAAGAACTTCTTTACTGTACACATGACTGTTCACTGAAACTGGTGGCCCAGAGACATTGTGGAGTCTCCCTCACTGCAAGGGAGAACTGTCTGGACACAATCCTATGAAATATACTCTGGGATGACCCTGCTGGTGCAGGGAGGTTGGACCACAGGACCCACTCCAGTTCCCTTCCAGCATTACCCATTCTGTGATATCATCAGAAAAATAAGTGAGAAGGAACTTTTTTGCATATATTGCATTTTATAAACAGGTTTTGTACTAGAGAATTCTATAATAAAGAGATTCAGAAATTCATCAGGAGATCAGTTTCTGTCATCATCACATTTGTATAGCTGAAAATTCACTTTGGCAATATTGCAACAAATAAAGCACACATCACACAAGGCTCTGCCAGAAAGATCACCAGTGATAATACCAGATACTACAAGATGCTAGACAAACATGTATCACCTTTCAGGCTTAAAGCAACAGAATTTGAAATTTCATATCTGGATATCCTCTCAGATCCCTAGGCCTTTTTGATTGGCAACTAGTGGAACAACTGAGAGGTTACCAAGACTGTGCTTTGGAATTTCCTGAGGAGTTTAGCCATAGTATGTCCTAGTTTTTGACAATGATTGCAAATATCTGATATCCACAATGAGATTTTATTGCAATCTGTAGGTGCAGTTAATTCTGCTTTGATTTTTCTAGTTCTCATGAGTCTTCAGTTTGGGGATGTTAGAATATCTGTTACCTTTAAAAACCACCACTAGAAATCCAGTTCCTGTCATAGCACGCAAATATTTTTAGCTTTAAACAATTTTAACCCAAATGCTGTTCTACGTCACAAAGATGAGAACTGACTCATAACAACCCAAACAAAGATAATGATGATTTTGGACATGTAGTATTAGTACCCTATCTCTTAAGCAACATAGTTCCTTGACAGGTTATCTGAACACCATTCTGCAAGCTCCCTTGAGTCAGCATTCACCTCTCAACAGACACCTCATTCAGCAGAACATGAACCTGGATAAAGGCTATAGAAATGGACACAGCCGGTGGCCTTGTAGATGAAACAGAAAAACCTTAAGGGTTCTGCTGCAGAGAAAGGGTCTTGATCAGATGAAGTATTGGTATCTGTAGGTTGCACA
This sequence comes from Vidua macroura, assembly GCF_024509145.1. Lineage (NCBI taxonomy): Eukaryota > Metazoa > Chordata > Aves > Passeriformes > Viduidae > Vidua > Vidua macroura. The sequence continues at coordinate 28,021,644 of NC_071611.1, forward strand.
ACACTGCTGTAGGGGTGAGGATACAGAGACTGGAGACTGGCTTCTGTGTCCACCTGTACAACATCTGCCCCAAACAGAGCCCTGCTCTGTGGCTAGGGAGTGCCCTCTGCCCTAGCAGTAAAGCTACCTTCTTCACCTGGTCACTTGCTGAGACTGTGAAGACAGTGTACAGTCTTTAATAGGATCTACTAGTTTAAAGTACTGTTATGGTGCCCACGAGTCACCAGCTTCACCCGTCATTGAGATTTAATTATGTAGCACACAGAAGGATTTTCACCACTTTTTTTTTCTTTTATCTATGAAATTCTGAAGGTGTCTCATTATAGTCTCTGAAAGCCTTCTCAGAATCTTCCCTGCCCTAAGGTCATAATGCTGTTAATGAGTTCTATTCAATTGTGTTTAGAACCATGTGAAGATTCACTCTGTTCCTATTAGGCCCTGTACTTCTTGAAAGACACCAGATATTTTAATCCTACAGAATTTTCTGCATATTTCAGTGACAATGCTCTTCCAAACAGAGGTGAGACTAAGATCTTCTGGCATGAAAAACTGACACCCACAAATTACTGAGTCCAGCTATGTCTCTAAAATTCCAGTCCCTGGGACTCTGATACTTAATTATTGACAGAAATTTGAACACCATTAAGAAAAGATAATTAGTAGGTTCCGAGAAGAGAACTGTTAGTGTTCTCAGAGCTCTCAGCAGGGCAAGATGATGGACCAGATGAGCTCCAGACCTTCCTTCCTATTAGTATTTACTACTCAGTGATGCTGCTGTTGCTAAGAGCAGGCAGCTGAATGATCATCTTGAAATTCCTATGTAAAAACTCAGACCATAAGGGCTACTCTGAGGAATTTCAAGATGATAATTGAAGGGGGCAGGTTTTAGAGAAAGTATTTTTTCAGAAAATTCCTCCTCATCTCTGACATTGCATTCTCAGTGTTTCACCTAGGCACGTTCCTTAGAGGCTGCTGCCTGTACTTTATGATGATCCAGTTTTTCATCAGAATTTGTTTAAGTTGGGGTAGATCATTCTCTGCTGTCTGATAGTTAAAAGTTACCTTGACTAAATCTTTGTAGATTGGTTGTCTTTCAGCCCCACATGCTTTAAAGAGAGCTACCAATGGCAGGATGAGACTTACCCCTAAGACTGTGCAGTACACTAGCCTGATACTTTCAACGTGTAGATACTGACTTGGCCTTGTAATGCTGTCTGGTGTAGAGGAATTGTTCTGGTAAATAAGATAGGGTTTCTGAATTGTTGTTTTTTCATATTAATATTGGCATACATTGCTCTCTCTGACAGCTCATTTGCTTGTAGATCAGAAGAAAATACTATGAGAGAAGCATAGCTCCTGTCTGTTCAGGCTGCAAGGTGCTTGTGACCTGTTGAGCCAATGAAGATGTTGATTGTTAAATATTATTTGCTTATGCTTTGGTGTCTGAAAACCAGCTGAGCAATTCACTGCAGGTTTCCACTAACGTCTGCGTAACTTGTATTGCATCCACCAACAACAAAACTGCTGATGTCTGCAGCAGTGTCAGTGGGCTTGGAAATTACATCAACTATAGCTTGCAGTACCTGATCAGGTGTTTCTAGGTCTTCTTTTAAGGAACCATGTGAGATCAAGTTAGACATGATATTCCTCCATAAGTGTATTGCATGGGGGAATGCACCTGTCCTCATACACTTTCAGCTATGATATTTGAGGTTTGACCCTTTCTGAATGTGCCCTTTCCTTCATGTATCAGTCATAGGTGCTAAGAATAGTAGCTGACTTTTCTGGATGATGTGCATTTTTTCACAAATTCTAGTACATCTTAGCCACATGTTAAGCTGTACTAGAATTATCATAGGTGTGATTTTTTCCCTTACCTAAATGCCATATGTACAGCAGTCCAGTGCTTTCTTGGTATTAGAGAATCACACTCTTTTGTAGAGTTTCTGAAGGCACTGCAACACTCTGATATTGTACACAAGTAAGATTCATGCCAAAGGGGTGATACAATACCTTTATTCTGTTTCACTGGTCCTTGTTAAATTTGTACAGACTTCATACAGACCTAGCATGTGTCTTGGCTTTGCAGCTTGTCAATAGTTTTGAATCATCTTAGGTGAAATATGTGCCCCCTCCAGATACCGTGGAAAGTGACTTTGAGCCATTCCAGTCATGGGCTGATATTCGCCTTTGGGAAAGTTTCTAGTACAATACAGTGGACAGAAGCTTTGTTTTTTATGTGAAAAGGTATTGCTGACACCAAGCTATAGATGCCGCCTCCCCGAGGAGTTCTGCAATTCGTAATGATCTTAGAAAAGCACACTGATCGTCTTTGCTTGGGACCTATTTCCTTTGATCTATTCTGTCTTCCAGTGGGGTTACTCCTGGTTTTTTTTGGTGATCTGATAGACCTCATCTTTTGTAGACTCTTATCACAGCCGTGTCTCTTCTGCTTCCACATTCAGAGTACTTGCTCTGCATTTATTTCAGGGCTGGGAGAGTCAGATCCCAGGAGGAGCTCCCTACTACCCTTACTGCTATTTGCTTACTTCAGACTACCTGCCTCATATAAGTAAAGACATTCTTGTTTATTTTTCTGAAGTATGGGCACTGTTGCCATTACTTTATAAAAGTTTTCTCTGTGGTTTTTTACCTTCTGGCCCAGAATAAGGCATATAAAGCAGAAGTTTTGATTCCTGGCATTTTATTTATTCTCACTTCATTTAGAAACCATTTCCATTAACCACTGGAACAGAACTCTGTAGTGTTGAATATTTTCTTTGCTATTGCAGCAACCTATCCCATTCTCTATATGTTCTCTCCCCCACCCCTCCATGCTGGGGTGTTGACTTTTCCCCCTGGCTATTTGTGTTGGAACCTTTGGCAATAGCATTTCAGCCTCAGCATTCTTTCCAGGTTGGGAACAGCAGGGAGTTTTCCTTCTGACTGCTTCTGATAATTTCCTACAAGTTGAAAAAAGAAGGAGTGTGTGCTCTGAGCTCCCAAATGGGCATTGGTTTACATGTTTGAAGTTACAGGTCTAGACAGCCATTTGACTAATGACATTTTGAAAGTGCAAATGTGCTTTTTTTTTAAACCCACCTTCCATTATGCTTCTCTAGAAACAGACAATCAAAATATCTTGGAGGTAAAGCTAGCTCCCATGGCCTCTGGGTATTATTGGTTGTCAGTTATTTCTTTTTGAGATTTAATGCTGACAAAGGCAAGTACCTCTCAATAAAGCTTCAGCAGTGGGCTCCTTTAGGTGAAGTTCCCAGTTGTAAATTAAAGTGTTATTTACTGTCTGTGTAGGAAATTAGTGTAGGAAGACTAAGCAAAAGACCGTTTGAAAGGAGAGTGGGATTTTATTTTGCAAATCTCTGTGTAAGTTGTTTCTACCCACTGACATTCTCACAAGCACAAATTCCAAAGTAGAAAGACATCCAGTCAGGTTTCTTGACTGTTTTCTTTCCCAATTTTGGGCAATTTGGCCACTATGGTGTGTTGTCCTATTGGGAGAGCTGGAAGAAGCACAGCCACATGCACCAGGCTGTACTTCTGTTCCTGCACTTCTGTACTTCTGTTACTTCCTCTGTGTTGATCAGTTTAATTGCTTCCACTCAAGTCCTATGAGCACAGGCCATTCTTCTAAACCTTGCCCTTTTTTCCTTCTTCCCCTGCTTCCACTGCATATTTCCACTTTGTATTAGGATTGTCATACTTCTGTTACAAATCTCTGCACCTGCCAGCAGATATTAGGATAGCTTGGGGGTGGAGATTTTCAAAGGATACCATATGGCAGGTTTTTTCACTAAATGTAGTCCCATGTCACACACTAATGCCAATACAACCCCACTCTGTGCATCTCACTGATACTTGTTTTCACAAAATACTGAGTAGCATTTTATATTCTTTAAGAAGCCATACATTCCTGGTATTTGTGGAGGTATTAGGCTTGGAGGAGGATGGTCTCTTCAAAGAAAAACAACCTAAAATTAATTTGGAGGAGTGTACTAGTAGGAAGCCACACTTCAGGTCGGTTTTTTTTCTGTGTACACACAAAGCTGGTTCTCTGCTGAAGATTCAGCCTTCAGACTATGAAGCCTTTGACTGTCTTTGAAGCAAGACCTGCCTGGGATGAGAGCATCAAAACACATTTCGCATACATGGCCCAGTAGCGCCTTGAGGGAAGGCACACTGTGCCATCTGCTGTCTCCAGCACAGCAGAGGCATGCCGGTCATTTTCAGCAAGCAGAAATGTTGGCATGGAACAGGGAGTGGTAATATTTTCAGTCTGTTAGCAGAGCTTTCTTCATTCTTTAAGAAAAGCCATCCTTTTGGTTTCTTGCCTTAATCTTTTGTGAATCATAACTGTGCCTGTCTTTACTTAAAAACTCCTGTTTCTGCTGAAGAAGCATATTTCTTAAACACTGGGCTCAAAGGATAAGCTGCTGAGCTTCCAAGAAGTGTCATGATGAAGTCCTTGTGAGACATACATTCCAAAGACCTTACATGAAAGATACCCATTTTCTTTTGCTATGAATAAAGGTTACAGAAAATGTCTCTAACACTGAGTAGAGTGCAAACAAATAAATTACATGCAAAAAAATTCTAGCAATATAGTTATTCTCTAGTTCTGTATAAAAACATATTATCTTTATTAGCTGTAAAAGCAAAATTAGAATCATCTGCAGGATTTTTTAGTAATTCATTTAATTTCCTGTTTTCTGAGTTGACTTCTAGACCATGATTGTTAAGACAGGGGTTGAAAGCATCAACTGCTTTTCTTTGAAGATGATACAGGAAACTCAGGAAACTTAAGTTTCAAAAGATTAGCCAGTTCATAACAGGAATATATTTTACCAAGTCTGTGTATATTCCAAATAGTGAACTGACTCTCAATTGAGCTGTGGTGACCAGCAGCCTTCATCTGTTTTTACAAAAGGAGAAATAATGTTTTTCCCATATGTCAAGGACCTGGGAAGAAGGGTTGTGTAACAGTGACAGAGAATATGTACCTGCCACCTTTAATGCATAAAAATAATTGAGGCTCTCTCTCCTCACTGCCTCCCAGTCCCACCTCTAGCCCAATGTAAAGATCGGATCTTCACTGATCCTCCCCATCAAAGCACTGCAAATGTTTTCCTTCCCACATCTGAAATCCAGATCCAGAAACCTCCCCTTTAGGGAAACCTACGTTTGTTGTTGGGGAGTAGTGCAGCTATCATTCCAGGTTTGCCCAAGAACCATGAAAAGGCAGCAGCATGAACTGGTGACATGAAAAAATGAATCCTGATGAAAGATGTGGAAACATTCATATGGATTCCTCTTAAAGGCTAGATGCAGAAGAGATTAATGGCAGTGCTTGTAATGCACATGGCTTTATTCTCATGCCACCTGCTCCCAGGGCCCCATGACTCCACTCTATGATCCCCCCAAGTGTCTGGGTTAGGATCAAGGGCATGAGTGCTATCTTACAGAGGCGATTCAAGCTCGCCTCTACACACACAACAGGTTCACCAGCCAACGCCTATAACCAAAGTCTTTCAGAGGCTATATTCAGAAATTATTGCTTGTTACCACCCCTGGATGTCAAGGGAATGTCCTGGTTGCCCTAGTCAAGAAATGCCTAACTCCTGCACAGGCTGCTTCTTTGCTCCTGGAGAAGAAAAGTAGCCAAGTAAGGAAAGAGAAAGGCTCCTCAGAGAAAAGCTTTTATCTAACTTCAAAGGCAACATCTTCAGAGAGCTATGGAATAATGAGCTTATTAGCAAACAAGTTCCATGTTTCTACAGATAATAGCCATATCTGATTTCTGGCAGTAAAACCTTTTGATTCTTCCCATATTTGCAATCCAGATCCTTTAAGCTATCTACTTCCAGGACCAAGTGCCAGTTGTATGGCTGAAACGTAGGGTGCATGCAGATGAAGTGCAGTTCCATGATAAATGGGCCAAGGCGGGAGGAAGTGTCTCAGGGCTCAAAACCAGAAGAGATGCTGTGACCATCCAGTCCAAGCTTTTCTAAAACTTAGGCCAGAAATGCATCCTGAATTCATTTCAGCTTATGTTGGAGCATACCAGTTAGAAAAGTAGCCCTCTCCATTTTAAAGTTTCCATGGAAGTGGAATTCCTGCAGTTCTTTACTAGAAGGCATTTTCTGATCTGCTAATCATTCCTAGTTCTGCTCTTCCTCTAATTCACCAGCACCCTTTTTGGACTACGGGCATCTGAAACCATCTGAGCACTTGGGAATTTGCAGTGATGTCAGAGACAGACATGGAAACTCCTTTGCAACTAGACGCAGGCCCATTTTCACAACATCCTTTAGCTGTTGTGGCCCTCATGTCCCATGGAGAGCTCACAATTTGCTAACTATCTGCCATGAACCCTTGTCCTCCTTCAAACTGCTGAGACAGTTCCCTTATTCTGCAAATATTCACAATACTTTGTCATCTTCAATGGATGATTTGTCATTTAGCTGAATTCAAATGTACTCTGTTTGCTTACCCCACACAGTCAGCCTGTCTGGGTTCCACATGGTTATATTTTTATTTTGCACTCCTTAGCATTCAGGGGTATTTTTTACCATCTGTGTTGTTAACAGGCAGTGTGATAGAAAATAAAGAGAATATTAGTTATTCAGTCCAGGAACAGCAGGAAGGGTGACTACTCTTCAGCATCCTCCTTCCCTTTTCTCTCTCACGTAGCTGCTGCCATTTTGGCTGAGCATAAGGACTGTTACAAAAGAGGACAGTGCATAGTAACGCAGATGGAGAAGGGGTGCTTTGGTTTACAGTGAATGCGGAATCTGCTGGAGAGCCTCTCCTCAGTGCTCACCCCCATGCAGTGCATGGGAGGCAGGGCATGGACACAGAGATGACCACCTCACACCTGATACGTTCACGCTTCTGGCAGGCACACAGGAACAAGCTCTAAGCTGGCTATCCAGTTATCCCAGCAGCCAGCCATAGGGCCTTACCACAGACAGCTGAACCAACCTCTTCCTTGAGCCCCAGTTATCGTGACTGCTGTGCCAGTGTCATCCAAGCCCACTTCTGCAACTGGCATGGCCTCTGCTGTGTGCTGTGTACTCAAAGGCCACTCTGGATTCAGTAATGTTTAACTTTTTAAGGTACTTTTTAAGAACACCTTCCAGAATTAGAGTTTGTAAAGTATACCTCAGTGTATTTTCTCATTTGCCTTTTGATACCAAAGGGAATTAATTAGTATCAGCATGAGTGTAAGAACTGCAGGAAGCAGAAAAGGCTATATGAACTTTCTTGAGTCTATTCAGCTCTCAGAGAGTCTCATCAGACTTCATCCAAATGTCATCCTCGGTTTGCTTCTTTCAGAAACCTACTGTTCCTGTATGTTTAAAATGATCCTGCGCATGTACTGTTCATCTGAGCTAATTAAAGCTTGTAGACTAACAGGCACATTTTGCTCCTTTTTCTATCTACAAATGCTGGAGATGCTGTATGTGTAAAGATGTATGGTATATTTTGCAGTTAAACTATGACAGCTTTATATACAATAAGAGGAATGTATCTGAGCTCATACTATTTATTGCAGAACTGATTTTAAGTGTTCTTTTTTATTTTGATGTTTCAATAATAACCTAATCATTTTAATCCGAGGAAGGAGGAATATATGACATTCCCATCTTTTAAAATAGCTTCATTCTTATATGAAAGTTAATATTAAGTAAGTTAATGTTATAATTTTGTTTATTAACTCTTTGAAGTATTTTTGGCCAGCTCCTGATAAAACTTTTTAAATTAAAATCTTTTGTCATAATATTTGAAGAATGATGGTTAGGAATTTATTCTATGTCTGCCTTTTGAATCTATAGTGATTTGTTAACTGAATCTATGGCTTTGAAAATTTGCTTTTTAGGTTGAGTAATGGGCTATTAAGCAAACAAAACAATGGAGAAATCTAATCTGGAACACGTCACTGCATGACCTATTCTCATTTTTTATTGTTGTTACTACATTCATAACATATTAAAAATTGCAAGAATTTGGAAGGAAATACATGCACAGCTATTTTAACAGGCAAACCTAGAATGATGCACAGCCATATTTCTGTCAAAATTTTAAAACAGTGCTTTTTAATTTTTCTTGTGGTTTGGTATTGGTTCATCTGTGATCTTTTATTGTTGTCTATCATATGCCCTGTTAACTAGAGCCCCTTTTGAAATCATAAGTGCTATTCTCTGCTTGAATCAGCAAAGGCTGTTCCCATAGTGTGCATTAAGACCCTATTGGAATGGAATGTCTGTGTGGCAAACAAAATTTATAGACAGATGGATAAGACAGGCAAATAGATGAATTAGATAGAGATCCAGTCCCAGCTGACATTTGTTGAATCAATATTAAAATAGCTGTGTTAAACCACAAGGCTTTTACATTGGGTATATTGACAGCAGTTAATGAGTAGAGAAAAAGAACAAGCTTCTTCCAAAGCAAGATAATAGAACAAATTTTTTGTTTATGATCTCAATAAGCCAAGGGCATAATGCAAAGAAAATTCCATTGCTCCTAACGCTAAGATGAACTCCTGTAATTAGCACAGGCTGTCCTCCTCCCCTGGCTGGAAGGCAAGGGAGGAGGGTGTTGAAAGACATATCTTGAAACAGGTTGAGCTGCTTAGCACTAGCTGTCAGAGAGGTACTCTTTGCCATGTAATGACCCTGATACCACTACTTGCCCTCACATATTTTGGGCTGTGTGTCACTTAATCAGAAACTGATGCCCCTACTGCAATGTTATTCATTGCATTAATGCCTTGAGTATCAGCATGGCAGTGGTCCTTTCACAGTATTATAAAAAGTTGTAGCAAATTCTAATCCATGGGACTGATGGCTCAATCCTGTTGCATTCCAGGGAAACTTTATTTTTTGTGCAAGTAGGAGCTGCAGCATACCTTCCCACGTCAACCCTTGCATGTCCTTTGTAGTACAAAACTCAGGTAGGAAAGCATTGCCTAAGATGTGATCTCACTGAGGTAGGCAAAACCTGCCATGAGAAATAATGGGATCAGTGGTAATGCTAACATAAAATAACCAGCTAAATGGCAGGAGAAGAAGCAGTAGGTGTCTGAACATGACTTTAAACAACTACCAATACTTCTGCATTGACCATAAGCCTGTGAGGAGGTGTTCCATTAGCAAAGATTCAAACTTCACATATCAGATTTTTCTAGGGTTAAAACAGACAAACAAACAAACAAACAGACAAAACAAAACAAAAACTACTGAGAAGACGTGGGTCTTAAGGACCAGTTTTCTGGATAGGAGGATGTACAAACAAAATTTGTTATCAGTCATTTCTATCACACAAATCCAACACTGGTCAAATGATTCCCTGCTTTCCTGTTCCTCGAGAATGCAAACCAGGTTTTAAAAAAGCAGAGGTACACTACTAATTAGATACTTTGAAAACACCTGGTGGTGACCAGAAGCCTCTGTGTCAGTAAACCCAGATTACAGCTGGATTAATTCTAAGAAAAAATATTATCTTCCATAGCTATTGTTGAACCCCTGAGGAGTTGGGTAATAGTGAGGAATATTAAAATTAAATTGCCTCCTGTGTTATCATCTGTCTGTGCCTTCCAGAAGAGCCAGGTGTCCCGAGTCCCCAGTTCTGGCTGAGTGATGAGGCTGAAAGTTTCTTGGCTGGGCTAAAGCCTTCAGTGGCCTGGAAATCAGTCCTGCCATGTATTGTAGCATCAGTGTAGTCTTGATATATCCACCCTTATGCAGAGCCAGGAAATAGGTCTGGATCTGGAAAAGCAAAACGCAAATCAGCTCACCCTATGTACAACTATCACGCAGGAGAAGTGGGTCTCTGAGGCCAGACTGTTTTGAATAGCCAAGCCTGGAGTGGATGAGTATTAAGACCAAGCTATGAGCACTAACTATCGACAGCTGCCAGGTTTGAGACTTCTCTGCATTACACAGCTTGGAGGTGGTTGGGTTGGGAGAGGCTGGGGTTTCCACATTCAGCTGTTCTCAATATTAACTGCTACTTCAGTGGTGTTTTGATGTTGCTACAACAGGGGCTCATCACCAGCTTCTCGTGCTTTGTGAAATGCTGGGATCCTACCAGACTGCTCAGATCTGGTTTCATTCTGCCAGGGTAGAATTGATAAAGGGAGGCTCTTGAAAATCTTCACTTAGTTTATGAGATCAGGATTAGCCCTTGTATCACCTCCAAGAAGTTGTTCAAGCTACTGCAGGTTGTGTAAACTCTGCACCTCTGCACAGCTGATGAAATAGAAAGGTATTTTGACAAAATGGGGGAAAATGTTGAACTGCTGTTGACTTTGTCCAAGTGGCTTACTTGGGGCTTCATCTAGTCAAGAAGTAATGCCAAGTGGAAATTCCAGAAGACAGGGCATGAACTTCCTTTTTTGAGGCATCTTGAGTATACAACAACTCTCTCACACTATTTTTTTGGGCTTATTTAATTCTGAGAAAAATCTAGAGACGCAGTGCCGTCAAATGAAGTAGGCACCTAGAGCCTGTGAGAAGTCCTAGTACAACAGGGTAGCACACTGCCCAGTGTAGGCAACATTTTACAGGTGTGTGTCTTTTTACAGTCACAATTTCTTAACTGTGGAGTCATGGAACAGCCAGCTACCTCAGGAGGTGATAATGCTTAAATGCTGAGGTAGGTAGGAAAACTCGTCATACAGTCATGGTGACTGGGGAGGCTCTAAATCTAAAATCTCATGTTTGTCACCATCTCTTCTAATTTATCTTTCAATGGAGAGTTTTAACAACATGAGAAGTAATTAGAAGTAAATATGGAGGTTTTCTCCATCTGCATATATTCTGAATCCACAGCTGGTCAAGCCTAGCACAGTGAATTTGCAATTGGTTTTAGTCTCTGCTGTGTTCAGTACAAGACATTTAAACCCCTGGGGAGATTTACAGGTGGAGGCAGTGAAATTGCCTTGGCACTGATCCCCAGATCCGACTGTGCCCCTGCAGGGCACTAACAGCAGGACAAACCCCAAAGCTTCCAGAGTGTTGTCTGGCAATAAAGACAGGGCACCTCTGCTGTAGGACCAGATGGGAAGCCCTGAGTTGGGGAAGATGTGCAACCAAAGGGCTGCTGTGGGGTATAGCAATCCTAGCCAGGCAGGGCAGGACACCAGCAGGAGATCTGCTACCCCATCTTTCTTTGCTGCTAAGCACTCACTATAAATTCTCTGCAGTTATACCCAAAGTAATCTTGACCTGGTGTCATGGTTTGACGCTGGCGCAATGCCAGCGCCCCCATGAAAATTCATCTTCCCCAGATAAATGCTGTGAGATGTTATCAGGAACAGAGCAGAGCAGGCCCAAGCTTAATAACAAAGGGAAAAAAAAACCTTATTAAACTACTACTAACACAAAAAACACATAAACTAAATCCAGGATGAAGACCTTTTAAAACACCCCTCCTCCTCCCAATTCCAAAAACACCCACCATGAAACATCACCCAGGATTCCTGATCAAATTACCACCCTTCAGATAATCAATACTCGAACTATCAAGGGAGAGAGAAGTCTCTCTTGCACCACAGACCCCCCAGGAAACACAGTCGCCACCTCCTGTGTTTCCCTGTCACACATGGCAACCGCCCGGAGAAAATCTGCCAGTGTGACACTCTCCTTTCCATGTCACAGTGCTCTCACCACCGTGCATGGACAGACTGCTCATAGGGCTCCTTTAAGGATGCTTTGCCACAGACCCAAAGAGACAACAGTTCAGCTCCTCATCTTGGGACTACCGTCCCCCCCATTTTCCCCTGGGGCCAAGGGTCCAAGAACAGAAAATCATCTTCTTTCCCGAAGACAGAGGGCATCACCATTCCCTCCTCAACTTTCTTCTGTTCTTGCCATTCCTGTGCTTTTAGAAGCTGAAGCAGGTCTCCTTGGGTCACCACTGCATCCCCCTAAAATGCAGTCTATTGCAGGAGAATTTGGTTCAGTCCATGGCTAACAAGAAAAGTCCAGCCAAAAGCTACTTCATCATCTCCTCCCACCTAAATATTTCTTCTTCTAACATCTCAGGTCCCGGACTATCTCTCTTCCACTACAAATCAAGGAGGAGTAATATTTTACAAAGCCCTCATTTCCTGGAAAGGGTTAAAAGTTCAGACTCCCTGGACGGCTGATATCTCGGTCCAGCATTCCGTCTCCCATGCTGGACATCATCCCCCCCCCACCGGTGCTGCCAGGCTCTCTGTCACCTTCCCTCTGTGGGGGGGGAGGGGGGGGGGAACAAAGGCATCTCCGCTTCTCTCCACCCTTCCGTCCACAGGATCTGGCTCGGTTCCCGACCCTCAGCCCCTCGGCCTACCTGGACAAGGCCGTGTGGCTTCCCCTCCCCCACCCAGCCTAAGGCTGGGCAGGGGAGAGTCTGCACTCTCTGACGACCGGAACCAAAAGAGATAGTTCCCCTGGGAGTTCTTGCTTTTAACCCCCTGCGTTCTCAGAGGCGTGTCCATACTTTCAGTGGTCACTCCAGGTGCCAATATCCAAACCTGACCACTGATTGGTTTGACCCAACTTCCTGGAAAAATTCACTTCCATGTCAAACCACAACACCTGGAAAAGAAGAATATTTTTTCTTTCCTTAGCTGAATGTCCATTAAATTAACCAGACTGGAAAGACCAGTTTATCCTAAAGAATACTGGCTAATAGTCCTGTCAGAGAAATGATAAGGGTTTATGCAAAGACATATACTTAAGATCACCTTATGAAAACACTTAGATTGCATTTTCAGCTAGTGTTAACCATCCAAAATTTTAAAAAGCTGCTGATGTTTGAGAAATTTGGTGTTTTTCTGGCAGGGACACAGCTGAATGCTTTTATTCAGAAGGAAGCAAAGTTTGTCAGAATATACTGCATGTTTATACAACAGTCAGGCCTGTTCAGATGACACATCTGTTTTTTCAGACACCAGCAGAAATGCCATCATAAAAGCAATATTTTGTTCCCAGAATCACTAGAAAATGAAAAGAAAAAAACCAAAACAAACAAAAAACCTAGCTAAGCTAGTCACTGTCTCCACCTGGAGGTAAAAGTCTGTCTGAAAAAACCAGTTTGTCCCATGAAGAGGAGACCATGTAGAAAACACAGAATTCAAAATATTTGCCAAAAGCCCCTGAAAAGCCAGGTATTGTCAGCTTCAAGTGTAGTCTTGGGACTTTTTTTTTCTTGCCTGAAACATGAATGTAAGAAAAGCACTCCTGCTATTTAAATAACAAGTGTCAACTTCTAATTGTTCTGAAATATCTCTGGTTTTCAAAGACTGTAGTAGAAATATAGTATCTGAATTCCTCAAGAAGTTGTTTTCCTTGTTGATAATAAAATCCTCCTCTATTTCTTTCCTCAACAATTTCTTTTTCCAATCTTTCTTTAGTCCATGGGATCCTGCAAGAGATCTTTATCACTTCACATCACAGCACAGTTAGCCTGAAGTGTTTCAGCCTGGGCTGCCAGGAGCATCTACCAAGTGACTGCTACTGATACTGTGGACTAAAAGTCCCCACCAAAAAAAAGAGCACCACTAAGCTCACAGATTAATGTTAAATGCTCATTTGACACCAGGTCATGTTTCTCTGTGTGGAATAGGGTGACTGGGGTCCTGTTTGATCTCTCAGAAGAGGTCCAATATGGGAAGCGAGAGATCCCTGCTCAGTCACTCAGAACAGCAGTTGCTGAAGATAATCAGGTGAAATAAAATGTGCCTAAATTCCCAACCTGACAACCATGAAATACATCCTCCTGAAAGTCAAAGTGTGACCCAAGCCTCTCTGATGCTGCTGGGCAGTCCAGATGGTGAGGCAGACCCCTTCTATGAGCCATGAACATTCTGGGCACAGCCAGTAAATTCAGTAGAGAGTTATATCAGTATATGGGTGAACTGGAGCTTTTCTGGAAACAGCTCAGAAAAAGATTAATCTGATTCTCAGTCAGAAAGACATGTTGTCCCTAAGGAGATGTCACATGCTGCAGCACTTTCTGTGCCCTTTCAGAGGTCCCGGCAACCTCACCAGCAGACAGAGGAAGACAGTATTCTCAAATGTAATATAAAACTTGCCTTGTTTGTTTTTTATCCCTGTGCTGTCTAAGAGGTGGTTTATCTTTTCCATTTGCCTTGGTTGAACATTACAGGAAGGAAGCTGGGAAGACAATGGAGCACAATGGGTTACAATTTTTTATCTCTCAGGAGGAATTCTACTGTGTCAAAATGTGTGAAACTAGTGAATTTTAGCCAGCAGTTTCAGAGAGAAAAAAACAGAATGACAGAGCTTGTCATACTGTTTTTGAAATGCTAAGAGCCTGGGAGGGCTGGTCATATCTCTGGAGGAACAGTTGTGCAAACAAGAACCTTGGTCTCTCAGAGGTGCACTGGTGTGCATTGTCTGGGTAGCCTGGAACTGCAGCAGGAAGGACTCCAGTGTTTCACAGCCTGGGATGTAGCTCAGGATGATTGCACAGCCCCAGTCTATGGTCAAACAGTGAGCCTTGGTCACCCTCTGCCTGCCAGTCACTTAACCCTACCTCAGATTCCCACTCTACATGCGTGCATCTCATGGCTTTCCACCCCACTGAGGGGTTGGAATGGGGCTTCCAGAGCTGTGAACACTGGCTGTGCAAGCTTCCATGGGCATCATCTAGATGCCTCCACTGTCAATTGGAGATGAAAATTAGAACAGAGGTGAGATGAAGCTGAGATAGTATCTCAAAAAATCCCTGAAACAGGAAGGAACTTATCTGTATACTCAGCACCATCCCAGAGGGTTGACAGGCTGGACATGGACATGCTGACCCAGAAGTTTCACCATGTGGGTAATCCACTGCTGTCATGAAGACAGTATCTGAGCCTATGTTCAGCATTTCAGTGTGAGGAAAGCCCACATTAATTTTGGTCTTTGTGGTTCCCAGGGAATAATGTGATGAGTGTTATGCCAAAGGATGCCCAATGTGATGAGTATTTGGATGAGAGTTATACTTTGAAATGGTTCTGTGATGGGTTCACTCCCACCTGCAAGAATTACTCCAGGAGAAGGAAAAGTTCAGTATTTAGTAAGTGTCATAGCACAGCTGCCTAAGGATCTCTGTGCTGCCATGTTACATGTGTGTCCAGCCATAGCTGCCACATACAGACACCCCCAACAGTGCTGCCCCAAGGTACTGCCTACACCTAACCTCTGTCCAGACCAGGAGCTGCTGGAGCTTCAAACTGTTGCAGCTGGGCTGTATATCTTCTAGGTGGTAAAACTTAAGTCAGTGGCAAACAAAACCCCATCACTTGTCATGTCGTGCAAATGAAGCAGGACAGTATTTGGATGACAGTCCTACAAGGGTGATGTACATGCTGCAACTTGTAATGGC
The DNA here is from genome assembly GCF_024509145.1 of Vidua macroura. Classification (NCBI taxonomy): domain Eukaryota; kingdom Metazoa; phylum Chordata; class Aves; order Passeriformes; family Viduidae; genus Vidua; species Vidua macroura. The sequence continues at coordinate 28,037,046 of NC_071611.1, forward strand.
ACTGGCTGACTAAGCAAAGTCCACTTTAAAAGAACATAGCTGGAGGGTGCTACAAGCACTGCTGTTTTTGACATGAGGCATTAAAAAGAAGTCCTCATTACTTACTGCTATTCCCATTTCAGGAGTGCCTTTGTGTAGGAGTGAGTGTCTAGTAAGTCTTTTGCATTAGGATGCTAGCTTGGATTTGCTGGATGGTTTCCAATTCAGACAGTTACCATCTATCTCTGCAAATTTTCCATGCTGTTTCAGTTGGCTACAGAATGATTTTTCATTTCATGTTCAAATCTGACTTTAATAGTTCCTTCATACACTTGAACAATTCCTTTATTTCACACTCAGTGGTGGGTGGAAGGATGTTAAGTAGCATATACTTGGATCCACTTCAGTGGAAGCTATTATCATCTCTACTAGGGTTGCAATGATGAATAAATCCATGCCAAAGGGAGCAAACTAGCAAAACTGGAGAATATTTAATTGTAAAACCTGCTGTGGGGCTTAGAGTACTCTACTCAATATACCAGCAGCTCATGACAGAAATCTATAGTAATACCAACACCTTACTAAGTGTTTAGTTCTTGAAAAGGTTATTTGTGCTTATGTTAACCCTAGGAAATTATATCTCTCTTCACTGAAAACAAGCTCAGTCTCTGCAACAGTGACTAGACTTCATCCTACATGCCTGAAGTTTTACTGATACCCCAAGAGGTCTGACTCCTTCTTGGCTATTCAAGTTTCCTCACTTCCCAAGTAAACTTTTTTCTTCTCTTATATTCCAGTTGTTGAAATTGTTTTGTCACCCTCTGCTTAAAACTGCATTTATCCTTTTCCTCCCACTTTTCACAACTCTCGGTATTATCAGCTCAGCAATGTGCAATGTCTATTCTTGAGATCTGATGTCATCTTTCTTGGCATATGTTACACACTCAAGTAAGCTGTTGTGATGAATAATGTAGCACATGTATACTTCCCAGGTTCTCCCAGCATTGTGAAGACTTATCTTTAAGCGCTCTAATTGTGTATCACTTAAACCAGGATTTTATTATGTAGGGCTTCCAAGTCTGGTGTTACCAATGGAAATAAAATCCTCATCTCACTGTCTCTTCTCTGCTCTGCATATCAAACCCCAAAAAAGTTCTGGGAAAAGCCTACTCTTTTGAAGATCTGATCTTTTGAAGACATTATGGGGATGCTGTGTGCCAGAGTCTGAGATGCTGCAGACCATGACTTCAACCCTGGGATAAAGACAGTGATCCAGAATATCCAGACCAGGCAGAGTGGTACCACAATCTTATTGCTGTATCTGCAGGCTATGCACAGGCCTTGGGTGCCCTTTGAAAAGTAAAGTTCCGCAGCAGGGAATGAAGGAGAAGTCATGGCACTGCTCATGCCAAGCCAGACACACACTGGAGCAGTGGACTCCTTTTCTGCCTTCTGAAAGAGCTGTATAACAGGCAGACACAGGTTGCTTTCAGGGGCAAGGGGCTGCAAGGGGTGCCACAACACACCAGGTTCATGCTCAGATTGTGCCTTTCATTTTAACTGATAAGGTCTCAAAAATATTCTATTTTCTGAGGAACTTCTATAATGTCCTTTCTTGGAGGAACACAATAATTAGTCCACATAAAGCAGAGCTGTGCAACTGGTGCTCATGAACAGAAGCACCAGCTCTAATGAATCCTGTTATTTTTTCAGCTTTATTACTTTCTGCATGCATGTTACTGGCATCATGTGTTTAAGTGATACAAATTTAAAGACTTTCAAGCTATTAGTGGGAACTGGCGTCTGACCACCATTGTGATATCTGATTTACAGTTAGCAATACATTCTGTATTCCTGGATCCCATTTGCACCCTGGGAAAACATCAGGAACAGATGGTTTACTATCCAAATTTACAAGCAGTTCAAAGAGGACTAGGCACCCTGCATGCTGCAAACATTTATAACACAATCAGCTTCTGCTAGACACAGCCAACTGCGTCAATTAAGTTAGCAGTAAGTATGGGGAGAAAAGCCTAAGGCAATACAGTTTTATGAACATACTACATTGTCTTGCACAGTACTTAAGATTACAGCTAAAGAGCTGACACACGTGAGAGTTCCATGTCTAGAGTAGAGACTTCAGCATTCATGTTAGGTTATTCATCAGTACCAGTGGCTAGCAAAATAAACCTTTAGTTTCATTTTACCTTGCAGGTGTGAAAAGCTCTTAAATTTTTTTTGGTGAGAAGTACTCTATCTGGAGTGCATTTTTTTTTTTTTTATGCTGATCCCTTAACACAGAGGCAAAAGTAATGGGAAGCTTTTACTTGCCTAATGGTCTTTGGGCAATTGAAAAGGTATCTTTGGTGGTCTTGCTTTTGTCCAACAAGGGTTAAACATTATATATCTGATCTTTCTTTCTGTGAGCAAGACAGTGTGAGAGAGATTCTGGTCAAGATTCGCAAAGCTCAAATTGATACGGAAAATTAAAACCCTCTCTTCTATAACTACATCTGAAGTGCAAATTAACAAGAAGATCTGTCTTTGTTGTATGATTTCTATGTATGTTTGATTTCTAGTGTATTTTTTAAGTTCATCAAGAGCTGTATTTCAGCAGACATCATCAATCAATAGAATATGCAGTCTAATAGTTTTCTTTCTTGCTTATTTAAAATGTCTAATGAGTGCAGCACACTCTTTCTTGCAGGTGAAATATTTCCATAGCTTCCTCTTGATATCTGAAAAAATGAAAAGCTGTTACAATCAGCATAATGACTCATTTAATAGCTCAAACAGATCTGCTCAGAAAGCACTACGACTCATGAAGTATAAGGAATAGGTTCTGTTCCATTAGTCTGTAGGAATAGTGGCTTGGAGGAAAAGATTTCATGTCAAATAAATGCTATTAGCAAAGAGCATCTATGCTATAACTGAAGTTTTAAAATTGGAATTTGGAGACAAGTAATGTAATGTGCTCTACGTTGCAAACCGGCTTTGTTACACAACCTTTACACTGTATTTTTAAACTGAGCCACAGGTGTTAGTAGCTATAAAATGTCCTCTGGTTATCTATAGGGTTAGTGATTCAAGAGTAAAAAAGTCTTTTTTCAGAGTCAGTACTGAAACAGAGTGACACTCTGTTTTACTTTTAGGACACAAAACCCAAGACTTGATCAGTTGGCTTCATTTACATGTAATACCTCTTAGTTTAATATGTATTGAATATGACCGAGAACTTGACTTCTGGAATCTGAAGAGAATTGAAGTGCATTTGCTGCTTGTACTGTAACAGCCAGGATTTCATTTCCTGGAAGAATCTGCAATTCACTCAGTTCAAGGTCTGCTGAGAATTGAGACTAATTGTGGTGACAAGGCATCATCAAGTTTGGCACTTCCACAGCAACTAAACTTCTGCTCTTTTTTCCAGAGACCTAAAGACTTTTAAATACCTTTTGGAAAAACCCACAGCTCTGCCTCATATATTTGTCTCCTCAGGAAGATAGTTTTCAGTGAAGAAAGAAGTTTGGGAGGGAAGGAAATCAAAATTCATTCATGCCTTAACACAGCTAATGTTGTACAAAGAAATTCAAAGGGTGAGTATTAAACCATTAGGAAAGAACAAGATAAAAAGCTTCTATCAAGAAATAATGTTTGTCTTTTTTTTTTTACTGTATAATTTTGTCAAAAGCCGTAGGATATTCTCACTCTTAAATATTCTGGGGCAAAAAATTACTGGTTCTCAACAAAAAGAGAACGCATAATTTAGAATATCAACCTGCTTGCTCTTTTGAGGAATCAACCAAAATTTCACTCTCCTTTCTGGTACTCTGAGTACCTTTGTCTAGTACTGAAGTACTTGTAAAAGAATGCACTTTTAGCATGAGGTGCTATAGAACACCTTGGCAAAATCAGGCAGTGGGATTACAGACTGGTCTAAGTGATGAACACACTAACAGGTTCCCATGCAGGATCCTTTCATTATATTCCTGGATATGATGCTTGCTGCTCCAAGTCTTTCTTTGGCTCCTAGCTCCTAGTACAGTACCCTTCTTCAGCTCTTGTCTTGGGACTTCTGAGGAGTAATACCATGAGCTGTAAAAACTCCTTTGCTTTCACTTTTGATAGATGGATAAAATGATCCCATCAGCGCTGGGGTCTCCAAGGGCACCTTGGGGGTCTGTCTCAAGAGGTGATACAGCTGCACATCAGGCTGGGATATATCTGAGCACTAAAGACTCTTTGTCTTGCTTCAGTGTACAAGTGCATGAGTGAAATACTAAAACATAGTAAGAAACAATTTAGGTAAGTCCTGTTTTCTTAAGAACAGTATTTTAAGTTTTAGGCCCTAAAAAATAATATTGTCCTTTTAAAAAAAGTTTTTTTTTTTTTAGAAAAAAGCTTTTAAAGATTGGCCCCTGATAGTAATTTTGTTCTGTGCGTTAAACAAGAGAAATGCATACATGTCTTTGCCAAAATATTTAGTTCACTATATCCACATTCATATGGCACAGGAGATCCTAGGAACACATCCTGTTTTCCTTCCAAAAGGCAACATCCTTCCAACATCCACACCAAGCATTGTGGATGTACCTGAAGTTACCAGAAATTTCTTGCAGAATTCAGCAAGCAAATAATTGGGAAAGTCCTGGAAAATGATGAAGAGCAGAAGAGCACAAGCAATACAAGTGCTTGTGTCACATCAAGCCATCTCATCTGTTCAGTGTTGGGGTTTGACCTGTAAAAGCATTGGAAGCTTCTGCAAAAATGCACCAGAATAAACCGATTTTGTAAAAACATGGGAGAGGGAAAAGTGGGAGTATGTTAATAAACCTGCCATCAAATGTAGTCAGAAGAAATAAGTAGGCAATCTGAATTCACCTATATCAACTTAAAATGACTGTGTATTGGTCCTCTCCAAGCTGTGTCAGCTTCATATGAAGAATTTCCTAACTTTTTTGTAGTGATTATCTCAAATCAAGTTTCAGGAAGATATCCGGTAAAATCTACAACTAAAGGAAGTATTACTAAAGCTGAAAACACACAGAACAGTTATTAAAACCTCAGGCCACACTAAACTGATTGAAAAATAATGAAAAGGATATCATTATAATTCAGAACTAGCAGCTAATTGCTTAATGAAAATTAGATGGTTTACATACTATGGTAATTTCTGAGAGCATAGCCTATTTTATTTCGTTCAAATGGCCTTTGGAAGAAAGGTGGTCTGGTTTTGTTCTGTACTGGCCCATTTATGGAAATATGCAATTTCAATAATAGCTCTAACAGATCAGCAGATGCAGTGAAGCAATGCAGGCTCTAAGACTGTTGAAAACCCTTCAAATAACCTCACAATTCAGGGAGCAGATGTCATTCTGGCACTTACTGTTTCTTACTCCAAGAATACAATTTGTGATTCAGGAACTAAGATATTCCCTCTATGACAGTGGACAATTTTCATAATGGTGAACAAAGAACCTCTCAAAACCGACTTTTCTTTATGTCAGACTTTGCCAGGCACAAGAAAAGATCAGAATACAAGAATTCTGTGCACCAGAAATGTGAATTAAAAACTTGAGAGTGGAAAATGCAGTGTTATGCAGATGAGGGCAGGACTCTTTACCAACACGTGCCCTTACTGTGAAGGAGGTAAGGAAGTCTTCCTTTACTCTGCCAGATAAAACAGCAACCTCTGCAATGATTTTCCAGAGTACAAACCACTTTAGGAACTTGGTGAGTACTTTAACCATCTCTGAAACCAGCCCCTTGTATTTCTCAGGAACACCCACCTCTCCTGCAACCAGATGAGTCAGACAGCATCCAGGAGCTTCATTCCAGGAATCTGGCCCACTCAGAAACCCAGAAAAGAAGCACAGAGAACTGACATTTTCTTGATAAAAGGGAAAGCACAGTGAGCAAACACTCTGGACAAAGTCTGCCCTGAACATTGAACAAAAGACCCTAAAATCGCCATGGGCTCCTCTTCAACTATTTGCATTAATGAACTATACAGGTTAGTAAAAGAGACATCTGCCCCCACTTTCCTATCACTAATATCACAGCTTCCCTCATTTAAACTGTGCATCAGGCTTGTTTCAGAGTCAATCCTTATCACAGTTAATTTTTGATGTCCCAAGACAGGGCATCCATATTTATTTGTCTTGTCTCTTAGTACCAACCAGTTATTAAATCCCAGGACAAAAGCTGTAAAAACAGGAATGGTAACATCTTAACATGTGTTGGAACTTCCCAAACTAAACATGATGAGCAATTATATGGACAGCTGGCAGCTTCAGGTTCAGCCTTCCTCCATCTGGTAGAACTGGAGGAGAGCAAACTGGAACAATGCCAGTGTCAAGACACACCAACATAAGTCAGGAGCCTTCTACACCAAACCGACATAAGCATACCTAAGTGTGACCTGAGGCTGGCCCAAGAGAAAGCTGAGCTGGTAATCTGAGAAGAAATGTGGGTAGTGACCACTGTCTTTCACTGGGGGACTGTAATTTCAACTGTCCTAGCTCTCTTTGGAGTCTCTGGTGGAAACTGATGTCCACTGATCAGGGCTACAAGCAGCACAGAGCCCTTGGGGATTGCTGTCATGACTGCCCATTGCTGGAGGCAGTATCTATCCTCCCACAAAATATTCTTCAGGGAAAAAAAAAAAAGAGTATTCTGTCTCCTCAGTTCTTCAGTCCTTTTGAGCTCTGTTGCTCTGTTGCATGTCACTCCGTTGCTATGTTCTCTGCACTGGGTGCCACCGATTGCCAACACCATTTCAACACTTCGTCTTCCCTCTGTGAAGACAGATACCTGGCTCAGCTAAAATAAGGACACCAGATAAACAGAATAATTCTTGTGTGCAAGCTAAGAAAGCAAAAAGAACAGTTGGGAAACTGCTTTCTTACCCCATGGAAGCCAAGGGGATTTCTGAGTTTTTCATATCCTGCACTAAGGAAACAGGACCTTTCAGGGATGTTTGCGAAAAATAAGGTACTTCTGCCCACTGCAGAGAAGCTACTAATCCACTGCCTCAGACACTTGCCAAGAGCTGTGGACCAGCCAAAATGAGTTATCACTTTCCTTAATTGAGAGCAGAGAGCTGAAATCCCTTTCCCACATAATCACAAAGTATCAGCTATTCCAGGAGAATTTGTGCCTGTTTTGTATCCATCAGTTCCCTTCCCTCCTCTCCAAATTTCTATTTGGGTATGAGCAATCCTTCTTGTCCAAATCACTAGATTTTTTTTTGTAGAACATGTAGGTGTAAATAATTAGCTTTTTCCAACAGCAGTTTCAGCAGGACAAGTCTCACTAGCCATGGAGGTGCTGTAGCTCTTCCTCTTACCATGGCTGCTGCTGACCAGTTGTGTCTTGTTTTTTGGTGGGAAGTGATTTTCTGTGAGGAGCTTCTGGAAGCTTTCTCTGTGCCTGGCAAAGCCAATCCTTGGCTGGCTCTGAGAACTGACATGCTGCTAAGCCAATTAGAGAAGTTGGTAACACCTCAGTAATGACATATTTAAGAAGGAAATCAAAACTGTGAGCGGTTCTTCTGAGGGGTGGGGAGGCATGGCAGCTGGGGCCATTTTGGCACTGAAAGTGTCGATGTGACTGGTGTGACCATGTGGCCAGCGAGCCTTGCCTGTCTGGCCGCCCTTGGCCAGATGCGCTGCAGATAGAAAGGCAGGGGCGGCGGGTGCAGCTTCTTTCTCTCTTTTCTGCACCCTGCATGGGGAGAGATGTAGAATGGTGCCAGCACTGTGACTGGCAGGGCTACATGGCCTGTGGTGGGAACATGGTGAGCAACTCCTCAGCATGGACCCAGATGAGATCAACCTTTCAGTGCTGCAAAACCCTATAAGGACTTTTCAATTGATAGAACTTGAGAATAGTACCTATGGACAACAATTTTCTTCCAAGTCAGAGAATAGGAAGAGGTGAAGGCACATGAGGAGAACCAACATGGTGGCATTGAAGTCAGTAAAGAAAGAGGAAGAAGACGTGCTCCAAGTGCCAGAGCTGAAAGTTTCTTCTGCAAACTGTGGTCAAAGACTATAGTTAAGTAAGCTGTCCCCCCACAGCTCATTGGGTCCACAAGAGACAGAGGTCCACTTGTGTGACAGAACAAGTGGATGCCAAAAGGAGCTATAAAAACCTGCACTCACGTGGACTCACAGGCAACAGATTCGGGAAGCCTGTTTTGCCCGTGAGAAGGACTCACATTTGCAGAAGATTGGGTGGGACTGCTGCTCACGAGAAGAGAACCAAGTTGGAGAAGTTCACAGAGAACTGTCTCCCATGGGTGGAACTCACAGTACAACAGAAGAAAGACCTTTTTTCCCTGAACGAACAGAAGAAAATTGAGAGTGATGAACTGACTGTGTCCAGTTCTGGCCCCTCAGTTTGGGAAGGACGTTGAGACGCTTGAACGTGTCCAGAGGAGGGCAACAAGGCTGGTGAGGGGCTTGGAACACAAACCCTGTGAGGAATGGTTGAGGGAGCTGGGGGTGTTTAGCCTGGAGAAAAAGAGACTCAGATGTGACCTTATCACTCTCTATAACTTCCTGAAGGGTGGTTGTAGTCAGGTGGGGTTTGGTGTCTTTAACCAGGCAGCAACTGACAGAACAAGAGGTCACAGTCTCAAGTTGTGTCAAGGAAAATATAGGTTGGATATTAGGAAAAAGTTTTTCACGCAAAGGGTGATCAAGTACTGGAATAGTCTGCCCGGAGAGGTGGTGCAGTCACCATCCCAGGATGTGTTTAAAAAAAGACTGGATGTGGCACTCGGTGTCATGGTTTAGTTGGGGTGTCAGGGAACAGGTTGGACTCAATGATCTTGAAGGTCTCTTCCAACCTTGTGATTCCATGATTTTGTGCTTCTGTGACTAAAAACCCGATGTTTTGTCTCCCTGCGTTGTCAGTGGGAAAGAGGGAGGGGCTGGGAAGAAAAAGTGTTCTAAAAGTTTATTTTAGTTCTCATTACGCTCTTTTAAACCTGTTAATAATGAGGTTTTTTTTATACCTTTTAAATATGAGCCTGTTTTGCCCTTAGTGTTTTTTTCCTGATCCTTATCTCAATGCATGAGCCCTTTGAGTTTTTTTCCCCTCCTCTGCTCAACTATAGCATTCATTCTCCTCTGCTCAACTATAGCAGAGGAGAATGAATGAAGAGTTTTCCTAGATGCCTGGTCTTTCAACCAGTGTCAAAGTTGTAACATACTACTGGAGGGTTTTTCAGAAATATCTTTCATTAGTGGTCAACTCAGAACAAAACTCACTGAAATCCTGGTCTGAACATACATAGCTCACTATATGTTCAGTGAATGTTTCTTTTCACCACAGCAAATGACAATACAAGCAAAAGGAACTTCACCTCCATCACTTGGAGGTTGCTTTGGGTAAGCCAGAGCTTTGCAGAGACTTCCACTTTCTTGTTTGTGCTCTCCCTCTCTCACTGCTCTGTTCCTGAAAACAAAAACTGTGAGGTGTCTGTGTGAGTTGGCAGGCTGCCTAGCTGCCCTTGTCAAAAAGGCTTGGTAAATTTGACCAGAGCACTGAATGTTTACACAAGGATTGCTTCTACTTAATGAGCTGCTTGATAGTCAAGGCATATAATTTCTATGCACTGAGGGCTTAAATGAAGGACCACATTCTGAATTTTGATAACAGTAATTCACCAACAGAACCCACATGCAACACTTGAACATATACAAATTTGGAACATTGGCATTCATGATGAATAAAACCCATGTGATTTTAAAGATAAATGACCAAAAGGGAGGTGAACAGCACTGAGGAACATCCTTGTGCCATGGGCTGATTTACTGCAAGACCTTGCTTGCTCTGGAAGTACAGTGATTCCTGGTCTCAGCTTAACTTTTAATGAAATACAGTAAACCTTGCTCACTTGGTCCTGCATCTGAAACAGACTGGGCTAGCACATTGCAAATATTTTTTTTTAGCAAACTTGCAGCAAGTCACTGAATTCCCCCCATGTTTTGGTAACACATGAAGCAGTCTTTCAGTCCCAAATACCATGACATTGATAAAGCTCTGACACTGAAGAAGTCATTGAGGGTGAAAACAGATGCCCCTGATCTCTCCCTTGATCACCTTTTCTTTCCTTCTCCTTTCTAGGTTCTCAGTCCAACCTGATCTGGTATCTTTAGGGAGCTGGGATCTATTCCTGGGACCTTTGCTCCAGGCACAAACAGTAAACCAGCATGGCACAGGGAACCCTGGACTTAGTTTTTCCCTTCTTTGCTTTAACACATCCCTCAGACAGTGAAAAAAACTCACTTGCCATCCTGGCAGCTAACCTCTGATACAGAACTCAGCTTCAGAACAGGCTGCTCCTGGCCCTTCCCTCTGCTGGGCAGGTCTCCATTGGGTGAGGAGGAGACCATGGAGTGGGGCTTGGCCTCTGCCCTGCTGCCCAGACCAGGACACAAGGCACTACCGGGAGCATTAAGCCCCACATCACCATTACCCTGGCATGGCTGGGTCTCACACAGATGCAGAACAGCAGAGTTGCTGAAGGCCTCCACACCAGATATCACATACCATAAACCTGGTAATTGGAGAACAGCTTCTAACCAAGAAACATGCCTATGATCAACTACTAAGGACAGCTTGTTGCCAGCTGCACAGACCATCCAGATTTTTAAGCTACAGTATAGTTTGTCAAGCTAACATATAAAGCTGGTCCATCTTTCTGCATGGAGGAAAAAAAAAAAGCGCACTATGAATGGTTCCTGCTGCAATGCCAAGAATTAAAGCAAGGAAAAGAAACCTGCTCAAGGGAATCTGCAAACCATTTTAACCAGGAATCAAATAGGGTGGGTTTTTTTTCTTAATGGAGTGTTATGCTACATTAGCAAAAATGATGTGACATCATGAATGTATAAGTGTATATAAAAGCCTAATATAACAGTATTTTCAGAATGGGGCGGGGGGGGGAAGGAAAAGGGGAAGGGAACAGCAGACATTTTTGAAGCAGTCTTGGAAATGTTAAGTAGAACATATTTGTAGCTATTAATTTGTAACCTTTTTTATCTAATTTCTTCTGGAATGTATATATTCCTACAACCAGGTGACAAAGAAAAACACAAAATAGCCCTAAGGATATCTACATACAGCTTTCACCAGAAAATTGCTTGGGAGCAGGGGCATTAAATTTGCAACCTTCCAAAGTGGTCCACTCCACTTACAACTGGCAGCTGGATAAGTTGCTTTCAAGGTAAATCTGTTCCTAGCCACCACCTTTCCAGGAGGAGGGCAAGGAGGGTGAGGCTCATCAGCTGCCATGGTAGCAGCAAGGCCCTTGAAACCCAGTGTTATATCCCACACTTGCACATTGTAGGTGTGTGCACCAGAAGCCAGAAGTGAACATGTGAATCTTAAGTACTTAGAGACTGCAGAGCTGCAGAAGCTACAGCAGCCAGTGCTCTGCATAGGAAGCAGGCTGCAAACAGTGGTTCCAAGGCTACACCACTGCTGCCCACCCAGGCAGAAGGCTGCCTGACTCCTTGTGTTTCAGACCACCCACCAGCTCAGGCAATGGAGAAGCTGCCAATCACCACAGGAGGTTTTCACGTAATGGTAAGAGTTAAGCGGCCAGGGCTTCCTTTGCACACAGCAGACACAGCACATGTCCTGGACTCAATTGTTAGGTATCTGCTCTAAGGAGAAAATCACATCTCGATCCCATCTTTCTCCCCTAGCCAGAGAAACAGCTTTGACTACTTCAGATGAAGAGAGTTACTCAAATTGATCCCACCCGGGAAAGCATTCACCTCCCAGCTTCAGAACTCAGGCACACAAAATACACCAGTAAACCAACGGGCAAGCCTGAGTTACCAGGCCAGGGATGACAGTGCCCACATAAAGGAGCCTGAGTTTGAATTCACCTTGGATAGAAAGTGAAATAAGGAAGCGTATGGCTGTGCAATGTTACTGGTTGCCTAGGATGGTATGCCTGACTGCAGGCTATGTTTGCTGTGATCTCCAGCCCTGTTGTCCTCTGCCATCAAGTGAATGAAGTTCCTTGAGCATTGGTTTACCAAAATTTCAGATCAGCCCAATCACATGGCCCAAAGCTCACATTTAGTAAGATCAGCAAATGTGTGCCTCCTCATTCCCCCTTTCCCAAAAGCAGTTGTGTTGAAAGAAAGGAATGATATTGAAAGTGTGATAAAAATTTAAAGTCTGATCTCATGAATATGCTAAGATGCTTCAATTTCTTGTCTTAGCAGTCAGCAGTTTTTTGGTGGGGATTTTTTTTGTGTTTTTATTTGTTTGTTTGTTTTTTTGGTTGGGTTTTTTTTTTTTTTATGGACAAGATAAACTGTTCTACAAGGAAATAAGAAAAGCACTCAAAAAAGTCAACGTATATACCACAAAAAACTCTACCAAAATTCCACTAAAAATCCAGAATTTTAATCTTGGAATAACAACCCTTTTTACAAAGAGATTTTATAGGTTGAGTATATGCATTCACAAAAGCAACAAACTAAGGCATATTCTCCATAGCCATGTTTGTAAAAGAAAAGCTCTGGAAAGCTATGTGACTTGATCTCACATAAATCTTGTCAAGGTACAGGGAGTATGAATTTTAAACATTTAAATTACTTTTGCATGTAATGGATTATCAGTTTATACAGTTATGAATATGAGCTAAATTAGTTTCAAATCACTGCAACAAATACTCTAGTAAGAGCGTGAAGCTTAAACAGTATTTTAAAGTGCTCATTAGAAACCCAACATTTCAATTAAGAAATGTTAAAAGATATTACATTCCTTACATATCAAGTCCAAAAGTACAATATGTACACAATCTACCATCTTGTCTTTACAAACAGGAAGTAATTTATCTGTGTATCTCAAACATGACTAGTAGCCAAAGTGAAGCTGAAAGACTATTTCGATTTGGCCAGAAAAACAACAAAACATCCCCCCCCCAGAACAGTTATCCCACACATAATGCTATCAGAATTCTATATCCCAAGCACTGCCACTTTGGCCAATCTCCTTTGTCTAATTGTCTTTACACCTACTCATGAAGTATCTGCCAGTACTTTGCCAGTAAAAAATTACAGCATCTCTCTTGTAACAGAATTGCTTGGGTCTCTAGGAATTTGCAAGGCTTCTGTTAAAGACAAAAGGTAACTGAACAAAAGAAATATGCCCTGCAATATACCACAGTTTGCAAAGAGAAATGAGCTCTTAACTAGATAGCCCATCATATAACAAAAATTTTGACACTTTTTAGTTAATTTTTGAATTAACTGTAGTGCTTATCAAAAAAAAAAAAAAAAAAAAAAAAAAAAGAAACTAATTAAGAGGCATTTGTGAGACCTTTAAAAGCCTACATCAATTTTCTTACAAAGCCCTAACCTGTCCCTTTCAATCCACAGATGCAGTACATTGCTAGTCAAGTCTTGTCCTGACAGCAACTAATCAAATGTCTCTATCCACTACAAGTTTCCTGTGATTTTGACTTAACAGTTTTGCAGCATGTGGTATTACTCTGTGCACAGGTTAAGCCTGTTTCACAAAGGACGAATACGAGGTACTGTGAAATGTTAGCATTGTGCATCATTTTAATCCCCTTAGCGCACGTGCTTTTCAATAATCCCCTTCAAAGTACAAGATGACAAATTTTCAAAGATACAAACAACCATAAAACACAAATCCCAAGTTCATTAAAGCACAATAAAAATATTTACGTTTCTGTCATTGATTTCATGTCTCAGTTACCATGAATGGCAACATTTTGTCTTTTCAGACTTTGCAACTGGACTTTGTCCTTTTCAGACAAAGAGTATACCCACTCACATACAGTAACATGATTACAGTAAAATCAAAACCCACAAAATAAAATAACAGTGAACATTCCATAAGCAGATTCTTAACTTTAGGTAAACATTTCTGCTAGGCTAAAGGCAAAAATATGCTGTACAAAATCATGTTAACATCTCAGTAATAAGCTTTGTTTAGCTTAGTTAGCTTAGCTTCAGCATAGTGTGTGGCCAGCCTGATCTATGCAATTTCTTAAAAGAACAGGAAGATAAAAGATTGTAAAGCTCTAGTTCTGCTCTACTTGTACCCATTAGCAGATTCTTCCCTTGCAAAACATTCATGTGAAAAAAATCTACTGTGGCACTCAGTTGAGTTACAAAACACACATTTATGGACAACAGGAGATGTTAAGGTGATAAACGACTCATTGGACTGCTTTCTTCTCCTCCTGCAGCAAGCTTGAGCATTGTGAGCTTACGAGGGGGATGCTGAGGACTCTTACGAAGGTTGTCGTCCATCTGCAGAGAAACAATGAGAGCTGGATCTGGCAACAGCAGAATATAGATTATATGATTAGTCTTATTTGTCAGGGCTACCATCAATAATACTGACTTGGTTGGTGTATTTTTACTGTTAGGACCAGAAACAACTGGTGCTTTGATTTCTTTCCACTCTTAAATATATGTTGGTGTTAGAGCTGCTAATCATTCCCTTACACATGATGCATCAAACCCAGGGCACTCGGATGTGCTTCTGCTCAAGTTATTTGGTCAAGATTACTGTAGGAAGCAACACCAATTCTAAGAGGTCAAATATTGTACAATATCCAAATGCTGTGAGAAGGCAGATCAAGAGTGAAACTGCTAACAACAATGGATGCTTCTGTATGTTCAGCAGCATGCAAGAATAAATCTTTTGAAATCAGAAATGTTCTGGAGGTGCTGAATGAATTTGTATTAGTTAAACATTTCAAAAAGTATGTAATAAAGCACTTGTGATAAGACCTTTTCAAAGACAGGTTAAAATTAATCTCTGAATATAAACAATTTATATTTTCATAGGAAATCACTCTAATGCCCTTTGTGTAATGTGGTCTGAAAAGGTTTAGTTGGTACAGAATAAAAGCACAGGGGAGATCTGCAGAGGCTGTCTTGTCTATTCCATTTCTTCAAGGCAGGATCAGATTTTCCTCAGTCATACTTGACAAATGTCTATGTAACCCATTGTTTAAAACTTCAACAGCCACACTTCAATGCCAGAAAGAGCACCAATACCTAATGCTACAAAAGCTGATCATAATTAATGATCTATGTCACACACTGATCTTGTTCAGGAAGAAATGCCTTCTACCCTTTCAGTTAGAGTGTTCTATCTGCATGAAAAGGCTAATTCTTCACAAGTATTTTTCAGTTAAGTTGTATAGCTTTTGATAGGTGCTGAGTGACAGCCTTAAAAACAGAGAACATAAGAAAAAACAGCTAGAACAAGCAGGAGAAGAGTGACTGCCGGATAGTTACTACAGCATGCAGCTGCAAGTAAGGAAAGCTGGTGATCAGTCTTAATTTGCAGGACCATTTCTGAGTTCCAATACATTTTCCTCCTTCTTAGCTGAATGTACATTTGCAGAAAGATACCATGCCTCTGTTGGTGTGCACACCTGCAAGACAATGTTCTTTTGGTTGTACTAAAAATACTTTCTTAGTGCAAGGCTTCATTAATTCCTCCTTCCAAATGATGCAATATTCTTCCTGCCCCTCTACAAACTCACTAGAAAAGAAGTAATTAAAATAAAGCCCACTGCACAATTGCAATTTCCATGTAAGGATATCTGTGAACAAGTAACCACAACAAACCAATAAAATTAAAGATTCTGAAGCAAAAGTGAACCTTTTCAATCAAGTTGGATTCCTTATTTACAAGCTGTGTGAGTTTCTGCAGATTAGCATCTGCTGTATCCTGTCCAGCTGGAGAATAGCCTGGAGAGTGAAGGCAGAAAGATGAAGAGTGAAAAAGTATTTACAGAAGCTTTTAAATTCTTAAAAAATAAACTCACATTGGAGAGAGTTCGTGCAGCATTTTTACTCAAAGAATTTAAGTGAAAAAGCCATTCCATGTGAGAAAATAAGGAGTACTAAGCATAACCCGTAAGGTTTTGCCAGTGCTTGACAGAATCTAAAACTGAGTATTGACACTTGCTTTTAATTTTGAATTCTTTCTGCTCAACTTCAGAAGTTTCTTCATTTCCCCACAGAAAGTCTAGCATATACTACATGAAATCTAATCTGCCTTGGTTCACAAATAGAATCCTGGAGTACTAATCCCAACATGGGTACAGATGACAAAAAGGAGAAAAGAAACACAGCTTACCTGAGACAGTTAACCTGAAGTAGCGAGTTAAAATATCATCACAAAATCGGCACAGATTGGGAAGCTGTTTCAAATGCTCTTGCAAATGTACCCTCGGGAAGCACACTTTATAAATCGGTGCTAGGAAACCAAACACAAAGGCATCCAAGGTGGTAGGCCTAAAAAGAGGGAAATACTGAAGTGACTCAAGATAAGCCTTTACGACTTCCACAACCTAATTTTTCGTGTATGTCAAATACCACTCAGGACAGAATACAGTCAGCCCTTCTGTCATTCCACCTTTGCCTATGAACTATGAACCTGGTAAATGCTTTGTACCAACTATCTACTCCTTTCAGCATCTCTTAACTAGAGACATGCTGACAAGCTGAAACAGTAATGTCAGCATCACAACAGAGTCATGCTATCCCATACATTGATAAACAAGCCCCTCTAGAACACCTTTCTGGCACCACAAAAGTTGTGCTGGGCACCAGAAGACCAAGATCCTCCCTCATGAAGTGGTCCAACTTCAACAGCTAAAGAAGAGATCATGCTTTTCAGGACCTGTTGGCTCTATGTTGTTGACCCTATCTGCTTCCCGCTCTGCACATATACCACAGAACAGTGTTCCTGGACCTATGCCCTCCTCCCATGAGGGCAGTAGTAGCACCTCAGCCTAAAGCATTTTTTTCTTACATACAAAACCAGGAGGTGACATTCAGTGGCTAGAAAAAATGTTCTCCAGTGCACCTCACATTTTCTTAGCAACTGTGGGAAGCATTTCTTTCTCTGTGGAACAAAGCAGGATAAGAGACACACCACATTGACTCAGTCTGACGATCTCATTTGTGCCCTGTTTGCTCTTTCAGATTTATCTGAAAAGCAGAGGGTGAGACATCAAACTACTGGGAAGCACTTTTAACATTCTGGCAGGTTGAAAAGAAAAGAGGAAGTTCAAGTGTTCATAGAGTGGTGTGGTACCTTTTTCATTACTCATTTATCAAAATTATTTAAAAAAAAACACACTCACGTATCTCCAAAGAAAAACTGAGATGTTCCCAATCTCTTCGACAGGAGATTTAGGCACTCCTTGGCATCCCTGTATATCTGATGAGACACAAGAGCCCTAGGTGTATCCAGGCTGGTATGCATAGCACCATTCATCATTTGACAGTGTGCTAAACTGTTTAAGTTCTTGTCTTTGACAGAACCAACTTACGAATTCCTTACTGCACAACCCATACCTGTGCTTCCACTTCAGTGAGACTGTAGAGTGGAGGGCCTCCCTTGGTCAGCAAGATCCTGTTCAGCGCTTCCCTGGACATCTTTCCAGGCAGATACAAACTCAGTGGGAAGGCAAACCTTGAGGCAAACCATGGCTTTGTCACACTGCAGTAATTTTCAGCCTCAATCCAGAAAGTGTGCAGCTGTATCAACATGAGGAAAAACGTAACTGAGATTTGAATGACATGAGTAGACATCTCATGACATATACAAGATCTCTCTCAGAAAAGCAGAAGAACCAGGAATTATTGTAATTTAAGGCTATCAAGCTCTGTAGAGGAATATACTAATCCTCTGAGCATAGGAATACATGAGTAAGGAAACAGTTACCTTCCAAATAAAGAAAAACACTGAAGATATTACAGACATCTATGTGCATCAACATAAAATTACGTACACACTATGTATGTACAGATATGTACACACACACAGAGACTATACTGAAATACATTGCAAAAGAGTTGCAGACATACAGCAACAGGTTTGAACTTCCTAGAATTTTGTTTTGAAATTTTATATAAATCTTAAAATACAAGATAATCCTAAATTATGAATTTGAAACCAAGGTCAGCTGAAAAGGTTAGCTCATGATACCATCTGGTCAGAGTATTTTTCGCTGTACAAACTGAAGCCAAAGTCATTCAAGAGACTCAGTATCTGTGGGTCTTATAGCTCTAATGTAATTACACTGAAATAATGAGGGCAAATGGCCATGGTTTTAGACATTGTATTTAGATATTGTAAATAGAATTGAAAAAATAAACAAGTTACAGGCATTTTAATTTATTAAAAGTTTTAACTCAGCAGTTCAAAAGACTTTCGGTTGTGTGTCTCAGATCAGACATATCTTAATCAAAAGTTTTTCAGGAAATCAAATGAACCAAAAAATGGCCACAATAAGCTGTTTTCAGGATACTGTTTCCTGAAGACCAACAGGAAAAAAAACCCCTATGTAAGTGTCCTTTTAAAATGTCTTTCACAGATCTACTGTGTCAAATTACTTGACACTCCACAAACACACACTTATTTCCTTTTCAAAAGTTGCTAGGCAGTAATTCCAAAAAACTGACTAATAAAACAGCTATGTTTTATCCAGGGCTGTGGCTGACAGACTTTAATGTCTCT
Organism: Vidua macroura; assembly: GCF_024509145.1. Classification (NCBI taxonomy): domain Eukaryota; kingdom Metazoa; phylum Chordata; class Aves; order Passeriformes; family Viduidae; genus Vidua; species Vidua macroura. The sequence continues at coordinate 28,055,580 of NC_071611.1, forward strand.
CACATTGGGCACCTCTTACAGTATTAAATTCCATCTATTCGGACCATTACAAAGTATTTATTAATAATTACCAGAGCAGGAAGCAATTTCTCTTCAAGTAGTGCAATATATGCCAGCGTATCAGCTCCTTGCTTTGCAGACAAATCATAATCAGCATTGTATTTCTATGAATTAAAAAAACATAAACTTACGATGAACTTTCAAAAAACATTATCAATGGAAAGTTACTTCAAACTTAACACCTATCAAGGCAGTAAATATACAAACAATTTTTGGAACAGAAAGCATGCACTCACTAGAATTTTCCTTCTTCAGGCCAACTCTGCCAAACCTTGTTGAATCTCACTTTTCCACCTTCCCAATCCTACAACTTTGGGCCCTCCTATTTCCAAAATAATTACTGCGTCTCCTTTCTATTGGTTTCCAAGCAAATGTCCAGCTATACAGAGGCAATTTTTCAGTACTCAGGGATGTAGAAAACCTCTGGTAAAGCTCTATTGTTATTTTCAAGAAGCATGTGACACTTCAGCAGGTGTAAGCATAAAAAAAAAAAGAAAAGCGTGCATTCCCATATTTTGCTTTTAATGAACATTCTAGAAGTTAATAAATTGAATGGTAACAATGTAAGGGAACAAATATACATCAAAATTAATGCAGTTACTAACTGAACTTTTAATTCTAACAGTGGATTCTTCTAAGATACATTATAAAGATTGAAAAACTGGGGGGGGGGGGGGGGAGAGTGAGTAGATTTGCTTCATTAATTTATAAACAAAGGGCCAGTGCTGACTCTTGAACATCTGAAAAGCAAGCATACAATTGTCGTACTTCAACAATTAACAGGGTTTTTCCTCCCAACATTGTGGAGCCTTTGGTATTCACATGAATACCAAATTCAATACAAATGAATCTGAAACTTTAGAATTTCAAAACAACTGTCTAAAATTCCATCTCAAATGCAGTTTTCAATTCTGTTTTTCTCCCCATGATGATCTGAAGTTTCACTAACATGGAGTTTCACTAACATCAGATCATTGGACAAGACAGGAACTGCCTTTCTAATGTAAAAGCAGAACAGTGGGAACCATCTTGGGAATACAAAGACGATGCCATGGTTAATTAGGTATCTTTATACTTTGTGAAAAGAACAAATTGTACAGCTTTATTCTTTGTGTATGAAACATTAGGAGTCCTACAAAAGGCAGAGGTTGTAACATGGTATGCATCAAGAAACACCTGCAGGCCTCTTTATTTTACAAGCTATAGAAAAAATACATAGATTAAAGACAATGCTGTATGTATTCTTTCAAAAAAAGAGCACTGGGAAATAACCCATTTAAACTGTTAACCTAAACTATGATACCTTAGGTCTGAAAAGTCATAATGACATAAAAGTGTTATAATTACAAGCAGGGTCATCAGTAAGAAACTGCTCATTTAGAGATGGTTTGTTGGCCTTTTCAATTAATTTTTTTCATGCTTATTTTTAAATCTTTCACAGAACTAATGATCAAACTTTTAAAGAGCAATTTCAAAGAGCAATTTCTTGTCCACCATTTTGCAATTCTCATGCCTGTATGAGAAAAAGAAAAGCATTGGGTCTGAACTAAACTCCAGGTTTTTGGAAGCCTGTGCCAGTGCACAAAGGAAACATGCAATAGTCACTGCAAGTCAAGGAAAACAAATCTTTTTGAAAGAGACCTACCTGCTTTCTTAAAAAGTTTAGTATTTTTGCTGGCTGAGAAATAACAATGTCTTCTGATACCAGGACTGGTAGATCTCCTAAAAGGCATAAATAATACAGTCAATATGTATGGATGATTTCTAACTTGAAACAGTCAGTCACTGTATGTACTTTCCTTTTCTCAATAGCATGCTCTCATTTTCCTAACATGTAAACATAAACTTAAAATTTTACACAGCATGAGAGTTCCACCAAGGTTACAAATACTTACTAATAAAAAACATTAAAAAAGGGCAACATCAAATCAGATTGAAGCCAATGTTTTTTGCCAGGTATCCAATACTTTGAAAACCAGGCTACTTGTCTGGATTTCAGATGTTCACCTTACGACAGAAATTCCAGCTCAGTTAAACTGCCCTCTCAATTCATCAACCTCTGAGCCTCTTTTCAATTTTTCCTCTGTCCTTCCCCTCCAAATCCATTTTAACCATCTTTTTTTCTCTAGCTTTGCTACAAACAATGCCCAAGCTACCACTGCATAACCATGAGTTACTAAAAGAACTAAGTACTTCCCCTCTACCAGAAGTTGAGTGGACAGCCTTTAATAAGATCTTTAATAATCTTTAATAAGATTGCAGGTTCAAAGCCTATAGAGTGCAAACTCTCTGTAACAGAGGCTACCTTACAGCACATTCACAACAGAACTGCCAGAATGAGCCCAACAGGACAGTGCTAAATACTATTAAATTATCAATTATCACCAACAATTACTATTTAAATGGCTTTCTTAAATTATTTTATACATTTTCCTTATGAGGATAGCCACCAAATTTCTACAAGTCCACCCATCTAGTTCTTGGTATTTTCCCCTAACAGAACACAAGACAATGAAAAGCAAGAACCAAAGGCTGAACTTCTGCAACTTCTTCTACTTCTCAACTTCAGTACAGTACTGCCTGAACTGATAATGTGGTTAAGTATAAGTGACAGAGGACTCTAACCCTGCAGTGATTTTACCTCTCTTAAATACACCAAGACAGTAACTGCTGAGCAAACAAATAAGCAATGAATAGAAGCATCCTAAACAAAGAAGTCCTCTCTGACAGCTTACGTTCACCTTTTCTAAGTCAAACCCTCTAATTCAGCACAATACCAAACATCCCAGCTAGTGTAAGCTGTACTTGCTGAGGCTCACATTCCACTTCCAACTGTATGAACTCATTAAGCTACAGGTAATTAAAGAGCTCTTACATACACATGTCTAGTTACTACCTTCATAAATATGCAAAGTGCAAAAAGCTTACATATTTGCTGTCACTACACCATCAACTCAGACTGCCTGAATGAAAGAGTTATGTACTCGGCATTACTGCTTTGTTAACTGTATGTTGTCTCACCCATACACATTTTAATAAACTGTCTTCTGGAGCACTTTATTTCTGACTTCCATTATTTAATTCTCACAAATTCATCACACTTGATTCTGTGAAGTCATTTAATTGGGGCAGACTGCACTCATGAACATAAACCCAATGCAAGCACAGAAACTGGTAACTACATTTATAACACGGCTGTGATTAGAGTAATAAAGGCTGCAAAGATGGTACCTTTCAGAGTTCTCCAGGAATTATTTATAGAATTCACTGTCAGGGGAGCACCAGAAAATCTGGCGTAAGCCTGCAATAAAGATTGGAGGGCAGGGAAGAAAACCTGTCACAATGTGTAAGAAAAACTTAAACCAGAGCTTTAGAAGTTGTGTTAAACACCTTCGTGCACTGAGGACCAATCACCAGCAGGTGCGCGACGGGTTTGGTTCCGGCTTCACTGCCCTAAGGAGGCTCCAGAGAATGCTGGGCAGAGGCCCCGCAGCCCCCGGGAAGGGCGGCAGCGTTGCCCGCGTCTCCCGTGGGGAACGAGCCAAGCGCGCACCGCGGGCCCAACATCCTGCTTCCCACCCTCGGCCTCTCCCGAGGCAAGAAGGAGCCCCGCGGACGTCCGTGCGAGCGGCAGGCAAGCCCCGGGGCGCCGGCGCTCCCTCCCTCCCTCCCGGGCCGGGCGGTGGCCGCCGCCCGTTACCATGACGGTGAGAGACTCCGGGTGCAGGGACGGCAGCCCCCAGCCTCCTCCCCAGCAGCTCAGCTCCATGGGAGCCGCCATCTTGTCCGCCGCGCCGGCCGGGGAGCGCGGCGCTGCTCCCCCCGCATGGCGGCGCTCGAGCGGCCGCGCGCGGGGCCGGGGGAGGGCGGAGGGCTCGGAGCACCGCCCGGAGGGACGGGGCCGCACGGCCTCACGGCCCGGGGAGCCGCGCGGCGAGCCACCAAGTCAGTCGGGTTGGATAAGGCCTCTGAGATCTTCGCGGCCAGCTTGTGGCCGAACACCATGTCAACCAGACCGTGGCACCAAGTGGTATATCCGGATTTTCCTTGAACACCTCTAGGGATGGTGACTCCACCACCTCCCTGGGCAGCCCATTCCAGTGTCTAATCACCCTTTCTGTCAGGAAATTCTTCCTAATGTCCACCCCAAAGCTCCCTTGGCACAGCTTATGTATGTCGTCATACTACCCACATCCCTTCCGGCTACAGCCTCCTGTTAAGTAATTGTAGAAAACAGTAATGACTTCCCCGAGGCGCCTCCTTTTCACCAGGCTAAACAAATTCAGTTCTCTCAGCCGCTCCCCTCAGGACTTGTGCTCCAGAGCCTTTCACAGATCTGTTGCCCTTCTCTGGACTTGCTCCAGTACCTCAGTGTTCTCCTTGAATTGAGAACTATGTCCCCTTGTCCTGTCTCTACTTGCCTGGGAGAAGAGGCCAACCCCTACCTGGGAACAAGGTCCTTTCAGGTTGTATCCAGGTGGGGGTCAGCCTCTTGGGAAGGGACATAGATGGCCAGTACCTGTGATCCTGTGGGGAAATAATGCAGCCGTAGTCCTCTTGAAATGCTTTTGGTCTGGCTGAACCTTCACCCTCCAGCCCTGACACTGCACACAGAGTTATCACTTTTCATAGGAGCAAAATAAAAGATTGTGGTTCTCAATCAACTGTGATGAGCAGCCATCAGTAGTTTGGCACTAAAACCAACGACCTCTGACTGTATGTTACCAGTTTTGACCAGGTTATAATGATAACCATTCCGTGTGGTTTTAACTGCAGACCTTTAGAGGCATTAAATTGTCGGCTGTTTATTCCAGAGCTTGTGCAGATGTGTCAGAGCACATCTAAATGCTAAGTCAAGTTTTCATCCTTCCTACAAAAGGAAAAAATACCACACACTGTCTAAAAAAACTCCCTGCACTGACCACCCTTATTCAGGTCTTCTGTGGATAAGGAGGAGAGTAAGGATAAAGCTTCATTTTTCCTTTCACCTTCCCAGATCCACGATTTCAGATTCACATGAAATTTGTGGAAAAAAGTGTCACAATAAAAATTTATGCCACAGATCTGAGATAATTCTGTTCTGTTTTATGAGGAACGTGGGAAAAGAAAAACATACCCACTTTTTTCCTCAAAAAACCATACCACTGGCAATGTTAACAGAAGCAATATTTTTTTAATTGCTATGTTACATTTTTCCTTCTAAAGACTTAATTAAAATATATATTCTAAGGATAGTTTTAATGTCTTTTCCTTCCTACAGACACCAGCTAACTTCTCAGTTTGTCCAGATACTTTGCTTTGGTCCTTTCACCATGTGAACTGAGATGCACTGAGATGCTAAGCTCTGAAAGGGAATTGTGGATGCCAGCAGCTGTGATCTCAAATATCTGTTTCCATAAAGAGTATTTTACAAAGGGCTCAATACTTACATCAGCCCTGTTTAGTATCTTTGTTGATTTTGATGACCTGGACAAGAGGATCAAGTGCACCCTCATGCAGTTCACAGATGACACCAAGCTGGGTGGGAGTGCTGATGTGCTGGAGGGCAGGAAGGCTCTGCAGAGGCATCTGGGCAGGCTGGATCATGGGCTGAGGCCAATGGTGTGAGGTTCAACAAGGCCCAGTGCTGGGTCCTGCCCTTGGGTCACAACAACCCCAGGCAGCTCCACAGGCTGGGGCAGAGTGGCTGGAAAGGACCTGGGGATGCTGGTGACAGCAGCTGAACATGAGCCAGGGTGGGCCCAGGTGGCCAAGAAGGCCAATGGCATCCTGGCCTGGATCAGCAATGGTGTGGCCAGCAGGACCAGGACAGGGATTGTCCTCTGTACTGAGCACTGGTGAGGCCACACCTCGAGTGCTGTGTTTAGTTTTGGGCTCTTCACTACAAGAAAGACACTGAGGTGCTGGAATGAGTCCAGAGAAGGGCAGTGGAGGTGGTGAAGAGTCTGGAGGACAAGTCCTGTGAGGATTGGCTGAGGGAGCTGGGGGTATTTGTCCTGGAGAAAAGGAGCCTCAGGGAGACCTTATCACTCTACAAGTACTTGAAAGGACACTATAGATGGCTGGGGTTCAGTTTTTTCTCCCAAGTAAGATATATTAGAACAAGAGAAAATGGCCTCAAGTTGCACTAGGGAAGGTTTGTATTAGACATTATGAAAAAATTCTTCACTGAAAGGGTTGTCAAGCATTGGAACAAGATGCCCAGGAAAGTGGTTGCAGTTACCATTCCTGGAAATGTTAAGGACATTTAGTGGTTTTAGTGGTGGATATGATGGTTAGACTGGGTTGATGGTTAGACTGGGTTAGGCTGGATTGATGGTTAGACTTGATGTACTTAGAGGTCTTATTTTAAGAAAAATCTAACCATTCTATGAGCTTTTCTGTCATATGCCTTTTCTTGAGGCAGGCTGCAAGAAGGGTTAGGAGGTAAACAGGGAAATAAACTTTGCATTGCCTTCAGGGCCAGTTTATCTCTGTGCTGTTGTAGAGTCTGGAACAAAGATAAAAAAAGAGGCAATCTGTACCTTCCCTCCCCCATGTCAGGAACTTTTTCCTCTTGGTTGCCTACATGGAATTCCTATCAGTGTAAATAAAAAGTAAATAAGTGCATTGAAGATGGATATATGACTTGACTTCAAAAAGTGGAGCTTCCATTTGTTTTTTAGAAGAGCAAAAATTCTTTTGAAACCTGTCTTTGAAATTTGAAACCCTTCAAACCAACAATTTTTTTTAAATGAAGGAGGATCAAAACCAGATGTGTTGACATATATATGAAAGGATGTGTTTTAGAACTAATACTTAATTTGCCTTAAGATTTCTATATCTTAATTGCCCATGAATCCTGATTTTTAATCATCCATATAATACCATGAAAACAATGAGTCTCCTGATGCATATTAGGAACAAAACCTGTAAGGTGAATTAAGCAGCAAGGTTCTTTTCTATTTCCCTTACCGCATTATTTGGAATTTGAACAAGTTAGACACTTCTGTAAAGCAAAATTTTTAATGTTTGCAGCTTCTCTGTATTCTGTATGCTTAAAATCTTATCAAATTACATAATCAGGTCAAACATTATAGTGATTGAGGTTTCCTTGCAGATTCTATATAAAAATTATAGTCACATACTTATGACTTCCATACCAAATGTGACTGGCATTATGAAAGTTTCTTGGAAACACAATTGATTAATCCTGTTTTTATTCTTACTTCTTATTTAACCTCCAGTAATTTAAGCTGGAGTTTGTACTTCAGAGAATACACAAGAGTGAAAAGGCAATTGTTAATATTTCATTGTTTTTATTGAAAATGTTGATTAAAAGGTCAAATAGTCCCTTCCAGACAGCAGATAAACTTTCTACTTTGTGAAGTCCCTTAAAGAAGGTTGTACTTGAGCACAAAATACCCTTTAATCTATAACATATTCCAACATAAAACTCAGACTAGAAATGAAAACTGAAAAAATTACAGTGACCTTTAAATGTGCTAAGTTCATCTAAACATGGACTTAAGCTTCTTTTTATATACATTGTGAACCAGTTCCCTTCTGTCATACTGGATTGTGCCTCGTGGGCTGTTTGCAAGCATTGCTTCCATGTGTCTTCTTTGTGAGTAAGCACGAAGAATAAGCAGATACAGAGCAAGAACAGAATATGGTCCTCACAAATCTAACACTAACAAAGATACAATACTACAAACAAAATCCTCCTCAGGGGAGGGCTGGTCAGCACCAGAGCAAGAGACTCCTCTGTATTTAAATCAGAAGTAAGGAATATTAAGCTATAATTATTTAATAAATATCTGTCAGATAAGGAAATCTTTCAAGAAAACATTTCATATGCTTTGATAATCTCAAACTCAGTAAACTCAGTACATAATAAATGGCTGCAAATTACTGCTGGTGTTCCCCTTAGGTGAAAGCAAACCCTTACTATCCTTTTCTCTTTTTTTTTTTTTTTTTTTTTTTTTTTTTTTTGTCCAGAACTGTAATGATTTTGCGGACCTTCAAAGTGTTCTTCTGTCATGCACTTAAGTATATGTTTGCAAAAAATGCTGTTTGTTGAGTCAAGGCTTTTCCTTAATAGTTGAACATCATCAGTACTGATCTAGATCCATGTATTAGCCTTGCAGCATCTGTACCATCTCCCTATGCTTTAGGCTGGGGACAAATTCTGAACTAACACTTCTTTTTAAGGAGCTTATGACACTCAAAGTTCCTCCTTTTTTTTGCGTCTTCTTGTCTCTTGCTTACACCTTTTAGCCTCCCTTTTTTCCCTGCTCCACAGCACTCTGCACCTGATGATCTGTTTTTCTCACTCCCCTGTGCAGCTCTTGGCCAGGTCATTGACACTATGGTGTCATCCTGTCACTTCCACTGCAGGGGCAAGGATGTGGGAGTGAAGTTGAGATGCTTCTTCTTGTGTGGAGATGTATACAGAAGAGCAGTAGGGTGAGGAGGGGGAATAGCACCATGCTGTGACACAGGGGCTACGGCAGAGCACCCTGCTGTCTGACAATGGGCAGAGGAAGAAATGGGTAACTTAAGGAGTGGGTCAACACTGCTAACAAGAATAAGCTAAGAAATAAGGGTGTGTTGTAGGGTATATGCCATGTGGGGAGGGCAGTTAGAGGTCATGTGAATATAGGCCAGCTGAAGGTATCTGAAATCTCACTGGGGCTGCGTTGGAGAGCAGCCCACAGCCGTGCTCTCTGTGGTGTAGACCTGCTCGGGCAGCCCCTTTGCAGTGCTTGCAGCCCCCGCCCTGCAGCATGCTGTGTTTTGCTTCCCACACAATGAGCCCCCCAAGGGCTGTTCTCTGTGGTGCTCCTTAGATGTGTGCACCAAGCCTGATCAGAGTGAACATTAATCAACACTACTTTGCTCACTTTAACATAAACTTTCCCTTCTATTGTTGCCCTACTTTTTATGGTGTAAATAATATCAGACGGCTCCAACTTTTCCAACTGAGTGTGGATAGCAAGCTGCGATGGGGCCAAGCAGGGCTTCCTGGATTTCTGATGTGACAGAGGTTCATCAGCAGAGCTGATACATACAGAGATGTACAGGACGAAGAGAGCTGTGCAGCAGGATAGGAAGCTCACAATGTGTTTGGGTTTCTCACTTGCTCCCTTTCTCCTGTACTTTCTTAACATCAGCAGTGCAGAGGCTAGAATTTTCTGAAGTAGAGGACAAACAATGGGATAATGATATCCTAAGGGAACACACAGTGCTGAAAATTGTTGTAGTTGAAAGAAGTTTGTTTTTTGGTTTTTTTTAATTGACTTTGGCTAAGTTATTGAGTTTGGGAGCTTGCTATGACAAACAGCCTTTTTCTATAGTCTCCATCTGGTCAGTTTGAGCACTCCCAATGCTTTTGAGCTCTTTAAATGAAACAAAGGAGCAGATGATACATTCCTCAATTTGCCAGTCAGAGTCTTCTAGAAACCTAATTTGCCCCAGTCTGCAATCTGCATGACCTCTTTTAGTGACACTCTTCAGTTAGGAAAAGTGGAGTATTTTAATTCCTACCAAGACCAAGTCTACACACCAGGGCATCCCCATTTGTTTTGACTTCAGATATGCATGAGAGAGAATCTATGTTAAACCTTAACAGGTGACACTAAACACCTGACTGCAGAGCAGGCAGAGAAACTTGTGAGGGGGCTTTGCAAAGATGACACCTGTATTGTTGTCAGAAGACACAAAGAATTATATGGTTACCACTTGCTAAACATAGAAAGGGAAGCAAGAGAGGTTTCAAAGTAAAATCGTGCCAACCTCAAAGTTAAACATCCTGCAGTCAGCAGGACTGGGTGAACAAGGCCACAGTATCTTCATGCTTCTGACACTCTTTTGCATCCCTCACCAGGCTAGTGGTTCTCTGAAGGGGTGCTTGCAACAGCGCTGAACTTGCTGTCCCTCCTGAACATACAGAACTGTTACTCGACTTTTAAAGCACGCCCGATTCACTTTTGGGGCCATCTTCTTGTGACTGGTAGTAAGCATAGTGGCTTATTAACCACTGAAGCACTCCATGATCTTAAAGGTCTTTCCTACCTAACTAATTCTGTGATACTGTGGATTTAAAGTCATTAAACACATTTCAATTTCCAGGGCTCCTCAAAGACTAGGCTCCTGACCTCCGGTTCTGTCCGAGCCACCTCCACCGGCGCCAGTTCCCGACTCGGGTTCCGACGGCGCACTCCCTCCTGGTCCACCCCAGCGCTCGGCCGTCCCCCTCCGCGGCCCCCGCCCGCTTGCGGGGGGAGCCCCGGCCAATGGCCCGGCACCTGCCGCCAGCCGTGCCCGGCCCCGGGGCCGCCCCCGTTAAACGGCGGGGCCCGGTGTGGAGTGGCGGCCGTCCCTCGCCGCCCTGCCCGGCCCGCGGCCGCCATGGGGTGCGAGCGCGGCGCCGCGCTGCTGCTGCTGCTGCCGCTCGCCCTGCAGCTGTGCCCGGGCCGCGCCGCCGCGCCCGCCCCTCGAGGTAAGGGCCCCGCGCCGCCCGATGGAGCGCGCTCTCCTTTTCCCTCTTCCATTGAGAAGGCTCTGGGCTTGCAGTGTCCCGACCTCTGCCCTCCGCCGGGAGCCCTGCTTGGCAGCGAAAGTGAGAACTCTGCAGGTGCTAGGGGAGCCGGAGCCGTGGCGGGCAGGAGGAGCCGCCGCTGCCCGTCGGGGCGCAGAGCCCGCCCGCGGAGCCGCCCGGACTAACGGTGGGGACCGGAGGAGATGGCGATATCAGCCGCTCCCATGCAGCCTGCAAAAAATGTTTTTGTAGGTGTGCCGGTGGGTGCATGGATCATCTGAATAGCCCGTTTCCAGCTGCAAGTTCTTAAATGAGAAGTGAATTTCTAAGCCGTGAAAACTCTTTGGGAAAACTCTACTACATAGTAGAGTCCATAGGAAAACCTGTACCTTTAAACCCAGCATTGCTGTGGCAATATTATGCACGTAGGAGCTGCTGTATTTTAGAGCTTGAGTTAAGTGGGTGGTATTGCTCTGCGGTAGCAGCTTGTGACTGGAGCCAGCTCGGCTGCCGAGTGCAGCAGTTAGTGCAACTTCGTGCTGCTCCAAGAGCCTTAAAGCTGCTTGTGGTTTTTGCTACATTTTTAACCTCCTCTACTGCCTTACAGAATGATTTTTGACACGTAAATCGGTTATTACTTAAGCAGATCTAAAAGACAGCCAATCACAACAATGTAGTTGCATTTCCAGAAGACTTTGTTGAAGACCTTTACGATGTGAAGACATTTCAGAGAATTGTTATAATGACAAGTTGCATATTACCGGTTTAAAAAAAAAAAAAAAGTCAGCTTTCTAACTTGTCAGGGGCAGTGGCCAATGAAAAACTCCACTCTCGACAAGGGATGCTTTCAACTTCTTGGGGTCAGTGGGAAATTGTTGTGGTAGGATTTCACTCCAAGTGTCTAAGCCGTTAATTACTTTGAAAAGTGCTGAACAGTAGTGGAGCAGTGTTTACATCTACTACTATGATTAGGTGTGACCAGAAAACAGCCTTGGAAGGTCTTGAAAAGCTGGTGTGATACAGCAACAGAGTTAGAGGAAAGAAGGGGTGTTTCAAGTTCCATGCTCTCCTGTGTCACTAATTTCACTCTTCCATGCCTCCTCATCCTAGCACTTTCTGTCATGTCTTCTAGGTCTCATCTGAAAAGCTAGCCTTGATGGGTTTGGGCAGATTTCCAAAGTGTGGTTTGCCACTGTCTCACCATGTAGCTCATCCCTTGTTAGCATTTGTCTAGGAGGGTAAGCAGCTCTATGTTAAAAACCACAGAAGGAAGGTGTAGGAGAGAATTCCTGGTCTGTCTCACAAGCAGGCTCAGTTTAGCCCAGTGGGTATGCACACTCGTGCTTGAAGGCATGAAGGCATGTTGGAGTTTTCAATCCATTGCATGGATTAGAACCAGCTGCTTGTGCTTTTCAGCTTTGGCAATCCTGTTCTGTACATTTGCTTTCAAGTCTGCCTTTCCACAGAGAGGAACAAAGAAACAAGGTCCTTCAAAAAATGAGATGTGAAATCTTTGTGATCTTTTTTTCCCTGTTTCTCCCAAACAAATAATTGTCTCTATAATGGCCAAGAGCTGTCTCTCACTGCCAACTCTGCTAAGGATGTAAAATGAATTTTCATAGACCCCTCATTCTTCTGCTAGCTGCATTTGCTAGCATGTGTATAAGTTGTGCTTAAGGATGGATCTGATCATGGAGTGCATCTACATGCTACTCAGTGAAGATATCCCAGAAAAGAGTTTGATAACATGGTGCTGAAGGATCTGGCTCAGGCACTGTGCTTTGTGGAATACAACTGCCAAACCAGTTTGAGTATTAATTTAAATATGCTAATAACAAAAATTTCAATAAATGTTTTCTATAACTTTACACAGATGTTTCACAGTGTTTAGTCATTACTTTTGTAATATTTTTAAGTGACTCTAGCATAGATTAATATCACAGAAATTGATAGAAATTCAGCCAATAGACATAGAACTGAACAAAATGTATAGCTATATTTCATGCTCTCAAAGTCTTTGGTATTGTATTGCATTGCTCCAGCTGAGGAAACACAGCTGTACTTTATGAATGGCTATTCCTTGTAAAATGCTGTTGTACAGAGTAGTGAGTTGCATTTCAATCTCTTATGTGGGCAGTTGCTCTGCTCTCTCTGCACTAAGTGTGATGAGGTACCCAGCTTTTTGCTTCTGCTTTCCGTGTCAATGGTTTCAGTGGGAGCAGTGGTTGTCCTGGGATGCTGTAAATCTGAACTGAGTGAAAGAGAAGTCTTTTGACCAGGTCCACCATACATATATATTTCTTAGTTGTTTGACAGCAGTATTACTAGTGCATGCAAATCAAGGGCCTGATATTTTTTGTAGTGTGTCCTGAAAATTCTCTGTAGAGTCATGAGATCCTTAGACCCAATGCAAGTGTAGACTTCAGAGATTATTTCAATTACTTCATTAAATGAAGGGGAAACGGTCTTCAGATTTTCTCTTTATTGGAAATAAGATTAGTGTCTAAATGAATAGATGCTTCAGAATGAGTGATGGGAGCAGCATGAACTCACACTCTAATATAAGGGAACAGGGTTTCCCAAATACCTGTGGGAAGGTCTGTGTGCCCATGTGGTTGTTCTTTGAGTGCTCTTCAGTCTTTTCCTGTGTGTAGTGTATGAAAACACTAATGGTAGGGTGACCTTATCACCTTATGGACAACAACAGCTTTGGGGTTGTGCTGTGTAGACAAGGCTCATCTGCACAGGTCCACCGGTGTTTTTTCAGCCTGGGAAATTAAACTTATTAGTACAACCATGGAATTGAATCAAGCTAAGGCACAATGTACTGTCATGTGTCTTTGCCATCTGCCTGGTGTTACAGCTCTTCTATGGTGACAGCTCTACAGTATTGCTCCGGTGCGGGAGAAGAATATGGCTCACCTGATGGTAGGCCTATGGAGTGTCAGTGGTATAGAACAGCTCAGGGTGCTTTAATATTTAAACAATACTTGTGCATTTATCAAAATGCACAAGTTTGATAAAAATCATTTATCAAACTTTACTGCCAGGATATAATATATATACTGCTTTAATTGCAGCGGGTTGGAGTAGGAGATAATCAAGAAACCTAACGGAAGCATTTATTGAGTTTGGTGATATCGTGGATTTAGGAACATTGAGGGGAAAAAAACCCCAGTTTGTTGTTTCAGTGCCATAAAGGACATAGCTGACTTATATATGTGCAAAATCATAGACTCTTTGCTGATGCATTGTGGAAAAACTAAAATAAAAATTTGAAAGAGCTTTCACTATGCCTTCAGGGTTTGTGAGTTTTGTTTTCTTTTGTTTTGTCAGGCCTGTATTTCTTTGTTTTCTGTGCCAGAAGGGAAAGATGAGTCTTATTTGTATAATATATATTCTGAAAAGTCAGTGAAGTGAGAAGGTTGTGAACATCATATTGCTTACCCGGCTTTTTGGCATTTTAATTGGTGCCCTGCAAATGCTATCAAAGGATGAGCACCCTGGAAATCTGTCTCTGAAAATTTTAATGCTGAATCCTTATCTAATTGATATGTGAACACAAACATCTGAATTTATGAAAGCAGAAATAGATTAAAAAGCTTTCTCTTGAGGTGAATCCTTAGAAGAAAAGCACTTTTGAGATCTACCTAAAAATATTTGAGTACCTCAATTTGAAGACTAGGTATTTCTAGGTATTAGTAACTTGTGGATAATTCCTTTGAAAAATAAAAGTTGCTAAAATAGGATCAGTTGCAACAAATTATAGATATTTTGATAGAATCATAGAATAGTTGTAGCTGGCAGGCACCATCTAGTCCAAACTCCCTGCATGTATGGGGACATGTTTCACTAGACCAGATTGCCTATGGTATCCCTTCCAATGCCAGGGATTTGAAGTTCATTATATTTACAGATGATCATCATATTGATTTTTTTGGGGGAGTAGGAAGAGTGTACAATCACCAATATGTGGCTTCAAATCTCATTCTTCCTTGGTCATTAGTATATTTAATTTTCTGTTGAAATTTGCTTTTTCTTTCCCCCCCCCCAGTTTTTGATCTTCTTCCTTATTCCAACAAGCGAGTGGTACTGAACTTCTTGCAACAAGCATTTGGGGATCCTATGCTGAATGAAGTATACTTGCTCTCAACATTCAAATTACAGCCAAAGAGCACAGCCACTGTTTTTGGCCTATATTCATCAGCTGACAACAGCAAGTATTTTGAATTTACGGTAATGGGACGGATGAGTAAAGGTGAGTTGCATGGAATGTGTATGGTAGAACTGGTGTTGGATCCATAGTCACTGGTGTCTGACAGATGAATGTTGACAACTGTGTGATTAACCTTTGTGCTTGAGTCATTCCTGTTGCATACTGTCACTTTTCATATCCCCTCTCACTCCTTCATCTCTTTTCTTCATCTCCTTGATGCTGGTCTCTCCTGGCCAGGGGAAGCTGACCTAACAATCAGCTGATATCTACTCTGAGCAATGCTGAGAAAGGAGGAAAAAAACCATGGAGTATGGAGCAAGGAGTCAGTTTCGTTTGGTCTTTTTTTTTTTTTTTTTTTTTTTTTTTTTTTTTTTTTTTCCCTAGGAACAATCACTGGTTCTTATTACTCAGGAATGTGAGGGACACACGCACATGCTCCCTCATGCATATGAGAAGCAGGTTCTTGTTCCAGTGACGCTGGAGGTTAGATGTGACTACGCAAGACAAATATTCCCAGCACTTAAAAGATCTGTTGGGTGAAATAAAGTGTTTGTTCTTTATTTACTGAAATTATTTAATCAGGAGTCAGAGTAGGAACTGCATCAGTTTTAGAAATAATAATAATAATAGTTTCATTGATCTGTAAACCAAATCTAGGATATACTACAATTTTAAGGTTCAGTGAAAGACTGTTGATTTAGATTGATTATTGTTGATTTATTTATTGATTTATCATTGATTGTTGATTTTGTACATTATTGTTGCTGCATTGACTTCACCACTGCTATAGTAATTTGCTTGAGTAATTAGCTGAATAAAATATACTGTGAAATTCTACTGAGGAATTTCAGTTTCTAGATAGGGAAATTATTCAATATGCTGCAAAAGAAGAAAAGCATACCTTTTTGTTAAACATAGTTGGGGAATGAGTTAGATAAAACATTGGTAGTTTTATCAGGTCTGCCAAAATCCTTCTGAGGTAAGGGAATAAGCTATGTGTGTGTAGGAAATGGGTAATACATGGTCACAAAGCCTTATCAAAAGTGCCACACAATTCCCAACACTGACTTACTTAATTGCTAAATAAATGATAAATTACACATACTTGCTCTCTCTCTCACATATGCATAATTATGTGTGCAAATATTGTCCATACATATAGGAACACATATGTATACACACAAATGTGTCTATATACATACGAGTTTGAACATGTCAAACTGATTTTAAAAAATGTCTGCTGGTCTGATGGTTACTGACAGTCTCTTAAGCCTGTTAAAGTGTTTCTGGTGGAAAGTTACATGGTTTCTTTTGGTTTTGTCCTTAATCGTTTGGTGTTTGAGGAGTATCTGTGTGACTTGGCAAAAACAGTAATGGCATATGAATAGGCAGAATGAAGCAACTTGTCCTGTCGGTGACCAGTGTTGAGTAGATGGGGGACATCTGTAACCTATCCGATGTAAAGGATTGACCGTCAGATTGATGTAAGGATTGGCCAAAGAGAGGGAGGCTTTTTGCAGCAAGACAGTTCATTTGATCTTGTTGCCTACTTATTACTTTAGAGCACCTTGTTTAAGGCATACGGCAGTGAGCAAGTGGTAGGCAGTGTTTTCACACGTGATTTCTCTGGAAGTGTTAGGGATCCCATATGGTTACTTCATACAGTAAGTTAAACTGCATCCATGAGATTGTCGTGTCAGCTGCAAGTATGGAGTGTGTGAGTTATGTATGATCTTCTCAAGATTGAACATCATTGCTTAAGTGGTGAACCAATGTTGGCATCTCAGCAAAATGCAGGGTCTTCATATCTGTGGTATTTCTCTGCATGGTATTTCTAGTTATGCACCCAAATCTGATTTAGGGAGCTCAAAGCAGGCCTTAGTTATACTTTAAAATACCACATTTAAGAGTTTTGTTCCCAATGGTTGCTTCATATTCTGGTTTTGTTGTGGTATAACTGGTAGTAAATGTTTATAAAAGCAAAGGTCTGAATTACTGAGTTAGCAGCTAAACTTATGGTAGACAATTGTGCCTTTCAGAGACAGATAGCATCCATGGATTTCTTTTTAATTATGGATTTAATTATGGATTTCTTTTTAAATTATTCTTTTATAAAGCAAACAGCAGTTAGTGCATAGAAGTGTTGCAGTTAAACAATTCTGTGAAGCAGCTCCTATTTTAACTGAAAATTTGTTTCTTAAGCAGTTTATGTGACACTCTTATGAATATCTGTAAAATATTCAAGCAGCAGACATACTGCAGGGGCTTGGACGAGTTAAATCTTAGAAGTGGAGGCTGTGATCCAAGAAAATCTCTCTTCAAAAGCCTACTCTAGTTTACCAGATGAATATTTGGCTTTGGCTGAGGAAAGAATACTTGATCTTCCTTCCAAGTCTGATTGCTCCTTGTCCTGAAACTATTCAGGCAGGGTCTGTTCTGCGCCCTGCCTCCATCTCCTCTTTCTTTCTCTAGGCTACTGTTTTGTTTGGTCACTCTGAATGCAGGGCCCAGATCCAAAGACCTTATTTTTATATGGCCGGGTGTGCATAATATTCACATAAATAAAAGGCCTGCAATGTACTCTGTCTTGTCGTATCTTTGAGTTTGCCAAGAAATGCTACCTTTTACCGAGTTACTGGTGACCTCATGCACCTCTGCGGAAATCTCAGCTCTGGCAGTGTTTTGACACAGACAGTAGTGAAAACATTCCTGATATTGGTCACAGCTGC
This sequence comes from Vidua macroura, assembly GCF_024509145.1. NCBI lineage: Eukaryota > Metazoa > Chordata > Aves > Passeriformes > Viduidae > Vidua > Vidua macroura. The sequence goes on from NC_071611.1 coordinate 28,073,107, forward strand.
TGAGGCTCTAGCACTAGTGTAGAGTTCAAAGATGGAGACATACCCTGCCCCATTCATGCTGGTATAAATCTGGAGATTTTTTAATCATTAGACTGAGGAATTAAAAAAATTTTAGGGAGCATATGTGCAGTAAGTTGGGAGGTCACCAACAAGCAGGTATCATTGCCATTATATTAGTAGTGGAAAGATGGGAAGGTGGTTTGTTAAATTGGATTGTTTCAGTAAGTAGCTATTATTAGGTTCAAAGCTAGTATGAGCTTTTACCTCCACTATATCCACAATTTTTGGTTGACTTAGTGTCAGATCATTTGTGAGCTCTCACTTGATGTAACTGTAGCAGCCATCAGTGAATTTCAGACTTTAGCAAGAGCCAGCATGTAAATATTTAGATGCCTGGTGTCTCTGCAGCTTGATTCCTCATGCACATAACTGTTATGATCAGGAAATAAGAGACTGTCGGCTGGTGATCAGTGGGATCTTTGAAGGTCTATCTGATACTGCAGGGTAGTTATACACTGTCCAGATGCATTCAGCTCATTGCTTCTGCAGATATGCAGTTGGAGAGCCAGGGAGCGATTTTGTGGAGAGAACTAGCTAGCTGATCTTAGCGATCTGGCTCACAGATTCTAGCTTACTGATCCAATTTCCTTGGGAAAGAGACTTTGTTTTCAATATTACTCAGCAAGTATTTATTGCAAGAGTATTTGTCTGCTGTTGTGGGGTTTATTTTATGGTGCATTTTACTTAATGAAATGAGAATTTTTATCAGGTAGGTCAGTCACTAATGCTTTAAAAAGAGCTGAGAGAAGGTTTAGTCATCTCTAGGAGGGGACTATGCCTTTTCTACATTATACTTTGGTTTTATTGAGTGTTTGTTACAGAGAAGTGCAGGTTATTGGTTTGGAAACATGCTTCCTTTGGTTTTTAATTATGCATTTGGATACACTCTTAGGACAGCTCCACTGTATGTGGTATGCATCACTGAAATTGATTTTCTAGTTGTACACTTCTGCTACAGAATATTTCTGGGTCTGTCAGATATATACATACCAAAGTGCTGACTGGAGGCTGCCTGCTACACCCTGTAACTTTACCACTTGCCTTTTAGCACATTATGGCCTGTAAGGTGACTTTGGTTAAGCCATTTAGAAAGGCCTGGACAAAGCAGAGAAAAACTCAGCACAGGCAGCAGAACTTCACAAATAGAGAGTCACGTAAGCATGCTGCTAGTGCTGCTTTGAGAGTCAGTGTCTCATTTATTATTACCATTGTGTCTGCATATGGGATGCATTTACAAAAGCGGACATGTGGAAAAATACCAGAGCAATTGCAGATTTCCACAGGATGTTCCTTGATCAGCCTTGGGCTATCTGCTACCCTCTGATAGTTCTTCTGTGTGTTTTGTCCTAGCGGTGCTGCGCTATCTGAAGAGTGATGGAAGGCTGAATTCTGTGATCTTTAGCAACATCCAGCTGGCTGATGGGAAACCCCACGCTGTCATCTTGTGGCTGAGTGGCCTGCAGCGGGGATTGAGCACGATAGAGTTGTATCTGGACTGCCTGCAAGTAGGTGCCATTGAGGACTTGCCAAAACCATTTTCAGCACTGTCTCAGAAGGTGGTGGCAGCTGAGTTGCGCACTCTCCAGGAGAAGCCACAGGTGAGCATGGAAACTGGGAACAGGCTGAGGACTTAGAGGGATCACAGTGAACCTCTGGATCACTGAATTCAAACCTCAGTCCTCACAGCAGCCAAGCTCTGTACAGTAATACTTTAATATTAAGTTGTGGAAATAAATGTAAATAGAAGCTCCCTATGGAGCAGGTGAAATCTTAGCTCACATGAGGCCTGTAATAATTTTGCTATTTGTTTTAGACATAATTTTTAGCTTTTTTAATAAAATTAAAGAAGCCTACTGCCTCCTTCACTTGAATCTAGTTGTTTTTTGGGGGAGTGGAGTTTTTGTAAGGACTTAGCTAGTGCAGTAAGGGCAGCTTTTTACTAGCTTCTTACAGCTATTCTGTATTAGCAATGGTTTTCTATGTATGTGGTTTCCTCTTCATGATATGCCAAGAGACTAAAAAAGACAAAATAAAGGGAGGACTCTTGTGGTGCCAGAGTGAAACCCTCATCTGTTTGACTGCAATAGCTTTTCTTCCTTTGTCTGCCAGCCAGGAGTTGATGAAGCTTCCCTATCAGCAGTCTGAGATAAACAGTGTCTTCCACATCATCATTAATCAAAAATACTTATAAGACTATACAAAGGCATTCTGCCCCCAAGGTTGCACACTTTGTTTCATTACAGGCTTGAAAGTGAGCCTGTTTTTATGGAGAATGTCTGATGTGCCTATATTCCTGACATGAATATATGTACCTGTTTGAGAGCAGAGGAAAAAATCACTGCTTTGGATGCACTTAAAAAATCATATACCACAGAAATATGTGAACTTCCTAGTATGTGAGATCATATGAATTGGAACGGTAAAAAAAAAAAAAGTTTGAAATAAAACCACAGCTATGCAAAAATCTGCAGGAAAAGACCAGGAATTTTATACAGTTCAAGTGGTGATGGATGGTCCTGAAGGAAATGGTGTAGGACCCCTGCATGCATAGGAAATCCTTCTCTTAAAAAATGAATTTACTTTGTCTGATATTTCATATTCTTCCCATTGTTGTACCAGAATTGTGAGCTCTGTTTTTCTTGTGAGCCCAGGATACACTAGATGAGCTAAAGCTGGTAACTGGAGGAACCCTTGCTGAAGTGGGAAACCTGCAGGATTGTTTTCTTCAACAAATTGAACCTGTACCTCAGTACACTGGTAAGGCCTGCAACTGGGAGTTAAAATTATTCTTAATGATACCAGTGCAAGGAAGCTAATGTGATGAATATTGAAAATGTGAAGAAGACAATAGTCAGGTAATAACAATTATTTTACTAAATTATAGTTATGACAATTTCCTGTAAGTGTTTTAGAAATAGCTCAATTTGGAGATAAAACTGTTGCTGGTGATAAAGCAATGAATTGTTGTTTTAGTGAAAGCCAAGTCTGTAATGATCGAAAGAGGTTTTTTAGCCTAATTTGGAAGGCAAATTTTTGTGATGATGATCTGCTTATGTCAGCTTAATAATATTTTAAGTATTCAAATTGCAAACAATTGCAGATGGAAAGTAGTGCTAAATGGGGTGCATTGCTACAGGTTGTGTGAAAGGAAGATCAATGGAATAGCAAGACCTACCCATGTACTTATCCACACTGACAGTATCCATCACTTGTTGAGCACTGAACTGTCACCCAGAGGGGAGGAGCAAGGTGTGAAGAAGCTTGCAGGAGACTGAAGAAAATGTTTGTGCCATGGCTACAGAGCCTGTATGTCTGTGTGGGAAAAGTCACTGAAAAGTAGCCACTAGTCCTGCCACAGTTTAGCCAAGGTTTTTGTCACCTGCTGAAGGGGACATTGATTTAAAAACAATTCCTTTTCTGCCTGTGCTGAGCATTGTGGAAGGAACTGTGCTGAGCAAGTGCTGAGCAAGGAAGCGGGAGGAAGGGAAGGAACTGAGGGTACTGGGATCCCTGCAGGTCCTCAGGGGTTTAATGCAATCCCCTGTGTTAGGTGAGGGTGCTTCCCAACCTCTGGACACAGAAAACCTGTCCTAGACTGTCCCATCTGTAGTCGTTCTAGTCCCCGTTCATCTGCCTTTCCGCTGTGTGTGAGGCAGAAGAATGGGTTCATACTGTGCAGGGAATATGTTAATATATGACAGCCATAGGAATGAAACTCAGTTCAAAGTTTGAAATAGGATTCATGATATGTTCTCTCTTGTACCCTTTCCTGTCCCCCTGCCAAACCCAACCCTGCAGCATTGCTAGTTTTGATAAGAACAGAAACAAGATGCAGGAATTCTATGAGAGCATCCTGGGTATATCACATGAATGTAGGCATCAGTGGTGTGTGGTGGTAACAAAATCTGGTCTACCTTTCAGCTATGTAAGTCCTTAGTTCCAGATACTTCTATTTCCTTGCTTCTTAACATATGTACACTTAGATAAAAAAATAATTTTATCCTCAAAGCTCTCTCTCTTTCACTAAATCAACAGGCATTTGAACATGAAACAGATGGGTAATTTAGTGTTTTCTCCTGCAAAAACTGGCAGCTCTCTCACAAGTTTCCAAATTACAAACTTGCAGCTTCCTCATTTTTAACTTTTTGCTCACTAATCAATAACGCAAATGGTAATATACAGACAGACTGTCTCTCTGTGGCTGTCTCCACCTGGCTTAGACTCTCAAATTCAGTTGCTTTTAACTTTCAAGTGGAATTAGTATCATTAATAACAATAGTAATAATAATAATGATAATGATAATAATAATAATAATAGTAAACAACTACTCACATAAATATATCCAAAGTCTACATAGTCTAATCCCCCAAAAGAAAAGGTGGGTGTTCCAACAGGAATTTTAACTTGTCTGCCTTGAATTTTGTGTATGCATCATGATACCCTTCTGTGGCAATGTCAATTTTGCGTACTGCCAGGAATGCAGGAATACAGCTGGAATACAAATGCTCAGCTGTGTAGGGGGTGAGACCTAATATCTTGGTAAAAATCTATGCTTTTATATTAATTGGAAAATTCTTGGGAGTGCTTTGGACCTGAATAACTGTACATGGCTTTGACTGTGTGCCTCGTTGTTGCTCATTGCTTTCACAGCAGCATTGCCTTCATGCTCAGTCTGTGAGGCTGAGACACCTAAGCAGTGGAATGAGATTATGATGATCAGACATAGGCTGAAGATGTATATTTGGATTTTTATGTTTGGGTAGGAAAATAGAATGCAAGGTATACTGGGTTTGGTAGATGAGATTAGTATGCTGCATGTGATTATCATCACAAGATCATTCTGGTCCCAGGAGATCTTAAGAGGTTGTCTAGTTCATGTAGGGTACTTGAATCTGACAAAGTGTAAAAAAAAAAGCTATGTTGCACCAGACCAAACGTTCTTTAAACAAGTTGCTGTTAGTATGTCAATATAGACCCATGGGCAAGAGAATAATGGAATGGAGTCTTAGTGTGGTTTTCTCTGAATTTGTCACTGTTCTCCAGTTCATGGTATTCAGAGCTTTTGACTCAGAGGTGATGTCTTTATGGTTTTTATTCAATATATGTTTTTGTCCATGAATCTGTCCAGTCAGTTTTAAATACATGGTCAAAAAATTTATCACATATCTGAGGAATATTTCCTTCTGTTTACTTGGAACCTGCCTCTTCCTAATTTGTAATAAATTAATAAATTCCTAATTCCACATAAAATTTGTATGTACAGCTTCTTTGGTGAAAGATTATAGGCTGCTCAGAAATGTTTTTTATTGTCAGCCATCATCTATACTATAATCCTTGATTGCTCACCAGACAAGAAACCACAATCTTCCAGAGTTCAAAAAGTTAGACAGTGTTCTCACGCTAATGGTGTGCTTCTTGAGATTGTCCCATGTGGGGCCAGGATTGACCCAATAATCCTGATGAGTCCCTTCCAACTCAGGCTATTCCATGATTCTATGGGTGTCATTATCTTAGAATAACAATTCATTATTTGAATGACACAGACATGAGCAAATGTGTTGCTTCAGCCAGAGAGCTGTTGTTCCTAAGAGAGGTAGAAGCAATAGCTCTGAGGTGTTTCACTGTGGCAAGTGTTTGTGCATGCCTGGGCCAACTGGCTGTGCAATGAAGCTGGTTCTATACCGCAACATCCTGGCAAGAGAAACATGGGGACTTCGGTTCCCTGTTGGTCAGTAATACTTCAGAGCAGTCTCTGAAGTTAGTTGTTACTGTGAAAGCCATTCTGTTAATCATATTGTTAATGATTCAAGAATATAGAGCTATGGAGTAGCTGAACTGGGGAGTTGCCTTATAAGATATTAGGGGTATGGATGAGAGAAGCTACATGGAAAGGCCAGATAACTGTATAGCTTCATGCTGGTACCTTTTGCTTACCTGCTTTCTCCTAGATCCACTATATTGTGGACTGACAGGTCCCTTAAAAGCCTCTCTGAGTACTTATCCCTAAACACTGGTTATTCTGCTGCAAGTAGGGCCTGCTGTTGGAATTAGTTTTAATGGAAGAGAAAAAAAGCAAAACCAGGTGTATTCAGCTGTTTCTGCTCTGCTGTCTAAATTTGCACACAGGACTTGTAGTTCATGGCAATTTAACCTGTTTAGTCCACCTTAATGTTCAGCAGTCTGCAAAACTTAACTACAGAATAGATCTGGTTTGGATTTAGATGCTAGCCAACAAACACCATCTGAAGTCTTGAGAATTTTTTGTAGGTTTCAATCAATAATGCCTAAATGAGCATTTGTTTTAAAAATAAAACAAGAAGAGACCCCAGCATCTGGCCTGACAGCCTGCGTGCCAGGTTCCACTACAGGATTCTAAAATACCCATGATATTATGTCCTGTTGTTGTCACCCAAATAAAAATATGGCAAGGTTAGGACTAGAACAGAGGCAGGCTCTGGAACAGGTGATTCTTGATTTCAAACTTGTTCAGTGTTTGGATGAGAAAATACAAAGTGAAGAAAACTTAGTATGTGAGGACTTGGATGGTTCCCTTTAGAATGTTTGGAAACAGACATGCTTTGAAGTACAAAACAATAAGGTAAACATTAAGAGACACATTTTTCATATAAGCTTTCAGTACTCACAAAAATAACATGTGAATGAAAAACTATCAGGCATAATATCAAAATATCCTGCCTGCCTAGACTGTGGAAGAGCATATATTTGTGAAGTTTATTTTTAGATACAGACTTAGAGAAGTAAACAAATATTTTCTTCTTGAGAGGTACAAATTCACAAGTAAGCTGCAAAGAGAAGCTACTACAAGCTACTGTGCTAAACATGCTCTCTGCTTCTTCTCTGTCACTGGCTCAGAACCAGTGTTTTATTTAAGAGATTAAAATCTCCTGTGAAGATCTTGGGTTTGATCTGCTCCTTCCCTATGGCTCATTACAGGTGTAACTTTTGGTCTTGTTTTAGAGGTCTTTAATTGGTTACTTGGTATTGAAGACTGACTTCTGGTGTGAGTTCATAGTGTGTTGAGTAGATTTTTTGTGAGTCCATACAAAGCCTGCACATGTCAGAAGCAAATGCAGCCATGAAACTTGTGCAATGTGATGAGCTGCCTTTGAGAAGAAAAGCCAAATGACTGTTGCAGTTACTAAAAACACTGTTTTGTCAGAGCAGGCACTGTTGATGTGTTCTCAGAGCTTCACAGTGAGCCTGCTCAGAAAGCTTGGTAGCTTCACTTTGAAAAATATGTATGAATCAGTAGTGGTTAGAACTGTGCTGTGCAAACAGGACCAGGGAAGTAATCAACCCCCTATACTCAGGATTGGTGAGGCTGCGCCTCAAATGCTGTGTTCAGTTTTGGGCCCCTCACTTTAAAAATGAGATTGAGGTGCTGGATTGTGTCCAGTGAAGGGCAACAAGGCTGGTGAATGGACTAGAAAATATGTCATGTGAAGAGCAGCTGAGGGAGCTGGGTTTGTTCAGTCTCAAGAAGAGGAGGCTCAGCGGGACTTCATTACTTTCTGGAACCACCTGAAAGGAGGGTATAGCCAGGTGGGCACCGGTCTCTTCTGTCCTGCCGGCAGTAAGAGAACATCAGGAAATGGCCTTGAACTGAGGCAGGGGAGATTAAGCTTAAATACTAGAAATATTTTTTCATTATTAGGGTGGTCAGGCATTGGGATAAGTTGCCCAGGGAGGTGGTGGAATTACCTGGATGCCGCCATGGCTACCCTGAAGCCCCCTGGCTTCACCTGCCCGGCTGAGGCACGGTCAGCAGCGGGGGACACTCCCCCGTTTCTCGAGGAGATTCGGGGAGCGGCTAAGACAGAGCGCTTCGCTGTCTGCCTTGTATGGAGGAGAGGCGGCATCCGAGGAGGGAACGAGGGAGTCGACTCAAGGCCAGGGAAAAAGTCTCAGGTTTAATTCAAGCTCCGAGGAGCTCTGAATGCCATTGTCCCGGTGGCCAAAAGTGGCCTCGAGGCTCTCACAATCATCTTAAATACCGGGGCAGTAACCAGAGGGAAGGGACACCCACCACCCTATGGGGGAATTCGGGGGAGTGGAAGGCAGAGGGACAGACAGACACACAAACCAATGGGGGAAGTACAAGGGAGGGACCCCTGGCCCTCGTCCACTCACTCGATGCCCAAGGTGGAAGATTCTGGGAGAGTGGGATGGGGAGCCAAGTGATGGACAGGGTACCAGGGAGGGGACAGGGGAATGACTGAGCATTTTCAGGGAGATTGGCATTGAGGGAAGGGCGGGAAACTCAGTGTGTAACCACTGGGAGACAATGGGGGGTGAAGGGGCAAACCATTACAGAACTGTTACAAAGAGATAAAAATACAATACAACACCTGGAGGTGGTCAGATGGTGGCTGTATCTGGTGCTAAGGTGATGGTTTAGTGGTTTAGGGGTCACAGTGGTGGTGTTGGGTGGATGGCTAGACTGCATGACCTTAAAAGTCTCTTCCAACATTGATGATTCTATGACTCTGACTCTATGACACAGAATGCACTTATGCAGGGTGTCTTCCCATTGCATGCACATATGTTTCATGGCCTCACCTTGCCCTCCTGCCCCAAATAGGTTATCACAAATACCCAGTTCTGAAATCCTGAGGTTTCACTCAGGGTTGCAGGTCTCAGGCCTTGGGAGGAACCAGTAGCACTAGTGACCTTAGTTGCCTAGGAGAGCATTAACACTGAAGTAATGGTAGAAGAATTGTGATCTTATTTTTCTCTCTGTGGAGAGCTTTCTGCTTTGCCCATTTCTGTGGTATATGAGGAGTTCAGTCCAGAAAAGCCTTGAGTTCATGAAAATCACACTATAAAATTTGAAGTAAATATTGTGTTTGCTCTGATGATTTCTACAGGGCTTGCATAACAGTAGTGTCTGCCCTCCATGGATCTTCTTGGGGTTTCTATCTTATATCTCAGAAATTACCATGACAAATGAAGAAGAGTTATGTTGTACTCTCTTTTTCATTGCTGTTTCCCTGCAGGTGATTTTAATAGGCAGCTGATGGGTCAAATGATGCAGATGAACCAACTACTGGGAGATGTGAAAGACCTTCTTAGACAACAGGTAATGTATAGAGGCTTTGCTACGAAATATCCCAGTTTTGCTTCTTTGATAGAATCAGCGCAGATTGTGGGTAAGCAGTATACTCCTGTGTAGAGTTATTGCCTTGAAGGCATGACATAGGTCCTGGTACCCTGTGCTTGCAAAGGAGGATCATTGAATGTGGGAGTGTATGGGGCTTGCTTATTCAGATCAAGAAAATTTAGTGTCTGGTGAGGAAGTAGAGTAGGTATCCTAGCCCACTATTAGATAGTTGTTGGTCTGTTGCATGGAACTGAAATTGCATTTGTTTCACTTGCTTGTGGGTGACAGAACTGAAATTGCTGGTGCCACATTCCTTTGGTCAAACAAGGACCTTTGGACCTTTGATGAAGGCTGAACCTAAGTACATCCATTATCCATATCCTTCATTTTATGGAGTACAAAGAGCATCTAATTTAAGACCATTACCTGTTGCATGGCTTGAGTGGCATCTTGGGGACTACTGGTTCTTCTCTCAGCCAGGTGCAAACTGAAACTATCTGTACCTAAATAACATTTATTTTCTATATTCTCAAGGTCAAAGAAACAACTTTTCTGAGAAACACCATAGCCGAGTGCCAAGCGTGTGGTGAGTATTCCTGTTATTGCTGGTAATCTAGAAGAGATTAGAGTTGTTTTAAAACTAGTATTGATCTTATTAGCTTTATGTGGTTTCTAAAAAGTACTTTTTAAAAAATACTGTGTCCAAAGTTCTAGTGTATTTGTATTTGGACACAAATTTAAAATAGATTTTCATTAGAGAAAAAGCTTCCACAGACTCAACAATCACCTTTTGGGAGATAAAATGCTACTAAACCAAGCAGTACCACTCAGGCTGTACTGTCAGTTCTCATTCTGCCACAATTTTGTGCCACATGTTCTGGTGAAGGGAGACACTGTCTCCCAGCTGTCTCATGCACAATCTTAGTAGAAGGACAAGGGAGAAATAATATTCTGCTCTGGCTGGTATTATGGGTCTGAGGAAGATCCTATGCAGTCCACCTAAAGTTTTGTCTGATTCTGAGTAGGCAGACACTAGTTAACAGCAGTAAGACCCAAAAGGTGGTCTTCATCTTTTCTCTAAATGAAAAAAATGCATACTTTCCTAAATGCTACTGCATGGCCCTCCTGCATCACACACAGCTGACAATCAATATACAAGTGCAGTCAGTATAAAAACCAATATACTCCCTTACTGTGTGAGATGAAAGGTCTTAAACTCATCAGGCCTTTTAGTTGATTTCTTCTCCCAGTCTGTCAGCCTCATCAAAACTTAAGTTGAGCTCTAGGCAGAGTAACCCCTTTTTAAGTGCCAAAGGAAAAGTCAAATTCCTACAGGTACTTGTACCAAAGTTCTGTACCAACCAGAGTCTCAGAAAGACCAGTCTTTGGATTGTCTCTGTGCACCTAAGCCTGTGTACTTGCATAGTCCTGCTGTGTTTGCAAGCTGCCTGCTGCTCCTTCTTTATTCTTCTTATTTGTAGACTGTCAGAGATGCTGTTGTGAATCCAGAACATTGTTTTTCTTATGAAGTGGTGGTGTTACCAATTTAGCCAGAAAAATGCCCGTATTTGTACCATTATACTTGAGTCCCTTGGTCTGAGGTTACAGTCTTTCAGAGTTTCCTGCCCTGGCCTGTGGGAGGATGGATTGTAGGAGAACAGAGATAGTGCTGAAGGCAATCTCACCCCTGAGGAGTTGCAGCTGTACTAATTACCAAAGAGTAGCAACAGTCCTGCCCTTAATAGGGCACAGCTGTGTCCAATAAGAATGGGTGTTATAAAAGAGTGGGTTAGCTAGTTGAGAGGGAGCTGGAGTTTGTTGGCTGTGCTGCAAGGGTCACGCAGTTGAGCTAGAGCCGGTAAGGGTTAGTATGTGGTGCTAGGGATAGAAAGGGTCAGGCAGTCATGACAGGCATGGGTAGAAGTCAGCCGGACGTGAGGAAGAGCGAGAAAAGGAATCAGTGTTGCGAGGAGCTGCCCATGAGAACTCACAGAGAGAAGGTATGAAAGTCTTACGGAAGGATGATAAACTGATGGTGACAGTTCCCGTCCACTGTCAATTGGTGCCAAGCACTGATGCCAACAATTGGTGGCCTTTATGGGGATGAGTTCTGACACTGGCTAGCAGCAGATATGTTTTAGGACTAACCTGGAAGGAAGACTCCGATATGTAGTCAGGAGAAGCACATGGAACTTAAAGAATAGCCTCAATTTCCCTTGCTGGGAACGAGTTCCCGAGCCATTCCCAGCATGGAGCCTTTGAGCCACAGCACAGATGCTGCCACACAGCTGGCGGCAGCAGCACAGTGCAGGGACATGATGTGTCTTGGGAATTTCTTCAGAATGCCTGCCAGTTGAGAGCCATGATGAACATTTCTTTCAACCACTGAAACTGTTGTTCTTTCTGCATTAAAGGTTTAGGCACTGTGAGTTTTCCAACTCAGCTTCCTAGGCGCACTAAACCAAAATGTGAAGTTAATTCCTGCTTCAGGGGAGTGAGGTGCATGGAGACAGCAGAGGGATTTCAATGTGGGCCCTGCCCTGAAGGACTCACGGGAAATGGAGTTACATGCTCAGATATTGATGAGGTAAAATAGTTACTTTCACTGAATTAAAAAAAAAAGAGCTAAAAAGCAACTTTTTCATACATATCAATGGGTTGCTAATTACTTTGTCTTCAGCATTTACTGGCTGCTTGCACAGTGAATATCAATTCATTCTGATTTGATTTGATATCCCTGTTTTGCTGTTTCTTCAACTTTATGGAGGTTATGTGTGTGAAAACTTGAACCACTCTGGTAAGTTGAGAAGTCACTTAAAGGAGCTTAATGTTTGGAAAAAATCCCAGAACCTAAACACAACCAAAACACACTTTTGACATTGTCATTTCTACTCCACAAGAAGATGCTGTAGTTTCTGTTATAGGCTGCAGAAGCACTTTTTTTTTTAATATGGGCTTTGTTTCTTTAAATTGTTGTGCTCCTGAAACAGCCTTGGAGACCAAAGCCTTCTCTTCAACCCAAACTGGAGTCATGTTTGCATCCTTACTTTAGAAGTCTATGAAAGAAAATAAACAATCTTTGTCATTGTTCCTTTTGCTTCTTTGTGTTTGTGTTGAAATCTGATAATGTTGTCTTAAATCTACTTATTTTCCTATGCTATATGTTAGAAATTCAGAGCTTGCTTGTATTGAGGACTGAATTAATAAATCTACAGTATGTTAAATGATTAAAGAAAACCTGTGTTAATTGGAATGTGACACTTACTCAGAACAGAAACAACAAAACCACTTACATGTTCACTGCATTTTTTCTGTGGGATGATTTTCACTGTTACTTTTTAGTCTTTTTTTGTGAAAAATTACCTGGATGTATTAGACCAAGGAACCAGCAAAATTAGGTCATAAACTGTGCCTGTGGATAGTTACTACCACATTAGTACCAGTGTATCTGTTTAATAATGTAAAAAAGCAAAAGCAATTCCCTATTTCTCCTTCCTAGCCAACAAGCAATGTGCTTTGACTGCTCTTTTGATTTACTCCCTCCTGTAGACCATCAGGAGAGGATTTGATGTGCCTTACACCTGTCTGCAAAAAGCACTGGGGAAAGAAAGTGAGTTGAGTGTGGCAATTTCCCACAACATTGGCAATATCTCGTGTTTTGCCTTACATGGCATGAACTGTGTCTGCCTACAGAAGGCAGAAAATGGAGGTGAAGCTCTGAAATGTGAATGGAAGTGATGGATCCAAGACAGCTGTGGTATATATTTCATGCTACAGACAGCCATGGTGTGAGGTTCAAGCCAGCCTAGGTGGAGCCTGCCAGTATGGGTGGGTTTCACCTCCTGAGCTATTTTTAGCCTGAGGCAAAGCATGGCAATAATGTCCTCCCTGCCATTTTCAGGTTGGAGCAACTCTACCTATTACAGCAGTGGTAAATAAAGAAACAGAGAATGGTTTATGATGGCTTGATATTAAAGTGTTGTCTGTTAGCAGTCAGGCTCTAATCACTTAGGATTCATGTACCTTCATCTTCCTGCTACCATTCCCTATGACAGACGACCTGCTTTCACATTAGAAACAGCAAGGAATTTTTGCCAAAATTGTGTCAAAGTCTTGCTTATTATGAGGTGTTTATGTGGACACTGCCACTAAAATGCCACCTTGTCAGGAGCAGTTTTGTTCACCAGGAAATACCTACTTAATCAGTAGGATTAAGTAGGATTGGATTTTTACTTTACATTACATGGAGAAATTAAGAAACAATAAATGGCAATCATTTTGAATTGTCTAATGAGAGAGATGTGTCATATTACTTGTTTTCCTGAGTTAGCTGATATGCAGGAAAGTTTTGTTGGTTGGTTTTGTTTTATTTTTTTAAATTTATTTAAAGCCTTTTATGAATGAACTATTTCTGTACTTCCTGATAATAGGCATTTAAAAAGAAAGTGTTGTACAAATTCTGATAAAGATAAATGTGAAACATCCCTAAGAGCTGCCATCATCTTTCCTGAGGTTGTCAGCACCTCTGCAGTACCCTCCCTAATTAATTACCAGTTTGAAGACATTACTTTGGTATGCTGGTGCCCATTATCTTGGGATCTGCAGCTCTGCTCTGTGTGCTGTGTAATTTGGGTGCCCTCTGCTGCCTACAACAAAGAATCCACAGCAAAATAAGGAGGCACAAAATGTCGGTCCTAGCTTTGACGTTTTCCTTATATCACTGATGGACATACTATTAACAAACCTTTCTGTCAAACACATTTTGATATTAAACATACCTTTTCTTGCTTCTGTGTGTGTGTTTGGTTACAAGTTGTAGGTTTCTTGTAGGTGGACATTGTCTGGTTTGTTCTCCCTTCCTCTTGCCTACGTTTTCCAGTTAGTGATGGAAGGAGGAAAAAAGGCTTTTTTTAAAAACTTTTGTATTCCTTTCTCATTTATTGTTGTCTTTGAGTCCTGTGCAACAGGATGGTATGTTGATGTTTATGGTACTCTTATAAACATTACCTAGCAGCTAGTGTTGATGTTGGAAAGGCAGCAATGTGGGATGTGTTTCCCAAACTGGCACCCACAAGACCAGCGAAATCAGTCACAGCTGTTTTGTAAAACTGCATAAAGCAATGAAGTGAATGGTGCCTTCAGGCCAAGGGTGATTTTGTGGACATGGGATGTTTTGGGAGAAGTTCCAAGGATTGTCTGTGGGCCTCTGGTCTAGAAATGTGTGGATGCCACTGACATATCCTGCTTATCTGGCTTATGTTTGGATTCCTACTGGCTATAAGATTTGTCCAAATATAAATGAAGGAAAATGCTACTGCCACCTCTGTGTGTACAAAACACATTAGAAGGGGTGTTTGGAGGCATGGAGTTATGTGGCTTTCCCGATATTGTGGTCTGGACCCTTCAGCCTCCAAGGGATCTGAATCTTCCCAGCTAATGGAAGGATTCAGGATGAGAGTTTTGGACATCAACTACAGGCTGTAATGGAAGGTTGCAAATTTTATTTAAATTACAGAGATAGCTGAAGACTTACTGAGGTCAGAAATACCTGCAGAGACCGTTTCCTCTCTAAGCCCTCTCTGAACAGAGGACATACAGGTGTTGCATGTAGCATTGCCTTTGGTGAGAGGTCTGTATGCACAGAGTCTGAATGTTACTGAAGCACGAATATGTGCTTGGTTCATTTTTCTTTGGCAGTGTCGTTACAACCCTTGCTTCCCTGGCGTGCGATGTGTGAACACTGCTCCAGGTTTCAGATGTGAGACCTGTCCTCCAGGATATACGGGACAAACTGTGCAAGGGATAGGACTCAGCTATGCCAAGAGCAATAAGCAGGTGAGTGGCAGCACCATGACAAATTCTATTGTAAAGTGCTGCTTTTATATTAGCAGTGCATCTGTATTGAATGGTATTTATTTTTCAGTTGTTCCATAATTGCCTTATGCTGTTAGGCAGAGCTCAGAGTGTTTCAGTTAGATGGGAGTATTAACAATCTAATACTCACGACTGGCATAGAGACAAGAAAAAATGTCATATTTGTAAGTATCTCTGATCAACTTCAGGGAGTTCTTCAGGGAGTCTGGCTTTGAACTAGAAAGAAAACTTAAAAAGGCCTATTTTACTGTAATATTTTTGCATATTTCTGTAAGCACTCTAGAATGGGAACACAGTTTTGGTGTAAACTCTTCTGCGTGAACCAGAGCACATCCTAAAGTTGAAATTCTCTGTTTCTTTAGGGTTTGGAAAGTTAGCCTGTGGATATGTTGTGACATTCTGAGAGCAGTTTCAGGAGAGGCTACATCTCTTTTCTAGTCTTAAACTGGTGATTAAACTTCAGTGCTGTTTCTTCAGTCTTTGATCTCAACACATTAATTTTATTATTTCTGGATTTGGTTTATTGCTAGGTCTGCTTAGATATTGATGAATGTCAGAATGGAGGACTTGGACTCTGTGTTCCGAATTCCCATTGCATAAACACTTTGGTAAGCGTCTTTTCATTTACGCCTTTAAAAAAATCGATTGTTTTAAAAATTCCATGAGGCTAGGATTGGATTTATGGGTCTGATGAAAGAGCAATTAATAATACAGATTTTTTTTCTTCTTATAAATCAAAGAAGCTTTTTCTCTTTTCCTAGTTAATAATAAAGAAGTCAATACTTGATTTGTCATGAACACATTCATCTGAATTGTATCTTTATCACTTTCCCTGAAGAGCAGGAACTCTTCTCTCCATGCCATCAAGTGATATGTGTTTATGGGTATGTTATTGCAAGAAACCTCCTCTGAAAGATTAAACCTTTGCTTCCCTTATCTCCTGCCTCCTGAGAGGAGAGAAAACAGCTTGTGGAAACAAGCTGTTCCCTGCTTGTTGCCTTCTTTTTAGGAGTTATGCACAGAGTAACAGCTATCCCTCTAAATAAATGGAAACAAAGAGAGCTGAAATTGGTACAAGACTGTTAATGCCTGTGTATATTAAAAACAGGAAAGCAAGCATAGGAGAAATAAAAATGTTTTGAAAGATGTTAGGATCCAATAAGAAGGGCATACAGCTACTTTAATGCTATGAAGCAAGCTGGACATAGAATCACATGATCATAGAATCATTTATGATAGAAAAGACCCTTAAGGCAAAGTCCAGCTCTTAACACAGCACTGACAATCCTGCCACTATACTATTTTACCAAGTGCCACATCCACACTTATTTTGAACACTTTCAAGAATAGTGGGTCCACCACTTCCCTGGGCAGCCTGTTTCAATGCTTGACAATTCTTTGTGTAAACAAATTCTTTCTAATATTCAATCTTAATCTCCCCTGACCTGAGGAGGCCTGAGGATCTGAGGCCATTTCTTCTTGTCCTATCACTTCTTACTTGGGAGAAAAAACTGAACCCCATCCAGCATCCTTTCTGGTACTTGTAGAGTGATAAGGTCTTCCCTGAGGCTCCTTTTCTCCAGGATAAATAACCCCAGCTCCCTCAGCCACTCCTCACAGGACTTGTCCTCCAGACCCTTCACCACCTCCACTGCCCTTCTCTGGACTCATTCCAGCACCTCAGTGTCTTTCTTGTAGTGAAGAGCCCAAAACTAAACACAGCACTCGAGGTGTGGCCTCACCAGTGCCCAGTACAGGGGGACAATCCCTGTCCTGGTCCTGCTGGCCACACCATTGCTGATCCAGGCCAGGATGCCATTGGCCTTCTTGGCCACCTGGGCACACCCTGGCTCACGTTCAGCTGCTGTCAGTCAGCATCCCCAGGTCCCTTCCCACTGGGCAGCTTTGCAGCCACTCTGCCCCGGCCTGTGGAGCTGCCCTGGGGAACAGCACTGGTGACTGAAAACGTGGATGAACACTGAACTGGACTGAACACAGGATTGAACACCAGCTGGATGTAACTCCATTCACCACCACTCTCTGGGCCCAGCCATCCAGACAGTCTTTCACCCAGTAAACAGCGCACCTGCCCAAGCTATCAGCTGCCAGACTCCCCAGGGGCTCGCTGTGGGAAATGGTGTCAGAGGCTCATCCACTGAGCAGGTTACAGAACAAGCAGGACCCAGCTTTCATAAATCTGTGCTGGCTGGGCCTGATCTCCTTGTTGTCCTGGACATGCCACAGGGTTTCTTCCTAGCAGGAGAAAGGTTAAAAGTATCCTTCAGGTGTAAAGGTGGTCCT
Organism: Vidua macroura; assembly: GCF_024509145.1. NCBI lineage: Eukaryota > Metazoa > Chordata > Aves > Passeriformes > Viduidae > Vidua > Vidua macroura. The sequence goes on from NC_071611.1 coordinate 28,090,464, forward strand.
TTCTGCAGCAAGGTATTGTTGAGGCTACCATTTGTGTTCAATGTTAACTTTCCTTGAGAATAACCTTGTTCTCTTAGGGCTGCTTTCATTGTTCAGTATGTTTGTATCTTTTTTTTTTTTAATATCTAGAACATTTACTGTCACATTTTGTATCTTGCTACATGACTAGACATGCAACTTCTTTGGGAAGCCATTGGGCCCTGTCTGCAGAGGGCAGGCACCAAGTGTCCTGCCATCTGTCCAAACAGAGCAGTGGGGGGTTTCTAATCCTGTATCCCTTCAGAAACAGTCTGGTCTGGAAATGCTGCCTAAGAAGCTATTTTCATGCATACCAGAGCTTGATATAGGATATATAGGATATATACCAAACAAATTCAGCAGACTCCAGAATATACTACCCTGGCGTCCTTTAGGATAAAGTGCACAGGCTGGTGTGTTTTAAATAAGCCATACCATTTGCATCACTCAAGGATTATTTTACTCTTCAGTCATCTGTTTATTTTCATCTTCATACTGAAAGTATGCAGACAGAACAGATTTAAAATTTGTAGCAAAGTTAGGAATAGGGATAAAAAATAGGGATAAATAATGCCAGTCTGAGCAGTAAGTAGGTTTCTCTGTGATGGTGGACTACAACAGTCCTGACAGTTCTTCCAACAGACTTTGTACATGAAGAGTGAAGTTGTGTGAAGCACCTCAGTTTCACCAATGGTTGGATGCACATGTTTGTCCAAGATCTGCCCGTTTCTGTCCCTTGACATGTCAAAAAATAATTATTCTCCATAAGATAAAAAGATTTTTCTCAATTAACTTTTATGTCTTAAGTTACAGGTCTACAAGAATGTGAGACAGAGACAAAAGCCACATTGGATGCTTAAAGATCTATTTATCTGTTTATATCTCTTATGGTGATTAGCCCAGCACATAATGGGATTCCTTGGCTTAGCTCCTTTGTGTTTGTTTACTCTAGAGAGTAATACATATGAAATACATATGCATGTGTCATGGTAAACCATGACAAAAACTTACATGGATGTTCTTATTGCAGTGTAAATGAGGATGGCTATGTCTTCAGATACAGAATTCTTTTCTGAAGAAGAAAATTTGGATCAAATTGGCTTAAAAATATTTCAGCTTAAAAATAAAATGGGACAAAGACATGATGAACTTTCTTGTCTCTCTTTGATTAAAATTTATGCCCAGTTGCCTTTAGATAAACCGATAGGTGTGCTTTACAGTGAAATAATTTCATCCAGCCTGATTAATCAGCTGCTGCTTTGAGTTTTGCATAAAGTTTCAGCCACCTGGAAGCAGTGCAGGGTGGTGCTGGCAAGGACAAGGCATCATGTAGAAGCTTTTGCTGCTATGTGACTTTTCTTTGGCTTAATAAAACACTGGTCTAAACAGACAAGAGTTGAGTATGTTTTCTACCACGCACTCTGGGAGCCAAATATAATTTTCCTGCAGAGAGTAACGTTTGTTCACAGTACAAGAGGCCTCAGTGGATGAAAAAGTACATTTGCACAGCATAAACAGTATGACTTGACTTGAATCTTGCTCTTGTGCTTGCTTGAAAAAGGAAAAAAATACCATTAAAAGGCTGGCTGGTGACTTCTTCTTCTTACAGGGGTCTTACCACTGTGGCCAGTGCAAACCAGGATATACAGGAGACCAAACCAGGGGATGCCAAGCTGAACGGAGCTGTAGGAATCAAGCACTCAATCCATGCAGCATCCATGCCCAATGTATTGAGGAGAGGAGAGGAGAGGTGACATGTATTGTGAGTTCATTAATTTGTGCATTTTTACAGTGAAATCCAGCCATTTTAGGCTGGAAATGAGAAAGACTTTGTGGTCATTTTGTACAGTTGGATGTTCTACCAATTGTGGCACACTGGCCAAGACCAGCTGTGAAAACTGGCTTGCAATTGTTTTGTTCTTGCCATATGTCTGTAAAGCAGCCATATTAATGTATCATATTCACTGTGTCTGTGTAATTAGATCTTTAGGAATCACTTTTGTAGACTTTCTGTAGTCTCCTCAGAAAAGACTGTCAAGTGTCACTCTTCATAAGACATCACAAGGACAAATTCCTCTCCTGGTGCTCAGCTACATAGCTGTGAGTAAGGATCCTCTCTGCATAGCCAACGTGCCTGTATTTGCTGGCTGATAGAGACTATGTTTTTTAAAGTGAGATGACAGATTCCAGGCACAGGGAGGTTGTATGGGGCTGACCAGCTATGGGAGCAGAAGAGCATAAGTAGCATATGAACTTCCACTCTAAGAGTATACTGAAGTATATTCGTTTTTCCATCTTGCAACATAAAGCAAGAGACTAATCCTGTGTCCTAAATTTGGATACAGTGCATGCTTTTGCTGGCACTTGCTTTGGTCTCATTTTTAAGTACATCTGTTTCAAAGATAAATAATCTAGGATATTTTAAGTCCATGCTGTAATGGGAAGATGTCTAGATACTTGTAGTAGGCAAGTCCTGGTTTTAAGGGAAGGCCAGATTTTGACATGTAGTTCTTTGCATACGTCTTCGACTCAAATGATGTGTTGGTTTGAAACAGTAATAATTTAATTGACTAGGAGAAACTTGTGTGCAGATGCATTTGTTTTGCAGATGCAAACTTACTAATCACTAATGCAGTTTTCTCTTAAAACTTCTTCTAGTTGCAGATGTGTTCTTGTGATACTGAACAAAACACAGTCATCCCATCTAACCATGTGCCCCTTGACAAGATGCTAGGTGCATACTCCACCTAGTTGCTCTTTTCTTTTACTCAACCTGCCATTGAGGAGCCAAGATTAGTTCCTGGACAGTGTCTATAAGAAATCTATAGCTCCCACTGAGATTATTAGGTGTGGCAGGCATACATTCTAGTTGACATCAAGTTCTAGCTCTTTCTAGCTATGTCTGGATACACTGCAGCATCTCTCAATGTGGAAAGAAAACTTCTGTTTCAAGCTCTCTATATCTCATTGTACTTCAGTATCTGGCCATGACTTCCATATGCTGCTGTTTTCAAGACTGGTGTGAGTCTTCCTTCTTGAATATTTCTACAGTGACTCACTAACCTTTTGATAGTACTACCATGATGTTTTATTGATAGTGTGGCATTGGCTGGGCTGGTGATGGTTATGTTTGTGGAAAAGATGTTGACATTGATGGCTACCCTAATGAAGAACTCTCATGCTCTGCTGAAAACTGCAGAAAGGTAAGAAACGCTTTCCTAATTCTATAATAATTCAAAGTATGAAAGGATAAAGAGGAAGACTATAAGAAATATGACTCAATGTATTCATCTTTTATTCAGGTGATTGAATTCTGTTTAATTTGGTGATTAATTTTCATTCATAATAGCAAAAAGTCATTCAAATTATTAAGGCATCCAGCTTACCTATAGAACATCAGACTTGTCTCTTTTTCTGCTTAGGACAATTGCAGATTTGTCCCAAACTCTGGACAAGAAGATGCTGATGGTGATGGGATTGGAGATGCCTGTGATGACGATGCAGATGGAGATGGCATTCCCAATGAGCAGGTGCTGTGTGTAGATCAGGATGCAGGGGTCTGTGCCAACAGAAGGATTTCCCACTACTGCAATGGGAAGTGATTCTGAAATCTGACTCATTACTGTTTGCCAGAGATTGTTACATACCCCTCATTGTCATACCCTCTTAAATTCTTTTACTTTTATGTAATGCTTGTTCTTACAAGACTTAAACCACACAGCCTTAAACCCCACCTTTGTATCCTCTGTTACTACCTCTTATCATTTAATTCTAAAGCTTTTTGTATAGAGCTTGTGTCCTTCTGTCACACTTTCCCACAGCATGACCTTCAGTAACATTACTTGCATTAACATCTTTCTATTTAAAGAGCAGGTTGACCTGACAACACATTTCATCAGGGATCCAAAACCCACATAAATGAATGTGTGTCTTGCCAATAACTTGAAAAAGCTTTGGATCGTGTCCACAAAGCAGAAGAGGTTTCCATGTGGGTACACACAGCAAAATATATTAGAGGATACATTCAGATTGGAAAAGTTGCTTTGTTTTCACCCTGTATTCTTACAAGCCAACTGTTGTTCCATATTAAGATCATTGACTGATACTGCTTAATGTGCTTCCAAGCCATAAGAATATGTTACCCAGAGTACAAATGTCCACCTGGAGCTAGGGCAGACTAGCAGTCACAGAGGGTCTGTCTCAGGCTGTTTTGCTACAGAGTTCCACACTAAATTGTGCTAGCTTAAATCAATTAATTTTATTAATGCTCTAAAATGAAAAAAAGATAATCCTCCTACAATTTTAAATCTATTTGCAGGTTCAGCACCTTCACAATCAAGTAACTTTTATATTGTTTCTATTGTGGTTCTCTATGTACAATAGGAGGAGGTCATGGGTGTGCTGGATAGGTATAGAAATTTTATACCACTTTGAAATAAAATTTTCTCCATATACCTCCTGGTGGACTTTAGAAGTCAATAGCAGCTTGTTTGAAACAAACCCACCAAAACCAAACAAAAAGTGGTACCTTTTTGCATCAAGAAGTTCTTTTCCCAGTTTCCAGCTAGTCTGTACCAGAGGAGCAATGGCCTTTCACTGAGAGCGTCTGCAAACCTTGTCAGAGTCTCTGAACTGCAGCTTTTGAGAAGGACCACATGAGAAAGCTCTTGTACCAAAACAGGTTCCTCACCATGCACCCATACAAAATGAGAATCAGAAATCAAGGTTATAAGTAAAGCCTTATGGTGCTGTGTGTTTGTGATTAGGGTTCCCACAGTGTGGTTCAAATCAGACCTTTGAGGGAGCAAGTGAAATCTGATCCAGAGCTAATATTGACATAAAATGTCAAAACTGCTCACACTTTTTTTTTTTTTAATTAGAAATAAATACAAGAGTTTTATAAATCAACTAAAGTAGAAATTAAAGATTCATGGCATGACTGATGTCTGATTCCGTCTCTCTTGCAGGATAACTGTGTCTTAGTTCCTAATGTTAACCAAAGAAACAGTGACCAAGATATCTTTGGAGATGCTTGTGACAACTGCCGTAATGTCCTGAATAATGACCAGAGGGACACAGATGGTGATGGGAAAGGCGATGCATGTGATGATGACATGGATGGAGATGGTTGGTGATTTTTCACTTTGAGCTTCTCTGATGTCATTCAGGTTTTCCCAGAGTGTGCTGCATGTTAGGAGATTTCATGTCACCAGCTGTAACACATAGTCTTTCTTCATGAAACTTGTGGAGATTAGGAGATTTCATGTCACCAGCTGTAACACATAGTCTTTCTTCATGAAACTTGTGGTTTTCATCCTTTTAATTTAGTTAATACATATCTTAGGCTGCATTGGAAGCGCTGTACACTGTTAACAGAGAAACCAAGCCATGTTTCATGTAGAAGTTAAGGTTGTTGATCATTCAGCATTTCCTTAAAGGTATAAATGTTCCAGGGCATCCAGCTGCTGCCAGTCACTGGAAGCAGAGTTTCCAGTGCTCTGTTATACTAGGCCCAGAGCTACATAACATATTATTTTCATTGCTGTAGGAGGCTTGAAAAAAATGAAAGAAATCACACCCCTTCAAATGTAATTAAAAAAATTAAATGTCCCATCCTGTAAGTGCAACAGAGGAACAGGATAGAATTAATTGTGTGTAATTAAAGAGTGTGATGGGGTGGACAGCTGTGCTTTAGCAAGATGTTCCTAACTACTATTAAAAGAGTGATGCACACATAAGAAAGATTTACTGTGCAGGCTTATAATATCATTGCAGGATTAAGTAGTTGTTGAAAAGGAATAGTGTCTTTACTGTTTTAATGTTTATATTGTCCAGTGTGGACAAATATGGGAATTGTCTTTAACACACAATCCACTTCACTCTAGGTGTTAAGAACCTTTTGGATAATTGTCAGAGGATCCCCAATGAAGACCAGGAGGACACAGATAATGATGGTGTTGGTGATGCCTGTGACAGCTGCCCTACAATCAGCAACCCAAACCAGGTTAGCAGGCAGAAGGAAAAACTATTCTTGTTAAGAGACAGGGACTGCTGAGCCTAAAAAGCTGCAAGAGAATGAAGCAACCTATGCAGCCATAGTGTTTATATTTTAATAATAAAGTGTATTTCCTGGATAATATAATATAGTATATATCTAGGTATTCAGGAGAGTTTTACAGACCTGCTGACTTTCCTGATGTGAGAAGGGGGAGCTACCAGTTATACTCTCACTGTTCGGGATGTTGTTGGGACCTCTGCCCAGCATGTATCTTCTACTCTCATGCTCTGAAATATGCTCCAGTTCCACAGAGTTCAATGCCAAACTGTACACAGGGGTGTGATTTAGTGATGCTTGGTATTTCTTTAATCAGGACAAAAATCCTGGTGTCTTTACTTATCAAAACTTTCAGTGCTGCTAGGTGAGAAGTCATTGTAACTTTCTATGTGTTGGAATTCTGATTTCACCTGTGACTAATGAAAAATGTTGGAAACTATAGAGAAACATAGTAGATTTTTAAAGATGCTTAAGAAATAAACCTTGGCTAGAAATGAGAAATACTTATTTTCAGTAGCAGAGGAATCTTGCTTGAACTCTTCAATTAAGTTTAACCATGTTTATTCACTGTCTTTTTTCTTTAATAAAACTGAATTTTTAGTTAGATGGATGATGTAAAAGAGAAAATATATTATGTAAAACGAATGTCTCTTTATACTTTTATTTTAGTTCTATTTGATTTGGTTGTGTATTGATTTAATCCTGCAAATAGATGCTCTTGACAGCTGATAGTGGAACTTTCTCTTCCCTTTTGCAGTCGGATGTCGACAATGACCTGGTTGGGGATTCCTGTGATACCAATCAGGACAGGTATGCTGTGAGAGAGGCCCATCCTGAGCTGAAGCATGCTGCTGATTCCTGGAGAGCTGTAATCCCTCAGGCTAGCCTGGATTTAATTCCTGAGAGTTGTTATTTCAAGAACAGTGTTAAGATTTATTAGCCTTGTTTGTTCACTTCCCTGTGGTAGTACACTTACGGCGCCTTCACCCTTATAGCCATTCACACAGGCTTCCTCTGAGTTCCTGTGGAAGTGACATTCAAGCAGCTCTCTGGCTGTAAAACCCAGAGCACTGCTCAGAGCTTCTTAGTGAGAAAATGTCTTTCCTTTTTTGCTTTATTTTTCATTCCTCTTTTATTTCTGTGCTTCCTTAGCAGAAATTTCACAGTAAGGGCTCTGTGTATTTCCTTAAGAACCTAGTGTTCTTTGCAGAACCAAAATTTTATTATCTAGTGTATAACACTTGCAGAGCAACCCCTTTGCTTTAGCACAGCAAGACTGGCAAGGATCCTCTGTCTATAGCTTTCATGTGCCTTGGGCATTCACAGGAGCACGTTCCATGACAAATTGCATCACTTGTCTGGAAGCAGCTTCTGCATAACCAGCTTAAGGGATGGCAGGTTCTCCCACATGCACCTCACAGCAAGAGACAAGGGAAATGACAAATCCTGTGCTGTCACAGCCTTTCATCAGCCACAGACAGCTGCAGGGTTTCACCCCAGAGCCATTGGTGGGTGCTCCCTCTGTGAAGGGACCTGCAAGGAACCCACTTACATGTCTCTGCAGGGATCATTCCCAGTCTTGGGCCAGGAGCTGCCAGGGCCATCAGCATTTTACTCTTAAATTGATATGTCTTTGTTCTTTTTCTTGTTTTAAAAAAGAACTTCCCCCCGACCCCACCAATAAAATTCACTAATGTGTGTGAAGCATGCTTAACCTTGAGTAGATACACACGTATGGTGCTTATTGCATTTTATCTCAATATTGTACAAACATTGATTACTCTGACCTAAAATTAAAGCACATTTCTTAAGCAGGGAGAGGTATTTGGGAATATTCCTACCTATAAGCCATAGCATGACTTTAATTTGGCTGCAGGTCATTTCTGCTCCACCTGCACTAACAAGAAGCCACTGAGGGAAAACATGCCTGCTTATTGCTAGAAAGCAATTTGGTTTCAGTAGGTGTACAAAATACACCATACTTCAAGCAGTTTTTTTTCAGGGATGCACTTAACAGTTGGGATGGAGAAGTTAGGTAGCCACCCCATAACTTCTTGAACCGTCTTCTGGAGTCTGTGTCCCTGTGCTTGGTGGCACTTCCCTGTGACCAGCTGATGCAGCCATGACCTGAAAGGAGCTACAGACTTTCTCTTCTATTTCTTACTGTATGTCCCTCCTGCAGGATGGCAATCATTCAGTTTGGAAAACACCTTCAAGACCATTGAGTCCAAGCACTAATGTAGCAGTGCCAAGTCCACTACAAAAAACTTGCTATGCAGGAGGGTGAGAACAATGCTTGTTTTTAAGTAAGTCTGATTTCAGGTGCTCACATAGAGACTCTCATAAAGCTTCATTCACACTCACACCTGCATGTTCATGAGCACCAAGACACATGTGCACATAAGACAAGGGACACAAGGTGTCCAGCTCTTGCTGTCTCCTGAGTGCCTCTTGATTGGTGACACTGCACTTGTTGGATGTGCCTTACACACCCTTCAGGAGTGGATGTTGACTGGGGTCTTGGGCTCCAGTATGTTTCCCACACCGTCTAAGGCTTATTTTTCTTTTCCCTGAATATTTTTTTAGCTCCTGGCTTGGAACCTTTTTTTAGTTCCTGGCTCCTTTGCTTTCCTGCCATCTTATCTTATCTGAGTCTCTTTGTTCCTGCTCTCCTTGCAGTTTAGCCACCTGAGCAACAGGATGTGTTGTCCACTGGTCTGCTTCCAGCTCCAGAGCTGCCACTGGTGTGTTTCCCCCTCAGGTTCTGTTCTGTTTCTTGTGCAGAGGCAGGAACTGATACTGGCATACCATTTCTTTTTTGTTTCTGTGCTTGCAGCGACGGTGATGGGCACCAGGACAGCACAGACAATTGCCCTACCATTATTAACAGCTCCCAGCTGGACACAGATAAGGACGGGCTGGGTGATGAGTGTGATGACGATGATGATAATGACGGTATTCCTGACCTCTTGCCTCCGGGCCCTGACAACTGCAGGCTGGTCCCCAACCCGGGGCAGGAAGATGATAATGGTAAGATGGCTCTTAAGGAGCCATTTTGATTCTCAGGCACCGCATTCATCTCCAGACTGTGTGCACCAGGATGCAGCACTGTCATTACCAATGCATACACTCATCCCAGGAATAACAGCAGCACTCGGAAGCCCTTTAGCCAAAACAGAGGCACTTTCTCAGTCACTACAGCCAGCAGGGCTGATGCTTTGCCTGCTTCATGGATGCCCTAATTCCATGGATGGGGCAGATGTGACTACTTGCTGCACCATAAATCTCCTTTTCCTTCTCTGATGCATTCAGGTGATGGAGTTGGCGATGTCTGTGAGTCTGATTTTGACCAGGACACAGTGATTGATCGGATCGATGTGTGCCCTGAAAATGCAGAGATCACCTTGACAGACTTCAGGGCCTATCAGACAGTAGTGTTGGACCCAGAGGGGGATGCACAGATTGATCCCAACTGGGTGGTTCTGAACCAGGTAAAAATGGTCTTTCTTGGTCACTTGATCTTTCCTGCCTGTCTGAGAAAGATAATTTGAAAACCACAATAAAATTAGCTCTGTAATTGCTGGACCTCTGGCAGACATGAAAAGTGGAAGGTGTTGGTTAGTAGAATATTTTCAGGAGTAATAATGAAGGATAGCCTTCAAGCTATCATAATTGATGTTCCAAATACTCTAAAAGAGCTACATGCTTGCCAAGTTATTCTGGGTGGATTTTACTGCTGCCAGAAGGCAGACATGTGTTACCCTGTTGAAATATTTCTGTAGCAAACAAGTTTCATTAATCATTCCTGTAATTTAAAAGTCTGATGTGCTAAATAACATAGCATTTCATAGGATCATAGAATGGTTTGGGTTGAAAGAGACCTCAAAGATCATCTCATTCCAACCCCAATCTGCCATAAGCAGGGACACACATCACTAGACCAGGTTTCTGAAAGCTTCAGCCAGCCTTGAACTCTCTTACAGATTTGGAGCATCTCTGGGTAACCTGTTACAGTGCCTCACAACCCTAACAGTAAAACTTTTTCCCCTCATACTTAATCTAAACCTACTTGATTTTAGTTTGAATCCATTGCCCCTTGTCCTGTCACTACATGCTCTTGGTAAAATATCCCTCCCTCTGCATCTTTCTGGTTGGCTCCCTTCAAGTACTGGAAGGCCACAATTACATCATCCCAAAGCCTTCTCTTTTCCAGGCCGAAAAACCCCAATTCTCTCAGCCCGTCTTCATAGCAGAGGTGCTCCATCCCCCTGATCATCTTTGTGACCTCCTCTGGACTTGCTCCAACAGGTCCATGTCCCTGTGCTGGGACCCCAGAGTGCTGTACTGGGCAGCAGTCCAGTACTCCTAGATGGAGTCCAGTAACTTATTTACACTAACAAATTTTAGCCTTCAGGAGACTAATGTGTTATAAGTCACAGGGAACATGCAGTTTTTTTCCCATTGCAAAAGTCTCTGCCAAGCCAGCTGGGGTGTATGCATCTTCCTTAACACAGTCCTGACAGTCAGTTTAATCCTGAACTCTGTGATCCAACTGTATGAGCTAGGCCTAGGATAAACTCTCTTCCTCCCACAGCCCTCTTCCCTCTTCCCCTGCACCCCAGTTTTGGCCAGATTCAGATTTCCAGAAAATTGTGGTAGGGAAAGAAAGTATCAAAATACCGGTATGACTAATTCTGCACTAGGAAAGCCAACAAAATATTCCCGACTCAAGCTGTGCAAGAAGCTGAAACATTACTATTTGATTATAGTTCTCACTGATTTTAGTTTGGAGCTACAAGCAGCACAGATATGTTGTAAGCAAACAGAAGCGAGGGATGAAGGAGGTGCTAGAGGGAGACCAGAAAAGGTTTAGCCAATCCAGCTTGACACACATGCTAACCACCCTGAATTTACCCTTACAGGGTATGGAAATTGTGCAGACTATGAACAGTGATCCTGGCCTTGCTGTTGGTATGTAGTCTCTTCTGAGATTCAATTTTTACAGCAGAAAATGCTGAGAATATGAAGATGTGTTGTGCAGAATTGTTTTTAACTTGTGTGTACCCTTAGGTTACACGGCTTTTAACGGCGTTGACTTTGAGGGCACTTTTCATGTGAACACAGTGACAGATGACGACTATGCTGGCTTTATTTTTGGTTATCAAGACAGTTCTAGTTTTTATGTAGTAATGTGGAAACAGACGGAACAGACATACTGGCAAGCGACTCCCTTCAGAGCTGTTGCAGAGCCCGGCATTCAGCTAAAGGTACTGGTGGTGGCTCCTAGCTAAGGACACAGTGCTCACTGCAGCCTGGCTATGCCATCTTGCCATGTGCTGGCCACAGGCTAGGTCATCATGCCATGCATAAGCCAAGACACTGCATGTCAGCTGTGCTGCCCGACTGCTGTTCTCTATTGGCAACTGCTGTCAAAACTGTTAAGTCAGGCAGCTGCCACACAGCCTGTTTTTTAAGGAAGATAATCTTGCCTTTCTGATCAGCTGGAGCATTTAGTCTTTGCAGTGATTGTGCTCTGACCCTCACTGGTCAGATTGCCTCCTTTTCCTTTGTCCAGGTACTCAGCTGGTCGCTTTGTCCATGTAGGCAGTGGCTGCAGCTGTAGAACAGAAGTTAGGGGTGTGTTAGTAGCAGAAAGGATGCTTCTGCAGACCTGCTCCTCACTAAAAAAAAATCTTGGCTCCTGAAAGTGACTTTTCTCTGTGGTCAGTGTTGGAAACTTGTATTTTTGCAGGCTGTGAAATCCAAGACAGGTCCTGGCGAGCACCTCCGCAACTCCCTCTGGCATACAGGGGACACCAATGATCAGGTCAGGCTGCTGTGGAAGGACCCCCGAAATGTAGGGTGGAAAGACAAAGTCTCCTATCGCTGGTTCTTGCAGCACAGACCTCAGATTGGTTATATCAGGTAAGAGAGGAAAAGAGAGATAAGGTGAGTAACAGATACTGTAATTTCTCAACACCTGATTCAGATGATACCCTGAGAATTTGTGTTATGTCTGGGCTTTGTATTGATGAAGCCTTATAACAAATTAGACTTTTCGAATTCAGCCTGCAGCTCTTTTCCTAGATTAAATTCTAGTTAATTCAATTCCAAGTTAAATTACAAGTTAATTCCAAGTTAAACCTCTTTGTATGGACCATCTGTCTCTTTTAACTGTGCCTTACCCTGATGAGCTCTTTTCTGGCTTTAATACCTTGTTTTCTACTACTAGCCACTACTACTGCTGGCCACTGATCTGAAAACCAATATATTTCAAATTATTAAAATTTTGATATTTTAGAATATTTTTGTTGGAATTGGGATAGTTCATTTATGTATTCTAGGATAACAGAATAAGTTGTCCACTTAGAAGTTGTGATTCTAACTTCCAAGTAATTAGCCTCTTGTGATAGATTTGACATTACTCAGCATATAGTCAGAAAGTTTGTCAAAGCTTTGTAATGTGTGTTATATATTCTTATTTTGGGGTTTTTTGGGGAAAAAATGGCTAATAGTAGGAAAAAACCCCAGAATTCAGAATGAAACATTTTACTCTGCAACATCCAGCAAAGAAATCAGCAGGAATAATACTTGTAGATCAAGGCTGATGTTAAAATGCAAAAAACTAACTGCTCTGGCATGATGGGCTCAGGTCTTTCAGCCTTATAATAGAACAGAAATATGGGTAAGTCAGCTTTTCTTCAAGAAAATCACCACCCTGCAGTTGAGAAACTGTAGAAACTTGATGGTGTAATTATTCCACTTTTCTAGTGCAGAGCATGATCTTCAGTGGTAATTGGAGTGAGCATGATTGACTTTTACACTAAAATGGATTAAGAACATTTATACCATCAATTATTTTGCCCCAGCCACAGGGCAGTAGTGAATTGATCTCAGGTAGCAACTTACATTTAGACCAAGAAGTTAGTGAAGCTGCTGCATGAGCAAACATCTCCTATGGCTGCAGTCTCTCCAACCAGCCTAAGTAATGATCCCTGTGACTGGGAAAGGTAGCACAGTCTGTGTCACAAAATCCTTTAAAACTAAAGGCAGGCAGGCCTAAAGGAAGCCTCTGTCAGCTCTCTGTCTACTCTTGCTGTGGTCTGGTTAGGGCAGATGCCATAGACCACTGTGTGTCTTGCAAAGGTTTTCCAAGCCTTCAAGGAAGTCACTTGAGCCAGCCTCTCCCATGGAAATTTGCAAGACAACAAATTCTATTAATTGTACAGATACTTTTGAACTGCCTCAGCAAATCAGTAAATAAAATCATAAACATATGAGGATTTAGGCTTTTTTCCTTATTTTATTAAAAGACACAGGAACTTTTATTCCTTTCACTGTTCGCCCTTTTCTTGTATGCAGAAATGTATCAGCAGTATCCCCATCCACAACAGGGCTCTCCAGGCTCATCATCCCCCAGGTCATTTACCCTGTATCCCATAGGTTGAGGACTTGATGTGGGCAGTGCTGCAACAAACAGCTCAGCTGGCTCTGGTGTGGTCCTGTTCAAGCCCTCAATACAGAGTACACACTGGGAAGCTGGTGGGAACAGCTTTCACAGGGCTATTTGGGAATTTGCTGATGTGTTTTCTAACAAGAGGGTGCTAGATCAGCAAAACAGTTCCTGGAATTAATCATATTCACATTTTTAAAGAAATCTCAAAAGTTTAAGATCCTAAGTTTGTTTGAAACTCTTCCTATTAAAAAAAACAAAAACAAACAAACAAACAAAAAACCCAAACCAAAAAAAAACCCACAAAAAACGTTCAACTTCAAACTGTGGAAGACAATACCCATCTAGCCTTCTTCAACTGATCTAGTCTGGTTCTCCTATCACTATTGATGGTGGAAAATTTCAAGAGCTAAAGCACTCAGCTGGACTGACTACAGGGAAAAAAAAACATTCCAAAGCTTTTTTAGGATATGTAGAAACTCCTCAAAAAATCCTCCCTCCTGTTGCCAGCATGCAGAACTGCTCCAGTTCCCAGTCTATACAGTAGCTACATTAACTGGTTTTTCTCCTCTGGGCTAGATGGGAGGGATAGCATGTCCAAGAATAGAGTCTCCGTGGATAACAACATTACTTTCAGGAATGTTGCAGCCTTAGAAAAGACTGCAACCTAATAGAGCTTCTGTTTGCTTTCATTAAGGGCAAGATTTTATGAAGGCTCTGACCTAGTGGCAGATTCTGGTGTAACTATAGACACCACGATGCGTGGAGGACGGCTTGGAGTTTTCTGCTTCTCTCAGGAAAACATTATTTGGTCCAACCTGAAATATCGCTGCAATGGTAATGTTGTTCTTACGCCATTTTAGCTAACAACTAGCAAGTGACAATGAAGAACGAGTAGTAAGGCTGGTAGTAAGTAGTAATGCTTTAAGCCATTTAGCATTCTTTCCTTTGCCCTTCTTTTACAAGTTATTCACAGCTGTGAAAATACCTCCCCTGACACCAGCAGAACATGGAAGCCCAGCGAGACAGGAACTAACACAGCTGCTCCTCCCAGAGCAGTCACTCTTCTACAGAGAATGTGCTATCTGAGGGGCATAGCTGTCATCAGAAAATCAGGAATGTTATATAAAACCAACTGACTTGAGAGCTGTACACACACAATAAATACACTAATACTATAGTGTATGTAGATGCCTTGAGCTTTGAATACAAGGTGAAATACACCTGGAGAGAGACAGTGAGCTCAGGCATCAGGCATCACTGTCACTTGCGTACTTGCTGGCTGGTCCTGTGTGTCAGGGGACAAGATCATAAGATGCCTTTTCTCACATGTAGGAATGCTCTTGATTTTGTGGGAGTGTGCTGGCTCACTTTTCTCAGGGCAAGAGCCTTTTAGCTTAGCCTTGATCATCCACTGTACAAAATAACTCAAACTTTCATCACTCACACAGAATCTGATCATTTCAGGATATTTCTGTCCCAGTAGCAGTTCAGGTAACTTGAACTGGGGCTGAAGGAGCTGCCCCTCTTCCTCTCAGCATCCATATCCAGTCTTTGGAAAATAATCTACCAGCCAAGTTGGAATAGTTTCCTTGTCTGCTTTCTGGATCCGAGAAGCCCAGTCCAGGACTGCAGGGGACATTGCCACTCTGTGGCATGTTACGCTGATGGACTCTGGTACTTGGACACTTAGTACACTTAGGCTGGTTCTTGGAGGTCACAGTTAAACAGGGAACTTCTAGACAGTAGTGCTTACAAATAAAAATTACTTGGTAAGTATTTTAAACTGTATTGTAGTTTCCCAGAAAGCAAGTATCAAAGCTGCCACTGAGTCACACTTACATGGCAGTGAGCAGGCAAGTGGCATTGCTGCAGGAGCTACATGAAATAAATGAAACCCACTCAAAAAAAACTGAAGTCCCACAGTATCTCTGTTTTCATATCAGAGAAGTTACAACATTATGCAGAAAAGGCTTGAAATTCAGGCCTTTTAAAGGTGTTCAACAAAAAGCAAAGGACCTACCCCCTTTTTCTACATACTGTGTGTTTATACATGTCATTTTTTTTTTGAGTTTAGAGCTACCTCTCCTGCATCAGGGGGAAAATAATCAGAGTGAAGTTGAGGTCATGCAATTGAGTTTTGTTGCTGTGGCTCCATTGCTGGCTGCAGCTTTAACTCTGTGGTTGCTCTGTCGCTCTCCAGATAAAATGTTTTGGGATCTGGCAAAGGCCAACTGCAAATAACGCTTCAAACAGAACTGTAGCTGCTCTATGACATTGATGCATCTCCAGCTCCCTTGTCCAAGTCTCAAGTCTTTATGCCAGTTGCTGTTGGTTCTGGGGTTAATGCTTTTTGTCTCTTCTTGTGGTCTGGGAAACCATCACAGGGAAGTTGAATTAGGATACATGAGAAATAGAGATGCTGATGCTACAAATGTGTCTGGCATGCAGAGCAAGACAAACACATATCTTGCCTTTCTGGTCAGTGTTTATTGATAAAAATTTAAGAGTGCTAGCCACAAAGTCTTCAGAGATACGTAATTTGAAGAGTGACAGTACTCCTTTGTGAACTGGCACTGTAGCACTCACTGTCTTGTTAGCCTCTTTGTGTTTCTCAGTGGTATATAGATAAAACTGAAAACATTCCCTGTTTATTCTTAATGTGGAAACAAAAGAGAAGCATGTTACCTAAAAAGAGAGTAGGTGGGTAATTTAAGTGCTCCTTAATTTTGTCAGAAGAGACTAAACTTTTATGTATTTTCCTGTTTTCAGACACCATCCCAGAGGACTTTCAAGAATTTCAAGCGCAGCAATTTGGTGTTGGGGATATTTAAAAAGTAAAAGCAAACTAACACTGCTATTGCAAACAGTAAAACAATATATTTTAAATCCTTATATGATTTTTGTTGTCAGAATGCACACCGCAGCTTTGTTCTCATTGATGTGACTATGTCAGACTTTTTTTTTTTGTAAAAAAGTGAAAATAAAAAGGAGACAAAATATACTTGGCCTCACTTCTTTTCAAATTTGCCCTAAAATCTAGAGAGCAGCATGTAAATGGAGTGACAGCTTGCTTAAAACACACTCAAGAAAAGTTTAAATCTATTGCTTTTTTGGATTCAGTATTAAACAGGGTAGGGAAGAAAGTGGAATTTTCTCTACCTTGAATGTGTTATAAACAACAGGCATCTGTAACGAAGTGGTTCGGAGCTGTTTGGCCGAGTCACATAGTGCCTTTCCTGTCCTCCTAGGAATAGGTTGTATCTCCTTTAGGACATTTTAAGGCCTTTGGAGACTTACCTTTGGCAGATCTCCTCTTAAGCAATGTATTAGATCTCCCACTCCCAAAAATTGTGAGTCACACTATGACATCATGGAAAAGCAAAAAAGCTGACAGCAGAGCATTGTGGTCACATCTTATGACTTGCATGTGACTAAAACAAACAAACAAAAAGACTACAGAGATAATAAATGCAGAATCACCTAGATAAAACCATCCTAACTTTCACATACACAAAGCCAGGCTTTAAGCTGTCACTAGAGCCAAGCTCTCTATGCAGATAGTGCAATATTCTTTGCAACGTGCAAAGAAGTCATCAAACTAAAACCCCAAAACATCGCATTAAGCACTAGTAACCATTAGGAAAGGACTGAAAACAGAACGCCAAAAGAAACTGTATCACCATGCACTCTCTAATTTGAAGTGCAGAAAGATGCTAATACAGTGTGCATTTTTACTACATTCTCCTTCAAAATGGGGCTAGGAAGGGAGGACAAGCTCCAAGAACTGTTGGATAGGATAGTTACTTTAACTATATACGTCGCTATTGGCACAAAATGAGTACACAGAAGCTTGGGAAGTTCAAAAGAGAAAAAGACACAGTTTTATTCAAACATCTGGTATTTATAGAATTCCAAAGGTGACTCAATTGGAGGATGGAATTACCACCTCTCCAACCACACTGGTCCAAAGATCAATCAATCATTTCTCTCTACCCACAGAGAAATATGCAAACTATTCTATTTATATATGAAATTGTGTGGGAACTCTGACTCTCAAATATGTAAACATTATCAGAAGGCTAAAGAAGTTTTATGAGAACTTTAAAACTTTCAAAAGAACTATAAAAGAGAACTTAACACTTTTAAAAATTAGGGCAAAATCACACTCTTTTTCCATTAAAAAAGAAAAGAAAAAGAAAAGAACATAATATTGAAAGGGAAAATTTAACAATGTTAAAAAGAAAAATGAACAATGTTAAAAGGAAAAATGAACAATATTCAATGTCCACTTGTGGAGGTATCATCGGAGTGATCACTCGCGTGGTCTGCATCTGAGTCATCACTCAATGATCCATCCACTGGATGATTTTCAGTTTGGTCACGGTTTCCATTCTGCCTGCCAGCCAGATTCTGTCTCTGCGGTCGCAGGTCAGGACGAACACACTTCGAAGGTACCCAGCGTACCCCGATATCTGTGGATACACACACATGCCCATGCCCTGAAGCAATAAGGTCATAGGGACCTTCCTACTGTTCGGTGACTAAATTCCGCACCCAGACCTTTGCTCAAAGCAGATGTATCTTGTCCAAAGCCTGCAACAAAAGGTGGTGATTCAAAATGACAGGTTTATTTGAATTCTGTGGCACAGTAAGATGATTGATGGTGTACAAAGCTTTTGCCAACCGACTGTGCGGGGTTTCACCCTGCATTCCCCGTTTTTGTTTTTGAAGAACCCACTTCAGAGTACAATGAGCATTTTCTACAATAGCTTGACCAGTCGGAGAATGAGGGATACCAAACTTGTATCCTCCCAGTCCTGCAATAGGCATCTCCACCAGATCCATGGGCCACTCTGGGGGCCAGGCGGCAAGGGAGAGAACTGTGACAGCCGTGCCGCTGTCAAGAAGCCCGCGGAGATGAATCTCTGGCAGCGTTGCGCCAGGGATGGACAGGGTACACAGCATCTCGGGATGTTTTTCGGACAGGACAGGAGACCAGTGAACTTGAGGCGGCCCAGTGGGTCCAAAGCCGCTGTCACCTTGTGACCAATCAACTGTCCTGCGAACAGAAGGCTTAGAAGGCACAAGCTGAACAATTTGTGTCCCTTTCAGGATAGTGATGGGGGGGTGGGTATGGAAACCATGGCACAAATCTGTCCTGTGAAATCTGCATCAATGAGTCTCATGTGCACAATGATGCCCTGAAGGGTGGCACTAGATCTACCCATAAGGAGAGCACTCATGCCCTCACCCAAGGGACCAAAGGCATCCAGGGGAACCTTGTGTATTTTGCCAGAATCTATGACAACTGTTGCTGCTGTGCAGACATCAAAACCTACTGAGCCACAGGTACTGGCTGCAAGCTGGCTAAGCAGACCTTCACTGGCTCCGGGGCTTGAAGAGAAGCTTGTGTCTGAGTGTGTCTCCCCATCGTGCTCCGGGGCTTGGAGAGAAGCTTGTGTCTGAGTGTGTCTCCCCATCACGCTCCCCTTCCAGTTTCCCGAGCTCAGCAGAGCCTGGCTATTAGCATGAACAGTCGCCTTGCAGACATTTGAAATATGGTTTGGCCTCCCACACCGACCACACAAAAATAAGGGAATCGTGACCTTCTGCCCCTTCTTTCCCCATTTCTTGCTGGCCTGAGTATATCCCTGCTGCTGCTGCTGCCCGCCCTGCAGCACTGCCCAGACTGGTTGCAAGGCAGTAGCCAAGGCAGGCTGCACAGGAGCAGCCAAGGCAGGCTGCAGACCGGCAGCCAAGGCAGCTATCTTATGGCCTGAGGTGCCCACCTTTGCACAGGCCTGCACCATTTGAGGGATAGAAGGATCACCAGGAAGAGCCTCTATGATTCTCCTAAAGTCGGAGTTGCAGTTACATCTCGCAAGGTACCTAAGCAGAAGCTTCCTTGCCTCAGGATCCACCACCTGCTTTTCCACAGAGGCAGATAACCTCTCTGTAAAGTGAAGGAACGACTCATCACCCCCCTGGGCAACAGTCAAAACGACTCCTTTGGAGCAGCTGTCTCTATGGTCTGAACCAACGATGCCACGCCTATTGTGTGACACTGAACAAGCACCAAGGGATCAAAACCAACCTGCCCATCAGGACCAGTATAATTGCCAGTGCCCATCAATACAACAGTACTAATAACCCACCTGGGATCCTGTTGACCCAGTGTAGTATTCTAAGCCACTGCTTTGGCTGCCAACTCAGCCCATTTGGTCTCAAAATGTCATACTGCACAGGCTGAAAAAGAATACAAGCCAAACTCCTAATGTCATAAGGGGTCAAGGTGTCAGCCGCAAATACCCCAAGCAGCTGTATAACTTCAACAGACCCCAGACCGTATTTTCCAACTTTATCACCAAGTTCTGTCAGAGCCTTCCACGATAAAGGCTGACAGGTGTTAACCGCACCTCTAATCATAGGGAACGCCTGGAGACCACCCAGTAAGGTACCGTTACCTACTGCGTCCCGTCCCGTGGGCCCCACAGGGACAGGGACAGATGCCTGTCTGGGAGTCGGCTCGACACCTCGCGATGTTTCGCCCCTTGCAGCATCAGCAGGGCCAGAAAGCCCATCTCCGTAAGGCGGGAGGCCATGCTCAGGGGCAGAATCAATCATGTCAACAACTTTATCTCCGACCTCACGCCAGAATCGCCCGTGCTCTCTTGGACGCATGGTGACCTGACACGGAAGGAGTGTCCATAGAGCTGAAGACGAATCCCCAGCCCGGGACCCACGGTCCAGGGAAAGCACAGGTCTCCCGCCGGCTGCGGCATCATTCGCGGCAAATTTAAACACCGCAGCGCCCGCAAGCGCTGCAGCGCCGATATCCACGGGACGGACGGGCAGCGGAGTCGGCCCAGCTCCCTCCCGGCCCCCCCTCCCTGCGCCATCCTCCTCCAGCGCCGGAGGAGAGCGGGGCGCAACTCCCAGAGGCACGTAATCACCCCGCGCTCCGGCCCCCGCACAGCCGGCGGGGGGAGAAGCCGCCGGCCACGGCCCCCAAAAGGGTGCCGCCCGCAACGGGAAGCTCTACCGCCGGCACCGCCCCACGCGGGCGGAGCGGGCAATGCCGCCCGCCGCCCAGTGAGGGCTCCGACCGAAAATCGGGCAACGACCGCCCCCGGCAGCTTCCCCCGCCCGCGCCTGCACGCCAGGCTGCGCAGGCTCAGAAGCAGCGGGTGACGCTGGCCTCGGGCTAGAGAGCGGCGAGGGATCGGCAGAGTCCGGCCCCCCCGCGCCCAGAGGAAATGTAGTTGACACACCACAGCTTGGACAAAGTGTTGTCACCGAATCCTGTTCAAACAGAGGCGGAGGCTGAGCCAGGGGCTCCCCGCTGTCCTCCAGAGCCGGAAGCGCACAGAGGCACGGCGAATCCCCCCAGCTCCTGCAGCGCAAGGACAGGCGGGGTTGGCCCAACCACTTCCGAGGGGCCCGCGGGGACCCTCGGTGCCCCGCCCAGTCGCTGGCCGCTCGAATCCAGCTGGCCAAGGGACCGGACCACCCCGGGAGAGCTAGATCCGTCACGCAGCGCAGCCTCCCAGGGGAAAAGGTGGGGGGAAATTCCCGCCTCCCCCTCCAAAAAGCCCTCAGCATCACTCAGCACCGAACCGGGTTGACTGGGGGACTCCGACCCCCGCAACAGCCGAACAACGCCTTTCCAGAGCAGGAGCATCCGCACACAACCTGCCCTGTAACCATCAGCAGCGAGAAAGCCCCCAAGGTTCTCCCCCAAGCCAGGCCACACCTCCTTAGAGAACGCCTCCTCCGGCTCAGAAAGAAAACCTTGTTCCCTTCCCCAGAGGAACAGGGACTCAAATCCCCGCCACGAGATAGACAGGCCGCTCCATTCCAGGACATCTTTCCAGGCGTCCAACACCAGGGCGATATCCACAGAATCCATAGAAGCAGACATGTCCACAAGGGCTGCAGTCAGGGCCGGGAGAGAGAGAGTTAATCAAGACGTCACCAACAGGTGTTATTCACACGCGGCGCCAACAGAAGTCGCTATTGGACACGAAGTGAGTACACAGAAGCTTGGGAAGTTCAAAAGAGAAAAAGACACAGTTTTATTCAAACATCTGGTATTTATAGAATTCCAAAGGTGACTCAATTGGAGGATGGAATTACCACCTCTCCAACCACACTGGTCCAAAGATCAATCAATCATTTCTCTCTACCCACAGAGAAATATGCAAACTATTCTATTTATATATGAAATTGTGTGGGAACTCTGACTCTCAAATATGTAAACATTATCAGAAGGCTAAAGAAGTTTTATGAGAACTTTAAAACTTTCAAAAGAACTATAAAAGAAAACTTAAAAATTAGGGCAATAATATACTTTTAAAATAACTGTAGGATAATGACTTTAAAAAGGACAGTTGGAAACAGCACTTCAGTCTGGAGAGAGGGGGAAAGAAGAAATACAAAGGGAAGGAATATAGTGCAAGTTTTAAAATCATAAGTAACCCTGGGAAAACGAACAGTCCTATCTCTTTCCCAGCACAAGGATACAGGGGCAATGCTGAGTTAAATTATCAGGTGAGAGTATCAAACAACAAAAACACGTTACTTGTTCTCAGTACAATAAAAACACCCTTAAGGATATTACAAGCTATCAGAAGCTTTGACTACTGGCAGAATTTTCCCATTGGCTCCTCCATCATTGCCAAAGTTTCTGGAAGCAGGGTGGACCCAGGGGCTGTCCCATGAGGATCCCAGAGTCCCACTACAAAGAACACAATGCCGACACGTTCCTTTGGTTCAGTGTTTCATGATGAAAGGTCCTCCAGTTTCAGTCCTCCTTTCCCCTTGGCATCACTAAACCCAACCACTCACCAGATGTCTGAGGACTGAAAGGCTATTTACTCTGGAGCAACACAGAGGGCATAGTCAAATTATGCTTAATTGATGACAAAAAATGTGTTTTTCTAGCTGAGCATGGGCTGTAACTGTAGTATTGTTCATTTATGAAGGAGAACACACAACTGTAAAAAAAATTTACATCTTCCTTATCAAACATTTGCATTTCACCAGAAACAGCCCCTTCTCCAGGCAGAAATCCTCTCTGAATGGTGAGGGCACAGCCTGGGCAGAAGACAGTCACTACACTCACCCGTACTGCCACTGCAGAACACATGCAGCCTGCAGCACTCACATTTTGCACAAGTGGTCTCCTCCCAGTGGAGGCAACAGGCCTGGCCCACCCTGACCTGTCTGCAGCATGGGCAGCACACACCAGCTCCATCAGAAAACATGACTGCACTTGGCCTTCAAATCCTTGCCAGGTTCCAAAGCTCTGCTCAGTCCCCCTGTCTCCTCCCGCTACAGCAGCTGGGAGGGAGCATCCTGGCCCTTTGCCTTATCAGCTGGCTTACCACTGTGGAACTTGCCTGTTTCCAGGCTCTCTTCGAGTCCATGACCACTGGAGGCTGGAAGGTAAGATACAGGCTCTCGTGCTGTTGCCAAAGGTAACTGTGTGAAGCTGTGAGCCTCTAATCCCCCTGACAGAAAACCTACTGGCTTGTAGTGCTGACAGCCACAGATAAAAGTCACAAGTCAGACAGCCAGAACTTTCATTTCAGAAGGTGCTGTTGGGACCTTAGGATAGGATGCTGGAGCTTACTGTGTCTGTTACATTGATACACCAACTGCTGGGCAGCACATAAGCTCAAGAGTGAAGCCAGCTGTAGCAAACATTTGTCCCAAGATCAGTCTGGGCTTGGGAAACCTTCTGCCTCTTACATTCTCATCAGAGATTGTGCAGTCCCTGTTTAAAAGTGTTAAAACAAGCTTCTCTAGCACGACCTTTCTGGGCTATTGTGCAATGCAGACATAGCTCCATGTGTGGCCTCTGCCAAGTGAAGACGCTGCAATCCCACATCTTTAAAATTGAACATGTAGCTCGCTCTTGACCCGACTGCCTGCACAGCAGGGCTGCACTCAGCTGGAGCAGCAGCTGTAACTACTTTGGAGTTCAGAGTCCTGCAGCTTCTACATCAGGATCCACCCCCTCAACAAAGGTTAACTCTTTCCTGTGTGCTGCAAACACCATGGCAAATGCCATGTGTTTCAAGTGCTTCTGGTCTTCTGTTTCCTGAAGACCATCTGGTTGGAATTGTGAGGAGGGAACATCCTGCCAGGATGCTGCAGCACTGAGTGAGGGCAGCAGTGGGCAGGCTGGCAGGAGGCTATGGAGCACAGGCACTTGACTGTGTCAGTCCTTGGGCACCACTCAGAAACCTGTCTCTGCCTTGCTCCTAGGTCCAAACACACACCCTCCCATCTCCATGCACCAGAGCTCTCTCACGCATCAGGAGCTGCACAGGGAATAACAGCCACTGCTGGAAGCTTGGTCAGCAGTTTCTCAAAACCACAGGGAACTGTGTCCTGATGTGGATCTGGTCAGCTCCCCGGCATGGGTGCCACCAGTACCAGGAGGCAGCGTGCAGCTGGCACACAATGAAACAGGACATGGATGGGGAGAGGGAAGGAACTACCACACGTGAAGACAAAGCACTTTCCCTGGTGTAGATCTCAGCATGTCAAGTTCAACAGCTGCCCAACCCACCATTTGGGCAAGTGAGGGAAAAAAAAAAAAGAAAAAAAAATCAGAAATCTGCATCTCAAACAGCTGCACAGTGCTGCAGTGCTACATCAGCCTTGAAGGTATTTTGTTTGCACTGCCAGCGTATCTTACACATCTCAGGGAGTTGGATTGTACAGAACAGATGCCACAGACAAATCTGTGCTATGTACCATAATCCAGTATCACACAGCAGAGAAATACAGAAACAACATGGACATTGAAGCTCTCTAATATTCCACATAGCAGCATTTTTTTGTTAAACAACATTGAAATTTAATGAAAAAAAAATCAACCATTTTACTTTTACTGGCTCAGTAACTGCATTATCTC
Source organism: Vidua macroura (assembly GCF_024509145.1). NCBI lineage: Eukaryota > Metazoa > Chordata > Aves > Passeriformes > Viduidae > Vidua > Vidua macroura. The sequence goes on from NC_071611.1 coordinate 28,114,920, forward strand.
ATATATTTAGATTATTCTTTAAGTTTCTTCTAGAATGAACTGACTTTGAATATTTAATGTATCACAACAATTCATTTCAAATGTAAGAAAATTTTATTGGTCCATTAAACATTAAATCTAAAACAATACATTCACTCAGTATACAAAAGGAATTGTGCATAAAAACCATTAACATGCTAAAAAGGCCAAGCTGTTGACTATTTTACAAGTAAGATTTTACAATTCTGGAATCTTTACCAATCCTTAAAAGTTGAACTGTTACAGTTACTAAAGACCACAACACTTGCAAAAAAAATAAACAAACTAGCAAACTTCACTGTGCTACAGCTTAATAAAACCACACATACAAACCAAAAAGTTCCCTTGAGATATTAAGAACCTTGAAAAAGACTAATTAAAATCCCCTCACCATTAAGAAAATGTGTTTATATTTTGACTATTTTGCATCCAGTTTTTGAACATGGCATACATGAGACTGAACACCACGCATCAGTGGTGAACAAAGAACAGACATTGAACTCAAATGTTCCTAGTACATCTTTTCTCAGCTTACAAGTAGAATGATTTTATCTGGAAGTTAATTCTCTGCACTTTAAGTTTGCATGGCTGTCCAAAGGACATCTAAGCAACTGCACTTCTATCTGTAAGAGGAAAAATAAAGTTCTGGTATGTCCAGTGATCCATTACTTCCCCTTAGTTTTGCAAAATTCTTGGCTTTGCAACTTTCTTCTTGGCTTTACACTGAGGCTTCTTTGGCAAAAGCATGGCTGCAGTGCTGCACCCTGCAGCTCTGGTGAGCAAAAGTCCTGGAAGCTTTAGGCTGCTGGAGTGGTTTCAAAGCTGATGAATGTGGCTCTGAACAAGTTTGTGAAAATGTCTGTACGCAATGCACTGGGAACTATCAGGAACTGGCATGCAGCGGGGAAGCCAGCGTGGCTTATATCTGAAATAAAGTCTAGCTTTTTAAGAACAACATTACTGAACAGGTGTGGAAAGAATCAAATCCAGATTTGATGATAACCCTGAACAAATGGGATTTAAGGCCTAGTTGAAACCTACAGAATTTCCTTGGGCATTAGAAAGCCGTCATCATGCCAGTCTCTCAAAACTTCTGCATCAAACTCTGTACAGTGTGTCTACATCCCCATCCTGGGGCACTTGGGCACTCTGCCATGAGGATGTAGAAAATACAGAGGCACACCAGTTCCCAAGCTATGTATCCTGTTCTGACTAAAAAAAGCTAAAGCTTTCTAAGCACTTGACCCATGGCATTCACTTGTACAGTCATGTGAAACACTGAATTTTAACTACTGTTTACAAAACTGAAAACACAAGTAAAACGTCATGGTGTTCATTATGTGTTTCCCTCCCACAAGAACTCGTAGGCCACTTTGGAAAACAAAGAAGCAGTAGTTGTCACAGAGAAAAACTGATCCATATAATAAACTATGATCCTTGACTCTGCTTCAATGCTGCAGGCTGTCCTGCTATGAAAAGGAAAGGATCAGTAAGACTTGGCAAAGAGGTCTTTGCTAGTTTCTAGCACCAAAGACATCCCATTTGACAGGTAGCACGTTGTCTGGGAATGAAGGAGGTTTACACTGCCTTTAAAAAACAAATCCAAGGAGAAAAAGGCAAGTAAAATGAGGAGATACAGCTTCCAAGTGAAAGACATTGCTTCTAAAGCCCAGAAGGACAATGAGAGCAAAATTTTAGCTGTGGATAATCGCAACTCATCTAGCCACAAGGGTATGGTCTTGTGGTATTTTGCTTCATCAACTTAGGAGAAAAGCCTAGCAGTTTATAAAATCTTTACAGCACAGTTTTAAAACAGTCAATGGATTACTTTGTTGCTGATCTGTTCAGAGATGCCCACTATACTGTTGGTTGCCAGCCAAAATTCAAGCAGCACTATCTTAAGTACCCAAATTCTCCTCATGCCATCATTCAAAACTAAGGAACTGTTAAAAACCAGCTTTTTCACAAGTGCAACGGTTGCTTCATTAATAGCAATGTTCCAGCCCAGAAACGGCTGCGGCAGTAGCTGACAAAGCAATTACACGTGCTTCGTTTATAATCTCAAAGCGCTTATAGACTTGTAAAAAGGTGCTAAAACACAAAATAAATAGGCATGCAGTGTTTATGATTCTGTGAGGGGACAAACCCTCTCTCTGGATTTTACATACACTAGCAACACTGAATTCTGCATGTCAGAGGAAAGCAGCCCAGGCAGGATTTACCACATTAGCTGGACATGTACAAGCGGTTTGAACCTCATGGAAATGCTTGAAGGAGAAAGCTAAGAGTATATGCAATACCTTCAATGTATGATTGCTGTGGAGCTCCTTACTTAGCATCCAGCTGCAAGGGCTGCCCGCACACTTTGTGGAACTATGTGGCTGATGCAAAATGAGCATACCCATCTGCTTTCCACACATCCCTAGTAAAGTTTTATCATCTCATTTGTTAGTCCAGTTACTTGGATTCAGACACTTGCTGTCCGAGTCTGTCCCACTTATTTTACCCCAAACAAGAACCAGTCACGACTGCAGTTCTTGGTTGCCTTCATGAAAAAAAGTAAAATTGTTCCAGTCTCAGATAATAGTGCAGCACTGAAGTCCTATATAAACTTTATGATGGCAAATTTGACAAAGTAGAAAAAAGCCAATAAAATTGTTTCACCTTCCCAGCAGGACTTCTGTTAACACTGTCTGTTCCTCCAAGAGTTTATTAAAGATAGTATTAGTTAAAACTTAAATAGAGGAAATATAGTACAGGACAAGTTCTCTGGTCTTGTTCTCTTTGTAAGCTTCCTCACTTCACATAGCCCAAAACCACTAGGAGCCAGAAGTGCTGCACTGCTTACATCTGGGAACAAATTAAATTAACAAAAACAGTACAAGGCAGGATAGACACTGTGCTGTGAATTGCCTCAGCAGACAGTCACCTGCACTTTCAGGTATGGGGAGAGAAAGTTAACTGTTTACAGCTTAAATGTAAAAACAAATATTTATTTACAAAAGCATCAGGCTACTTGTGGGTTTTCCTACTTAATTTTCCACTGCACAGTAATACCTGAAGCAGTCTTATCCCCAAAGGTTTGTCAAGCACAGATTGTTTGGTCTTCCATGTGCACTCTAGATCTGATTGTGCCTTTTACACACTGGTGTAATCTACAAGGCAGCATCACCCAGTCACAGGCTCAGTCCAGGTTTTCCAGTTCTAGTGCCACCGGAACTAAGTTATCACAGCAGTAGGTATGAAGGCACTTCTTAACAAGTTTTTTTTAAAGCCCATTTACATGAACTGTTTGGAATCTATGGGCTGGGAATTTGATTCCTTGACCCGAGCTGAGTTTATGTAGTTGCACACGGAAGTTCACAGTACAGATTTTACAGCAAACATGAAGGCTGTAACATTTGCCTGGCCAGCAGGAAGCCTTGTCTTGGTGAGGAACTAGTGTATTTTGTCTTTACACACCCAAGTGCTACTAGTTACTGGTTCCTTAGAAAGGCCTGGATGTCAACAGCTGGATCTGGGGCACCATAGACACACAGGCCCTCAAAGTTATTTTGGGGGGTTTCCCCCCAAACATATGCTCAAAGTAGACAAAACTGTGGAAACAGGCACTGCCCAATTCCCACTCTGTGTATACCTGCAGATTACACACTTAAGGTCAATAGTTGTTAGTAGGGAAGGATGAAGGAGCAGCTCAGTGAGGTGAGTGCTGTGTATGAAGAATGGACTCATGCCTCACTGTGGATTTTCTTTTACAGCCTTGTTTCCTCTGTGCAGAACCTATTTCCCAAAACACAAACTGTAAAACAAACAGCACAAGGAAGGGCAGAAAGCCCTGATGCAAATACTAGATAAAATACGTGTTTCTGTAAACAAGAACATTCAAGGACCAAGATTAGTATTATCATCCACATTTGTGACTGGGATGCCTGTTATGAGAGCCAGACAATAAGAACCTTTCCCTGCCCTATAACTTGACAGAGTGTGTGCCTTCCTCTGTAAAGCTCCTTTCCCTGATTGTTCTGTTACAAAAACTATGGCTCATTTAGGAAAAAAACAAAACAAAACAAAACAAAACAAAACAAAAAAAAACCTGGAAAAAAAAACCAACAAAAAAAAAAACCCACAAAAAAAAAAACCAAAACAAAAAAAAAAACCCAAGCAAGCTTGTTTTCTCATAGTACAACATATATGGCACTAGAAGGTAAATCTTGCATGCCTCTTAGGATCAGGCAAAGCATGAGCCTGGACTATTTCAGTTGTAGCACACAACTACAGCACTGGATCAAAACTGTTCATCAGAACTGCTGGTGAGTTAGGTGAGACAACTGTTAGTCATCATTGCACAGCCCACAAGCCCTTATCTTAGAGATGGGACAGATAAATGTTTCTGGATTGAAAAAGCATTAATAAAGGCCTTCTTCAGCTGCAGAAGTATCTGTGTAGCAAGACTCTAAATGCAGAGCAGAAATGTTCTGACAGGTCCCCATGCTAGTAAAGCTCCTGGCAGGATCAGAACCTCCCAGCAGAAGCAAAGGGAAAGAAGAAAACCTGCCTCCCTGTCCAGAGTTGTTGCTCTTCTAACTCAGTGTCAAAGCCCAGCTTCAATTGCTATTTTTAACTCTTGGTGCAAACAAGAACACCACCAAGGCAGTCACTGCTAGACAGACTCCTCCTTCCCTTAGATCTCAGGACATGTATTTTGAGACTCTAATCACTGGGATAGGTGACATAAGTAGGCAGGACTGCAGACCTGAAGATTTTGTTTCAGGTAAGAGTGCACAGGGTGGGGAAGATCACATCCCTAGAAAGCTCCGAACAGTACAGAAGCTCTGGGATACTGTGACAACAAGGCAGCTAAAAAATGGCAATGAAAACAAGATGAGAATCAAGATCCAATATGTTAAGATTACTCACCAGGTGGGCATTAGCCATTAACTATTGCAACAGAACAACTAAGGCATGCATATCTTTTGGCCAACCCATTGGCATCCATGTTGTGCTTTTCTTTGATTTGCAGAAAGCAGTGAATGAAGATTTAAGGCTCAATCATATTTTTTAAAAAAAGAGAGCTGAGAGGTTGATATTTACACTGTACACGTGTGTGAATATACATGTTGAGTGAGAGAAGACGAAAACCACCAGGACTAGCTCAGGTCATAAATTCATCCCACCGGAATGCAGAAAAATATGGGGATTCAACCTTTTTCAGCATTCAGGGCATTTGAGCTGTTGTTTTACCACCAAATCATCTGCTTAAATTAACTTAAAAAAAGGTGACAAAATAGTGTTTAATATCATCAAGTCATTTGTACTAAGGCAGCTGCTTGTTGTATTTGTGTCTTCTGGTTTTGCTTTTCTGACTGCTTACTCCAGTGTTTGGAATAGGAGATCTACAAGAAAATTTCTGTCTCCATTAATACTTTGGCTGGCTAACTCCCATCCCATCAGCAAAACTAATATGAACACAGGAGTATAAAAATACAGCAGTTCAAAAAAATACTTTCCAACCAACACACAAGCAGAAAAGATGATGACACACTGTAGTCCTTTTCTGACCATCAATGCATCTAAAATATTGTAAGACTAGTCATGGAAACAGAACTGAAGACCTGGGAGACCTTTAGAGACAAGCAGGCCAGAAAAGTAAATGAGCACCCCACTTTTAAATTTAAGAGCAACAGGCAGTGCTCCCTTTACTATCATTTTCTCAACAGTAAGTGATGTGAATAAACAATGTACCTTATATTACATCCCCATGTAATACACTCAACTTTTGAGTGACCTGGTAAAGCAAAATTGGACAAAATTCAGTTTGAGAATCTGTGTGTAGAACTCCCCTTCAGTTATTAACTGGGCTAAATCTGAATTGCATAAAATATCCAAGTGGCTTTAAAGTAATAACAGAATAAATACTTTACTACCATTGGTACATTTCTCAATCTAGGTATAAAATAACTTAATATATTTAATACTTAGATAAACAATTTTTAGTAGATGCTTTGGCAGTCAAATTTTATATATTCTCTTATTTCTACAGAATTTTTTAGATATGGTTTTGGAAAAAAATTATCTTGATACTACTTAAAGAATTATATGCTGTACAGAACAGCAGTCCAAATCATCACTGCAAACTGTAAAACAGTTAATGACAAAGTATAAAAAGCAAAGTATTTGCTGGAAGATACCAAACATTCCTGGGAAGTAAGAAGATACCATCTGCACCATGAGTTTTTCTTTTCTTGTCAGTGATGCCAGAGCAAGATTGTCAGTTATTTGAAGAGTATTTCACTTATTCCAGTTTATGTGACAACTGTGTTTTCTACACACCACACATAAGCATTGTAAAGTTTCAAAACAGATTTGCTCCCTTAGGCAATGCTTGCTCATGACAATAAAAAATGGTAAAAAAAGTCTTCAATTATTTCGTTACGTCTTACTAAAAAGGTAATAACTGGTACATTATGATAAGTGAGTAATCGATGTTTCCTCATTCAAAAAAAAAAAAAAAAAAGAGAAAAACTTAAAATGACCTTTAGACTGTTCACACTGAGAATTCTCTGGTTGGGCAACAGAGTGGGGCAGTAAGAGTCCATAAGTACAGACAGACACAAACCCAACAGGAGACCATCTTAATCCAGAAGATAGACCAGGTTCCAGTGAAGAATTTTTCAATCTGAGCACTTTCATAACTGTGAAGGGAAAAAAAAAAAAAATTTGAATGACTCAAAGACTTTAGGTTAAACCACGGAGGAAGCAAGGGACAGCAATCCTTTATAGAGCAAGATCTTGCTCAACAATGCCCAAGAAAGACTTGTAACGTCTCTTCAAACTTCTACCATAAGGATTGGAAACACCCACACAGCAGAACTTCCTGTTCACATCTTCCCTCTCAACACAGAGAGATGTTAATTTCTCAGCATTAAAGAAACACATTAAAGAAATACACTTACTGGAACCAATGAGTTACTGTCATCATCACATAGAGAGAAGCCAGGAAGAAAACAAAGTGGAAGTAGGCATAACTGTACACTGTGCCCTTCTTCTCATCGTAAACCACAGTCTGGCCTCCCCTTTTTTCAACATGCTCTTCAGCATCAGCTATAAGAGATACGAAACAAGAAAGTTATGCAAATGTAATGAGAACTGAAAACAGCAGCTGGCTTCACAGAGAACACAGCAAAACATCTATGGTGTGATTTGGGAAAGCGTGATTGACACAGAGTAACACTTGAACATTTTCTCATCCTCAGGGTATGGGCCTAAACCCTTAGTGAAAAACTGGACTAGGACTGAAATCCTGCCTTGTGACAGCTTCTGGTTTACTGAGTAGATTTTGAGCATTGAGAGCATTTAAATTGCTCTACAATTGCTCTGCAATATTTTTCTGGCAAGTCCAAGCTGATAATCCTGATTGTACCAGCTCTACAAATAGGACACTCCCTTCCTATCTCACTCCTCAACTGCACTCCCTGCAGAGCTGCTGAGCCGGAAGTCCAGCAGCCAGTTACACTCACAGGCATGCCAAAACCAGAGATTACTCTTTGTATGTTGCAGGAATGAAATGTACTTTAAAGAATTATTAACTAGCCTAGTATTTTTGAAATGGTGTTGTGACATCTCTTGCTTCCCTCTGTAGCTTAACTTGGAGCACTTCATCTGCTTCAGTTTGCATTCAGTACTCTATTGAATGAGAGTACAAGCAGTTCTCCATCAACAGCTGTGTCCTTTCTCTCTTGGCTTTGGTCCACAAGCCACAAAAATGGTAAATTGTGCAGAGAAAACATAATTACCGTCTCCATCAGGTACACAGCAAAAGCAGCAACGAGCTACCTGTGGAACAGACAACAGGAGGGGGGTAAGAACCTGTGCTACAGCAAAACCAACTTGGGAAGGAAGGTCTGTTATGTCTAAACTACAGACATAACAGACTGGTTTGTATTTCCAACTGGCACAAAACTTAAATTAGGATTTGCTCAGTAGTTCAGAACAGCAGTTTCCAAGCTTTGGAAAAACCTGCTCAGTAAATTTGAAGAAATGAGCCAGTCTTTAAAAATTACCTATTTTACATAACTCTAGGTCCAACACAGATTCAAATAATTATGACAAAATGATGGAAAAGCTACAATAAAGCACATTCATATTTAGGGGACTTATCTATTTCGGTAAGTCTGTGAATACAAGTGCTTTTTAGGACATTTCTGTACTAAGATGAAAATACAAGGAACTTTTAAAATTCTGATGCATAGGTTGGAAATTACAACTGTACCAGTGTGAAATGTACTTCTCCTTGCAAGATTTTGCTGAAATAGAGCCAGAATGAGCACAAGAAGAATGAATAAAAGCAGAAACCTTGTTTTACTATTTTATTTAAATGAAGATTTCCTTTTTTTCTTAACCTCATGGATAAAGAAAAGCTGAAATTTACACTTTCTGTGTTGAATGGTAATGTAAATGGAGAAAAGGTGTTGACAATAAACAAATAAACAAATACAAGAGTATTTCCTGCACCAGACTACAGTAAAAGTCAGCACTTTCTGTAGTGCATCACAAGTATTATTTGTACTCATAGTATCCTTCTCTGGGATTTCTTTTGCTTGTAGTCTGATTAAGACAATGAACCCTGTTAGGAAAATTCACTTTCCTATTACATCAATCAGTCTTTATTCTATTAAAGTGTGTTAACTTTGTTTACTTGTATTAGTTCACAGTATACTGTACAATGTAATGAGGAACTGGAATTTTACTGGAGACTTTAGTATTGTTCATGCTTAGCAAAACAAACTAAAGGACTGCCCAGTCCTGGAAATAAGGACATTGCTTCTTGGAAACTTAGAGCTGTCCATGAAGGATAAAACATGGCCCTGGACAGCCAAGGTAAGGCCAGCGTCTTAGGCCTCTAAAACACCTTTGAAACCATAGCATCATCACAGATAAATAGCTGTCTTAATACTGACTTAAAGGATGTCTGGATCAACAGATGAGCAGCAAGACTGCTGCAGAAATATAGTTGCTCTGCAAAGTTTTATTATTATTAGTAATGATGATGTGGGTGCCAGTGATTAGTCAAATCACGCTGCACCTGAATGCCTGAAGGGTAGAAGACCCTTGTGTGAAGTCACATTTGGGGTGTTCCAGTTTGGCTGGGACACCACATGCACATGAATAATTATTTATGCTTTGCACTTCTAAACTTTATGTTTTAGCTTATCCCATGTTACAGGGACTGGTTGCATGCTTTCCCAGACAGTAGTAGGTCTTTAAAGTAAAATGTCCAGCAGAAACACCAAGTGGCAAGTTTACCCTGCATATCCCTGATTACCTGTACTCAGTAGGTTCATAAACTCAGGAAAAGCCAAAAAGCTCATTTCTTCTCAAAAGACTGTCTGAGACTTTATGTAAACCCCTTATTCTCTACTTCTTTCTACTCTTGTTGTGCCAAGTCTCACCTGCAGTGACAGCCTGCCTTATGCTGGGGCTGCACTCACATTCTGAATCAAGCACTTGTTGAGGTTCCCTTCAACATTTTGTAATTTATTCCTGGCACAGACTGAAATTAGCAACACTGGCACATCCGCCCTAACCCCTAACACTCAGCTGCCTCCAGCAGAGTCAACAGACCCTCTCTGGGTTGGAGGCAATCAGAGTGCAATTAGTTGCTTTTCACCAAACCTTTCTTTATATTTACATTTAGTGGCTCTTGTACACTCTTTAAAACCCAACAGTCCAGAACTAATCCAGTGGGCGAGTACTCTGGCTGGTGAGATGGCCCCTCACCCTTCCCGGTGAAGGGCGACATCCCAAATCCATGCTGTGCCATATGTCCCAGCCTTCCTGCTGCTCCTCCATAGACCCACACCTCTGGCAGAGGCCTCCTACAGTGCTTGGCTGGCAGAAGAGGTGCAGGGGCACAAAAGGCTTTCTCTGCAGTGCTCCCCGTCCTGTCCCTCAGCACGAGGTGGGAAGGCACAGGCCCCTTCAGGACCTGCCTAAGACAGGCCATGCCTGGTCTCAGTGATCCGTGCCCAGCTGCCAGCGAGGGCTGGCACTGGCGCCCTGTGCAGCCACAGCATCCTGCCACAGGGAAGCGCCCTGGCACCCTGGCACTCCCACACTGGAATGTCTTGTGATTCCTCATGCCCAGCTACTGCAAACACCAACAGGCTCAGCAGATACCTCTGCATTTTTGAACTCTCACACTTTGATTAAAGACTTGTGAAACGGAAGCTAAGACTGCAGATGCAAGTAACACCAATGCAGAGAGAGCTAGGGATGGAGACTTATCTTCCAAACACACACATATATTTGAAGAGCATAACTAGCAAGCCTAAGCAAGGGGAAACTGTTACTTAGCAAAACTCCACTGATTTCTCAGAGTTTTCGGGGTGTTCCCAGGACAAGGAAGCCAAAGTAACAGGGAGGTAGAACAAAAACTTGTACAGCTGAAATAGGGACAAGAAATACAATCAGAGATTAAATTATAGTCAAGAAGAAAGGAACTACTTATGTATGGAAATAAAAATAAGAGATAACTTGGGATCTTAGTTGCTGTGAGAACAAAGACAACCAGGACTGAAAATGTTCAAGAACACCTCCACTTTTTCTTCTGGTAGCTTTCCAGCATACTTTTCCCTTAAATGAGAGGACATGAGCTCAAGTTGAACATAAGATTTACAGGAAGTCTGCAGGATGCTGAATAAACTTCAAGAGCAGCAAATAGTTTCAGTACATAAAGGCACCTCCACAGGACCAGCAAGACCTACAGAAGGGTCAATGTGGACAAATGTTCTGATGAGTCTATACCCAGCGGCACATACATAGATGTTACCAAGAATAGCTTCTGTTTTCAGATTACTAGCCACAAAAACAACAGCAGTAAAAGCACGGCAAAAAGTCTACACAAAAATCCTGTGTGAAGAAGCAAGAACTCACTTCAGTTTCAGCTGTTGCATATATTCCTCTCAGTGCCTCTGAGCTTGCACGTGTTGTTGAGGTCAAACTAGGAGGAAAAGAAGACAGTGTCAAAGCCCTGGACGTAACTATAGCCCCAAGAGGGTAACTCTTCAACATCACAGCAAACATAAATCGTCTACTCCCATTTCTCAGCCAAGCATTTGCCTGAATGCTGTCATCAAGCACTAAGTATGCGAAAAGTTTGTCCTGCACTAGGTAGTTAGATCAGCCTGGCAGATGGCCACTGGCCAGTTCAGACTGAATCATGAGCTTAAAAGTAGGTCACTCCAGAAAGGTGATGAATTCACCCCCATCTGACAGCAGCAAAATCTAAGTGCTCCAATTTGCAAGCCAGAAGAGATCTCCCCTGCTGTGCACAACCAGTGCATTTATACTCAGTTCACAGGCATCACTTTGGCTCAGCATTTCTGTAAAGGCTTTGCCAGCAAAGCCTTTGGCAGGTCTCTGGCAGTCAGTTTTCAAAAGCAAATTACCAGCAACTGTTGTCAGTGTGCCAGTTCCTAGAAATTACTTTCTTAGTTATCTGTGGGGGAATCCTTTCTACTTTCTTCTGACAGGAAACTTCTTGCCCTGTCCTGCCCTTTTAGGATGGGAAATGCAGATTTCCCACTACCCACAGGAAGGCTTTAGTGTACACACTGAACCTTGGCAAGCAATGCTTCAAAACACTCCCCTTGAAGGTATTCTTACCTCCCCAGCTACAGGGTACAGTTCAGTGGCAGGCTACATGAATATTGTCTGTGTGCTGAAACACTTCCCTGATGCACTGTAAGTGCCCCTCTAATGTGAACGAGATCCATGATATCCATATTTATATATTTTATACCAGAACAAAGTGGAACACACAAGTGTATTTGATAAACAGAAGAGTAAGTCTCGTTTTCACTTCACAAAAATATGAAGGGGTTTCTGCATGTGAATTTTGAAGTGGACTGATCAGAAGCTGAACCTGCTCAAAAACCTGCAGCAGACAGGCAGTGCTGTCTCCTGGCAAGCTGCCCAGCCAAAATAAAAGACACACCACCTTTCAATCCTTGGTAACTCCCTGTCCCAGAGCATAATTTAATTTATTGAAGTGAGCTGTAATAATACAAACTAAGCATCAAAGGTGAGCAGCACAGGCACAAGAAGGGTTTTTTTTAGAGCAGATTAATGGCAATACTGATGCTCATTATTTGTTCAAAGGAAGCCCTAAAAAGTTCATTTGTTTTAAAGACCTTCAAGGACAGTCATAGTCTCTGCTAGGAGGCTACAAAAATTTCAGATAGATTTTTCAGGTGAATGTAACTGTCTAGAGTTTTAGAGTTTAATGCTGAGATATCTGGGATCATGGACAGGTGGAATTTCTTTCCCTCTGCCTCTAGATCTAAATTACCCTATTTGATTTTAATGAGATGTATTTGTTTTAAAACTTGTATTATCTTGTTGAACATTTTTAGCTAAAACATCTAAAATTCTGAAGCTTTATTCCACATCTCTCTGTGACTTTGCATGAGGCCTGCTGTAAGTCTTTACTCTTTGGACCACAACACTGCATTTACAGAAAGGTAACTGCTAACTCCCAGACTTACCAAGAATATAAAATGCAGCCAAACAGAATCGTAGTACCCAAGCCAGTAACCAGGTTTTCATCTCTGTGCAGGCCTTGACTGAATTCAGGTACACAGATTGTGATATTCTGGTTGTTTTCATCCAGGACTTCAAAAACAAATAAAAAAACCAGTTTGCAGAGCTCATTTAATTGCATTTTAAAGTAATCTTCAGACCGAAGGCTTTAATTGAATTTTTATCATCTGACAGTAGGTAGGTAAATTTCAGTTGTTTCTGTCTATCTCTTAGAAAGATCACAGAGAAAAAAATGGGTAAATCTAACCTGGCAGACTGTGTTTCAGACAAAACAAAATGCAACTTAGTAGGGTAGTAAAATTTCCTGTCTGACCACAACAGACAAACAAGGAAAAAAAACAACTGTTTTGTGAACTAAGAAATAGGAAGCTGGAAGTCTGCCAACACTTCACCCAAGGCTACAAAACCATATGAGACCAAGACAGTACAGACCTCAGACCAGAAATCTCTTTAACAGCAAGGGTGCCTTGAAAACAACTATGAAATTCACAGTAAAAAGGTGGTCAGTAATTGCCCTGTTCTCAGACAAATCAATGTTAGGTAAGTTCATGGCAAACCTGAGTTACAGGGCCTGGGACCCCATAGTAAGTACCAGCACCTCACACCTTCTCTAGCACATGCCACTGCGAAAGCTGACAAGCAAATGTGGAGTCCTTATCACAGAGACAGGTGAAAAAGGAGCACCTCTGAGAGCAGATGATAACTGTGAAAATTCTCAGGCATGGGAAGACAAGGTCTGAGATTGTGCTTGATGCATACTCTAACAAATGCAATAACCACACTTGCAATATATACAAGAAGAATTAGAACATTCACTTAACTGCTGAAGACTTTGTTAAGCATGAAGCAACACAAGGCATATGATTTAATTCCACATATTACTTTCTTCCCTTCTTCTTCTTTTTACACTGTGGCAAGACTTCTGAGTAACTCAGATGCCTTCTAAATTCAACTTTATATTAATTAAAAACATGGCTAAAGTTCCATAAGTAAATTTTACACCTAAATACTGTCTGGTTTACTTCCTAACTCTAGAATACTCTTGCATGTATATCTGTACCTACACAAGTATGACAGACTTCTTCCCCCACCTCTCCCCTTTCTTTTTGAGAGGTGTCTGTGTAAACTTTTCCTTCCTGTCATTGGATGCATTTTCCTCTAGCTATTGTTGTTTCAGCTATTGAACACAAAAGTTGGGCAATAATATAAAGAAAGGGCATACTAACTGAAACCAGAAAAATCTTCTCTAAGTGAAAAGAATTCTTCCAATGCAAACATATGAATCTGACATTTATTTGGGTAAAGTTTGAACTGTGCTGTAAAGTCTTGCTCTGGTTTTGCTGTGTCAAGAACTTAAAACTCTAGTGAGTGCCATACTCCTGAACTGCCACACTAGAGGCTGAAAGGCAAGTGGAGTTCAAGAACTCTGCTGAAGAACAGCATCATCTCAGCTGCAGCATACCCCTTAGACATAACTCCAAGTCCTTTCTTGGAATATTTCCTCGCAAAATGAAATACAAGTGGTACTCAAGTTTTTGCTTCATTAGGAGTCCAGGCCTACCTAGCAGACTACTTCTAGGAGAAAAAAGGGTCATATTAGTATCCACTTTGATGGCCAACATCTACTAACTGGACCTTGTAAACTTTTAGATGGAGCTGATCACCCAGCTTCTTCCACAGTAATCCAAGAGCCATTTGCTCCAATCCTTTCCTATCACGTGACCTAACACATTATGTATTTTCTCATACTCAGTATTACGAGAACGTGTACTTGTCATAGGAGGAATAGACTACAAGACTTTGGGAAACTTGTTCCTAGGAAATGTTGCAACAGATGTAACTCACACAAGGAAAGTTAAGTGCCCTTAGACCAAAGCATTTAACACAGAGGGAGAATGTCAATTGCACAGTTTCTTGGCTGCACAGATTTATTTGTACCATTTGCAATTTTTTCTGTTAAGACTGTGAAAAATGCATATTATATAACTGGCTCTTCACAAATATTAAAAGGGATACTATATGTGTTAGGTTGGAAAGTTATATTGTATTAATTTCTTTGTAGTACTGTATTAATCCTTTTTAAAGTAATGGTGGTAAATATAGTTTTTAGGCTATAGCGTAATATTAAAATAGAAACTATGTGATGTAAGACACTTTCAGTAACTAGCTCAAGAAATGGATAAGATAACCAAGAAATTCTTTGCATACTGATAACAGTGACAAGACACGAAAAATTCCAAAGAATTATCAGGACTGTTTAGACTTCTTCAAGACTTCTAGGAGCCAAGAAACTGATTTTCAAAATGAAGGTGGGGGGTGGGCAGAAATTAAGGTAAGGACATCCTTTGTTTGAAAAGAATGTTTGCATCATGTATGAGATATATGAATATGCAACAGACTACTGCTTTTAAGGCTTAACCATTTGTTAGTGAGGTATGCTTTTGTGGCTTAGTTCCCAAGAGCATCCGGGCATCCGTAATTCTTTGCTTTTTATTGTCCTTTATTGTCCTAACTCTGATTGTCCAAATTCTTATTGCTCTAATTTTTATTACTATTTTTATAACTATTTTATTACTATTAAACTTTTAAAATATTAAAACAAGTGACGTGTTTTTCACATGTGCTATGTTGGAAAGTGCTGTATAAATCTCTTTTAAGTAGTGCTGTATTAATCTTTTTTTGAGTAGTGTGGTAAATATAGTTTGTGAAAAATGCATATTTTATGATTGGCTTTTCGCAAATGTTACAATGAATATTATATGTGTAATGTTGGAAAGTTATGCTGTATTAATTCTCTCAAGTAGTGTGTTGAATGTATTTTTAGGTTATAACACAATGTTAAAAGAGAAACTATACTAAGTAAGATACTTTTTAACTAGCTCAAGAAAGAGATGAGATAATCAAGGAATTCTTCGCACAAAGATAACAATTACAGAAACCCCTAAATTTTCCAGAGGAGGAGAATTTATGGCTTTCCTTATCAATAGAAATGAACTTCTTCAAGCCTGACTTAGACTCGAAGGCGCCTGGGGATTAACAGAAACTTTTTGACAAGTACCAGACGAATTTCTTGTTTTAAATAAAATTTATGCATAATCATGAAGTGTTTTGTATATGCAACAGGTTATTGCTTTTAAGGTTATTCCTTTGTTCACAAGGTGTGCTTGTCGTGGCTTAAGTGCCCGAGAGCATCCGGACGTCCGTAATTCTTTGCTTTTTATTGTCTTGTAATTGTCCTAACTCTAAATTTTTATTACTCTAATTGTATTACTATCTTTATAACCATTTTATTATTATTAAACTTTAAAAAATTTAAAAACCAAGTGATTGGTATTTTTCACATAGTTTTTAGGCTAAAGCATAATATTAAAACAGAAACTATGTGATGTAAGATGCTTTTTGTAACTACTGCAAGAAATAGAAAATATAATCAAGAAATTATTTGCATTATCTTCTTTGGATAGAGGTAACAGCAACAAGATGCCAACATTCCAAGAGAAGAATTATTGCCTCCTTATCAGGAACGCTCAAGACTTTGAGTAGCCAAGAAAATTGATTTACAAGATGAGGGAGAAAGCTAAAATTAAGCAGAAACACCTTGGTTTGAAAAGGAATGTTTGAATCATGTATGAGATAGATGAATATGCAACACGCTATTGCTTTTAAGGGGTAATCCTTTGTTAGCAAGGTGTGCTTTGTGGCAGAGTGCAAGGCACCCAGACGTCCGTAATTGTTTGCTTTTTATTGTCTCTTGTTATCCTAATTTTTATTACTATTTTCATTACTATTAAACTTCTAAAATTTTAAACACAAGTGAACGGCGTTTTTCACAAAGACCAAACCCAACACTTCTGTATCCCTGAGTCTTTTAATCCAGGTTTGCTAAATTCTTGCTTTTAATACACAACATGTTTAAAAGCATTTACATAAAGCATTAGATAACTTACTAGTTTCTGGTGGTTTGCTGGATAGTGCTGAGAAAGTGAGGTACATGACATAGCAGCTGATGACTCCTGACTGCAGCAAGCCAGAATGGGGCTGGCCTTTGCAAGAATGAGGAAAATTAGTTATTTTTATAGGCATGTTAGCAAACTGAAAAAGAAATTCATATCCTTTAAAGAACAGTGCATCTATCTTTTTTTTTTTTTTTCACTTAAGGCAGTTAATAAGTGTTTGAGGCAGTTTAGATATAGTTCCACTGTCCAATAAAGAGAAAAATGTCTATCCTTTAGTTCTGTGTTTTAAGAAAGCATTAGTGATTCTCATGTAAGTAAATAATCACCTCTGTGCTTTTGCCAAACACAGCTGCTTTTCAAAAGCTGCCACAATAGTTTTATTTGCCTGTAAAATCTCTGTTGGGAGTCACTCTACTATTTTCAGGCCCAATGTATGCAAGATACTAATAGCACACAAAGTATAAAATACTGCTGGCAACTCCACCCGGCCCAAATGATATATCCTAAGAAGTCAAAAGTAAATGGTAAAACAGTAGCGAGCTTGAGAGCTACCACTCTGACTTCGGTAAATTTCACAACACAGTGCCAGGCATCAGTAGGTGGGTGTTCTCTACACTATGTGCTTGATGGCACACCCAGAATGTCTCACATTTTTGCAGTTTCAGCAGTCAAGCTGACAATGAGCGACAGCACTTCACAATATAGATACAGAGTCAAAAGCAGCACCAACTCTGAACTATCATTAGATTTTCTGCCCAGACATGGCTTATGCCTCCAGGCACACAACTGTGGCAGCACCAAAAATCCAGGAGGGGAACAGGTCAGTGGACTCACGGTTCTGGACACAGGGCGATATGGCCACCAGGGACACAAAGAGGCACAGGCCGCCGTTCACTCCGATCAGGATTTTGTTGTACATGCAGCCCTCTGGGCGTGTGTAGAAAAGAGCCATGAGGACCAGAGCTGCTACAGCAATGGAGTACAGGATGAGAGTGACCAAGGCAAGCAGACCATTCCACACCTGCTTGTGGTTTGCACCTGCAGTCCTGGGGAGAGAGAGACAAGTATCTTATCTTTGTCTTCTCTTGCTGAGAACATAAAATTCTAACAGCTGAAGAGCTCACATCCTCAAACACAAAAGACAGTGTTTACTTTCCCGAAGCATGTGTGCGTCACTACGTCAGCACAGACTCTTGCAAGGTTCCTCCCCATGAAACAGAGGGAAACATTCCTTAGCATCAGAATTTCTTCTATACTATCACAATCAGCTCCTTCTGTAATTATAGCCCAGTGTAGACTCCTAGAACTCCCAGGAGATCTCTGGGAACAGCCCATCAGCATATCTCAGCTCAATACTTCAGGCAACTCCAAGTACCCCAGGCAACTCCAAGTACCCCATGCTGGGCTAGTGATTGGTGCTCTCCACCCAATGAAACCAGAGGCTTTACTGCTCATGGCATGGCCTCTCTTCTGCTCCTTGTACTATCTTGAAAGTTTTACTACTCTTTCACTCAAAAAGCCTCCTCTCCATTTGAGTCTAACCACCAGTCTCCCTCAGATAAAGAGTGGCCCATCTTGTTTTCCTTTCTTCACCTTCAGAACATCTCTTGCAAAGCCCACCAGGGTTTAAAAGGAGGAACTAAAACAGTTGTTTTGAAAGAATGGGCTGTTTTGTACATGGAAAGTTTTTTCAGTGGGGTTTTTTTTCCTGTGGTTTTGTAGAAACAGGACTTATTTTAAAAGAATATTTAATGTAAAGAGAGCTAAAAATAAATGCTGGTGGTGGAAGTCTTTCATCCACAAAAAACCAGCCACAGTAATTAGCACTAAAAATATCTGTGGTATAAGGAGTTCTCACCTCTTCCTCCCTGAAACAGGAATTTAACAAAGCCTCAGGTTTGCTAAAACTCTTTCTTAACAGGTATTTTAATTAGAACAAGAAAGAGTTGCAAGAGTTTGTAGAGGAGGAAATGTGAGACAGAAAGGGTGGAAGTGGAGGCAGAAGAATACATGTGGGAGGAAAACTTAAACATCTTAATTTGAAGAGACGTGAAGGGCTAGGACAGTAATAGAAGAGGTACTTGAACCAAAAATTAAGTCAGTGCCCAAATATTATATATCCAGGTTGATAATGTAATCTTGCATATTTAAATGACAAGAAAGAAGTTGAACACAAATTAGCAGTCTTCATTTGGGAAAGAAAATTGATGTGCATTAAGCTGACATAGAAAAAGCAGGATTTATCAGTTCACAACACTGCACACAGTTTCACTATTACATTTTGCAAATCCAGTTTTATTCTCTTGCACCACTCTACTTAGCAGATGAATTGTCATATAAAATATATAATAACTCAAAGTAAGAAATTTTTGCATCCACTACTACTTAATGGAAGCCAAGCAGTTCAGGTTAAGAATGTATCAGCAGAGTAGAAGTGAGCAATGGAGAAACATTTCTGTTGGGGAAGGAGAAAGTAGATTAAGCAAATATGAACAGCTCTGATTCAAGTGTCTTCTTTCAAAAATTACATCCAAGACATGTCTACATTCTTTGTTACAAGAAAAGTATTGGTCAGGAGTCCACCAGAATTTTAAGCAAATAACTACTTGCCCAACACATACCAATTTTTATTCCACTTGTGTGCGAACTCAACCAGCAGGATGAGCTGAATAGCAATGAAAAGGAACCCTCCTGTTGCTCCTACATAGCGCCAGGCTGCAAGGCAGAGAGGCAGAAAATAGGTCAAATGCCTTTCCCTTGAGATAAAATGGATTTATTGTCTATGCAGTGAAGCTGTTAATGTGGTTGAATATCTCAAGCTCACAAATGTAGCAGGAGATGGTAGATTTCAGATGAAAGGCCAGCTCAGTTAACTCAAAATTAGCTCCCTTATGAATTCAGGTTGCAACCTGCTACATTTTCAATAATCATGTCAGGACAGCTACAGTTTCCCTAACCTAGAAAATTTTTGTGGAGACTATGAGTTACTATGTTCAGACAGAAAATACTGAAACCTTTCTTTGTGACGGGCAGAAAGGAGGTGGTGTGAAGGCATTCCACGGGAATCTAAACCCCGAAATGGCAAGGTACTGGAACCCAGTCATTACTAAAACAGGCAATTTCTTCTCCTCCGGATTCCAGTACCACAGAAAAACAAAGGTGGGGTTTATCTATTCACAAATGCTGTTCCAAGCCACTCCCAAGGAACACTTAGTATTCACTGACTGGTTTTAGGACAGGTTATTTGGGTACTTGACTGTTGACCTACATATACTGCATTTGGGTAGCTGCTTGGATGTTTTGAACAACAGATTTCTTACATGCAACATCAGAAGTGTCTGAGCAAATACAGATACCTATTTTAATTTTTAGCTGTATATACAGCTTGCGCTGCTCTGCAGTACACAGCCTACAAATTACTCCAGGTGTGCAACTGATTTCAGTGAAGAAAAGACCAAGGAAGTGCATCAGCAAAATTCAGCCACATCCTCCTTCTACTGTGCTTTCTTTTTGAAAAAAAGCCTGTATAAGTTAAGTGGAAGAATGGAACAGTCAGGGTTCATTTCCATTAGCAGTTATGTAGATTTTTTTTTCTTACTCTATCATAAGCTCATTATTTAAAAGCAAGCAAAAATGTCATTGTCTGGTTTGCTAAACATATTGTATACACTTGACAAACTTCTTCAAACATACAAAACAAAAAAATGGATGAAGTTATTCTGTAAAAAAGCACATAAAAAATAGGCAGGGTACAAAGTGACATGTGTATTTGGGAATGGGAGAGTAGGAAAGGAGTGAATAATTAAATAGACAGACTCTCCTGATCTCCCTCTGCCACAGTATACTGCAGATGTTTATGGATCATTCACAGGGTATGATCAGCATAGCCAGTGTGGATTTAACATTACAACCCACAGAAACCTACTGCTTGCACATCATCTTCCTCCTCCATGATTAACAAACCACTTGGGAAACATGGCAAGAGATTTTATTTTTCAAGAAAAAAAAAGCAGTTGGAAGAATGATCCCCTCCCTCTAAAAAAAAAAAAAAAACCAAAATAAACCAACCAACCAAACAAAAGACAGTGTAAGTTTCTTGAAAGGAGGGGAGAACACCCCACAAACATACTATACCCAAACCATCTGTAAATTTCAAATTCAGGGGCAGTTTAGCAGGAGTCGCAGAATACAGTTTTGGAGTGAAAAGTCCTGAGCTAGTTTGGGGAAGAAAGTTTGTTATGCTGTATCTCCAGACTACATTAGACTGCTGTTGAGAATCAGCACAAAAAAGTTATGTTTCTCCTTTTCTGCAAACACATCAGTTCCTGAACATGTTTCACCAGCAAAGATGACAGGCAGTCTCAACTGCTCACGATCACTAGGCATTGTACTGCTACATCTAATCCAAACAGAATGGGTCCAAAGGACAAACACATACAGCCATCCCACAACTTCAGAGAGGACAACTGAAACTGAGCCAGGACCAAACAAACAGCAAAAGCTTCGAAGTTGAATTATACCTATCAGTAGTTTACTTGTAGTGGTTTTTACTTTAATTTCCCAGACTACTGTGCTCATACTCCGTCTGTCCACTCTATTCTCTTCCCCATGCTACCCCTTCCTCCTGCCCTTTTAAACATCCTGGCTAGAGCAGATGGGTGTTGAGAACAAGGTAACCAAGCAAGTCATGTGGAAGCAGGCAGCATACACAGCTGCTCCTTTCCTTTACTGATCCTATCCCATGCCCCATCACCTGTTCAGACCCAACAGCTTAAGGGCTTACAAGTACCTATAAGATGTACTTACTGCAAATGTAAGAGAACAAACTCATCTTGGTATCACCAGGATTTTTGCTCCTAGCCCACAAGACTCCTGTGATAAACTTCCCTCCCAGCTGGCACTTCAATACTGGGCTAGCACCAGCATGCCTGTGCTGTGCCAGCATTCCTTCCAAAACTGGAAATGCTTCTAATATGGCATTCTCAGCAGAGCACACATACCAGGGCCCAAGAACTCTGATTTTACTTTACTGCATGTATGCCCCCAGCCTGAAAATTATCATCCCAAATTGTTTTGGGGCACTGCAAGTTTCCAGGCCGCAAACACCAGTGCCCAGCAGGTTACTTTGCCTCATGGAGCACTGGCAGCTCTCCACTGTGCAGCCTGACTGCTGCACCATGCCAGAGCTACCTGCACAAGCCAAACTAATATGCAGCTCTGTGCTCTTGAGTGGACAACTCCTTCTGCACCATTATAGTTCCGTATTTCTTAACGAATTGGCAAGAATTCTTGAAGAATTGCTGCAATGGTAGGTATCATTACCTACCACTTTGGCCTGCTCTTGGTCAGAAAAAAGCATGCTGTTCCCTGCACATTCACATGAAGACCATGTCATTTGCACACACAGTGTTCCCCCAAACACTGTTTTTGCATCTGGCCTGTAAAGGCTTTACTTGAAGAAACAAGGCAATATCCATGTTGACCAGACCTCTCAGATTTCTAATCACTCACAAGATAGTAGAGAATGAAGCAGCATAACAAAACAAGAGGACATACCATTGAGAAAAGTGTCCTGATCAGGAATGAAGAAGGCTCCTGAGCACATTGCTGCCAGAATTATAAGTTTAATAAGCCAGAATCTGTATGAGAGAAGAAAACAAAAAAAACCATCTGGTTGTAATAGGAATTAGAGACTTTCAACTTTAGTACCACAAGAAATCTTTATTTAAAGCATAACAAGGAAACAAAACTGTCCTTTAAACTGATTACCACTTTACTTAGTTTTCACTTGACCATATTATTTCTAACAGTAAGAACAAAGTGAAGTTTTTTGAGTTTTGGGGTTTTTTTCTGTCTAGTACTACACCCAATTAGAAAGTTCATGGCACAAATTTGTAAAGAGATGTTAAAATTAGGCAATCAAACAAAAAACTCACCCATTATGAATGTATGCTCGGCAACTTTTGCTGTTGTTAATTTTGATGGTGAACAAGAAGAATAAAAAGAAGAAACAGGCCATTCCAAAACAGACTTTGTACACTGCAGAGTATCCCACCAACTTCTCACACATCTCACCTGCCTGAATACCCTCGCACATCTGCTTGTAGAAGGGAATCTGAAAAGCAGAACACATTATATATAAACTGTTAGAAAGGACACAAAGCACACATAAGCATGTCTACGAGTGTGCACTACTGACTTTTCACTGGCTTCACTGATTTAATATCTTTATATTATCAGTGAATAATAACTTTTCACTGATTTAATATCTTTCACTTTTGACACCCCTTCATCCTGGATTTCAGGGTTTAGGCAATATAACAATCTAAAACATAAGGGCCTGAACTCTTCAAGAGCCTTCACTCAACTATTTACAGATCCTTTGGGGTACAAGTCCATTTTCCTTCAGCTCTCCTGGTTCATGCCGTTCCTGCCCATTACTGCTTATTCCCTCACCCTAGGGACCTTCTCCCTTCTTCCCACGCTGTACAGCAAAAGACTCTGATCGCTTCAGTAATTCAGCTTAATGGAGACATACCAGGGGCTTTTGCTGCCCTGGCTGGAAATGCAGACTGAAACACACCCAAGTGTCACAGGGGCAGCAACCACCCTCCTCTCCATCACAGCTTCTGAAAGGGAGTTGTGCCAGTTGACCTGATTTTGTTCTAAATTAACAGAAAGATGGAATATTCCTGCCTCTCTTGATTCATTAAATATTTGCCTTTGAGGCCTTTCCCCGCAAAGGGGAAAACAAACAGCTGCACATTCTGGCTTCAGTTTCACCACATGAATATGATGCTGGGTGCTCAAAAAAACAGGTCTGTGTGGCCAGGACCTGCTGCTGTGAGGCACCTCTGTGTAGACATACGCTCCTCACAGCCAGAGAACCATTTAGCTGCACAGAAAAACAGGAATTTAATTAGAAAACCACTATCTATTTCAAAGAAAAAAGGGCCTCTCTTATGCTTACAACCTTCAGCTGAGGCTGGTAAGACCAGTTGAACAACATTATTAAGCCCTCTGGAGTTGACTGCTGCTATCCGTACAGGTGACTGGAGTATAGAGAAGCCAATGTGTAGCAGGACACAGCATGTATAAATCAACAGCTATGGCAAAGGAAAGGCCTTTATTCAGCAAGCAGGTCAGTACAGAAAGCCAACAAAGAAAGAATGACAGAATAGAACAGAATATCTGTGTGCTAGCCATCAGGCAGCATTCCCAGCAGGGTAGAAAGCCCTCTGAGATGCAGGAAACAAGTGATAAAGAAGTAAACTGCCAGCTTCCAGCCACCAGGCTCTGAAAGCCTACCTCTCTCACCAGGGTATGCACCTTCAGTCCATGTTCCAGGAATCCAAACCAGTCAGGTGCTCAACAACCCTGCTAGCAGTTTCTCAAAAAGAGGAGCTCACAACAACACTTGAGTGGCTGAGCTAAGGGTAGCAAACCTAACTACAATTTGGAGCTGATCTTCAGTGGGCTAGAACCAGCCAAGGAGATGAAAACTGCTGTTTCATCTGCTGTTGCATCACCAAAAGCACAGCTGTGTGGTGTTACAAGAATGGATTCAAGTTGGGCCACTCCGAGCTGCTCTTTCAGCAGTAACTTGGAGATTAGTAGCCACTGCGTAAAGAAGCTGGACATTAAACAAATAGCTATGCCTAACTTATATCCAAGAGGTTTTGGAAAGCTGCTGAGAAATTGTCTGGAGCATCAGCAACACTTTTTCCAGGTTTTGGAAAGCAATGAAATGTCAGACTGGGCAAACACACCAGCATTCAAAGTAAGCAAATGGATTGACTGGAATAATTATGAGAACTATCAATGCTACAGTGATGCCAGGGCAAGCCAAGGGGCCACAACAATGCCAGGGAAAGCAACTGGGCTATCAATTAATGCTTTCCTGTTCTTTATAATAACCATCTTCTTATAATAACCATCAATCAGGAGAGTTTAGAAAACAACATAATATATTAAAATATTTCTGGGAAAATTACTTATTTGTTTGACATAGATGATAGTACTCACCAAGGAGACAGATTTTTACAAGAGCTGTTCACTTTACTTACAAGATTTTCAGAATAAAACACAACAAAACAAAAACATCACAGAACTTGATTACTGACTAGCTAATTAGAAACAGATCTCTGGGTAGCCATAAATAGGCACCTTCTTTAATTGCATAGGTTTCTACAGAAATCTTGATGGGATTTTTGAACCTATGCATTCTTTCCTCCTGTAAGTATTAACTTCATTACAGGTCTGGCTGAGAGAAAATAGATGGATTCACAAGAACAATAGCTCAGTTTGCCCTAAATAAGCAACAAAGAGTTTAGCCACCATGTAGTATTCACCACACTATGCAGTAAAAAGTGATGGCTACAGAAACAGTCCCATGAGGCTGAATGCTCTTTTAGGAGACCCATGGTCCTGAATAAACAAAACAAGAATAAAACCAAATTCTTGGAGACCCTAACAGATACAACACACAAACACAATGCTGGGGACAATAGGACTGGTGTAATAAAAAGGGCATGTTTTTGTGAAAGGATGGTCTACTGCTGGGAACAATTTACCAAGGCTTATGTGACTTCACTGATAGACAAAAAAAAAAAAAGTGTCTTTTCAGTCTATATCTCTGAAACATGTTCAACTGCTGAGAAGGCTGCCCACCTTTAGCTTTGCCATGCTAAGCATTTGCTGGGTATTTTCGATAGCCATTAAGTCACATATTCATTATTTGCCAAGATACAGTGAAATAGCTACTTTTCTACCTTTAAAAGCAGTAGAAGCTAAATTCTTTGGCCTCCAAGCAGAGGACAAAGCATTCTTGTTGCAGAAACTCAGTATCCGCTCCAATAATACAAATGCTCAGCTGCTGTGAAAGCGATGATGTTATCACAGCAAAGCTGGCAATCTTCCAGCATGCACTGAAGCCCTCAGAGATGATCAACACTTGAGCAGCATCTACAGAAAGAGGATGTCCTGAACTTGCTCTCCTCTCAGTGCAGGCTGCAAGTACACAGAACCATCTTGGTGTAAGAAGCCAATACTTGGGCCTGGCCACCCCCGGGTGGGGTCTGTCAGCACCCACACATCTGTCTGTGTGAGCACAGGAGCATGGCAAAGCGCATCTGAGGGGAACAGGAAGGAAGAAGTGTGTAGAAACAGCCCTGGAGGACCCTGCCTTCACCTGGATGTCCTCATCCAAGGAGGGAGAACATGGCAGGCAAACTTCATTTAGGATGCACGAATGAAAATCTATGTAGGTGGGAAAGCAAGGGCAAAAAAACCCCACGTAAAATCACCTGTCCTGGGCAACTGAGAAATTAAATAAAAAAGCAAGAAGCAATCAGACCAGAACACATCATCACAAATCTAAGGCTAAATTTTTATCAGAAATACGCAATGGGCATCTGCACTCAGAATCCTTACTTTTGGTAGTGTATTTGGGGTTTAACATGTAACAATGCAACTAAGGGCCAATATATAAATCTAGAAGGGGAAATAAGCCTGAAAGTATGTTTTGCCAAAACATGCAACCACCTTGTACTGAAATGCTTTTACACAACTGAACTGAGTTTTACTGGTATTTATTTTCCTGAAAATATCTTTCTTATTTTTCGTTTCATTAATTAAGTAGGATATTAAATTACTAATGGATATTTTCAGACTGAAACCACTAGTTTTGAAAGGGCTTTAACATTAAAAATTTAACTTAAAAAAACCTAAACATTGTTTTGAGAGACCAAAACAATTCTTTCCCTTTTCTTCTCTAAATTATCCTTTCAAAGCCTCTGAAATGCAATTTTTTGCTTCAACAGAACACATGAGAGTGAAGTTGTATCTGCTTTTTTAAAAAACAGCATAACAAGAAAAAAGAAATAATATATGGATCAAGGTATAGAAGGACAATATGGAGTGTAAATCCATATTGGTCTTTTCTGTATTTCTGTCCCTGTCACTGGGTTCACATGTCTTGATTGAGGAATACCCAATCTTTTGCCTCGATATGAAATGTTGCTCTTGCAAAATCCATTTTACATTTTACTATCCAAAATTTTTCTGCAAATAACCATCATCTTTTTACCTGTTCCTCCACTGCCTCTTGCTTCTTTCCCCAGAGATCTACTACTGTAGACGTGGGAACTTACAGCAAAACAACCATGAGAAAAAAAAAACACCTCTCACTGACAAACGAGATTCCTTCCATGTAAGATCAGCATGAGTATTTGAACTCTACACTGGTAAAGGAGACACATGGTTCCTTGCCAAGACTACAGCTCTAAAAAGGACTGCACTACAATGTGAAATTTTATATTCTTTTCCTAAATACAAAATTAAAAAAAAAATCTGATTAAAATTAATCAATATCTGTTTTCTCTCTCAAAAAAAAAAGAGGGTGAGGTCCTAAAAATATCATGCAAAGTATTTGCTTACAGTCTGGCTTCAGGAGCTGGGAGTGTTCCATGACCTGGCCAAAAGCAAAAGAATCAGTAAGTGCACACCACTTTCAAAACACAGCTCATCTCTGAGAAGCTGAGACTGGTTAGTCTGAATAAGTATTTTCAGGGTGCACTCTATTAAAACTGTGCTGAATTAGCTTCAGGGGTCTTTGAACGTTTAACAGCCCTGAACATAATTATTAAATTAGAAAGCATATAAAGAAAGCCTACTTTCAGATGGTCCATTTCCCATTCAAAGACATCAAATGCTCTAAACTAAGACAGTGATTATCCTTCCACTTCAAACTAACAGCTACTCTTTGTGCCATTTCTTCCCACACTGAGCTTTCAAGACTATGAACTGGAAAAGAAATTTGGCAATACTGAAAAGCATGTTTTTGAAGGCTTCTTGAATCACTTCTCTGTTGGATAAAGAGTATTTTTTGTTAGGGATACAAGCTGTATTAAAGCCACACTACTGATGGAAAAGAACTTTATGAAATTTGGATATGAGCACGTAATTTGTCTCCCACACACTTAAGTTCCTTGGGTTATTCACTTTATTGCCAAGCTAAGCATCCAGTAAGTCAAAGCAATTCCTGACAAGCAATTTCAGCACGCACATGTTGAACAGTTTTTAAGCCACAGCTTACATGCAAGAATCATGTCTGTACCGGCTGCTCTTACAGGGTGGTCATCAACTTCTGGTGGCCTGGGGTAAAATGTGGCACTAGGATAACTCATACAAAGTGCTATTAAATGAAAGAAAATTAGGATAGAGCATACAAAAAAGGTACAATCGGAAGAAAGAAAGGTCATAGCCAGCAGAGCATAGAAGCCCCCAAATTAGCCTGATATAAACCCGCTGGTTCAACTGTGTTGCAGGAAGGGGGTGCTGCCACCAGCTTCTTCATCTGGGATGCTCTGGAAGGAAGTGTTGCATAGGCAACCAAAAGTCAAGTGCAGAATGTAACCAGAACATCAGCTTGTTCAGCAACTGGTTCAGTGAGGAGAGAGGCCTCACTGTGCAACCTCACTCTCTTAGGAGACGAGCACAAAACAACAAGATGCTCACTGATGGAAGCCTTCTGAGCCTCCAGGACAAGCACATATACAACCCCCAAAGCAGGCCCAATGGCGCATTTGATGCACCTTCATTTTTGAGAATTAAGCAATGCAGTCCTTGTTCCCTTTAGTTAAAAGCAGAGCTTTATTACTGTAGTTTGTAGTAGGTGAGAGAGAGCCACTTGGGTGGCTTATGAAGCCAAACCAAGTATATGGTACAACAGGACCAGTATGTGAGCATAAGCAGGCTGGTGAGCATTTAGCTTATATTAAGACTCTGAAAGAAACTTGAGTTTTAAAATCTAGCTTCAGCCACAGCTCCTTTTATGCTTCTGAAGCTCTCTAATTAAAAAGACAATTAGAGATGAACAGTATTTGTTGTGGTTAGAGGCCATGTGAACACAATGACACACTGAAGAAAACCCCTTGTAGAGGCTCTGCTGCATTGTGCTTTGCAGTAGTCTGTCACACCAGGAAGGCAGAATTAAAATTGCAACACTTGGAGAGTTATTTTCTAATTTGCTGATTCTGCTGCTAAACAACCAGAGACAAAAATCAAGGCTAGACGGAACTCATTTGTTCTACTAAAACAAGTTCCTCAATACTTCTCCCTCCTGTGACACTGCCTGCACAGCAAACCTGGGGTGGGCTCACTGCAGCTGATTTCTGCACTCAAGAGGAAGGATGCTAGGCCTTGGCTCTTCCTGTTGTGAAACATGCTTAGTGCGTGACAGGAAGATGCTGAGCATGGAAAAATCAAGAGACTGAGCATGGAAAATCATCCCATCTGGGTTTAGAAGTGGATGGGCGGAAGAAATTGACCACCTCTTCTGAGGGAGCACCCCTATAGACAAAGAGCTGTGGAATGATCCGCATTTTCTTCCAGGGCAGCAGTGACCACATCCCTGTTACTTACATGAGTTTTCATTGCATTAGCTACTGTCGTGGACATCATGACACAGCAGATGATGGTCACCAGGATGAAGTAAAGCGCGTACATGAAGCGGGTGCTGGTTGACTGTTTTATCTTGGGGCAGCATTTGCAGCACAAGGAACAAGCAGCAATACCGCAGCAGCAGGCCAACTGAAAAGTAAGACAAAAAACCACAAGTCAAAAACCCACCAAAACCCTCCATCTTAAGGTTTCTATTAGTTAGACAGGGAAGTTGGGAGACTTCCTGCAAAACTCCAGAATTTCTCAAGTCCTCCTCCCAGCTGAGTAGCATTTAAGTGGAAGCAGACTGTCTTGTTTATTAAAACTCAATAGCTTTAAGCACATCAGAGTCTAGCTTTCCCAGGTTTGCTAAGGATGAGAGACAGATTTCCCTGTGTATTTTAGTTTTCTACCAGCATCTGAGGGTCCACCAAGATAAAATCCACAAAACATAGCAAAACTCATGTAATTATTTTATTCAACAAGGAAAAAGGTACTGAATAAATCCTGAAAGGTATCTAGACTGAGGTTCATTATTTTCTTGCTGTCAGCAGTATCATTAACTTTCAAAGAACCTGGATTCACATTCCCTGCCTTCTACTTTTAGAAAAGTCATATATAAAATAAAAAGGTAAGCCTTACTTATATACATAAGGCAGCACTGTCCATGGCTAGGCCCTTACTTGCAATAGGCAGCAGCTCCATATGGTTCCTGTCTGTGCTTAACCCGCCAACCATGACCACAGGAGGGATTTTCAGCAGGCAGCCAGGAGCAGGGAGCCGCCCTCACAGGTCTCATTGCTGTCAACCCAGAGTAACCTCACGCCACCACACTCCCATTTACCACGCACTCCCTGAGGCTAGGTATGGTGTGCTGCCAGAGCATGGCACTTCAGCACATTCTTTTGTGCCAAGGCTGCTTCTTACTGGTGTTTCCTCAGCTTTTGGAGGGGCCATGGGAACATTCAGAGGACCTTCTGCTTTCAGCAAGCAATTGTACAAGGTGGATGCTTGCCAGAAGAGTGAAAATCCACAAGTGCCACACTTGAGTAGTCCAGGCAAACTTCATTAGTTGTATGTGTCTTCAGGCACCCAAGCATCATGCACTGTTTTCCTCCCAGGACACTTTCTCTTCCAGCGTCAAGGACTTGTCTGATTAATGTGAGGGGGGTTCATGTGTGTTTGCAGACACCCATATCTAACTCCACAGAATATCACAACCAAACTGGTTGTTCAAAGAGCCTCAAATCATTCTGAAGAAGTCTCTTGAAAAGACTCCCAGTTTATCAGTTCCTTGCTATGACTATCTCTGCAACATTCAAGGTCATACTTCCTGCCTTCAGCCCCCAGGAAGGGGGTGGCAGACAGGTCCCTCCCTTTCTCAACAGCAGCTCTTCAGTTGCAGAAGACATAAAATGGGGCCAGTCCAACCCAGCCCTCATGCTGCTCTTCTCTCACTTCACCACTGGATCTCATGCCAGAGGACACAGGGCCTCAAAGCATGCAGCTGCTAAAACTGCTGCTACTGCAGAACAGAAATCCTACCCAAAACACAGAGCTCCAGATATGGGCAGTAAACAGAATAGGCTCATGCACCAGCACTTAAGCTGGAAATTAAAAATACTATGTGCAAAAGCACATCATGCAACTATACTTTCAAAATAGAGGCTCTAGTGGCTGAATGGCAATTCTGTTTTTTATAGGTAGTGAAATTACATTACCTTTTAGAGCATCAACACAGGTCTAGGATGTAAGGAAGCTACAGCAAATTACTGACTCAGCAAACAAATGTGATAACATTTCAAAACAAATGCATACCAGAAATATGTAATTCACCCACTTCAGAATTTTAACAACAACAACAAAAAAGTAAGTCTGAAGGTCCTTTTAACATGAAAGGATTTGGTATCAGCCCAATCCAAAGTATCCACAATGAACTTGAACTGCTTGCCTTAGCTAACAACTACAGTGTGGGAGTAAAAAGGTATGTAGCTTTGGCATTTGTAAGGAGAAAAACATTTTCCTACACCAGGTGCTAGAGAGCTCTGCCAGTAAAATCTCATCTACATCCAGCAACGTCTGCTATTCTACTCCTGGGTCCTTGGAGTTGCTACTTAAAGCAACAAATGCTTAAACAGAATATGTAAGTCATTTATGTACTTTTCCACATTACTTAGACCTTAATGATAGTTTCTAATACTGTGCACATACCCTATAAATAGGAAATATTTGTGAAAAATACCAGTGTTTCCATCTTATTCCAGACGCATCTCTTCAAGCTCTCTGAATAGCCATGGAAACCATAGAAAGCTGGTTAGACTATTCAGCCACAGCCTCAAATTTGGTGGTTTGGGGTTTTTTTGTGAGGGTTTTTATTTTTTTTCTTTTTTAAACTGTACCTCTAACATTTCAGAGTAGGCCACAATGAAATAAGTGTTATCCAAAAATAAATGAGAAGAGTCTCTGTCCCAAAGACTAAGATGCTGGCCACAACCTACTGACCCAAGCGGATTCAAAGATATTATCTTAGGGTGACAAGACTTCAAAGCCCACATATACAAAGAGCCCTCTATTAAGTTTTGGTCAATGTGCAGCGATACTCTGATGCCACATCCTTTACTGCAGGCATGGTCCATCCTTTGCCTTTCAACTGCAGCAATGGTCTGCACACTGAAGGGCTCAAAACCCACTGCAAGCCAGCAACAAATTTTTCTCATGTTATAAAAAATAGACTAACAAAAAAAGAAAGTAATGTCAAAAAATCTTTTACAGATTTAGCTTATTATTAAAAGCTTCTCCAAAGAATGGAGTTCTGTATGAGGAAGATGCTGTGCAGTTTTTAGGACAGAGACAACCCAACCAACAATGAAGGTCTGTGAACACTGCCAGCAGGCAGGCCTTGTACGTACAGAGCTCCTTCAGAGTCTCATGAGCACCCCAAGCCCAGGTTCTCCAAGAGCCCAGCACAATGGCACCTGAAAGCCAGGTTGCTCTACCAGGAGTTTGTCATCCTGCATCAGGTTCTGGCTTCAAGTCCTTCCCAATCCAAAGGCTCCCAAAAGTCAGGCAGCAAGCACAGCCAGCCCAGCTCCCTCTAGCTTCACATCTCCTCAGCAGGGTGAACACCACAGTCTGACAATAATTACAAACAGTGGGCAAATATTTATGCTTTCCACAAACACTCACCATCAGCCAGCTCCCTCACACTAACCCATCATGATGCCACAGCATAGACTAGCCACCTGCTTTGCTCAGTGCTGTTCTTTCAGAGCTCACAGAGTACAGTGCCAACTTGCTGACACCCCAGAATCTGAAAGCGTAATATACTTGAAAACACATTTGAACTGCCTGGATGATGGCTGACTTGGCTGGTTTCACAAGAGCAGTGTGGAAAGCTGTGTGAGAAATATTTCTTTTAAAATATATTCAAAGCGCAGTTTCATAGACATTTCTTCTGGTAGCCAGGCTGGTTTAACAACCCCAGACTCAACCTAGCCTTTCTCCCAATGATACCAGAGTTGTAGGTGATCCCCATATAGGCCATTCACATAAGAGCTGGACTCAATGATCCTCGTGGGTCCCTTCCAACTGAGACTAATCTGTGACTCCTCTGCCAGCCACTCTTACCCCTGCTCCAGCACCTCATGAGCCCTGACAGTTCTGCTGAGGGTGACCAAATAAAGCAACCTAGTGGCAAGGTGTAAAAATTACATATCAACCCTTCTCAGCTGCTGATTTATTACACATCAGCAGCAACAGTTCTACTACTTCATGTGAGGGCACAGTGCATGGGCAAGAGGGGAAAGCAGAGCTGAATGTTTTGCAGCTGTCCTACACACCTTCTCCCTTCTCTGAACAGATGTTTCCAGTGGCGCTTTCCTACCACCTCATTCGAGTGCTGTAGGTGCCTGCCAATGCAAGGAACAGTAATTTTGACATTCACCCAGCAAAGAGCAGAAGTAAGCAGACACGTAACAGGCCTATTTCATGCAAACCACTTTTCCAAGTACCAGCAGGCACGGACATATTGAACAGCCCCATTTTAAAACAGCCTGGGGAGCACCTATGGTTAACAAGAGTTAGACAGGTTAACAAAACAGGGTAAAAGCAGGCTTACCAACTTGGAAGCAAACTATTGGTTCCCCAGAATAAGTACTTCGCCAACACACACTCAACATCTGCCACACACTCAAGTCTTGATTTTTGCAAGCTGTGATGTGATCTGATAAATCAGTGGAATGGGGTACGAGAGTAATGTTAAGCACATGTAACTGTTTATATACAAGCCTGAAAGTAAGAGAACCTATCTTGTGTGCTGCTTTTATAGAGACAATGAGATTTAAAGAACATATTTTCCGCATACATTTCCAAAAATACTTCAAAGGCTTTAGAAAATACTTTGTGTAGTCATTAAAGTAAGAGTTTCAGGATCAGTGCCCAAAATAGCCTATGGTATTTTTAAATTATATAAACCATAGGCAAGCATGAAGCTTATCACAACAAGGAATTTCCTTTTGGGAGACCTCAGCAGAAATGGTAAAAATAAAAGGGAATAAGAGCACAATGGAGAAAAATACCTGCATTCTTTAATGAAACAAAGACTTAGCAGCTTTTCATTTCCTCCTTCCTTACTGACAGCCTGGTGAGAACATCAAGGGAGAATGCGTGCCTTCCAGCCTGTCCAGGAGCACAGGAATGTGCCTTGCTGAAGTTTCTTTTCATGGGGGCCTAGAGCAGCTTAGTTTTTCATGCACTGCTTGATTATTTGACTACCAGCATTATCTGGGCCATAAGATTTGCAGATAATGCAGTCACCGAGCTGTTAACAGCAGCATCTATCAAAAACATCCCAACATCTACTCTCACAGCTACAGGCAGCATCCAAGCAGGATGGACAGGTAAAGCAGCCAGCGCTGCATGAAGAAGATTCTTAAGTGGCCACACACCTGCCCTTGCTCGGACTTTTGGTTTCATCTAGAAGCAAGTATTTCATTAGTGCACTGGTTTGTGAAAACAAAAGACGTCTGATGTCAGGTGTCCTGAGTGTTAGTAGCTGGTCTCAGACTATTACTGAAAACCGACTGCTGTTATGCATATGCATTTTCCAAAAGCTTCTTCAACAGGTCACATGATTACACAGCTGTTTGTCCCTCTGAAGTAACTAAACTGACCAAAAAGAAGGTTTTATTTTGTCCTTTGTCTGACCTAACTGGCTTTCTGCTGCTTGCTATTTAATATTCAGACTCACCATGTGACTTAAGACAAGAGGCTTTGTGAACCAACATACCAGTTAATCAACTGATGACCTATTTTGAGGAGCACACCTCACACTGTGCAAAATTGAGAACAAATTTCAGAGAAAAGCCAGCCAGCCCAGACGCTGCCCGAGTTGTGCTTTCTGACAAGGCTTTTCTGCCCTCAGCCATCATGGGGCAGAACTGCCATGCACCACCAAGCAGCTTGAAATACAGGCAAGAAAGCTACGCTGAGAGTTAAACCCTGGGTGAGCCACTGCTGGGCACCGGCAGAGCTTAAGTTAAGCTGGGCTGAGGGCGATTTGCTTCTGTCTCTCTGCACAAACGTTACTAACTGCTGACTCAGCTCAGCATTAGAAAATAACATCACTGCAAAATGTCTAAATTCAAGTCTGCTCAACTGCTCTTCTCCTGATGATTTTGGAAAATCAAGTCAATTGTTTAGTCTGATGTGAGCCTCACAGTGTATCATATCACCCATCTACTCTACTGAGCTATTTTCCTTTAGCATAGACCATCTGGATTTGACAGCAGTATGAGGAAAACTGTCCATCCCTGTGGTTACTTAAATCTGACACTGAAAAATGAAAAAAAAACCCACCTTCTAATTTGTCTGCTACAGTTTCCCAGGCACTGGTTCCTGGTGAGGCTTTCTTTACTAGCTTAGACAACCTTTTAATTTCCTGGTCTTTTCTCCCTGCTCATCAAAGAAGGAAACCAAAACATTTATCCTTAGTCTCATTTGAAGGCTTTAAGACTTCTCCTCCCAGCACCTAAGTCGTTCATGGTCTTTTTTCCCCAAAAAATTCAAATTTACCCAGTCCCTCCTACAAAACCATGGTAGTCCAACTGCAAAGAGTCCAGCAAGTCATTTGACTCCCCTCTTCAGGATACAGCCAGAAAGGGGGTGGGACTCAGCCTTGCAGCACTCCAAACACAAGGTGGGCAACCAGCTACACGGCCGTACTTAAAAAGTACGTATTGTATTTTTGCCATCCAGGTTACATCTGCTTCAATAGTAGTCTCTGCTCCACCAGTCCTTTCATCCATCTGTGTGCTTCTGGGAGCAATTTTAAATATCCTCTCGAGTCAGACCTGATCCTGAATCTTCTTTGCACTGATCCCTGGACATTCTTCACTGAGAGCAACCTCTGCTGGGTGACAGATTCACCATCCTTTCCTATAATTTCGCATTTCACAGTTTTCTCATCTGCAGGTAGTTTAAGCTCATGCTGCAGCCACTCCTCAGACTTTCACAGCAGAGGAGGTAATAACTGAGCAACTGAAAGATGAAAGAGAAGTGAGCAGCAGCAAAGTCTCGCAAATGGGGCTATCACTTCATACAGAAAGCAGATTTTCTCCAGGTTAGCTCTGATGTTCAAGACCAGGACTCAAGAGGCAGGATGGCACATGGTATAGCATGGCACATCACCAGGTAGAGAGAACAAAATGCAGGGCAGTAACTACCTAAGTCCAGGTACTACTGCACTGAAGAAGCAGTTAAAATGAAATTTTCATATGCATTGACTTAAAAGCACATAGCTGGAACAGCTGCTTTGCTTTTGAATGAACAGACAGCTTTGAGCTGTTTCATAAATATGCTGAGTCTTCAAAAGATGGTTTCAGCACTGAGTCCAAGAGGACTTTAAGGTGGGGAGTAAAAAAAGAAAAAAAAAAAAAAAAGAAAAAAAAACAACAACAACATTAACTGTACAAAGAGAGAAAGGCCAATAAACTGAGACAAAGCCTTAACGCTTGCTCATCCCTTCATATTAAAAACTACTTGTTCAAAGCATTGCTAAAGATGCTTCAGTTTACATCAATGTCACAACATTCACACACTTTTCCTGGCCAGCAGATTCAAAGTGGAGCCTGCTCACATCCTAACATTGTTTCTTGATGAGCATTTTTAAATATGCCTACATCTTCCTGATATAAGAAGTATTCCTGAACCACTGTTTTGTCAGTGACTGTAATAAGCCAAAAGAAAAACCCTTGAGACAGGTCTTTTCAGAAAACATGAAGAACAGTTCCTGTTAAAACTCAGTACCAGAGACTACAGGTTGATGTATTTTGGATCAGTGCTACTGGGCAGAAAGAAGAGCAAAATTTTATGTGTTCAGACTGTTAACAATTTTATGTGTTCAGACTGTTAACATTTATATGCTTAAGTACTTGAGCACACACCATCTTTAATTGCTGGAATGTCCAATTACTAAACTGCAAACACTAGTTCCTGCGTAGCTACCACTAATTAAAATGATGATGAGATCGCTGGTGTGTAGGTCTCCCTTCAAAATGGGTACAGAGACACCTTCCCCCACATGCCATCACGGGGACACCCTACAGATCCCCCCCTGCTCTGGGTGGCTCAGTGCCTCACTCCCTCATGCTGCAACATACTGATGCTGAAGCTTATTTCCTGGATAACTTGAACAAGGCAGCAGGTCAAATCTCATCAACAGAATGGTCAGCTGCAGCCTAAATATCTTGAAGGGTAGGCATTCAAAATGCTAAGACCTATTAGGGCCTGCACCCTAATGGTGGAGAAACAAATGGAAGTACCATTGATTGGGGTCCTTGAGAAGGACACAGGAAGCAACCTAAGATCCAACATCTTCACATGGCTAACTTGAGAAAATCATACACCCGCAGCATGTGTTTGGGATGAGAGCAGTCACTAGCTCCAATGAGACCTATAGCTTCCACCGTAGTCACAGCTCAGGCTTTCATCCCTGAATTAAGTATGTCTTGTACCTACAACTGCGAGTTGCTTCCATTGGAATAAAAGTACCAGTAATGGGAAAAACATATGCCGAAACAACCACACTTGCAAAAACTAAAATTAAACCAGCAGCAGTATTTAGATGCTTCGGCAGAAAAATACTCCTTTGCCTTTAAAATTGAAGGCCCTGTTCTTATACTGCCTTCACTCTACAGCTCTAGAGCTATGGTTATTTAAGATGTTTCTTTAAGCCCACAATACAACCAACTCATGGGATGCAAGAGAAAAAGTCTAAGAAAATAGGGAGCAATTGGAAATCAGGCAGAAATGAGAAAGACCATATTCTCCCTCTTAAGCAGTGACAGGGAAAGGATTCCAACTTAGAAATGCAATGTCAAATGATACAACACTTACAGGATCTCCCCATCTTTTGGTCACTTTTCCTTCCCATTTTGATCACTTTTGAATCCAGCAGTAAATTTTATCCTGCTATGGCAGGCAGATGAAACCTCCAAGATAAGTTTTTAAAGTTTTCTTGAAAATAGGCAAAGTTTTAGTGGAGGAAAGAATGATCTCTCAACCCCAAGCAAGGAAAAGGCTGCAACACAACTTCATATTTATTAGAAAGGGAATCAGCATGAGATACCAACCTCAATGGACAAAGCTGCAGGAAATCAGGCTTTGCTAATTCAATTATTCAGGAAACCATTTATTTAAAGAAACAACTCCATGTTTCTGCAAACAGGGAAAATAGTCCTTCACCAGGCTTTTTTTCCTAACATACTGGAGTATACTGCAATACCCTACATCTGACCTCAAACAGCTAGTTTCACTTTCTATCACAATTAGTAACAGCAGTGGCAGAGGTATGGAAATACCTGCAGCTAAATGTTCAGGTCAAACATACTAAACAAACCCCTGTAACCTAGGAAGACCATCTGCAAAACAAGAGATGGATTCTTGGGAGCACCATGTGGAGTGAAGCCAGGAGCACCACTGGCACCACCTCTCAGCACTGTGGTGCACCACACTACACATACGTACCGCAATGCTCCTGTGACCTCAGAGGACACAAATCTGGATGAGGATGACAGAACCACCCTTTTCACCATGTAATGAAAAGAGGAGACCATGGGGGACAGGACTGCAAGCCCCCTTCTCAATCTGCAGGTGCAAACAGGCAGTGCCAGAGAGGCGGGCAGTCCTGGAGTGCGCAGGCATGTCACTCCTTTACCCACAAGCTGTGAGTCACAGAAGTCAAAAGATGGACAAAGGTCAACCTTAAAAATATAGCAGCACTGTTTTTACCCCCCCTCCTTTTTTTTTCCTTAAAAAAAAAAAATCAGACTTATAATTCTGGGTAGAAAATGAAAACTTGATATTCTAACTTGTGGCATGTCTTTTATTTACTACCTGATATGATTTCTAAGTGCAGAACACTATTAAGGACATCTCTCAAGATTTAAAACACCTACAAAAACAGCTTCATAAGCTTGAACAGCTACCAGTTCCAACTGGAAAATTCATCTTCTTGAACAACCCAGCTACAAGATACCATCCACCCACCCAAAATGAATGTCAACGATCTAAATTACATTTATTGAACTCTGGAAAAAACACATTCATTGTAATAAAGGTTTTCTGCAACAGCTGCTTTCTTTAACCATGATCTCAACTTTATTCTCTTGAGAATAACTAGTGAAGAAAAGCCAAATATAAAATCCTGTTTCCTGTCAATTTAAGCAGAGTTTTTATGTAATCAAAAGCATTGTGAAGGCCCAAGCCAAACTGTATTCTCACTGCATTCTAAAAATAGGTCTATCAATGAGACACAAGCAAAAGAATAAACATTTAGCAAGCTTATTACAGCTCAGAAATCTAAATATCACAACTGTCTTCAAAGCAACGTTGTACACTGCCCAATAAAAAACAACTGCAGAAATTAAAGTTTATAAATGGCCAAATTCCTTCAAAGAAAGTTTCCAGGGTCTGCTTGGCAAGGATGCAAGTCACACAGTAATGTCCATTAAGATAATTTAAAATAATTTTGCAAATGCAAAATCAGCATAACTGAAATACAGTGCAGTCTGGCAGCTTGTCGTTATATTCTGTAGCAACAGGAATCTGGGCTGCAAAACCTGGATGCATTCATTCTGACAGGCACCTTCAACTAGACATTTAGCATAGTTTGACTCAAAAAAGTACCAATCACTTATCATCTACTTCACACCAGGTAATTTTTTTGGAGTGAAAATTAATTGTCATGTTAACTCACAATAAAATTTTGGTAACAGCTACAGACAAATGGCAATTACACACAAACAATTGCACTTAAATAGCTCAGAAAGGCAATACCAAAGTTCTCAGTCAGCTCTAGGAAAGCATATCCACAGACAGGCATACATAAGGTATCAACAAGGCAAAAATACTTGCCACAAAAAAATACTCATACTACAGGAGATCAAGCACATTAAACTACTATATTTTAGGAAAAAATCAGGGACCTAATATGGAAGCTGTTTTGTTTAACTTTTACAAAAGTTTCATCTTTCCTCAAGTACTTAATCTCTCTTTCTGGACATAAGGTTAACTTCATCTTCAGAGAAACACTGAAGGAGAGGCCAATTTCCTTCTTGATTTTCCAGCTTAACAGTACCCACAAAATGCCTGAGAAAGCTTGGATGAGACAGAATGAAGAACTCCTATCCCATCTGTTTTTCTTGTGTATTAATCATGTTATACAAACATGCCCTCATCAAGGTTGGAATAACTCAAGTAAAAAAGGCAAATACCATTTTTCATTTTAAAAATGTGACACTGCATACTATTGAAACGTTCCTTATGCTGTTTATTATCATAACCTATAAAAAGGCTATCCACACTATGTTTGCTGGTGTAACTCCAGCAATATGTCCTATTTAGCATAGACAAGTCTTACATCAAAAGTAGTGCATGAGCCAGCAGAATAAATCTCCCCAGAGATTTCTGGCACTATGACTACATTCAGCTTAGGGCTGTCGCTTCACCTTCAACAACAATAAGGAGTTCAGTTTATTTACTATTCTAAAGTGACATATCTGTGTCAATGAAACACATTACTATCAGGGATTACTACACAGGGTAGGGACAGAGGCTTTAAGAATGTCTCAAGGGTTGGTCACACTAAAGCCATGCCATTCACCACTGAGCATCACAACAGTTTCATCTTCTTGGTAATTTAAGTTACTTCTCCAGGAGCTACACCAAAAAAAAAAAAGCACAATGAAAATGCAAAAAGCCACAACCCACTGTAGTAACAGCACCTACTAACTGCACTCAGTTGAGCTGCTCCACAACTTGTTTCACACGCTGCCAAAATGGTTATGAAGCAGCAGTCAGGGAGGCCCCTGCATTAAGAAGCATATTAGCAAATATAGTTACTGATGTCCTGCAGGTCCACAGGACTGTGTGGGGAGGCTCAGAGCAGCTCCCAGAGGGCAAGCAAGTGGATGCATGCTCAGCAATCCTCCTGTCCCTGAAGACTGAAAGAACCACAGACGAAAGACCAAATCTACCCCAGGATTTCAAACTACAGGAAAGATGCAACATTTTTCCCAGGTGGTTCATAAAAGAGCAAGAGAATAATCAGATTCTAAGGGTGGACAGAGTGAGCAAAGGAAAACAAATACCAATAGAATTAGGACCATAAGGTATTTAAATATGTAAAACAACAGGAATAAGCTCACTGGCTAGTCTGCTGCAGATAGAAGTAGGGTTTCTATTGCAGAAACAGAGATTTATGAAAATTAATCACAAAATGAAGTGCTGAGGTAAGATGTCTAACATCACACCAGAGAGACAACTATTAGGAACAGAAGTCCTTTCCTTAAGTGCAACCAAGAAGCAGATCTGGAAAGGGCCTCACTAATGCCTATCTCTTCCAAGTCATGATCCTTCATCTATGGAATTGATTTAAATAGGAAAACAGGTGCACCATGGAAAGATGAGAAGTTCTCAATCCTCACCCCATGGCTACTGAACAGTGCAGGTCCTGCCTGCAGTGCCCTCCATCACCACTTGCTCTCATCTCTCACTTCCTCTGCCAGCACCTGAATATACTGAAACCTTCCACAAGCCGAATTTAAAGGAGTTTGTGAAAGGGTCTGAGGACTGACAGGCAGCCAGGGGCTATGAGATTAGCTAAGTGCGTTCCAATTCTTATACCATGTGGTGTCATCTGCCCACCACCTGCAGCCAGTGGCTATTACCCAACCGCCTCCTACAGTAGCTCTAAAGGATCTGTTGCTCCCTTGCGAATTGCTCCTTGCCGCGTAGGGCTTTGGGAAGGCCTCTCTCCATGTCCGCGCCTCCATCCGCATGCCGCTGTCCTGCTGCGGGCGCCGGTGCGCGGAGCGGCTCCCGCCTGTCCGCACACACGTCGGGACAGCCTGTGCCCAGCCTCCCTCCAAACACGAGGGGAATCCACCCAGGAAACTGGCAATAACACCACTGTGGGCACCCGGAGAGTCTGGACAGGCACCCTGGCTCGCTGCGAGGGCTGCTTTTCCTCTACCACGCCGACGGCCCGGGGAGCCGGGCGCACAGCCCGATTCGGAGCCCGCCGAGCCGCGGCCGCAGGGACGGCCCTTGCCCACCCCGGCCTCTGCTCCCGCGGAGAGTACCCATCGTCCCGGTCCCGCCGGCCGCTTCTCGGGACCTCCTTCCCCGGGACCTCGTTCCCCGGGACCTCACTCCCCACCGCGGCCGCGGAGCTCCCGGGCGGGTCCTCCGCGGGAATGTCCGCCCGCACACCTGCCACGCTCCCCGCGCCCCCGACCCTACCTGGCCGGCGCAGCAGCGAGCGGACATGCTGGTGGAACTGGCCGACGCGGCTCCCCTGCTGCTCCCGCATACAGGAGCGCGCAGGGCTGGGATGTCCTGGGATGGGCAGGGCAGCGCGGGGCGCCGCGGGCGGAGCGGCACCGCCTCTGCCCCGCTGCCGGCCCGGCCCGGCCCCGCCACCCGGCTTCCGCTGTCGTCAGGCCGCGTGTGAGCTTCGCTACCGCGCTCGCTGAGTCAGCAGGAGCGGCGGCAGCTGCCATGCGGAGGGTGGATCCCAGTGGGGCCATGCGCGGCAGGCTGTCCTGCTCGCAAGGACACTGCTGGCATCACTTGCCTGCTAATATACTTACTAAAACACCTGGTTTTAGCTGGGATCTAATAAATTCAGTGAATAGGGCATTTAAACATGCGGATCTTAAGAGGCCGGGCACCTAATTGAAGTTTAACGCTGTAGTGCACCAACCCCGGTGCAAGCTGCTTTGGCGCATCGCAGGGCCGGCGCACACGCCCGTTCCTGCGTGGAAAAGCCATGTTTGTTCCAAGGACAGCTGTAAGGCCGTGCTTTCCTAACAGGAGCTGAGACCTTTTCTCGATGTTTCCAAAATACTTTCTCCAGCCTCAGTCGCTAAAAATCATGGGCAGTACTAGGCAGTAGCCAAGGATTTCTCAGCTTCCCATGTGATGACAGGAACTGCAAAGCCAAATTCAGATATGACAGGCGTCATCATATCAGATGAATGTGTCTTTACAAACACACTGCTTGTAGATAAGGACAGAGATTGATAGATAAGGAAATAACGAGAGAACCCATTAACTTTAGAAAGCTTTACTAATTTATGCAGACAGCTGCTCAGCCAAGGTCGTGCCAAACGCCTGAATTTTGTGGAGAAGAACAAAGACTTGATAGAGGTATGAATATTATCTTCTCTGCCTAGGGCAGACTTAAAACTAATTTTAATGATCATGTATGTTCTAAAGGAGGGCTACATATTAAGGAGATGTGTTGTAGTTTGTGAAAAATGCCAATCACATGGGGTTTTTTTAATTTTAAAAGTTTATTAGTAATAAAATAGTTATAAAAACAGTAATAAAATTAGAGTAATAAAATTTGGACAGTGAGAATTAGGACACTACGAGACAATAAAAAGAAAAGAATTACAGACGTCCGGATGTTTTTGGGCACTAAGCTGCCAAAAATATGCCTTGTGAACAAAGGAATAACCCTTAAAAGCAATAGCCTGTTGCATATTCATATATCTCATACATGATGCATAAATTCCTTGCAAATTAAGAATTTTTCTGGTTTTTGTCAACTTCTTCCTCTTAATCCTTGTGGTTCCATAAAGACGGAGAGAAGGTGGAAGAATGTTTGTCTTTTCTGATAAGGAGGCAGTAACTCTAGGTTTCCTGTTGCTGTTATCTCTGTGCAAAGAGTTTCTTGATTATCTTATCCCTTTCTTGAGCTAGTAAAAAAATATCTTACAATGCATAGTTTCTATTTTAACATTATGTTGTAACCTAAAACTATATTTAACACACTACTTAAAAAGGATTAAAAAAGTATTACAAAATAACCCTCCATAATACATATAGTGTTCAGTTTAATATTTACGAAGAGCCAATCATTTAATCTGCATTTTTCACATAGATGGATGGGGAAGTCTGTACTTTCACAGGACTCCTCTGTCTCCTTTGTGGACACTAACCTGTAGCAACACAAATTTTCTGCACAGATAGGAATTACTACTGCAAAGCTATGAAAAGTAGAAAATTAAGGACTCTGGAAAGACCCCGGTCTTGACTGCTTTGTGTCCTTCTGTGTGTGTGTGTGTGTGTGTGCACGTTGTAATATTTAATACAACTATTTTAAACTCTATTTATAGTCCTAACTGCTCTTACTTTATGAATTCAGTGCAACTAAAAGCTATTATCATGAATAGGGGTATGTATGTGTAGATAATGTAGCAACACTTACCAAGGAAACTGGGATGGATTGCAGGATGCAAAACCCCTTCCTCTTTCCTCATGTATGCAAACAAATGGAGTTGATGCTTCAGGAAGTGGATCATATGATGAATCAGCATTACATAAGTTGGTGTTACACTAGGGACTGAAGTACAGTTAATAAAAACCAGATATGAACTTTGTTTTTAATGGTGCTCCAAAAACTGCATATACTCAGCTAGAGACAAGGTATTTACCACTCTTACAAGATTAATTCTGTCAACCAGATGGTTATTAAACTGCAAAGGACACCAGTTTGTGGGCATCTGAGAGGACCCCAGCACAGTTCAGGCACTGATGTGGCTGATGCTCGTGCTTTGTAGAAGCAGCAAAAGTCCCAACCTCAGGTGAGGACTCCTCAAGCCAGGACTAGGGCTGGAGACTCAGCACACCTTCTTTGATTTGTAGCTCCTTTCCCCAGAAGCTGCAGAGATAGACTCAAGAATTGAACAAGGATCAGAAAAG
This sequence comes from Vidua macroura, assembly GCF_024509145.1. NCBI lineage: Eukaryota > Metazoa > Chordata > Aves > Passeriformes > Viduidae > Vidua > Vidua macroura. The sequence continues at coordinate 28,159,205 of NC_071611.1, forward strand.
CAGCATGACCAGCCAACAGACAGTGGAAAACCACTGGTGTGTTTAACTTTGAAACACAGTCAGCTTCCCGAAGAATGTGGTTAAGACATGGGAACACAAGGATCACAGAATAGTGAAAACTCAGCAAAACTGCAGTCATCTTCTATTTCTGTTCCAGGTTTCTTATACAATTGCAAGAAATTGTCTGGTCAGGCTTTGCTTAATTTCCACATCTGCAAAATCAACTCGAGACATGAAGGAGAATCTGAGGTTTAATTTAAAAATTAAGCTGTCTTACAAAGAGAGACCGGTGAAAGTGATGTATGGGCATGGTAGAAGACTACGAGGGGCTGTACCACACGTCAGCATGTCTGCGATAGCAACAAGCATTCACTGCTTGGGGAGCACCATTAAATCACTGCTCTGTGCAGATCTGTTAATGTCAGCCAGTGCTGTTATGAACAAACCCAGCCTCTGCACTGAAGAAAACAGCAGAGCTCTGTAATGGCTTTCCAATCAGTTAGAGCACCCTAGAGCTCTGGGATGTGTGCCTTGGTATTTTCAGTAAAAATTCATCACCAGAAAGGCTTGAACTTCTCTGCTCTGTTGCTGCCAAACATTATGCAGACTAATAGCAAAGCAGTGTGCAGATATTACAACATGGAAAGAACTGTCACTCTCAAACTATCAGTGCATTTAGAATAAGGTTTATCCATCAAATACACTTTCTAAAATCAGAGAAGACTGATCTGATTTACTGGGCAGAAATCTTCAGCCAGCAGTAATTCCTGCCTCAAAATCTTCCTTTTGGCAGGGGGCCTCTTTGTAGAGACGCTAATTCTGATTTAGGGCTTTCAAGTGACAGAGAATTCACTGCATTAGAAGGGAAAGGCAAGATGCCTTGGTCTTGCTTTGTATGGGGAATTTTATGCACATGGACTTAGAGAGTTATAGTAAGTCAGGAAGAAGGGAGGCATGGAGTGTCCCCGCAGGACAAAAGAGAGTCAAGGAGTACCCAAGAACTGACTTAAAACTCTGATCTCCATTCAGGTGCCAGGGAGCAAAGAAGGAAGGAAAGCATTGGGTTAGGAGTAGTAACCATGGGGCAATTCTCAGGAAAACCCCTAGTTAGAAGCCAGTTGTGCCCTGGGAGCTGTGATAAATGGATGTGATTCATGCTGAATAAGTTGTAATTATAGCAGTAATTTGGGAAAATAATTGGAAAAGTATATGTGATTGGTGTTATGAAGCAGATGGGTTTCTTCAAGAAACCCATGTGGGAAGCAGGATGCAGGAGTTGGATTCTGCCTTGGGAATGGAGAAAGTCAGGAACTGACTCCCAAACTAAAATCGGTATCAACTAAAATGAAAAGATAACTTCCAGAGCAGGATCAACCTTGAATATTAATAAAAACGGGACCATTCCAGATAGGGAACCTAAAATAGTGATCTTATCTATGAAATAATAAGGCTCATTTGGAACATAATGCTTGCTTATATAACATCAAGCTCAATGTGCACATGCAACCTGCCAGGTCATTCAGAGGACAGCGAGGAAGACAGTGAGCCTTCCTCTGAAAAGACCACTAAAGAGCCAAGAAGACCCCTTAACAAGAAGAGGCGCATGCACTATGCAGTTATAGTGATGTAGGTTTCAAGAATCGAAAATGGGAGGAGATTTACAGGAACTATTGATGAATATGCATTAGCATAAAATATAAAAGTTGTGCTTGGATTCTTTTGCCTTTTGTACGGGAGGCAGGGTAGGAAGCCCTCCCGTACCCCGGTTGGTTTTGCTTATGCTTGATCCGAACCACTGCCAAATAACTCTTTGTAACTACTTCATTATATTTGATTGTATTATTATTTTATACCTCAGTTAAAAATTACGGACATCTGGGTATTTTGGGGCACTAAGCTGCTAAATTTTAATCTTTTGGTTTATGAAATTGGACATATGGGACCCCATTTATAACAGAGCAAACCATTCTCCTCACCAGAATGTGCACAGGCGAAGCAGAAGAATCTGAAGGCCTTGAAGCATGTCACTTTTAGGCAGCCCACAAGATAGCCAACCCATTTTTAGACATACTGGTAACCTCTGGCACATCAGCTTTGCTCAGGTCACTGGGACAGGCATTATTACCCTCAGATGACAACCATGGTTTCACTTGAATTTGTTGCACCTTTACACATAACCGCTTTACTCTTGCCCCACTCATTGCTGCATGGACTGTTGTTACAGAAGCAGAGGTTCTCACCGTATTCCTTCACTGTGAGAAGAATGCACTGCCTCTACAGAGAACTCAAGATGTTTGTGGTGAAGCAGAAAGCTTTTTGGCATAGCACAGGGAAATCATTACTTATCAGGAATGCTCAAAGATACTCTGCTTTTTCAGTATGAACCAGCTCAGTGTATTTCAGGATAAGAACATTAGGAATTATATTGTTCTCATCTTCTGAAAGAAAACTACAATTCAGAATTATGCTTTCAAAGTTATTTATTTTCCATTTTTTCTCAGTAATCAAACAGTTTTGGTTTGTGTCAATTGGCAAAATGAAGAGCACAAAATGTTTGCATCCAATGATAAGGAGAAATACACCATTTGGCTGTTTTTCAGGTGAAATTAAATATGGCTTTTTTTTTTTCCAAATGTGTATGCAAGCAGAAAGAAAAAAGAAAACCATATCATTACATGTTGAGGTGGTCGCTTCTGTAAATTTAGAATTTGTATGCCTGTTAAAACAAAAGACTTAAAATTGCTTTTTAAGAAAATGTGTATTTTGCTTGAGCCTAGTAGTTAAGAAACCAAACAAAAACATGGTTATGGGAAGGAAAAGAAATGTCTACATGTTGCAGTTCATGTTTTATGTTTATTTTATTAAGCTGATTGTTAGATGGCCTGTTCTATTATCCCCCCTGTTTTCCCCTAGTTGGTATCTTCCTAAGTTGTGCCCTCCTTTCCAGCTGTCCTTCAAGGTGTCCCCTCCTCTTGTTCCAGACTCTTCCCTGCCTGTCAAGGTAACCCTGCCCCTTCTACACTGCTTACCAAAGCAATCCTGTCCCTTGTTCTAGAACATTCCCTGCCATTCATTCTCCAGACCAATCCCCAACTAAGACCTCTCTCCTCCCCCTATCCTGATTAGTTGTTACCCCAAAGCTCCACCTCTGGTATTATCCCATTGCTTCTCATTTTGTGTACATCCCCTGTTTTGCTATGCTTGAAAATTCCATGCACAGAAGTCCTCAGGGGATTTCCTTGTTCTGGTTTCTCTGACCTTGTTAAAGTGTGTTGGCACTTTACAGTGTGAGAGACTCCTCTTTCTTCTTTTCCCACTCTGTGCCCCGCTGCTTAGGAGCACTGCTTCTGTGTTTAGAGCTTCGATAGCTTTATAGTTCAGCCTGTGGCTCTACCCCAGACAGGGCATGTAATAAAAAGGTCTTTGTTCATCAAAACGAACATTGAAAGAAAATAAGAATTTAAACTGAATAGAGAATTTCAGACTGTGAGAAGAGAAAGAGGAGAAAAAAAAAAGGGGGGGGTTTGATAAACAACAAGTATTCTGCTTAAGAATTGTGCAAATGCAGCTAGCACAGAAGACTGTGTAACTAACTATATACAAGCTAACTTTTAGACCAAGGACAACCGGCAAAGAAGATAAGGAGCCTTCATCCCTATGATCACCAAGGGCAGAGAGAAAAAGGACCCCCTAGCAACCAATTGCACCGGCGCAGAGTGCATCGAGAGAAAATACGTCAACCGAAAAAGAGGGGGGACTATAAAAACAAAAAGGTCAAAGGGGGAAGGTGCGCCGTGGCAGAGTGGAAACTCCCCGGCCGCCCAGCGCTGTTTTTTGCTTAATACCGCTTGCTTAATAAATTCTTGTTAATTGATTTATCTATAATTAGCCTCCCCAATTGACTTTGTCCATAACAAATTTGGTGCCGTGACTCGGATAAGGGCAAACGGGCAGGAATTCCTAATCAGGGAGGCGCCCCGCTGCCTTTTCAGCGGCCCTGGTGCAGGCTTTTCCTTCTCGGGCCCTTACCGACGAACCTAAATTCGGTATTAAGCAAAAGGGATACCGGTAACCCCGTAATCTTTGTGCACGAAGCCCGGGCGAAGACGCAGGACAGCGTGAGTATAAAAGTGGGATCCGCTCGGTTGGGGTTGGGATCCCAGGACATAACGTACGAGACGTCCTTTTAGGACGAGGCAAGTGTGGACCTCTAAGTAGTGCGGTTTCCAGACCCCGAGAGGGGCTGGGCCACGAACAGGGGGCCGCGAGTGTGTGTGTGTGTGAAGGTGTCCTGGAAGATGGGACAGAGGAAAAGCAAGCCCTCTGATTCCATGGGGACGGGGACCCCAGTAAAGTTTCCTCAGATACCACCTGACAGTCCATTAGGTTTAATAATAAAATCTTGGGATGAATACCCTTCAAGAAAAGGGAAGGATAGGGCAAAAATGATACATTATTGTATGGAAGTATGGGGAGGGAAACAAATCTGTGGTGATAATTTATTTTGGCCAGTGTTTGGAAGATTCGAGGACTGGATTTGCCAGTCATTAAACATTTATGTAAATTCTAAAGAACCTTTTGATATGGAAGAGCGCAAGTACGCTGCTCTCTGGATAGTGGGGGAAACAAGAGCAAAACTTTTTGCCTTAAGCACCCAGGGAGAAAAAAAAAAAAAAAAGAAGAAAAATAAAAAGCCTGAGGAGGTTCCAACTGCACCCCCTCTACCATACATACCTCCCCCTCCTCCACCTCCACCAGCACCACCAGTAGTCTACCCCAATTTAGATCAAGGGGGGGATCTTGAAAACCAGGAAGTAGAAGTCCTGGAACCGGTCCCTGAGGAAAATCGTCGTGTTACTCGTAGCCTAACAAGGGGGAAAAGCGAGAGGGAAAGGCAAGCTCTATATCCATTAAGGGAAGTAGCTTTGGGAATGATCCCTAATCCTAATGCTGGTCAGCAGGGACAACCAGCCCAAATTCCGGGAATAGGTTATGTGGAGGTACCTCTTAATTCAGGAGATGTGAGGGAGCTCAAGAAAGAAATGGGACATCTATTGGAAGACCCCCTCGGAGTTGCAGAGCGGGTGGATCAGTTTCTGGGGCCCAATGTGTATACGTGGGATGAAATGCAGTCAATACTGGGGATTTTATTCACATCTGAGGAGCGAGGGATGATCAGGACGGCCGGTCTGAGGATTTGGGATAGAGACCATCAGGCAGGACCCCAAGCAGATACTAAATGGCCTTTACAGCGTCCTAATTGGGATAAGCAGGATCCCCTGCATAGGACACATATGGCAGACTTAAGAACAATTCTTATCCAGGGGATCAGAGAATCAGTCCCTAAGGGGCAGAATGTGAATAAAGCTTTTTGTGAGAGTCAAAAGAAAGATGAGGACCCCACGGAATGGTTAGGATGGCTCCGGAGATCTTTTCAGCTGTACTCCGGAGCAAACCCTGACACTCCGGAAGGACAGATGTTGTTAAAGACCCAGTTTGTGGCCAGAGCCTGGCCTGATATTAGGAGAAAATTGGAAAAGATTGAGGATTGGCATGGTAGAGGCCTGGATGAATTGTTGCGGGAAGCTCAGAAAGTGTATGTACGGAGAGAGGAGGAAGGACATAGGAAACAAGCAAGAGTGATGATGGCTGTGGTACGTGAAGGGCAGAGGGGAACGTTTAGTCAGTTCCAGGGAAGTAAGCTGAAGGGCCAGAAGGTAGAAGAAGGGAGAAGAGAAAAGGAGAGTGGACAAGGAAGCTGCTTTTATTGTGGTAAGAGAGGGCATTTTCGGCGGGAATGCAGAAAAAGGTTGGCAGATGAAAAGCAATTCAAGGAAGATTGAGGGGGTCAGGGGCTCTATTTGCTGGGGACCCAGGAAAAAACAGAGCCCCTGGTAAAACTAAAAATTGGTCCCCAGCAGCAAGAATATGAGTTTCTTGTGGACTCAGGAGCTGAGAGATCAACGGTTCAAACCCTTCCCTCAGGGTGTAAATTATCAAGAGAAACAATACAGGTAGTTGGGGCAAAAGGGGAAGCCTTTAAAGTGCCTGTAATCAAAGACGTGATTTTTGAAACCAGCTCCAAAATAGGTATAAGGTCACTGTTGTTAGTTCCAGAGGCTGACTATAACTTACTGGGACGAGATTTGATGATTGAATTAGGAATTGGAATCGACATAAATGACAAGAAGCTAAATATTAAATTATGTCCTCTTCGGGTAGAGGACGAACAGAAAATTAACCCTGAAGTGTGGTATACCCCAGAAAAAGCTGGCCGATTGGACATAAAACCTTTTGAGATAATATTAAGAAATCCTGAAGTCCCAGTTAGAGTTAAGCAGTACCCAATTCCAAATGAAGGAAGGAAAGGGGTCAAACCTGAAATTGAAAGATTAAAAGCACAAGGGTTATTAGAACCCTGCATGTCCCCTTTTAATACTCCTATCCTTCCTGTTAAAAAACCCGATGGGAAATACCGTTTGGTACATGACTTACGAGAAATTAACAAAAGGACTGTAGAAAGATTCCCTGTAGTAACTAACCCTCATACTTTATTAAGTCAGTTAGGCCCCGAAAATCAGTGGTATAGTGTTATAGATTTAAAGGATGCATTTTGGGCATGTCCCCTTAAAGAAAGTTGTAGGGACTATTTTGCCTTTGAATGGGAAGACCCAGACACCCACAGGAAACAACAACTCCGTTGGACGGTACTCCCACAAGGGTTTACAGAGTCCCCTAATTTATTTGGCCAGGCACTGGAGCAGCTGCTTACAGATTTTCAGTTGAGAGAAGGGGCTGTCCTGATTCAGTATGTAGATGACTTGTTAGTAGCTGGGAAAGAAGAGGAAATTGTCAGGGAAGAGAGTAAAAGATTACTCAATTTTCTAAGCCTGAAAGGACTCAAAGTGTCAAAATCCAAATTACAATTTGTGGAAAAAGAGGTGAAGTATCTCGGACATAGACTGAATCAAGGAACGAAGAAACTAGACCCAGAAAGGGTTAAGGGAATCTTAGCTATGCCAGGGCCAAGGACAAAGCGGGAGGTTAGACAGCTGTTAGGACTGTTTGGGTACTGTAGACAATGGATAGAGGGATTTAGCGGGAAAGTAAAATTCCTATATGAGAAACTAACAAAAGAAGGCTTGCTTAAGTGGACTTGGGAAGATGAGGAAAAACTACAGGACCTCAAGGCAGAATTAGTAAATGCACCGGTTCTCAGTCTTCCTGATTTAAAAAGGCCCTTTTATAATATAAAACCAGGTGATAAGGTGTTAATAAAAAAAACCTGGAAAGAAACCTCACTAATCCCAAACTGGGAAGGCCCCTATGTTGTTTTACTTACTACAGAAACTGCAGTCAGAACCGCCGAGAAGGGATGGACACATGCGAGCCGAATAAAGGGACCGATTACTGCTGCTGCTGCCGAAGACCCCTGGAGAATAACCAGCCAACCCGGAGATCTTAAGGTCACATTTAAACGGACTTAATGGACTCAGTAAAAATTGTACAAACCAGCTGGTATAGTGAGATATTGGATTATGGATATCCTGTAACTGATGATTTTAGAGTCTATTGTACAAATAAGGATTGTGATTGTTACCCTTTTGTATGCTATATTTGTAAAATCTGCCAGGAACGGTGGTGGGTCCATAGTTATAGAGGTACCCCTCCTAGGGGTATTTGTAAAGGGTGTTACCAATTAGAAAGAGAACTGACAAAGTCAGTCCTAAAGATTGGAGAAGAGAATGAGACCCTACCAAGGGAATCCCAAGAGTGGTGGGAGGTGTTTACTAAGGGGGCTAGGCCTGAAAATTGTTGTTACCACTCTAATGAACCAATTCCCCTAATTGTTCAAATTATAAAAGGGAATTGCCTGAAGACTTTACCTGGAATTCAGTGTAATTCACCGCAAGTGAAGGATAAGAATTGGGAATCATTCAAAAAGAGGCAGCAAAAAACAGAGTAAGGGTCCTCCTGAAGAATATCCTTGCTGCCGAGAAGATGGTACACCTCGCGGCTCGAAGCAACCGGGTCGGCGAGCGAGGCAGAGGGATAAGAAGCAGTGGAGGAAAAAGCCCTCAAACTGGGACAATTCAAAGGTATTTCAAGAACTGCCTCAAGGGTACTGATCTCCCAAGGGTAAAGGTGAGCCCGGCAATAACATGTCAAACCAAACAGCGGGAAGGGGGAAATAATGATAATCAAGTTCTGGGGTGGTTTGGACTCCACCCTTGCTGGCAAATTCTGTACATATTAGTTATATGTTGTACCTGGCCTGTACAAGGGGACTATGCACACCAGCCATTTAATTGGACTCTGACCAAAATAGACCAAGGGAAAGTTGTTAAGCAAAATGCCACCACTGTAGCTCCTACTTTTTTAGTTACTAATGAGGACTTGGTGAACTCTGTGTGGGGATGGAGTAAACCTGACTTCCACGCTATCTATTGGTGTCCTAGCTCCAATCCTGGGAGGGGATATTGTAATTACCCTGGGGAATATCTATGTGGATATTGGGGCTGTGAAACCATAGCAACTGCCTGGGCTGTCACCCATCCAGATAAATTTTTACAGGTCTCATGGTATCCTAAAGGATGCAAAGTTCCATGGTATGGCACTCAAGGAGAAATTCTGTATATGGGGAATTGTAGGTCCTTGAAAAATACAGGTGCTCAACCCCCTGGACCCAGGATGGCTGGTAGGAAAAACTTGGGGAGTAAGGTGTTGGGAACCGGGTAAGGATCGTGGAGGGTACATTCAAATAAAAAAGGAAATCCTACCACATGATCCTCTACCCATAGGCCCTAACTCTGTAATTGCTGAGGAGAAGTTAACTGAGACAGCTATAGGGACCAGTGACACCACAATGCCCGGAAACGGGACCCTCATACTCCCGACCCCGGATCCCCAGCAAAGTACCCTTTGGAAACTTATGCAGGCAGCGTACCAAGTCCTCAATGTAACACGACCTAACATTACTGAACAATGCTGGCTGTGCTTTGATATTAAACCTCCTTTCTATGAGGCAGTAGGGCTCAATGAGAAACCCAAGCGAGTTAATGGGAGCAATCCGCCACAATGTAACTGGAAAGACCCCCAAACCCAAGGGATAACGTTAGCAGCAGTAACTGGAAAGGGACGATGCATAGGGAGAGTCCCGTGGCAAAAGAAACATTTGTGTAAAACAGTCAGTAAAGCACAGCATAGGAGTAACCCGGCAAAATGGTTGATTCCAGCCAAAAATACTAAATGGATATGCTCCAGAGGGGGGCTTACACCCTGTATTGCTCTTGACCTATTCAACGAAGTCTCTGAGTTTTGCATACAAGTGGTAATAGTCCCTAAAATCATTTATCATCCTGAGGAATATGTGTTTAATGCTCAAGTCACTTCTGAACATCACTTATCAAAAAGGGAACCCTTCACAGCCTTGACAGTGGCTACCCTAATGATTGTAGGTGGAACAGGTGTTGGCACCGGGGTGGCATCATTAGTAAAACAGAATCAAGAATTTAATTCCTTGAGGATTGCTGTAGATGAAGACTTAGCCCGCATTGAACAGTCGATCTCAGCCCTTGAAAAGTCTGTAAGATCCCTGTCAGAGGTAGTATTATAAAATCGTAGAGGATTGGACTTAATATTCTTGCAACAGGGAGGATTATGTGCTGCCCTTAGGGAGGAATGCTGTGTGTATGCAGACCACACGGGAATTGTGAGAGATACAATGACTAAACTAAGGGAAGGCCTCGAACGGAGAAAGAGGGAGAGAGAGTCACAGCAAAGCTGGTATGAGACTTGGTTCAACAGCTCCCCTTGGCTTACCACGCTACTATCAACACTTGCAGGTCCTGTGATATTGTTGTTACTAGGTTTAACTTTCGGACCTTGCATTTTTAATAAAATCATAGACATTGTAAAAGGAAGACTAGAGGCAGCTCATCTAATGCTTATTAGGGAGAGGTACGAAGCATTGCCCAGGGACTCAGAAGTAGATGAAACCCTGGTCTTAAGCCACCAAGAGTTAAAGCGTTTTAATGAACAAATTGGTAAAGAGAAAGAGGAGGGATTGTAATAAAAAGGTCTTTGTTCATCAAAACGAACATTGAAAGAAAATAAGAATTTAAACTGAATAGAGAATTTCAGACTGTGAGAAGAGAAAGAGGAGAAAAAAAAAAGGGGGGGGTTTGATAAACAACAAGTATTCTGCTTAAGAATTGTGCAAATGCAGCTAGCACAGAAGACTGTGTAACTAACTATATACAAGCTAACTTTTAGACCAAGGACAACCGGCAAAGAAGATAAGGAGCCTTCATCCCTATGATCACCAAGGGCAGAGAGAAAAAGGACCCCCTAGCAACCAATTGCACCGGCGCAGAGTGCATCGAGAGAAAATACGTCAACCGAAAAAGAGGGGGGACTATAAAAACAAAAAGGTCAAAGGGGGAAGGTGCGCCGTGGCAGAGTGGAAACTCCCCGGCCGCCCAGCGCTGTTTTTTGCTTAATACCGCTTGCTTAATAAATTCTTGTTAATTGATTTATCTATAATTAGCCTCCCCAATTGACTTTGTCCATAACAGGGCAGTTCCCCACTTTTCAGTCACCACACTGGAATAACAGAGAGCTAGCCTGGGCTCTGGTGTTCGGTGGCATCTACGCATGTGCACACACATGTTCTGGGAACCACAACATCAGAACGGGAGTTCTGATGCAGCCGATGATGTTACTGTTTGTTACAGTTGTTTCCTGTGGAAAAGATATTCCAGTATAGGGAAGCACTGTGCACAGGTGTGATCAGACAGCAGAAGTAACTTACTTATCACCTGTAGTTTTAGTTGTGTGTCATTGCAAGACCATCTATGTCATGCAGTCTAGGTGGCTAAAGACCATAATAAAGTCGCAGCTTTCTCCATTTGTTCCTAAGTGTGCACCAGCATCTGGATTATGGATCACATACCCTCACAATTTTGTAGGTAGCCAAGGGTTTCCAGAAGCCCTGTCCTTTGGACATCTTCCAAAAGCCAGCATACCCTAGGAATCATGCCAGGAGCAGCTGGAACAGCACAGTATGTCCAAGCTGTGGGCCTGAAAAAAGGAAAGCTGGATTATCCCAGTACTTGTTACTGCTGTGGCTGGATGATCACCCTTATGACTGTGTGTGGAGGCTGGGGAGGCACAGTAAGCAACCAGTACAGCAACCCAAGGATCTGCCAGTGCAAGGCAAGAGCAGCCTGCAACTATAAATCAGTGAGGGGGAGTGATCACAGAGACTATGTCCCAGATTGAAAGACAGGATGTATTCTATTTGCCATTTGTATGGCAGTTGTCTTCTGTTAAGTGGGCAGTTGTCCTTATCTTTTTCACAACCAATTCTCATCTGCCTCCTGGGAGACATCTGCTAATAATGGGCTATTGAATGTCACTGCATGACTGATAAGAACTATAACATCCCATTGTCAGATGCTCCGCCCAGAGGGAGGAGCCAAGCATTCCTTGGATATAGTATGGGTTTTTGGGACACCAGACTCAGTCTTTCCACAGGTTTCCAAGAGGAACAGCTTGGGGTTTTCCACTGGATCTTCAGAGGAAGACTACACCCTTCTACAGGATCACTGCTCCGACAGAACTACATCTGCCACTCCAGGAGTACTGCAGCCACTCCAATTTGGACTGCTATCGACACCCTGACCAAAAGGGTGTCAGGTTGAATTCCGACTCTGTCAGTGGTTTTTCTTTTGAATTATTGCATGTATTTTGTTTCTTTTCCCTTTTTCTAATAAACTGTATTTCTGACTTGGAGTCTCTCACTGGTTTTGCTTTCAAATCAGAACAGACTATCAGTGCATGTGGGGCCTGACACACAAATGTAACTGCCCCTTTCAGAACAATGGGTTGGTTATAATGCTAAATGGTGGTATCTTCCTCTGTGTCTTTATTGGTGTTTTGTAATTCACACAAAAATATTTTCTGGCTGGTAGCAGTTACTGATTTCTAAAAAATTATCCATGCATTTAAGTATTCACATTTTGTTAGATTCTGGTCAAATGAAACTTGATGGACTTGAAAGAAAGTATTGCATAATATTTGAAGAGTTTAGTTTTAAAAAACTGACAAGGCTTTTATTTCCCGGAAAAATTGCTTTAAAAACCTTGTTTTTTGAGAATGATAGTTTTAATAAACTGGTTCCTTAGTCGTTTTTCCACTCCAGTGTTAATTTAGAATGGATTAAGATCTGCATTGTCTATTAAGGAAATGCATCAATTATTCCTTTCTGAGGAAGTTAATTTTTGTAAGGGAAACACAGAAGTGTGGCATTACAGAGGTTTGCACTGAACTCCCCAGTGCTGCATTTGCATGCTATTCATTACCCCTTTTTAGCACAATACCATGCAATGCCACTTACAAATGTTATTCTTTCTAAGCCCCCTGTCATTGGATGCAACACAACACTTCCTTCCTATTCAGAATTTCATTACATGACATCTCAGATTTTCAATCATAACTAATATCTTTACCTTAGAAACAAGTGACATGGATGTTTAACTTAGGTGACGCTGAGGAAACAGTGTGCTGGTAGAAAAGGAGACTGCAGTGTACACCGGCATATTTCACATTTCAGATGCTTAGGTAACCAGCCAGCAGCAGGGAGTCTGGTGATGACTGGGAGGCACTGAGTCTTACTGGACTTCATGAGTGATAGATGGAAGAAGGGAAGACTGATATCCCTGAATTACCAGATAAGGTAAATATAAAGGGTCTTATTAAAGCAGCAGGAAAAACTGAGCTGATTGTAAATCAGAAATTCAACTCCTGCAATTAAGTCTAATAGATTAAAATAATTTTCTACCATCATATATAAAGATGAAAAACGTGGTGGCACTTTCTGGATTGTTGACTTCTTCGGAATGCTGATGTGGGAATACCAAAGGAACTTCCTGAACCTACAGGTAAATTTAGAGTAGCAAGAAAAGGACAGTTTTACATTTGTCAACTCAGTAGCAGACTTCTTCTGGACTGGCATATTGCAATAACTGTTAATTATTTGTTAATTCTGACAGCAAATGTTTTCTTTAAAAAAAAATAATTCACAGATGACAAGTCCATGCAGGACAACATAAGTATTCTTTGAGGGTACCTGCCTACCACCTTGGCCCAAAGTGGAGATTTCCCCAAATCAAAGCACATAGCTTTGATATATATGTGTTGTGTAAATGAGCTTAGCATAACTATCAGTGCCAAAGGAACAAATCTTACGTGGTAGGCAATAAACGACACAGCAGTAATGCATTCTAATTAAGAATAAAGTGCCTCATCTCTGCCTCCTTTTTCTGCAGATCATTCTGCTCATATCACAGTAATGAATACTTTTACTTTGAAGCTTTCTGGACACAATTTGGGCTGGCAGAACAAGAATAAATTGTTACAATGCTAATGGCCTCTGTGCTGTCCACACAGCAATACCCTCAAAAAAAATCCTTGTGCATGACCTGCAGGCCATGGATTTGATACTTTGGAAGGAAAAGAGAGAACCCTTCCCCGCAGCCTGTCCTTTTATTTGAAATTAGTTTTTAAAAGAAATAAATAGAAATTTTCTGAATAAGTTGCCAACAAAGAAGAGAAAAAATACTGGAAACGCGAGAACGGAACACAGAGATTATATGAGTCTAGTTCATGTAGCATCAAAGCTCTACTTAGGAATACATGAAAATGAGAAATTTGCATTATTGTGATGAAAAAAGTTTTGCCAAATAGAGGTCTCTCATTAGCAAGACCAGAGCTGCTTCAGGAATCTTCTTGGTAGTGGTGGGCTACAGGAGAAGTCACTTTAATTCCAAGAAGGTCTTCTGGAAGATTAGGATCAACAGAAGGTTTTCCTAGGCAGTGCTGTTTTGGAGCCAAACGAAACTGCAGCTGTGCATGTCTTTTGCAGAGCCACTCACACTACTGGATACCAGCAAGGTTTATGTCAAAAATACAGCCTGTCAAAAATGTTCAAAGCACTCCCGTTTAGTTCTCTGAGTTTTTCTGTCTCAACTTGATAAACCATATGCAGACCTAATTCTGGTTTATCCTGTAATTTTATTACAGGCTTGTGGAGAGAATAGCTTAACTCAGAGACAAAGCTGACATAGCCGAGTATAAAATGCAAGGGGGAGAAGAGGAATAAAAAAGAAAAACAGACCCAATGATAGCCTCTTTTGTAATGACCCCTTCCTTCTCTTGCAGTATTAAAAGGCTGCAGGTGAAACCTGCTCTGTAAAATAATCATTACACTGGAGCACATGGAGCATAAACACTTGAAATGGCTAAATGAGCAGTGCACATGCAGTAAGTCAAGAGAACAAGAACAGAAACAAAAGCCAAGAATGACTGGTAAAAACAAAGAATTGGCAGTGCTGCCTGGAGCACATCAAGATCACACCATGTATAGAAAAATACCAAAAATACAAACCACTAACTGTATGTACCAACTCAACTCTGAACATTCTTTGCCAAAACAAAAAGGCTTCTGGGATCAGCATTGGCATTGATCAAGAACCAGGGAGACAGAGGAGGATGTCATAGCTAGCAGTCCTTGTTCTCCATGCCACCACAAGTAATGCTGGCATCTATGAAAAAAGGAAATTGTGTTTAAAACAGAGAGTACCTTTCTATATGGTGTGCTCATACAGTGTGTTTTGCTACATTTATTGTGGCAACAAAGTGGAAGAAGAAAACAACATTCTAGTTTAATTATAATTACAACATTCTTGTTCAATTATAAACAGTGTCAGTACAATGCATAGAAGTCACTCAAATTCCATCAAGTCTCGAGGTAAAAGCCATCATGTTTGCAAAGAGGAAGAAACAGCAGTAACTCATGATAAAAAGATGGTAAAGGCAGAAGAAATGTTTCAAGGCATTTACATTATGTTCCTGTTTACTCAGGTGTACAACTGAGAGTTTTGCGCAAGCATGAATGTTACATGCTACAGATGAACCATGCTTGATTGTTGTGGTTCTGAACAGAAGCTAAACAGATTGCAGCAGCTGCATATCCAGTAAGTTGGTGTGATTAGAGACAGACTGTCAATGCTGAAGCATGATTAACATGATACAAAGTTTACAAACTAATCAAGTCACAAATTAAACAGTATTTAGATGACTAATTGTGTGACTGCATATTATATTCACCACAAGTCCCAAATATTTCTTCCAGAGTTCTGACTTGTCACAAAAGTTAAATCAAACCATCCAAAAGCCTGAGATTAAGGAAAAAAATGTGCTGATCCTTTCTCTAATTTTATCTTGCTCTGTGATGCACATACATTTTATCTAGTACACCATCACTAAGAGCAAGGCAGTTTTAGTCCCTGACACAGGTAGCTTCACTCACCTCCATTCAACTGAAACAATTCAGATGAACTTACTTATACTAAGTTCTATACTTGTTTCATGGTATAGAACAGGGCCCAAATGTGCATAGAGAGCACAGTCCAAATTGCTGCGTGGGATCTGGAGGGAAACAGCTTCTGAACTTGTATTATATAAAAAAATACACTTTGTGAGCATCTGCTGTGGCATGCACTCATACAAGACAATAGTCTTGGTCACAAAATATCCTGTCACTTTGTTTTGCCAATTGATGGGGGCAATTTAAAGGACACCGACACCAATGGAAAGAATGGTCTTATTTTACTATGAGTATTAAGGCAACACAAAAGTAAAATGATAAATTCAATAAAACAATAAGCTTACTACATACTCAGTTTTAGTAACATACAAAAATAAGCAAGGTAATGCACCTCATCGTTCCTACACAAGAGAAAGGACAGTGATTTAGAAAGACATATCACCAATTGCCTAAATACTTTACCATCATCCAGAGTAAGAAATTGCTGGGGAGCCCCATTTCACAGTGAGGACCTGGAGAACCTTTCCTGGCAATTGAGAAAATTCTACTTGGTGCATCCACTCATAGATGAGGTCTCCAAATTCACCCTGAAAGGGGATCCAGCCAAATCAGCCTAAATTGGCCCAAATCAACAAGTCAAAGTGACTTGATTTTTAGTGCAGAAGAACCTGCATCTGATGGCCTACTTCCCTCCCAGCTGGGGGCAGAGCATGGCCTGAGGCCAGGTCTTGACTGGGAGGATTTTCCCTAAAATATCCTAAAACGAGCCTCTATTAATGCCCAGTGAGTGCCTTAAAATGATACATTTACTGCAGAGAATTGGACAAGATGTGAGAGTTTCTAAAGCAGCCAGTTTGGTGGTAAACAGCTAGCATAAGCTATCAGTCATTTGTTTTTAGCTAAACAATACTGTTAGTCACAGAATGCCCAGGATTAATCTCATAAATCAGCTCTGGCTGAGGCCTGCTGCACAGGCCTCAGCACCTCACACTTCAGGCCCACTCTTACAGAGTACAGTAACCATCTAATTCCGTACCTACTCTACAACTTTTGCCAGTAGGAGCTTAGAGGCTCGCTACTTGTTCTAGTGGAGAAGTTTCCTTCAGGGAAGGGTATTGTCTAGACAGATACAGCTAAGGAAATGGTGTTTCTTTCACAAAGCAGAACTGACAGAATACTTAAGATTGTCACTGTCATGCAAACCTTATCTGTCAGTAGGGATACTGCATTTTTCAGTGACTTACCTGTTTTAGGGGCTGAAGCTTTCCAGGCTTTTAGAACCAGTTAGAAAGATGCGCTAGGTAAGTACATACAAAGATGTTTACAGTACTCCTAAATCTTTCTTCCCTATTCTGATTCACATATTTTTAAACCTATGACAAGTGAGAAGCAGGACTGTAGTTATCTTAATCCTCTAGCCTGCAATGAAGAGGATGATGTTTGATTAAACAGACAATAAAAAATTATACAACTAATGTTAATGGATAAACTTTTCTCTACACTCTCAATTAGATCCTAGGAAATCTGCTTACTTATCAACTGCCAAAAACCAATAGAGAACACAGTAGGCTACTGGAAAATACCAACTCTTCTCCCTTACAAGGCCTAATACTTTACATTAGCTCAAATAGCAGCAAAATGAAGGAACACACAAGCAAGATGATGGTTGCTGTTCCTCTACAAGCCTCAAAGTTTTGTCCACTATATTTGCCACAAAATTAGAAAAGAGAATGCTGAATGTGGTTCAAAGCTAGAAAGATGACAATGGCTCAGCAGGTATCCCAGAGATCCAAAGTACAACACCAAGCAAAGATGCAGCAACAGCATATGTAAGCTTGGTTCTGTCCACTGCAGAAGTTTAGTTACCCAGCAGAAACTTTGTTACCTCTCCATGTTGGAATTCAGGCAAAGCTGAGTCCAGTGTCTACACTATGGATTGTCCTACAGACACAGGCTGACAGGACTAGTGTAGTATAGTTTCCCCAGCTGGATCTTCTTCCTGTGTCACTCACTGCAATCTTCAAGGTTTTGAAGGAAACAGTATTTGTATTTTCTCAGCTAACTTCTCCTGCAAGACTGGAATAGGAAAAAAAACCCTCCAAACAATTCACATTAAATCTGCACTTGACACTGTTTTCAAGGCAGTATATGTGTCTTTGCAGAAGTCTTAATGCATTACTGCTGAGAGAACACGGGCAAACTTGTTTGTTAATACTTGAGCCTACTAACTGGAAAAAAAAAACATATTCTACCCTTTCCTTACAGGGGATACATTTTTATTATAGGTCTAGAAGAGTCATATGTTCATCTAAGCTGCATGTGAGAAGAAAATGCTATTTGTAGTTTCCCCTCTTAGGATCTATATCTGTACAGGACAGCATGTGACTCAGCACAGATGTTCTGCAAAATTAAGGCTGTGTACACCTGTAGCCTGCAAGCAGTTTTGACAGTTATTGTCTCAGAGCATGACTCAAAGGACAAGACAGCAAACCAGATAATCTTTTTTTCTCAATAATAATTTTATTGTAAAAAGAAGGGTTAATAAAACTTCTGTGTCCATAAGGAAATAATAAGTTCATATATTTTACATATGAAAATATTAAAAAATAACCATCCAGCGATGATTACAGTGTTTTATCAATGGCTGGGATTCAGGGCATTTTCACTCATTTTCATTCATCATCCACAGCAATCAAAAAATCAGTTTTTTTGGTAATCCTGAAAAATGTAAATCACATTGTTAGCAAAGTATAGAGGTCCAGCCCCCTCCTAGTCTTAACTGCTGAATGCTGTTTGGAACAGGGCAGTACATGATGACATTTTCTAACAAATCTATGTGAAAGTGCTAGAATCAAAGTTCACTTGTATCAGTATGTATATTCCAAAAGTCATAAATTCTGTAATTGTTTTAATTGCATTTAGAATACATGTAAATATTTCTCTTTGTTCATATAAAAGCCTAACTGTTGATATGAAAAGCTAACCCCCTAATTCTACTTTGAAACCCAAGAAAAGCAAGCTGTTCTAAGGCTTAAACCTGTCCCACCACACACACACACTCTTAAGGATTTTTCTTATGTGCTGTCAAATGTTTTTGTTTTTTTTTCCAAACCAATAGTGTTTTGATATCAGATTCCTTATGCTTAATTAACATAGGAAAAACTTTAGTGCACTATCTGTTATAATCCCTGTTTTGTGTAGCTACAGCTCTGTAGGAATGCATATTAATAGGACGAGAAATAGGTGTTCTGGGGAAGCAGTTGTCACTTCTTAAGTGACAGAGAGGAGATGGGCAGTTATGTCATCACAGAATCAGTGTCTCCAAAAACCTCACTGAAGTAAGTGGTAGCAGTAGATACAAAGCACGCACGTTTCATACTTTTCACAGGCAGTCATCCCTCGAGTGGTAGTTTTCCCCTGAGAATAGAGGCTGTTTTCTGAGAAGTATAAAGATTTGGTGAACACACTCCACAGGCTACAGGGGTTTGTTTTTGTGGAAAAGTAGCACATACAGCAATGGCATGAATCTTTATTCCAGCAGTCAGCTCCTGGTGCCAAAATTTTCAAAGCACTCAAGTTTATTCTGACAGGTTTTGGAATGCTACCTCAACAGGGCTAGGGGAAAGAAATATGCTCTGCAGGATGTAAGGCCATTCTAAGGATTTCAGGGAATGCAACTTATTTTTCTTGGAAATTACATTTGCATATTGTAATGTTGTCCTTCAAATTTTTATTTAAACCAAGACTAGAGGACTATTCTTCCAAATCACTATTCAGATTTTAAATTTAGATGGTAATGCCATGTAAGAAGAAAAAATTAAATCCAGCACAGCAGATTTGCTAGCTCTATCATTGGCTCTCTCTCCTTTAACATTTGTTGGTGCTAGAGGAACTACCTTTGAAACATTTTGGATCTGTCAGCCCAGTTAAGGCAGTAACATAACATTATGTAAAATCCACGTTAGAAAATGCATAATGTCTCAATTTCCAGCTAGTAGAAATTATATTGCTTTTTATACCAATATTCAAAGGTCTCAAAAAGTAATGCTAACTTCCTTACCACCTCATTCCTAGACAATCTCTAAACTCCTAGCATTTACACAGAAGCATGGAAAGATGTTAAAGCAACTACTGTTCTAGCTTGATACAGCTCTGGAAACTCTGCTCATTGTCAAATGCACAAATTCAAATCATTAAGTCACAGAAATCAAGGAAGCATTTATCTCATTTTCCTGTCCTTTAGTTAACAGGTGTATTTTTGGGTGTATACTCCCCAACACCACAAACCCTCACATGGTCTTTGGAAAAGGAGCTAAAATGCTTAAATTAATTGTCTACACTATTGTAACTTGACAAGTTCCTACATGCCAGGAAACCCATGGTACTGGGGTCAGCAAACATTTTGCAAGTAGTCAGCTATCACTTTATTTTTTAGAGATTGAAAACTTAAAGTAGTGAACCTAATGTATTTTACTTCTAATTTGATGAAGACTTAGAAACAACAATTCAAAGTGCCTAAAAACTAAGTTGAACCCTAATAAGGGAGATTTCTCTCCGAGCTCAAGAGGAAATACACTTCTATGGAAGTAGCTCCATTCAAAAAAAAATATCACTCATATTAAAACTGAATCTCATACTGGCAATAACAAAGAGCTGATGCTAGCCTGACAGCTGTTATCTAGCATATTCCAGATGTTAAGAAGACCAACTCCAAGTTTAAAAATAGTTTTTGCCTCTGTAATAGAAGGCCTGAGTAATTTAGTGTCAGGTCTTGAGTCCTGAACACTTGTGTTGCCACAAAGATATGAAATACATGCTACTGTCAGGGGAAGACTGGAGTTCGGTCACAGAAGTGTGCTTAATGTTCTTGACCCAGAGTGGTCTTAAAAGTTAACTTCCTTACCTTAAGACAGAGTGACAATATCTCCTCTGAATTTGATCCTCCCTCTCCAGCCTGTCATTTCACAGAATATCATGCTATGTTTTAGACTCTCTTTTTAAGTGGTGTGAAGTTAAATTACTTCCACCTGAGTAAGATGCCTCAAGAAAAAAAAAGTTCATCATAATAGCCTATAATTTACTGGGGAGTACCACTCTCCATTACAGAATTAATGGAATAGGGTTATTTCTTCTAATAGACTCCTAAGCGTCACTGAAAAGCCTTTTTTGTGCTAATTCTGTTAGAACAAAGAGCTAAGTAATTCTGACCCCAAGCCATATATCATTAAAGGGCTTCAGCCAGTGCTCAGGGTATTAGTTCATTTAGAGAAATTTTCTTCTAAAACACTAGAAGCATCCCATTCTCTCTGATCATGTAGCTCCTATTTAAAACTGGTGACATATTACGAAGTTACCTTGATCTATTCCTTCTGTCCTTTTCCTTTTTAAATTTAAAAGTGCATTTTGTTGCTCCTTTGCAGCTTCAGCAGGACAGTTGGGTCTTGGCAGCTGATTTCCTGGAGTGGGTCCTGGTCGGTTACTGAAATACTTCTGTTTCAATGCCTTAACGACAATTGAAGAAAAAGAAACAAGTGATTAGCATGAAGTGTAATTTATAAAGAAGTCATAGTGAAACCAAGCACTTTTAATGGGGACTTAAAAACTACTTGAACACTTTTATACTACAGAGTGGCCTCGGGGCAAATAAAGATTGTCTTCGCAATTACTATCGACCGCACATGGATCTGTAAAGCAAGGGATAATTGTATACTCCTATTTTTAGCCAGTGCTCAGACATCCTGACTAGAAACTAGATTATTTTGTAAGAAGTCTTGTATAAGTGGATTCTAGCTCTGAAGAGCTTAGAATATTCTGCTATTCAGAGCTATTCTGAATAGACAGATCAGATGAGGATAAAAAAAGAAAGTAGGAATAAAGAAAAATTAAAAGAGTATTTTTGAAGTCTTGATCAGATTCACAATCTGGACACCAGCTGTTTTGTTAGTTTTTAAGATGGGTCTTTCCCCCGTATTTCTTTAACTGTGCTGTTTCTACCCTGCAAACTATGAGAAAGACATGACTCTTATTAGAGCAGAAGACAAACACTAGTCAGCAAGATTGGTTTCATGTAGTGGAATTATATACCTTACTTTAAATTTTTGGAACCATGAAGTGTAGTTAATAGAAAGTGGCTGTCTCTTAGGTAATAATTTCTTGTGCCAGTTACATGATATTCAATGTCAGCTATAAATCAAACCAATACAGTCAGCACAAGTTGTTTCCTGTCTTAAAACTGTGGCATTGTCAATAAAAAGTTTAGACTAGAAAAGTAATATAAATTCAAGTCACTATCATATAATATGACCTGAAAAATGACTTCATACATATGAACTACCACAGAGATGTCTCAAGCATAGCAGAACTAATTATCTGGAAACTTACAGTGAATGTTCTTAAAGATGGTGGCCAAAACAGCCTGAATGTGCTCTGAAAAAGTCTACTAGTAAAAATATACATAACACATGAACTGATGTCCTGGATTCAAACCTAACCAGCAGTGAGGGAGTCCTGGCCCAAAGGGATCAGCGGTTTCTTGCATGCTTCCCTATCAGTGTAAAATGAAATACACTTCTAACTGGCAACTGGTGTATCCTCCTCATCACAGAAATCAGTATTGCAAACTGGAACATTCTGCAAGATTTTTCTTCCAAGTCCTCCATTTCTCCCCAGCAGGGAGTAGTAAAATTAAAAGTATGATGGAAAAGGATAATTAGATAAGAATGATGGTTTAATCACCACAGAATTTTATGTTTAAGAAGTACTATAAAAGTTTAAAAGACATTGAAGAAGAGATGGGATGAAGTAAGGAGAAAAACCTTCCAAACCCAGGGAATAAGATAAGCTATGTTAAGACTTAACCTTCAAGTTTTAGGTGACTGAATTCAGCATGTCAAATATGACTGTTGAAAGGTCATGGCTCATACATATTTTAGTTCTCTACCTTGACTCTACACTGGAAATGGAGATGATCACTTAGTATTATCCATACCTTTCACAGATCTCTCTATAAAACACTGGGATTATGTTTCTAGTAATTCATGTGGTATTTCATTTCAAACCTGGCTAACTGGCTTCAAACCACATTTATCTGATATTAACAGTGGTATAATGAACATGAGGAGATAACCCAAGTGTGCTATACCTGCGTAGCTGTTACTCTAGTGGAAGGATTAAACGTGAATAAGCCTTGAAGAAGACTGAGCAGATCATCACCAGCTGCACTGAAGATATGTTGAAGTGGCATTCCAGGGAACGGCTTAAATGTGACATAATCTGGAAGACTTGTCATCCCCTACAAAGACCAAAAATGGAATACGTTTTTCCCCTAGAAAGCTTTTCACAGACAGCAAACTTCATGCGGCTCTTCCAAAACATGTTGCTAAGACTTGGTCACTGAAACAAAATAAATATAGGAATAGAAGGCCATAAAAGCTTTTTTTTTAATAACTGTTGCAGTGTGAAACAACTTTCCAAGTGATTTGTCCTTCCCTTGCTTTAGTTGTGAGCAGTCCAAAAGGAAAAACTGCTAAAGAAAGTATGAAAGAATTTTAGACTGGGTCAGACAAATTAAATAAAACCTCCTTTAGTGAACTGACATGGTGAGAGGGTAAATATTTACAAAAGAGTCAGTCTTTCTCTACATTAATAAAAGTTAGCTGAACATCATGTGCATTTTGATTTTAAATGCACAAATGAAACTTTATATGGGCAATGGGAGGAGGGAAGGAAAATATGCACCAAGCAGTTAAACAAAAAATTAACTGCGTATTTTTTTTGTCCTCTAGGTATGAAATCAATCCCATTGTGTTCACATTCTAGCATAAAAATTAAAGACAATTGTAACAGACAATTACACAAACATAATGCTTTTGTAGTGTTTTAAGTATTTAAAGCCTTAGTTGTCACACTTCAAGTTTGTCCAAGTAAAATAAAATATTAACACAAATTCAAAAATGTGTTCAGTCAGCTATAATCTTGATAGTAAAGGTTTCAATTATTAAAATCTACGTCTTTGGAGATGAACTTGGGAATGCATAGTCTTTGTTGTGTTAACCAATCTCCTATTCTCTCTTTTCTCCATTTGTATCTTAAATTTTCCTCTCCAAAGGAAGCAGAAATGTCATTGCAAAAACCTTCATGCATTCCATTTAGAACCCTGGAGAAATATCAGAACTGTGGGGGTCTAGCACTGCCTTACACAGCAGTTCTCCATTTGGCTACAGCTCCATTTCGTGATCACATACTATGGCATTCCACCACCATTTACAATAAAGAAAAGCTGCATGGAGAGGGAGCAGAGGTGAACAAGTCCATTGAGTGCTTCCACAACTCAACAACAAAAGGGAACATCCTGATCAGGGAATTCTGGACTCCCTGTGCCTGGTAGCTGGTACAAGTAGCTCATCAGACATATCCTGCTTCCTGTCACTGTTTAATAACCATGGTTAGGTAGGTCACTGTGTGACCTGACAGTAAGTTTGGCCAGGTGTTAATTTGCTGCCATCTCAGAGAAAATTGTACTACTAATTGTATTTCTTTCAGGATCATTGTTGAGGCAAATTGTTTATCCCTAAAGCTGTTGGTCTGTGTTTCTTACTATCCCCAAACCATAATTTACCAAGGCCAACTCAGGTCCCTACAAATGCTTCCTACTTCTGAAAGTAATTAAATTCTTCCAGGTTAAGCATGCTAATTAAACAAGCACCCCAAAAATATTAAGCAGCAGCAATACTCTCACACCAGTAGCCATGTGAAACTTTGCACACAGAAAGGAAATCAAGAAGTGTTGATACTGTTACTATTGACCAGAGGTTTGGCAAGAGAAACAACAAATCTCAGCTGCTTCATGAGATGAAGCAACTGCCTTCTGAAAAATCTACTCAAGTATTCTGGTATAATAATTTAACTTCAAGAGATAAAATAGAGAGTATCAAGTAAAACCAGTATCAGTCTGTTAAACAAAATTACTCACAGGCCATTGTTCTTCTGTTGGAGTGCCCAGTGTTTCAAATATCCTTGTCAGCTGGTCAAGATCAGAGTCTCCAGGCAAAAAAGGAACCTGGAAGAAGGACATGGCATTTGACTGAATTAACTTTGAACTTCAATTTTAGAAAGAAGCTTTGAGTGATACCACATAAATTGCAAGGCAAAAACCCTCTGTATACCATCTCCCCACAAAGAGGTACTTTGGATATTTGAGGCATTTTATTTATGCTCAAATAGATTCTGAAAGTTTCCTGAACCCAGGCTTGGTATCACTGACTTGATAGCAGACAGCTTAAACATAAAATTATGTTTAATCACAATCACATTAATGTAAAATTTACTAAACACAGAAAAGATTTTATTTCTCAGTTGTCAGCCTAAAGTCAGTTGGTCATGGTGATCTTTTTGCCACCTGTTCTTTGGAGGTAGATTTTATATATATTTAAAGTGAAACATAACTGGATTACACAAGTTAGCCTTATGAAATTAACTGAAAGCATTAGGGAGAGTAGAGACCCACTAGAATAGAAAACTGTCTGATCAGTGTCACATGTCATTTAAATAAAGCAAAAGACTGAAAAGGGGTTATCTGCCCAGTCCAACTTCTAGCTCACATATCAGGCACACAATGTAAGGAAAACAAAACTTGAAGACCAAAGCAAATTTATGAAGAATTAGAGGCAGTGTTTAATTAATTAGGACAGAAAAACCATCATGGATATCCCTAGTAGACAGCATACTAAGTTGTGGCATCATGAAAGCCCCTTGAATATAAACTGCTTTCATAAAAAGCTCCCAGAATTTGCATTGTCCTGAAAAAGGACACATACATTTCAAAATATCACAGTGATAAAAACTGAACCATAATACACTTTGTTTTGTGACAAACCAAAGAATCAACTGAATTCAAGAATTATTCGCTTACTAACTTTGCTTAAATGTGTTCAGCTTTAGCAGGTCTAATGCATATTTATGTATCCATCACCAGTGCTGCTTAAAGAGCAACTGTACATTTCTATATCTGACCTGCCAGTCAGATTTAACGAGCACACCTACTTGGTGTGACCAGTCAAAGCAAAAGGTTTCTTTCAAGGTGTTTTCATACAGAAGTCTGGTTATGATATGGCCACAAAAGCATTCAAAGGTGCAGAAACCAAGCAGAAGCCACTTAGTCATGAAAGATAAATTGTACTGCAGGCTACTTCATGCCTTCAGCTGTGTCTGTACCACTGCTCCCCTCTACACTTTAATATCTTCTCCAAAGAGCTGTATGATAAACATTCTACTTCAGTGGAAAATACTCAAGGACCATTACATTTGTGTACCACACTAAGGAGTGCCATAGGATTATCCTGATGTTAACCTTCAGCTTCATTCCAGTATTATCAACTAACCACAGTTTAGAAAAACATTAGTCTTCAATTCATTTTGAATGAAACCATAATTAAGGTACTGGTGATTATAATTGAGGAACAGTGTATAAGGGACAGCCCATGCACGTATATGTGATGTTACATTTCTAGAACAGTAGTGAACTAAAATAGGTGTCTGTGGACCACAAGAGTTACCTACTTGACCTCTCCCAAGGCAAGACTGTGACAGTTTGTTGCAACTTTTTAACCCAGATGTTTACAGACTTCCAGTGCTTGTGACATTTATGAAGCCTCAGTCTATTCTAAAAAAACATTTTCATTACAGTTAACAAGATTTTGGAAAGTTTCTTCTGGCCTGCGTTCACTTGCTTTTAGCAAGAAAAAAAAAACCCATAAAAAGCCGTAGTGAATAGAAGGGCAAATACAAAATGCTTACATTTGAATACTTACTCTGAGGAGCAATTCAGCTAAAATACAACCAACAGCCCACATATCAACACCAACACCATACATTCTAGCCCCAAACAATAGTTCTGGGGCTCGGTACCACCTGAAAAGAAAACACATTTTGGAAGAATAACCTGGTTTTGCTCACCTCCATATCAACAGACCTAAGTATAGAGACTACTTTTATGTAAAATAAGCCTTGTTGTTTTGAAAAAAATACTTAACACTGCCTAAGAACAATCAAGTTTAACGAAATGACACTGCATTTGATGCTGTAGAATTTCTGTCTTTTGAATAAAGGTGTTAAACCAGCTTTGTCTGAATAGTTTTAGCATCCCAGGAGTCAGAAAGCAAAATGTTGCATATTTTGCAGCCCCATTTTTTATAGCCTTAAATAAGCATGCCATAAAAAACATTTGTAAATATTTCAACTGGTTCAAGTGTTTGTCCCAAAATAGGTAATGTGAATAGCTCCAAAAATGGTTCTAGGTTCTTGTGATTAGCAGAAAGTAGCAGCTGTCTTGCTCCAAAATCCAGGCTTCTACATACTATTTCCAGACATTCCAAAAGAGTATAATTTTGATATATATGAGAACCACTCACACAGATGCATACTCAAGCAGTTCTTATGGAGACTTTGTTAAACAATGCTTCCTTCTGTTTTTTTTATGCACCTCTTGCCGCATCACATGAGCAGATGCCACTCTGAATATGTTGATTTGACATGACATATTTCAAGAAAGACCTATAAAGCAACTAAACAATCTCTGTGTAAGCAACAAAATAGAGTGTCTTACCTTGTTACTACCTGGTGGGTATAAACTCTGTTTGGGCTTCCAAAAGATTTTGCCAAGCCAAAGTCAGCCAATTTTAAAACTCCATTTTCATCTAGCAACAAGTTATTTGGTTTAAGATCCTGTCAGTATAGAAAACAAATAATGAGATTTTCCATAAATCAGATAAAAACAGACATATAATCAATCTCCTGGCAGACATAACATATAAAATGGAAGATTTGATTCTATCCTAAAACCTACATTGAGAGCGAAAAAATTTAAACCCCCCCCAGGAAATAAGTATTTTATCATATATGAAAACCATAATGAGACAGACCCATTTGAATATTAACATATTTAACTTGCAGAGTTTTAAAAAGCCTCTTGATAGGTTTTACATTTTCTGCAGGTACAGCAGTTATGTTATCTGCATAGCTGCCAACTGAATAATAAAAAGACCTGGCCAATGCTTCAAATAACGGCAGAAATCATGAAGTCACACAGTTCAATACAGTAGCAGTATATTGTGGGTTGACCTCTGGCCAACAGAGGCCAACCCACAAGTACCCAACCCAAAGGTATCCACACAGCCATTTGTTCTTTCTATTCTCATCCAACCCACCACCTTCAGCAGTACAGGGGAGAGAAGATCAGAAGCAGGAAAACTCTAGGAGCAGTAAAAAAACAGTTTAACAGGAAAGTAGTAAAAATCAAAGCAAACAAGCAAGGCCCTGGAAATCCTTCACCACTCCCCAAAAGGAGAGTGATACACAGTCTCCAAACAGCTGCCAGTTTGGAAACCAAAATTCCCCCTTTTTCCTCTTCCCCAGTTTTTATCACTGACCAAGGCATTACATGCCATACAGTATCCCCATGGACAACTTGGGTCAGCTGCTGCAGCTGTGTCTCCTCCTTACTTCTTCCCCCAAGCCTACTTACCAAGGCAAGGGCAGAGTGAGAAAAAAAGAAAGCCTTGACACTGCCTGATAGAAAGGAGAAAGCTTCAATAGTTCAGCTGCTGTGAAAAAAGTCCAATCAATCGCAGGCAGACCCAGCTCACAGTGATAATTAAAGTCACATCTAACTGGAGAAACTTTTATGTAAGTATCGAAGTCATAACCACATCAGTAAATCTTAACATTTCTGGTACTGCTATTATCTCTCCAAAACAGCAAATATGAATGCTTATGGAATGAGACTGTCTGGATTCCAAAACTACCTTCATTAGGCTTTAGACTCTAAATCTACCCAATGTGATTTTTGTAGCAGGATGAAGGCTGCCAATTAGTACATGCTTACCCTGTGTAGAATCCAATGCTGATGTAAATATTCTAATCCTTGAAGTGTCATCAGCATATATGCCTTGATGTGAGACTGCGTCAATACAATACTTGTATCCTTTATAATAACCTGTAAAGTGTTGAAGTTGTGTTAAAGCTCATCACACAAGACAACCTTATCTCCATTCTTTCAGCTCAAAAGTTTTTTCTGCCTTTAAGACAGGCTTCAGATTGGCAGTCATATATTCTCTACCATTTCACCCTTTTTCCAGAAAAATAGGTCAATTCTGGAGATCAGAAATTGAAATGGGGAGTCCAGATAGCTTATTTGAACTTTGCATAACCCGACAATGAAAAAAAATGTGTGGGAAACAGAAGTTTAGCATTTAATCTCAGTTCCGTGTTGATACCCAAACTTCCAGGACAAAGATGCACACATACAAATGATAAATGCGACAGTAAACTAGAAATTATCTTTCCACTTAATTCCTTCTTTCTCTTTGCAACCTAAGTTAACTAGTCTTTGTAAATACAATGGTTTCCTTTTCTATTTCCAAAAAGACCAGAAGGGATGGCCACTTGACTGTATTTTAAAAAATCTACTTAAGTTTTCTACATTCTTTGATTTTCAATATTAAAATTCTATGCAAAGACCCCAAAGCTTGTTTGTTAATACTACTGTCCTGTTCAGTAAAAGCCTTCCATAAGCTGAGTTACAGAAGAGCTAAGACTGCACAAATTTAATGTATGCAGCATATGCTTAATCACAAGAGGCAGCAGTCTCAGTGGCAGCCTGAGTGATACCACAATACAATTTAAAGACTGCACACCATAGCATCATGCAGTACGAGAGTATTTAATTTTTCTTTGTACACCAATTTTCTTCATCTCTAAACTTTCCATAACTACTACGTAAACAGAATGAATCCTCTAGAAGTCTACTCATTACTAACCTCTATTAGCAAAAATGTGACCTAACCTTTTCAAATCTTGCATTCACCTAAATTTCAGCAAACCTGTCTCTGGAAGGTACGGATTTGCAATTACTTAGCATTGCTACATTTGAAAACATGTTTAAAGCACAAGTGATTTTACTAACAGCTCATCTCTTACTATATTTTAGTGTCACACTTATGTGAACATGTTTGGTATTATGCTTATCAACTGCATTCCAGAAGAAATGATCTGTGCCAAAGGTTCTACACTCTGACTGGGGTTCCAGAAAACTAACACAGTAAAAACAATTTGTTATTTTAAGATCATGCTGACAAGTATTTAGAAATAAAGGAATTAATCAAATGAGAACTCATAAAAACTGAAATTACTCAAGCTACTTTTAAGACCTGATCTTCATCAACTGACATAATAAAAGTCACCTTTCTAATATGGGCAAATATAAGCCTGTTAAAAGCAGTACTGTCAGTATGAAATAAAAAAAGTCTTTAAAAATCTTACCTCTAAATCTGTTTCCATAAAATCAAACACCAGACTAATATTTGACTTGTGTCCAAATGCATCAATAAGCTGCAAAACAAAATACATTATGATTAAGCATGCTCTGATTCTTCCAGTTTTCTGAAATTCAACACCACTGTAGTCTGCATGTGGATTTTCAGCTTATTGAGAACTGGTTTTCTTTGACTTGTAATACAAAAATTCTTACTCAGTTTAGCTTCTTAACTCAGTTTCCAAACCAGAAAAAATCCCCATTAAATATGGAAATAACATTTCACATGATTGCCCTTCCTTCCTGGAGATAGGAAAAAAGAGGAAGAACTAACTTTATCATGTTAACTACAACAGATAGTTGCACAGATAATGCACACCTTGTCTTCAAAACTTTCCTGTTCTAACTACTCTTTATTCAGACAAGACTAAGTTTGCCCATGGATTCAGCTCTGTGTATCTGCTTCCTGTAAGCACACAGTATTTAGAAATTTTAAGTGTTAGGCTTGTTAGCTTCAGACATTTTTAGATGTGTACTCATTTTTGTAGTTAGCTTTCCAAGATAATTAGAACTCTTTTGAAGACATCCAAACAACCCTTTCTTTGGATGAAGCTGTGTAATGACACAATTCCTAATTTGAGATAACACAAGCGTGATACTGAGCGAAAGCAAGAGATCATCTAGCCTCGTATTCTTCCCTCAAGATGAAGAAGGTATGTATGCAGCTGGTGCAGCTCATTCCTCAGTCTCAGTGTGATGACTACACGAACGGGCAAACTGCAAGGAATTTGTTAGAATAGTTCATAACAGCAGTGACTGTGCCCCTTACACTCCCAAAACCCACAAAAGTTTTGTAAGGACTACTAAGAGGGGTACAACACTACCTCTTATTTTTAGAACCTGCTTATGGAACTCCTCATCACAAATTTGTCTAACTCTTCTTTGAACTGTTGATGCAATTTGCTTCTACACGGCCCATGGCAACACATCCTATGAATTCATTACACATTGAGTGAAGCAGTACAATTTCCACTCCTCCTGCCAATAGGTTTTAAATACATCTCTTATTTCTAGGACAATGGTGTTTGGAAACATAATTTCTGCATGGACACCACCTATCACCTTGGTTTTGTAGACCTCCCCATTACCAGCTTTTCCCTCTCCAAAGTGATGAATTCCTCATTTTTTCATAAAGAATATGCTCTGTCCCTTTGCCATTTTAGTTGTTGCCCCCTGCATATTCTCTAACCTTGATAGCTAAAGCAACCACTTTGAAAGTAGGGTCACAATCCAGAAGGGAACCATATTTCCACTTTGACAAGTATGTGGAAAATTCATGTTTAACTTCATGTACTTAATCATATTGACACTTTCTAATTATCCCTATGATCTAACTTGAAAATGTCTTTAGCTCCTGCTGGGTATCTGTAGGTGTAAGTCTACCAAAATGCAACTGAAACAAAAAAGATTCCAGTCTAACTCCTTCCAAAAGAGATTTTAAATATCATATCTGTGTGCTAAAATAAGCCTGCTATTTTATACCTGACTAATAAGCCACATGACTTCCCCTTTACCACTGCTTTAAAAAGCCTCCTTTTTGACTGTCACCAGTTCCATATGAAGCAATCGATCAGGTAAATTTGGCACTGTGTTCATTAGCAATTCTATCAGAGATGCAAAATCAAGCAATCTACATTTTCACAATTCTTCCACCATTAGCATCTACGTAGGCCCAGGCAAAAAACTAAAAGGATTTAAAAATAAAACCTTTGCCTTTGTTATTGAAATAGGCACAGTACCATAATAGTTGTTGAGTTACTGAAAGTATTTGAAGATTGATTCTAGAACTAGCATTTATTTTACTTACACCAATAATATTTGGATGGCTTAGCTCCTGTAACAGTTTTATTTCCCTGAGGGCAGTCCTGTTGATCCCTACATTGATAGAAAGAAGAAAAGAAGATGAAAGAACAAAATAAAAATTTTGGATTAAACTCCACATAAACCTGTAATTCTGCTACTCACAGACTATTTACTATTACAAATTACATTCTTAACGCTTGTCAATTTGCTAAATAACAAGGACATTGCCATAACTAACTAAATTGCTTCAAAAAAAAAAAAAAAAAGTGGGCATACACTTTCTTCCATGGCAAGTCCATTTCACACCATAGTAACCAGGCTTGGATTATGAAGCAATATGTCTACATTTTGGCAAAAAGGAAAAGTCATAGGGAAAAAAAACCCCACCTTTTTCAGGGTATTGGAAGGCTTGCTTCATTTTAAAGAAAAGTTTAATTTTGCAAACATCTGTCCCTCAGCAAGTCTCACTTCAAACCTCATTAATAAATCTCTTTTCTTTCTAACATGCTGTTATCTAAAAATGCAAGGCACATGTTTTTCTACATTCATGCTGTAACAATAAAGAAGGCATAAAACAGAGCGACCAAAACCTGCTTACTCTTGCTTGAATGTTCTCATAAGCAGATTTTATAGAGGAAAAATCAGGGGCCAACAGGGAGCAAATGGTGCCCTTCAGCAGTCACACTGAGGGCACTGTGTCAAACCATGATTTCTGCAGGGTACTAATTCATCCTTCAAAAATGCTAGTATGTGTGGCTTGTATGAAAACTGGCAAGCAAATGCTCCTGTGGTGTATCATGCAGGAAGCTGCAGCTGCATATGAGTTGAAAAACAGTGTTCTCCTAAAACCTGGCATATGATTCAATGCTAAGACTAGCAAAGTTTTGGGCTAAGCTACACACATTACTTTACATTCCTGTTTTGCCTGTTTTAATTACCCATTTTGGAATCAAATTAACAAAGGTTGCTTTTGGGTAGGCACAGTCTTGAATGAAAACAAAAGCATGCCATGTTATCAGATAACACAGGGAAAGCAGATATGATCATTATTTTTAATAAAACTTTCATCTACAGCTAGACATTGTAGAGGCCAAAAGTAATGACTGTCCCTAAGGGCCATTAGGCCACTGAAGGCCAGGTAGATCATGACTGTCAGGCAGCCAGCTCAATTGTGAGACTCTGGCATGAGTGATCAGTTTCTCTTTAAAAGAAATTAACTGGAGAGTCGATAGCAAAGACTCTTCACTGGAAAATTGGTAACCTGATGAAGGAGTCCTGAAGGACAGCAGCCTGCACACAAATAAAATTCTGCTGCACCATAGAGGTGATAAGACAGATTACTTGGTTTCAATTTGCCATATCCACACCTAGAGGCACAGGGCTGATCAGAGCACATGTTCTATAGTGCTGAACTTGGAAAAAAAAAAAAAAGGACACAGAAACGAGAGTTTTGATCTTGTTTTTATCCACTTTTGCCTCTGCACACATCACAAAAATAAAACACACAAATACTCTCACTCATCTTAAATACTTAAGGCATAGAGATGTATTGATACAAAAAGGTATTCTAAACTCAGTGTTATTATTATTACCATGCTATATTCATGTTTGAATTCCATTAAAATTGAGAAATTATATACTCATATTTAGACATGTATCATTGCATGCAGGTATCTATGCTGCTTTTTGTTATCCCTGCAGTTTGTGAAGCAAACCTCTACTAAGCCTTACAGCAGGCATTGAGCTCAATTTTCTCAGTCAATGGTATGGGAAATTAATGTATTAATTTACAAAAACAAAGCAAACAAAGCACGGCTTCTACAATATGATTTTGTTTTAAAACTCACCATCTTTAGCTTCTGATCTATGCCCCAGTTTAATCTGAAAATAAATATTTCATGTTAAGTAAGATTAAGATGGTGGGGAATACATTTTTTAGTATTGCTCCTCTAAGATGGAATGAGTTTTAGAATAATGAAGCACTTTACCAGCTGGGTTGGTTTCAATTAGGGTTTATTTCTCCCTTAAAAAAATAACTGTCTCTACAGCATTAGATTTTACAAAAAATAGCCATGGTGGCACTAAAAACAGACATAATGCAAATTGACAGTTTAAACTGCTGTGTTGCCACAAAGCTTTATTACATCACTAATGAGCTTCTCCTCAGGGAGAAATGAGAGCTAAATAATTGACAGTTATCTTAGAATGATTCCAGTAAAATTAGCATAGGCTGTAAACTTGGGCAGACTCTAGGTCTTTTTGTCTCAGTCATCGAATGCCCTGAAATTTCAAGTCCAGAATCCTACAACCTACCATTGATATTTTCAGATGATAAAACAAAGAATGCTCTTCACCACAGCCTCTACCAGTAGCAACCATATAAGACAAGTATTGCAATGCTAAAAGTTATTTTAGTGCATAAAACAAGATTACTTACTATGACACAATTCAATTTGTTGAGTCTTCAACTAAAGAATCCACTGTAACATGCATCTTTCACTCCTTACAAAGAACAGCTGAAGATCCATTTTTAATACAAAAACTCCCTGCAATCCCTTCAGATAGTTACAAGTGAAACACTTTATGACAATGTAAGCATTTTCATAATTTGTATGCAAGCACATTGAAGATCCAAGATAACTTTTGTCATATTTTACTAAAAAACAATCATACTGGATAAGGGACATTACTGGAAAACTCTCAAGTTTATTAAGGCCCCCTGACCACTACTCATTATTGTTTGTTCAAGCTGGCAGCAACAGAGTAACAAATAAAAGAGTGAGGGCATTCAAGAGAGATTTGAGGGCCCTAGGAAAATTGATAGAAGTATATGGCGCACAGGTAGTGATTTCCTCAGTCCTTCAGGTATCAAGAAATAATACTGATAGGCAGATCTATCAGATTGACATGTGGCTCTGAGGTTGGTGTCACAAGAAAAACTCTGGGCTCTTTGACAGTGGAATGACTGAACACCTGTTTTACCAACACCTGATGGGTTGCGCCTTTCTCAAGAGTGGAAAAAGAGCTCTGGCACAGCAGCTAGCATGGCTCATTGGTAGAGCTTTAAATGGGCTTTAAGAAGGGAGAAAAGGAAAATACCCAACTCACTAGTGATAATCAGTGGGATGGTGTGTCAAAATTTGAGGAAATGAACACTAATGGGCTACCTCAATCTGCTTCATGAGGTGTTTGCTACGAAGTACAACACCTGGAATGTTTCTCTACCAATACACTCAGCATGAGGAACAAACAAGAGGAGCTCAAAGCTTCGATTCAGTCTCAGAGATTTGATATCACTGACTTCAATGAAACCTGGTGGGATGAGTCCTGTGACTGGAGTGCCCTGTTGGGCAGCTACAGGCTCTTCAGGAGATGTACACAGGACAAAAGAGGCGGGGGGGGTGACATCATATCTAATGGAAAGGCTGGAATGTACAAAGCTTACAGCTGGCAATGGTGCAATTGAGAGCCTCTGAGTGGGAAACAAGGGACAAATAATGTGGATGTCATTGTGGGAGTTTGCTATAGATCTCCCAGCCAGGACAATGATGCCAATGAATTCTTCTTTGAGGAATTAAGAGATGCTTCCATATCAACAGCCCTTTTTCTCACGGGGGACTTCAACTTGCCAGAAAGTAACTGGAAGCATCACACAACAGGTACTGCCTGGGACAGAAAATTCCTAAAAACCTGGACAACTTTGTAGAAAAGGTCCTAAGGGAGCTGATTCAAAAAGATGACTTCTTTGATCTACTGCTTGTCAACAGAGAAAACCTCATGATTGAAGTGGAAATCTAAGCCATTTTGGCCACAGCAATCAATGGGGATGGGAGCACATTACAGACACGTTAACCAGATAAACAAACTTCTCCAGAAATAAATGGCGTATTATGCCATTTCCCATCAAATTGGTTAAAAAAAAAAAAAAAAAAAGTCGTTAGGTAGGTCAACAGCAACCAGACGCTTTATGACACGCTGAGAAGACATTCTGACACTTACCTTCTTAATAGCCACGATTTGGTTGTTCGTCTTGTCCTTGGCTTTGAAAACGGTGGCGAACTAGGGACAGAGAGACGCTGCCGTGAGGATGGCCTGACAGACTGCGCGAGGGAGAGGCCCCCGAGTCCTCCTCGAGCCCGGGGTGGGCACCGCCCAGCGCCCCTCGCGTCCCCGTCCTGCCACGGCCGGGCGGCGACACGGGCCGGGCCCAGCTGGGCTGCCGCGGCCCCAGTGCCGCGGGCAGTCCCCACCGCGGTCGCTCACCTGCCCCTCCCCAAGGAAGTCGAGCTTCTCGTAGCGCTTGGCGCGGGCCCGCGCATCCATACCGGCGGGAGCGGCGGCGGGAGCGGCGGCGGGAGCGGCGGCGGCCCTGCTCGGCGCTTTAACCCCGCGGCCCCGCCGCTTCCGGCCCCGCCCCGGCCCGGCCCCTGCGCGCGCAGCGGCCCTCGGCAAGGCGCACGCGCGATTGCCATGCGGATCGGCCCCCTTTCGGGTGTGTCGCGGGGCTCGCGCTGCGCCTGCTGCAGCCGTCAACAGCTCGTCACAGAAGCTGCTTCTGTTTTGACCCTGATATCGCGTCTGACATTCAGGGACATTTCTGTAATTTCTGTGCGTAGAGATATATTTTTTAATTAAAAAAAATATTATTCTCTAGAAAGGGTGCTCTCAGGCACTTTGTTAGGTTCTACTGGAAATTCTTAATTGTACTTCTATAGGTCCTTCATTATGAACAATTACCTACAGTATAGTACTTAAAACTACTATTCAATAGCCATCAGAGAAATTTCTCAGAAAAGTTGTCACTTGAAAATTAATTTCCCTACATGCCCAAGCTTTGCTGTTTTTTAATAAATTAGTCAGTAACACTAACAAATGTGTAACTATGAAGAATAGTTGTCATCTCTGAGAGCACTTCAGTGTCTCTTTCCTGCCTGTAAAATCATTCTCAGTGACATATCCAGATGAAATCAGTCTTACCTCAATCCTTGGAAAAGTGGTGGCATGCCTCAAACTGGAGGCCATCTATATCTATGTGGATGACAAGAAGCTGATCAAGAATATCACTTCACATGGCACTTCACTAAAGGCACATCTTGATTGACCAACCTGATTGCCTTCTAAAAGGAATCAACTACCTGGATGGGTAAGGGGAGAGCAGTGGATATTGTCTACTTGATGTTAGTAGGATTTCAACACTGTGTCTTAACAACATCCTCATAGACAAACTCAGGGATGTGGGCTGGATGAGTGGACAGTGAGGTGAATTAAGAACTGACTGAACAACAGAACCCAGAGGGCCAAAATCAGTGTCACAGGGTCCAGTTGGAAGCCTGTCCCTAGCAGTGTCCCTCTAGGGTGTACTGTTTAACTTATTTATCCCTGGCTTGGATGAAGTGGCAGATGCCTGCTCAGCAAATTCAGAGGACACAAAGCTGGGCAGAGTGGCTGATACCCTGGAGTACTGTGCAGCCCTTCAGAAGGGCCTTGACAGGTTGGGGAGATGGACAAAGAAGAACCATCTGAAATTCAGCAAGGGCAAGTGCAGGGTCCTTGCCCTTTCCAGGGAGGAACAACCCCAGGCACCAGCACAGCCTGGGGCTGACCTGCTGGGGATTAGCTCTGTGGAGAAGGACCTGGGGGTCCTGGTAGACAACAAACTGTCCTTGAGCCAGCAGCGTGTCCTGGTGGCCAAGAAGGCCAGTGCTATCCTGGGGGGCATTAGGAAGAGCATTGCCAGCAGGTAGAGGGAGGTAATCCTGCCCCTCTACTGAGCCCTGG
Source organism: Vidua macroura (assembly GCF_024509145.1). Classification (NCBI taxonomy): domain Eukaryota; kingdom Metazoa; phylum Chordata; class Aves; order Passeriformes; family Viduidae; genus Vidua; species Vidua macroura. The sequence goes on from NC_071611.1 coordinate 28,196,545, forward strand.
TGAGGCCTCACCTGGAGTGTTGTGTCCAGTTCTGGGCTCCTCAGGACAAGAGAGACATGGAGCTCCTGGGGTGGGTCCAGCAAAGGGCAACAAATTTTATTAGGGGTCTGGAGCATTGCTCTTATGAGGAAGGGCAGGGAAAGCTGGGGCTGTTCAGCCTCAAGGAAACAGAACTGAGAGGGGACCTCCCTCATCAACGTCTATCAGTACTTGAAGGGAAATTGCCAAGATGGACCAGGCTCTTCCTAGTGGCGCTGAGCAGTAGAACAAGAGGCAATGGACAGATATTGATGCCCAGGAAGTTCCACCTGGACATGAGGAAGAACTTCTTAACTGTGCAGGTGACCATGCTGTGGAACAGATTGCCCAGAGAGGGTGTGGAGTCTCCCTCACTGGAAATATTCAAGAACCATCTGGACACAATCCTGTGCTGTGTGCTTTGTGATGACCCTGCTTGAGCAGAAAAGTCAGAAAAGATGACCCACTGTGGTTCCTTCCAACCTGATCCATTCTGTGACTCTGTAATCACAACCAGTGTAGAAATGACATTACTCTGTTGACTTTTCAAATGGCTAATTAGAAAAATATTTTAATGGTGCAGACATCATATATATTCAATTGCTATTAGCCATTAACAGAGAATCCTTCTCGGTCACAAACAGATCAGTATCTTGTGTGTTGTGTCAATCTTCTCACCCATCGTATGGGATTTTATTAAAGCTATTAGTATACAATAATTTTTAATATTAAGGAAATGCCTTTATTGTGAATATAATACCTCATTCTTCAACAGTGGCCAAGAAACTATCTTCTACATTTATTCTGGACCTCCACGCTGTAAAAGAAAAGCATTCAGTTAAATATATTCCACTAATAGAACTTAAAACTGAGATCAAATTCTCTTTTACACTGTTATAGACTAAGAGACATAGTTCCTAGTTTTAATTTCTGATTTAAATATTTACTTTTCTACCTATATAAGGACAGCATGCCAAATACCAGCATCCACCAGTCATGGCTACATTTTTTTTAAGGGAAAGTACAAAAAAAATCAACACATGCTACCTACAGTTACAGCTGCTTCCATGTCTTTTTCTGTGAAGAAACCTGACTCTTAACCTTAAAAATGTCCGACAAACACAATGCAAACAGACACAAGTTTTAATGTAACTTTCACTGCCTACATTCCAAAGTGCAAAGTAAAAACAAAGCCAAGCAGAGTCATTACAATCTTAATGAGAAATCAGAAAAGTATTCAGTTCATTATTATCCCAACAAAATTATTTTACAACTGACCTCACTGTTAAACAAACTTATGCAAAAAGTCAACAAGTGTATTACTATGGGAAATAACTGATTTTATTTCTACTATATAGATGCAGCCTACTTGCATATATGAAGGAAAAGTTATTTCCTGTACTAACATGGTTATGCTATACATGTCCTTACCATTTAACAAAGCTTTGCAAGCATCTTTTTATTTCGAACTCACCATCATCTCACAAATTCCTCACATTTTGTGCATTCTCCCCTTTCAACCATCAATTTTTACAGCTGAGAATTGTTACATAATAGAAGCAGTTTTTTCTTGCCTTTCATGTACAATGTCATGTTTACAAATATCTCAGAAGTTTAATAAAATGCTTCCACTACTAGAAATACAAGAGTTAATTTACTAATAAATAACTTATAAAACTAATTTGAGAAATATTTTGGACTTCAATCACCTGGTAATAGCCTTTCCTGGTCTAAGAACAAACTTTTGTGATCCTGCCTGGGACAGTCAAATTACACATTAAACAGCTGTTATAAAACAGGTAGTGCTGGCAATTAATGCAGGCTGTGACTATCAGCAGCTTACCTGCTGCTGTTCTAAGTCCAAATCTCTCTACTCAGTGGTACCACGAGCTACTATACAGTGAGAGTTGGGTAACTTCTGTATTAAGAATTGGTACATTAGGTATTACATATGAAAACCATAAAAGCCCAGGGCACACTCTTAGAAAGGATTACTATGTAATACCATACCAGAAGATGTAGAAATAAGCTAAAGAAGAAAACTTACTTGAATATATTCAATCTCTTCATCTGACATTTGTCTCCTTCTGTATTTCTGAGGTAAAGTTCTTGTTAATTCAGAAGTGTCTGGTGTGCCTTGTACTCTACTAACAGGTGAAATACTTTGAAATGCCGGTGATATGCCTCCTACAGATTCCTGTGCTTTTGAAGCAAGGAGAGATGGCATACTTGCTTGTAGAGATTCCTGTACTGAAACCCAGATTTCAAAACCATTTACAGAAATATTACTAGACTGTAAAATTAATAAGCAGCCAATAAAATCTACCATTGCTTGAAAATCTTATTCATTATAACAGATACCTAAAAGAATTAAATCGCTCTACTTCTTACAACCTGCTTTTATTGTTGTCAAATGTATCAAGTGCAGAATCTAAAAAATTCTGACAGTAGTCTGAATGGCAGAAACACTGATGTGAAAACAAAAGATGTATCAGCATACACCCTAACAATAGCGTTTTCACTGGGAAGCTGTACTTGGAGAAAAAGCATAAAGTTATGTAAATGTTTGTGTGTGGGCAATTATGTAGAAAGATAACAGATTATGCTTTTCATTTACTGCAACTGAAAAGACAGACAAGTGAAAAAGATTTAGAGGCTTACAGAAAGATAAAGCTCACAACCACAACAGGCCGCAACATGCAATGCAGTGCTGTACCCATTTTTAATATTACAAAATGGTATGCTATCACATTTTCTTAATGATGTGTAGAATGACCACCAAGTATGAGACATCAGCAATCAATGTTAATGAAATGTAAAGACCGAGGAGACATGAAGTTCTTCACAGGTGAGGATCAGGAGCTAAGCTTCAGGAATTCACATCAGAGAAGTTGCTTTGATTGTGCAGATAGAAGAGATAACAATAGGGCAGTGTTGTCACAGTCAGCATTCCAAACCTTAGTCTGTCCCACCATAGCTGATTTTACAATGGAAATATGCAAATGCCCCACTAGGCAGGACAGAAATCATAGCAATATGTTCATTTCAGGACTCAGTCCTATATATGGGATGGGATCCATCCCAGGGTGATGAGGGAGCTGGCAGATGAGCTTGCAAAGCCGCTCTCCATCATTTACCAGCAGTCCTGGCTCACTGGTGAGGTTCCAGAAAACTGGAAGCTGGCCAATGTGACACCCATTCACAAAATGGGTGGGAAGGAGGTAACTCCAGGCCAGTCAGCCTGACCTCGGTGCCTGGCAAGATTATGGAACAGATCATCTTGAGTGCCATCACACAGCACTGGCCAGGATATCAGACCCAGCCACCATGAGTTTAGGAGGGGCAGGTTGTGCTTAACCAGACCAACCTGGTCTCCTTTTATGACCAGGTGACCCCCCTGGTGGATGAGGGAAAGGCTGTGGATGTTGTCTATTTAGACTTCAGCAAGGCCTTTGACACTGTCTCCCACAGCACACTCCTGGAAAAGCTGGCAGCCCACGGCTTGGACAGGAGCACTCTTTGCTGGGTTAGGAACTGGCTGGATGGCCGGGCCCAGAGGGCGGTGGTGAACGCTGCTGCATCCAGCTGGGGCCAGTCACCAGTGGTGTTCCTCAGGAGTCTCTGCTGGGGTCAGTCCTGTTTAATATCTTTATTGATGACATGGATGAGGTATTGAGTCTTTCACTAGTGAATTTGCAGATGACACTAAGCTGGGAGTGTGTGTCAATCCATTGGAAGGTAGGAGAGTTCTGCAGAGAGACCTGGAATGGTTGAATGGATGGGCAGAGTCCAATAAGATGACATTTAATAAGTCCAAGTGCTGAGTCCTGCATTTTGGCCGCAATAACCTCCTGCAATATTATAGGCTAGGGACAGTGCGGCTGGACAGTGCCCAGGCAGAAAGGGACCTGGGGCTACTGGTTGACACCCAACTGAACATGAGCCAGCAGTGTGCCCTGGTGGCCAAGAAGGCCAATGGCATCCTGGCTTGTGTCAGGAATGGTGTGGCCAGCAGCACCAGGGAGGTCACCCTTCCCCTGTACTTGGCACTGGTGAGACCACACCTTGAGTGCTGTGTCCAGTTCTGGCCCCTCAGTTTGGGAAGGACGTTGAGACGCTTGAGTGTGTCCAGAGGAGGGCAACAAGGCTGGTGAGGGGCTTGGAACACAAACCCTGTGAGGAACGGCTGAGGGAGCTGGGGTTGTTTAGCCTGGAGAAAAGGAGACTCAGGGGTCTCCTTGTCACTCTCTACAACTTCCTGAAACGTGTTTGTATTCAGGTTGGTCTCTTTGTCCAGGCAGCAACTGACAGAACAAGAGGACACAGTCTTAAGCTGCACCAAGGGAAATACAGGTGATACAGGAAATACACTCTTTTTACGGAAAGAGTGATCAAGTTCTGGAACTGTTTGCCTGGGAAGGTGGTGGAGTCACCATTCCTGGATGTGTTTAAAAAAATATTACATGTGGCACTCGGTGCCATGGTTTAGTTGAAGTGTTAGGGCATGGGTTGGACTTGATGATCTTGAAGGTCTCTTCCAACCTAATGATTCTGTGATATGTAAGGGTAAAACACCTGACAAAGCAGAATGCTTCTACCGAAGTCCTTCCCAGTGCACCAGAAAAATGAGCAAGGCAAGTGCAACATCTAACAGCTGGAGAGAAGCTCTATATAACTACAAAATTAGCAGCATGAAAACTGCATGTATGAAAGCATGTGAGCAGCTACAACACCACAGTTTTGCCTGCTTTTGTCCTTCCTGGCTCCAGCAAGAGCAGTGACCACAAAGGAGAGGGAGCCAGTTTTAGCTTTAATGAGTCTGATGCAGTTGCAGGATTGGGACAAACAATCAAACACCTGCAGCACTCTGACGAAGCTACCATTGAGAGGCATATTAAGAAGCTGTCAATCATAAGACTGGGTCTGAAAGTCCCAAGGTGGTTCAGAAATAATGGAAGATCCCAAACCAAAACAAAACCAAAACCAAAACACCCCAAAACAAACCAAACAAACAAAACCACACACACACACACAAAAAACACCACCAAAAAAACCCTCACCAGTTTCTCCAAGTTCGTTTTGCCTACAACAAAAGTCTACAGATTTGTCAAGGGTTTTCCTCTACTGTATGTTTGAGTCTGAAGTATAGTTGGAGTAGACTCATTAGCAAATTAAAAACATCAGAAGTGCAGTAAACAGAAATTTTACTGTTGCTGTTTTCGTTCTATTACAGTCCCTGCTACATCTCTCCCTTCCCTGTTTGAGACCATAATGTTGCAGTAGTAATAGGCCCACAGGATTTGGCTGGCCTTTCACATCCCTAGTTGCTCTAGAGGAGCCATTTAGCTATGTAGGAGCAACAATCTGGTACAATTAAATGCAGATTTTGCTACAGCTTTCAAGCAAGACAAAGTAGGTTGCAGCTTACTAACAAGATGACAGATCCTGATGAAGGTAGAAAAGTATAACATAACTAAAAGACACAGTCACAAGAATATTCTGACAGAGATAAACAAGAGGTCAGAAACACATTTTCAAGTTTTTGAGAAAGTAATTCACTGGCATGAGAGGTGGTGCATTTGGCTGAACTGTGCAAAATGTACAGCATACAGAAAGTTATTGCAAAAATAGTTCCTTAAGAGTTCACAGGCAAGTCAGAAGAGGCATTTATATACACTGTAGAGGCTTTCAAATGTTAAACTAAACTTAAAGCTAAATTGAGGGCTTGATAACGCTGTGACAAATAGATAGGCACAGTATAATACCAAAAGAAGTGAGAATAACATAACAGAGCTTTTGAAGACAACTCCTACTTTTCCTTAAGTCCTTTTTGACCCCAAAGGACTTCCAAATCAACATATTGCTAATACAAATCTGTTGTTTGAATACAATAGTATTGGGAGTACCATAAATATCAACATAGGTATAAAAGTTAATGTCAAAGATTGCAATGAAGTATTTTTTTCCTCAGCATTAGTTAGTAACAGAAGAAAATACTTCTTAAAATGTAGAGGGCTCGATCTCCCAGCTATAATAATGTTTTGAAAATACAGCAGAAAATACATCACATGTTTCAACTAAGAAAAAATGAGGAAAATGCAACATAATTTATGCAAATATCACTGAATAACTAAAGCTGCTTCAAACTGACTTGGGCATAGTCATTTCAGTAAATATTAATATTTGGGAAATGTGACTTTATATAAAGTAGAAAACAAACACTGGAAATCCTTGTGAATCTTTCTTGAGAAAAAAAAAAAGATGTGCATGCATTATGTGTCTGCACACAGTTGCACAGAAAAGAAGCTGTGAAGAAAGTTCCAAGAGTTGCCTTCAAACCAAGAATGTTTCAAAAACCTCACTCCAACTCAGTTCAACTGTATAGCTCAAAGAGAGAAATACCCAAAATACTTACTTTTAGGTCTGGGACCACTTTTTCTGTCTGGGAACTTTATTAATGGAGTATGTGGCTTGACTACCTAGAAGAAGACCAGGTAGTGGGAGAAACAGACACAGGTTACTGTGAATAATAAAATGGCATGCATCATGTATCAAACAACCACTCTAAACAGCTGCTCTCTGCACCACTACTCTGATACACTTACTGCTTCTTGAAGTCCTATGTTTACCCCAGGTAAAGAAAGTTACTTTAAAAAGCAGTCCTGCACCCTGAGGTCCAGAGCAGGTACAGGCTTTGTCTTCCTTTTCTCATCTCTGTGTGTGTGTGTGTGTGCAGAAACAGCCACTGCCACTGCATAAATGCAATCACAATGCAATCTGCTCTGGTGAGAACCCACCCAGAGTGCTGTGTCCAGGTCTGGGGTCTCCAAAGCAAAAAACAAAACAAAACAAAACAAAACAAAACAAAAAACCCAAAAAAACATGAACGTGCTGGAGTGAGTCCAGAGCAGGGCCATTAAGATGATCAGAGGGCTGAAGCACCTCTCCTGTGAGAACAGGCTGAGAGAGCTGGGGGTGCTCAGCCTGAAGAATGCTCTGGGGAGAACTTACAACCCAAACAGGGCAGGTTTGGATTGGAAGGATTAGGAAGAAATTCTTTATTTGAGGGTTGGGAAGTACTGGCACAAATTACCTAGAGCATCTGTGGCTGTCCCATCCCTGGAAGTGTCTAAGACCAGGCTGGATGGGGCTTTGAGCAACCTGGAGGTGACCCTGCCCACGGCGGGGGGGTGCTGTAACTAGGTGACCTTTAAGGTCCCTTCCGATCCAAACCGTGCCGTGGTTCCACAGCGCTCTAGCACACGGAATCGCGAGCTGTGCTCTGCCTGTACAAAGCACTGTCACCTTGGAGAGGCCCATCTCAGGAAGGAGCTGCCAGCCAGCTCCGCACCCGCTGCTATCACAGCGCCCGGCACCTGCGACACCGTGTGCACGCGACTGCACAGCTCTCCCCAAGGACATCGGCCGTCCCGGCGGCGTGTCCTCAAGCCTCAAGCCGCGGCCGCCTCAGATCTGCTGCTCGGCGGTGGCAGCAGGAGAAGTGAGCCCCACCCGCTTAGGGGGTTTTAGACACCGCCGCCCCGGGGATGCCCTTACCTGCACCGCCCTGGTAGCGGCCGCCATCTTGCTGCCCATGGTGAGGAGCATGAGGGGCAGCTCTGGGCCCCGCCCACAGGCACGATCCGACCGTGGGCGGGGCCTCTCTGTTTGTGAGCGGGCCCGGAGCGGTGGCCTGGCCTGCCAAACAAACCGCTTTACCATGAGTTAAAAGAACTCCAAGCCAAGTAAATCATTTTCAGGAAAATTAGCGTTTTATTTTTATTATTAGACCAAGGCACTCACCTAAAAAAAGCAGCTAGTGATCACTCACCAAGTTAAAAATGACGTTACACACCAAGACAACAAGGGACATTACATACTCCCAAAGTGTGCTACACCCCAAGAGTCTATTTCCTTCAAACATCAAACACCACCAACTAAAAAAAGCGCAAATGCTAATGAAGACATGCAATTAAAACACTGCTTAGCTGCACAGTCGACAGTATGAAGTGACATCTGCAGACAAGAGTCACTGCTAAAAAGAGCATAAAATTTCTGGTGTTTAAAATTATACATAATGCCTTAATAACAAAAATAATCCCAACCCCAGACTTGCTCATAAATTTTCCTGATTGAGCTTTTGACGACTGGGACAGAGCAGGGTCATGCATCTTGCTTGAGCTCTACAGCCTTCTGGTTACCAGGAAAGGGGTACAGCAGATCTTCAGTTTAAGTCCACTTCTACATGAAACCTTGAAACTTTTCTTGTGTTCTTGCTGCCTTTCAGAGGAAAATACGTGCCCGCTTTGACAAATTCTAACTCTCTGGAGAGGCCAACATCTTTCAGAAAGGTCAAATTTTAAGATTCTTGAAGTGTATTTTTGAAATACATGCAATCTATCAAGTTTAGTTAAAATGCACACACTGTATAAACACCACATCTCCTGACTCACTGAAGATAGACATTTTTTTCAAGCTGTAGAACAATTGCCTTTAATGATGGATCTTCTGCCCAGTTAACTTTGCTTCCAATTATGACGTTCTATAAATGAGAAAGATTTACAAGTTAAAACAAGCCTTTAAGGACAATTCCTAGTAAAGTATTTCAAAGAAATTTTGCTTTATAATTTTTAATTTGAAAGCCCTTGAAATTCACAAGTGTTTGAAGTAGGCAGGATGAAGAGAAAAAGGAGAAAGGGAATTATTGGTTTAGATCCTGTTGTTGATACATAGGCAAAAAAAAAAACCCAAATCCATGCTTTTTTATTTCCTAGAGGGCCTTCATACTACATGTATGTTAAACACAGAAACCTAGAGAACATTTTTTAACAATATGAAATACAGTTTGCCACAAACATAAAATAACACAGTTAACATTCTTACCCTGCCATTCTGGATTAAAAAGGGAAATTTAAATTTAACCAAAGAGGATTTGCTCTACTTAGGGCTCAGAAAATTTCAGGAATACAAAACCAGGAGATAGTTTTAGACTCTAAACTAAATCCTGGTACAACGTTAAATTTCTCATTCTCAATTTGACATGTAATGACATTATCAATGCGAAATAGTAGCAGCCATAGCATGCAGAGCAAAAAGTCAGAACATTCTTTTTGTTCTTGACATTCCTATGCAGCCTGAGACCCTTCCACTCTAACCGAAACCATGAGGTTTTTTCCCTCACTTTGTGTGACTTCACATTGCAGGTGACCTGCCAGTCACTGCATGTATACAGACTAGTTAGCAGCCCCTGACACATGGATAACCAAAAGAGCAAAGTCTACACTGCTGAAAGAATTTGGAGACTGGCTGTGGTTGCAGGCCAAGGCTTTCACAGGACTCTAGGGGGTGACACAAACAGAGAAGGCCAGAAGGGGCAGATGAAGGCTCCCTGGTAACATAGGACTAACACCTATTTATTTTTTCTAACCATGAGGTGGGGAAACTGATTTGGTAGGGTGTAGAGGTTACTCAGAGCAGAAGGAAATACAGCCATTACTGTGACAGACATTCTTCAAGAAAGATGCATTATTTTTGTACCTTTAAGGAAGCAAAGACAGATTGATAGACTGTCTCTAAACTCTGCAAAAAGTTAATGCAAAGATACTTGTGACAATTTCATTCTCTTAGCCTTTAAAGCAATAGAAGTCTTCCTTCTAGGCACAGTCCTTCCATTAGCACTGTTAAACTTAAAGGTTTTAGAAAACAATTTTGTGTTGTTAAGTTATATTTGCCATACAGTATATTATCTTGAGTGTAATGAAAAATTGTAAACTTGGTTCTAAAAGCCACACATTACCTGGAACACATTTTGAATTATTGTAGTCATCTGTCTTTCTTTTTCTAATTTATTAAGCATCTTCTCTGTTTCAGCGACATTCACACTTGCATTTTTCTCCTTTTGCCTTTTCATCATGGTATGAATTTGCTGTAGTTTCTGTCCTCCATATTTTTTTAGTGCTGTTACATTATTAGGAAAATTAAGCATTAAGTTAGGTGTACTGAAGATACTCTTTCCCTTACAGCCACCTAAAGCACTTCCACTGCATAACCCTTATTTCACACTCTACTCCTTCCCTCCAATATACCTCAATATAATTCTTTAATGAAAGAAGCAACACATGCTGTGGCTACTTGGTCTCAAACTAAATCAATTGGCTCCCTGGACAACAGTAAAACAGAAAGTACATTGTATGCTGCCTGCATTTTCCTCACACAGGGACTAATTTGCATCTCTGTCCTATACCCTGTTTTTGAGTGCCACAACTTTTATAGGTCTTTTTTATACCTTTTAAAGACCCTTACTCCTTTTTCAGATTTCACTGAAACCAAATTCCAAAGTCATACAAGGAGCATATGGACATGACCAGTGAATATTACTATTTTATAGGAAACCAGGTTAAAAACTAGATTGATTAAAGGTGTTTAGGGGCAGTTCATATGTTGAAAGAATGCTGGCAGAGCATCCCTTCCTTTATTTGCAAAGATATCAGTATGTTCATTTTTCCCATGTGAACAGTTATTTCAGTGTGTTTATTCATTACTGTCAATATATACACAATTCCCTATACATGACTCAAATGATAGCTGTTAAAATTGTTAAAAGTTCTAAATATTGACATCATATCTAAATTTGACCCACTTTAACAAGGCTACTGAACACCAATATATACACACTTCTTTTTAAGTAAATTCCCTCTCTATTCTGCAAGCATCTCATAAATGTGCAGTATGACAAAAAAACATCTTTTAGTTGTTGTAGGGGTGATTTAAATGGCAAAATAATGTGTAACTTTCTGAGGAGCTTACATGAAATAATAAAATGCTGCCACATTGTTTTTGAGTGTTGTCTTGCATCTCTCATTCTAACATGTCAGTCTCAAGTTCAAATAGGGAACGTGCCAGCTCATCTCTACAGTACTTTCTACTCTTTTAACAAGTTTAATAACTGTGTTTTGTTACTTCCCATGTAAATTAATATTGCTACAGGAACAATTTTAAAATATGAACTATATGAACTCTACATTAAAATACAAACTAAAGTCAATACAGATAACACACTTACAGAGTCTCTCCTTTTTAATGTTAATCAGCTGCTGTTCCTTCTGATGTACTTTCTGAAAGAAAAAAAAAGTATTTTCCTTTTTTTGAAGGACTCTTGTCTTCAAAAATATTGGAATATGCTAATTCAATCCACAAACACAGCTAAGGGCAACTCAGACTTACTTACATGATCACTTTAAGTAATCCTTAATTTTGACAGCAGTAGGAACTGCACCCATGTTACTACATGTTTAGCTTTGAATGACTTGTGCAGTCCTGTTGCTTTCAAAGTGTACTCCTGCCCATGCTGAGGTTGGTTGACCTGCACAACAGTAACAGAAGCTAAAACTGCCACTTACCTGCTGATTGTCAATAATTGTCTGGCTGAGCAACACAATGCGTTTCATTGTTTCCAGGATCAGACTAAGGAAGGAAACAGTTGCATACCTTAAGACCATGAATATAAGTCAATATCATAAATGTTTTAATCAACTTTATTTAGTTTAAATAAAGAATTTCTAATTTCTCCTAATAGCAAATTGATGTCACTTCTTTTTGCAGTTACACTTGCAATATCATTTCTTTTTACAGTTAATACACTCAGTGTCATTGTAGAGGCCAAAGAGTTCTGTCACTTCCCTCTCAATTTCCCTAAGATTTCATTTAAGTCTGTCCAACATTTTAAATCACAGAGTTTGGATGGCATCAAGAAAGCCCAGCCATCTGGAAATGGCTATGAATTAAAGCTCCTAAATCAAGGAGATGCAATCTCTTAGCTGTATTTCTGACAGAAATTAAATTTCTCATATTACACTTCATATGCATCCACCTGTTAATAACGGGCAGGCAGTGAAAAGCTACTTTTAAATATGTTTAAGCTTTCAGTTCTATTTCAAAGACATTTTGCTCCTACATAGTTAATTAATAAAGACAGCAAAGCAGAGGCAAGGCCCTGTTACAAGCCTGTAATGTGCTCAGCTATTATAAATGCAGGTAATTCAGGCACTAAAGACAAAAAGCTCTCCTGGCTACAAGCAGTTCTCACTAGTGAATCAAGAGTTATGATCTCTGTAACCAAAGGTGAGCAAATTCAGAGCTGAAATGCAAATCTACCATGAGTGTATGAAGTCTGATCATGCTGATTCTAGCCAGAAGGTAGACAGTGTATCATTCTGTCAAATCTAGAAAAAGGAAGCTTTCTTTCATAAGAGGTAAAATGAAATAATCTAGAAATGCGTCACAATAAACTGTACAAAGTCCATTGCTTTCTAGCCATCTGACTTCTGAGAACACCTTACCGTGAGTCCTCATCATCTTGTTTCAATTTGTTTCTCAGGGCGTCCATAATTTGTGTCCTGCATATTGCAAGAAATAGCATATGACTGGTAAGAACTCATAAGAAACTGAGAGAAGCAGGAAACCAAGAGAAGCAGATTTAAAGAAGTAATATAAGAACATAATTTCCAGGATTCCACTTTTGTCCACTTTCACATTGGAATTATATAAACAAAATATTCAGTACCTTTTAAATACCACACTTCTTAAATAATGGGGCTTAACTCTCAAGACAGGAAAGAAGTATCAATGCTTATTTGTGAGAATGACAACTCCTTTTTCTCTTGACCAACATATTTGGACACCATTAATCCCAGAGTCTGCAGAAAGGAAGCTGGGCAAAGGTGTGAATTCAAATCAACAGCCATGAAACACATGGGATGTCTAACATTATCAACTTCCATCTTTTCATAGGCATTTGGAAAATACTGCCAAGAAATATGCTTACTGATCTGTACAGTCACTCTTTCCCTACTGTAAAGGAACTTCTGGGTGTACACATTTCAACTTGTAAGTTTTTAGTTTTGGTGGGCTTTTTAAAATTTTGTTTCCTACAGCATATCAATCTGCATTCCTATTGTTCAATGTACTTAAAATCTCCCCAATCTCCCATATCACTTTAAAATCCTGTTTTAATCAGACCTATGTATACATGCATAGAGGAAAGCTCCAAATAAAGGGTGAAGAAAATTCTACCTTTGTAAGGCCAATGTCTTGTTCCAGAAAGAGACTTTTGCTTCTTGTATATCTCTTTCCAAATGTTGTGTGGCACTGAAAGACAAAAAGCAATAAGACAGATGACCTGAGTGTGAAGATAACAGAGTTTAAAAGCAGTGTGACATTTTAAATTGCTTTCTACTTATCTAATGTAAGAATTTTTCATGTGAGCCACAAATCATTAGGGCCAAGAGTAATTTAGCATCGGGAACTATTATCAGTGAATTCTAGCCATCACATAAAGGACTGCAAATTTAAAAGCCACATCAGATACAGAAGTACAATGGGAGAATGAATAAAGCATTTCTTCCCCACCTTTCCTCTTAGTTTCCATTATTTCCACCAATCTTCTCTGAAGTACTGATTGTTAATCCAGCAATTCACTAAGAAGGAATAACTGGAAGAGAATTTTTCAGTTATCCTGACATACCTCTGGATAAAGTTTTCATCAATTCCATGATCAAGGAAATTTTCTTGACCTGCAAAAGAGAATGTCACTAAAACAAGCACAACAGAGACTTTTAAATACAACCTATAGAGCATAATAGATTAGCAATTTTTGTGTGAACAAATTATTTCTTACTTCTATCTCCAAACTTTATTATCTTTTACTGTTACTGAGACTATGCTATCAATCAGTATATTGACTGATAGCATAGTCAAGTCAGTACTATGCTGTGTATCAGAAATAATTAATTTAGCATTTTTTAGACGAGCTGGAGCTGGGTTCATGACATTGCTCTATTTATGCCACTGGATAGTTCAGTGGAAGAGCATGTACCCAACTGCATGCTGGGCTGTATCAGAAACGTGGCCAGCTGGTCAAGGGAGGAGATTCTGCCCCTCTAATCAACTCTTGGCACACCCCACTTGGTGTGCTGCATCCAGGCCTGGGATTCCCAACATAAGGACATGGATCTGTTAGAGAAGGTCCAGAGGAGGGCAATGAAGATGATCAGAGGGCTGGAGCACCTCTCCTGTGAGGAAAAGGCTGAGAGAGTGGTTGTTCAGCTTGGAGAAGGTTGCTTGCTGAGTCCTTCCAGTCCCTGAACGGAGCTTACAAGAGAGCTGGAGAAGAACTTTTTACTAGGGTATGTAGTGACAGGACAAGGGGGGACAGTTTGTACCTGAAAGAGGGTAGGTTTACATTAGATATACTGTGGGATGATGAGGCATTGGTAGAGAGATCGCCCAGAGAAGCTGTGGATGCCTCATCCCTGGGAGTGCTCAAGATCAGGTTGTCAGGTTGGATAGGGCTTTGAGCAAGATGGTCTAGTGCAAGGCGTCACTGTGCATGGTGGGGGGGTTTGGAACCAGATGTGTTTAATGTCCCTTCCAACCTAAATCATCTCGTGACTCTAGAGGTAATGGAAACACCTTAAATCAGTATTGCTGCCAAACACTTTGGCAAACTTTTGGCAAGACTACAGCCTCAGTGACCAGATTTCTGAAAACCATCACTATATGTCAGAGAAGCCTAAAGTTCAAACCCAGAAAAGGAAGGAAAGGGCAGTGGGCAGCAGCTATATGGCATCTTTGTAAACATTCAAATACGTGTCAAAAGCTGCCTAGAAAACGTGTTAAATCGTACAGCCAGGAGAAAAACCCTATTATTATCATAAGGAGCACTTTTGAGAAATAATTAAAGAAAATATTCAAAAACTATATATACATATATAAGAAATAGATATATGCCACATCTCATTCATTGTTAGGGCAACATCCCAATGCGAGGAGGGATATACTTACTGGCAAGAATAGCCGTGTTGTACGCCATGAGCTGCTCCTTCATTCGGTCCCTCAGGCTGCGGCGGGAGTAAAGCGACAACGGTCAGAAGCTGCGCATCCCTTCATCCCACCCCTGGGCTGCTGCCCGTCCCGCCGGCACTAACCGGAGTAGAGGGCGGACACCGACATCGTCGTAGCCTCCGCCGCCGCCCTGGGACCACCCCGGGGCCGGAGTCGGCACCAGCTCCGGGAGTGGGGCCGGGGCCGGGGCCGGGGCCGGGGCCGGGGCCGAGTCCCGGGTCAGCGCCGCCATGGCCGCACCTTCAAACCGCGCGGCTCCCGGCGGCCCGCGCGCCCTGCGCCTGTGCAGAGCAGCGGCGGGGCGGGGTGGCGCAGCCCTCAGTGGCCCTGGTCCCGTGCGTGCAAGGGGAAAAATGAAAGTAACATTGGCAGAGCACTAGGTAAAGCGCAATAATCCTTCCCTCTGACCTAGTGTTCACGCGGAGATAGAAGCAATAGGTGCAACCTACTAACGGAAGTAAAAAATAGACTGCAAAAAAGAAACACTAAGTGAAGAGAGCCTCTGCACAGAACCAGAGACTTACTTGGGTTTAAGAGCAAAGGCAGCTGTCAACCCAATGATCCTGTTCACCATTAAACCAGGTGCGACCTCAGGTGTCATATTCACACATTTTTTTGAACATGCCAGGGATGCTGACTCCTGCACAACTCTGGGCAGCTTGTTCCAATGCCCGACTATCTTGGACAGCCTCTGTAATTGTCTAAGGGAGGGTACAGTATGGCTTCACCAGCCAGTCTCCTAGAGTCCTCAACAATTTCTTCTTCTTTGAGCTCTGCCACCAGGCTGAGCAGATCATCCACCACACACAGCTGCTTTCTCTGCTGCCCCCAAGTCTAACCTGGTGGGCACTCCCATCAACAAATTAGCAGAGCTCATGCCAAGGCTGCTGTCCATACACCACCCTGCGTGACCAGCCACCTGAGCTGGCCCCAGAGCTCACCCAAGCTCTCAGCACTGGTCACAGAGTCCAGGGAGATGCTTCAGCTGTAGGAGGAAGGTAACTGTGCTTCTCTCCCCACCAAAAAACCCCAACCGAGCAAAAAAATGTGAAAGCTTTAGTAAGTTTAATACAAATAAGGTACTTTGTATATACAATGAGCAGCATTCCGCTTAAATTCATATAGAAGTTAAAACTTTTTAGCCAGATCCCATATAATGGGAGAGTACAACTGTTCAGTGGTGCTTATCTTGGTGTTGGCGGTGGTGGTGATACCTTAAAGACCTGGAAGTGAAACAACACATTTTGAGCCAATATTAGTATAGGAGATTAAATAAAGGCTGGTCTTTATTGAAGGCCTCCAGGGGAAGATATGGAAAAATTACCCCCCTCCCCCCCCCCATGGGGTGAATACAGATTTATAAGTTTAGCAAATTAACATAACTGACAAGAATTCTCAATTAGATGCACAAGTGATGAAGTAATTCCCACATGTTCAACCATCTCTGAATCCTCTCCCAGCCCCTGCTGGACAGAAGCTAAACTTTGTTTTTGAAAATGTGTCTCAAAGAGCTGGCTTCAACCTTGGCTCCCAGGAAGAACCAAGATAGGATAGGGGCCTTGGACCCCCAGGGTTTGGACACTGTGAAATGTGTTTTGTCTTTCTTCCTATCAAGGTAGGGAAAAAGTGAGGGGAAGTACTGGTGAGGAACTATGTACAACAATAATCTACAGAGCTATGAATATATATGAAGGAAGTGTAACAGCAAAAATCAATCAGTGGCATATTTCTTTGTAACTGCCTGCAGAGAAATAAGGTTGATTATGTTTACTCTGTTCACTAACACTATTTCAGCTCACTTAATGCTTGCTAATCAAGCCAGGCCCATCCGAGTACACAAACCCTATTCATGCATGGTCCATACCATCTGAGAAAGATAAAGATCTTCAGCTCAGAAGTGAGCAGATCTTATTTAAGTCTGTCTGCAGTGACTCAACTGAACCAGCTTCTATGTGCCATGTATCAACACATAACCACACATATTCCCCTTACCACTGCACCCTAAGATTCTTACCTTTTGCTTGGCAGCATACTTATTCACATTGATTACATTCTTTGACATATGCCATATAACTCAGAGAATGTCACTCTCAGTATAAGATGTGTAGCACTGCAGAAGTGACAACTGAAAAGAAGGGAATCCATTAGGTAAGCCTATTAGAATAATCCAAGTACACTGGGTTCTTAGTCTTCAGTTTTGCTTGGACAATTATGGTCTCTTGTCTCACAGTGGGAGGTTTTAAAAGGTACTGCCCTACTGCTGTCAGTTTTTAGTGGTCCAAAGGGAGACAAGAACATGGTGAAATACCATGAGGAATGGAGGAAGCATGCACCTTGTAAGAGTGGCCTTTTAAGCTGCTGCACAGGCACACTGAGTCACAAAGTAGGAGGTGACCTAACAAGCACAACTTATGAACATGCATCCATCGAAGAGTTTCAGAGACAAACAGAAGGCAGCTGCTGCAATCATGGATGGAGGGACGTGAACCATGTCATAATTCACAATGCACATGTCTATCAGGTACTTGGCCAGAATGTTTTGTTCAGTTTACCTGCAGTAAGTCAGAGTTGAATATTGGGTATCTCCAGGGCAAGAGCATCCTCTCAAGCCTTGGTTTAGTTAAACAGGAAGAAATACTTAGAGAACACTTTCAGAGTACAGGGTTGAAATTCAAGTGCCTTAATCACAGAACACTTCTCTGTTATATTAGGCTGCTCATAGTCTAGGACTGCCCCCTTCAATGGCAGTCTAGCAGTTATTGCAATATCAGTGTCATGTTTCACTGTGCGAAACTGGAAGGAGTTCTTTTAAAATTAAATTGTTAGGAACAAAATTAAGTCAAAGGAGAGAAACATTGTATCTAAGAGCCATTTATTCCTAATGAAAAACAAAATGAAAGGGAGTTACTCTACTAAAGAGGGCTAGAGAAGATCTAGCAAGAGAAAGAAAAATGGGAAAGGGGTGGGGTGGGGAGGGAAGAAAGAGAGTGAGAGAGAAAGAGAAAGATTCCACTGGAGGTTGGCGGGTGCGTCCACGAGGTGGGGGGGTGTGCACACTGCTTGACGGGAAACTGGACACGAGGTGAGGGGGGCAGTGGGCCAGGAGGCCCAGAAGCCTGGATAGGGTTGCAGTGACAATCACAGCAGTGGCCAGCAGGGTTGGATGCAGGTGGCTTAGGCAGGGACACAGGGAGGCAGAACAGACATGAGGGTGAGAAAGAGCCAGCGAGGAAATGAGAGCCAGAAGGCAAGCCAGGGGCCAGGGCAGAGAATCAAGGGACAGTCAACATGGCTGACATCCTGGTGGGAGTCTCGTATAGATCACCCAACCAGGATGAAGAAGTAGATAACTTATTCTACAAGCAGCTGAAGGATGTTTCAGGACCAGCAGCCCTTGTTCTTGTAGGTGATTTTAACCTGCCAGACATCTGCTGGGAACTCAACACAGCACAGAAGAGGTAGTCTAGGAGGTTCTTAGTTTATGGAGGGCAACTTCTTGTTACAGCTGGTGAGTGGGCCCACCAGGGGAGGGACAATGCTAGACCTGCTGTTTGCAAACAGAGAAGAGCTAGTGGGAGATATGGTGGTCAGAGGCCATCTGGTGATAATGAAATTATAGAGTTTTCAATATTTGGTGAAACAAGGAGGGGCATCAATAAAACTTCCATGCTGGACTTCTGGAGGGCAGACTTTGGCCTATTCAAGAGACTTATTCAGAGAATACCTTGGAAGCAGCCCTTAAAAATGAAGGAGTCCAGGAAGGATGGGTGTGCTTCAAAACAGAAATCTTGAAGGCATAGGAGCAGGCTGTCCCTATGTGCTGAAAGATGAGCCAATGAGGAAAATGACCGGCCTGTATGGGCAAGGAGCTTTTGAAGGAACTTCACTTTTTTTGGGAAAAAAAAAAAAAAAAAGAAAAAAAAAAAAAAAAGAAAAAAAAAAAAAAAGAGGGTGTATCACCCTTGGAAGGAGGGTCAGATATCTCAGGAAATGCTTAAGGGAGTTGCTAGGTCATAAGGTCATGTAGGAAAAAAAATGAGAGAGGCAAAAGCCCAGTTAGAACTCAATCTGGCCACTTCTGTAAAGGACAATAAAAAATATTTTTATAAATACATTAATGGCAAAAGAAGAGCAAGGACAACCTCCATTCTCTATTAGATGAGGGAGTCAATTTAGTAACTAAGGATGAGGAAAAGGCAGAGGTGCTTAGCACCTTCTTTGCCTCAGTTTTCAACAGAAAGACAGGTTGTCCTCAGGACAGTTGTCCTCCTGGGCTGGTAGATGGTGTCAGGGAGCAGAACAGCCCCTGCGTAATCCAGGAGGAAGCACACCTGCTGAGCCACTTAGGTGCTCACAAATCTATGGGACCAGATGAGATCCATCCCAGGGTGATGAGGGAGCTGGCAGATGAGCTTGCAAAGCCGCTCTCCATCATTTACCAGCAGTCCTGGCTCACTGGTGAGGTTCCAGAAAACTGGAAGCTGGCCAATGTGACACCCATTCACAAAATGGGTGGGAAGGAGGTAACTCCAGGCCAGTCAGCCTGACCTCGGTGCCTGGCAAGATTATGGAACAGATCATCTTGAGTGCCATCACACAGCACTGGCCAGGATATCAGACCCAGCCACCATGAGTTTAGGAGGGGCAGGTTGTGCTTGACCAGACCAACCTGGTCTCCTTTTATGACCAGGTGACCCCCCTGGTGGATGAGGGAAAGGCTGTGGATGTTGTCTATTTAGACTTCAGCAAGGCCTTTGACACTGTCTCCCACAGCACACTCCTGGAAAAGCTGGCAGCCCACGGCTTGGACAGGAGCACTCTTTGCTGGGTTAGGAACTGGCTGGATGGCCGGGCCCAGAGGGCGGTGGTGAACGCTGCTGCATCCAGCTGGGGCCAGTCACCAGTGGTGTTCCTCAGGAGTCTGTGCTGGGGTCAGTCCTGTTTAATATCTTTATTGATGACATGGATGAGGGGATTGAGTCCACCAGCAGTAAATCTGCAGGTGACACCAAGCTGGGAGTGTGTGTCAATCCATTGGAAGGTAGGAGGGCTCTGCAGAGGGACCTGGACATGCTGGATCAATGGGCCAAGTCCAACAACATGAAGTTTAACAAGACCTAGTGCTGAATCTTACACTTCGGCCCCAGCAAACCCCTGCAGTGCTACAGGCTGGGGACAGAGTGGCTGGCAGTGCCCAGGCAGAAAGGGACCTGGGGGTACTGCTTTGACAGCCAACTGAACATCTGAACCTGAAAACTGTGTCCAGTTTTGCGCCCCTCAATTTAGGAAGGATATTGGGACACTTGAACACGTCCAGGGAAGGGCAACAAGGCTGATGAAGGGCTTGGAGCACAAGCCCTATGAAGAACAGCTGAGGGAGCTGGGGTTGTTTAGCCTGAGAAAAGGAAGCTTAGGGGAGACCTGGTCACTCTCTACAACTGCCTGGTTGTAGTCAGGTGGGAGTTGCCATCGTGTCCACTCGGATACTGCTCGAGTGGCCCGGCTGGGCGATACAACGACGGCAGAAGGCACTCCCTTTGGGTTCCCCGAAGGGCTTGCAAGGAGTGACTCCGGAAGAGCCACGGGACGGCGAGACCACTGAGGAATGAGGCTGACTCTCCTCGGGGGCAAACGTCAGGTTTTACTGATAACTCCTAGAGCTCCAACAACACCTAACTCAAGCCGACCAACGAGAGCCGAGAGGGACGCTGCAGCGACTTATAAAGGGGGGAGTGGAAGGGGAGAACAGCCAATGGGGTTAAACGGGGGAGTGGCTTTTGGGTAAACGGATAGGAATGACAACCTATTAGGGGAAGGTAGGGGAGGGGTCCCTGGCCCTGATCCAATCACTCAATGCCCCTGATGGAAGTTTCCAGGTGGTGGGAATGGGCTGCCGAGTGATGGACAGGGCACCAGGGAGGGGACAAGGGAATGACTCAGCAGTTCTGCTGAGTCAAGGGGCAGGCTAAGGGAAGAGTGACAAGCGAGGAACCAAAAGGGTATGGGGAGGCAACAGGGACAAACCATTTTCAAAACTTGGGTGACCACAATAATACAAACGAACAAAACACAATACAACAGGGAGTCAGTCTCTTCTCCAGGCAAGCACTGGCAGAACTAGAGGACACAGCCTTAAGCTGTGCTAGGGAAAGTTTAGACGTCAGAAAAAAATTCTTCACTGGAAGAGTGACTGGGCACTGGAATTGGCTGTCCAGGGAGGTGGTAGAGTCACTGTCCCTGGACGTGTTTAAAAGAAGACTGGATGTGGCACTCAGTGCCATCGTTTAGTTGATGAGGAGGTGTTAGGTTATGTGATAAGTTAGAAAAGACTCTTTGTTCATCAAGACAGAAAGGCTGAACAAATTATTCGCCTCTATTTATAACAATCTGGTGCCGTGACTCAGATAAGGGCTATCCATTGGAAGCTCCTCACAGGGAGGCGCCCTCGCTGCCTTGGCAGCGAGCCCCACTCAGGAGTCTTCCCTCTGAGACCCTTACCAACGAACCCAAATTCAGTGGCAAGCAAAGAATAGCCAGCAACCCCTTAATCTTTGTGCACAAAGTCCCGGGCGAAGACACAGGACTGTGTAAGTACCTTTCAGTGGTCCTTCAGGGCTACTGAGGTTGCTCCGTTCAAAGGGGACAGGGCCCGCTCGGTTGGGGTTGGGATCCCGGAGTGTGTTGAGTGAGGCATCTCTGTGAGACAACGTGAGTGTGGACCTCATAGTAGTGCGTTTCCCACACCCGGCGACGGGCTGGGCCACGAATTGAGAGAAGCGTAGAGGTGTGTGTGTAAGAAGGCACTCCGGAAGATGGGACAGAGGAAAAGCAAGCCCTCTGGTCCCATGGGTAGGGGAAACCTTTTAAAGCTTCCCCAAATTCCTCCAGATAGTCCATAAGGACTAATGATTAAAAATTGGGATACCTTCCCCTCCAAGAAAGGACAAGGTGAAAATGGTGCACTACTGCATAGAGGTTTGGGGAGGGAAACAAGTAAGAGTGGACCATTTGTACTGGCCAGTGTTTGGCTCATTTGAGGATTAGATATATCAGGCTCTAAGTATTTATGTGAGTTCTAAAGAGCCCTTGAACTTAGAGGAAAGTGAGTATGCCTCCCTCTAGATAGTGGGGGAAACTCGCACTAAGTTGTTTGCACTTAGTACTAGGGAGAAGAAGAAAAGATTGAAAGAGGATACAGACCTACCCGATTCCACCCCTCCACCCCTACCTCCACATTCACCACAAGATCCCTGGAGGGGGATGAGGTGAGAATGAGGTAAATGTTGAGCTCCAGGGGAATAACTAGCGGGTAACTAGAAGCCAGACTAGGAAAAGGCGGGAGGACCTCCCCAGCTGATAGCGCGGCTCGGGGAGGGAGAAATCGCGATTTCAGTGTGTTGTGTCCCAATTGCAGTGTAGTGTGCCCCAGTTTCGGTGTGGTGTGTCTGTTACATCCAGACGTGTGTGTGTGTGTGTGTGTGTGTGTGTGTGTGTGTGTGTGTGTGTGTGTGTGTGTGTGTGTTTGTGTGTGTGTGAAGCACGGTGCGGCTTTACTAAGATACAGAGATGCGGTGCGGCGGTGCCGGAGAGCGCATGTGCGGAGCAGTTCAGCTACACTACCTGGTAGAGCGGCTAGTGCGCATGCGTAGTACAGGCTGTCCCTGGCGAGCGGGGGCAGCGCGGCGCGGGGCTTAAGTCGGGGCTTGCGGGGGTGCTTTAGGCGCAGCCCAGCTGATAGCGCAGCGGGCACGCGGGCACAAGCCGCGGTTTGAGGAGCTGCTTTGAACACCGCTAGCTGATAGCGCAGCTAGTGGGAGCGTGGTACAAGCTGGGAGTTACAAGCACCGCTTACGAGCATCGCTGGTTGGTAAAGGCTTGCAAAAGTAGCCAGCGAACCCGGCTGGGCTAAGAGTTAAGTGTTTGTTATACAATAGCACTGCCCTTTAGTGTTAAAAGCTGTCACTGGGAGATCCTTTGCATTACAGGGCAAATAAAGGGGGGATGAATGTGTGTGAATGAGAGGCGGGCTGGTTACCCCAGACTTGCTAAGCGACACCGGCAGTCTCCCATGCTGCGTTTCCGTCTTTTTCGCGAGAAAAGCGGCCAGTAAAGAGACGAAGCGAGTGATAAAAAGAATGAGAGAACCCCCCCCCCCCCCGAGACTAGGTCTCAGAGAAAGAGTGAGACCCCTTAGTGGGAGGGGGGGGGAATAAAAGGTAATTAATTAGAAAAAAAAATTAATTAAAAGGTAAAAAGAGGGTTTTTTTAGCATAATCTATTGGGGAAAAATAAAAGGTAAAATGTGTAGGAGGGGCCCCTAAAAATTCTGCTGGATTGAGGGATAAGAATGCCCAAGAACATCCAAGATCAAACCTGCTGGATTGAGGGATTAATATTCCAAGAGCATCCAGGGTTGATTCAAACCTGCTGGATTGAGGGATTAATGTTCCAAGAGCATCCAGGGTTGATTCAAACCTGCTGGATTGAGGGATTAATGTTCCAAGAGCATCCAGGGTTGATTCAAACCTGCTGGATTGAGGGATTAATATTCCAAGAGTATCCAGGGTTGATTCAAACCTGCTGGATTGAGGGATTAATATTCCAAGAGCATCCAGGGTTAATTCAGACCTGCTGGGTTGAGGGATTAACATTCTGAGAGCACCCAGAATTAAGTTTGCTGGGTTGAGATATTAATATTCGAGAGCACCCAGAACTGAATAAAAGTTTTGCCGGTTTGAAGATAAATCTGAGAGGATCTGGAGTTAGGAACAACACAGCTAGATTGAGGGGTGTCCAAGAACACTGACACTGGCCAGGGACACCTAAAAGTGTAATAAGTGTGTGGAAAAATAAAAGGTACCTTGTTGTTGTGATTGTTTTGTTGTGCGTGAGAGTAAGTGAAAAATAAAGTTAAGTGAATGTGGATGAATAAAAGTATATGTATGCATCCTGCCCTGTTAGGCAGCCTCACTGTACTCCCCTAGTGTGACCCACAGACGCTGGTTAGGATACAATAGACAAATGGACTACAGCTGACCACTGGAAAGTAACAAGCCAACCCAGAAACCTGAAGGTCACCTTGAAGAAAAACTGTCGGACTCAGTGTGGGTAATCCAGATAGACCAAGAAGGGGAACAGAAAAGATACACTTACCCCTTGGCTGATGATTATGGAGTAGTGTGTAAAGAAATACATTGTGATTGTTATCCTTTTGTGTGCTTTGTTTGTAAAACTTGCCAAGAACGGTGGTGGGTCCATTGCTGCAAAGGAAAGCCACCTACTGGGATTTGCTCCAGCTGCTACAAGCTAGAGCGAGGATTAACAAGAATCATATTAGAGTTAGGGGAATTGGAGAGTAAGTGAGTAAGGTTAAAATCAGAAGAGTAGTGGGAGGTTTACAGAAAAGGGGTTAACCCTGAGAATTTTTGTTTCCACCTGAATGAACCTGCCCCCTTTGTTGCCCATATTGTAAACCGGTGTTGTCGGAAAGAGCTGAAAGAAATCCTGTGTGACTCATCCCCGGTCAAGGATAAGAACTGGGAGCAATATAAGGCTAGAAGGGGAAAAGGGAATAGATGCGCTGGAGAGTACTGCTGCTGCCGAGAAGACGGTAATCCCCGCGGCTCGAAGCACCCGAGTCGGCGGGCGAGGCAGAGGGGAAAGAACCAGGCTCTTCCCAATCCCAAGTGGAATAATGCAAAGATACTCCAAATATTACCGACTGGGTATTGATAATCTCCCCAAAGGTACTGACTCAACCACCCTGAGTAGACAAAAAGGGCAACAAGCTAAAAGGGAAATAGTAGGGAATTATGAGTTAAGTACAAAACCAGGACTCCATCCTCCTTGGCAAGTTATCGTTATTGTAATTCTGATTATGTTATTACCAGGAAGATATTCTCAATTTTCACATCAACCCTTTAAATAGATATTAACCCGAGTAGATAGGAAGGAAATTCAAACTCAGATATTGTCCAGATCTCCTAGTTTTACATCGTCATTATGCACATTGGCCCCCATCAATGTGTCCAGCATCAAATCCAGGAAAGGGATATTGCAATTACCCTGGGGAATACTTCTGTGGGTATTGGAGCTGTGAAACAATAGCATCAGATTAGTCAGTAGAAGGAGATCAATGGCTTACTGTTTCTTGGGGACTCCACGGCTGTAAAGCTCCACAGAAGGACTGGTCGGGCGGCATAGTCAATCAGGGGAATTGTCAATTTTTGTATCTAAATGTAACTAAACCATCAGATCCAAGATGGACAGTAAGACGAACATGGGGTTTTCGGTACATAAAACCCAGTAAGAAGGAGCCTATCCCACCAGATACCTGGCCAGTAGGCCCTAACCCGGTAATAGCCAAAAATAGAGAGCCAGGTTATGTTGAAATAATCAGTAATCAAAGTAACTCAGGAATAGAAAATTCAACTAGTGATAACCAGACAATAATACCCACTAGCGAGGATTCTCGATTTAACACCCTTTAGAAGCTAGTAGAGGGAGCGTACCTAACCCCCAGATTACAGAACATTGTTAGATTTGTTTTGATGTTAAACCCCCATTTTATAACACTGTTAAAATAACTAAAAAAAGTTTGATGAACAAAATAAAGAAAAAGAAAAGGGGGGATTGTGATAAGTTAGAAAAGACTCTTTGTTCATCAAGACAGAAAGGAGAAGCCTTGTGTAGATAACAGAAAATCAAAGGAGAAGCCTTGTGTAAGATAACAGAGAACCAAAGGAGAAGCCTTGTGTAGATAACAGAAAACCGACAGACAGAAACTAACTAGTATGTTGATTACTTAAGCTAGTTGTGTAATTAGAACTTAGGTGCATATAACATATAACCTTATATGGAAAAGACCATTACAGGGCCGTGGACTTTCACCAAGGAAGAAGAGAGGAGCCTTCGTCAAACGACCACCAGAGAGTAGAAGACGACCCCCTAGCAACAGAGGCTGCAAGCGCAGAGTACACCCAGAGATACCACGGACACGGAAGAAAGAGAGTATAAAAAGACTGCGGGAAGGGGGAAACGGGGTGAGCCGTAGGCGGAGCGGGGACTCCCTGGCTGCACCCAGCGCTGTTTGCTTGCCATCGCTTGCTGTAATCAATAAATTTCTGATTGACTCTTGAAAGGCTGAACAAATTATTCGCCTCTATTTATAACAGGTTAGGTCATAGGTTAGACTAGTTGATCTCAAAGGTCTTTTCCAACCTAATTCACACTGTAAAAAAAAAGGGGGCAAAAATAGGC
This sequence comes from Vidua macroura, assembly GCF_024509145.1. NCBI lineage: Eukaryota > Metazoa > Chordata > Aves > Passeriformes > Viduidae > Vidua > Vidua macroura. Next base: position 28,222,723 of record NC_071611.1, read on the forward strand.
TAGGGCCAGGGCAAGAAGCAGACCTCAGCAGGCTGGAGCCAAAGCAAAAATACAAGATTCAAAAAGCCCCTCTAATCACCAAGCCTCAAATGCACAAATACAGTCTCAAAAAAGCCCCACTCCAAAAACCCACTCTTAAAAGACCAAGTTTCAAAAAGCGCCGGTCACTTGGGACACAGTTACTTTTTATGCCCCTGGCTCCTCCCAGAGCCCGTCTACTGGCAGAAGACTATTGGCCCAGTCCAACCTTTCGCCATCTGATTGGAGAAGCCCCTCTGAGGAGTTCAGGGTCTCTTACTACCTGTCGCATTGTGAGGTGTTGGCAGGCGGAGTCCTCCCGGATGCAACGCTTCTTCTATTTGCCTCCTACACGTGGCCCGTGTGCACCCCTCCTCCACATGCCTCCGACAACCATTGTTGAGGGAAATGAAAACTAAATTGGCTCCTTACAATGAGGCATGCATTTTAACACTGAATTTTGGTAAGTTAGGCTCATGTCACAGGAGCAGATAAATAAAACTCATTTCTACAGGGAAGACAGGTCTCAGCCAGGCTCAATTGCAGTACTCAAAAATTTTGAGCCATTTTAACAAGTTGCCTCAGTTAAGTATTCCCTTTTCCAGATTCAATTTACAGTAACACCCGTTCTCAACACTTCTGCAATCTTTGGAGTTCTTAGGCAGTGCTGAGAGAGCAATCCAGAGAGAAGTCCAGAGCTTCCAGGATCTTCGTCTCCATCTGGTGGATATGGATCTTTGAGCAAGTGTGGTCAGCTGCATAGCTGAAGTCCCAGTGTATGGGTGAAGAATCTCAGATTTGGTGGCAATGTACATAGTTATGACACCAACCAGCTAGAGGGCTGAAGGGGAGCAGAGTGAGGGAACCAGCGGGCTGTCCCAGAGAAAGAGAAACGGGCAAACACCCATCGCCCTCCCCGCCAAGCGAAGACCGGGCTGCCCCTGGGCTGTACTCCGTACTGCCCGCTAAGCTGAAGCGAGGGGAAGGAGCGAGCAGCACTCGAAGGGCCGCGCAGGCGCCTCCCCGCGGCCACGGCAACACCCCGCTCCGCACCCCCGCCCGGCCCGCGCCGAACCGAGCCGGCCCCATCGCGCACGTACCGAGCTGAACCCGCCGGGCAGGAGAGAGAGCAGCGACGCGGGGCGCGCTGCCGGTGCCGCGCGTTTCGAGCCCCCAGGTGCCGCCGCTGCTTGGCCACCCATCGCTCGCCCATTGGCCGCCGCGCCCCCGCAACTCGGGCCCTGCCTACGACTGCACCAGGGAATAAAACGTTACTGGAAAACACAAACGTTTTCCTCTTAACATACACACGTACTGCTTGCTCAGAGTTCCTTTTAAAACTGTTTAATCTTTCAAAGTGTTTTATTGCAACTCTCTGCATACACATCAGGTGACTCGACTGAACCTCCCCATGCCCTTCCGTACTAAGACATTAATCAACTGGCCTCCACCTGTGGTTTGAAAACCTGCCCACAGCACAGTTCCAATAGATCTTGTGGGGAATCCTGAACCCTTCTTTGGTAGATTATTGCCAGACTAAACAAACTTAAGATGGATGTTTTAAGATAGACAATGCTTATTGCCATAATCTTCCTGCCAGGAGAGCCAAGAAGAACACTATGCAGGTGTGCTGGGTAACATGCAAAAACCTGCCAAATGCAAGCTAAGAGGTAAGTTTGCACTTGCCTGTGAAGTATACAGGTATCGGCTCATCTTCACTGCCATGATCACAGTACCAGTCACCTTGATTTGTTTTGGGTTCTGCTGCTACAGCTGAAGTAGGAAATGGCCATTTGCTCAGAGGAAGCTATGGCAAGCACAAAAGCTTTACAATTATATTAAGATAAGGATTTAAAAGACATAATTGTGCCCCTTTTCATCATCGTTTCATGTCACAATGGGGTTTGCTGAAATACTGTCAAGTCTAGTACAACCACCTCAAAACAGGAGTGGTATATGTAAACATTAAGTGAAGCTTTTTGTTTGAGATTGGTTTCAAAACCAAGTATCACCCTAGTTTTAGACAGGGAATAATTGTAGCTTGTCAAGTGATGAGCCTTCTGGAGGAGGCAAGGTAAGAAAACCACTGCTAAATGTGTAAATGGGCAGAAAACAGGATCCAGCTTTGAGGAAGTGGCTGACTTTCCAGAACTGTCCCAAGACATGAGGAACTGCAATTTATGCACTTTATCTTCATCAGTCTACACAAATGCAACGCAACTTCTAGAAGTTTCCTGACCACAGTTTTCCTAGTCAGTCTTGTACTGCAGAGAGTGTTTTAACATACGTCAGAAGGAACTCCTTCAAGAGTAACAAAACAAACCATGGAAGTTGTATAAACAATCCGATAACAAGACAAGCAGAATGGCTCAAGGACATCCCTTACTGCATTCCTGGTAAGTCTCCTCCAATTACATCATTCCTTTATCACTCTGTTCTGTTCTTCAACTTCACTAACATAAGTCTATTCTTATTATTATGGTATTCAAGAACCACTGAATACCAGAAACAAGAAAACAGTACAACAAAACAATACTGCCATGATACGTGGGATGGTGAAAGATGTATTCGTTCTTGTTAACCACTGAATTAATTTCTTAAATTTTAAGGAAAATATTAATGTGCTACAGACAAGAAGAGGGGGCACAAGAAGCCTGTGAAAAGATGTAAGCACAACCACCTCTCAAGATGTATTTTATTACCCCACTGACAGGTTTTCACTAAACACATGGATTTGTTTTCTTTGCAGTATTAAGTCCTCAACATCCATAATTATTTCATTTTCCAGTCAAGAAGTCTCAATTTACTATTCATTTCAGCAACTTGTCAAATCCAAGACTACTTTCATAGTTTAGCATTCTAAACCTGAACTTCTTCCCTAGGTAATACGTGGAGGTACAGCTGGCTATAGTACCCCTGCAACTGTCATGGTATTACTAAAAAATTGAGTAAAGTACAGTATCTTGAAGAGATGAAGTTTAGCTGAGTGCTAGGATGCTCACTGATTTATTACTTCTAGACTTCAAATATTGCATTTGCACTTATTCATATAAAAAGTACAAAAAAGTTTTATTTTAAGTGGTTTGAGTTATTATTCTGAGTCTTCCCAGGAAAAAGTGTTTTCATTTTTCTTCCCTATTTCTCACTGTTCAACCTGTGGATTTTGCTTCTAAAAAAAATAGTTTGATACAAATGTAAAATGGTAACATATATTTGCTCTGGTGCATTAAATGTAGAAATCAGATTTGTATGCTGAGACATAATATAAAAACTGTATATTTCTATTATATAACAAAGTATGCAAAACACAGGACTTGATGTTTTTTAATCCCCATAATAAAGTGGTTTTTTCATTCCAAGAGTCTTCAAGCTATCTTTGAAAGAAAGAAAAGCAGTGCCCAGTTGATTGTTTGCATTCCAGTATAAACTACTTCTCTTTCCTGCTGCTAACAAGAAATTAAAATATCGATGTTCTACACTTTAGAGAAAGTATGGAATATATCTGTGCTAATCTGCAAGTTTCAAGACTTCTGTTTAATAAACACCAAATATAGTATATAAGATTTCGATTATTTTCACATTTACAGCAAGTACTCAAGTCCTTCTTATTTCCTTTATAAAAGCATCTCAATCCAATTAACAAAGATAGTACACTTAAAAAAATTCAAATATATAGTGCATTTGTTTCTGTACATGTATGTGCAAGATCTCTCAGCAAAAATACAAATATGGAATCCATCAGCTTGACCATTTACATCTCCTTTGGCAAACACAAATTTGTATCACATGATGTAAGTACCATCTTTGTAGTATTTCATGGATTCTAGCTGCTGAGTCATTGCAAGGACATCCTGAAATCCTGTACTGAGTCCAGACATGTGTTGAAAATAAGCTTCTTTCTCCACTTGGACAGTTAAGTTGTTTACACCAGCATCTTTCAGAATTGCTGTGACCTGAACAGAATGGTACGGTTAACATTAGTATTGAACTTCACATGTATCTCACAGTAACTTGCAGTATGCTGGCTCTGCAATGCTGTAAAAAACCCCCATGTATCATTGTGAAGAATTCAATTCTCTGGAAAGCAAAGAATAGGTTTAGAGGGCTTTGCAACTTCTGCATACTCGGTGACTCTCAGTGTCTTGCATAAGGAAATATTTATCTTTTTAAGGAAAAGAAAAGCCCATGGCAGATAGGTAGTGGTAATCCGGTTTTAAACACGTGATTAGCATCCAGATGTCCCTACTGTTTATTCCCTGTTTTGCAGACCTGTTTTTACACTTCCCCTTCTTTTCTCAGAGCAGATGTAGTGCCACTGTCAGTCAGTGTTTTGGCAGATGTTCTAGCAAGTAACTCTTTACATGACTAATTTAAGCTAGCAGGCAAGGGTCAGTACAGCACTAGAGACCAGCTCTGAAACAATAATGGAGAGCTACAAAAAACATCATAAATGTCAGCTTGAAACTTCAGTCTGTGACCAAAAGGGAGATGCTGCATAAGAAATTAAGAGTCTAAAAACCTTGCACCATACCTGTTGTACAATTCTCTGTTCCATCACATCTGATACCACTTGCACATGTATTGTGCCTGCCACAACAGTTGCAGAGTGACACCAAAAATGAGGATCTCTGTAGGATATAACTCCCTCTATTTTTTGAATCTGTGAAGAAATTTCATTAGCAAAAATTAAGTAATTTTAAACTTGTACATGTACATGACTATTGGTGGAAAATATTTCACAAGGAAAGAAAACCATAGTACAGCAGCTTTCCAACGAAACTATATTCAGAAATATCTTGTATTGAAAGGTTACGTTGCTACTACTGTAAAATTCTAGAAGGTAAAAGTCAAACCAGATGAAAACCCCAGAAGAGCAATGCTAAATAGGATAAGGGGGAAAAATCCCTTGATTTAATGAACAGATCACAGGAACACAAATGGATAGACTAATCAGAATACCGGTTCAGCATCTACCAGGGCACTGGTTACCTCACTGTTTAGCAGCTATATTTAGTTATTACAGATGAACTTTATTCAGAGACATAACTTCTTTTCCATACATAATTTTTTCAAATTGATCTTTGTTCTGGGTTGGCTGTCATGTTTTTTCAGAGCAGTTGATAAGGTGCTGTATTTTGGATTTCTACTTAAAACCGTTTTTATAACACATCAATGATTTGGCTGTTGCTGAACTGTTCAGGCTGTTTCTTTTCTATCAGGCAGTTTCAAGGCTTTCTATTTTTCCCACTTTGCCCTTGCCCTGGTGGGTAGGCTGGCAATGGGCAAGAAGCAGGGAGGTGACACAGCCAGGGCAGCTGACCCAAGCTATCCAGAGAGATACTGCACACCATGTAACACCTTACTCAGCATAAAAACTGGGGTAGAGGATGAAGGTGGGATTCTGGCTTCCAAGGTGACTGTTGTTTGGGGACTGCTTTTTTTTCTACTCTTCCTTCACCTGTTATATTGCTCTCAGGGTTTTTTTGCTTATGCTCCCATCCCACTGGCGGTGGTGATGGTAAAGGATGGGGGTGAGCAAGTGGCTCTATGGATGCCTGGCTGCTGGACAGGGTCAACCTACAGCAAACACACTGTTTTATTGTGATGTAATTTTAAAAATGCTTTTCTTATTATCTTTTAATCAACTGGTCTTTTATTGTTCTCAAAAAGTACTTTCTTTTTCCCCAGTCTCTCAGAATTACCGTTTTCCCTCATCAAAAAGTGATGTCATGTCACTTTCCTTTCGCTACATGAATCTCTCCCAAATAATTCCCGTTTGTTCTTTTCTTTCTCATGCAGACAAGAACACATTTTCCCATCTAGTAACTGACAGGACACCACAAGGATAGTCTTCCTTGAAGCCTCTAGTTGATGGCATCCTCAAAGAACTTTTAACTCATTCTTTTACAGAGAGAAATTCTCCACCCTGAGGTCCACATTACGATTCTGGGCAGGAACTTAAAATGAGGCAACAGCAAAGACTAGGTACAGCCTCAAGGCAGATGCCATACTGCACCAGACAGGAAGAGAACAGTCTAGAATGAGAAAATAACTAAAAAAAACAGCTTAAGTTTTGCCATCCTACCTACTGTGAACCTGTATACCCTTCATGATATGGATAAATCAGAAAACTTGAAATTACAAGCTCGTGATACAATCCTGTACCCTGAATGTTTGTACCAAGTTTAAAAGGTCTGCAGGTTTGGGGAACTGTCTATTACTTTCTCAGTACTACAATGTGGTACATTTGCCAAACTGTTACCATACTTGTCTGAAATTATGGGCTACCCATAAAACAAAAAAACAGTGGAAGTCTTTTTAGCTGAAAACCAACTTTTATAGTTAGAACTAGTCATCCTGTCACTTCTCTGCAAAATAGATTTTAAACAACTTGAGACATTAAGTTGTCTAGGACAACAGAAGCTGTCTGACTGATCTGCTTGAGTTAAATAATCATTAAAAACAGTTACAGCTTTTTATGTTTGTATACAAAACCATTTATAATTGTACCTTTTCTAAAGCAGCATGCAGATCTTTCTCCTGTTCGGGAGGTATCCTCAACAAAAGCACTTGACAGGCATCTTTCAATAGTGGGATAACACTAAGAAAAATCAATGTAGCAATAAAGAGAGAGCAGAGCGGATCAGCTATGAGCCATCCAAATTGCTGAATAAATATTGTGGATACGATAACACCAACACTGCCAAGAGTGTCTGCTAACACATGCAGAAACACACCTAAAACCAAAACAAACAGAGTGATTAACAGTTCTGTTTAAAATGTATGTATATATTCAATAGCAGAAACTTAGAAAGGCTTACTAAGTATCCTCAAGCTAAACAGAGACAACTCTTTGCCTAACCTGGGACAGGTTATTTAGCTCTTCTAATGTTTAATTGCAAATTATTGTAAAAAACAATTTTTAATCTATGGGCCAATGATCTAGGCAGGCATCCACAGACTAAGGTATATGTGAATAGTCTTTCAGTTGTTAGTGGGATTTGTACAATATATCATAATTATTTGCCTCTGTATATAAGGACTCATTGATGCCTAACAGAGAGTTAGAAGATCAGTGTACATTGCTTGCTAATGTGGACACATGAATGTACTGGTTGTTTTTTGTATGCCAATTCTACTCCAGTTTTACAGGAGAATTGTTTTTGTGCTACTGCTATGAATCTTATACTTTCTACTGCTTTAATTGTGAGTTCATTCTCAATGTACACTCAATGGGCATAGAAAAATACTCTCCAACCATTGGTAAGATTAGTGCTAGTTAGGTGTCAGGATTTTAAAGAATACTGAAACATGACTTAGGCAGACTTTAAAAAATTGTAGACATGATGAATATAAATAACCAGGATAACCACCTGAGTTAAGACATAAAATAACATATGAAACATGAGACTGTTCACCATATTCTGACAAGCTTACACAGAAAACACCATTTTAAAATGTTTTTTTTATAAGCCAGACAGTTGGTAAGTAACTACTTTCTAACTACTAGGGAAAAAATTCTATGCTGAACTTTCATATACAGTGCCTTTCTCAGTTAGCTTCATGATTTCATATTTGAAAGCTTTTCTTTACCACTTTCTCTTCTGAATCAGAAATAAAAGCATATTCTATGCTGGTCTGTATTTGTTCTCCTGCTTCTTATCCCCTTCCCAGTGTTTTTACAACCAGCTGTCACATGATTCCTAGAAGCATGGTAACATCTTTAGAGATAGAGACCTTGTACCTTCACTTCCAGTTTCAACTTAGAAACAAGGACTTAAAGCTTTTTGAGGATGGTATACAGTGATCTTTTCTAATGTTAGTGAGTACTATAGATTACTGCTTTTTATTGTTCCTTATGTATTACATACATATGTACTGAAATATCTCACGTTTCTTCAAGTTAAATTCATAAATGGTTTGAGCAATTCCTGTATAGTGCATTTAATGCCTGTCAGATCACTCCTTGAGAGCATTTTTAGATTGAGGCATAATCCTGCATGTCTGATCCTGAAAATCTTCAGTCTCCTACAAATTACATACATCACTTATGATTCAACAATCTGTACTTGCCTCTCATGTTGGTGTTCATGCCTCCTCCAGAAGATCCATGGGAATGTCCATGGCTGTGGCCATGGTCACTGTGGGAATGGCCATGCCCGTGGCTGTGGCTGTGGCCATGGTGAGAATGGCTGTGATCGTGTGTGGGACAGCCTCCCCGAGAAGCCCCGTGGGAGTGTGCATGGCTGAAGGCACAGATACCAACAAGGTTTACGATCAGCCCTCCAACAGAGACCGGCTGTGAGAGGGAGAAAAGTCTTTAACTTCACTGCATCCTCACAGTTATTCAAACTTGTTTTCTAGAACATGGTAACCAAAACCACCATGCATTTCATTGAGGAAAACTGTGGAAGCCTACAACTTCTCTGGGCAACTTGTTCCAGTGCCTTACCACCTTCACAGTGAAGAATTCCTTCTTAATATCTAATTAATTCCTAATATCTACTCTGTACCTGCCCTGCTTCAATTTGAAGCCATTTCCCCTTGTCCACTAAATGCCCTGGCAAAAAGTTCCTCTCCAGCTCTCCTGAAGGCTCCCTTCAGGTACTGGAAGGACTATCACCCTGGAGATAAACATAAATTAACCATTAACTGCAAAACTACACTGAAATAGAAGGACAAAACTTACAGTTAGCATGTTTGTATCTATATCTGGAGGATCTACCAGTCTCGCCACTGATTCCATGAAGACAAAGAAAGCAATCACCATCAGAAAGAGGCCATTAATAAATCCAGAGAGAATTTCTACACGTCCATACCTGAAAGTAAACGTATATACATTTGGGAGTGAAGAATGGGAACTCTGAACCAATGTCAAAGTTATAATAAATAAAGTTGTAATTCTTTCAATACAGCATTAAGATTGCTGTGTTTTTTTCCTCAATGTCACATAATCATGCCTCAATTTCTGAGTTATTTTCTTCTGATCAAGAGGTGGCCAGTTTCCAACTGTCCAAACTCCATTATAATAAAACAATGTAGAAGTATTCTCTTATATATACTACCCATTCAGGGCTTCAAACTGCTAAACTGCTATGAAAACATATAAAGTTTAATTATATCAGTCAAATCTAAATCTTCATACGAACACTGATTTTTAACACAGATTTCTGTTTGACATAAATGCCTAGCATGAGGCAATTTCTAAAGAATATTCACAGTGATAAAAGTTTTACTTGTAGAGGTAAATGAAAGTTACATTTAAGACATTTTTTGCACAGGTAAGAAGAGAATAGCATGAGCACAAATGGAAGAGAAGAGACACAGCAAAAAACACACACAAGCATGCATTATTAAAATATCCCATACATACCAGGACATTTTGAAAATGAGCAAGGAGAGTTAAGATTCAAATAGTCCTTAAAGAACCCAAGATACATACCCATACGAAAATATGCGAGTTGCTTTCCACCTTGTCATCAGAGCTGCAAAAAGCCCCATCACTAACGCAGAGCAATCAAAAAGCATGTGAAATCCATCAGAAATAAGACCAAGGCTATTGGTCCATACTCCATAAAAAAGCTCCACAAAAGTGAAAGCCTAAAACAAAACAGAGTTTGAATTTTTCCTTAGATATTAACTTGTGTATTAATGTTTTGGTAGGTAGAAGGATATTCTTTTCATAGAACACTCAATATTTTTCAAAGGTATTGTTCTAAGTATTTTTAGACCATTTTTTCTCTCCTCCAATGAAATACATGATGCACTCCAAGTCTAAAAGGAGACATTTTTGAATCTACTCTCCTTACAGACTCACACATAAAAACCAACTCTTTACAGGAGCAAATTTTTTGTTTTGAATTTTAAACTGACATTCTGCAGACAAAATTCTAAGCATTTTATCATGAAAAATGCAAGAGGTCTGATCTGATACATTATTAGTGTGAAAGTAGTGCTGTCTGTACATCTGTTAATGCCAACATTTTCTTCACTAGTAAGTTGACTGTTTAAATCTCAGGAACTGGCTCTAAGAAAGGTACACAAGGAAACATTTTTAATACATATATTTACCCTGTACATTTTACTATTATTAATCCACCTGCTTAAAAACATTTTTCCAATCTTTCATATACCACAATGGAATTCCTTACAGTTAACACAGATACTTCAAGTTTCTCCCCTTATTTTCCTGAAGATCTTTGCAAATTAGGCTCTATCAGTTTTGCTTACTGCATCATCTTTTCCTATTCAAGAAAGAGAGAAGCTAAAAATAAAACTAGCCTGCTCCAATATGACACTAATGAATCCCACACCTTCTTGTCCCCATCCTTAACAGTTTCACTGAGGCCTTATCAGTTTCACCTTATCTGCTGGCAACAGTGAGGTATCTCAGCCTTAAACATACTATCATACAGGTATTCAGTTAGTGGTGTAACCCTTTCATAGACAACCAGTGCTGCACTGGACAACAAATCAGTGACCACTACTTAAATTGCCCCGTCAAACAAATCAGTTATAGGAATCTTCTAAAGAATAACTCTTCTTTCTTTATTATATATGCACTATTGTGATTGGGTTTGAAGAAAAAAACCATGCACTTACCAGATTTAGGCACAAGAAATAGAAGATCTGCCGAGAATCATACTCCTCAAGGATTTGTTTCAGTGACTCCTTAATAAACCGGGGCAATGACTGGGAGCTTTGCTGTAATGCATCACCCATGAAGTTATAGAGAGGAGTGCCTTCAGGGGAATAACCAATAAGGGTACCCTTCTGCCCTTTCCTGGAGGGGGAGGACAGGATATTTGCAGCTGCAAGGAAAGTATTGAAGTTTTTGTTGCTGTTTCTAAGCTTCACAGCTATTTTATAATGTGTTTAATCAGCAATCAAAGTTTACATGAAATTTTCAGGCAGCAAATGGATTGTCAACTTCATCTTGAGGTTTATTATTGGATTTCATTACTATATGAAATTAGATCATCACAGCCACAACAGACTACATTCCTTTTTTTTTTCTGTAGACAGATAATAGAAGAGCAAAAAGCTACAGATTGCCTTATTCAAAAGAATCCATAAAAGCTTGTCCAAAAGAATTCCACACACTTCAATTTTCTGATTGGCTTCCCAGTCACACAGATTTACTATCGTTTAGGCAAGAATACGTACATAAAACAAAGAAGACAGCACTCACTACCACCCCTCCAGAAAGGACATGCTCTGTGCTTTCATGGTGTGGTGGCTTGTTCATAGCTCGAAGCTGGTCTGTTATTGGATGCGTCCAAAAGTTTCCAAAAAGCAGTGCACTAATGAAAATAAGAAAGGATCCATATCGAGCACATGTGGAAGCTTCCATCTTCACAGAGCATATGGATTCGACGTAAAAATCCAGGATCACAACAAAGAAGATGACTGTTATGAAAGGCATGATGAGAGAAGACCAAGACTCTACTTTACTCTGCAACAACAACAAAAAAAATTCAAACACGACTGCTCACCAGAAGAATTATTGTATTTGTAGCATTAAATGTAATTCACTTGAATTACAAGTGTTTTCACTAATCCATAAAACAGAAATACTTTTATATTTTCAATTTATCATATAAAAACATCATTCCAGATATAAAAAGAGACATATATCTAAAATGCACTGAAGCACTTTATTTTAAATACTTTAATGTTTGTAAAAGGAATTCCATATACAATGCCATGGTTGCAATGGCCTACTCTCCCTATGCGTGCAGGCATAATGAGTATTTTTTAAAATGACAGTAAATCATCTACTTCTTAGGGATAAAAGAGCACTGTATTTATAAAGTCATTAAAGCTTGTGCAATGTTAGTAGATGAACCCAAGATATAATATCTGAGCTAGAAGATGAAACACAGTCATTATACAAAACAGGAAATTAAAGTATCACACAGATAAAATACAAATATAGAAGAAAAGCATAATGGAAATTTCAAACAAAGCTTACTACAAAAATAAAGACAGCAACACTGGTAATTTTAAAGATATTTTAAAGCAAAGATTTAAATTGCAATTCACAAGCATTAAAAAAAAGGATTTATTTTTGTACTTAGTATCTTACCTCTGTTGTCAGAGAAAGAACAATAACCCATGGGCACAACAGAAGGACGGAAACAAGATGAGACAAAGATTGAAGACGCTTGGCTCCACCTACATCTACAGACAGTTTTCGGGATGCCATGTGAAAACCAACCTTGCAGCACAATGCCAGTACCAGAAGCAGTACTCCACCCTGGAAACATAACGGGATTCCATTAGCATTTCTTAAGTACCAAAAACCTCACTCCAAACACAGTGATACTTAAAAGGAGGAAATATTAATGTGTTTTCCTTAACCTGGAAACAAAAGCCAAAACTAGGATATTTCCTGTAATTTTTACTCTAGCTACAGTAAATAGCATACACAGTTGTGCCTTAGCACTATTCACAACAGCCTGAGTTGAATTTTAAAACTCTCAATAGTGTTAACTGGCATACACCAGCAGCAAAATTGTAGTAAACAGCATCTGAGGAAGAAGAAAAATCACTGAAAGTTTTCCCATCTTCCATTATTAAAAGCGTGTTGAAAGCATCCATAAACCCCCAAAGACTCACATCATCTTCTCCTCTAGACCCTTCATAACCTTTTCATACACTTACCTTTGAACACATCGTATTTCTTCACAATATACTCTTTCAAAAACTTTCTTTAAATGAATTACAAGATACACAGAATCTCATCTCCCTTAGATCACCACTTGCTTTTTAGCACCATTAACCAGTCTTTCTAATTTTTGATTTATTTTTATATTAAAACATTTTCAGCTGCTCCATATTTTTCCTGTTTTAGTCCTCAATTAAGCCACTTTAGCAAGACTAAGCTAATACAACTCAATCAGCCAGTTCAACCCCATACAGTCAGATTATGACATTCAGCTATTCATATCACCAAGTACAATGGGACTATCTTACTGAGAAGTATCAGAATCTGTGTCTTCAAATACAAGTATAATGTAAAGGAAAGACTAGGGAAAGCTGAAGATGCTTATAAATAAAACAAAGGCCCCAAAAGTGAGTAAGAAGTGGTTTGTAGGCAAAGCCCTATAAACACCCAGAACACTGATGACAGAATATTTCATGGTAATTTTAATGATACTTGTAAGGCTATGCATTACATACATTATGATAAGCTAAGTCCTTATCAGCTATAGAGGTTGAATATTGTATGGTTTGGCTTGCTGTATTGAAGCTCTTTATCCTCCAATCAGTGTGCAAAAATTACAGTGCTAGTTCAGTTCCAAAATGGGGTGTGGATGTTCAACCTTTTGGTTTTGATTCAGGCTCGGACTAGCTCTGAGCTAGTTAAATTCTTACCTTCAAAACTTAAAGATTCTAAAATACACGTTATTTACCTTGTGATCTGCTACACCCAGGAAAGCAATGACTGTATACAGAACATGAGTAAGAGCACTGTCATGATGGCCTTCAGCTAAATAAAAAATTAAGGAAGAGTTTAATTAGATTTTCTCTTTTTTTTTTTTAAACCAAGAACAAGAACAGGCAAAGGTAGCAGAACACAGAAAGCAGAGATAAGCAAACTGAGCTTTATGGTGTGTTGGCATGGTTGGCATGTGCAGGACAACCAGAGATCAGGCCCAGTCTTCAATATGGGTTTGCGAAAGGCAGGTCCTGACTGACCAACCTGATCTGCTATGGTGAAGTGACCTGCCTACTGAATGAAGGAAAAGCTGTGGATGCATGGACTTCAGGGTTGCATGGATGCACTGGACATCATTTCCTACATGATCTTCCCAGAGAAACCAGCTGCTCCTGGCTTAGGCAGTTATACTGTTCACTGGGTAAAAAACTGCCTGGATGGCTGGGCCCAGAGAGTGGTGGCGAGCAGAGTTACATCCAGCTGGTGTTCAGTCACCAGTGCTGGGGCCAGTTCTGTTTAGTATCTTCACCGATGAGCTCATGCAGTTCATGCAGTTCACAGATGACACCAAACTGGGTGGGAGTGCTGTTCTGCTGGAGGGCAGGAAGGCTCTGCAGAGGGATCTGGGCAGGCTGGATCATGGGCTGAGGCCAATGGTGCGAGGTTCAACAAGGCCAGAGCTGGGTGCTGCCCTTGGGTCACAACAACCCCAGGCAGCTCCACAGGCTGGGGCAAAGTGCCTGGAAAGCTGCTCAGTGGAAAAGGAGCTGGGAGTGGCTGAACATGAGCCAGTGCATGCCCAGTGTGACCAGCAGGAGCAGGGCAATTATTGTCTCCCTGTACTGGATACTGGTGAGGCCACACCTCAAATCCTGTGTTTACTTTTGGGCCCCTAAGTACAAGAAGACACTGTGGTGCTGAGGTGTGCTCAAAGAAGGGCGGCAGAGCTGGGGAGCACTTCCAATGCAGCTGATGGAGGTGGGGGTGTTTAGTTGGCAGTGTTTAGTCTGGAGAAAAGGAGGCTCAGGGTAGATCTTATCACACTCTACAACTATCTGACAGCATGTTGAACCCAGGTGGGGGTCAGTTTTTTCTGACAGAACAAGAAGAAATGACCTTAAGTCGCATCAGGTATTAGTATAGAGTACATTGAGTATTAGGAAGAATTATCAAGCATTGAAACAGGCTGCCCAAGGAAGTGGCTGAATGAACATCCCTGGTGGTGGCTCTTAAAAGACATACGCATGTAGCACTTAGGGATGTGATTTAGTGATGGGCTTGGCAGTGCTGGGTGAACAGTTGGACTTGATCTTAAGGTGCCTTCCAACCCAGGTCATTCCATTACTCTGTTTTATGATTCTACTCACTGAAAACTAAGTAAATTCATCAATAAGGTTCCAAAATACACCATTTGCGCAACTCCATGTTTTTATTCTTCCTTGGAAAGTTTACTTTCACCTTGTTCATTTTTACTGCCCATCTGTAGATGTACTACCTTTTGTCAGTACACTATGATGAGATGATCAATTGAAAACTAACTTCAAAATCACTTCTAATTATAATTTAATTCAGTACACTCAATTTCACATTTTTTCTGCTCCAGTACTAATGGTCGCTTGCTCTTTTACATAACAAGAAAGGATACGATGTTCTGCTATTTTAGCCATGAGGTCATCATTATCAAAAAGTAGTAAGCAGATGATAGCTATGATGAAAAATGCAGCACCTCTTGTCTGTAAAGTAAACCCAAACAAAAAATAAACAACCAAAC
The DNA here is from genome assembly GCF_024509145.1 of Vidua macroura. NCBI lineage: Eukaryota > Metazoa > Chordata > Aves > Passeriformes > Viduidae > Vidua > Vidua macroura. The sequence continues at coordinate 28,237,956 of NC_071611.1, forward strand.
AACAAACAACCAAAGAACAAAAAATCCCAAGTATTTCTAAACTGCTACAACAGATTACTGCAAAAAAATCCAGGAAATCGGTTCTCTCCTTCCCTGCTTCCTGATCAATGTAAGTGTACTTGAGTAAGAAAACCATTAAAGAAATCCCTATTATTTTTAAGAAAGTGACCTTGACAATATAATTTCACATTTTTTCTGGTTTTCAGACTTATCAGATAACTCAGGACATATCACCACTGCAGCAAGGCAGATGCCAGTATCTTATGAACTTTAAATGTGATTACTTTCTTCATGGTGTCTTTCTGCCTGCCAGAATGCATTGCTACTTCAGCCTGATGATTTAATATTTCATAGCATCAATGAGCTACAAACAAGATCTGTACAAACTGCAGATTTTGTCTTTTAGCCTAAAGGCTAAAGAACTATGCAAAGACTATGAGAAGGAACAGCTCTGAAGTTCTTTTGTCAGGAAAGGACGGAGTAGCTATGAAAAAAAAATCCCAGCTCCCAGAGCTTTCACCACCCAGACTTTAACCACTGCAAGTAGTATATCTTACAATTTCACCATTAATTAAACTAAAAAAAGCACATTTTCTATGAACATGGATCCAAACCACAGTTTGTTCCAGGTAAAGAAGTAATTTATAAGAATTAGTATGTTTTTATAAGATTTAGTATGTTTTACATTTGGTAGAGGAGATTTTTAAATACCTTTGCTGGTCCTCCACCTGAGCTTGTGAACAAGACACTAAGGAGTGACAGCACAACCACATCACTGTGCTCAAACAGTAATAATGTCCTATAAAAAAAAGAAATATGCCATTTACAATGCATTTACCTCAGAACCTTGATATACACTATTTCAGCTAAAATTAGTGACACAACTAAGATTCATCCTATGATTACAATAGCAGGTTTAAACAATTCAGAAGAAAAAGCACAAATCAATTTGCCTTCACCAGCAACAGATCTAGCTGCAGACAACTATACATGTTAAAAACCATGAACTTCCTAATTCAAATAACAGATTAAAATTATTCATTTATGGATAACTTTAAACTGTATTTTCTTCTAGCAACCCAACAAGATACCAACTTGTCCAAGATGGGATTATTATTCCCACTACAATATATCCTCTAAACCAGTTTCTGCTCCCAGAGAAAAAAAGATGTCCCATTTTGTACAACTGTGTCCTGTTCATTGAGGTGCTGATGATCTAGTAGCTTATGCCACCTCAAAACCTCTTAATTGCTGAAAACAAAAAATTCTAGCTTTCATGCGACCTCCTTCAGACAGCAAAGGCTAAGTACCAAACTGTATTGACGGCTTTCCTGAGCAGAACATGAAAATAATTATTGCTCTCAAGTTTACCAAATGCTTTTGCAATCCTCTGCATAGCAATACAACATGATTTTACCCACGTAATTGGTTCTGTTTGGGAAGATTGCCAGCATCCAGAAAGACATAAGAGTATTAACTACATTAATATAATTAATCACAGTATTATTACTCTTAGGTATGCCTTCTCCTGTGTAGATGATAAAAATTCACCTTCATAAAATAGATAATTTAAGGCTTTACTTTCCTCTCTATAGTGAAACATGCTTTCCAATATATTAACCTTCATTTTTGGAAGTCTAGCTACTCTTTCATAGTTACTCAGTCAGTAGTACTAACACACAGCACAAATGGTTTTACCTGTATATGCACTAATGTTACCCAATTTCAACACAGAGCACACAGCTAACCAGAAAAAGAAGTACTCTGGAACAAGTGCAGAAATTGATTCCAGTCACCTGTCAAAGGAATACCAGCTGCTACCGTTAGCCATCAAGCCATGGACTCCAAACACGTAATACACAGTTGGGATTACATTAATGACAGCAGAGAAGCAACAAAAACTGCACCAAGTGACCTTGATATATCACTCACATCAAGTGTTTAGGCACTATCAAGAATTTCACTGGCATCTCATAAAAGAAGTAGTTCTTCTGGTAGAAGAAATTTACCAGTTCCACAGAAATTATATGTACTTTTTCCTAAGCACTAAAGATTTCACAGGAAAATTCATAAGGGTTCAGTAAGTTTTTGCATATACATCAAATGTCCAGCAGCACTGTCTGATAGACAGAAAACAAAAAAACAAAGGAGCAAGACAGGGAAGGATCACAAAAGAAAACCAGTATTTACAGTAGATATGTATTTACCTCAGTGGTCCACAAAGAGTAAGGCCAAAAAACCACAGGAGTGAAATGATACATCCAACAACAGCATGCTTAAAAATTTTGATCCACTACAAAAGAAAGATATTTCATTAACATTTTCTCCAGAGTTTCAAAATAAACACTCTATTACTAGCATTGTTTTAGCACAATAGCTGTAGAAATTGAGTGAGAACATGTGCTTTGCAAGTTCTATAAATATAATTTAAAGTATGATTATCTTCTGAGATACTCTGCCAGGCAATTAAGATTTACTTGGACATACTATGACCCAGAATTTTTTTCTACCACAGTACTGAATTCTGTAACATTGTCTGAGTTCTCTTCAACAATAAGCCTGAAAATGGTTGAAAAAAATCAAGTCCACTTACCTATTTTATAATCTATTGTATATATCAGATAAACAGAAAAATAACTAGATAAAATGTACAAATTGAAGCTAAGACCTTATGCCTACAAATATTTATGTGTGTGTTATATTCTTTCTTCAGGAAGCAGGCTGTAATTCAGATATTCATTGCTTTATTAACTTCAGAAGCAAGTTTTAGGAGAAATTAATTCTGGAAATACGCTAAACAAGGTGAAGCACCTACAACAAACATAACACCTTCAAAATCCAGAGTTTGAAATATTTTAGCAAAAGCAAAACTATATACTGACAGATTTTTCTGAACTCAAATCAAAGATGCCATTTATTCCTGTTCGCTATTTTAAAATTCTGCCATATGCATCTAGTCATGAAAGCAGTTAACACAAGGAACACTTTGAGGCTATCCTTCAGATTCTTGTCTACTTAGCACATGCACTGGGATCAAGTTTTTGCACACACAATTACATAAACCCAAGATGAATATGAAGCAGGTGAAGAAAATTTATTTCTTACAAATCAGCAGGTTCCAACCTGGCCCTACTCTAAACTCTAAATTTGGATACTGTGAAATCACAAAGGTCTGATGAGCAGTTAGATTAGGCCCTCATCATATGCAGATGGGACTCTTCTGTTCTGAGTGACAAGACTGGAGCATTTTGACATTCTGGCAGTCCAGAAATTGCCTATCTAACTGTTCAGGTCAGCTAAGTAGACTGAGCTCTTTTTGAAAATCCGCTCTTTACAGTAGATGCTGGCTTGGTGATAAGGACCAGCCTTTTCACAATACTCTCAAAAGAAGATGACAAAAGCTAAGAATGCTGAATGTTTCAGCCCACAAGACACTGAGTTAGTTGTATACTTCTGTATTCCTCTAGAACCAGTAACCACATCTAAGTGGAGTCATCTTTGGTCACCTTTCAATTTTGGCAAGAGCCATACTGCCAAGAATATTTACAAAGATGCGAGTCGCTCCTACATATGTCAACTCACCTGACGCTTGGTTACCACTTTTCCAGAAGAAAATGGTTTTTGAAACAAAACCATAAAAAAAGCAGACCTGTCAAAAGGAGATTAGTTTATTAGCAGTCTCTATTAGTTTATTAGCAGTCAGCTTTTTATTCAAACCAGATCTAAACAACTAGGTTTCTCATATCTGGCTCAGTTTACAAAATGGCTTCCTCTACATTTTCTCCACTAACAGGCCACAGTGACAACAGTCACTGGTTTTATTTTCCCTGCTGCATTACCAGCATCAGTTACCAATACTATAATGACGATAAGTGAACTTCAGTTCTGGTCAACTTCAAATGCCAGTTCTTGAGAGAATGGCTAATGATAAATTGACTTGTGATTTACAAAACTCAAAATAACTGACCTCAAAAGTTTTGAAGAGAAATAATACTCTGATTTTTATTAGCAACATAGGTATACAAAAAGGCTTACTCATATACAGAAAGCTGAATACACAGTCCTGTAGGAATAGAAGACACAGCACACAACTTCTTCAAATGGGATCAAAAGTGATGGGCAAAAAAGCCTATGGTGCTTGGGAACATGCATGAGAGAAGTCCATAAATGTATATGAATATGATAATAAAAGGAAAAAATGAAATTCCAAATGTCCCAACTTTGTCAAGTTTATTACATAAGTGCTCTTCCATATCTCATCAGGTAAACATGAAGCAGGATTTTCTCTGCAAAGATTGTTTCTGCATATTTGCTATCAGTTTTCATACCTCACCCCTCAATCTGGGAAAAACAGCAGCTGAATCCCACAAGAACTTCAGGAATACAAACTATAAATAAGAAAGCTTATCTTCTACACCCTTGTTAACAAAATTTGGTCATGCCTGAGTGTCCTGGTTTCAGCTTGGACTGAGATAAATTTTTCTCAGTAGCTGCCACTCCAGTGCTACTGCTAGTGCAGTGCTGTTTTGGATTCAGTGTGCGAACAAAGCTGGTAACACAGTTTTGGCAGTTCCTTAGTGCTGCTTATCCAAAGTAAAGGACTTTAGGGTTCCCCCTGCTCGGGCAGCAAGCAGGTGCACAACAAGCTGGGAGGCAGTACACCCAGGAGACCTGGCCTGAATAGGCCAAAGGGCTGTTCCATACCATAAATACCATATACTCAGAATATAAACTGGGGGAGCTACCCACATGGGGTCCAGCTGTGGTTTGGGGATGGGCTGGGTATCATAATTGTGTGTTGAACAGTTGCATTGTGCATCACTTCCTTTTATTTTGCTTATTAACTTACTAGTAATTTATTGGCTTATTAATGTCAATTATTAAACTCTTCTTATTGCAACTCGTGAATTTAATTTTTTGTTTTCCTCCTGATTCCCCTCCCCAGCCCCCTGGTGTGGGGGAAGGTGAGAGCACATTTGTGCGATACTGGATTGCCAGCTGGAGCAAGAGTCACACCATGACCAACAGCACTGTCAGCGCTGTCAGAACAGGCCCAGCTTTGAAGCTGAAAAAACACTGAAGTTTCTCGAGGGCAGAAAAGCCTTACAGAGACATGTGGAAAGATCAGAAAACTGAACAACTATCAATGATAAATGAACAAGTGCTGATTCGCCATCTGTGGTGGGGTAACCCTACTTGTATGCACAAAGCAGGGCATAAAAGGCTGGGCGGCAGCCCCACAGAAAGAAATGTGGAGGTCTGGGTTGATGGAAAGTTGAATATGGGCCAACAAAAAGGGTCAGCTGTATCCTGGGGTGCATTTGCATTCAAGCACAGCATCACCAGCTGCTCAAGCAAGGTGACTATCCTGCTCTGCAATGCACTGATGGGGCCTCAGCCAGGTCCTGCGTGCAGTTTTAGATGCCTCTGTATCAGAAGGACATCAAACTGTTAGACTGCATCTGGGGGAGGCAGCCAAGATGGTGTAAGGTCTCAAGAGCAAGAAGAGCATCTGAGGTTATTTGGTTTGCTCAGCTTAGAGAAGGCTGAGGGGTGACCTCATGGCACCTTCTTCAGTGGAGGGACTGGGAGGAGATGTTGATCTCTGGTGACCAGGGCATGAGACGGAATGACACTGCATCAGGGTAAAGTCACATTGTGCATTATAGAAAGGTTCTTCACTAAAAGGGTGGCCAGCCACCGTAACTGGCTCCCCAGGAGTGTCACAGCTCCAAACCTGTCCGAGCTCAAGGAGTATACTGAGAACACTCGTGATTATATGTTTCAGTTTCAGGTAGTTGTGTGAGGAGCAGAGAGCTGGACTCAATGGACCTTATGGGTCATTTCCAACTTGAGATATTGCAAGACACTGAAATTACAGTAAACAGAAATGTGAAGCAAAAACACTGCTATGAACAGAGCACTTCTTGGATTCATTATTATGCCTTCTCCTCTTCGAGTAAACGATAACAACATAATGCAGGGTTACAAGCTTCACGCTGTCAAAGAACACCCAAAATATTACGCGTGGGGGACGCGGCTCCACCCGCTGCACACTCACCCCAGCTGCACTACGAAGATAAACTGCACGAGGTGGACCGCTTTCAGAAGATCATAAGATTCAAACAGCCCCACGGCTTTCAAAACCTTGGCGAAGCACAGCAGCACGATGTACCGAGTCAGCCTGTAGAAGGAGAGAGGCCGGTTCGCACCTGTCACACTGCCACCCGGGCCCAGGCCGGCCCCGACGCCTCAGCGAAGGCCGCCGGCCCCCAGCTCCCGGGAGGGCGGGGAACGATGCCCGCTGCCCCCCTGAAGAAGGGACGGCGGCGGGCCGCCCGCCGGGTCCAGCAGAGCGGCCGCTCCCCCCCGCCGCCGTTACCGGGCGCTGGGCACATCCACCGGCCCCAGCGCGCCGCCGGCGGCTAGGGCCTGCCCGCCGTATGGCTGCTCCATAGCAGGACGGAGGGAGGGAGCTCCTGCAGGGAACGGCTGCGAGCGCTCAGGAAGAGCTTAGGCGCGGCCTGCCTGCCCTGCGCCGGGAGCACCGCATCGCCCGCAGGCAGTGCGGCGAGGCGGGAACGGGACGGGAACCGGGAACGGGGAACGGGAAATACGTGAGGCAGAGCTTCCACCAGCGCGCGTGCGCGGGAGCAGTGCGCAGGCGCCGCGGGGCGGGGCCGGGGCTGTGAGGGCAGCGGCTTCCACCCCTCGGGGCGGGGCACGGGGTGGGGCGGTGTACAGGAGTTTCATTTTCTTATTTTTTTAATGCAAATCGGTTTATTTTGTGTTATTATGGCGCAGAGTTCTGCGCTAGTATCAAGCATTAGGAGACGGTTTCCCCGTCGAACGCTTCAAATGTCCAGTTGAAACAGATGGGAAAACTGAGGCGGAAGATAGGAAATGTCCATATTATGAGCTAGCTGCTCTCTTCCAACCATGCAGCAAGGTCTCTTGGTTTTGGTTCCTAACACATGATTTTGGTAATTAGTTCAGCACTGAGGCAGGAAAAAGAAATCAAGAATGTACTGATGTATTGAATTAGCTCAGTAATGGTCAGCTGCATATTGGGTTTCTTAGAAACACAGACTTGGATAGATTTTAACTAGGAAGAGATGGAGAGATAGGAGGACAGAGGGGTATGACTGCTGGCAAATGAAATTTACAGAATTCTCTGGTCAAAAATCAAATGTTTTTTTAAAAAAAATTTACAGATTTTCAAATTATTCCCAGTGCAGGTGAAGACCTCAGCATGGCAAGCATAAACCTCTTAAATGAAATGCGGTCTCTCTGTTCCAGCTGTCTTGTGCAGACCCCATCAAAGTTTAATCAACAGGTCTGGTCTCCTGTCAAAAAAACCCTCAATTAACAATTTGGAGACCCTGAAGCCCATGGATCTACCACAAGATGTCGATAAGCTTTGTAAGCAGGGGAGGGGTGAAGAGAGTTTAGTTACGTGCAGAGTGCGCTGTCTCCGGGAGATGGAGGTCTTGGCAAGCACCGGAGAGGCCGCAAACGAGAGGCGGGGTGGCTGCATGTCCCAGGAGCGCGCAGGGAGACGAAGGGCTGTGGAACAGGGCAGGGGGCGAAAATCAGCGCGCTGGGTCAGAAACATGGGGAGAAGGGAAGAGAAAAAGGCTAGTAAGGCACAGGGGAGCGCTTTCTGGGACCGAAACAGGGGGAACACAAAAAGCAAAGGTATGAGTTAAATGACAGCGTTGCAAAGCCCAGAGGATGCAGGCATGCATAGTCAGTGCTTTCTCAGGGTGGATGTGTATGGCATACTTGAGGCAGGCTGCTGCCCATCTGTGGCTCTCCTGCTCACACAGGTGGTGTTACAGTCGCCGGCCTGCCAGTTCACTTAGCTGGTCCCCACTGAGTGCCTCCCCAACACGTCTCAAGCACGAGTGCCAAGTGGCATCCTCTTGGCTGCTGGGGGTCCCGGGCTGGAGTAGTGGCACGGCATCCCTGCCTAGGGTCTGCACCCAGCAGGACCCCTGGCTTAAAGCAAACTCCTGGAAGGACGTGTGTCCTGCCACATCAGCGGTCCTGTCTCACCTGTATCTACATAAATATACCTAGGACATGAACTTAGACCTGGGTGTAATCTTGACATACCGGAAATCGACTCCTGGCTTGTCAGTCTGGTGTAATTGTACTTGATTTGGCCAAAAGGTGTCTTGGCATGTGAATTTTATCATGTATGAAAACACATAACTCCACTAGTTTTGAAAATACATGTTACTAGGTCCTGCCAGGGCTTATCAGATGTGCATATTCATGCGTTCTAGTGGAGCACCACTGCATACACAGGTAGTTACTATCCTGCTGCAAAGATGGGAGTCAGGTACCTAAAAAAGAAAATTACAGTATTAAAAACCACACAGGTGAAACTGGTTAGGGTTGTTCAAGGGAATGGTGAAAATAGTGACTACTAATGAGAGCAAAGTTGGTGTCTACAGGAACAGCTGAAGGAGAGAGAAGCTGAAGTCCCAGAACAAATAGACCTGAACCCACAGACTTCACAACTGAAAAGGAAGACGTGCAGGGTATGAGGTTCTTGGATAGGATTTGAAAGGACTCTTATTTAAACCATGAAAAACATGCAGAAAAAGTGAGAAAATCAATACATAATGTATAAAGATCTCCTGTTTCATTTAGTTGTAAACGTGTAAACTATGTTTAGTTGTAAACTATGTTTTCTGTTTGCTGGAATGTTTCATGCTCCTGAAGACTTAAATTGTGAAATCAGAGTATCGAAAAGGTTAGAAATCTGTGGAAAAGAGTAGTTAAAGTGGTGGTCCTATGGTGCCTGTGTTTCTCCTCAGTGAAAATGTGATGTGGTAAGAAGGAGAACACAAGTGTAACAAATATCTCTATGAAATTATAAACCTGATTGTTACTGCAACCTAGTGAGACCAGGGGAAACTTGGAAGGAAAAGGCTCAGAGAAATTTGGGAGGATAAACGTTGCATTTTCTCCTCTAAATGACATCTTGGAGCAAAAATCCAAGGAAGCAAAAAAGGTCCACTTTCTAAGCAATGTACTTCATTTTGTTATTTGAGGATTACTGTTAACTATAGTAGAGTAGGGGAAAAATATTCCCCTCCCTGTAAAAGCAAAAATACTCTGCAGTCATTTCAAGTTCGGACTTTTGTTCTGTAAAGAAACATCAAGCATTTTCCCTCTGCACTGAAAGAAACAATGTCTTCAGTTGCCACCAAATGCAGGAGCAGTTATCTGGAGCTGGCTCTGGACTTAAGTTTGTGGGGAGGCACACTCAGGATAGTGGTAAATGTCCTGGTGAGGGAGCTCTGGTAGTGCAGTGCATCCAATGGACGTTTATTTCAAATTGTGCTTTTATGAAGAGATTTGTTTGGGAAATATCTTAATAGCCTTGTGTTTATTGAGTAATGGTGACACAGATATCTGTTCCAGGAAAAACTCACTGGGATTAACTGAGTAATTGGAGTGGCAGAAAATGTCTTTTTGACTCGGCTTGGAGGACAGTGACTTTGCTAAGACTTGATTTCTGCACTTCTTCCTTTTGATTCTAATGCAAGCTGTGGTCCTTCATTTTTCAGCTAGCAGAGAACAACTAAGTAGACAGCGGCATTATTGGAAAGTGCACAGATATCCATGGTTCCCGTCATCATGCTAAAGTGACACACATAATTTTGCAAAAAATTTCAGACAGTTGGTGTCTGAGGAAGTGAGGAAAGGAGAACAACTGTCTCTGAAATAACGTTGTGACTTGGATTGCTGTGAATCTCCATCTCTTCTTGTGCTACTGCTATTGTTTATACGTATCACTATGCAAAACTAGTGAAATTACAGTGATAGAAGAGAAAGTAAAAAAAAAAAAGTCCTTTGGTGTAGCAATTCAGAGAAAATGACGTAGCAAGAAAGCCTAATTGTGACTTAAAAGAATAATTTTTCTGTAACAAAGCTCCAATATTAAAATGTAGCAGGCATGAAAAGGGAAAAAAAGATAGAAAATCAGAAGTGCCTGAAAATCAGGGTCACTTTAGAGACTTTGTGATTTCCTGTAATGTGACATAAACCACCTACTGTATTTTTGCTGGGAAATTTGTAGCTGAGGTCAATATAGCAGAAAATAAAACTTGAGGAAACAGACACAGATTTCTGTGCTAGAATGAGAGTTGTGTTCTTTATCAAACCATTCACCGAGGATGGTGCCTGTTCAAATTTACATAAAGCATGCTAAAATGTATGTTAGGCTGTATTCTCTCATGTTTGCTGCTCCTTGTCAGCAAAAAGAAGCAAAATGTTTAATTTTACATCATCAGAATGCTTGAATATAGATATAAGCAGCCTTTTTTACTTGGCCTCGTTAACACAGCTTACTACTCTGGTAGTAGTTTTTCCTCTTCTCCCTGTGCTTGCAACAGCCTGACACCATCTTCCTGGTGTAGTTCAGGCTCTGCCATGCTTGGCACAGATGGAACCACTGGTGGGGGTCTGGCTGGTTCCAGCACTGCTGTTAGAGGGCAGTCAGCCTCCTCTTTCTAGCTCCATGCTCAGGTCTGTAGCCCTGCTGAGACCTAGTCTTCAGTCTGACCTGGATTTTCCCCCCAAAAGCTCTGGGAGCCCCCAGAGATCAGTACTGCCTTCTGTGTTCTCCCCATCAGGGTTTGTCCCTTTGATAGTAGTGATGCATGCAGAGAGCTGAGCAACTACCAAGGTCATGTGTGTGGTTTGATAAATGTTTAGTGAAAGGAACCCATACGGCAAGGGCCAGCAAAGTGATGTGGTTTCATAGGGATCTCACTTGATGACTGGACTGCAGTCGTAGGCCAGTGATTTAACAAGGTCAGTTCCTCATTCATTTCAGCTTATTTAATAATAAATCTGAAATAAATATTTGAAATTGTCTTAGAAAAAATTTTGCAGCTTTCCAAATTAGAATTAATTAGGTGCTATGAGTTGAGCAACTGAATCATTAGAAATTATTCACTGCTTTCCTTTCTAAGGATGTGAATTAGCACATGTTCTGTTTTGCTGATGGAGTGCATTCTGCTTTAGGAAACCCATGGAGTATGGCTAGTGTGAGTACAGACAACTACATGGTGCTTTCTGTCTAAACTCAGACGCTTCAGTTAGCTCTGGTCTTATATTGTCTTCCCAGTGCCAGACCTGAGTGATAAGAAACTTCTGTTGCTGAAAAGATGAACAACATAAATGTCCTTTAATAGCATTTTGCCTCAAATTTCCCCTTTCCCCAGCATGACTGAAAACATCAATTATGGGTTCACAATCATGCGAACATTAGGAATAAAGCATTGTCTTCTTGAATTTTCAGGATGATGCAAAGATATTAATGGTTATTTTATGCCAGCTCACCTACGTTTTCCAAAAATTGTATGAAGTTGAAGAGAGCTGGCAATGCGGGCAGGAGAAATGATGGAGATGTGGTGAGTTCATGGCAATAGATAATCTGAAACCTGTGACTTGCTTCACCACCCTCTTGCCATCCCTCAGAAACTACCAGGGGCTTAAAAAAGAAAGCCTGCGACATGTGTTACAAAAACAATATAATAAAATATGCTTTAAAGCCCCTGTATTTGGACTATGTACTGGTTGACTGTGCCTCACTGTATCTGGCTTTGTTCCAGTGTCAACTATGTATGACCCACAAGTAACTGCTTGGACCTCCAGTTCCTGGCCATGGAGGACTGGAGCCCATACAGATGTGCTAGATATGATGTGGATGGTGTGCAAGCCCTGCCTTCCAAACAAGCCTGGTCCAATGTACAGCTCACAGTACAGGAATATTCAGAAAGCTATCCATGCTGACATAGATAAATGGAAGCTGTAGAAAAGTGAATAGAGAGCAGAGTTCAGACTATTCTCTGTGGGTGATATTCCTCTTCATGTTTTATTTCCAGTTATTTTAAAATTAAGACATAAATTGAAGGCAGAATTCACATTACACATTCATCAACTGCAGGCCCCAGGGGGGCATCTGGCCTACTTTATCAGGATGGAGAGTGGAAGGTATCTGACCATTGCTGAGCTCTTGTGTGAATGTATGTGTACTGCTTGAGCAGGCAGGTGTTTTACATTGTCCTAGGATATATCATGGTTTTTTTCCATACTGTTACTAGTTAACATCCATACTGGTATTCATCAGGTCTTGTTTTGACAAGCTGTATAATATGACTTGGTCTCTGGAGAACCAGGACTTAGGCTGAGGATGCATTTTTGCTCATATTGGAACATAGGTTTTTTATTTTATTTGAAATTAAAAACCTCATGATGATAGCAGGTAATGTGAGGAGGGGAGGAAAGAGAAATTTAAAAAGGCATTGTGAACAAAGAAACATTTTTGTTATCAAAATCATAGCAAGCAATAACAAGCAGGTTATCTGGAATGACATTCTAACCACTGAATCATCAATTAACCCTGAATAAAACTTCATCTATTACTGTCTATTATCTAGGCATTTAGGATGGTCTTAATATGTGTGGATTTTCTTTTGTCTGGTAGTTAGGTCAAACTCATAGTGAAGACTTTCCCCAGTGGGACACCAGTCTAGATCTCTGTCCTCCACCTGGGTGCATATTTTCACAAAACTCTGGGAACTGAATGTCTCTAGGACCTCTGTTGCTCTTTGCTCAGTAGCAAAGGCTGGCCAACAAGTGAAAATATCTTAGGATGAGACAAAAGCAAAGCCATTGAAATTTCCTGTAGACAATAGCTGGGACAGCAGTCTAGTAGGGAATCACACAGGGGATCATAGATTGGTTTGGATTGGAAAGGACCTTAAAGGTCATCTTATTCCAACCCATGAGCAGGGACACCTTTCAGTAGACCAGGTCACCCTATCCAACCTGGTTGTGAACTTTCAGGGATCCAGCAACAGTGAACCTAGCTAGGAAATTAAGCTGTGAAATGGTTTAACTGGCTTCTGGCACATGTGGCCAGGCTGTCTTACAGTACAGGTTTGGCTCTGGCCTCAAGGGAACTCATCAACATGCTTGTTCACAGCTAATTCACTCTGTGAGATCTCATGGGCTGGTATGATGGAGGGTGACTTGCTTAAGAGAGGGGGATGTGTGGAGTTGCTGGGTACCAAATGAGGTATCTTCTCATAGTGTTGAGGAAGGAAGGGAGCCTGAGGGGTAAGTTCTTGTTGGAGAAACAATGGAAATGGAAACAAACAGAAGAAATGCTGCAGGGGGGATCTTGACGAAATCAACAATTGAATTAAAATGGAGGTGCTCTGATGAGCTACTTCTTGCTTCCTTTTCTTTCATAATCAAATCTGATCTTGCCTACAGCTCTGAAATCATGTTTTTGTAGATCTCAGCTTGCTTCATCTGCTCCCACTTGCTGTTTGGCAAGGGTGAGTGTTTTCATGACTGGGCTACAGAGTACTAGGCTCTTTGGCACAGCTAATAGCTGGGATCAAGAACTGCTTTGCATTCTGGCTTGGCAGGCCATGCTTCCTCTCAGTGCAAATCCTTTTGGCTTTTGCTACCCAGACTTGTTCTTACTTGGCTGACTGTATCTCCCTCCACCCAGCTAATGGTGCAGCATTACCCTTCCAGCAGTGAAAATTAGCCCTTGCAAGAAGCATTGCTCAGCACTGTTTCTCTCCCAAATGGACCAAGTGGAACCTGTGGGGCAGAGGCTACAAACACATCCTTTCTTACTTCACAAGTGACAATCCTTCTCTAACAGAGCTTCCTTGACTTTTGGAGGAGTCTGAAGCACCGTTGCTATATTTCATACAACTCTCTGTGGTACTCTCTTTGTTTCAGGCAGTAAAAACTATTAAGAAAGGGGTATGGTCAGCCAGACAACTCCCCAGATAATTGTGGAAACATGTTTAATCTCATGTTGCTGTGAGCCCACTGTCTGTTTCTTCATGCCAGTAGTCAGAACATTTATCATAACTGCTGAATTATCTCAGCATGCCATCATGTCAGGCAGAACAAGAGTCTCTCTTTGAAGTGACCTTTCTTTCAGTAAGTGGATTTAGCAAAGAAAAGGAGAAAGGATTTTAGTAAATATTATTGAAGCAACCTGCAATCAGTGAGCTCACTCACAGTGGATGCTCCTGCTTGAACAGTTGCTTTGTGTGCACTCAGAGAGCAGCAGATGATGGGTGGCCCTCTAGGACCATGGATGATGAAGAGCAGGATATGACACTGGCATCCACAAGTGTGGGTCCTCTGAAACCAACGGAGTGACTTGTTTTGTCAAATCTGAATTTGATAGTGAATACAAAGACATACGGCATGTGGAAGAAGGAGATTACCAGAAGTCAGGAAATAGCACTGGGCTAAGTAGTTAGTCCACACTGGAGATGATCAAGCTGCTCTCTGTCTCCTGATAAACAGTAACTGGGGTTGTGAGCTAAGGGAGATGACATGTCTCAGTCCTGCTAGAGCAGCATGTTAAGAAGGCTCATTTTTCTCATGGCTGAACCAGCTGGAAGCACTTAAAATGTGCCATGGCATGGAGAGCTTGAATATCAACCTATAAAAAACACAGCGAGGAGCAGGCTAGAGGGATGGTGCTATGACTGGCTGTGCTTAGAACTGGTTGGTCATCCAGCAGCTCAGCCTGAGCATGCTGTGGTCAGAGGCTCAGCCAGAGCAAGTGCATCCTGCATGGATGTAGAAGGACCCTTGCTCAGCTCAGCATCAGGCTACTGAGAGCACACCTTTCCCAGCATGGTGTAGCAAAGGAAGGTAAAGCAGATCTGTTCCTCCCTTTGATCTACCCTGTAGACATATCTGGGACAGTGCTGGTATGAAACTGGTTTCAGCCTTGCCAGCTGCTTCAGATTCCGCTGATGATGGTGGGGACATCAGAGGAGTGATGGAATCTCACCTGGGAGATGTTGGCCCTGTAGACTCTGGAGATGCAGCTGCTGGAGAAGCATGAAGCTACAGAAGGGATACAGTGATGAGGGTGGTAGAGGAGCACAGACATCTGAGCTGCTGAGAGAGAGATTTCAGCTCTGATGGCAGCCACATTGCACAAGAGGATCTGAGGAAAATTCGGGAATGTAACTGGGACAACTTAACATGTGTTGTAGCTTTGCATCCTCTGCAGCACTGAGACAGCAACTTTCCTTCCACTGTATGTGTTCCTGTCAGAAACTTTGGTGGTGTAACCAATAATAGCCAAGACCAATCCATTGTGCTCCTTTTCCCCACAAAAATTGGCCTGTTATAGCCATACAGAGTGCATCAATGTCTGTATGTTTGCACCTCTCATTGGGACATATGAACCAATTTCAGCTGGAGATGTAGAAGCACTTATTTAAAACAAAATTATTAGAAATGATAGCCAGCATAGAGAAAAGAGATGCCATAGAGGACACCTTTGAGGGGCCCATGCCTCTCTG
The DNA here is from genome assembly GCF_024509145.1 of Vidua macroura. NCBI lineage: Eukaryota > Metazoa > Chordata > Aves > Passeriformes > Viduidae > Vidua > Vidua macroura. The sequence goes on from NC_071611.1 coordinate 28,253,342, forward strand.
TGTTCACCCTTTATTGAACTTCATAGAAAACCTACATGTGAAAGGTATATTTTTGATATTTCTTATAAAAGAAATCTTCGTCTGCAGCTTGTGCTCACTTGGAAAACAGCAGCCTGGGAGGCAAAGTGTCAGGAAACCAGATTACAGTAGCTCAGTGACTTCCGGTGCTACTTCTCCCTCCCTCCCTTCCTTGCTCTCTTTAGTGGACATGCAGAACTGAGAGTGAGTTTGACACAGTTCTTGGGCATCCTGACACTGCAGGAGCTGAACTAGGCACAAAAGCTCACCTCACCTGCAGTGCTGCTACACAAGGGATGTGCTGTGAGCAGGACTTGGAGGCAGCCAGGAGGGAGAGAAGGACTAGTAGTGAACCTGAGAGATGGAGCAGGTTTTGTTTCTGAAGGCATGGAAGACCCAACCCCATTCTACATTCTTTAGGAGTGCACCTATTAAGTGTAGCTCACTGAAGGGCACTGTTCCATTTGCCTGCATGTTTTGACAATGTGAGTTGTTACCAGGTTTTATTGGTGCTCTTTGGGGCTTCATTGGTTCACAGAGACCAAGCCCTCAAGGCACATGACAAGGGATATGAACTATAAAGACAAGCAGCCTCATACTGCAAGAAGTTATGTTTCTTTATTGTAAGCATGTGGAAATTCTTTGCTAAAAACGCAGTATTGGAAAAAAAAAAATGATGGAAACTAGATCAAGGAATGACTGAGCCAATACAGTTAATATGAAAAGAAATGTACTAAACCAAAGAAAGACAGGAGCTTTCTTTGTTGTCATGCACTGATTTGAAACATTGTAATTGTGAATACAATTACAGTTTGTGTTTTTCCCGAGGTTTACAATATTCTAGCTAGTATTTTTTTTTTTTTTCTCCTTTTTTTGTATCTCCTTATGCTTCTTGGTTTTGGACATTACCACAGAAGAAGCCATGAATTATGAGAAATATTGGTGTTACTAAATTTCTGGCCAGGCTGAAATGAGGTATTTTCAGAATCTTTCCTGGAAGAAAAGGCATGGAGTGATGTCATTTTTCTAAATCAGGTAGTTTTGGATACTTGAAAACTACGCTTCAGGTCCTGGTTGCTCTGCAAGTAAAATCACAGGATTTTGGAACATGTTGGAATATTGTACTACCTGCTTTGCTGTGCCATACATTGCATATGCAACTATTTAACATGGACTAAATTCCCATTTACATGACAGCCTCTTTGCCACCTGGGCAGTGCAGTGTAATACTTAACACTGATGTATGTACAGACACAGAGCTGCACCCACAGCCACACACAAAAGTGTGCATTTATCCCTAAAATATAGGCATGATACATCCATATCTAGATATATATTTTACAAAGAAATTCAGACAGCAAGTAAAAAGTTTTTTGTTACACATGGTCATTGTCGTGTTCTCCTCTTGACACCAGTCAGAGAATAGTCAAGTGACGAATCAAGGGTTAGCCCCTTTTTGTGGTATATGTACTGTTAATACAAACATCCTACTCTAAATGCTGATCATATGGAAATCAGTGCCAGTTCTGTCATTGATTCCAGAGCAATGAGGATTTGGCCCAAAATCTCAATTTACACCAGCTTCTTAATGATTTTATCTATTAAATTTAAATTGCTGGAGACTATAACATAAACCTGGGGGGTAAAAAAAAGTAATAAAATGGTTTATTTTATTTCTGGGTCCATCAAACATTTGTGCTGATAGCAATTTGATGTTCTTAGTTTTCATTTTAAAATAAAGAAAAACACTGTGATGGGTGATTTCCTAATTTCCTGTTAATAGAGTTTAAATTGAAAAGCATTTTTCAGTGGGAGAGCTGCTCATTAAATTTGTAGATAGCAATTTTGTTCCATTTTTAAGCTCTTCTCTTCTGGCTGGATATCCTTGAGTCATAAGGCATTTATAGTTTCTTTAACAATACATAAAACCAACAGAATTCACCTTTCCACATACGTCTGTAAAGATGTTAAAAGTATATTTTGTTGTAACAAAAAAGGGCAAAATCAACAGGTTACAAGAGATAATCCCAAACACCTGCAGCCCCTCCCCAGCCTTGAAACCCATGTCTCTTTCTTCCTTCTTGTAGTGTTTCGCCTGTGTCAGTCCACAACCAGATAAGCAGAGGACTACTCAAAATTAGGGCCCCAGCTGAGCCATGACCCTTGGTGAAGGGAGGACAGGATCATACCCCTGATCCTGAGCACATATAAGACGTGCAGGTTCTGTGGTCCAAGTTCCACCTAATTTAGAGCAGGGGGAAGATAAAACGTGGGGACCAGGAGATGACACCTCTCCAGTGTACTGGTGCTCCAATGTAACCTAGGCTGAGCAGCTGGATTGCTGGGCAAGATAACTGTGTGAGCTCATAGGGCAGTGGGACCTATACATATTTGAAATCTTCAGTTTATCTGTATACATGTCATCTTTCTGTCTTGGAATCACAGATACACATACATGGATATTTTTGTATATGTATCTGTACCCATATCCATTCATGTATATGTAAGTACATGTGCTCAGTAAGAGGTAGGAATTTCTTGCTGATGATGAAACTGTGGAGATATCTGGTGGGATACCCCAACAGAGAGATGGGATGGGCAGGTAGTGGGCATAGGTGCAGGGCCCCTGCAGGGTTATGCCAAGCCACAGGCCCAATAAAATCCTAGTGTGGGGTTCTGGTCCTCCTGAAGTGAATGGAGACGCTAAAGCCAATACTTCCCATGGTACGAGCAAGATATTGAAACCGATTTGATTAGAAAGTAGAAACCCTGGTAAACAGTGACCATGGAAAGAGAAACAGGAAGTGTAGATGACATTTTAATGGGCTTTAGTTTAGCAACACATTTCATTCTCTTAGGGAGTGATGCAGTATAAAAGTGATTCCTTGATTCCAGATTTATCTGCTTTATTGGTTTTGTGTCACTGCCATAATTTTATTGATTTTTTTTCTTTTAACAGTGTTTCCATAAGAGACCTCTTAAACTAAAACATATAGTGAGTAAAATCGTCTACATTCATTTCACTTTGCAAGTCAGCCTCTTGTGTTTAAATTTGGTGTTCTGGCATGAACTTTGAGGCTTATTGTAACTGTATAAATGGCCATTATGTTGGAATAGGAGAGGAAGAATTCTGTCCTTGAGGCTCATTTTTGATGTCTCTGATTTCAGATTATTACCACAGTGGGTTTCATCAGTCATGTTGGATATGCAGTAAATGACCTCAGCTTGGAAGCCATTAATCAACAAATCATCAACAAGATAAAAGTGTCTCTTTTTGTGTCTTTGAATGTGAGGGACGGGGCCTGATTGTTCCTGAGAAAAAATAATCAGAAGAAAATTGCTGCTGATATCTTTAGTAGTTAGTGTGGTTTTATTTTCCTGGTACCAGGCTTTCCTAGTGAGCATATGAGATCTTGTGGGCTAATATCAAGGGATGTTTTGTTGGCTGCTCACTCATTGCAAGGAAGTTCAGAGACTGGAATGTCTTGATTTTATGGATGTGAGCAAGTTGTTTAGGAGATTTTGCCTGTGGCCTTGAACTGAAGCAAGTGCACAGGTGGTGTTGCTTGGAACTCTGATACTTAAGCATGAAGAAACACAAAATCCCTAACATAGAGTGTTCTTCTGCAAAAGCATTTGAACGTTATCATATCTCCCATTCTGAAGAAGTGCAGGGAGCTAAGGAATTATGTTTTATCATGGGGGATAGGACCTGAGAGAATGGTATGAAGCTGTGTCAGGACAGGTTTAGGTTCAATATTTTAGGAAAAGTTTTTTTGTCCAGAAGGTGGTTGGACACTGGAGCTGATTTCCCAAGGAAATGGTCATGACAAGAGGCCGGCCAGAGTTCAAGAAGCATTTGGAAAACACTGTCAGGAATGTGGTTTGAGTCTTGGAGGTGTCCTGGGCAAGGCCTGGAGTTCCTTTCCTAGTCAGGATTCTATAATCCTAAAATATGAGTTACAGTCCACTGGTTTTTGGTGTTGCTGGTCCAAAACACTGACTGATTCAGAGATTCCTTTTATTAAGCCTTCCAAGCTCAGTTCAGTTTTTGTGGTGTATGTATTTATATTTGACCTTTAGTAGAGTTAGATGTTAATATCTTTTCAATCTTAATAATTTGCAATGGGCTTTTGTAATGTGTCTGCTGCTTATGAAATGTTTTAGTTAAAACAGCAATTCTGTCTGATAGAAGAGGGATATAGTATCAGGAAAACTTGATTTGAACCATCTTGAAATGTGTTGTGCAAGCCTGTAACATGACTCAGTGCATCAGAGTAAGATCACTCACTCTGATGCATTTTTAAAACACTTGGAAGTCAAACTCTCAACCAGTGCAACATTATGCAGTTTTTTCTTGCATTTCCAGTATTTGTTCCAGAAATACCTACTAATCTGTGCCAAACTTCAAAATCCATTCCTCCTGAAATCTCTGGATTTCATTCAGTATTGTATAGTGTAGAAGTGGGCGTCAAGCCCTGGCATGCCTGTATTCACAGCACAACTTTTGGAAGAGTCAGATTCATTGGGTAACCAATAATCTCTACAACAGAGGGAATGTTGACAATTTGTCCTTGTTTCCAACAGTAATGTACCAAGAAACACAAGAAGTCAAAATGATGGAAGTTTGTAATAAATTTTGCTTTCTAAGTACCTTTATCTCACTTTCTTTATGGAGTTAAATGATCTGCAGTGAATGATATGTATAAACCACTTTATCTGCTAGTGGATGACACATTGCAAATGAGTTAGCAAGTTTTGGGGAAGGGGCTGTTGAACATCTACGTGTGTGCATGCACTGTGTAATAGAATGAGCATGGTTTCTAAGAGTTACCACAGCGGTTATGCATTCTCCATGCCTGCTAAAGCTGGGTCTCAAATAATAATATAGGTAACACCACATCCGTACTTCTGTGTTGGAGACTTCTGAAACAAAGAGCACAGCGCTGGTAGAGCAAGCGCACTAATAAATAAAGTGGTTTTGCATTATACATGTTAAAACCATGACATACAGTACACCTACCCACCCATGAAGACTGGTGATAAAGGGGGAGAGGGACAACTAAGATTTCTGGTGGTAATTTTAGAAATCAGCTGGTAATTCAGCTAAGTTGCAGTTTTGCTAATGCATTCCGTGGCTGATGAAATTCTGCTGTAAATTACTGAATAAGATATACCTGTGAGTGCATGCATTAAAACCATAAATAGTATAATTGGGTTGTCCTACAGGCCAGTAAGTGTGCTTCCTTCACTGTAGAAGATCAGTAGAAGGTAATGAAAAAATCTTGGTTTTCCAAACACTTCTGCAAGTACTCAGCTTTAAGGCTGTATCCATGTCTGATGCCATTAATGGCACTCCTCAAGTGCTTAGAGGTGATTTGTTTGTAAAAGCTTGCAGGCATGTAGTCTAATAGCATACCAGTACTGGACCATAAGAGAAGAAGAAAAAAAAGTGTATCCCAAAATGTACCATAATAATTCAACAAATGTATTTAAGTTTCAATAATTTATTGCATTTCAGAGTATGTTAGTAACTGTTCTGTAACACATTGACAATAGTAATGAAGTATAAATAATTCAAGGTCTGATTACATCTTGCTATTAGGTTGTGCTTAGAAGTAGACGAGAAAGCACCAATATAAGTTCAAACAAGAAAATATGATTCAGCAAAAAAGTGCCAGTTGCACTAGATTTCTAAAACTTTTAGGAATATTGAGTAGCAAGTATCTCTGCTTGTCTTAAATGATGGGGCTATTTAAGTTAAATGGATAACTTGGAGTCTTGATTTACTTGCAGTCTTTGTGGTAAGAGAAACAGACTGTCTTTCAATTTGTATTTCTTGTATTCAGAACCTGCAGAAACCTCCCAGATTTGGTCTCCATCACTTTCTTCGTGGAAGAGGTTTTGCTACCCTGTGTTGACCAGGTTAGAGCAGCATAAACTAGACCTGGCATACTCATGGTGTTATGGCATTGATTGTCACAGGTGTGAAGGCTAGTGCTAGCACCAGCTGGGGTTTGGCAAGGCACACTGATGGTGAGTCCAAGGACTTGTCTTGACTGGCCTGGGTGATGAGCACCATGAAAAAAAATATTTCTGTCAGAGCAAGCTAAGGCCAGATCCCCAGGAAGGCATCTGTCTTCTACCAAAGTACAGGGTGAAAAAGGCTCTCATGGCTGATGGGCAGCTGTGTTTGAGATGGCTTCCCTTGCTTGTCTTGTGTTGCCTACTTTGTAGTGCTCTCCTTTACCTCCTCTCTAGTGCTGTCATGAAGAGGTCACCAATATGTATCCTTTACAAATGAATCAACAGACTAAAAAGAAGGAAGATAAGACCTCCCTAGCACATTTCCAGTTATTTTAAGATATTTCTGATTAATGATTCTATTTTGGCTATTTCAGTGCTCAGCAGTCTCCATTTTTTAGTGTTAATAGTGGAAGTCCATGCCTTGCCTGAATCTGAGTTATTTTTATCAACAAACGTGGGTCAATTCAAAACAATAGAAATACCATTGATATCCCAGTACTGTGAAAGATAATATGAACATTTCTCATGCATTCAGTTTATTAAAATTTGCTAAAGTGTGAAATATGTATGACAAGTAATGCTGTTTTAATCTTTCACCAAGGTAACAACTGAAAGGTGATTGATTCCATTCAGTAATTATAAAATCAAAATGATGGAAGAATGTAATCAAGAAGGATTCTGTCTCATACTTTGTCATGCCTCCATGCAAGATAAAACTCTTATTTGTAACATCTCTTTTGTCTGAAAAGAAACCAAACTCCTATTTGCCAAGTTTAATGCTTTTCGCTAGTTGGACAACAAAGTTTTTTTTAAACACTGATGAGAAGAAAAAAGCAGCCTGCATCACTAAAGCTGCCGGTTTTCCAGGAGAATGCCATAGGAGACAGTATCAAAGGCTTTACTAAAGTCCAGGTAGACAACATCTACAGTCTTTCCTTCATCCACCAGGCAGGTCATCTGGTCACACCAAAAGGTTGGTCAGGCAGGACCTGCCTTTCACAGCCCCCTGCTGGCTAGGCCTGATCCTTTGGTTGTTCTGTATGTGCTGTATGATCACCTACAGGATCTTTATTCCACAACCTACTCTGCTACTGGGGTCAGGCTGACAGGTTGTAGTTCCCCAGATCCTCCTTCTGGACCTTTTTGTGGATAGGCATCACACTGTCCAGCTTTCAGTCATCTGGGACCTACCTGGTTAGCCATGACTGATAAATGATGGAGAACAGCTTGACGAGATTTTCTGCTAACTTCCTCAGTATCCTTAGATGAGTCTTATCTGGTGCCATATCCTTACAAATGTCTGGATTGCTCAACAGGTCACTAACTACTTATTCCTGGATTTCACGGGGTCTTTTCTTCTCCCTGTCCCTGTCTACCAGCTTATGGGACTGGTTGCCCTGAGGATATTTAGTCTTTCTTTAAAAGACTGAGGAAAAGAAGGGTCTCATGGAACCTCAGTCAGCCACTCATGGAATACCTCATCTGCCTTTTCATTCTGGTTGTGTAGTCTGACAGACTCCCACCAGTGTATCTGCCTTGTTAGCCTTCCCCCTGATTCTTACTCATAGCCACTCAACTCATCACTGTCTGTGGGCTCTGTGCAGTGAAACACTCCCTAATGTACAAAGCCACTACACAACCTCTGCTTCCCCACCTGACCCTTCTGAAGAACCATTATAACTATCCTGGCAGCACTCCAGCTATGTGAGTCATCCCACCACCTTTTGGTGATGGTGACTGTCACAGCTTTCCAGCTGCCAATGGCTTCCTCACGTTTGTTGCTTTGTTACCCATACTGTGTCCACTGGTGTGGATGCTCTTCAGCTGGGCTACTGATTTCACCCCCAGTGCTGGCATGCTACTCTAGGCTCATCTCTGTTGAGCCTAGTTTTATCATATTCCCCCTTCAAACCTGGTTTAAAACCTTCTCAAACAGCCATGCCAACTCACAGGCTAGAATCCTTTTCCCTCTTCTAGACACTAAAACCCTATCTCTCTTTCCAGCAGGCCTGGTGCCATACACACCACCCTGTGAGCAAAAAAGCCAAAATTCCACTGGTGGCACGAGACTTTAAGCCACATTTTGATCACATGGCTGTTCCTTTTGGCATTCTTCCCTGATACTGGAGGAATTGAGGAAAACAACATCTATGCTCTTGTCCTTACAACCAGTTATCCCAGTGCCCTGAAGTCCCTTTTGATTGTCTTAGGACTTTTTGCCAACGTGGGCAACTACAGTGAATAATAATCTATGTTCTAATTCAGCCTCACCCAGGCTCCAGGGAGGCAGCAGATTTCCCTGTGGAATTAGTCCTTTTGACACATGGGAGCCTCAGTTCCCCTCAGAAGGAAGTCACCTAGACAACACCAGGGATTTGCCTTTTATATGACCAAGGGGGAGACACCATTTAAAATGTCAAGAAAAAAAAAAAAAAAAAAACCAACCCCAAGATTTGGTTTTCTAGTGACTCAGCAAAAGCAAAATCTGGCCCTATATTGTTAGGAATAAGAAATTTTAAAATTATTTTCAACTGCAGCTTCTCACTGCAACATTTTGCTTGATGCAGGTAAATGGCTGACTGCTAAAAAAGATGAATTCTCTGTTTCAGGTGTCTAATGGAATTTTTGGCAAGTTGCTTGTTAGAAGGATTATTTTCTTTAACAATATTGCTGTAGGAATGCATCTTCTAAATAGCCTGCTCCATTATTTTGACATGACCTTCATGTCTTTTGAACTTACAGTTTCTGGAGCTCTTTTTTTCCCATTAGGAAGCAGTGTTGTTTCATGTGCTATTTCTAATAAATCTTGATGGATGATCAGGAAAAAAAGCTGGTGTGTCCAACGGCTTGATAATTTCAGGGTCAAAACAGATTTTATGTGTTGGTCTTCTTTCACTTGCTGATGCATCTGTTTAACCAAGCAGCTGGTGCATGAGATCTAGCTGCCAGCACACAGAACATGTTAGGTGAACAAAAGGAATGTGAGATTAAACCAAAAAGAGGCAAGAGCAGCATTTCCTCACTGTTCTGCATGAAGGCAGGAGCTGCTCCAAGAGGATGCAAACTCAATTTTCTTATTGGATTTATGGCCTCTTCCTCCGTCAGATTATTCAAAGGTAAATTTGCTTTTCACTCTCAGAAAGACCATTTTCCCCTCACTGGTATATTTATTTATTAGTAACATTATTTGTAAAATGCTAACTTCATTGGCTGCACTGTTATGATGTTATCTCTATGTGCTTCTGTGAGACTGTAACAATGCCATGAAGAAAAATGATGTAAAAATTATGTGGGTACATAAAATGGGGTTGACAAAATGTAATAAATCACTGCTGGACTGAGGAACAGACCTGCATGTGTAATGAAATACTTCAGCATTACATCATCGTTTATGTAACATCTGGCAGAGTCTTGTATTTCAGTGCTGCTTTGAATCAGGATCATTTTTTACACTCTGATAAAAGAGAAAAACAAGCCTCTAGGTTTTGCACATAGAAAACTGTAAAGAAAAAAAAAAAAAAGATAAAACAACCCTTAAAATATCCACGTTCGTTTCCCCCTGAGAAGTTATGCCATCTCCAGCTGGATGCAAATAATATAATGACTGAGATGCATACAAAACATCCTAGAGGATGTTTTCAGTTTTATAAGAGAAATTTCTAGTATGAAGGGGATTTTTTGATATTATTTCATCCAAGAAGAGTTTTTCTAATTTACATCATTATACATGCCTTGGAACCAGACTTTTAGCAAGAAAGAAAAAAAAAAATGAAAAAAAAAAAAAAAAGGGCAGGTGTGAACTCTATGTGCTTTAGTGTTATCCACTTTGTGTTTTTTTTTTTTTTTTTGTTTGTTTGTTTGTTTTTGTTGTTGTTGTTTTTGTTTGTTTGTTTGTTTGTTTGTTTTTTCCAAAGGAGAATTTAATTATCTTTTTTGTGGACTTCTGATCTTGTCTCAAGCAGACATGTGAGTACTACATCAGTGTGGACTCCTCCATCCCAGACTACCAGTCTTCCTCTTCCCTAGGGTGGATCATTCTGCCCTGTTCACCTGTGGTGCTAGCCAGGACAACATGATGTGCTCATGTGGTGAGGATTGAAATGTATTTAATTGGCTGTTGAAATAGATTAAATCAGAAATGTGAGTGTCTGCTGCAGAGGTGTCTGGATAACACACTCACCTGTCTGAAATCAGTAGAAATCTTGCCATTAATTTCTAGAGCTCTTGGCTGTTGCCTTGTGCCTCTCGCCTCTGAAGCCTTTGGGAGGTCCTGGTGTGGTGGTGGTGGTGCTGTGAAGGTGCTGCAGGGATCCAAGCTGCCAGCCCTCTCAGCAGCTGACTCTCCTTCCCCAAACTTTTGGTGAGAGGCAGCTGCCCAGAATGCAGTGCTAGGGCATTGACAAGAACTTGATGTACCTAAAAAAAGACTTGCTTTCTTTTTTTCAGTACTCAGAGGAAATAGAACAGTTTGTAAAAAATAAATCACTGTTTATTTAGTTCCTTTCTGTTTATCAAATACCACACAGCTAAGTCACTGTTACTGCATTCACTCATCTCCCAGGGATTTCAATACGGTATATTTATCCAGCAGTATAGGACTGGCTGCTACACACATACAGCTAGTTGTTACAGCTATTTTACTTCCCCTCCATATTTTCCCAAGAATGGTAGATCTTGATACACATCAAGTAAAATGTTATATCCGAGTTTGTTTTCTGATGGCAGAAAAGGCAAAAGGAAGAGGAACAGTCCCAAAACAGCAGTTACTAAAAGCCTAATGCGGTGCAGGTGTCTGGAGTGCTTTTTTCTCTTTCTGAGCGATTGTTAGGGTTACTGAAAATATTGTTTATTTCATTTTTTAAACCAACAGTGACTTTTGTTGATTTCATTTGGAAGAGAGAGGTGCTGAAGAGCATGAATATCATTGAAAGCAGTACTGTATAAAACTGGCATAGGCAGAAGAGAGAAGCAATGGCCATACGATTGAAGTTTAAGATTTAGAGTCAGGATGTCTAATTCCTATTTCTGATTTTCCAGCAGGTGACTTAGGGGAAAAAATCACTATGAGGGGTGAAAACTGGCCATGTGCAGGGCCACAATGACTCCTTCTGGCAGCTGAGGCAACAGTGGGATGGTCTAGGATGGAAAGAAACCACTTCTGTTTTGAAAGCAAAACCAGTGAGAGACTCCAAGTCAGAAATAAAATTTATTAGGAAAAGGGAAAAAAGAAAACAAAACACATGCAATAATACAAAAGAAAAACCACTGACAGAGTCAGAATACAACCTGACACCCTTTTGGTCAGGGTGTTGGTAACAGTCCAAATTGGAATGGCTGCAGTCCTCCTGGAGTGGCAGATGTGGTTCTGTTGGATCCTGTAGAAGGGTGTAGTCTTCCTTTGAAGATCCAGTGGAAAAAATCCAGCTGTTCCCCTTGGGAATCCAGCGGAAAAGGCTGAGTCTGGTGTCCCAAAAACTCAGATTATATCCAGTTAGGAATGCTTGTCTCCTCCCTCTGGGCAGAGCATCTCACAATGGGATGCTGTAACTTTTATCAGTCATGCAGTAACATTCAATAGGCCATTAACAGCAAATGTCTCCCTAGAGGGAGGATTGGTTTGTGGAAGAGACAAAGAAAACTGCCCAATTAATAGAAGATAACTGCCACACCTCTAACAGATGGCAAATAGAATACATCTTGCCTTGCAATCTAGGACACCACTCTTTCCAGCACCTGAGGATTTTGGATAAACATGTTTTTCCCTTACAGAAGTGTCACGGCAATGTACCAGTGACCTATGGATTTCCAAGGGCAAGGAGAAACATTTTTACATCTCAGAGGCATGACCATGACATCTTTCATCCTGGACTTTGCAAGAGTGGAAGCAGAGTGTCAGGTTACTGAGCAGGGATAGTATAAGGTTAGAGAACAAGTGCTGGTGGAAGCTAAGACCATCTTGAGGTGAAAACTGAATTGTGCTAATGCCATCTCAACCAACTCCCTCTCCTGTAATGAAAAATAAATGACAGAGCTTTGCAGTGAGGTGATATCTTCCCACAGGACTTTTCATGAGACACTAAGTGAGATCTCCAGTGAGTTGAGCGGCTCCTTCAGATTTGCAGTTTGTACCCTCATGCTAAGTAATGGCTATAGTTTGAACAGGTTGATAGAAGACAAAATTATTGAATGCTAGTAAGGTTGTTTCAGTCCCCTGGGAAGGATAAGCTGACAATGCAAGAATATCTCTAAGCATCATTGAGAACTGGCTTTCAAGGAGAAAGTCCTTTGCTAAATATTTTCTGAATGGAAGGTGATTTTTTTAATCTCTGGTTGCTTCAATTTCAGCAGCTTTGTCTGTGAAGAAACCTCAGACTTCTCCTAGCCTGAGAAGTCCAAGGAAAGGCAGGTAGGCAGGTTGCTTTCTCTTCCATACATTCCTCCTGTGGTTTGATCAACTTTGGTTGATCTTTGGTCCTTAGCTTCATCCCTGTCCCCAGTGGATCAGAGCCCATGTATTAAGGTGTCACTCCATGTCTAAGACTGAGCAGTATGTTACTAAAAGAGAATGAAGAGAATGAAAAACTCTCCTGCTGTTCTTTACTTTGCCCATGGCGAGGGCAGGAGCTGGTGAGGAGCTGTTGCTATAAGAATAATTGCTTTCCTTGAAAGTCAGTGTAGGGTCTGCCTGTTGCACAGGGATTGCCTTACCCACCTAAACAGTATGTGGGCACTAGCCTACATGGTCAAAGACCATGTCTAATTCAGTGTATGGCAAGGATTTTGGACAGTCCTTTTCTATGTCAGGTAGAACAGAGGATTTTACTCTTTCATGGACCAGTAATGTGTTCAGGATTTAGTCAAGCACTACAAAACTACTAATACACACCACTGGGACAAGAAAATGAGAATGTCCAGTCTGTCAGGAAGATGAGAACAATTCTGGAGAAGTGAAAGCAGTCACTCAGTGGGGAAAAGGGCTAAAATGGTGCCTAGGTGGTCAGAGGCACCAGAGTTGGTTCGCTACTGCTGCTGGCTGAGACACCCCATTCCTCACAATCCCTAGTGTCCTGTAACTTCACAAGATGCCCTTGTGATTTCACTCTGTATATGAGGAGATAAAGAATGGGTTTTTCCATTTCTATCAGGTTCTCTCTGTAATAACTTTGCAGCCATGCCACTTGTTGGGATGTATGACTACCTTATTCACATTTACTTGTGTGATGTCTGGTTGAAATTAAGGGTGAGTTGATGCTAGGGTCCAGGAACTTCCAGGCTGGCAACTCTTAAAATGGATCCCACTCTCTGAAGTCCAGGGAATGGCTTGAGGTTCCCGTCACCTCTGCCTGCTCCTTCATTGAGCATCGGCAGCTGTCCACAATCACTGTGACTTCTGTCTGCCTGGACAAAGGGCTGTAAGTAATCACTGTGGCAACACCAGCCTGTGGAACTGGGGAGAGTAACCAACCAGCCTTTGACAATTGATCAGCAATCAAAGCTTTGAATAATCTTAATGAGTTAATCCACCACCCAGCAAATCTTTTCCTGCTGGTGTAACAGATAAAAGAGCACTAATGGTTACAGGGAATGAATTACGTGTGAGGATGTATAGCAGTGGCATTTCAGGTATGTTTCTTTTCACTTCTTGACAGCTGTTTAGCATTTCACAGATGCACATATTGATAATTTTCCCTGTCATTTCTACATCATGAAGCCTCACTTATTTCCCAGTTTTTCTATTTAATTCAGCCAAGCAATACACAGTTATCTATTTAAAAAGCAGATTGTGGACAAACAAGGCTTGGAAGGCTTCTTCTTGAAAGAAAAATTGATTGGTTAAATCACAGCTGACTATGGAAGGTGCCTCCATCCAGCTGTGCTCCCTGCTTCCCTTCCTTACAATTTTTGGAGCTGTAGGGACAGGGCAAAGCAGAAGGGAGGCAAATCCTCCATCTCCTACCCTGGCTTGTGCCCATGCTTCCTATTCCCACTATGTTGATAGGATTCTTCTGTCAGGAGAAATATTAAAGTGAATGGCTATCTTGATCCGTTGTTAGGCTAAAGATTACCACCAGCACACAACATCAGGTCTGTGCAAAATATTCAGAGAATTTCTGCTGCCTAAGTTTGTTTCTGCCTTGTTTCTTCCCTGTGCTGATCACTCAGGGCAACCTTTATTAAAACAACTGGGCTGTTCCTGATTGATTTGATATTGTGTTTTTTTTCCTTTGAGCTGGTGGTGTCCACATGCCAAATTATTCCAAATTTATTGCAGATGAGTCAGAATCATAGAAGTATTTGAAAACAATAAGTTTGGGTTATATAGTTTGGTTATTTTTTCACTTTGTTCTCTGCTATTTGATGGTTTGCTTCCAATGTTCCTTCCTGCTGACCTCCAATAGAGGTTTCTTGCTTTATAAACAACTGGATGGATTTCCAATATATACTTTTACTTCCTTGAAAACAGATCTTCTCAGGGAAAATCGGCAGTTCTCTCTGTATGTATTTTCTTATTTGTATTTACTTGGAGGGGTTTGAAGCCCAAAGACAAGATTTATGTCAACAAATCCTTTTTCCTCTTATTCAATTTAGTTGTTTTAACATAATGCAGTCATTTTCTAAATCAAACTGATGGAGCGCTTCCTAAAGGCATTACACCAACTGTATATCTGGAATCATATTTGCCTTCTTTTATTGCATTAGCACTAGGCTTGAACTTTTCAAATTTGCATTGTGCTTTGCAGAAGTTCTCAGGATATTTGAAGCAGTTTATAGCTAGAATCTGGCATTTTTAAAACAGAGACTGGAATTGTAGAGCAAAGGACGTGTAGAAATGAGATTTTAGTTTCATGGAACAAGTAGAAACTGGAATGAGTAAGCAAAAGGAATATTGCATTTTCTGGGTGCATCTGGAGGCACTGCAAAGACAGGGGGGTGCTGTGTTACAACACTGATCCTGGGTGTCTCACAAGGCTTTCTAAAAGGTTTCATTTCTACTGTTTGAAGAAGGTGCTGAGTAAGGATCTGATATACAGCAAAAGCATATGGGCAGAGAGTGCCTGGGACAATGTTCTTAACAGTTGGCATATAATGTGATGATGTCTCTGCACTGGCTTTTGGCAAATATGTTCCTTGTTATTTGAACATTGTTTTTCTTTTCATCGTATGGTCTGACACTAGCAGGCATCCTTCTCAGGATAGGCTTGTAATACTACTGATGGGAATTTTCAAAAACACAGCCAGGATTCTCATGCTCATCTATGCTTTTGAATATCCCCTCCCTTGTTCTTGTGTAGTTATTTCAGTGGTAATTCTTGGTCACATGGAGCAGTGGGTAGTTTGGAACAAGCTAGCTAAAATAAGATCAAGAGCATACAGTGAAAGGGAAAAAGAAAGCTCAGATTAAATTGGTTCAGGCTCAGAAGTGAGTTCCCCAAGCTGTGAGAGGGAAAGGTATGTCAGTGCAACAACCCTATGAACAGGACCACAGTATGTCTAGTTCTCAGGGAGATTGTGTGAAACCCTTCCAGTTTCTCAGAGCTTGGAGCATAGTTAAACCACAGCTCTGCTAACTCCTATCCTGCTATTGTGATGTCACTGAGATGATAAATTCCCATCAGAGCTGGATGCTTTAGGGTACTGCTGAAAGGCTGTGGAAGTAACCTGTTCCAGTCTGGTGTCTTTTGGTAACTCTTCTCATCTTCCAGAGCAGAGGCCAAGTAATCCTTTCATAAGTTCTGTCCTTTTCACAGGCACTGGTAGACAAATGGGTGCAGGGGAGGTTCTTGGGGTAAGACTGGGCCCAATAAATCACATTGCAGAAGAGGAGTAAGCCAGCAGGGGAGTTGTGAGGGTCCTTGCAATCGCATTTCCTGTGCTGTGAGTCTAAGCCTGTCTCAAAAGCATTTTTTTCCATTCCCCACCCTCACAAAATATCACAACCAGCTGTTGGATAATAGCTTACCATCTAAAAAATTAATATCATATTATGACTAATAAATTGGCAGAAGACAGGTGACAACTTGAAAGCATTCTTTATTTTAAGTGAAAACTGTAGATTTTAATAAGCAAATAAATCTACAGTGATAAAACCCATTTTGAGGTCTCTGCTGCAATTCTAGGAATAAGATTACTTAAAAAATGGTAGTCCACTACCTGCAAATGGCGCTTAGATGAACAACTGGGCTCCCAGTGTAGACAAATAAAAGGAGGCTTATGGTATTTTCCTGCAACACAGATCCTATCAGGTAGGCAGGCATTCCTGAAAGACATGAAAACAGCCTGGTGCCCAATTGAAGTATTAAAGAAACTTGTGTGCTGGCACGTGGCTGGAATTTTTGGTGGTCAAGGAGTACTTTCTGATGGTTTGATGATCTCTTCACAAATTCACTGAAGGGGAAGGTGTGGTTAATGGAGGATGATCAGGAAAGGTACCTAGTCTGAGTCCAGTTGGTAATGAATATTCATTACATGAGAGGTTTGATGTCCACTGATACTTTTGCCCCTTTTGCCCTATCCTCTCTATGGTGTCGCTTAGCTCCTCTCTCTGTAATAAGCGCTGTGCAAAAGGAAGTTAACCACTACTGAATTCATACCTAGTGCACTAAATTTTCTGAAAACCAAGAAGTTTGTGGTGTTGCAGAGGTGTCCGGCCTAACTGACATGGTTCCTGCTGATACTGCATGAAACCAGCCCCATTGATGGCTGCAACACCCTCTCTGAGATGTTAGTTGTTACTAAGATATTTAAGATATCCTCTCAATGTATTGACTACCCACATGAGCAATTTACTTACAGTCCGTTACTATTGATTATATTAGGAAAGATGAAAAATAGGAAACCAGCATTGCAGAGAATAGGTCAATTTATAAGCTTCAAATTAGCTGTTTTAAAATTCAATATATATATGTACATAAAAATCTGGTCTTAGTGAGAAAAAAAGAATTCACACAATTTGTTCTCCTCACTTTTTATTGTTGAGCTTTGCAAGGGAATCAAGATGTAGAGTGCTTGACCTCTTGCCAAATGATTAATAATATATTTTTACCTCAGATAATCACATTTTGTCACAGTTTCAAACTACAACAAATTGTCAGTATGTCCCACATGTATTTCCCTTTGCCATATATCAACAATGTAGTGTTTCTCTGTGTGTGTTTTTTTTTTTTAATCTGAATGGTCTTGTTAGAGAAAGATAATAGAAATACTTGAAGTGCAGTATCCTTCACCCTTTTTCATGCCTTTCCCTTTCTATGTCATATGTAATGGATATCTGAATGATCATATTGATGGCAACATCCCAGAGAGGGTTAAAAATCCCACAGCAAAGCTGTGTTGGGAAGGCAAGATTGCCTTCCTGCCCTAGAGTATGATGCTCCTTCCTCACAGAGGAATACCACACTGATTACCTTCCAGCCACACACAACTGCCAAACTACATCTAATTGTCTGTCTGTTGTCCCCTGGGTTTATTTCAATCCTGAATTTTGAAAGGTGGTATTATTTTGTTAATGGAGTGTGCATGTTGCTTTGTGTACTGAAATAGGACTGAAATGCAGAGACTGGGAAAACAGTGTTCATACCCAACATGTAGGCGTCAATTTGTGTGGCACAAATGGCAGCTCAGATTCATGTCTTGTACATTAATTTGCTATTCATCATGTACAAAATGCACCTGGAGAATCAGTGTGTGAGCAGGGAATGGGAAATTTGTCCTCTCTTCTGCTCCCCAGGCTCTTGCAGCACCTTCATGTGACTTACACTGTAATGTCACCTCTGATGTCAGTGGGTTTTAACTCAACAGTTAAATCTGCCACAGGAAATCAGTAGAAAACTGCTCTAACTTGGTTTTCCTAACCTGGGGACCTCTTTCACCACTGTCTTCCCAGCATATAGCTTCTCAGATATCCTTTTCCCCCTAACATGGTTATGAAAGGGTGCTGTTTAGCATGACCTTACAGATCTGCTGACGGGGTAAAGAAACCTAAATCAAATTTTGTTTCCTTTTTCTTCAGTCAGAAATTGATTTACAAACAGGGGGCTCCCTTATGATTATGGTTGGGTGTTTTCCTCTACCAATGTTGTCATGAGGTATAAAATAAAGGTTAGAAAATGCATCAAAATGTGCATGACCCCAGAGTTTAGGGCAGATATGGGCTTGAAGTGGATTTTGGCTCTCTGAGTGTGTGTGGATCTTGCTTCTCTGTATTGGGAAGCTCAGGGAGGCAGGGGGCTGTGCTTGGTCATGGGACCTGTGCTCTCTTCATGCTTTGCCTGCCTGGGATGGAAAGCTTTTGAGATTGCTGTTGAGATAGAGAGCAGGATTTTGGAAAACCCACTGTGGGGAATATCTTTCCAAAATTGACCTGGATTCCAGCCAGCATACTGGGGAAAAAGCCCAAGTGCCTTGAACGTTGAAGGAAGTGTGAGAGAGAGGTGGCTGTTGCCAGTGGCTCCTTTACCAGAGCCTAGTTGCTGTGGTGTAGTTTTTGCTTTAAGTTTGTGTTTGCCCACTATTCTTCTCCCTAATCTCCTCCCCTCCCGAATTACCCATCTCCCCAAGCCCTTCCCTAATCTCCTCCCTCCCAAGCTGTCAATCCTCCCTATCCCTATCCCTTTTTCCAGAGTGTTCCTTGTCTATCTTGTAGTATTCGGTACCCCATTTGTTACTTTGTATTATCCCCCTCCCCTGCTCTCCCTGATAGGTTTATAGAATGTTAGTCCTGCCCTAGATTCCTCCCCTGCCATGCCCTCATTGGTTGGCTGCCCTATACCAATCCCCCCATAAAAACCTCTGCAGACTCCCCCTGGGTTTTGTCTTGGGGTCCCAGGTCGTGGACCTAATAAATCCATCCAGTTTTACCCCAAGTCCCGTGTTGTCGTTATCTGTTCTTGTGCCGGACCAAGCAATAACTGGGAATAGCAGAGCTCACAGGGGGGAAGGTCGTGCCCCTGCTGTCGCTGCCCAGCAGGATACAGCGCATTGTGACAGATGGTAGCAGAGCATGGTTTCCTCCTTCGTCTTTTAAAACAAACAGGCAAACCTGTGGGGGCACCCGCCTCACTGAAGAAGAAGAGGGAAAAGGAACACCAACGACAAACATCAGTGAGCTCTGCTTTGGACTCTAAAAGGAGCCAAGCAGCAAAGGACTCTTGTGCTCTCCGCCCCGACTTTCTTCTTGCCATCGGCGCCTCGAGGGGGCGGACGTACCCAAAGGGCGGAGAGAGAAGACTTGTCGGACGGCTCACACTAAACTGAGTCAGGGCTCAGCAGT
This sequence comes from Vidua macroura, assembly GCF_024509145.1. Taxonomy (NCBI): domain Eukaryota; kingdom Metazoa; phylum Chordata; class Aves; order Passeriformes; family Viduidae; genus Vidua; species Vidua macroura. The sequence continues at coordinate 28,272,657 of NC_071611.1, forward strand.
GGGAGGGAAGATCCCAGAATCTCTGCGGGGCAAGGTGTTCGCATTGGGACGAGCACACCAGGGGCTGATAGTGGCTGTGCCCAAGGCCCTGGGGACAGGCCTTGAAGCAACGGGAACACCCAGGTCCCTGGAGGCGACAAGCTGAGAAAGAAAACGTCCCCAGTTAATTGTGATTCCACTACGGAAGCTGGCTCCCAAACTGGCTAAGGAGAATGACTCCGGGCTGGCGCTGCCTGATAAGAAGCTGATCTGAGGGGATTTCCACCGTCACTCCCTTGGATCCTCAAAGTGAATGGCTAGAAACATGCCTCCACCCGCGCTCCAAGGGTAAGTGAGCCGAAGCAGGGCATATCCCCAGTGGGTGGGTTTAGTCTCCAAGAGCTGGTGGCCAAGCTTGCGGAGACCACAGGTCCACTTCTCCAACATCGGGGCTCTTCCCCAAAAGGTTGGAACATTCCCTGAGGATACCCTCCACTTATCAGGAGAGTGTCTGTTCTATTCTCTCTTACCCAAAGCTGGGCTCTCCCCCAAAAAGCTGTGGCATCCCATGAGGGCTGAGAGAGTAGAAAAAACAAAAATGGGGCAGAAATTTCCCACAAAACGATGGCACGTTCTTAAGTATAGGAGAGAATTTAATATTAAAGAGGCCCCTGACATCCACACACACTGTCGAGATCTTGTTGCGGTGGGCCCCTCTCCTGTAAGTTCCTCTGCGGTTTCTGTGAATCCCCCCGTACCCTCTGTCCCTCGGACTTCCCAAAACCTTTTCCTATTCTCCCTTGGAGATGGTGTTGGCCGCGCCATCCCAAGTGCCCTGCTGGACACTGTTCAGGCTGTACGAAGGAACTGCAGTATGCCCGGCCCCCCCTTTCCAAGATGGTGATGGCCACGCCGCTTGGAGCCCGCTTTCCTGCCATAGCCCTTCTTTTCCGGCCCCTAACTTACTGCCAGCCCCGCCCCTTCCGCAGAGGCCACTACACGAATGGCATGTAGGAGGCCAGTCCCCTTTGTCAGAAGGCGGAGCTGGACCACCCCCTACTCCTTCCTCCTACTCCTCTGACAGAAGGTCCCTCCCTTGTCTGGGGGGACTCCTTCAGAGGAAGGTGGAGCTGGAAACTCAGACTGGGAAGTCGCCGTTTTGTTTCCACCCCAAGATGGCTGCGCCTAGGTCAATCACCTCACCGATACCCCATACTACTTGCGGCAGTCATCAATGCGATCATGGTTTTTCCTGTGAATTAAGTCAAATTCGGATTCAATTGGCATTCAGTTTTTGGAAGGATCTTCCGAAAGGCCTTGATCCTTCGAGGCCTCTCTGAAAATCCTTCCGGATCACAGACTTGTAAACTGCAGCAGTTGCAATAAATAATCAAGTAAAAAAGAAACAAAACTAACAATTTAGAACATGTTATAAAGGGACATTGGGCAAATGTTTACCCATCCCAAAAATCAAAAATTTGCTATACGTACAAAATGAAGGCATACACAGTAAGTAAAAAGAAACAGTCAAAATAAAATTACTTCTTGGAATTGCAGAGGTGGCTGCTCAAGTTCCCTACCCATTTCCCTAACTATACCCTACCTGATATTAATTTTGATTTCTATATTACTACCATTTAGTATTATAAGTAGAAATTAAATATTGATTTATTAATCAACTCCCCACATCTCAAACCAGGTTTTCTGTATTATGCAATTGTCCTTTATGTTCTAGACAATTTTGAAATAATTTGTTGAGTTATGTATTATACAAGGAAGAGCCACCCAATCAAGTTAATGCCCACCGTTTCCACGTAGCCATCAGGTGAAAAATAAAATCAGTAAAACTACATCACGCTTCAGTGACCGTGTCTTGCAAGATGATCGGCCCCCTGAAGTACTTCGTGGTACGCAGAATTTGAAATCAGTTCTCTTCAGTCACTCATGAAACCCCAGAAATTCCCATACCCCAAATTCCACTGTGCTTCATACCTCGGATCCACCTGCACTTCATGAGGACTTTGTGCATTTTATATTTCGTGAAGAAGACTTTTATCCTATACGTCATAGCAATGATAAGTTTATCCTTTTCTGAACCTTCTCTGTTGTTTTAGGAAATGGTTATATGTTGTGAAAAGAATAGTATCCATTATGTGAAATTTGCTGTATCTGTTATATGACTGGTGTATTGTCATACACCCATACCCTTGACCAATTTTTTTGAACACCAGGGCTCTCCACTCTCTTTATTAAAAAAAAAAAAACAAGGAGTTGCTGTGGTGTGGTTTTTGCTTTAAGTTTGTGTTTGCCCACTATTCTTCTCCCTAATCTCCTCCCCTCCCAAGTTACCAATCTTCCCTTCCCTAATCTCCTCCCTCCCAAGCTGTCAATCCTCCCTATCCCTATCCCTTTTTCCAGAGTGTTCCTTGTCTATCTTGTAGTATTCAGTACCCCATTTGTTACTTTGTATTATCCCCCTCCCCTGCTCTCCCTGATAGGTTTATAGAATGTTAGTCCTGCCCTAGATTCCTCCCCTGCCATGCCCTCATTGGTTGGTTGCCCTATACCAATCCCCCCATAAAAACCTCTGCAGACGCCCCCCGGGTTTTGTCTTGGGGTCCCAGGTCATGGACCTAATAAATCCATCCAGTTTTACCCCAAGTCCCGTGTTGTCGTTATCTGTTCCTGCGCCGGACCAAGCAATAACTGGGAATAGCAGAGCTCACAGGGGGGAAGGTCGCATCCTTGCTGTCGCTGCCCAGCAGGATACGACAGCGCACTGCGACACCTAATGAATCGGCGAGCAGCAAGGGGTGCTGTTGTGGGGAGTAGTGGGAGTAGGGCTGTCCCCTGAAGCCCCTGAACCTTGGCCCCAGTGCTCCTGAGCCTCCCCCTTCACAGCTGGAAGGGCACTGAAGCTGGCATGGGGTCTCCTCTCTCCTTCCCACTCTGGAAACCCAACAGGTGGTGCCTCCAGCCCTTCAATGGACGCAGCTTGGATACAATGCTTGCACTGTCATAGTAACTACTAATGCTAACACACAGCAAACATTGCGTGCTGCCACAGAGGAATGTTATGTTAGATTTTATTACTGGAAAAATTATAATTTTGCCCCTTGCTGATGTGGTGGGAAGTCTGTTTTCCTTTCACTCACCTGCTTCTGACTACCTTTCATGCTCTCACCTGCTGTTGAGATACACTGTTTATGGTATATAAGGTATTTCAGGTTATTTTGGTCTAATGGTACACTCTAAAAATCTCATGATTTAATGGCCCTTGGGATCCTGTTGTAATCCATCTGTTGTCCTTTTTTAACTTAATAATTTGTATCTGCTAATAATGTATATAGTGAAAGAAATTTTTGCTTTCAGGCACATGTACATTAATAGTTTTCTTCAGCTAGTAAACCCTGCGTATGTCCCCTTTTCCCCATGTCTCTGCCCCTCAAGGACAACTTGGCAGGCTACGTACTGCCCTGACAGCTCCAGCAGTGTTAGCTGCACCATCAGCTCCTGCTCTCACCCCCGCCCCCCAGGAAGCTTGGGGTGCAGGTGATTAGAGGGTGATACCAGGGGGAAGAGCTGCTGTGGGCTGTGGAGCAGTGGTAGTTGGGAGCAGGATAACAGCAGAGCATGGGACTCTGACAACAGTGTGATTACTGTGGCTACTTACCTGCTACATGTTGTGATGATTATTAAATTATGTTTAATGAAATTGGGTCCTGGGATTTGGCTGCAGAATCCTCAGCTTGTCTGATGTAGCTTACATAAGACAGAAGGTAACTAATTTTATACTAGTCCTAGTTGTGTTGTGCGAACATTTGGTTTTAAAAATGAATGTTGTCAGTGTGGGAACCAGCCCAGATCTTGGAAGTGGCAATGCCATAACCAAGTCTCGTAGGACAAAATTTGGGATCAGTACATGTAAGCAGATGAATGAACTGAACATAGACACCACCTTAATCTCCCCCAGGCACATCTACTCTGTGTTCTATAGTGGTTTTGTACGTGATTGTCTGCCCTTGTTTGTACTGATACTGTTGATGGGAAAAGATGAGGACCTTTCAAGTGACACCTGCCTTAAACAAACAGTGACAAATGAAGACTAAATCACAGTGTTTTTAGAGAAGTCACTGGATGAAAGTTTATGCTGGTCAGAGTGTCTCTCTCCATGGATCTGCAGCGACATTTCACAGGCCTATTGGGGGGAATGGAATGTAGGCTTTGGATGTTTCATCTAGCTAATATTGGTCTTTGTTGTGTCATTTACAGTATCTCAAAGGAAAATTTTAGCAGTTATTGAAAGCAGTTGAATTGCTTTTGAAAAAAAACCTGAATGTTGTATTTATGAGACCAATCATCAATCAGGAAGAGAAAGAAAGAAAACCCAGCAACCAAGGAAGGCAAATGGTGATAAAGATCCCACATAAAGTCACTTTTCTCAGCAGGCAGAAAGTCTGATGAACTGAAACGGAAAGTCCTTCTCATTGATTTCACTGGGAAAAGTAATTGATTTTGAGCTCTTTAAATAAGTTGCAATCTGTATTTAATTTCTTGTCCAAGAAGGAGAATGTAATTTTGTTTTTCTTGTGGCTGCTATTAGCTTTAATGTCAGTTGCACAGCTGAATCTCCTGCATCAAGCTCCAAATTTACCCCTGATGTCAGCATGCTTAGGAATAAAGCAAAAATCAACCTTTCATCTTTCAGTTGCTTAAAGGATCATGCCATAATACCACATTTATTAATTCAAAATCTCTCTTGTACAAACTCTATTTGTACATGCACAAATATAGTTAAGTATTCTGAGGAAAGGCAGAGAAAGTGTAAAGATTGTAATTTAACTTTTAGACATTAAAATATTTTGAGAGTTTTAGCAAACATGCACATTTTTGCCCTTGGACTGCCTGAATTGAGAGATTCAGTACTTCAGGCTGTCAAGGTGGCAGATACGAAGTGATGGTTTTCTCACAGGGTCACATTAACTTTTGAATGACATGGACACAGTGCTAAGTTTGTTGTCATCATTTCCAGCATGGACAGGGAGGTCTGCACTGACCCCATCTGACCAGTGGAGCCACAGAACAGTATTAGGTAAGATCAGTTCCGTATTGGGACAGCCATCTGAAGACAGAGGAGCTGTGCTTAAGCTTGTGCACCACGTCTTGCCTGTTCCAGTATGAACCATCTGATCCTGCAGGCCTTCCTGACATAAGAATCTTACATGTGCCCTTGCTATCTATATTACCTGGGTATGTACAATCTGTTTGTAAAAACTCCTCTCTTCACCTGTCACATAGACTTATTTAGCCAAAGTTTATGAGGAGGAGAAAACTGGCAGTCTGGGGACATTACACTTTCAATCACCACCACAAACAAGATCAGAAAGCTCATCTAGAAAGACACCTTTATGGAGAAATAATGAGTCTTTTTAAGGCTCCAGATAGCAATGCGTGCTGGAAAGGCAGCAAATGTTAAATACCAACCCACTTGAAAGATCCTTTAAAATTACAGAAAAATGTAAACAGACCATTCTGTGAATGAGGATTGGGGGTTATTTGTTTGCATTTATCAGCCCTTGGTGTAAAATTTAAAGGAAAAAGGCAGTCCAGATTGTTTTTGAAGTGTTCTGACAGGGAGAAACTATGATCTTGAGGTGTGGACAGGAGAGGTGGCCGTGCCTGGGTCCTTGAAGAGGCACCTCCTTTACCCAGGACAGAATATCTCTCCCATGCAAATTGTTTCACAAATAAAAAAGTCGAAGGGAAACTGGAAAAATAGATGACAAATATATTTTAAAATGGTGCTAAACTGTTTTAAATGCCTCTTTTCTCAAAGAAAGGAAAAAATGTGATCCAAATTCATTTGCTTCCCAAGAGAATATGTGTTCTTGTGTGTCTAATACTTTCTTGCATTTTTCTGATAAAAACAAGATGAGCTAAAGTATTTCTGTACACAATCTATAATGTGGGGCTAGTGTATTCCAAGGAACCTCAGGCTGCAGGAACAATCTGGATGTAGATGTTCATGTCTGATTATGTGAAGTCCAATATTCTGTGCTGTTACTAATTGTGTTTGTTTTCCTTTTGTTTTTCATGGCAATTGATATACAGATTTGCTCAGATACACAAATTCTGACAGCTTAATGTTGTTCCTGCAAGGACATTTTTGTACCAGTGGAGTACAAGTTATGGTCTTTCATTTCACCTCTTTCTTCCTCAATCATACTCTTTTCTTTTAGTACTGTTTTCAAATTAAGTTCTTTGAACGTTGTCATCCTGTTTATCTCAAAATTCTCTTTGTCTATTTTCATGGGCTTATACTAAGAAGTTCTTATAGGAACTTCTAAGAACTTATTTTTCTGTAGCACCACTGAAAATTTTACAAGCTACTTTGCATCAAGTACTGCTACGGAATTTTGCTTTTCCTTATGAACAGAATTTTCATTTATCTTTTGTTAGTATGTGCTGTCACAGGCTGTTTTGTTTGAGCACATGACTTATCCCCAACCATGACAACAATTTTGCTATCAGTATTACAATCCTGTGAATGTCAGAGCAAATAGGACAATCTGGGAAGTTGTGGAGTAGTTCCACTGTAAAGGTCAAACCTATAGACACTGCACTGGCTAAACAATGTACAGCACTGCAAGGACTCAGAATAACCTAAGTCAATGAGTAACGAAATAAACCCAGAAGTAATTTTTGGACACAGAAGCCCAAGGTGATGCACCTGAGGCTGTTTTTACCAGCATTACCAATTTTACTTGTGTATCATAAAGGCTGCCAGGAAATGCATGGCTTTCTAGCATCTCTTGTCTTTCAAAACAAGCCCTAAACCTTTCTGTGTAGCTAAAGCAAACATGGACCCAGCCATTATGGTAAGCAGATACAACTTGCCAGAAAGACTTACCTTAGTGCCATGTCTGGGTAATCCTGTCCTCTACAAAGGCCCCCTCCTGGCTTTGAGGTTTCATCAGAGGTTGTGATATACAGCTGGTTCTGTGATGAATAATTCCCTGTGTACCATTGCTTCTGTGTACTAGGCTACACCACCAGGCAGGTTTTACTACTGATTTTTAGTTAAGATATTCTCTGGAGCTATTGACTGGGCACTGTTGCTTTGATGGCAAGCAGGTGATGTGAGTGGGCCATAGTTTAGTCCATTCATGGCAGAAACAGAATAAGTTGAAGAAACATTGCTAGACTGACACATGTTCCTTGAATTTTTAACTGTTTTCTCTCTTCTTCAGTGTGTTCATGAGACATTTCTTTTTCATGGCACATATGCTATTCTGGAATCTCAGCACTTCAGCATCTGAGCTGTGTTTATCCTTACAAGATAACATGACTAAAGCAGTGTTTTTATCTTTAAACTTTTTAAAGAGTGAAAAATTAGTTAATAATTACAGTTAGTAAGTGGCTTGATGAAGAACACAGAGCTATTGTGGGCCAGGAAATGCTAAATCAAAAACTCGTGGTAAATTATACCATTATTCCTCTATGACTGTGTAAAGAGACACTTTCTAGTCATAAGGGACAGCCTTACCAGCAGGATGATAACACATGAATATTTTTGTCATGTGGGTCTAGTGTGAGCTGGCAGAGCACTTGGGCGGTGCTTCCACCTGGAAGCATGTGAGGACTTTTGTCTTTGGAACCTTTGCTCTCAAAGAGAGCCATTTGGTGGAAGGGAACTTGTATTTTCTCCTGGTTTCTACTCTTGAGGAAATGTGGGTTGAAGTAACATGCAGCAAGAAGAGCTTTGGTGTCTTTGCATCAGATTATTTGTAGATACAGGAATGGGATGTAGGCATTTTCTGTGCATTGCATCCTAATTTCTGGGCAGACTGTAATTATCTTCTGGCGAACCTGAAGCATCAAAGAGAGACACACTTGTTCACTCCTCTCTTGTTGGGAAGCAGAGGAAGTGGTCATTCAAATGGTCACAGACTTTTAATTTCCAGAAATGGCTTCACATTAACATATCTCTAATCAAGATTTTCTGAGATTCTCTTTGGATGAAAGGTGATGTATTTCTGTATGGCCTGGCACTGAAGATGTAGCATATTTAGGTGATTGACTTCACAATTCATCAAAGTCTTCTAATGCATCTGTCTTTTTTGGAAAAAAAAAAGAAAATTGGAAAGTTCATGAATGGGGTTGTACTGAGTGGTCTGAAAGAATGGTTGGGGAAACATTACAGAGTTGGGGTGGCTGTAATGCTTAGATCTGTCCTAAATCTCATATTATTCACCACTGTTATCAGAATGCTTTTTACAAATAAAGAAGGGTTTCCTTTTATAATTTTATGCCACCCCAAGGGTTACTGAAGGCCACCACACTGATTAGTAATTTTTGCTGGGTTAGCACAGTCAGAAGGACTTTCATCTAAACCAAGTAAGATTCAGTGTATGAAAAGTAAGTCATATCCCAAAGACAGCCAATTGCTACTTTCTCTACTAAATAGGACATTTTGGATGCCAGATTTGACCTGAGAAAACTTCAGGTAGTGTCTCCCATCCAAGGGGCTTCATCCTCTCAAAAGAATGTTATGGAAAAGCTTCTCCCACTAAGCTCACCTCACTTCAATGTGTACAGAATATGGGATCAAAGAATTTGCCCTCTTGTTATCTATCAGAGAGGTGATTTACTTGTGGTGTGAAATTTTTCTATGGGAAGAGAGTAATAGCTATTAAAAGAGAATTTAAGGTAGTGGAGAAAGGCGTAATTGGCTGGAGCTGTAGTGCAGGGAGGGTAATATTTCTGGGGTAAAACATGGGGGCAGAAGATGGAGTTTCTATTTCCTGATGTTTTCATAACAAGACTGGTTGTCCAGACAGACTAAAACATCTCAGTTAGGCCAAATCCAGCTTTCTCCAGCTGTGTCAGACACAAGTGCAGGCTCTCTCTAACCTGGGCATCCCAGTCACTCATTAGGTAATGGATATAATCCTGCCCGGCATCCTCTATAGAAAAGATGGTCCCAGTTATGTTGGTGCAATGTTTTTTATAAACGGAATTGATAAACTGAATTGTCCCTGATGCTACTCAAAGACATCCTCTGAAGGATCACAGCTCCATTTGCACCTCAGTAACTGCTCAAACACCCCCTCCTCCTGATGTGGTAGCCAGACAGCTGGGTGCCCTGCAGAGACCTGCTTCCCAGTCCCTGTGTTCAGTAAGGGAACCATTGTGCTGGTCTGCTAGGGCTGCTGTACCACTTCCAATTTTGAAGGGGGCCTTCTTTATGGTTTTTATCTAGAAAGAAATTTGTATCTTTACCAATTACATTCGTGAGTTAATGAAACCTATTTTGACACTGAAATGCACGAGGTTACTTTCTTTGCTTGTTATTATTTCTAAGAAACAGATCCATAAGTAACACCAAATAGGAGATTTCTTTAACACCTGCCCTTATACATGGATGGGTAGAAAACAATACAATTTAGAAATAAATAACCCTATATAAACAATGCAAAAAAACCTTACACTGCAGCAAAGAAATAGTCATAAAAGGAATTGTTTTAAATGTTCCACTTCCTAGCAATTAAAGGAGATTTCTAAGCATGTAGCAGGGACAGTCCATCAGCGGGTGATCAGTGAGACCTTCTAGAAACTTCTTCTTAAAGGGAACAACTGGATATGTGAATGGAATCTCTGGTGAGGGAAGATGGCTGTGTGCAGTTGTGAGGTGGCTTGATGTACAGGTCTGATAGGCTCGATGTCCTCTATGAGGAGGAAGGTTGCCAGCATGTGGCAACACTGGCTGTTGAGGCATTTGACAGGAGGTATAGAGGCACACAATTCAACACAAGTTTAGCCTGTATTTACATAAGTAATTTACTTTTTGCACTTACGCCTTATGCTGTTGGTCATGTGGGGCCATGTGTGAGGCTGATGATGTTACATTCCTCAGGGGGACCATCAGACATCTGAATTTTTGTGTTTTGATTGCAGGCCAGACGTGCTGGCAAGTAAAAGCAGAGCTGTCCAAGTAGGCGGGCAGGAGCTGCCATGGGCTTTCAGGGTGCAGGGCTCACAGCTGTGATGGCTGTGGGGAGCACTGGTGGGGATGGGCAAAGCACCCTGCCCCTCTACCCTGTCAGCAGACTGGAAGAGTCACCAGCTGAGTGCCAGGAGTACGTTCCTGTACTCCTGAAGCATCTTCCTCAAGGAGGTAATTTTTTCACTGGTGAGAAGTTTAATTTAGCTGTCCCTTCGCCCGAGGCTTTAATGACATCTAGTGCAGGCAGTGGTTCTGGATCACAGATGGTATTTAAATTTGTGTCGGTGTGACAACTTCACTGTCTTACTCACCTTTCTGTGCAAATCTTGTCCTGCCCTCTCTCTGAGGTGAATTTGGCTTTGTCAGTGACTGATGGCTCTCTGCTGAATGTTCCTCTCACCCCTCCCAACAGGTATTTCAAATGGATACTGAAGAGGTTTCCAGGCATCTGAAATTGCTGTAGACAATTTATTTGTTCCTATACACCCTCTGGAGATGTTTTTCTTTCCTAGAGAAGCTGTCCAATGAATGATAGACACAGGGCAGTTATTAGCATATTCTTTCTGATGCAATGGATAGCCTGGAGCATTCCTGCTTCTTTCTCTGAAATGAAACAGTACTGCTGTGACAAGAGGTACAGTGTACCTCTATAGTGCAGGACCATCCATGGGGCTCATGCAAGAGGTCCTGCCCAGGCCCCTAGCCAAAGCATGACATGAGATTTGCCACCTCTGCAGACCACCAAAGAAGTGCCTGCTCCTGCCCAGGGCACTGAGAGGCTGGCAGGGAGTGTCCCATCAGCTTTACAGCAGTGGTCCATGGATACAGCACTGCATCTCTTCATGGGACAACTCTGAGGGCTCTCTGCCTTTTGACTAAGGCTTATCAATCATTTCATGATGGATATTCTCAACTGCATAAAGCAAGGAGTGGTATTTATTATCTTTTTACTAGTGCCTTTAACTTTTAAATAGAACAGAAGATAAATTGGTTTTATATGGATTCTTTTGTTCTTCCATATTCTAAAGCACTTTTACAGATCAGTTAAGGTAGGATGTAGTGCTGATAGTGCAGTAACTCTGGGCAAACAGGGGAGTCTGAACTGCACCGTGTATCATGGCACCCATCTCTACTGGATGTTACGTGCACGCTGTTTGATTCTTCAGAGAGCTGTTCCATACCTGCCCTTGATCTTAACTGACTAAATCCAAGCTATTAAATCTGTTCCTCAGTATGTCTTTAAAACATATTTTAAAAAGGATGTTTTAGCACTTGTAAGTGTTGCTAGATAAAGGTAGGTTAGTGGAATACACAGTTTTATCCCCTAATTGCAATGCCAAAGCATTTGAATATTCAGGGGGTTTGTATGAAGCATCAAATCAGCAGCCAAACTCTGCTGAGCTTTGTCTGTTTGTAGGGAAGACTGTCCTGATTCGGTGTCCTTTTATTGTAGAAAGTTCTATTCCCAGTGATAAAGAAAAGGGCTTTTTCCTTGCAGGAGATAACTTCTGGAAATGAAGAACAACTCTCTTTCCTTGTGAATATCTTTATTTACCTGTAAAATACTGGGCCTCCTGTGTGTATGTGAGTCATGCAGGTGCCGCTGGTTCCTCTGCACTGGTGGGCAGTGGGGATGTTGACACCAACAGCAGGGAGCACAGGACAGCTGCCCAGTTATGGGATCTGCCCCATCTAGGCAGCCTCAGGAAAAACAAATACTGTTTTACCAGCTTTTTACCCCAATCAGTGCTGCCGAGCAGCAGGTGGTGCTTTCTCAGTGAATCTGAGACAAGCCTGTGGCAGCTGCTGGAAGCCTTGAGATACTATTATTCAAACTGAAATACTGGCAAAAGATTTTATTAATAGCCATATACTCCCAAACTCACTGCACCAGATCAGCTTGTAACCCTTGTGATCATTCATTTTTTGTTGTCCCATTCATGCCTCTAAAGTGAAATAGTAAATAATTATTTCTTTACCCCAGAATCTTCCCATTAATCTTCATTAATGATTATTTCTGTCATTTTCAAGCTGGTTCTGTAAAAAATTATGTTCGTATAATTGACCAAATCCCTCTCTCATTTCCTCTTAGGCTATATTATTGATGTAAAGTGAAAACAGAATACTCCTGAAGTGTAAGACCTGAATTTGGCTCTAAGACTATGCTATGCTAAAAGCTTTCCTGTCCTATTATAGATTGTATCCAATATATTTAGTGGAAGAAATCATGAACTACACAGAATCTTTCATCTGAAAAATTATCAGGAGAACACATAACAGATACTGTTGAAAGAAAAATTAATTAGGGTTTAAAAAGAAAACAAAAAGAAAACAAAAAGAAAACAAAAAGAAAACAAAAAGAAGACTTCAGGGCTGGTATAAAATGGCAAGCACACTGTATTCCAGTGCAAATCACTAATGGTTAAATTCTTCTTTCAGACCCACATAAATCAGAGTAGCCTCACAGACTTTAATAGAGTCATGCCAAAATTACGCTGGTGTAGTCAGCTCATTTTGGCCTTATATACTTGGCATTTGTCATTGTAGATCTAATCCAAACTCTGAGGAACCTCTTGGGAATCTTTACATTCAAATAATGGGATTTGGATTGGACAGTATAAGTTTAACATGAATCATAATTAGCTCAATTTGGTATTTTTATGGCTCATAAATGCAAGAGAGGCACATGAGCCAGCTGGAGCATTGATCTTGTTACTTAGGAATGGAAGTGAAACCATGAAGTGTTTCCCTTAGTCCACCTAATTTAAATCAGATGGTACCTAAGTAAATACCAAATAAGAGCCCTGACCTCATATCATGGGTTCTGTCTTCTGGTGCCAGGTCTCCAGTGAAGTGATTCTCCTCTTTTACTTCTCATGAGTCTTGGCCATTCATAACACTCATCTCATAATGTTGGTGTCATTCATTGCATTAGTATTTAATATGCTACAGGGATAGCATTATCTTGTCTACTATATTTGATTAGTTCATTATGTTCTGTGCATGTGGTGGACAAGAGGACCCAGAAGTCACAAAGCCTGTTTCTGATCTCATTTACACTGGAGATGCATCAACAGAATTTGATGAACTTCAATGAAACTATTCTTGATATATAGTAGTGCAGCATGAGCATGAGTCTGAGGTCTGCTGTTATTCTGTTAATCTGCTAGAATAGCATTGCTCATGCTGAAGGTGAGAGGGAGTGTAGTTCATATGTATATATATAATGATTTATATATCTATAATGATGCTTCAAAATGGCTGTTCATGTTCAAAAGGAAAAAAAAACATTCTCTGTTCACTGGGGATTTTCTGGAGATATTAGAATGGCATTAACAGCAAAATTTAGTCCAATGTATTTACTGCATGCTTGGAATCAGTACCTTCTGTATTGATGAAAGGAAAACAGCTTACTGCCAATTTGTATGAAAAGAAGAAGCCTTTCTTCTAGTCTTTAACTAAGAAACAAGCAGATGAATGGAAAGGATGCTTTTGTATCAATATCACATAAAGGGTAATGAAATTGGAAATAGATGAATGATGTATTGTTCTTCCAGCAGCACTCTTAAGTATATGGGAAAATTGGCTTTCATTATATACAGTAGCTGCTTATATAGCATGACTAAAGAAAGACCATGTGAATATGAAAGGTCCCAGATGAATGAGGCCTGAAAATGGAAAACCTCTATTTCTACAGCGGGCAAGACTGCGTGACTTTCACATGCTTTGCCAGTAATTTGCCAATGTTTACATTTGATCTTTGGCTTTCAGAAGCATTGATTTAGTAGGCTGTAAAGGCCCCTTTCCCCACCTACCATTTGCACCAATAAAAATTATGTTATAACCATCCCTTTTTCTAGGTGTCAAGCAGGAAAGCCACCTCCTGGAAAAAGGGGAAAAGCGGTGGTGTAAACCTCGTGCAAGGTTCCACATCACTTGCTACACTGAAGAAAACATGAGGTGTGCCTCTTGGATGCAGGAAAACCATTTCACCATGGGGAGGAGGAAGGTGTCCTAAGTAGCCAGGAGTGGGAGAGTGTTTGCTAGCAGAGAAGATCTTGACCAGGAGAGCATAGGGAGGCAACAGCCCCTTCTTTGAGTGTTGCCTGGTGTCATCCCTAGTGGAGCTGCTGTGCCTCTGCAAGAACTAGTACCCCCTACTAGTGGGGTCTCTTTCTTAGGGTGAGTGGCAACCAGTTTCCTAAGATCTTGGTGCTTGTGACTTAGAACAGGAAAGCAGATGAAATCTTGAAATGCTGTGTGGGGCTGGAAACCTGGTTTCTAAGTCTGATTTGAAGCAGCACCAACCTGCTTGGGTGTTGTCTCTATGCCAACATGTGATGGAGGAACAGGCTTGAGTGCAAAAAGCAGATGTGCTCTTTGTGAGGCCCCAGCTAGTAAGGAGATAGGCAGTGCAATTTCTTTTCTGAATTAATATTCCTTGAGCAGGAATATTAATCTGTTTCCTAGATCTCTCCAGTTAATGGAATGGCCAAATACAATTGTCTGGCAATGGAACTGCACTTCAGTAATACAAACAAAAAGACGCTAATTTACGTTTGTGCCAATACCATTAATGTAAATAGGTTATTAGCTATTTATGCTAAAAGGTTGTAATAAGAATCATAAAGGTAGTTTTACTAATTACATATTGCTCCATGAAATCCATGCTAGAAGGCATGCTTTGCAATCAGTTGCAATCAGGCAATATGGCATTTGCTCCACCTAACTAACATATTTATAAACAAATTACTCCCCGTTTTTCTTTACTTTGTTTTTCTAATACATCAATGCTATGAAGTTAATAGGACTATGCTTTTGCTATGGTTTTGTAATTCAATTGCAATGTTGTATTGTTCTTTATACTATCATTCTCATGCATATATCAGAAAGGGTAATTAAAGAAAAAATAGCATTTACAAGCAATTATAATGCGGGAATAGCAAGGATGGAACTGTGTTTCAATCAATGCTTTTAAATAGGGATGTGGCAAGGACTGACTATAGCAGAAAAATGGAGCAGCACCTGATCTGCCCTTCGGTTTCAGTCTCTTCATGCATCTGTGGGAATATTTTCTAGGTTGCATGGGTCAGATTTTCCCTTATGTGGTTCTGTTATACCCGTGCTGATGGAAAGAAGAGTCTGTGCCCTCCTTGATTTCTAGCACAGCCATTCCAGTGTCATGCTGTGTCACCTGAGCCTTTCTGCAGCACTTTCGTACCGGGTCTCCAAGTCAGGCATGCAGGCAGTAATGGCAAGAGAAAAGGAAGAGGCAAGTCTGCTGGAATGAGAAGAAAATATGTTCGGAATGGCATGCTCTTTGTAGAGAAGTCCAGAGGTACAGCATCGGACACCATGCCTGCCTCCCTCTGTCATGTTGCATAAGCATCTGTGTAAGTGACAAAGATTAAAACATTGCATGAGGCTCCTGGTTCCAGACATGTGAGTTCATGATGTCACTGAGGCTAGACTTAGACGAGGCTTTTGTCTGCCAATAGAGCCATAGACAGCAGCACTGACCTCCTGCTCTGGCTCCCTTGGCCAGCAAGGTGTCACAAAACCGGTTTCCCAAAACCCAGCCCAGGAGGATGATCCAGCTTGGCTCAGGTTGGTCGCACAATCTGGTTGTACCCATCCCAACCAGGTGGCCTGGTGCAGCTGATGGGTTTGTGTGAAAACCTTCCCTGTGGCAGGATGATGTGCCTGTGTGTGATTCCTGCTTCCTGCCCTGCCCATCACTGCATCAGGCACTTGAAGCTGAGGTTCTGCTCTGTTTCTCTCCCAGGAGGAGCTGCATTTGAATGTTATATCAGTTCCGTGGCATGAGAGAAGATCCAGGATGTTTTGGAACTGAGGAACTATTTTGAGCAAACAAAAGGTGCTGCAGTGTGGTTTGCAGTTATCAGATGAACCGTCTCAGCCACCTGCCCTTTCAGAGCTAGTGCTTCAGGCATCCTGACCACACCTCCTGATTTGGCTTCACCACCATGCAGATGCAGTTTCCACCAGATATTTTGGTTCCTCGCTTACTCCTCTGACTGATGCTCCTTTGGGGAAGGTGGGATGAGAGAGGTGATGGTTCATGCTTTTCATTTTCCAGAAATTAAGGGTTTTATTTCAGACAAAACCCTAATATCCGTAATAGCAACTGTAAATTTGGAGGTTGGTTTCTTATTTCTGTAAAGAATGTATTCTGATGGATGAAAATATCTTCTGTTTAATGAATTCACATATCCAGTGGAATTTCAATCTTTCACATTGGAATTAGAAGTTCACATTAAATTACAGTCTTAAATTATAGTGTCATCTAAGCCTGTCATCTAACCTGGCTATGTCTGATTTCAAATAGGATAATGTTAGTTAAGGGGAACTAGCTAGTTTGGAAAAGAGGGAGGTAAACCTGTTTTTTGTGCAAAGAGATTTATAAAGTTGTGATAACCAGTAGATAGCAACCAGTTCTGTGTGTAGAAATATTTTTACGCCACGTAGATTGGCATTCTCCATGTGAGGATATATAGGAGACTCTGAGCATGTATGTTCCATGACACAAAATAGTCTGGCGCTCCTTTCATTCTGGTAAGGAAGATCAGTAGACTATTTTTGTGGTGAGTTGATGTCAGAGGCTCCTCAGCTGTCTGCATTTAGTTACCCTGCTGTAGGTTGCTCTTAGAGGGTTTGTGTTGATAGTAGGGAAGGGAGTGCCATGCTCTTCTCTGACCACTTGTTAGGGAGTCAGCACTGGTGGCTCTGGCTGCAGGGTAGAGTGTGAAAAACAAGTTAATAATTGACCTATTGTCCTTGTTTTTTATTCTCCAGACTACAGATATAGAAATGATAACATCTGTTTTTCCCAAAACTTACAACT
Source organism: Vidua macroura (assembly GCF_024509145.1). NCBI lineage: Eukaryota > Metazoa > Chordata > Aves > Passeriformes > Viduidae > Vidua > Vidua macroura. Next base: position 28,289,507 of record NC_071611.1, read on the forward strand.
AATAGAATGTTCTTACATATTATGTTAAAAACAACAGACATGGTAGGTCAAAGAAAGAATGACCTGCTGTCTCTTTTTAATGAGTGTTCTTTAAAGAAGAAGAGATCAGATACTGCTAGGGAGGATCATGCAGCATTCAGAAAACTTGTGTATCAACTGCAATAGGCTGAGACTGCCATTTTGTGAATGACTTTTCAAGTTCACATAAAGGTTACATAGCTACTGAGATGAAAAGTGCTCGTCTGTTTTTTTTCTACCACAGCCTTTTCCCATTACTAAAAATGAGGATTGTGATGAATCATATCTCCAGATGAACATCAAACACAAGTCCATAGTTTTCAGTGAGCATTAAATATAGATGTGAATATAAATAGAGAAGAGGAGGTTATTATGTAGGAAGAAGGAGGATAATAGATAGGCACAAGTCAGATATTTAACATGTGCTTTCTATTCTCTTGGTATCCTACATTCTTTTATTTGGGGAGAAGAGGGCAATGGGCTAGCATGACCCTGTTCTAGACTATAGGCTTTCGGCAGAAAAATAGGATGAATAGTTACTATTATCTATGAAGCAACTGTGATTCTGCTCTATCTCTGTAAATATCAGAATGGATGTTTCATCCTGCTTTACACTTACATGTCTTCATCCAGCAGTTTTTTGTGTCATGGCACAGAGAAGTCCCAGGGTTTAAATTTTCCTCATTCCTCAAGGGGCCTGGTTGCAGAGAGCCTGCAATTGAACCTCATTTCTGCTCAAGACCTCCAATCTCTCTCTTCTTTCCAATCCCTGTGCAAGCAGCTACAAGCAGTGCTGTGTTTTTCCTCATTTGATACACAATGTGAGCAGGTCATGTCTTTGATGCAGATTTGTTTAATCATGTCTGCTTAGCATGTTGCCAGTACACTGCAGCTTTTGGCTTGCAGGGTGACTACTGGCTGTGTCTGATTTGAAGACTCTGTCTCCAAAGGCCTCAGTGCTCAGCTCATGTATTCAAGACTAATACCACAACCAAATTCAGTGATTTCTCTCTCTCTGTTGCATCAAAAAAATTCTGGATATAAACGCTGAGATCACTGCCTTGGCTGCACCCCCCAACTATCTGGCTTGTTGCAGACTACAGACTGAAAATGGGATAGTCTATTGATGCTTTATATCAGTTTTAGCGTAGAACCTGAGAAATGTGTTACAGGTTACAGAAGGTAAATGAAGAGTTGCATTGTGCAGGCAACCATTTCAACCAGGCTAAGGTCAAACTTATCACCAGCTAGCTTCCTCTTGGTAAGATAGAAGGTAAGGAGGTAAAGAGGCTTGTCACCCAATCACTCTTGGAATTTGTTTTGCATTGAAATAGCAACACATTTGTACCTTTTGATGATGGGGTTGGGACATGTTTTCTGGTGACTTTGTGGAATTCCTAGAATACAAAGTTTTAAAGAACTGGTTCATCTAGTTAGTCAAAGTTAGAAACTTAACACTGAGATATAATCGAGCAGCCTTCGATGATTAAAAGTACTTTGTAACTCTAAGTGGACAGGAAACATTTTCTAAAATAATTTAACACTTTGGCAAGAGAATCAAGTATCATAATTCAAACACAGCCCCTTTAATTAAGTCTTCCAAAGCTAAAAACGGTTCTCTAGAAACTCTTTGAAGATCTTTCTAGCAGAAAAAAGTCATACTGACTTTTCATATACATGTCTTCATTGGACGACTTTGCTGATCAGAGGAGCCCTTAATGATTGGGCTTAATTGTTACTCATCAACACCACTGCACCATCTGTCCTGAAGTAGTAATTTTCTGTGATAGTTGTATAATACCACAGCCGCAGTTATCTTCAAATATCAGGGTATTGAATTAATCATGAAGGGGTTTTCATTAGCACTGGAAAATACTGCCTCTATTTAAAAGACTAAAAAAAAATCTGGTCAAGGATCATTTCAACTTTTCAAGGAAACTTAAATGCATGTGATAAACTCATCAAGGCTGCCATGCCATATTGTGGTCCTGACCACTCTGGGAATTCCTATTAGCAATATTTCTAGTCTTTCCCTGGAAGTTCTTCTTGCTTTAAAATTCTCATTTTCTTGCTTATGGTAGGGCACAGCATTTTCTTCAGACTTTTTACTTGTCTTTTGTTACTTATACAATCAAAAAGATTACTGTACTTTCCAAAGACTTTCAGCTTGATCTACTTTGATAATGACTCTTCATCAAAAGATTAAAATCTCTCACCAAAAAGCGATGCTAGTAGGGTTTTGAGGTGTCTCTGCTAAACTCTAGAGGAGTAGAGAGTCTAGGCAAAAGATTTGCCAGTTATTTTCAATACCTGCCAAAAGTTTTGAAGCTGTTCGCGCTGGGAGTGCAAGCTAGCTGAAGCTTTTGCAGACAAAGAAGAGCAGGTAGGAGAGACCTGGTAATTCCATGGAAAAAAGGATTCTTTCAGCACATTGTGAGCAGGTACAAATAGAGTATGCAGCTTTCAAGGTATGTGGAGGTCAAGCATGCACATTCTGGGAAACTTCTCTGAATCAAAATTTTTGTTTCTGATTTGACTTAAAGAAGATGTGTGTAACTATCAATGTAGCATAATTCTAGTGTCTGTAGGGCTTCACTGACTCTCAAATATGTGAAAACTTGAAAGTCTGGAAAGACCTCAAGGGCACTCCATGCCCATCTCTTTCTATTGAGACTAAATGGATTACTTTTGTTACCATCCCCCCCCTGCAAACAGGTTTTGCAGGCAGGCTGGCCAGTGAGTTGTTCCAGGGCTTCACTATGCTCGCTCCTGGGGAGCTTCTCATGATGTCCAGCTTATATCTAGCTACCCTGCTGCAGTAGGCCCACTCAGTCTGGTCTGTTCCACCACGGGCACTGGGACAGCTGGTTTATTTCCACATTGCTGGAACCTTTTATGTATTTGAAGTTGAATTCCCTGCAGACGCATTCTTGATCTGTGCTTTGGAGATAACATTCTCTGCAAGTGTGGGTCCTCAAGGCTTTCAGAAAGATGTTGGAAAGCAACAGCTGTCTAAACTCTTCCAGCTGCTGCTCATAAACTTCTCACTCTTGGCCCTGAGCTATCTGATGGCACATGTTGTGAAATGATAGGAAAGGAAAGTCGCTTTGGCACACAGCCTGTCTTTTACTTGCATGGATGAGAAGGACTATGAACCTGTCTGGGCTGCTGTAATCATGCTCAGTGCAGCTCTTTGTACTGCTACCCAACCAGCAGTCTATGCAAGTGTGCAATTATCCTCTTACTTATTATCTGAACACATGGTTGCTAATCCTGTCCAAAATGCCTGTTTATGGTCCAACTCCCTGTTGGACCTTGCAGTTACTATTGAGGGTCAGCTATTGGCATTTGGAGTTCCAGTTTAGCGACGGTGCGTTGTTTCTCCCGGCTCCGGGCAGTTCCGGCACCTTTCGGCACCACCTCCCTCCAGAGCTCAGGCTCACTGCTGCTCTCCCACATGTCGCTGCTGCGGCGCGCTGGTCAGGGCTTGCCGGGTTCTGTCGCCCACACGAGGGTCTGAGGTGAAGAGGGAAGGAATGTCCAAATCACCCACGCGGGAGGCAGGAAGGTTTTATTGACCATGGAGAGCTGTGGCGAGGGGGCCGCGGCCCATGCCTCCAGTGCCCATATGGGGGAAATGGCACCGGGGCTGGCGGGGTGCAGGATGATATGGGGGTGTGACAGGGCTGGCAGACACCCTTCTGCCCAATCGGTGCGGGTGCCGTGGCGATGACGTGGAGACGGCGACCAACCGGAACACGGCAGGGGCGGACACGGGGCCCTGGGGCAAACGGGGTTGCGGGATCAGGGTGACAGATACAGAACTCCCGGGACTGGATGGGGGAGTGATCACAGGAGTGACGGGGGGACACTCCAATAGCAGGCAGCCTGGAGCGAGCCACCGCGGGGTGGGGGGAAACACGGGGGGTGCATGGGGGTACACAGGACTCGGCTAGCTAACATAGATTAGAACCCCTAATCTAAACCCAAACCCGGGATGCAACAAGTTTGCCCAGGAATTAAAATACATACTTTTTTCATTCTTACCTTATCTTTTCTTTCATATGGTGGGAGATGTGACAGTTTCTTCTGCCCATAGCCAGAAGAAATCAGCACTGTTACAGAGTGTGATGAAAACCGTCAGGGCATCTTGTGAGCCCTTGCAAGCACCAGGATGAAACCTCAGCATCACCAATACACAAATGACCTTATTAGAATGATTCCTTATTTAAATACCTCATTTTTAAATGCGTCTTTGTTCCACAACTGAAATTGCTTACATTAACTGTATGAGCCAATTGCTTCCACCCTACTGATGAGACCAGGAGATGAACCTGGGAATAACTCCATAGGCAGTGGGATCACAGACCTGCTGACAGATTTAGTAACAATATTTGTGTTATATGTGAAGAAGATCCTGGCATAAAAAGTATGTCTGGATGTATCTCTACTACCTTATTCTTAAAGCCACTAAGAATGAAGAGTGACTTCACACTTGTGCCTTAGCTTTTATGCTTGACTAACTGTTGTCTGGAGGAAAAGGGATCTTGAGCTCTTACAGGCTCCAATAAATATCCTGAGGTTTGAGAGATCCAGGCACTATGAGAGATAAACAAATTGCTGTGGTGAGGACTTCCCTGGAAGGATTTTCTAAGGCTTACCTGCACCTGCTTCAGAATAACACAGCCTGGTGTTTGGAGTGCTGTCATCATCCCCAATAGCACAGTTGGGGAATCAGTTTGCCCTCCCTAACACAAGCCTTGCTCTTTCTCATGTTTTCTTACTTGGCTTTATTTATTGATATTTTTTAAAATCATTTATCTCTCTCTCTTTTTTTTTTTTTTTTTCTTAAAACTCTCCCAAATATCACCAAGAGTGATTTTCTGCAGGGGCAAAAAAAGGGAAAAGTGTATGTACCTAGGTCCTTTTATTTAACCTTTTCTAAAGTTAATGAGCCAATTGATGTGTAACTAGTAACACAGTTGCTTTCTGCACCATCAAATTAGGCCTAATAATTATTTATCAGGTTCCTATGAAAATCTGAAATGTATTTTACAGCAAAGTCTCTTGAAAGCAGAAGACAAGAATGATCTGTTGCATATAAATTTATCTCTTCCCTCTCCTTTTTGTCCCCACTTTTGTATTATTACACTGTTAAGATTTAAAACCATGCAAAGTCAGGACCTATGGAATTATATTGTCAAAGCCATTTGAAAAAAGCAGGATTTCATGTACGGCCTCATTTATTTCAGCATGTAATGCTAAATAGAAGAACTTAGCCCATAGAGACTTCCCTGAAAGATGCTTAATTTCCAGTTGCTGAGGAAGCTGAAATAAAGACCAGTGTAGAGTGGGAAATCCTTGGGGTAAGAGCACGTGATGCTGTTCTGCCCTGCAAGAGGGCTGTTGCCAATGCCTTACTGAAAATACTTTTAAACATGTGCAACAACAGAAATATTCATTCCATGCCTAAGTCCTATTCCTGCAATGCTGCCAGTGAAGGTGAATCACTTCTGATCTTCCTATGTCAGGAACACCAAATGAGGGCTCCTTACCCCACACCTTGTTCTGCTTTTGGGAGCAGGACTGTGAGGGTGCATGTTTCCTGTGTCACCTCCCCTGGGTACAGCTTCTTCTGCATCTGTGAAACTGTGTGGGAAATATTAGAAAAAGTCTGTTTATCTCTTGTTTTTTACTGGTCTGAGAAGTAGACTTATAGTAGACTTATAGTCCACGTAGACCTATAGTGCAGCATGGAGGAAAAAGTAGTAAGGAATTTGCATGTTTTTTGGTGTGACTTTTTGGCTTCTGCTTCATATTAGTGAGAAATGTCTCTTGGATTGGGTCTTAGGGAAGACAAACAACTTGTGCCTTTCTCTAAGAACTTAAGACAGGGCAAAGAAGAGGAGAAAATGTGATTCTTTCCAGAGTCCCTACCTGTGTGTCTGGTATAAGTCACTAAGAACTCATGCTGATTCATTACCAGTGAAGGTCATGGAAAGGGAATAAGAACAGAAAACCAGGAATGGAAGTAAAAATATTATTTTCTTTTTCTCCCCATGCATTAATACACATTCACTGATATTGGAACTTCTGTACTCTGGAACAGACATAGATCAGTTCAACCTCTTCCCTAGCATTTCTCATCCTACAGGATAACACACAATAGTCTGGGGGCAGGGAAACTTGGGAGCAGGTGTGCTGGCTGGCTGGCTTTTTTAGTACAGAGTAAAGCAGTGGGAAGGCAAAGAACCAAGGACAGTGTGGAAGGAGAAGGCATGAGTCAGAGTCACGCCCAGGCCTAAAATATATCTCCAACTAGTGCAAACCACTTGGTGGAGTCTGAATCTGAACTTAGGCATGGTTACCAATGTCTATACACATGCAGCCACTGCAGCCCCTGTTATTTTGAGATATTTTCCAACTGCAGTAATTTTTTATTTCTTTGTGGACCCAAAGAAATACAAAATTTTGCCAGGCTAATATCACTGCTGGGCTATATTCTGAACATTTAAAGAATCACCCTGTGCAACTGGAATCAGAATGTTCTTCATCTTGACTGCTGCTGTGTTCTTGATCTCTTAATATTCATTCTTTATGAGTGTCAGTGAAGAATGGGCCTGGTGCCCAGATAGTTATAATCTGAATCTACATGGCCAATCTGGCACACAAGATAATGCACTGAAGTGACATTTTCATCTTTCAAAGTGTACTTCATTTTTGCTAGAGACATAATAGCAAAAACATCCCCAAATAATATAATTTCTAAAACTTGCCCTGAAAGTTCCACTTTAGTGAGGTTCTTGCAATATTTTTTCTGCATTGCAGCTCATATTGTCAGTTTTTAAGTTTGGGTTTCATGAAGTAGAATTTCAAGAAACATTTTAATGCTTTGATCTGTTGTTCGACTAATCTGAAATGGAGCTTCCAGTGGGGACTCTTCTCTCTGACCTCAGGCTCACACACTGCCCAATTTGACTTGAAAAGGTGGTATGGCTCTGTCATAATTTGTCAGGTAACTGGGACAAGATTTGTGGTTGTAATCACACTTGAGGAGCCATGGTAATATATCCTGCTCAGGATACATTTTAAGCTCAGGAGCTTAAATTTAACTGTTCTTTTCAGTGAAGCTGCTTGGGTATTTGAAGTCCAGCAGGAGCTGATGAGTTTTTTAGAACTAGATCCTAATTAGCTTCTGAATTTGGTACAGTTCAAATAATTCCAGAAATGGTAAGCAAAAAGCATCTGTGTATTGTGTTCTAAATGAGAATACACATTTAAGTTTTCTCTGTCTAGCAGGATTCTGTGGTACAAAACAGTCCCATCTGTCTTTACTAGCATTCTCCAGGACATCTTAATGAAAATTAAGAGATGCATGTTTCCTGTGCCAGCACTACCCTGGCATTTATTAACTGGCTGAGCTAAAAACTAGCCTTAGATAGAAATAATGAAAACATGAATCCAATGTGACTTGACGATCTCTATAGTTAATAGTCTCATTAGTGATGCAACTGTTTTAAATGATGGTAGAAAAACTCAATATGCACATTAATGTAACACACTGATAGATTATTAATTATCCAAATGCTGAACTAAATTAGTCCTTTATATAATTCCAGGGAAGTCACATCATGCCAGAAATAAAATTAATCCATATTATTCTTGGTATGATTGTTATGACTAAATTAATGTTGTTTTACTATTTAAATATCTGATGAAAGCCCAGACAGACTTCCCATACAATCAGAAAACCATATAATGATTATCAGTTTCTTTTTAGGGTTGTAGAGCTGGATCGCCTCAAGAGGTTGTGCAACCCATTTCTTGTTGAACACAGAAGCAACTATGCCCAGGTTATTCCTGGCAGATGTTTGTCTAATCTACTCTGAGGAAATCTTGAATGATGGAGATTCCACAGCCTTTCACAGCAGTCTATTCCCCTGCTTGACATCTGAAACATACATAAATCAGAGGACATTCAGAGATGCTGAAAGGCAGCAAGATGCTTGCCTCTTCTAACAATAAAAATATATTACTTACTTAATTGTGATGATTTGGGTATTTGTGACCTTGATTTTTATTTGTTACATGTTTGCAGGTTTACTTACTAATCAGATAAATTGAGATAAAACTAAGATTAGATTGTCTAGAATTACACTCTGGATAACAGTGTTATGATAGTAATATACAAGTCCATCCAGAGGGTTGTTCTGTATTCTATTTTCTTGTTAGACAGGTATGTGCTGAGTCTTGTGTGAATGCCTCTTACATGACACTGCTGACAATGCTGAAGAACCCTCACCCAGAAAAAAACCCAACCTTTTATCCAGCTAAAAATGAAGATTCAGAGGTTTGAATTGATCATAATTCCACAGTTGGAACAAGTTAATTTTCTCAGTACCCATTAGGGAACTAGTATTGTGGTGCTTCAATGCTATCAATGTTTTCTACAGAATTGCCTTGACTGTCACAAATATCGAAAGAGTGCCTAACTGATTATCAGACTTCTCAAGTAGCATTGATTTTACTACTGCAATATTCAGATGATGAGGTAATTGCACCTTATCAGCTTATTGAAAAAGTCTTCTAAAGCAGTCAATGGTCACAGACTTACCTAGCTAGCTTCCTCAATTCTCTTTGTTTCTGTTCTGGATTTTCTGATTTTTTTTTTTTTTTTTTTTTTTTTTTGTTTTTTTTTTTTTGTTCCACTGGATCTGCGTTCTGGAAGGTGGGATTGCTTCCTGTTCCTGGGAAAGATGTCAGTTCTGGGGTAGGGTGCTGACAAATGTGGATTGTCCATGGTGCTCACCATGTCAGGCAGAGGAAGACAACAGGAGTTTAGTTCTGGAGAGAACTTGCACACACAGGCACTTGTACTCTGCACACAAATGAAGTAGTGTGCTATCTGCATGAAGTATTTATGCCAGTGGGCTTTGCAATGAAGATGGGAGTTCTGGTAGTCACTACTGGTGTAAAAGCAGAGGTTCTCCATGCTGTGAAACTGCACTGTTTTCTGGTGCTTGCACTAGCAGAAGTGTTATTAAAGGTCAATTGCCCACGCCAATTCAGAGTGCTCACAGCTATCCGATGGCATCCACAACACTGCTCTGCATGCAATCCGTAAGACCCTCACCCCAATCCAAGCTGTATCTTCCCAAGAACCTCCTCTATTTCTGGCAATCACCTATCTATCATCAACTGCCAGAAACTTTAATCTGATTACAACAGTAAAACTGTGTTCTATCTCTGGCGCCTGACTCAGGTTTCAGAGCAAAGTAAAAGTATGACATCATCCTTGCTTGCATCTGTGTTGGGTAGCTAATGAAATTATGTGAAGGGTTTGAAGACCATTAAAGTAAATGTTGATCCTTGTTATTATTAAGAGCACTTTCCAATTTACTGCACCACAGGGCAAGCTTGAAAGCATCATTTTTCAAAGGTGTGTGCATTGCACTGGATTACAGCAAAGAGCTCTGCTGGTGGTAGAGGATGCCGGCAAACAAGAGAATCAATTGTAAAAATAATTGGTTAAAAGTCTGCATAGCTCCTTTCCTGCACAGATCCACACCTCCCATTATCTGGTGATAATAGGCACTACAAGTGATCTTGGCAAAGGAAAGCCCCAGGTTCGCTCTTGTGTCTGAGGGGTTGGTGGTTTGCAGAGGTTTCCTCTACTGTGGGTCTGGGGCTGCATGTGGCATGGCTGAGCTCTGTGCAAGTGCACAAATGCCTGTCATTACTCCCAGCATAAGCCTGTGAGTCCTCCCTTTACCTGCTCCAGCAGGTAGGTTGGGATTTTTAATTCCAGAAATTGATATGACATTCTGAGGCTCAGACCAAAAATACTTTGATGCTTGATGTCCACTTGCATGAAATGTCTCTGATCCTAAGTACTTTAACTTCTGTAGCTCCCTGAGCTTCTCTGCTTTATGTGAAGGTGATTTTGAGTTGAATTTGATAAATACTGATATAACCAAAAACCTGAGATATTTTGTGTCAAAGTCTTTGTTGTCTTAAATGATTTAAAGCATATTGCAAAAAAATAACCTAAGGCATTCCGTAGAATATTTTGTTATCTAATATTTATTCCATTTTATGATATTCTTTCTTCAGTCCACCAGATAAAGGAGGGTTTTACTTCAGGTGGTGTGTTGCATCCTGGGTTTGGGCTCAGATTAGGGGTTCTGATCTTTGTTAGTTTGCCAGTTCTATGTACCCTTGTGCATCCCCCGTGTCTTCCCCCCCGCCCCATGGTTGCTAGCTCCAGGCTGCCTGCCACTGGAGTTTCCCCCTGTCACTCCTGTGACCACTCCCTGCCAACTCTTGAGAATTCCATGCTTGCCACCCCATTCCCATGACCCCACTGGCCCTGAAGCCCTGTGTTTGCCCCCGCCGTGTTCCTGTTGGTCGCTGTGGCACACATCACCACCACGGCGTCTGTATTCATTGGACGGAGGGCTCCCCTATATCACCTATCCCTCCCCCTATATCCTTCTGCAGCTCCTGAGCCTTGCGGCCAGATTTGTCCAAGCGAGGTTGGAAGCGGGCTGTGGCTTCTTCATCGCAGTTCTCGTGGCCAATAAAGCATCCAGCCACCACACAGATGGATTTGGACGAATTTCCTGCCTCTTTGTTTCTTCCCTCGCGCCGATGGCAACGCGCGGCCAGCCCACCCCGGGGCACAGCTGCAGAAGTGCCCAGAAGTAGCGGCAAGCACTGACCCTGACGAGAAGCCGAGGCACCCAAGCTGGGCTCTCAGGAGCCAACCGGGGCTGGGAAAAATGGTGTAGATTTTTCATGAGGTTTATGAACAGGTAAAACTGTTTTCTGTATTTATGAACTTTGAAAAGTGGAAGGAAGAAGTCTTTGCATTGTTTATGGAATGAACAGGATGAGCCTCTAGGGATTGCTGGATTTTGCTTAGGAGATGGTGTCCCTAGTCAGGCTCAAGTTATGCAAAAGGATTTTACAGGCAGTGACAAATATAGAAACTGCTTAAGTCACGTGTGAGCTTTCAAAACCAGCCCAGGAAGGTAGCTTAAAAACTTGAGCAAGCATATAAAGGTTTCTTTAGCTCAAGAGCTGTCAGGCAGATAGAGGCAGGGAAGGATGCAGATGTCTTCTCTGCAGGAATTTTTAGGGTGGGTCTGCCCAGCAGTGTGACAGTGTTCCAAGGCCAAAACTGCCTTGCCTTGTTAGGCAGTGCTGGCAGCAGGACTACAGTCATCTTTGCTCCTCCAGAGAGTTTACCACATAGTGAATGGTGTCCCCAGCAGAGAGGAATAACCAGGAGTAGTCTAGATACACCTCTACCATGTCCTGGACTTGTTGCTTCATTTCCTCAGGTGTTCACTGGCACCACAAGGCAGAGCAAAGCTGCATTCTGTCTTTTCAGCAGGATCATTTCATTTGTATGAAGGCAGTTCCCAAGTTCAGTGAGAGGAAAACTGAGTGAGAAATCTCAAAGATGCTATCCTGCTAGCCTGGTTGTCACACTAATGTTGTGAGCTTCTTTAAGAATCTGGCAGTAGCTCTATAAACTGCTAATACACAGCAACCGGTCTGAGGTAAGTGCATGAGACCACTGGAATTGGAGAAAAACCTTTTATTTCACACTATCAACTGTTTACTGGTGGATCTGAAATGCCCATCCATGCATTTCCTTCCTGCCTCCTGATGCATTCATGAGGAGAGGGGAGATATATCCACAGGAATCCTCATGAAGAGTTATTTCTCCTTGTCAGTTTTACACTGCCTTGTCCCATCAGGCTCACAAAACCCTTGTAATAGTCCATACTGTCTAAGGAGTGGCTGGGGAAATGGTGTCCTCCCTAGAGTGAATAATGGTGCCTAGTTTTCCAGAGAGGCCATTTACAATGGTGGAAATAATATAATCAGAATAAATGTGTCATTTGAATCTCTTCTAAGTGTTCCCTATCAAATTTTTATTTAATTTGAAAAATGTATAGCACCAGCCTTGGCACAAAACAAAATGGAGCTACCAAGAAGTCTAAAAAAAAAAAAAAAAAAAGATAGTCTTCTTTCTGCAGACATCACAACCTCACAGTTGCTAAATACAAAAAGAAGAAAGGATAGAGGCAAAAATTTAAAATAATATATGCTGCCCTTCAAGAGCATTTTTGCTATCTGTGTCATCCTTCCTAAGTGTGAATTTGTAAGGACATTTGCTTATGATAGGTTTTCTTACCAGGTACTTGTCATCCAGGTACTGGAGCCTGGAGGCTCTGTCCTGGGGACAGGTGGCTGTAACTCCTAAAAGAGTCAGCATGGTCAAAAGCAGTGAGGTTCCTAGCTAGAAGCCGTAGATTTTATTTCTTTTTAATACTGGAATTCCACTATGGAGATATTAAATATTATGATTGTATTAATATTAGAACCAATGTTCTGAAAATCACAAAGTTCAGTGAAATTATGTACTACAGAAGGTATTTCCCAGCCCTTTTCACCACCATTGAAGACTTCCATATATTTTGTTCCCTCATTTTCATACATCTTACATTGACCATCAATGTGCTGCCAAGTGTTGCAAACCAGTGAAAGTCTGTGGGGTTCTGCTTGGAGGCAAAGATTGGACTACAAACATTCGTTGTGCTTGAACCTTACCTCTTTGAAATTGGGAAGTTCCCTTTGAAAACTGCAAACACTAATATTCCCATTTTAGGAAAATGTCTGCTGAATTACTGGTCCGTTTGCCTGTGTACTAGGACTTCAGTGGTGCCTGCAATTCTGAAGGAAAGCCAGTCGCTCAACTAAGAAATCTATTCAGAGGAAGCCTCCATTCCTTCCCTTAAAAAAAAAAAAAACAACAAAAAAAAACCAAACCAACAAACAAAAAAAACCAACCAACCAAACAAACAAACAAAAAAAACCCCACCTCCATAATCTGCTCCTTAGGTTAGAGAAAGCACATATTGCTGCAATGAAATCATGAATATGTCTCCAGAGCTGTAGCATGTAACATTTGTCTGGATATTTGGGCAAATTTCTTTCAAGGCTGACTAAAGTGCCTAGAGGAAGGCACTACCAGAAGGTAATTATAAGAACAATAGGTGCTAGCTTAAAGCCCAGCTGAGTATAGCCTGACATCTAAGTCTTTCTAGGCTTTGAGTGTAGGGGAACCCTTGGATGCCACAATAGTTTTAGGGCAAGCTCATGGCTATACTTTCCTGTGGACAAGATCTTTCTGGGAGATGCAGGAAGGTGAGGGGTTGAGCAACTCATTTTGGTGATTTCTTTTCTCACCTTCCTTAATTAGGGAAGACTAGAAGAACTTAGCCATTGCTTGGCAGCCTCCTCAAGTGAGCGGCTCCAACGTCTTGCCTAGCCAAGACACTACATTTGTCAAGAGCAAAAATCCTGATTAAAGATTTAATCCTGATTAAAAATCCTGATTAAAGACCTGAGGTTGGGTGTAGAAGATGAAAGGTTTTAGGTTCAGACTGTCTTTGTCAGTTGCACTTCTTGTGTTCAGTGAGGATCAGTGGATCATACCTTCCAACACAGCCTTAGGGAGAGCAGCTAATTTGACAGCAGCCTTCATTGTGCATATAATGAAAAATTAAAACTGTTGATTTAAACTTACAAGTTTACTCCAGAGTCAGGCTTCTCGGACAGGGATACATGGATTACACAACTTGGTGCAGAGTTAGCCTGTGGTGTTAAGTGGCTACCTCAGCTGCTGTTCTCTATAGCTGCCACTGTTGGTTGTGGTATCCAGCAGAAATATTTAGGAAATTGCTTTAAAACTGCATCTATAGCAGGAAACAACCATCCAAAAGTCAGTTTGGAGTCACCAAGGGAGCTCATGAATGTTACCTATAGCAGACCCAGGTTAACAGACCTGTGTCTTACAGTCTAGAGACTCTGCTCCGAGAAGACCTTGATACATCAAGGTGGTTTTTTATAGGAGCTCCTGTGAAGGTATCTTCTTGTTTAAGGCTTGAACAGAAAGGTACAACCTGTTATTCAATCACTTTTGATAGCCAGCAATTTGATGTTAACCAAGCCAAGAAACAAGCTGCTATTTCATCTTCTTCCCTCATTCTTTCCTCACATGTGTGTTCAACTACCCATTCACCTACCTATCATTGATCATAAATTCAATACCAGTCTCTCTGCTAGGTGGCAAGATTTCATTGATAGGTTTGTTTTAAAGAGCTTGTTCAATAAACCTCTATCAGGATCTGTTTTTTTTAATTGCCAGCTGCTCCCTTTTCAAAATGCAAGAAATTTTCCTTCCCACATCATTGTTGCATCTTAGTTGAGTGGGAAAAGAAAAGACAAAAAATAAAAAGGCCTCACTAGCACAAGGTAAAAGGATATTTTATAGAAATACATAGATATTGTGGAAAACACAATTCCTTCCCCTGGACTGATGCAGTTTGCATTTTAAGAATTTAGAGTCAGGTTCCTCCTTCATGTCCATCAGCCTGTGGGCTGTAGAGCCATGCTTCAATTACAGTCTAACAAAGTGCACATTTTGTCACAAGTTAAATAAAAGAGCTTCAACTAATTTACAAGCAAAACTGGCTTACCATATTTTAACATTCGCTTCGGAATAATTTACTGCCTATATATTGGGTATTCTATCTATACAAAACCATATTGCTGGCTGTTAACTTATAAAAATTAGGAGAGTGAGAAAACATTCTAATTTCTCATCAGTGTAAGAAAAGATAAGAAAAAAAAAATAATAAATTGGATAATAGCTTTCTGAATAGAATTGGATGAATTTGCAAGAAAGGAGTCCTAGGCACTGATCCTAGGCTCTCCTAGAAGCTAGAGTCAGTGTAACACATTATTCTCAATTTTGGGAATAAAACATTTTTTTAAGAAGCAGTTATATAGGCCAGATTCTGCATTAGTCTCCATAGCAGGGATCTGGTATAATGGCATTAGTGTTTGTAATGTTGTGTGAGTGTCACTGGTTCACAGTCACTGGGCAGGCACCATCTACAACCTGGCTCCACATTTCATAGTCACAGTACAGTGATAGCTGAGGAATGAATGAAAAGCAACATATGGTCAGTACAGAAAGCTGTGCTTACACTGGGAAGTGAACAGTGGCTTGTTCAGAAACTGGTTCAGCAAATCTCTTGGGAAACACTCCTTAATAACAAAGGGCTCCATGAAAGCTAGACATACTTTAAGGAGGAAATCTTAAAGGTGCAGGAGCATCCCTATGTACTGAAAGATGAGCCAATGGAGAAGACTGGCCCAGCTGAACAGAGAGCTTTTGAGTGAATTCAGGGAAATAAAGAGAACTTTTGACCTTTGGAAGTAGGGGTAGGAAACTCTGGAAGAATACAAGGATGCCATTAGATCATGTACATAGAAATTTAGAAAGGTGAAAGCTCAGCTAGAGCTCAATCTCATCACTGATTTGAAACGTAATAAAAAGTGGTTTCACAAGTACTTAGGCAGCTAAAGGAGGTCCAAGGAAAATCTCCATCCTTTATTGAATATGGGAGAAGCATTGCCACCAAGGATGAGGAAAAGACTGAGATACTTAATGCCTCCTTTGCCTCAGTATTTTAAAGAAAAACCTGATATCCTCAAGGCAACCAGCCCCTTGATCTGCTAGACAGGGACAGGGAGCAAAAAAGACAATTTGAAATCCAGGAGGAAGCAGTTTGTGACCTCTTTTTTCACTTAGATGCTCACAAGTGTCTGGGACCAGATGGGATCCAAGGGTACTGAGGAAACCAGCAGAAGAGGTTGCCAAGCTGCTCTCCATCATTTATCATCAGTCCTGGCTAATCAGGGACTCCCAGGTGACTGGACATTAGTCAATGTAATGCTCATCTACAAGAAGGATCAGAGGGGGATCTGGTGAACTACAGGTTATCAACCTGACCTTGGTGCTGGAAAAGGTTACGAAAAACATATTGTCATCACACACAAGGCATGTACAGGAGAACCAGGGAATCATGCCCAGCCAGCACGGGTGTGTGCAAGGCAGGTCCTGCCTGACCAACCTGATGTCCATTTATGAGCAGGTGCCATGCCTGGTGGATGAAGGAAAAGCTGTAGATATTGTCTGCCTGGAGGCTAATAAAGGTTTTGATACTGTCTCCCATGGCATTCATTCATTCAAAACTGTCAGCTGATGGCTTGGGTAGGTGCACTGTTCACTGGGAAAAAAACTGGATGGCCAGGTCCACAGAGTGGTGGTGAGTGGAGTTACATCCAGCTGGTGTTCAGTCACCAGTGCTGTTCCCCAGGGCTCAGCATTGAGGCCAAATTATTTTTCATATCTTTATGAGTGATCTGAATGAAGGAATTGAAGGAATTGAGCGCACTTTCAGTCAGGAGAGCTCTGCAGAGGGATCTGGACATTGATAGGCTGAGAATACAGATAAAAGGTTCAACAAGCCCAGTACCAGGTCCTGCCCTTGGGTCACAACAACCCTAGGCAGCTTCACAGGCTGGGGTAGAGTGGCTGGAAAGGACCTTGGGGTGCTGGTGACAGCAGCTGAACATGAGTCACCCAGGTGGCCAAGAAGGCCAATGGCATCCTGGCCTGGATCAGCAATGTTGTGGCCAGCAGGACCAGGGCAGTTATAGGCCCTGTGTACTCACCACTGGTGAAGCCACACCTTGAATCTGTGTCCAGTTGTTAAGGAAACATCTCTGCCCAGCCATCCAGGAGCCGCTCTTCAGCCACTCTCGCACCACCTGAGCTGGGACTGAAGCCCAATCTCAGCTACACACCTCACACCCACACAGCCAGATCAGATTTCCTTTCCGGCCCAACCCCAGGTTTTTCTTGGCAGAGTCTCAGATGTCCAAATCCTTAAAAAAATTTAATCATGGCATAGTACCAAAATAACAGCTTCATCTGGGTGCCTCTGAGGAAGGACCCAGAACAAAGGAATTTTATACCTTCAAAGCCAAAAGGCTTTTATACCCTCACAGTGTAAACACAGGAAAGTTCAAGCGTCATCAGCTCCTGCCATGTCTCGATGTCCCCTCACCTGGCAGGGCCACAGATCCCCAGGCCTCCTGTTCTACAAAGAGTTGACAGTTCATGGCCTCTTGCCTGGGGCTCTTGCCAGAGTCAATCAGAGCTCAACCTGCAGCTCTGCTGCAGCTGCACCCTGAGCTACCTGCACTGAATATGTTCCTCAACACTGTTTATGTGTGTTACAAGAAGCAGAACATTGAGGTACTGGAGTGTGTCAAGAGAAGGACAATGGAGCTGATGAAGGACCTGGAACACAAGTCCTATGAGGAGCAGCTGAGGGAGCAGGGTTAGTTTATCCTGGAGAATAGGAGGCTCAGAGGACACTTCATTGCTCTCTACAACTGCCTGAAAGCAGTTCTTCACTGAAAGGATGGTTAAGCATTGGAACAGGCTGCCTGGGGACGTGGAAGTGTTCAAGAAGTAACTGGACATGGCACTTTGTGGACATGGTGGTGATCAGTCAAAGGTTGGAGTCAATGACCTTGGAAGTCTTTTTCAGCTTCAATGATTGTGTGATTCTTTGATTCTATACTGTTTCATTGCCATAATCCTTCTGTGGTAGAGAAACTCTTACCAAAATTTCACAAAGATGCTGAAGAATAAATGTTGCATCCTAGGTTTGGGTTCAGATTAGGGGTTCTGACATGTGTTAGTTAGCCAGTTCTTTGTACCCCCGTGCACCCCCCGTGTTCCCCCCCCCCGCAGTGGCCCATTCCAGGTCTCTTATCATTGGAGCATCACCCTGCCAGTCCTGTAACCACTCCTCTGTCCACTCTGGAGAGTTTGGTGTCTGTTACCCTGCTCCTGCAACCCCATTCGCCCCGGAGCCCGGTGTCCACCCCTGTCGCGTCCCCCTTGGTTACCCCAGTCTACGTCACTCCCCCATAGCCTGCCCCCATTGGGCGAGGGGACCTTCCGCCTCCCTCAGCCCGCCCCCTATAAAACCCCATGCCTTCCTTTGTTCAGGGCCATTTTCGTCCATGTGGCATTGGGAGCGGGTCGCAGCTCTCTGCTGCAACTCCCCACGGCCCTTAAAGCTCTCCAGCCAGCCACATGGACAGAGTGGACAATTCCTTCGCCTCTTTGTCTCGCCCCTCGCACCAGTGGCAGAACGTGACCAGCCCATGCTGGTATGCTGAACGAAGCAGCACCCGGAGCTTGTGGCAACTCCCGGTCTCGCCGAGAAGCAGTGCCTTAGCCGGGCTCTCCAGAGGGACTGGGGAAAAGCAAAGCAAATCCGCAAATAAACTTACCAAGACTACAATTTTCAAACATTGGAAAATATATTTTTGTCTCAAATCAGCATTGGGTTGTTTCAATTTTGAACTTTTTATTTAAGAGGTAGCAGAGGAACTCAGCTGAAATTTATCAGAGTTGCATCTTTAGTTTAATCAACTCAAATCATCAATTTTGGGTTAATTTAATTTTAATATTTTAATTAATCAAATATTTTATTTTGTCTTTTAATGAGAAGCATGTTTGTCCTTTATATTTCTTGGTCAATTAAAAGGTGAGAAAAACCCCTGCAGGAAAACTTGTAGGCATCTGCCTAGCTTTGGGCAAATCTGGAAGTTTTTGCAGCCTAAACCAGAATTACTTCAATACGCTGCAGGCACCACTGCAGCAGAAATGTGACAAATGGCCAGTTTACATCCTGCACGGCACCTTTTGCACCACTGTTTTGTAACACTTGTCTGGTGGCTGTTGGCAAGGCCTGGTTCAACCCCCAATGGACAGAATAGTGTATGACAGATGATGAAGGAAGTCTAGGTGGAAAAGTGTCCTTCTCCCCTAATTTCTTGCTTTCTCCAAAACAAAACAAAACAAAACAAAACAAAACAAAACAAAACAAAACAAAACAAAACAAAACAAACAAACTCCACAAAAACCCCCACAAAAACCCAGAGAAAGTTGGTTGGTTTGATTTTTTTTCACCTAAGTACTTTCTGCTATAGGCATTTCAAGCTTTTTGAAATCTCTGTCGCTTTTCATCTTTGAATTCAGAGAACTTTTGTCTGAGGTAGTAAAATCACTGGCTAGCTAAGCCTGTTATCTAGTGGAACAGGATTAGTTTTCTTTTGATTATGAGAATGACCTTATACAGAGCATTTGACAGAGGCACATTTTTCCTGCCATCAGCCATGTTTTCCACCATTAATCTGCTTAACCACAAGATGAGATTTCATTTACTTGTTTTCTCATAAGATAAATGAAAAGGATTTTAGAACTTGGTTCTCCTTGGGTTTGTATTAAAACCTTACATAGAAATTTAGAATATTGGACAGAAATATCTTTTTGGCTTAGCCTGAGCAAGAAGGAAGGTGGCAACTTTACCAAAAAGGAAGGGAAAATGAGTTTCTTACTATAGCAAAATGTGCCCTCTGAGCTGGTTTCTGACCTCTCCCACTCCAGAATAATCACCCTGGGTCTTCAGAAGAGTCTGTTTGAATTTTCATGTGCGTGAAGAAGTTTCTTCTCCCTATCTTAAAAAATGTGAATTATCTTTCTAGCTCAGTTTTTCCTAAATTGAGTCAAGAGAGTTGGCAACTTCTTATCTGTCTATGGTTTCCCAAACTTGGACACCCCAGTGCAGATGCCTCTGTCTGTATGGCTCGCTTGCAGCTCATGCATGACCAAAGGAGGCGAGTGGGACTCCCAGGAATGTGATTCATTCTGTCTTGAAGCACAAGTATAGATTAGCTCAGACGAGTCACAGCCTGAGTCTCTACTTGAACCACACTGGTAGCTTTAATTGTTCTGTCCAAATGTTGGTGTCAGACCACAAAAGTCCTTGGAGGGTGTTCACAGTCCTGATGTCCCTGGGGACCCAGGGTGTCCCCACACCCCACTGCCCAGGACATCATTTCAGCCACTGAGGATGAGGAAGGGGTTCCAGCCATCCTCTCTGGTGAGAGCAGGCACTGGGGATACGTGGACTGGCAGGTGTACCTGTTAGGAGCTGGAAGAGGATGAGTATCATGGCTTATCCTGTGGTCAGGTGCTGCTGTCCTGACTGTACAGCCAGTGGCTGAGAACTCCTCTTTCTCCTGCAGCCAGTGCTGCCAGCCTTAGGGTGGTTGCAGGAAGACAGAAAGAGAAGAGATGCCTGAGCTGGTGCACCTAAGAAGGACTGTGTTACTGGTATATGACAATACAGAAAACCTGTAAATACCTACTTTTAAGAAGGAACTGGAACCTCCTCCCAGACCCCTGCCTATTTAAACTGCCTCCCCATTACCCCTAGTTCTTGTTGAGTTGTGGTATAACCTATTACAGCATCTCCAGTTTCACCCTGTGCAGAGCATTCTCATACCTTAAGCATAAAATATGACTTAGAAATGTAAGTTTATTCTATATCTGCTGTAAATATGATATTCTTTCAGCTAATGGAGGATTTTGCAGTGCCCATTTCATCTCCCAAATGTTAACCTTCTAGACAAATTTAGCTATGGTACAAAGGTTTTATGCTGAGAAGGACTTTTCCTTTTAATTTCTTCCTGTTCCCCCTTCACAGCAGGAGGTCTATTCTGTAGTGCACATTGTTCTCTGGAATATTCTCACTCCAAGCTATTGATAGCTGTAGACAAAGAAATGACCATTTTATCAAGAATTTATTGTGATAGAGATTTGTTTGCAGTGCATTGCTTGAAATGTATTTAGCCAGTTGTTAAGTTTAACTTTATTTTAAGAATTAGCAAGCATTTACCTACTCAGCCTTGACTGTCTGAGGGCAGTGTCCCCTTATATTTGCTGGAAGTGATTTGCCTGGTCACTGGAAACTGTCTGCACTGCATCCACCCTCTAAGCCTGTTATTCAAAACTTATAGACATCAAGAAGAGCCTTTCCATGCATCTTAACTATGTCTTGGACTTGGGTATATTTCACTCACTCTCTGGGCCACAGTGTCTGTTGCTATATGTCTTTGTTGGCACTGAAACCATTTTGGGGCATTCTACCTGATTCTCCCATCTAGATCTTGATCTAGATAGAACCATCACTGACCTTCAGGTCAGAGCACTCATATACATCCAACACAGATTACTGGAAAGTGCTTTTTGTATGACACAGTTTATGCTTGGGTAGAGCATGACCCTAAGAAGAATATCAGGTTTTAAAGATCTCAAGTGACAAAGAATCTACAGCAGTCTTTGATTGTTCCATAGGCAATCAACCTTGCTGTCAGAAAGTTCCATCTTATCTTGTTTACTAACTAATATGTTAATATTGGATTAAGAGAAAACATATTAGACTAAATATATTTAATAAATTCACATTCCACTGGATAATCAGTTAGTCTGAATATGTTGTGCTTGAATTAATTTTCTCTTTGTTATTAATGCTAATTGTATGTGGTGGAGCACAGCAAACCACCAGACCTTCTGTTGGAGGTTTTTATTAATTACATGCATGCAGGCATCTCTCTCTTTTCCCTTAATTCTGTCTCATCCTGAAACAAAGCCTTCTGTATGTGGTCATAACAGAAGTTTTGGGTAAGAAGGAATGAGAAATCCTGTGTAAGGGGGCATGAATGAGAAAGGAATATGGGCCTTCTGCAACGGGTAGTAGATACTTCTAGATTTCCTCCTCTGGACTGAGGGTGCATAGGATGGGGACGATGGGAAAACATAGAAGACAACAGAATGGTAGTGGTTTATACGAGTTAATAACCTGACCCTGTGGTCATGCTTTATTCCGCCTAGCTCTGGGCAACTGAAGAGTGGCATGATTTTGTTTCAACTCAGATACAGGTGATGAAATACAATAGAAGATACATTTATACAGACTTGCCTCATAGTGCTCCTTGTCTTGCCTGGAGTACTTACAAGATTCTTTTTACACTATGATGGAAGCATTTGCAATATGATTTATTCTGGAGGGAAATTGCTGATGATATTGATTTAGGGGAGGTAACAACAGAGATAAAGTAATGAGGCAGTTCCCCTTGATCTTTATCTAGCAACAGAGATTGTGGAAACCCAGGGCACCGGGAATATTTCTCTGTCTGCTCTGGGGTGTCCTGACCCCCAGGGGAGCACTGAATTTGACTCTCATTCATGGAGAAAACTTCCAAAGCCTCAAGGTAAACTAGAAACCACAAAAGTGTGACATAGATTGTAGAGATTGTAGAGAATAGTGTAGTACGTCACATGGGTGAGAAATTTAGGCTTTAGAATTTTTAGTATGTTATAGATGGGTTCAAGATGGAGGATATAGAGTGCTGTCTTGAGTTCATTTTACTTCCTTCTTCTTCCTTCTTCTTCTTGGGTTTAGGTGGTATCTTGTAATTGGGTAGAAAAATCCACATTGCGGGTCTTTAGGGGTCAGTTATTGGGTTGGAAAAGAAAATAATTTAGATGTAATTTCTTAATTGGGTAGCTTAGTTTTTGATTAGACTTAAAAGGCCTTGTAACAAGAGATTGTTAGCCATTTTTGTGCTGTTTTTCCTGCACACAGAATCTGGTGCAGACAGTGTGCTGAAGTTTTGATAAGATAACGATAAACAGCCGAAAAAGTCCAATGCATCTCTTGTTCCTGACACAGAACTGCTCCAGGAGGGTCTCCCCTGCCAGGGGAGCCCCCAGGGAGTTGCCCAACTTGGGGCCTGCAAACTCATAAGAGATATTAGGTAGCCAAGTTCTAGATAAATGTCAAGCAAATCAAATTTTGGCAGAAGTGTGTAAAAATCCCATGATCAGCACAGTAATCCCAGCATATTAGTAGTTTGTTCCCATTTTAAAGCATAAAATGTAAGGATTCCTTCTTTCATGATTGGCACTGAGAAAGCTGAATATTGACAGTAGAATACAGAGGTCATTGAAATTCAAGCATTCAATAAACACCAGTGTACCAAATGAGTGTTAAGGTTTTTTAGGCAGTAGTAATCAGCTCTGGGCAAAAAGGGTGATTCAGAACACACTGAAGAACAATTTTGAGAATGCAAAAAAATTTCAGGAAATTTGCTGTCATTGCTGTCACTGCTATGATCTCATTCCAGTTACAGAGACAGGGTGGGATAGCTTACATTACTGGAATGCTGTCAGGGGCAGCTACATGTTTTTTTTAGGAAAGGTAGGCCAGCAAGGCAAGTTGGTGGATCTGTTCCTTATGTGAAAAAGCAACCAGAATTACCCAGCTCTGCCAAGGGGTGGATGAAAAATGGGTTAAGAGCTTGTAGGTAAAAATTAAGGGGCAAGCTAACATGGGTGACACTGCTGTGTTTGTTGCAGGCCATCTGATCATGAGAAAGAAGTAGATGAGGCCTTCTGCAGATATCTGGAAGCAGCTTCACAGAGAGAAGCCCTCGTTATTGTGAGGGAATTCAGTCACTCCACTCCAAGACAACACAGTGAGGCACACACAGTCCAGGAGGTTCCTGCAGAGCATTGATAGTAACGCTTTGGCCCTGATGGTGGAGGAGACAATGAGGAGAGGTGGGCTGCTGGACCTTGTACAAGCAAACAAAGGACTAATTGCGGATGTGGAGGCTCGAGGCAGCCTTGGCTGCAGTGACCATGAGATGTGGAGCTGTCTGGGTCTCCACATCTGACTGAGCTTTGTTTCATGCTACTAGTCTCATCACTAAGTAGACCTCCCTCTAGATTAGTGTCTCTCTTGATTAGCATTGTGGTTTAGGTAATGTGTTGCCCAATTCAATGCTCCACAGAGACTCTCCCAAACCAGATCTCTTGCTCCCCCTTTCCCTCCCACTTCCTACTGCAGTGGGACTGAGTTGAGAACTGCAGGCACAAAAGCTGAAAATCAAGGGTTAAGATAAAAACAATTGACTAGAAACAGCAATGAGATAAGGAAACAAACAGTAACAGCAACAATATTAAACAGAAGTATTATGAAAGAGAGGGTGATTCACATGCAAAAATTCTCACCACAGACCCCAAGAAAAATGAACAGTGATGGATAGCTTTCCCCCTTCCACTATGTTTTTTTGACTGGAAGCCATGCCCTTCTTCTCTGAAGTCAGGAAGAGCCCCTTTTCCCTGCCATTGGCAATGATGTGAGGTGGTATAACATTAAGGTCGTGGTTGATTCTAGGATGGCTAGTTACTGATGATTTTCCTACCTGATAACTTTTTTGCTTTTCCCACAACAGTTCTGATGCTCTTACCATGTGGCCTATTCTCTGGGAGATGAGAAGTCAGATGCAGTATTGGCTCAGAAATGGAAATGTTTTTAACCTCATTACCATGAGTTATGACCCATGTCAACCATAAAAAGGTAAAGATGAGAAAACCCCAGGTGATGGTATCCTTGAAACAAATGATTTATAGGTTTTTGTTTTTTAAGAAAGAAAATAAATGGAAAATTAAGGATGAAACATCTTCCTGAAGGACATACTGAAACACTTTATGCAGAGCGTGTTACCTGCACATAGAATAGGATATGTACACTGACACAAACCACTGTGTTCTTGGGACTTCACGCCATCCTGCAGGTTTTTGTATTGTCTGGAAGAGAAACAGAAGAAGGTGAGAGGACATTAGACAGACACTATTGTCACAAGAGAGAAAGCTCAGACACTGTGCTGGAGTGAGATAGCAGTACGATCTTTCTTCTGTGACCATCATGGAGAGTTTCAAACCAAAAGTTGTGGAATGGGGTCGTGAATTTGCCAGGTAGACTGGTGTCTTCAGTCCTTGGAAAAAAAGTTAATCATGTTCTGTCTTTACTGTGAGCTGTTCTTTGCAACTTAAGCCATATCCTAGAGAGTGTGGAGGGGAGAAAGTGCAGAGGGGAGCCAGTCCACAAGTGTGTTACAGGGTTTGGTTTGTACATGCTTAGGGAAGCTGGTCAGTTGAACAGGAAAATATTTGATTGCTGACAAAGAGCATACAAAATCATGATGCTTATTTTTGAAAACCTCATCTCCACGTCTCAGTATTTATTAGATTTTTTCTTCAGATTATAGTGACAGTAATCCTTCCCAGACACTGGTACAATGGTTGCAGCTTGATTTGTCACCTATTTATGTGGCAGGTGGGACTAACTGAGCAGTTAGAGAAAGAGAACTGCTTTCCTGACTGGGGTCAAAAGGTAAAACACAATAAACTCTATTTTTCGGTTTTACAGGTCTTTGTTTTTATTGTTGTTTATAGACATAGTTGCTTCCCAAAGTAACTTTGGCTTATTTGTAATTTCCTTTTTTTTTTTTGACTGGTACACAGTATTTAGCTATTCAATTATCTGATGTTCCAGCAAATAGACAGGCATTTTTAAAAATAAATGTTCTCTTAGACTGTGCATATTTTTCCTTCTGTTCATTTCTGGATATGTGAAATAGAAAGAGATTTAAGAAGCAGCCCAAATTTATTTTGCAATGAGAAATATGTTTGCCATTCTTTTTTTTTCTCCACCACAGTACCACAGTATTGTTTTCTTCATTTTATTGTCTCAGAGCTGATGTCAAATGTGATTATTTTTTAGGGTGTGTTTTAAATTTTCAGTACTTCTTAAGCATTTTTTCTGCATTATAGAACTCAGAATTCATTTACTACCAGATGACTGATGTTCACCCATGTCACTTAGCTGGATGGTTACTAGATACTACATGTATTTCATCTATAGTATCCTAGAAAAACCTTTCTTCTCTTTCTGTTTTTGTCTCATTCCTCATTTCCATGTCTCATTTCTTATGCAGCCTCAGCCTCTGCCAGTCACTCTGATGATGGTTGAACTAGTTTGTCAATTTAAATTAAATTAGCAGGAGGTCAAGAGGGAAGTTCGAGCACATTTCATGAAAGTAGGAGATCTGTTAACAGATGGCTGCACTAACAGTATCGGCCACACTCTTGTGTCCTCCTGCATGCCCTGTGCAGCTTCAGGCACAAGGAATGGTTCTTGTCCACAGACCTGAATTCTGCGGTGATTCCGAGCTGGCTGAAATGCAGCAGTGATGCATACAAGCTCTGTCCTGTGCTGTCAGTGCAATTGTCATTTCTTGCCTTGGGCCGTAGTTTCCACAAAGAAGAAGCACTGTGCAGGGGGAAAGAAACCCTTGGGGAGAAAATGCAGAACTCCACCAGCTGGCATTGTGCTAGAGCTGAGAGGACAGGTGATGTCACTATCTGCTGTGTCCATGCCTGCTTTCAAGCTACTGATAGATGTAGCACGGCCTCCCTCATGGAGCAGTCTATTGTCCCTAAATGGCAAGGATCATGTGACATTACACTCTTATAAAAAGAGAATTGCAAGAGTGTCTACCTAGAAAGCTAATCAGCCCATGTATCAGAGAAGTGTCAGGGCTAATTTGGAGCAGAATATGACACTCTGAATACCATTGGTATATCATCACAGACACACTAATACACCTTCAGCTTGAGGCTTGGATTGCTGGAATTCACATATACAAAGTGACTCTGTGCTCCTCTGCTCTTGGGACACAGTCTTGAATGGGCTCTGAAGCCTTTATGTGTCCCAAACCCCTTTAAAGAAACAGTCCCAGGCCTGTGCTGCTCTGTGCCCTGCAGCGTGCTGCCTGCAGCCGCCAGCGTGGAGGCTCTGGCGAGTAGGGTGTGCCCAGGGCCCTTTGCTCTTGGAAGGGTGGCAATTTCAGACTGCTAACGTCTTGGGCTTGGGGCTGGCCTGCCTAACTCAGGTGTCTGCCACCTAACTTGTACTTAGATTTTATGCCCTGTAGGAAGCAGTCTTGCCAAGTGTCTCTGCTCCCTTCCTACTGAGTGGACAGAGACGCAGGAGTCTGCACCTTGGAGCACTCCTGGAGGCCTTCAGAAGATCTGATTTGTTTGCTCCACAGAGCATGAGTCTTAACTACTTGATTCTACTTTCTTAGACACGTTATAGTTGAAGGGCCAGTAGGTTAGGTAATTTGGGTGCTGCTGTCTTAGTTCAGACATCGTTTTGCAGACTAGCAACTGATAGGCAGGACCACTTGCGTGTGGCTGCAGGGTGCTCAGAGGAATGCCTCAAGACAGATGCATGCACTGCTGAAGGCACCGCTGTAGGTTTGGCTGAAACGTGCTCTCTCATCACAAGCAATTTTCCTATCACCTCTCCTGAAGATATGCCTTTGCTGGGGTGTAAGGAAGCCTCCAATGCCTTGACTCACCACGAAGTCTGTTTAATAAAAAGAACACAGTGCACACTTGAATGAATGGCTCCAGGCATGACTAGCAGGATGCTAGCTGTTCAGGTTTTATTTAATCCTAAAGAGTAGGAATGAGTTGAAATTTCTAGCCAACTGATTTTCTTATTTTAGAAATCATTGCACCAATATGAACAAGAGGTGCTGAAAAAGCAGATATGAATACCAGTGAGATTTGCTTATTTCTGCTATTCTTGCTAAGATTTTATGATGTAGTTTTTAGTCTTGATTATATACCTCAAGATAGAAAACAGGCTAGAGCAGATTTTTTATCAATTGTGTAATGAACTTTACATTATTTCCTTGGTTGTATTGTTGTTTTTCAGAGAAAATTAAAAAGAAAAAAAAATTGGCACTATCACTTAGCAGATAGCCTCTCTTAGTAAAATGGTCTTGTCTGCTATGGTTTCTATTGTTAGACATTCACAGCTAGAAATATTACCATTATTTTTCATTCTGAATCTCTCTTACTAAAAAAGTCAAAGCACACCCTATTATTGTCCAATTTTGAAAATTCATGGATTCACAAATTAATGCTTGAACTTAAATATCTACTTAATTTTCTGAATGTTTTTTTTTCTTTTATGAATCACAATACTTAAATTAACGGTGCTTTTAAACATATTTGTAGATTTTGCACTTTGATGAATACATAATGCATAAAGTCACTGGCAGACTTTTCCTCATGTTTCATGTCACATAAGAAACAAGTTTTAGACAGTATTTGTTTCAGGTTGCTGGAGTGAGTGAGTCTGTGTAAAAACCATAAGCTACTGAAAACCTGAAACCAATAAACTACCTTTTTGTTTAGATTGTGCAAAATGCTAAATACCAAGGGAAAAACAGAAAATCTAGACTTATCTTGCAACAATGATGTCTGTAAAATATGTTTTAATAAAGAAGTTTGAATAAAAAATTAATAATAGCCTTTTTTTTTTTAATTTTAAAAATCTTTTCATTGCATCAGCAAAAAACTATGGCAAAACAAAAATTAGACTAGAATCCAGAATTAATCTTATAGAAACAATAGGTTAATGAAGCATGAAAAGAGTGTTAGCTAAGGTCCCTCTACTTGTGAAAACCAAGCAAAGGTTTCCCTTCTGGAAGGCAATGATCAGGAAAATCAGAGCATGAGGATATTCTGACTGGGTTTACAAGTAAATACCTTCACAGAGAGTAGTACCTTCCTATATTCTGCATTTCTTACTGCATATTCAGTATGTTAAAGGACTGAGTAATTCAAACGCCTTAACTACTGAGTTTTAAAAAAGCTCCAGTTTTCAATCAAAATTAAAGCGTAAACACAGGCAGATTATAAAATATACTGTCTGTTGTTTCTCTGTGTAACAACTTACAATATGAGAGAGGTTTTGTGGCTAAATTCTAACTTCAGCGAAAAATATACTCTCAGAGTGGAACATAGTCCATAAAGAAAAATACCTTCCATTTTGATCTTTGGATCAATTCACTGACATTGAGAAGTCAAGATACAAAGAAACAATCCATAGATAAAGAATAAAATGAATAAGTTTGTTTTGCTTTGGTTTGGCTTGGACTTTCGTAGTCCTGCACACTGTTGCCCTCTTCAATTTCACAGGAAGCAGTAACACTTGGGGAGCATTAAACAGGTCTGTCCTGAAAGCAACCTGGGGCTCCATCATGCAGAATGAAAAATGAAAGGTAAGGACAAATGTAAAGGGAATGCAGGGCACAGTGCAGGAGAAAGCTACTTAGTAAATATTTGTAAGTGGGATAGTTCTTGAACATGCGTTAACATGCTAGAATCTGTGAGGCCCCTGTCTTTTCAGATCAGAGGCTGAAAATTCACTTTTTGCTCAGTATGTCTCTACCACAAGTGTATCTTCAGACATCAGAAACGAGGAAAAACATTGGAAGTGTAGAGTGTAACAGATAACATGTACTCAATAATGATAAATAGAAAAGGGGGAAAAAAGGAGCAATACAAAGATTACACTTAAAACCTACACTGTTAATTGGAATCAAGTCATGGAGCTTTTTTTTCTTGGAAAAATAAGAATTTGTCTTCAGGTTTGGCAGAAGAGCAGCTTGCATAAGAGCAAATATTTGAAAGTAGAACAAGACGACATGGCACCAAGTGAGATAAATGCTTAGCTCATAATCATTAACTCCTGGCCTAGCTACTGCTTTGCATTGCCAAAAAATCAGGATTTGGAGATGAATTATATAGGCTATAAATAATAGCTCCAAGATGCAGCATCAGAAAGTAATTGTAACTTTATTTGCCCATGATCATTAAAGTGCTATAAAAACAGAGAAAAAAAGAACATCTCCTCTTGGGAGCCCTAAATCACAGATTTGTTCTGGTAACTACTAATTTTTGCTGCAAAAGTAGCTAATGCCCATGTTCTTCATGAACCAAGGGCCTTCTTCTGTTGGCAATCTTTTCCATCACTACCTGCCTGAACAGAAAAGCCCTGCTGTTCTTAGAAGGGAGGGAGAGTGGTTGCAGCATCTTCTAGATGACAGATCAAAAGTATTCTGGATTTGTTCCTCAGCATGAAGCTGATCTACTGTGCAAAGCCATCTATTTAGCAAGATAACCATCTGGCTAGAGTAGATTTGATGAGGTAATGGTTTTATTAATGTCTTATAGTAAGTAAGATGAGTAGACAAGGCTGACTATGGCATTCAGATATGAGTATTACATCTTTACAAAATCACCTACCTTCCTTTCTAGTGCAAAACCTGATGATTTTCAGTGTATCAAAGGAGTTTCCCCAGCGCTTCACAGTGAGCATGGGAAGGTCCAAACTTACTTTTCATATCTGCAGAAAAGTCACTTTTTAATCACCAGAACTGAAGCAAGAAAAGGCTATTTGCTCCAGACTCCTCTCATTTTTTCTACACTGAAAGACATTGCATGTTACCTTCTAGCTTGTTGAAAATTTCTAAAGATTCTTCTAGCTTTGTTGAAAATTTCTGAAGATTTGTTGCTCTCAAGAGCAATCAGAAGCTATCGAATACCTTGACAGCTTGTCTGAAAGTTGTCCCCTACACTATTTAAAAATGGTGACCTGTTCCTTAGCTACATTTCCATCTTAAATTTCCATCTACTAGTTTTACCTGTGCCTTTATCTTGAGCATAAAAAATGCTCTAGGACTGAGCATCTTCACTGCCCGTAGGAGTTCCAGCAAAGCACTTCACTTTGCAAAGTGTGCTAATCAAACTCCTGAACCTTTCCCTGCGCTGCTCTTCTTCCAGTCCTGAATTAATTTATATAACTTTTATCTCCAGTATATGTAAGTTTTCAGTGTATTTTCAGAAAAGAGGATGCCAAAGGTAGACAGAATTGCACTGGGAGCAAAGCTCTTGCATTAATGGAACAACAAGTTTTTTAATTTTGGAAAAGATTTTAAGGTAAATTCAGACTCCATAATAACCTAAGTAGCTAAGTAACTGTGGTGGCTTAATGTTAGCTAATTATTAGTGGACTCACCAGAATGTACTTATTTATTTTTTGTTGTAAGATAGGATTAGGAGAAAGGCAAAGTAGGCTCAAAACTTTAAAAGGGTATAAATAAAAATTTATTAACAGTAACTAAAAGAAAGAGTAATAAGAATCAGAACAAAACCTTCAGAACATTTCTCCTCCCCCTACAACCTTTTCTTTCTTACTGACAATGTATAGAGACAAAACTTAAAATTTTTAGTCTGTTTACCACTTTTAGAATAGTCCTTCTTTAGGTCATTGAAGGAGAGAAGTCTCTCTTGTTAATGTTATGGAGACTTCTCTACAAGAAAAGAGTTTTTTCATGGCTCTTAATTTCTACAAGTAGCAGCTGCCTGGAAAAAATTTGCAATTGCGAAGTCTTTCTCATTTTTTCACAGTTTTTCCCACAACTTTGTCTATGGGCTATGAGGTAAACTTATGAGGTACTAATTTAAAGATGAGCTGTTCAAGAGCAAAGGTTCTCTTCATTTATCTCTAGAACTATCTTCATGTCTGAGAACAGTGGTCTTCTTCTCTCCCTAGGGGCAAAGGGTCTCATCACTTTTCTCTCTTTCTCTGTTCAAACTTCCCATGGGAGCACAGCTACTTCAACATTTGCATGGAGGCTTTTGCTTACAATTTGAATAAGTCATCTCCCCATAGTTGCATATGTTATAGGGAAAAAGAGTCTGATGTATCAATTACATCCTTCTGCATAGCTTTGTAAGAGGATTTCAGCTCTAAGATTAAGGCATCTCCTCATCCCTCCCATCTGGGACTTGATGCTTTCTTCACTGACCTTGGTGTCTTCATGTTACTCCTCTGTGTGCTTGCATTTGTCCTTTTCTCTCACTTGAGGGAGGATTGAAGCACTGAAAGAGTTAGTATGTTGTCTGGGCCCTGCAGATGGTCACCTGACACCAGCTGGGCTCGGTAGCTTGTGGCCAGAGCTATGGCTGGGCTGGGGGACCGGCAAGGATCTCAGAAGCAGGCCAGAACTCAGCAGCCAGCACGCCAGGGCCGATGGCTTCTTCTCTCCCCTGCCTGGTGGTTGTGGGCAAATCTCAATGGTGGTAGAATCTTGGCTGAGCCGACCTTGGCCTGGGGCTGCTTCTGGGGCCTGGCAGACTTTGGCTTGGCCTGGGCCTAGCAGCAGGCCCGGGGCGGGACTTAATGTCAGCAAAATGTTGTCAGCAAAATGTTATCAGCCATGGCCAGCCCTACTGTGGCTGGAGGCCCCGCAGCCTCCCCTCCCTTTCCCTGCCCGGCCACCTGGCTGGGAATCGGGGGGGGAGAACCTCTCTTTCTAGGCGCTGGAAGGGAAAAGAGAGAGTTCTTTGGTTTCTTTCATCTTTAACATGTGTTTTTCACAGAGGTGTGTATAGCTTTCCAGTGGTTCAACAGATTGTCAGTTCCCAAAACCAATCGCTGATTGGTTTCCTGTCAGACACAGAGGAAACTGCCAGCAGCCTCTCCCAAAACATCACTTCTGTGAAGCAGAACCAGCACAGTAACACAAGCTAAGGAAAAGGAACTCATGTGCCTCCAAGGGCATGGTGGCCTTTAATAGGTAGTAACTAAAGAGATATGGTGATCAATCATGGGCAACATTTCTTGCACATGAAATGGGAGGAATGTTGTAAAGCCTGCTACCAAATGACATAACGGCATCCCCTTTTTCAATATGCAACAATAAACTCTAATTACAATGCCCAGTGTATCCAAGGATTATCTTATGGGCATGGCTGCAGGTTCTGCAGTCTCCGATGCAGAATGGCCAACACAAACATGGTCAGTAACACAAGTGTTTTGTCTGTTTCTGTACTTGCTTTACTTCCATCTCTTCACCACTCTAAGCTTTTCATAATAAGGCTTCATTTGCCCTTTCATTTTACTTCTCTGATCTTTCACCAAACCCAAAGCACCAAACCCAAATGAACCACCCCAGGTAAGGAGTGACCATTGACACACACTGAATTCAAGAGGGACAGGGGTCCTCTCAGCCTCCCAAGAGCTCATCAGATTGCTCCTGAAGGTCATCAGTAAATCATTGCTTCAGAATGCTTGGGCCATTATCAGAGCTTGTCAGGGATATGGCTGAGGAGCCGTGAGTGATCCTGATCTTGGTTATTCTTCCTTAATTCTTCCACCCCAGTCTCAGCAAAGCTGGAGGCTGTTCCTTTGTACATGGTGAAAGGATTGTCTGCACCAGGTCCTTCCTGTGCCTCCGCATGGGGACTTCCTCAGTCTTGGGGTCCAACCCAGGTTGGGAAGTGTGGGAATCCTTAAAATCAGAGGGTTTTGGGAAAGCTGCAAAAGGCAGGCCTCCGGGACAGCAGAACTGTGATTAGAGCTAAGCAGTAGCCATAAGATTTGTCAGCAGAAAAATCATACAAGAAGTAGAAAGTAAGGACAAATAGAACAATGGACTGTGTATTAATGCTTGGCTAGAATAACTCCCTAAGCTACAGAAAAGTATATTTAGCAAGATATTAGGAAGTTCTAAGCTTAATAATGGAGCTCTGTGCATTGTATTTCAATGCTTACAAGCAGGTATTGTATTCGAAATAAGCAAGCATTGTTTTAACAAAACGTACGTGTGCTTTTAGTGGTTGGATAGAACTACTGTTAATATGCTTTTGCTTTGTGCGATTGGTCAAAAAAAGACTTTTAAGTGAGTTGTAACACTGAGTTCTTCATCTGCTGCCAGGGACGTGAGCTGCTGGCATCTTCCCATTATCATAACCATGTAATGAGACTGATGCTGAAAAATAAACAGCTTGAGGCGCATTCCACAGCAGTCCCATCCTTTTTGTGATTAGTACATAATCCCCCAGCCAGCAATAGGGCAGACCCACAGACAAGCTGTGGCTGGGGTCACTGTGTCCTGGTGATACACCAGGAACAAGAGTCATGCACAGTTCTTCGTATGTGCTACACACAACCATCACCCCCTGACAAAACCATGGCAACCTCTGCTGCAGGAGGGCACATTCAGCTTCAAGGCATGGAGGGATTCAAACCAATTTTGGGTATGTTGCAGTGGTTAAACAAAGGAAAGGAACACTTCCTGAGACAGGTTTCCCCAAATTTTCCTAAATATGTTCTGAACATAGGGTTCATGCCTTAGTCATGCATTAAATTTAGAGCTGCTGAAACTCAACACTTCCAGAAAACTTGTTTCAGCAGCTCTGTGGGGAGGCATTTCAGTTTGAATGGGGGAAAGGACCAAAGGAAGGTTTATCCAGATGAACACATGGCAGAAAGAGTTGTAGGAAAGTCGTAGCCTGTTGTTCATGCCTGCGACCAGAGGAGTGAAAGAGCTGGGGCCAGCATCATAAAGGCAGCACGGGACAGTTATGTGCTTTTTCTCGCAATAGACACTTTCTCCTGGAACAGACAAAAACTTTAATGATGGTAGAAAGGATGGTCACAACTTGGAAAGCTATTTAAAAAGATAGTATTGCAAACCAGCACTTGTTGGCATGTATTGAACAAGGTGACAGAGAAAAGGGACTTAAAGCTCTTATGGCAAAATCCTGTGTACTGCACTGCCATGGTCAGTTATGGGATAAGGAAAAATTTTGAGACTCTCTCGGGAGCCAGTGAGATAAGAGCCCTGGCTGCCATGCAGATGTCCCCATATGTTGCTACTGGTGTGACCTGCTCTGCTGGGTATCTCTGTGGAGGCATGGCTTACCTCAGAAGGGTGTGCACACAACAGCAGGGGGAAGGTGGGAATTGCATTTACTTTTAGAGCGTGTACCATGGGAGTCTCTGACGCGAGAGAGGAGTCACTGATAGGAGCAAATGGTGCACCATTCTCCAGCTGCCTGATCCTAGAAGGCCAAATTCCCCAGTAACAACATCCTGACTCTCCAATCCCTCCTTGGTCTCAAGGAGAACGGATGCTCTTTTTCCTCCCTTCCTCCCTTTCTGAGTCAGTTGCTTCTCCAAGGATCAGCTTTTCACAGTTCTGTATGTAGACTTAGCACAACGCTCTGGAAAAGGTCACTTTCCTCGGAATGAAGAAGGCCATTGTGCACATGGATCATGCTTCACTGCTGAGCAAATGCTTTGGAGCTTTGTATTAAAAGCTTTTATCCATGGAAAAGAGTAGTTTGCTTTTGTGTTACACTCACTCGTGGTCACACTAGAGAGGTAGGAGAGGTAGGGCACACACACAAAATAGTATGGGCTGCTTGCAAATAAATACCCTTCAGTGAGTAGCTATTAGTAGTGTAAACATTCTTCCTAGAGGCAACCTGAGAAGAGGACCTGGAATAATGTGGGTCCCTTGGTACATGCCAGGATCCCTGGAGCTAGTCAGTCATGTCACTGTCTCTCCTACTGACCTTTCTCTGGCAGCTTCTTGAGGAGACGGGATTGTAGACTCACACCACTTCCCTTACCTTTGAATTACTTAGAATTTATCCTTTCTGTGTGCTCATGGCCTCCCCTTTGTTTCCTCTACATGTGAAGAAAAAGCCATCCTTGGCTGGCAGCTCAGCTCTTCTACATCTTGCCCCAAAGGCAACGGGGTGGGTTTGTACCTCCCCTTGAGCATGTCATGGAGGGTGTGGTGGAGAATATCAGCTCAGCTTCTGTATCTGCGTAAATTCAGCAGTGACATCTCTATTTGCCCTCAGTGCCTCTGCTTGCTGCAGAGATGGGACAACTCAGACAGCCCCGTGGGATGGCCCAGGGTGGAGAGGGGTATCCAGCCCCCCTGAAGCCATTGGGGTCCGTGCCGGGGCAGCTGGGTGTGCGTGGTGTGCACGGCGGTGTGGCAGGTGACCCCTGGCAGCACAGGGATCCAATGTCTTACAGGCGTTGGGCACTCAGCAGCCGCCCTCAGACGCCCTCAGACTATGAACAGGGTCAGCTAATGGCAGAAATGTGTTGGGCTGGCTAACACCTCGGGCTGTGGGATATCTGATCCATTATCTCATGTTTCCCTGCTGGAACCAGGCATATGCACAGCAGCCTCAGTCTCACCCATGCTGCTGGATTGCTAGCAGCAGCATAGAGGAGCTGCTCTGTAATGACAGACATAAACACAGATGGGGCTGAGTTCTCTTGCGCCTGGCTTTAATAAAAATCACAAGTAGCTCTCTGCAGCCCTAAGGATGCTTTTGTTTTTTATATATACTTTTTTTTTTTTTTTTAAGTGCAAAAAAAGGGACAATGTTCCTGTAGCTGTTCTTCAAAATGAAAATCTTGTGAATTAGTTGCAGAATCCATGCATACTTGCAAAAGTTGAAACAGAGCATAGATCATTTCTTGGGGATGTAATTTTAAATGCCTCATCAAACTTCCAGGGAAAACCCTGAGAAATGGACTTATCCAATTTTCTTTTTCTCTTTAGGAGTTTCTGAAGAATACTACTTTTCTTTCAAAGTGTATTTCAGCCCTATTTTTAGTCTGCTCTTAATACAGGAACTTCTAACCTACAAATTCTGAGTTTGCAGTATTGCAAAGCCTTTGAAAGACAGGATCTGATTGCTTTATTTCTGGAGGGAGATGGCTATTTTATCTGTAGATGACAAAATGGATCTAATTGCAATATCACATTTGGGGTATGAATTTTCCTATCCAAGTTTTAATGGTCTTGTGCAGTTATTATTTGCGATATAACTCCATTAGAAGTTTGTTTCTTTAAAATATTTGGGATATTATGGAAGACATAATGCGAAGGATGTTCCATTAAACCTCACTCTAGCCCTGCATCTTTGGGGGGATTTCTATTGCTGCTGTTTCTAAAAATGAGCATATCAACAATTAGATCATGGGCAAGGCAGAAATTTATCTGTTCACTGCATCACTACTGAAATTATTTGCAAGACAAAAGTGCACATGGTTGGTAGAATACCCAAACAAGAGGAGATAGAGTCATTATTCTTGAAAAGGAAACAAAATATGCTTTCTTTTTTTTTTTAAATATGAAAGTAAAATTTTGATCTGAGTAATGCTGAGTCAGCCTGCTCCAGCTGGGAATCTGCCCCATCTAGTCATACACAGAGGGATGGACATTAATCTATTATTCAACTGCACAAAGTTCGGTGGAATAACTGTTCTCACTAATTGCTAATTGGCAAAATTGCTGGTGCTTATAGGAGATATTCTGGTAACAGATAATTAAGCAACTAAGTAGTTGAAAATGTCAGGAGAGAAAAATGATATTTTCACCTCACTGAGTTAATTTTTAAAACTGTGTCAGCTGAGAGCTCACTTGGCTCTGGGTATCACCCAATATCCCCTTGTACTTCCTTGTAATCCGATAGGGATGAGTGGAGGGTATCTGATATACTTTGCTGCTGCTCTTTCTGGTTGTGTGTTAATGAGTTTCCAGTGAAGAGAGCAAGGCTCCCAATGGATAAGCCTTGCATGCTTAGCTCACAGATGCTATCCTTGTGGGTATCACTGAAATTCACGTTCCCCTGCAACCTTGGTTGCCCACCCTGTGCCAATGGCAGGCTGATGCAACAAGGAGCACATGTCTGTGTAACAGTAACTATAACATTGGAATGTGATATTGCATCAACATTTGTCTCCAGGATGGCCACAGAAATACTAGCACACCCTTGCCTGGACACTCATGTTGTACAGAGAGCAGTGCCACTCAGAACCTTATACTGGGATTTGAAAGGTCAGTCTGGATGACTGGATACCACTGGCATGTAGTTGGAATGAATTTTCCTCAAGAGTTTGGATTTTAAAAGTCTTTCAAGTTACAAGGTTATAAAATAGAGTGACAGATGTAGTATATTACAGGTACACTTAAAAATGTAAAAATTAAAATACACTTATTAAAATTTATTTTAAAATTAATTCTAATTTTTAAAAAAACATTAATTTTAAATTTTAAAATTTAGAATACACTTTTTCTGTTTTGCTCACATAAAGCCAAATCAAGAATCACCCTCACAAAGAATGAAAAAATCTCATCAAAAGGAGTCCTCTGCCAAAATTCCTGTCTCCTCAGCAGGGGAGATGAGAGCCTGCTGGCTGAGTCCAGCAAAAAGACTGCAGTGGGCATTAAGTCAGACCCATATTAATTCTCACATGAGTAAGACACAAGACAGTTTTCTCCAGGGATGACCACAATGACTTTACATAGCTTCTCTATTCAGTCAGGGCTAACTACATGGCGTCAGAGTTTCTTCTATAAAAAGAATTGTTTGAAAATAAATTAATGGGCTAAGAGGATAACACGTAAGTCAGTGCACATAGGAACTAGACTGCAGTGCCGGGACATGGCAGAAGATTTAAAGAATTAGCTAAATACATATATGTTCAGTAGAACAGTTCAGTAGTCAGACAATTTTGATTACCTACACTAGGCAGAGGATGAATGAATGAAGTGAATTCTCAGGATCCAGGGCATGGCATGTTCAGGAAGCTGCAGGACTGACCAAAAGCTGTGGGTACCTTAAAAAGGGATTTCTGTGCTAACTTTGGAACAAATGGCAAGTTCAGGTGTCCACTATTAGAGCTTGGGCTTTTGACATGTCCCATCATTTTCTACCCAAGTGAGTGTGCTGAATATGCTGAACCAATAACTGCTGGGCTGTGACCAGAGCTGAGTGAAAAAGATGCCTTGTAATTGTGTGTTTAATCAAAACAAACAATTATGGGAAAACCACAAGATAAAATACAAGATATTTTAAAGAATTTAATTTAAAAAATGCCCAAATGCTGGCTGACACATCAAATATATCCTAGTTTTGTTTTAACATTGCTTAATAGTCTCAAAATTGGTTGGGTTTTGTTTTTTTTTTTCATTATAGAGAAGGGAGGACCTGGATCAGTTTTGAAGTGGAGCCCAGTGTTACCAAAGAAGAAGTAAAAAAGTTTTGTTCTTCAACATCAAATGAAAATCATAAAACTATAGTTAACTGTAAACCTGGTTCGATGGGATATATAAACCTATAATAAACCTGGTTCGATGGGATCTTAAATATCATCTCATTCCAACTCTCCTGCTGAAGGCAGGGACACCTTTCACTAGGTAGGTTGCTCTGAGTTCCCTTCAAAGTGGCCTTAAACACTTCCAGGACTGGAGCATCCACAACTTCTCTGGGCAACTTGTGCCAATGCCTTACAACCCTGCCAGTAAAGAATTTTTTTCCTAATGTATGATTTCCTAATATACTCTCTTTCAGTTTGAATCCACCCCCCTTTCTCCCTCCATCCTGCCACTTCATGCTCTTGTGAAAAGTCTCTCTCCATTTTTCTTGTAGGTTCTCTTCAGGTACTGGAAGGCTGCAATTAGGTCGCCCTTAAGCCTTCTCTTTTTCAGGCTGAGCAAATCCTCAGGCTTTCCTGATAGAGGAGGTGCTCCAGCCCTCTGATCATCTCTGTGGCCTCCTCTGGACTCCCTCCAGCAGGTCCATGTCCTTCCTGTGCTGGGACCCCAGAGCTGATGCAGCACTGCAGGTGGGGTCTCAGCAGAGCAGAGCAGAGGGGCAGAATCCCCTCCCTGGCCCTGCTGCCCACACTGCTCTGGATGCAGCCCAGGACACGTGTGGCTTTCTGGGCTGTGAGTGCCCATGGCTGGGTCATGTCCAGCCTCTCATCCCCCAGCGCCCCCAAGTCCTTCTGGGCAGGGCTGCTGTGATCTGCCCATCCCCAGCCTGTGCTGGTACCAGGGTTGTTCTGACCCAGGTGCAGCACCTGCACTTGGACTTGTTAAAACTCATGAGAATTCCACGAGTCCTGGAGTTTATCCAAGTCCCTCTGGATGACATCCCATCCTTCAGATGTGTCAGCTGCAGCACTCAGCTTTGTGTCATCTGCAAATGGTGCAGCATTTCTCAAAAATATTCCCAAATGTTAAAACCCACAAAAATTTTGAGCTTTGATATATTGTGCCATTTTTTCCCTTGGAAACTTATCAAGTTTGACCCAATTCTTTCAAAAATACATATTTAAGTATTTCACTTGTTAAGCATTTCACTTGTTGACAAAAAAGACTTCTTCCCCATCTAAATTAGAGTTAAAGTTGTAAGCTGCAGCCCCATAAGATAAGGTTCTCTCACTGAGTCTGGAGCAGGCTGGAGCAGGCTGGTGTCTTCTCTTGACATAAATTCACTAGTGAGCCTCATAATTCAGGGAAGTACAAAATTGGTTGAGCTATACGGCTGTAAAACCACAGCTGTGCAGTGGGGAATCAGGCATAGGCTGCTAATTCACACCAATGGGGGAAAAAAAGTAGGAGTTTAAATTAAAATTAAAGGAATCCCTCTAAACTATGTCTGAGGATGTTGGAATCAAAAGGACAGAAGGTGAAGGAATATTTAAAGCCTTCTATATGAGGGAATTGAACCAGCTCTGGCAGAAGACGGTAAGGTTCGCCTTTGGCTTCACTGTTTTTCTTGCTTTTGGGGAGACTTAGTCATGCAGGCTCTGCTCCCAAGATGCAGGCATGGTCTGGAGCCCTTGTACCCTGACCTCAGGCAGTTCCAGTTGAGTTTGTGCATTGCCCGGAGCTGGGTACTGGAGAGGTCTCCCGAATGTTCCTTGCTGTTTGACAACCTACTGGCAAGGGGAAAGCCCCAAGCTGGCCCCTCAGGTGCTCCAGGTATCCAGAGGCCCTTGAGGAGGAAATGTGCTGTGGACTGCTGTAAACATAGGCACAGAGAACTGGAGATGGAAAGGCATGGGGGATCCATAGGATGTGAGACCAGACTAACACCTGCCACAGAAAGGGATCCCACAGCTGGCAGGGCATGAGGGCAGATGGAACTGCTGGAAAGGGGAGGGGGAACCTCCATTTGCAGGGAAGCTGTGGGATAGAACATCCCTTCCTGTGTCCCCCCAGCACAAAGATGTTATTTTCCTGCTAGGGTGATGCCATCTGTCAGTAGCCTTCATTCAGCAGCTTCTGCCAAAGGGACTTTCTTTGTGCAGGCTGGAGAATGCATGAAATTTGCACAAGTCCTTCCTAAGGAGCTCAGTTTGTTATTACTCCATTGCTTGTCACCATTTGCCAAGTTATACTCTCATTTAAACTCTACTAGAGTCCCACAAATAATGTGGGATTATACTCTGCTAATCTGAAAGTGTTGGATCCCATTGTTTCACAATGCTATGACTTCAGTTTTACAAGTTCCTGGGGGGAAGAGCAAAAGTATTTGTATTTACTTGATCTGAGTTTTAAGTGCATTTTGCTGTGGTACCTTAAATGAAGCATCTTCTAGAAGTGTTGGTCTCTCAGATCAATATAGTCTATTCTGTCCGTGAATTGTGACCTAGTGTCCTGAGCCATGCAAGACCCATAAAGCACCAGTCTGTAACAGCTTTTCACCTCAGTGAATCCAGCAGCTCTTACCATGTTATATACCATGCTATTCCCGACTTTCCAAAGGATCCAGCAGCCAGTCAGCCCACCTCTTTGTGGGCTGCCTTGCTGACACTTCAGTCAGTGGGTAATTCACTGTCTTGTCATGACTTTTGTGTTTTCTTCAAGTGAGGCATTACAAATCATCATCTCCTTTTTTTGGCGCAAGGAATCATTGCCAAAATCCCATGAGTATATTTTCAGTTAAAATGCCTGGAAACCCACTTTTTCCAGCTCTTACGAATGGCTCTTTAACAAAACAAAGTTATTTTTTTCCTTCTGTGTGTAGCAGTTTTACATCTAACGTGGTGTTACCTTGTCACAACAGCAAAGTGTAGCAGGATGGGGACTTGTCATGTGCATCTCTTTGGGAACATTAAGAATTAAAAGCCCTTGGACCCTAAACCATAAAGTGCAAGTGCAGCCATAAAGTGCCTGTGCAAGTAGACTACAAGCACCAGAAAATTCACCTTGCAAATAGGGTGATGACAACAGCAGGTGTCAAGTACACATGAGAACTTGTTCTTCTTCCTTATGCTCAATTTCACAGCTCTGCAATCTAAAAGGAAAAGAAGGAAAGAATAATCTTTTACTCCAAGTGGGAAAGAGATGTCTGGAAGGATTAAAGGATGTCCTGCCTCCCGAGTTGTGGTTATGCCAATAAGCACACATTCATGATGGAAATAGTTGCTGTTGCAATCTCTGTAGAAAATATGCTACAGCTGTAGCAGAGACCCTTAAAGCACCAAACACTGGTCACACAATACAAGTGAAAAATGGAGCAGAGAAATTAAAGCTCTCTACTGAATAGAATTAGTTTATAACAAGAGAGGGAGTTGAAATTTAGTCATGGCTGAATGTTTTGCATTTCCTCTTAGCACTTGCAACTCATTTTTTAATTGTGCTTTTGTGGAAAGAGGTATTGGAATTCTCCAAGGTTTTGGAATTATCCTTGCTTTATCTTAAGAGCATTTGTCTGGTCCCTTCATGAGACAGACTCTAGCCTTGCTCTGGATGCATGGAGATGAAATAGGCTGCTAATTTCATGGCTGAAGTCAGGAGAGATAGTATCTGCTCAGTTCCCTGCGTAAAAATTGCTCTCTAATATAAACCTTCTGGAAATCTGCTATGTCCTCAAAATTGGGATGTGAAGGTCCATATGGGCATGCATGATCTCTGTAGGGGCTGAAAAACAGAATACTAGAGTTTCTTGATACTACATAAAATTTTAATAAGAGATTGAGTCACATAAATCTTTTCACTGCCTTTCCCTTTTGTTCTTAATGCGTGTTCCAGACGTGTCTGTGGAATCTAGCTTGTCAGTGTACGTAGGTACAATCTGATTCATGTTGACATCTTGTAAAGATCACTGAGGTGTTTTTCAGGCAGCTGCAAGGGCAATTCTCAGGGAGTGGGAAGAAACACTGTATTATGTCCCCCTAAAGTAAGCTTTTAAAGGTTGCTTTGTTTGTGCAGCATGTCCAAAACATCAAATCCCTGTGCCAGTAAGAAGTAGAGCCAAGAGAGAGTTAAGGAAGTCAGTGATGCCTGATGTTAACATCTTTCCTCTTTTTTCAGCTTTGTAAAAGATAAACGTTTGAGATTTCAATCTGTTGTTTCCCAGCAGTGCTTTGGAAACACTGCAGTAGGCTTGCAAAAATCACTAATGCTGGGCCAAGCTGAGATAATGCGTCTCAGCAGGAATGACATAATGTCCTAAAAGAAGACTATGATGTAATGCATATCTCACAAATCAGAGCCAATTCCCTTTAGAAAGCCTCGAAGTCTAGCACTAATACGGCGGTATGCAAAACTTAGGGGGTTTAGATCTCTTTTTATTTTTAAGAATGATTTTGTAAGGCTTACAGCACTCACACAGTCTGTCTCAATTACTAAAGAAGCTTCTCTTCTGTTCCACCCTTTCTTGCTATTCAGGTGCTTACTGAATGCCATTAAGCATTTCACCTTGGTTGAGGTGCTGGTAATTTATAGCATTAACATGGCTGTTTATGCAGGTGAGGCATAAAGCGGATATAGCATATTACAGTAAATCCCGCTTAATGAAGGTGTTATGCAGGGATTTATTAGACTCAGTAATGTCTCATATAAAAGATAAGCAGTATTTCTGCAAAGCTCAGCTTTGGTTTCAGCCAGTGCAACTCCTTAGTCCTTGGTGGCATTGCTCGTCTGGGTGAACTGTTTTTGGACCCGTGCAGTTTATAAACAGTCACAGTTAGTTTTCCTGTCTTTTATTAATAAACATGATCCTGTGGTGCCTGAGCCGTTGAGACCAGAGTGCTCTCATTGAGACCAAGCAGAGCATCCCTGAGCAAGCCTGCTGGGGTTGTACACCTGCCCTGACCCAGCCCCTCACAAACTGGTTGGATGTCCTGGAGGGTCTCACTGTTTGACAGAGAGAGTGGGTTTGGCCCACCCACTGTCTGTGACAAAGAGACCATTATTATTCCCAGGCATGCAGCTGCCTTTGAGGGCATGACTCTGCACCCTTTGTGCACCCTTCTGTGGATGAGGGCAGGAGCTGCTGCCACAGGCTGGCTCTGTTCTTTGGAGGCAGGACAGAGCCAGGAGTCTAAATCTGCAGCTAGGAGAAAGACCCCATAGTCCCAGGCACTGGAGGGAATGACAGCAGCTCATGTGGGACAGGATGTGGCCTTGGCCAGCTGTGTGGCCCCTGCAGCTGTAATGTGGCAATGTACACCCTTACTGTGCTTTCATCTTACTATCATCATATCATTGGAGCTGAACCTCCATGCCTTCAAAATACCTCAATTTCTCCAGAAGTAGCCCTGATCAGGGCTGTGCATCCAGTTCCTGGGATGGGACCAGGGACTTTTCAGAATCCTATCCCAGCTGGAACAGCAGTTACTGGCCCAGAACCTGTCTTCCAGGAAATGAGAACTATATTGCAGCCCCTTGCATGTACTCATAGAGATATTTCCACGGATGTATCCTGAGCATCAGAGTCACTTCAAGAGTGTTTGCACTGGAAACCATAATCTTTAAAAAATTGCCCTTGAGGTAGCTTATGCACATCAGCCTTCCACCATGGCAGGCAGCTGTCAGCACGGTTTTTTGACTACCATACTCTCTGTGACAGAGAGCCGATCTGTGCTTATCAAACCGTCTCATCTCAAGCAACTGAGCTATTAATATGTAACCTCTGCTGGCTCTCGTAAATTCAAGGTTTACATTTTTGCTTCTCTGTGTTAAGAAACATCAGGAGTGTCAGATTCGGAAGGCTTATGTTTACTTGCCTATGAGTTATGAAGTTGCTAACTGAGATTCAGCAGGCAAGTAAACTTCTGACCTTGTTCTAAAAATTAATAAACCACAATCAGCACCTCAAAGGGAGGGGGAAGCTGGCATTTGCTCCCTTTAGTTGAAGCCTGGACCTGCTTTTCATTCAGAACAGCCTGAGTGCAGATGGAGACTGCTGTATTTTATGTTACAGACTGCCTTCTTAAGGAGACTGACTCGTGACAC
This sequence comes from Vidua macroura, assembly GCF_024509145.1. Lineage (NCBI taxonomy): Eukaryota > Metazoa > Chordata > Aves > Passeriformes > Viduidae > Vidua > Vidua macroura. Next base: position 28,333,949 of record NC_071611.1, read on the forward strand.
ACGGCATCATTAAACTGGGAATGATGCTGGACATGTACCGCAATCACACAAGTGAAAGGTGAGTTGCTGTCTCAGATTGTTTTGAAACCTCATTAGCATTAATAAATACCAAGCTATGTTACATGCACCATTTCATTAAAAGAACATAGCCAGAAGGAGAGCTTAATTATCTAGCTCTACAAAAAGCTCTAGAGGCAGATGGGAAATGTATAATTATAGTGTTAATATGGTCTGCTAGCCCACTGGTGGACTGGCGAGATCGGGACCCAGCTCTCTAAACCTGACTTCACCTCTGCCGTATGGGACTGTTGGGGCAAGTAATTTAACCTTCTTTCTGACATGGGAGCTCTCATACTTCCAGAAGGAAGTAATCAAAGTGCCTTGCAGACTAATTTTTGTGTAAGGACTGGAGCATTTTTAACCCATTTTGGCATTTCCAGTTTGCATTTATGTGTACTTAAATGCCTACTCACCTTGTTCCAGCTAACTTGAACGAACTCAGCAACCAAGATTACACTGGCTAAGGAGGCACTGTGGATCTAAGACAATGGCAGCCAGTACCCAGCCACATTGTGAAAATTGAGTACTAAGTGAAGCATCTCACCTGATGGAGAAGCACCTTGGGCTCATGAAAGATCCTTGAGAACATTCAGTGGCATTGGTATGGTACAATTGGGAGGGTTGCCTCCTGTTGTGACCCTTGATGGAGGATAATCTATCAGGCTAGCAGATGATGGAAAAGAATGTATCCTTGGTGCAGTACAGCACTAGTGAAGTGAACTGCCGAGCCCTGGGTAAGTTAATGTAAGGCAATGCAGCAGCAGTCCTGGTGCCTCTGGTTCCAGGGCTTGCTTTGAGCTACCCACAGAGTTTCTGTGCCAGTGGTGCAGAGATGTGCTGTGTGGCCTTGCTCTTCTGGCATGACTGTGTGGAGGAGAACTGGGAGCTCCATCTGACCATCCTGCTTTTCTACCTGAACAGTTAACATGCCTTTAAAACTTCTCATTTTTACATCTCAAAGGCTGCCAATTATTCAATATCTTATCTCCACTTTGAGGGGTAGTAAGACCTGTAAGCACATAATTCTGCTTTAAAGGTACAGTGAGATCTACTTAGAAAAAACAACTGGTCTACTTGGAAATGTCCCACCAGATGAAAAACTGCCAAACCCATGACCAGAACAGCCTCTCCCTTGCTGAGCAAGGAGCTGAGTTAAAAAGCATTAGAAAGATATTTCCAATTCTGAAGGGCAGAGAGAGCATTTCCCTGATTCTGACCCTATCCTACAGTATGAAAACAATAGGTCTTATTGACATTAAAGGCAATAAATTTAGAAGGAATTACAAAGGATATTGCTTTACACTCTGAATAGAGAAGCTGTAGTCTTCACTAATGCAGGCATTTAATGTCAAGCATGTGTGGATGGATTTTTGAAGTGTAGGGCTAATTTAATCATCACTGGCTACTACTGTCATGCTAAAATAATCCAGTGCTGAATTTCATTCTATACTGTTGCAACTAACTACCTGTGGGGTACCTGTGCACCTGTGGGGGAGAATTGCACCACTGGCTATGTATAGCCAAATTGTTTTCTTCTTATGTGTGTTTATTTATAATATCTCCAGAGATGTAAGGCCAAAGCAAATGGACAAATATTGGATTAGGAATGTTCCAAAGCTGTAAGTCAGATTCAAAAGGGAATCTATGTATCAAGATCTTCCTTGTTTGTATACCCAGTATGGCATTGAACTTAGTAGGAAGTCAGTACCTAAACATCTTGACAGGTCTCATGCTCTTGGCTGAGGTAGCAGTTGTGAAATGCACACAACTCTACACAACTGAGAGAGGAAGGAAAGTGATTCCTGTCATCTTTGCTCCCAAGGAACTCAGAACACCCTCTACTATTATTCTGAAGGCACCTCATGGGTTGCTTCCAGTTACTTCTAGTATAATGATTGTGCAGCTGAAATCTCTACTGTCTTTTGTTACTTGTGCCCAAGCATCCAGTTGACTTGGCTGAGCCATGTGGCTCAAACAGATTTTGTCCCTGCTGCTGGGAACATGGAGGTTCAAGTTTGGACCATCCCCCACTGTGCTTGGTTTCCCTCCCTCAGGACCTCTTCAATCTTGAGGTGGTCTTCAGAGCAAGGCAGCTGTGAAATAATAGATGGCATAGGTATCCTCTTAGAAAGGTGAAGGAGAGCTGGGGTTGAAGAGCAGGCTGTTCCCTGCCTCTCCACACACATGGCATGATGTGGACTGTGGCAAGGGGGTGATCTTGGGGTCTTGCTTTGTCAGGAGATCCTTCCTACTTTTGAACTTCAGGGAGCCTGTCTGGCTCCTGAACACTGCCTGAACATAACTTGCTGCAACAGTAGGGCAACGCACACACCTTCCTTTTCCAGAGAGCAGAGCCCATCAGAGGCTGCCACAGAGAGGCTTGGGAGTTCTCTGCCCTTGCCTGCAGCGTCTCTGTAAATTCAGCATGCTGCAATGTGTCTCTCTGTTGCTATCACTGTCCCTGTGGCTTGCAGTTTCCTGCTGCTGAGGCAAGAGTAATTCACACATGAACACTCTGTGCACATAGAGCCCCTGCAGAGGGCTGCCTGCTGAGGGTTGCCTATTCACTCTTGCAGGCCACTGAAATGGCTGCTGGTGGAGCTACCTGAAAGCGGTGGAAATCTCCTGGGAATACCTGGGCATAGCTGACCATGGGCCTGGCCTCTCAATCTTCTGCTGTTTTGCAGTGTGACTCACCTACCCTCAGCTCTGTAGAAAAAAATAAATCAGAGCTGCAGTTACAGATGATGCCGAGGGCAGCAGCACCAGCACTGAGCACAGCACAGCCTCGTGAGACACCCTGTGCTGGGCAGGCAAGATTCAGTGACAGAAGCAGCTCAAGATGCCTTTGGGCGCCTTTTTAATTTCACAAAGCACAACCTGTTCCCAGTCCTGCAGCAATGATCATACAAGCAATGTTGTCATTTCACATTTCTGGGTGCTTGGAGGAATTGAATGTACCCAAGCCGCAGTATGCTGCAGCACAGCCAGCTGCAGGTGAAGCAGAAGATGTGTCAACCCTGGTGTAAAACAGCAAGGAGAATCACATGTTTCTGAGTTCCTGGCACAGACTGGAGCCTCTGAGGATATGATGATTCTCAGCAGCATGTCAATAATCAAGTAAATACTCTGGATGTCTTCAGCTGAGGGAAAGCTGTGTGTCTCAGTGCTGCTGTGTGCTGGAGAGATCTCTGGCTGCAAGGGGTGAGTGGCTGCAGCAGCCAGCCCTTGGGTGGTGCCACCAGGACAGGGGTGGCCAGACCTCCCCATCCAAAAGCACTGCTTGGTGACCAGTGCTCTGACATCCCATTGAAACATCCACTGCCTGCCCATTCCCCATCAGTCCTGTGAAGCTTATGTGAGATGCAAAGGCTGAAGTGAGTAATTCATAACATCAGACAAAACTGGTGGCACCTCCTTTAAATGGCCTGCACAATATTTCCCATTATAAGGGTCTGTTCCTAGTTGCTTCTCTTTTTGTCAAATGCATCAGCCTAAAGCTGATGTCTTCTTTAAATTTAATCCAGAACAATGTTGCTGTTTCTAAAAGTGAATGGCAAGTACTTTTTTAAAAGCAATACACAACTGTATATATATACATATAAATATGTGGAAAATCTGCATATACATATACATATAAAATCAATATGCAACTGGATATATATACATATATATATGTGGAAAATCTGCAGGCAATCAGCACAGGGAATTTCACCTTGTCTGTGCAAAGCTGCCCAAGCTGCAAGCCCTTTTTACCCTGTCTCAGTGGGGATCTGCTGGAGCTACAACTGGACCTAGCTTTCCCACAGCTCCAGCTGCAGTGAACCCATGGCTCATCAGGAAAGGTGGAGAGCAGGGCCCAGAAATACCCCACCCCCCATGCTCTCTCCATCCCCACCATTCCTCTGATCCAGCTGATGCTGCTCCTGCCCTTGTTTTCCCTTTTCCTTGTCCTTGCTGTGAGAAGTTGGTGTACCACTACTGGCCATACATCCCTCCCCCAGACCCAGCCACAGAGTGGGTTTCTACCAGTCCAGCTGGAGATGGGGCACTGGTGTGGACTGAAAGCAGAGGAGGTTATTTTGCAAGAGAGCTAAAATCAGGAAAAAAAGCACAACTGAGGCTTTGCTGCCAGATGTCTGCCCATGGGAGACCAGGGCTTGTGGGTTCTGCAGCTTGCAGACCAGTTTCTTGAAAAACACTACATGAATTTTCCCTTTGGCTGAGCAGTGTGGAAGCAGAAGAGCACTAGAGGGAATGTGAGAGCATGACTAAAAGAGGAGAGGATGGAGAGAAAAAAAGCTGTCTCCTCTACTTGGAAATTACTTGCACTAGGATACTTGTTTAGGTCAATTGTAAGGATTAAAGTGTTTGGGTTTACAGGAGCAGGTTTTCTTTAAAAAGAATGATTATAAATTATGTCTGCTGTAGGAGATATGTACTGCCCCTAGAGTTTCTGTGCTAAGAAACTGTCAGACATCACACTGGAGGGGTGCACGCAGGAGCAGTTGGCCAGAAATCTGTTTTTGAAGATAGTCTCCAAACACAAATCTTTTCTCTGCCCTGCTGCTGCTTAATTTATATTTCACCTGAAGCCTTTAGTGCATCTTGTGTGTGTGCCACATCTGCATCACCAAAATACAGATACCTCTGGGGTCTGGAAATGGGGGATAAACCAGTATATTTTCCCCTATCTGGGAATTAGGGGCACCAGTGCAATATGCTAGGAACCTTGTAGCCATGTCTTTACCCAGCACCTAGCAAAACGAAGTTTATTCCAAGACTGGACTCCTAGTCAGGCTGAAGTAGTAATATTATAAAAACCAATAAAGCAAGCTAATAATAATAAACCCATGGCTCTGAATTTACCAGCACGCAATGTGGGTTCACAGGACAGGATCCCATGCTTGCTGGGATTTAGTTGTAGCACCAGATGTTTCAAGCACCAGATGCTGCAAGGAAAGTGTTTTGAAGGGAAGAAACTGAACATACTTATACTGTTTACTTAGGGTGAAGGTCTGGACCCTCCACAGTGAGTGCTTTATGAGCAGAAGTAGTTGTAATTATTTCGACAACCCAATTAATTCAGAAAATGGAGAGGGGCAGCACAGTCTTTTTGAGAGCAGGTATTTCATCTTCAGTGATCCTGGCTGGGGCTTGCAACTCTTTGATGCAGTTCTGGATGCCCCATAAAAACTTGCTGGCCTGAGGAAGGAACAAACATGTCAGGCTCACCTGACCTGAGAAGAGAAAGATGTGAGGATATATTGTTCAGTGGTAATGGCTGACGACTTATTTTTTACCCTGTTCCCTGCAGTCCTAGCTTTTCCTAGATCTAGTTTGCCTCTTGTGACTCTGGAAACCTCATTGGACTTGCCTTGTTCTGCGGGCACTCTTTAGTCCTTCATTTACTTCATCATGTTCTGCAACCTTGCATCTATTTTGCCATGTTCTCTGCAGTATGGGCAGTATGTGCTATTCCAGCACCTGCCACAAAGAGGTCCAGACCTTGTGGGCTTTTGTATTCCAAAAATATAGTTTGTACCTTCTGCTTGTTTCTGCAAATTAAAATGCTTTATACTGACTTCAGTGGAAATATGCTGCCTAAGGAATGAGGCCATAAGAAAAGGTCTTCCTGGTCTGCATTGAAGTTTAGTGAAAACAATGCTTTGTTTTAGTGAGGAGCAAGCAGCAACAAAGTGGTGCTTTTTGTGCTTTCGTCTTCCCAAAAGGTATCCTTTGTTGACTGTATTTACCATCCTAATCTTAAAAATAGCACTTATATTAACTTTCAGGCTACTTCTTGCTGTGGAAATAGCGAGTAAGTTGGTGTGCTTCTCTTCCAACACACTCCCAGCAAGAAGCCAAAGGGTGACTTGTGATGGGGACAGACTAGGGACATTTAATGGAGAGCCTAATGTGGGACAGGAAGCTCTGGTGCAGCAGCAGGCTGTGCTGGCCCGGGACACATAACAGTGCCACGGTGTTTGTGCTCCTCTATGTGGCAGGGGACATTAGGCAGCTGAGAACCTCACTAGGCAAGTTGCTGAGAAAATCTATCCATACACCAGGACAGCTATTGAATTGTGACATTTTTCTTCCAGTAAATGCTTCCCTGGGGTTATAGCTGAAAAGAAAACTTTTTACTTACAGAAAAGTAAAATGTTGTATTAGCCCTTCCACACAGTTCAGTCAGGATGCTGTGGTGGGTAGAATAAATGGCAGGTGCCACAACAGCATCTTTAGTTTCTCTTTGGGCAAAGGTGCATGAAAAGCTGTGCTCCAGTGCTTCCTCACTACTGAGTTTGTAAGTCCTTTGCTGGACTTCTTTGGTCTTTTGGAGAGAGTGCACTTTCTCATCTAGGTAAATAATGTTAGTCTGTTTTTCATTTAAATATTAATTTGGGCTGTCACAATGTCATGTGTAATATTGCCACTCTCTGTGAGGATTAGAGTGATTAGGAGTCTCAGAATACACTTTAATCAGTCAGTTCAATACTGCTGAGATTTGCAGTCTACCCTCTCCCATGCAGCAGCCAGTCTTTCAGCACGCTAACAAAATTGAAATGAGTTCCTTCATCTTAGACAAGGATAATTAATCTTCAAACACTGTTTATCTTAGCCCCAAAATCCCCAGAATTCAGAACTAAATTAATTTAAAGTCTAAATCTGCTTTAACTAGTAATTGGTTAATCAATGGGCTCGATGTGTAATTATATTCTTTGTTCACACTCCTTACAGGCTTGAAAAGACCATCTAATTCCTGTGTTGCTTTCATTCCTATAATTAGCCCATGTGACATGCAACGCAGTATATTAGTGAACAAATTTTTCCTGGAATAACTTCCCTGAGATTATTCCCTAAGATGAATTTGTTTGTTTGTTTGTTTGATTGTTTTGTTTTGTTTTTGGTTTTGTCTTTTTTTGTAACTTAAAAAAGCTTTCATATGATTTCTTTGTTATTTTGGACTTCTGTGACTCATTTAGATATTGTGCAAAGAGTTTTGTGGTTTGAATCTTTGCTGTCTGCCTGTAGATGAAATCTACACTTTGTTTTAATTTCTTTTACTTATATATGATATAGCTTGAACAATTAAGGGATTCTTGTTCCCTCTGAACATTGATAAGATGTGGAAAATTCATGATATGGTCATGCTAACTAAGAAAAGACCAGCCACAGAATCTATTAGCTGGTATTATTCTTGTGGACAGGAATTATCACTGCTATTAGGAATTGATGGTCTGAGAATAAATCAGAGAAGGAAACAGTGGTCTTTTTAACACAGAGTTGTGGTCCTTCTTTACTTTGTGGATTCTGTTATAACCCCATTGTGGCCAGTGGTCTGGTCAATGGTTTTCATATTTCTGTTCACAGGAATTTCCACCAGCTTCATGAGTGCTTATATACCAGTATATATTAATATCCGGTCTTCAATAATCTTCTTGCCGAAACCTATTAAAGCCCAGTGTTTAACTCTATTTAAATTATTTAATCTACTTAAACTCTATTTAACTCTCTGCATACCTAAATGTATTCCATCTTTCATTCTAGTTAATACCACATAGATTATAGCTCCAAGAAACAAGTCAAACCCTTCTCCTTCTGATGAATGAGATGCAAGAGAGTTTGACTGCCAACACATTAGTTATACGACTTCTTAGAGGATAGGGCAATACCAGCTTTAGAAGTGTTTGGGCCCAAACTTCAGGATATGTGTGGATCCCTCCTGCAATTTTGCACTGCCCTTAAAAGTGGAGAATTTGGGTCAACTGCAGAGCATTTAGAGCTTATGGTCCTTTCTTTTAGCTAGACAGGAACTTTAGCATTGGAGGAGGAAAAATTAAAGGGTGATAGTGTTGCAAAACTTCAGATGAACTGCACTGGATATGATGGTGGTGGGGAGGGAGGGTGACAGGGGAGCATTTTTTCTTGTTAATTACCAGACAGCTCTAACACACACACTCAGAAGTGTGGGGCATGTGAGATGCCTGGGACTCTGAGAGAGACATGGAGGGCAGTGAGTAGCCTGGAGCAGTGATCCCCACTGTGTGGGTTAAGAGATGCTACTGAAGTAACCACTGGTTCCCCCATCATAATGAGATGTGAAGTTGAGCTGGTGAACCAGCAAGATGTTCCTTGATGAAATTTCAAATTCTCCTTAACATCAGACTGAGAAATGAGCAGTGAGCTGCAGCCTGGAGGTTGTTATTCCGGGTGTACCCCACTGCCCAAACCCATCTCTGGTGGGTCAGGGACTGAGTCACCTTCCTCCAGGAGAAGGACAAGATCAAGCATATCAAAGGCACTACCAGAAAGAGTTCTTCCCTTCAGGAAGTAATATTTTTTAAGATGTTTACCCATTAGAAGTTTCCCTTGAGGTAGATTTCCAAAGATAATATCAAAGCATGGAATAAATCAATAAAACTATTGCAGCAACCATGCAGCCCAAGAGACTTCCCTCCATCTCTACCAGCCCCAGTGAATAATTTTCTGACCATCTGCTATTGTCTCATTATTTTTGCTAAACAGACAGTTCTTGTTTACACTCACTGCTCTGTATCTCCTTGCTTCTGAACTCTGGTGTTTGTTAGAGTCTAGTTTTCTTTCACTTACTCATCTTTGCTGAAAACCATAACCATCAGAGAATTTCTCACCTCCTTGCCTAAAGAGGTGGTACTTCTGCCCTGTGGCTGAGATTGATACAAGTACCTGGAAAAAACTTTCCTGGGCTTGCAATGAGTCACCCCTTTAATCTTTCTCTCAAGCAGTGTCTCAACTAGGAGCTCAGAGTTTTAAGTAGAGAAGAAAGTCTGTCTTTCCTTGAGGTCTCCTTTGCAGCCAAAAGGTAGAAACAAGGAACACTCAGTAATACCTAGGAGCCCTGAGTTACCCCTGGCCAGACACGTGGCTGAGCACCTGAGGCTCCCTCCCTGAGGTGTCTTCACTTTGCAGTGGTGAGACTACAGCATGGCTGAGGGCAGTGGTAATGAAAAGCAGAAAAAGTCAGTTTTAAAGCTCAGTGTGTAAAGACTGCAGAAACAAGTTTTTGCTTTTCTGAGCACAGAACAGAATTTTCTGCTTGTTTATGGCACTGAAAAATGTAGTATGGAGAAAGAAATAAAAAAGGGTTTCTTTGGAAGTGCTTTGCTCAGCTGTGGTCCCTCTCAGCTTTGGGAGCCCAAGCCCTGGGGCTGGCCCTAAGCAAAAATCTCAGGACATACTTGTCCTTGACCTGGACTGTGAAGCAATATCCCAGCTAGAGCCTCTGCATGCAAAAATCCTGTATCAACCTCTTCTTGTCCCATTTCACCACATGTAGCACCATCTTTGAAATTACAGAGCTGTAAATTTATATTTTTTTTATTCAAGTGCTACCTTCTGAGCCTCTATGAGTCACATTCTCAAGCTTTTTGTAATAAACACAGGGATAAAAACCATTCTTGAAATTTCTTGAAAAGACTAAACAAAGCAAAATCCAAATGACAATTGCAATTCTCTTGTAATTTCCTGCTTTGGTTAGACAGACTCCAAGAACATAAAGCATAGGAAAATGTGCTAAGATTCTGGAAGCTGAAGATGGCAAAGAAATTATGTTTTGCTTGAGCTTTGTAAGTACAGAGCAGTCCCATTCAAGCCATTAGGAACTCAGGAGGGAGAAACATTTTGAAATTTCTATGTTGTTTCTGTAAGAAAACACCTGAAAGTAAACTTGGTTTGAAACTTTCATAATTTCATCTTTTTTTATGAAGATGTTGCTAACACATTTCTAAGGTTGAAAACCTTTTATTCTGGCACCTAAACAAGTTGCTAGGAAAGCTGGTAGTGTCTTCATATTTATACAGCACAGAATATTGACAAAATATTTCACTTAATCTTTGTGAAAAGGAAAAGGTATCTTTCTTCCCTTTTCATTTTGAAAGAAGGTGATCACTTGACTTAAGAACCCTTCCAGTTTGAAAAACTGTGTCCAGAGTTCCTATAGTTTTGGTCTTCCAAAACTATATTATCCAGTTTTCACTATGTGCCTTCACAGATAGCCGCAGAGCAGTTGAAGAAGACTTCCTAATTTTTACTTACAGTACAACTTCTAGGTGCTGCAGAGCTGCAGCGTTGGACATCTTAACTTTGTTTGTTGTAATGTAAAAGGTAGCGAAAAGGAGAAAAGAGTTAACACAACCTCCCATTACAGAAGGTTACACTTACAGGACAAGAGTGTTCAAATATCCTTGTTCTGTGTAGGACACTGTATGTCATAGAAAAGTACGCTTTGGAGACTTAATCCCATTCCCATGCAATTAATAGAGCAAGGAGAGCTGAAACAGGACAGATGGATGTAAAATGAAGCCTCTCAGTGAGAGACAAGGTGAAGGAAACTCTTGATATTCCATTAGTGCTCTACCAGATACCATGATCCTTTACTCTGCTGTGCCCTAAACCACTCAGGAATTTCTGTAATGCCCAAGGAAGCTTGAGTGACCCAGAGTGTCTCAAGGTCTCAGTGCATCCTTACCAACCTGGGGATACTAACATTAATACTCCAGGGAAAAGGCTGTCTTTCCAGGGCTCCCTGCATTGGGCAGGAAGGTGCTCTGAGAACAACCTTCCCTTTGCTTCTCACTGTTTCTCTCCCTCTGCCCCACCTAGTCACAGCTGGGAAGCTACAGGCTCTCACCATAGGCAGTGCCACAGCAGCTTTGGACAGGTTTGTGAATCTCAGAGTGTTGCTTTCTGTTATCTCTCAGCTCCTGCTACTCAGAAATCAACCCTCTGTCCCCAAAACAGTTGGCTGATGAGTCAGCTCTTGGGTTCAGTTTGAAATCCTTGCTTAACTCTTCTCCCCATTGCATGGTAACTCTTTGAGAGGTCAGTCCCTGTTGTGCCCTCTCAGTATGACTCATGCAGGCACCTCCACTGCCCCTACCTTTGGCAGCCCTCGTCTTTACAGGTCTGGTTTTGAGAGGCTCATACCAGGCAAGGCTGTGGTGTTACCTTTGGAGTGAAAGATACTGCAGAGAATATGTTTCTGCAGGAACTCTGCAAAGTAATGGTGTGCTTACAGTAGGCAAAAAACCTGCAGGAGAATTTGGATACATAATAGTAAATTTAATCCTGAGAAAGAATCACCCTAGATTTCTATTTCTAACAGCAACAGTGTCTACAAGACCATACTCCTTGAGGATCCTTACATTTACGGTGTGGCTGAAATATCTTAGTCTTCAGGCTTTTGTTGGCCTCTGCACAACTATCGCCCTCAGAACTGCAGAGATGTTTCTGCTTAATTATACAAACATACTCTGCAAAGTGTGTTTTTTTTCTCTTGCAAGTTCAACCTCATCATAGGTCTAAATCTGCAGATAGAGGCAAGTACATTACAATGGCGATGGCTGATAGCTGAAGATTTTTCGTGTTCACAGTGTTCCCTAATGTAGGCCATTTTTCATCATCTAGAGTTGACTGATAATGATGTCATTTCCATTGCTTGAATGTTGAAGGAGCAGCCGCATACCATGGAGTTAAAATTACTGTTTATGGGGCAGCTAAATTGTGTTGCTATCAGTTTAAGGCAGTGTTTGCTTTGCTTCTGGGGACAATATGACAGTTGGACTTTCCTAAAACTCATCAAACAGGGATGAGAGTGTCAAGAATACAAATCTGCACTGTAGTCAAGCTGGGGGAAAAAGAGGGGAGAGAAAAAAAAGGAGAGCTATTTTTGTGTGAAGATGTGATGACCATCAGATAAAAATGACAAAGTTGTACTTGTCAGAAAATAAGTCATATTGTTGATCACTGGATAGCTTTGATGTAATATTCCACAATCATTTAACTGAGATTTCTTGGCAAGATTAATGGTAAAGATTTTAAAACATGCATGAAGAGGAGCTTTCTTCTAATATCCAGCTGTCAGACAGTCCTTATCTGGGGCTTATGTTGACAGATTATGATTGGGAATGATCTAGAACATGACCTTTAAATGAAAAAGAAAATTATGCAGATTTGGAAGTGAACCATCAATCTTTTGGGTCTTTTCCTAAACATTTCAAGATTGTATATACATATGTATGATATATGCATATGTGTCTTAGCAGACTCATTCCCACTAAACTGAAAAATCAGCCAGAAAACTCAAAAAATGTCTCTGTCTGTATCACAAAAACCTGTGAATTAGGTTTAATACATAATTTTCAAAATACAGGACTCACATTGGAATGAGTTGTTTATGAGATACTGTGTGATTATAAGCAGTGCACGTATTTTGAGTGAATGCAGACCAATTTGCTTGGAAAAAGAAGTGCTAGTTTCTAGTCTATGACATTGAATGAATTGTTATACATGCTTTGGAATGGATGGTGAGCATAAATCTCCCTTTGGATATTTCAACAAACATTTGCAGCATCTTTTAAACTAGTTCAGTGATGTCAGTTCTTCTGTAGTGCTCACTGCCCACCTTGTGTTTTCACAGGAGACTTCAGCAATGAAGGCTAGTATGGGTTGTGCTGGCCAGTCACAGTGCCTGCCAGACTGCAGCCAGCTGGAGACACTTTTTTACCCCAAAGCCTCTCTTCTGCAGCTGAACACTGAAGAAATGCACTGAAGACAGGGTTTTGCAGTTTTGCCCTCCATTAATTCCCTCCAAAACTGAAGGAGGTTCACAGCTTGGCTGTGTTTTTGACTTGATCAGTCACTGGACTCAGATTATGGAAAGCATCTGTGAGATCCTACATTTTCTAAGACCACCTCAATCTGAGCAAAATGATGAGGTCAGGTAGAAGGTGTTATTCACCTCCGTATTGTATTGCCTTGCACAGCATTACCACACAGGTCTGGCTGAGGTGAATGATGCATAGAGGTCACAGCATGCCTGCAAATTGATGGGACCAACTGGCATGGGTACTGCCCTTAATCTGCCCTGAGCAGCACTGCATTCTCTCTCTCCAAATTTTGATTAAAATAGATTTCTCTACCCTTCTCCAAATCAGTAGAAATTCATGGAGCTTGCTTGGGACCTGGGTGAAGTCCTGCACAACTACATTAATCCCCTAACTGAAAGTCATAGCCAGCTGAGAAAGATGGGAAACAGGGCTGCTCTGTGAGAAGCTGGCTTGGTACTCCTAGAAGGAAAAACAAGGGTGGCCTCCTTCTCTGTGGAGTGGAGCTTCAGATGCCTCCAAACCCCTGTTGAAGGTAAGCTGGGTTAAATAGCAGAGGCACTTCTGAAGGGTGGCCATGCCTCATCTGTCACATCTGTGTTTGAAAAGTTGTTCATAAAACCATTGCAAAAAGGAAAAAAAAAAACCTCCAAATCAATCCAGAGATGTTCCTCTCTCTCTAAAACAGAGGGGACAATCAAAGAGGAATGTGGTAGCATTCAACATGCAAAATTAATTTGCATTTAATTGCAAAGGAAACTCAATGTGGCAATGTCCAACAAGGTGGCCAGTGGTTTATTTCCACTTTCACTCTTATTTTTATTTATTTGGGCTCCCAAAGGGCTGGGAAATGATGCAGAGTGACTGTGCTTCTTCCCTAGCTTGTTTCACACACCTGTGCTGCAGCCTGCCTATCCTTAACTCTTTGGAACAAGGAGACGTTCCACAAGATGTTCAACTTAAAGAACTAGGTTTTGTTTTCATGTGAAATTCTGCTCCCTGCTCCTCACATTTTTTTCAGTGTCCAATTAAAGAAAGGGAAGTGAAAATGGAGAAGTAGAAGAAATATTTCCCCATTTTGTCCCCAAGAAGAAAAGGCATGAGTAATAAAAACAGATTTCCTCCCAACTTTTAAAACTATTGTTTCTCCCTTCAGGCACAATGGTTTGGGGGGTACCAGTTTTCTTTCCTACTCATAATAAATCCTTAAATTCTTAAAAGGTTGCATTTATAAAAAAAAGGATTTTTCACTCCAACAAATTTTTTAGGGAAATGTTTTTAAAATAGACAAAAATATATTGATTTCCTCTTCTTTCTACTAGATCTTGTACCGATTTATCTTTTTTTTGCATTTTGATCTTATTTGAGCTAAGTATAAAGAAGGTGCAAAAGAGGGCTAATAAGACTTTAGGGTTTGTACCTGAAGGAGAAGCATATAAGTGGGAGATACTGCAAGAGCTTGATTTTCAAATGGTAATTCAAAGGAAATGGAGGTAGGGCCCTGACACCTCCATATGATCCTGGAAGTAGATGCAGTGCTGCAGATTAAGTTACTTGTATGTAGGACATGTATATATGGTGCAATCCAGATTCAAATGTCTGAGCTTGATAAATTCTGACATGGATAAGGCTGTTCATGCCACTCACTCTCAAGAGTTATATAAATCATACTGTAGACCCTTGGAATTGTGCAAAAGAAACTGACTTGAAAAAATAAGTAATGTTCAATCATTTAAAATGGAAACCTGTTTTTCAAAGTTAAATATCTAAAACCTAGAATCATAATGTATGCAGTCTGGGAAAACTTGAAAACAAGAGTGAACATCCCTTTACAGCAATATCTGAAGTTTAATTTGGAATATTGTAAATAATGTTGTCATAACAAGGGTGTCATGAGTTCTAATGGCACAAGAAAGCATGATAGCACAGATTTATATCAAAGTCTATTACAGCAGAGAGTCTTGTAACAAGAGTAGAATGTATTTCTGTCATACTCAAAATGTCATCTCAGTCACAGACAAGACTGATGAAGAAAAATGATTAGATGCAGAGATTTCTTTTATCTTTCTTTTCCAGAATAGGAACTTTTGATGATCTCCCTTTAGGTTTCAATGCTTAAACCCCAAATTTCCAACTGCCATTGTAAAACAAAGGGGATGCACCTCTGTTTGCATATTTTTCCTTTCATTCAACTAACTGCTGGAAATCATTAAAGTTTCACTAGTAAAGCAAAATATTTTTCCTCTTATTTTCTTGTAGAGAAAGCTGAAAAATACCCATGTCATAAAACGGTGCTACATTTTCCTGCTTAGTTCTGGCCTGGACATAGAAAGAAATCCTCTTACCCTCAGCGCTACAGATGAGAAGTTTTGTGTGAGGGTCTCTCTTGGTCCAGCTCTTCTGACTCTGCGTTCTTGTTGTGCACCACTGCGAGCAGCTAACACCACTGCCAAGACCTATAGACTCCATATTCCTAGGGATTTGAAGGAACTTCAGAGCAGCCTTCAGAGGTACTGATCTGTTATTAGCACTCGTTGCAGTCACCAAAGAAATCCAAAGGTTCCAAACTCCATATTATCATCTTATTTCATAAAACTCTGGCAAAATTTTGATGCACAAATTAAAAGATTGTTGAGTATTCTTAAAGAGACTTTTAGACTCGACAGGTAATATTCAGACACTGCTCTTTTTTAGTGAGCCTATAATTGTTATTGGCAAACTACCCTTAAAATTATATAAAAATTGAAACCAGTACCTTATGTTAAGTTCTGTAGTGGGAAAAAAACGACAAAAATTAAGAATTTTGCTTTCCTTCAATTTGATTAATTCAGAGCATGGGGCAAATAATGAATTTCTTCAATCTGAATATCAGAACTAAGTTGCTTGGGGTGGCAAAAACTCTCCCATAAGCCCACACCCCAAACCCTAAATGAAATGAACTTAATCCAAACCCAAGCTATTGCAACTGGTTGGATTTACCTTGGCCAATTTTGTATGTGCATTTTTTTCCTTTCCAAAAGTGGCTATACACAATCTCTTGATTGTTACTGAATGCCCCATTCCTAATGGCAGAAATCTTCTGTCTTTTCTAAAGAGATGCTTTGCCACTGTGTCCTGAAGCAGCCTCATGATTCCTGCACAGGCACCAGAATTGGACAGATTTTCTGCTACTGAGGCTCCCTAGGTAGGCAAATATACCCATCCCCTCATTTTTCAGTGACAGACGTCTTTGAGAGTGGTGGTGCTGAAAATCAAGGTACAATCATGTCAGACATTTTTATGTCATGTCAGACATTTTTAACATTGCTAATGAACTCATAGCATGGGAAATGCTTATTTCTATCTCCTGTCCAACTTCTTCCATTTACATTGTACCCATATGCAGGTCCATCAAGCATGGGGTACGAGCTAGGGAGAATGCTGTCCTATAATTTAAAGTCCGGATACAGTGGTGGAGTTTCAGAGTGATAGAATCACTCTGACGCATCACTCGTCAATGTCTTCCTGCTGTTCAGAGACTAAACATGCACAAAACCAGTAGGAGGTTGTTATGTTCCTGTTAGCAACTACTGTACGGAAAAAGAAAATCCTAACATGAATTGTGCAGTCTGTCAAACATCATACAACCCTGACAGCCCTCCCCTGTGTTAAATTCAAACATCTACAGCTGTGAGGTGAAGAAGCTGTAGTGGTAACTGCAGCTCAGGAGTCAAAAAGGTAGAACCCAGCACTACTCTCAACACAGCCACATGGCACAGATGTAATGTGTCGTAATATTCTCTCTTATATCATCCAATTCAATGTGTCTGGCATCATAGTTCTGTGAATTTTTCCCCTCACCTACATGTATTATTAGAAATCAGGCTGGAGATTTTTCATCTTTATACCCACATATGTGCCAGTGAAGAGCAATATTATTTCTGTGTCATCAAAAGGAGTTACTTCTCCTCTTGCAGAGTTTTTTCTAATTCTGTGCAGCATGGTCAGAAGAAGATACAAGAAGATGCCTTGGGTGATTTAGTCAAAAATGTTAAGCTCTTTTGTCTACTGCTCACAACATAAATCAAAACATCTTAAATTTGACAGAGCCTCCTGCCTGGTTGTGCTTAGTGTAGTCAACAATAACAGAAGCAGAGAACTTGAACTGGCAAGTGCAAAAAAGCACTATTTAATCTAACCTGGCTTGAGAGAAAGAAACTTTCTCTTGGTTCAGAAAAAGGCTGATAAGATTAAATTTCTAGGTAGCCAGGAAGGTTCTCTTATGCTACAGCCAAAGGCCACATGGGTTAGAATGTGCAAAGAGAGAATTGTACATAAAGAAAGAAATTGTATAGGTGACAGAGGAGTAAGAGAGATGTGCAGTACCTTGAAGGAGACAGAGCTAAGCTGAAATTTAATGCAGCTCAAGAACAGCACATTTAATTAACCATTCCTGAAGGTCTCTGTGTGCAGCAGGATGCAGAGATTTTCTGTTGATGCTAGTACAAAACATAAATGTTTTCTCTGTGCAGCATACAATGAGGACATACTCATTTTCATAAGCACAGCAGGGGTCTGAACTTACAATCTTCCCATGTAGGATTTGTGAGCTTAGATAATTGGCATTGCAAGGGAAGGTCATGAAAGTGCAATTACCCTGTATTTTACCTAGGGATTTAAGAGTCCTGTTAATTCCAAACTATAATATAATAATAATGCAAAATGCTCTTTAAAGACAACAGAGCTAGCAATTTTATTTTTCTTTTTGCTGGGGGAAGGCTTCAACAGACAACAGCTATGTGAATGTGGGACCATATTAACTACTTTCAAAACTTCTGTGTAAGCTGGGTTTGCTGTTCCAGTTAAGCTTATGAAAATGCTCTTTTGTATAGTAGTTTCTACTTCTAAGTTTTTTACAAACCATAAATATAACAGTAGATTTAATACCGTTGCCTAGTATTATTGTAAATTTCCAAAAAACTCATTTGGTTGCACAGTTGCTCCTGCCCAATGCAAAATGTGTACATGGCTATTAATACTGAAGGTACCAGGATAAAACTCCTTTGGGAACACAGGTATGTTATTAGGGATGGCTTCTAAATCCCTTCAAATGATAATCTAAAAGCATGCAGAAGAATGAACTAATAAGGAATTTAAGACACACAGCAAAGATCTGACTAAGATTTAGAGTGGAATGCTTTGAAACTCAGCTAACTTAATCCAATATATATTCTGTTTTCATTTTTGTACAGCAATAGACATATGCGAAAATGCTGGTGTTTATTTTCCTCTTAAGATTACACTTACTTGGAGTGGAGGGAAATACTATGACTAACATACAACATAGTGCAATCCAAACACTGTAAAATGTATTAAAAGAGCTTTATCTGAGTGTTTCATCCACTTGATTTCCTCAGTGGCTCCTATTTTGACTAAGAGATGTCTTGAGGTCCAGCCTTTCTTTGTAATGTGTATTCACGTTAAGGAAGGTACTCTGCTAAAAATGCAACCTTGCCAAAGGTAGTTAAAATCAGTGTCCCTTCAAATTCTGCTGAGAGATGGAAGAAATCTCTTTAAAAGTGGTGATAAGTTTCCCAGTACAGTCTGTTTAGCAATAAATGTTTTTTGGTCAATAGGGTTTATTTTGTTTGGGAATTTAAAGAACCTCAGTGGACTCTTAGCTTTCTTTTCTCACTACACTCTCACAATAGTTAAAAGCCAGTGGGATGTGGAGTCGTGACTGAATGGATTCATGACTGAATACTTTTGGAAACCTCACTCCAGAACATTGTTCAGAACATTGTTCAGAAGCTGAACAATGATAGTGGTGAATTCGTGAGGCCATCTATGACAGGCAGTTAGCCTGGAAAGACACTGTAAATTCACCTCTGATCTGTACCAGTAAAACCTTCTGTTAAACAGAGAAAGTCAAGACTCGTGCTTGTCTTCCTTCATTGCCTTCTCAGGACATTCAACTTGTGATGACTGCAAGAACAGACCTCTGACATGTCTACTGGCCTCAGGGCAGTGGAATGGCATGATAAGGCTGCCAGTCCTGTGTCTTTGATTGGCTTCCCCCTTTTCACCTCCTCAATTTCTGTTTAGAAGTTGCATGAGATTTTTTAAACAAGTGTCTAAATTAACTGGCACAAATCAGCTTGCCCAGTTGAACACTCAAGTGAAATACTTTATTTTTACATATCCAGGACATTTAAATGCTATTTGAAGAACTGGGTAGCACACAGACTGAGTAGTAAGGATGCACAATTTTCTTCATTTAGTTTACTGTTTACCAGCTAGCCCAGGCTGATGGTGACTGACACTCCTTGGTGCTTTGTGACAGTTTATGTTTATGCAACAGCATATCTTAAGTGAGTATCAGTATCAAAACAGTCAGTCAATATTGGCAGTAAGTGGTGGCTTTACTGCAAATCCTCCAAGCAGAAAGACTAAAACTAGGGGAATGCATTGAACTACTTAGCCTTTATCTCTAAAATACACAGCATGGCTTGAAGGCTGGGCCATGATGGCAGCCTGGAGTTTGGTGGTTGATAGCAGTAGCTGCATTCCAGAAGCTCATCCCTCCTGGCTGGGCTGTGTGGGGCTCAGTGGCCTTACCCAGAGCAGGGCAGGACTGAAACTGGGAGCAGGGCAGCATGCCCAGCTCTGCTGCCACACCAGCAGTAAGCAAGGACAACTTCATCAAAACAGGCAGCAACATTTATAAGGAAGAAGAGAAAAAATAAGACAGTTTCTTGTACCTGTACAGTAAAAGTGCAGATGGTAGTGACATTTAAGGGAAGACATGCATGAACTATGTCTTTTAAAACCTGATAGTCATTTGTAGATGTACACAGGTCTCTCAAAGCAGCTAAACCTTGAATCCTTAATACTACTTGTGATTAAACTGCTATACCAGGAAAAAGCTAGAAGGGGAGAAGATGCTTTTCTTAAGAAAGGGACTGGTGACCTTGGACAGATTATTAAGTAAGAATCAAGTAAAAAGATGCCTGGACAAAGGAAACCCCTAAAGCTTGTGACTATTGGAATTAATATGGTAAGACCTCAGGCAAAGACAGCAGAGGACAGTTAGTTCAGATTTAATAGGCAGTGTTTGCAGATGTACAATACATCTTGGAAAACACTGTATTACTTGTTCAGGTTTCTGAAAAATTTAGAAGTCAATAATAAAATACAAATTGATATAAAGACAGATAACATTAAAATGAAAGGCTGTAAGTCAGAGGAGCTGTTAGGTCAGTTTATAATCACAGAGATGCTCTCATTTTCTGTCATGTGTTTTGCTTGTACTGATGGTTTTTATGGCATTGGTTCCAAAGAGGATTGAAGAAACTAATGTTTGAGTAAAACAACATAGGATTTTTAAAACATTCCTTGAAATAATAAACAAATAAGTGATGCTGTGAGCAGCATGACTTTATCCTGTTGTACCATTGTGAAAGATATTTGTCTAAAAAAAACCCCATAAATGCTACAACAATGACGACAACGTGAATCGCAAGACAATTTGTGAATCTACCACATTTTTCTACCATAAATTGATTTAAGTATCTTTTGAACATACATATTCTTAACTACACAATAGAAGTTCCAATGTAGGACTATAATACAGTACAATATCACAGTATGATATCTTGTACAGATTGTGCTCAACAGGGTTTGAATTTGGGGTGAAATGAGAGGGGAGGAGAAGGGAAATTCCAGCATGTGTTACCAAGGGTACAGGCAAGTTATTTTGAGGAACTGCCTCAAATATCTTTGACACAGCAAACAAAACAAACAAACCCTAAAAAAGCTATTTTGCATTTGACAACGTTGTGGCTAAAGTTTCCACTTGTGCTATGTCCTGTGATTTGTTCAGGGGAAACATTTCTCTTCCAGACAACATTAGCAGGAAGATGTTCTTCCACTTTCATGGGAAAATGAGGTATTAGTTCTGGCTTATTAAACTATTTCAGCAAAGGGTTTCCTAGCATCCTAGAGATGTGAAAAGTCAAACATCTGCATACTTATGATCCCATCCTTATGCTAATGCCCTCCTTGTGCTACATCCCATCCTTATGCTAATGCCTAACTATTCCCTATACTATGCAAAATGTGTTGTAACCCAGGGCTTGACATAGTATCAATTGAATATTTTTTTCTGGTGTTCAGTCTCCACTTATTTCTTCTCTATGTTCTTGAACATAAAGTTGCCCCTCCTGGGTGAAGCCCCCTTGCCCAGCTCAACTCTCACATCATTAGCACATGCTCAGTGTAAAAACCTTCCTACCCTTAAAAGGTAATAATCTTGAACTGATGTAAACACCAAGTTCACCTAGAAATGCAAATGAAAATGTGCTCTGTTGATTGAATGAAAGCATAGGGAAAAGTGTGTTTGTCTGCCATGGGGAGAAGTGACAGGGCCAAAGCCAGGGAAAGAGCATCCCCAGCCTACTCCAACAGGACAGAAACACCAATGTGCACTTCCTGTCGACTTGTAAAAGTAAAACACAAATATGTCAATATGCTCATTATCAAAGTAATTGCTTTCTAGGGGAAATAATTCTTTTAAATGTTAATTTTGTGGGAAAAAATACATTAATATCCTTTGAGTCAAAACAGATGCAATTACTTTCTTGACCAACGAACCAAAAAACTGGTTCATCCTGTACGCCTATTTAAACTCTAATATACTTAGAAAGTTGGTTTTTATACTAGAAAATGGTTCCCAACCATTTCCTTGTGATCATTGTTTCTTCTTTTATTCAGTTGTCCTTTATTATCTGTGTCTGAAGAGAGATGAAATAGCAGCACTATAGATCTGACCCAAGACTTCTACTATTCTGGTGAATATCAGACAAACAAGGCTCTCAGAAATTTCAGTTTTGAAGAAAATTTCAATTTAAAAAAGAATTGAATTCAAATTGTTGCAGTATGAAAAGGCATAACTAATGTGTCTAAGAGCTGAAAGAGTTGCTCTGGCAGCCTTATTTGATGTTGATTGACTAATGCACAACCTGGAGCACAAAATTTATTTTACTAATTATTGAAAATGGTAACTAAATTGATAAGGTTTAAAGCATGTCAACATACTGCTCTCTTGTTTCAGAAAATTAAGTATTTGGAAGCTGAGATATCTTGAACAGAGCTTTATTGTGATTTCTTTTCTTTTTTTTTTTGAAGATCTAATTCTTTCATGGATTGACAGTCAGGAGGGACAGGCACATTTCATACCTCCTGGTATGAGGACTCCTGGATTAATACCAGCATTTCTATAAAGTTCCTGACTTGATTCTATTTCACTAAAATATTAAAAAGGGTTTTGCACTTCCTGCTTGTAGCTAGGCAGAACCAGGGGAGATTCAATGCTATTAGGGGGGACCAAAAGAGAAAGAGGGTCCTGCCCTTTTGGGCCCAGCTGAGGCCTGGGAATATCTGTTTGATCAGGTGAAGGAACTTGAAAAAAAGAGCAAGAAATTGATAGGTTATTCTCAGAGACACTACAGTCACAGAAATCTTGAATTTGCTTTGTAGTTAAGAGCCAGGTGGACCTAGAACCCTGTCAAGTAGCTAGTTGAGAGTGTGTTGAACAGGTAGGCTGGAAACTGGTCAGTGCCCATACCACAAGGAAGGATCCTCCTACTAAAAATTTGACAGTGAAAAGTAGGAGTGGTACTTTTTACTAGAGGTATGAAGCCCTGGAACCAGAAGGAAAACCTACTGATGAGGAGGACAGAGGTCGTGCTGGGATAGAAGAGCTGTCTAGGGCAAAACAATCTATACCCTGCACTGCAACCTCCTGTGTTAAGAGAAAAAGAAGAGTAGTTGTCACAGGTAACTCCCTCCTAAGGGGAGTGGAAGACCTGATATACTGACTGGACCCCACCCACAGGGAAGTCTGCTGCTATCCCCCAGGGATTCAGGTAAGGGCCATTACTAGAAAACTCTCTGGTCTAGTAAGGCCCTCTGATTATTATCCATCAATGGTTCTTCAAGTTGGTAATAATGAGATAACAAAGAGAAGTCCAAGGGCAATAAAAAAGGATTTCAGGGCCTTAGGACAATTAGTTGTAGGATCAGGAACACAGGTAGTGGTTTTTTTCAATCCTTTCAGTAGCAAGGAAAAATATTGATAGGAATAGGCAGATCCAACAAATCAACACATAGCTCTGAGGCTGGTGTCTTCAGAAAAACTTTGAGGTTTATGGCCATGGGATGATCTATTCAGCACCTGTCCTACCAACATCTGATGGGCTGCACCTTTCTCAGAGTGGAAAAAGAGCTCTGGCACAGCAGCTAGCATGGCTGATTAGAAAATACCCAGCTCACCAGTGATAATCAGTGGGATGGTGTGTCAAAATTTGAGGAAATGAACACTAATGGGCTACCTCAATCTGCTTCATGAGGTGTTTGCTACGAAGTACAACACCTGGAATGTTTCTCTACCAATACACTCAGCATAAGGAACAAACAAGAGGAGCTCAAAGCTTCAATTCAGTCTCAGAGATTTGATATCACTGACTTAAATGAAACCTGGTGGGATGAGTCCTGTGACTGGAGTGCCCTGTTGGGCAGCTACAGGCTCTTCAGGAGATGTACACAGGACAAAGGAGGCAGGGGTGTGACATCATATCTAATGGAAAGGCTGGAATGTACAAAGCTTACAGCTGGCAATGGTGCAATTGAGAGCCTCTGGGTAGGAAACAAAGACAAATGTGGATGCCATTGTGGGAATTTGCTACAGACCTCCTAGCCAGGATAATGAAGTTGATGGATTATGCTTTGAGGAACTAAGGCATGCCTCTAAATCAACTTCCCTTGTTCTTATGGGAGAGTTCAGTTTTACAGATGTTAACTGGGAACACCATACAGATGGCACAAACAGGGCCGGAAGATTCCTAAAACACCTGGATGACAACTTCATGATACAGGCTTGACTTAATTTGCTACTTGCCAACAGAGCAGATGTTGTGAATGATGATTGGCACCTGTCTTGGCCACAGTGACTATGAAGTGATCAAGTTAAAATCTATGCTGACAGGAGGAAAGTGCCAGCAAAACTTCAAATCTGGACACAAAGAGAGCAGACTTCAGACTTCTCAGGGAACAAGTGGAAAAGTGCCCCAGGAAAAATCTTTTGAAGATGCTGGGGTCCATCAGGGTTTGTCACTTTCTTTCTAAGCACCACCTCCTAAGGGTACTGGAACAGACAATTCCTAAATGTCTGAAGTCAAGCAAATGAAGCAGGAGGCTGGCTTGGCTAAGTAGAATCTTGGAGGTAAAGCAAGAAAGGAAGATGTATGCCCAGTGGAAGCAGTGTCAGGGTGACTTGGGAAGAATACAGAGATGCTGCTTGCCACTGTAGGGAGAAAATTCATGTGGCAAAAGCTCAACCAGAATTGAAACTGGCCAAAAATGTGGGGAACAATAAAAATATGTCTTTTTGAATAATGACAAAAGGCAGGGCAGAAATAACATTGGCCTGTTACAGGGTGAGGATGGTACCCTCACAGAGACCAGGCAGAGGAATTTAATGCATTCTGTGCCCTCATCTTCAACACAAATGCTGAACTAAGGGGAACCCAGGGCCCTGAGCAGGAGAAACATGATTGTGAGAATGATAAACTCCCAGGTGACCCCTGAAGTTTTGAGGGATCTGCTGTTCCAGCTGCATCCCTGTTAGCCTACGGCACTTAATGGTATTCAACTGAGAATACTTATGGAGCTGCCTGATGTTGTCATGAGGCCTCTCTTGATTGATTTTAGTGATCTTGGGAATATGGAAAGGTCCCAACTGCCTAGAAACTAAAAGACTAAAAATGGCAAGGAAGATGACCCTGGAAACCACAGGCCCATTAGTCTCATTTCAGTGCCTGGCAAGGTTATGCAGAAGATTCTGGAAGGTACTGAAAAACACCTGGAAGACAATGTAGTAACTGATCACAGCCAGCACAACTTCATGAGAGGAAATTCCTGCTTATCAAACCCGATTTTCTTTTATGACAGGTGACCCACCTAGTTAATCAGGGGAAGCCAGTTGATGTCATCTTTTTGGATGTCAGTAAGTCTTTTGATACTGCATCTCACAGGATCCTCCTGGAAAAAATGTCCAGCACACAGCTGGATAAAGAGATCGCATGATGGGACAGCAGCTGGTTCATGGGTCAGGCACAAGGGGTTACAGTGAATGGGGTGCCATCAGAGTGGTGATCTGTCACTAGGAGGGCTCCATGGGGCTCTACCTTAGGCTCTGTGCTCTTCAGCATCTTCAGAAATGATTTGGTGCAGGACTGGGAGGGATACAAAACCAATCTACAGATGACAAAAGACTGAGAGGAGCTGCTGACTCTCTTGAGGGCAGGGAGGCCCTGCAGAGAGCCCTTGAAAATTAGAGGGCTGGGCAATCATCAACCATATGAAATTCAACAGGAGAAAGTGCCAGATTCTGCACCTGGGAAGGAGCAACCCTGGATGTACAGACAGACTGGGGAATGAGAGGCTGGACAGCAGTGACATGGAAAGGGGCCCTGGGGGTCCTGGCTGACGGCAAGTTGAACATGGGGCAGCAGTGCAGGCCTGCCTCCTGGCAGCCAGGAGGGCCACCCGTGTCCTGGGGGCTTCACGGACAGCATTGCCAGCTGGGCAAGGGAGGGGATTGTCCTGCTCTGCTCTGCTCTGGGGCAGCCTCACCTCGAGTGCTGGGGGCAGCTCTGGGTGCTACAGCATAAGAAGGACGGTACTGGAGAGTGTCCAGCAAGGACATGGAGGCGGTGAAGGGCCTTGAGGGGAAGCCGTATGAGGAGAGGCTGAGGTGACCTGGTCTGTTCAGCCTGGAGGAGACTGAGGGGAGATCTCACTGCTGTCTGCAACTTCCTCATGAGGGGAAGAGGAGGGGCAGACATCGATCTCTTCTCTTTGGTGAACAGTAACAGGACCCGAAGGAATCACCTGAAGTTGTGCCAGGGAGGGTTTAGGCTGGATATTAGAAAAAGGTTCTTCACCTGGTGGCTGGGTACTAGAACAGGCTCCCCAGGGAAGTGGTCATAGCACCAGCCTGACAGAGTTCAAGAAACATTTGAAAAAATGCACTCAGGCACATGGTGTGATTCTTGGGGCATCCTGTGCAGGGCCAGGAGCTGGAGTCTGTGATCCTTGTGCTGCTTCAGAGACATGATTTGATTTTCTGGATGCTGAATGACAAGAGAACGACGCTAGCAAAAATTGATGCATTCTGAGGCAATTTGCTCTGGAGACTGCTATGAGATCATCAAAAATGCTGAATGTTATGTCTGGAGATCTAGGCTGGAGGGGATAAAACCCACCTGATTTACTGGAAAACCTAACAGAAGAGTAATGCATGGCAGAATAGAGAAAGTAGATGAAGCGTATAAGGATGTTATCTTGTCATGTCAATCTCATATTTGTTTTATTTATTTTTCAATCCCAAAGAGACTTGTTGTCTCAGCTCTTCCCTGTGACACAACATGACCTCCCTGGAGGTCACAACATTTGGCCTGTGGAACGACAAGGACAGTAAGAGGACACGGATTTCCAAATGCAGTGTCACTTTCTCATCCCAGGAAATCCCCCAACAATGGAGAAAAAAGACAATATTTTTTACTTCCTCCTGATCCCAGGAGTGCAAAAACACTGCCTGGGACTTTGGGAAATCACCCAGCAGTTGCAAAACTGACCTTGGGGTTTCCCTACCTTCAAGATCTTTTTTTTCTAGCTGGAGTCTGGGGTGCTGCAGGGAGGCTTTCAGGCCCAGAGGGTTGGTGTGGGTTGCACACAGTGTGGCTGCCAGATACAGGTTATCAGGGCTGTTAGGGACAGTGTGAAAAACAATCTTCTTGGCTTTCAAACTGAAATCCTTTGCCTTCTTTCCATTCTTTCTCTTGCTCATCATATGCTGCCTACAGCTGAGGCACCATGTTTTGCTCTTTTTCAAGTAATAGTATTGAGATACTATTTTGGGGTTTAGAAAAAAAGAATGTGATTCAGAAAAAACATGACTATGAAACAAAGTAAAGAAAAGCAATATCTGTGTAGCAGCAATTGGCTCATAGGCAAGTCAGAGGTAATTAAAAAATAATAATAATTAGAATTCATGAAAAATGTGTGCTACTGTAGAAGGGAATGGAGAAAAATGTAGAAGGCTTGTCCTCACTTCAAGAAAATGGAGCTCACGAGGCATCATCTGACAAGCAATGGCTGGTCCTGCTACTGGCATGGCCAGGGCTGAGGAAGATGTGTGAGCTGTGGGAGGATGCCAGTGCCAGCAGCCAGGGTTAGAACTAACTTTCTCCAGCCAGAGTGAGGTGGAAAACACAGGTGAGGCACTAAATTCAGCTGGAGTGTTGTCATGCAACAAACTCCTCACATCTCAAGCAGCAGCATCCACTTGGCAGCATCCTGCTGATGCTGCTTCTCACCCTCCCAGGTCCTTTGAATATTGTTTGGAGGCTGGTTGTATGTGGCAGGGTCAGAACTGAGATTTCCAGGATATAGTAGCATATTCACACCAGCAGACAGACTGAGTGCCAAAGGTATCCAGCAGTGTTGCAATGGGTGAAGCAGAATGGTGGCAATGGGCACTTGTGTTGCCCCTCAGGTAAATCAAAGTGAGAAGATGCAGGGCTGTACATGCTCCCATTCTGTCAGTACCAGAGGAGCTTCAAGTTTAATTGCTGCCTTTATAGATCAGAGCAGCATTGGCTTGAACAGCTTGTCCTTTTGGTCTGTTTTAAGAGGATCAACATATATAACTGCTTCCTCCCACATCACAGCCATCATCACTCACACTGCATTAAAAATGGCTCCCTATTTAGCTGCATTACTCAGAGGGAGGATCTGCAGCCTTGTCTTGGGTGAGGATTGAGCTGAGACACCAGAATAGCAAGCTATAGCAACAGAATAGCATTGAAAACCTGCCACAGGATCCTACTGTGACCAGGGTGAAGGAAAAGCCATGACTTTGAAATAGGGGATGAGACGATCACAGTTGTAGTAAGAGAAGCAGAAGTTAATTTTTTGCCTCCCCTACTGTCCCATGGCACAATCACAAGCAGGAGACAAAACTCTGCTCTCTGCTCTGGCTAACTAGATAATTTGTTCTGGTAGGTGTCACAAGGGAGTCCTAGTATGGTAAGTTTGAAACAATTATTAAAAGAATAATAACTAACTAAATATACATAATTAATTAAAAAGAAGTGTTGGGCTTTTGATGTACTGCAGTGCAGGGAAGCCTAGGCTAGGCTCTGCTAGTGATTACCCTCATATTGGCTTTGCAATGAAAAAGAAACCAGAAGTATTAAAGACCTGCTATATACTGAGGTCTCCACTTCAGAAGTGACAGATTCCCACCTTGTTGGTCAGTAATTCATAGAGTGAGCCCTTCCTTTCCTGAGTCTTGTGCAACCCCACAGTATCCACCTCTCCATTAGTCACACAGGCCTCTTCATGAAACAGTGTATTACAAGAAATGAAGGTAGGACTTGCAAAGGCTGAGATGAAATCAGATGAGTGTCACCACACTTCTGACACCAGATTTGGGTGCATCTTCCACAGAGGATGCAGCTCCTGGCTGCCAGGCTGGACTTGGACAGGACCAGGCTTCTCCTTGCTGAAGATTTGAGAATGACATCAAGCAATGCCTGGCACTTATACAGGTCTCTATCAATGTAGGAAGCTCCTTTACCCATTCTGCCCCACAAATGAGCCTTGCAGAAAATGAGCTGCTTCCTGTCCTTTAGAAGGTGCAGGCAGATAGCTGATACTCCTGTGGGAATGTTACTAGGTGTTCTATGTGAAGAGAGTTTGTGCTACTATCTTCCTCCTAAAGCTGGCTACCCCTTTATGTACAAGCAGTCCTTTCACATAATTTTCTCCTGTGGCAGAGTTTTCCACATCTTCTCCAAATATATGTGGGCCTGGCATCTGAATATAGCTGACTGCCTCATTTTGTAGTGAACTGCTGCAATTCCTGTATATCTGGGGAATATATTCCTGTATGTCTGTATGCTGGAGCTCTCCACCAACCACTTTGTTTGGGTAAAGGAGGCTGAAGTGGCTGTTCTGTCATCATAAAATTCTGATCTCCTACAGCATCCTTCATATTAATCATGTAGAATATGAGTTTATGGCCCAAATTAAAAGTCTTCCACCTTCCTTTTCCTCACGTTACAGCTGACAAGTAGGTGAAAGTTCACAAACATCTCCCTTAACCATTCCATCTGACCATGCTGTTTGTCAGCAGCTGGCAGGGCTTGGTAAGCGGGGAGGCTGAAGGCTGCGGCCGGTGGCAGACTGTGGCCGGGGCCGTGGCGTCTCGCATGCCTGCCCTTACCCTGCGGAATGCCGCAAGCCAGACCATGTCACTGCGGGCTCGTGGCCTGCTGCAGGCACAAAGCAGGTGCGTGGGATGCCTTGCGGTCCGCTGGTGAGCACGCCACATGCCACAGCCCTGGCTGCCCGCCCGTGGTGCTCCCCCCGGCTGCGGCCTCCCCGCGCCAGCCCACAGCATGTGAGGGGCACGAAACTGTGCGGAGCTGTAAGGAAACTTGTCAGGGAGGCACAGCTTCAGCCTTTTGCTGTGTTATATTTTCCAATCCGTATCCAACTTGACCACAGAATCACAGAATAGTCTGGTTGGAAGGGACCTTACAGATCATATAGTTCCAACGCCCTCACCATGAGAAAGGACACCTCCCATTAGGCTGCACACTTACTTTCTGAATTTTGATATGGAATTAAAACCTTATAGCAATAATCTTATAATGTACTGTAATAAATTCTGACACTTTTCAGTCTTTGTGATTCTATATTGTGAGACCAAACTGAAATTTCACTGGTAGGAAAAATGTTGGGAGACAAAAATATGCTGCAAAAAGACCAAAGCAACACATAGAGAGAGAAATTAGTAAAATTATGCAAACACGGATGAAAAAAGGCTTCAATCAGAAATTGTGGCTTTGGACTTTGTTACTTCAAGTTTGGAACCAACAATATGGAGATTCCACAGTGGTTAGGTGAGAATGAAATAGGGAGATATTAAAAGGTGCAGTGAAACAAAACTGTGATTATTTTTTTTTAGTACTGCATTTTCCCCTCATTCCTTGAAATAGTCATTGAATAAACTTTGGCTTGGCAGAAAATCCAGGGCTCTTTAAAGACTCCTAACATAATCTGATATATAGCTCTATATTGTCTGTTTTTAAAAGGGATTTTCCTAAGAAGCATCTTGTCAAAGTTAGAGTCAAGAGGACAATTCACAGTGAATAATTTATTCAGCATATTTTGTCATGTTTCCTACTCCCAGATTGTCCAGGAGGCAATAGAGATTCCTTTGAATATGTTTGAGTTTACTCACAAAAAGCTTTAAGGGAATTATTTTTAGATCAGATTCATGACTGAATATGATACCTGCTACTTGATCTCTGTTGGTCAGTTATTATTATAGTCAGGCAACTATTCACAGTTGAACTAGACACAACTTATTTAAAAAATGCAGTCTCATTTCTGCTTGCAAGTTATCCCCAGTGAAATCAGGTTTTTGTGGGACTGTTTATGTTTCACAACATACGACCTGGTAATATGATATATATTTGGTATTCATGTCTTCTCATCTGAGCAGTGCTGTGCTGTAGCAGCTTCCTGGGCAGATGATGAAAATCACATATAGTCTGTTTAAATTCATGAGTTATCAGCCAGTGTTCATAAATGTCCAATTAATCTGCAATTCAGACAACAAACAGAAGGCCACTTTGGTGCTAATGCTCCTGCAAACGTTTACTGACCGCTTTTCATTAACATCTTGTGAACAACCCTTTGAATATGATTCATTTATTGACACCATTGACATGAAAGGAGGGTTGATAACAACGGGTGAATCAAAAGGTTTTGCACACAAATGCCTCTGGTCTTTACTGGGCCATGCCATTTTGATATAATATGTAGCTGTGGCTGCCCATATAGAGTGAGATTTTGCTCCTATTCCCTGGCCAGTCAGTAGGGGCTTTATCTTATTTGGGAAGTTGCAGAGGAAGGTTTCTACCTGCAGACATTGCAGTCCTCCCCAGCTCTACTCCAGGACCTTCTTGTGCCAAGTTAAAGCCTCTCATGGGATCCTTAATCCCTACTCATTACCTGAGGATCAGGCACTATGCTGGGAGAAGATCAATGTGAGTTTTGAGAAGATCAATGTCAACTCTGTTGCCTTCAGGTGAATCTGTGGCCTCAAGTGAGGATGGTGAAAGCTTTTTTTTCTCCTCGCTCTCAGCTTTTCTGCTATTCTCATTTGTCCAAGTCATTACAGAAGTACATATCTTCCCTGAAATACCTTTTACTATAGTTCTGAAAAATGATGGAACACATTTGGAAAAAAACCCTCTGCTTACTCTACAGAGTAAGCAGCAAAATCTGGCAGGAATAGATGTTCCAGTCAGGCAGTGCTCAGTACATCAAGAACAGAGTTCTGTGTTGAAAGTGGATGCTTGTAAAGAAAAGGCAGACTCATAGAAATATAAAGGTGCTGCATACTTTGTACTGTATGTCAGCTCTCTTCAGATGCTGCATGTGGTCTCTAGGAGACTCAAAGCTTTCAGCCTCAGGTGATGCTGCAACTGCAGCTGGTGTTATTTTGCCTATGTGCAGAGAAGCCGTGGATGGCCCCACCTGACATGGCATTGCTGGTATTTCCAGAGAGGCTTCTCATGCTACTTATCCACATGGCCAGTCTTGACCCAGTGATTTGGGTGGCTACAGTCAATTCCCTTTTGCTGAAGAGAAACAGGTAGCTTATCCTACCATGGGAAAGCAGAGAAAAATGCTTGCTGGCAGTGATTTAGGAGGGAAGTTGACCAAGTGTCATCAATTATGGAAGTTTTGATTTCAGAAGTATATTGAGAGGTTGTATCTGCCAAATCCTCATGAAAACGAGTCTATGCTATTACTTGCAATGGAGCAGTACCCAAGGGTGTGTTCACACCACATATCTTCATCAGTAGATGAGACAGGATGGGTGGTTGTGGCCAGTGTATCCACCCACAGCATCACCACCTGAGCTTTTAAAACAGATGAACAAATATAAATATGTTCAAGGAAAACATATTTGTCTTTGCCTATGTCTTCTATTTAGAAGACTCAGAAACTCAGTTGCTCAGTCAAACGATGTAAATGAGACAATGCCTCATCTTTATGACCTGGTCCTGAGCTTCCCCTGGGACTGCCAAGGGACAGGGGCTGAGGGATGTCCATTAGTGGTCCTGGCTTATCACCTACTGTAATCGCACCTAGGCATTATAATGAAAGTCTTGAATTCAGCGGAATCTTTGTCGAAATATGAATTAGTAGTTCTGACCGAATTCTGACCTGTGCTAACTTTTGTTGCAATGTCCCCTGTGTCCTTCTGCCCTGGTCTCCAAGGCACAGAGCAATGAGCTGGAGTTGTGGGCTGAGAGATGGAGTCAGGCAGTCAGTTCCCCATGTGCTGGTTCCCAAGCCAGTCCCTCCAGCTTGTGAGTACCCTGTTTGTCCCAAACTTCTCCAAGCTACTGCAATACCCAAATTATTCACTGGAACACTTTGCCTTGAGGGAACCGCAAGATCTATTTCTTTAATGATTTTAATGGTCAGAATAGTACCAGGTCAAACCATTTAATTGTGTATTTAATTAGTCATCTGTATGCATGAAACTTAAAGGTGTTCAGCTGTGCTATTTTACAGGGATTAACTAAGTGGCAGTAAATAATCTATGTCAGCAATAAAAGTATTTATAGCAGTACTTTTTTTTTTTTTTTTTTTTTTTTTTTTTTTTTTTTTTACTGTTATTGCTGCATTGTTTGTACTGGTAGACGTCTGTATAAGAATAGTTCTGCTCAAAGAGTGGGAGAAACACAGTTTGAGATTTTTGTTTGACATCACCTAAAAACAACCATGGGCAACCCAGAAGAAGCTGAAATGTGAAGTTCATAGCCAGAAGACCCAAAAAACTATTGCCAGCTGCAGGCTTGCTGTGTAACAGTAAATAAACATACAAGCAACTTGGCCCTGTGGAAACTCATAATTTAAAGAAGAGCAGGACAAGAAAAATGATCTGAACTTCTAGCTAGTAGTGCTCTGTTTTGAATAAATCTTAAGAGTATTTGGCTGCTAGTGGTTCACAAGTTTGTGCTGGCAAAATATTTCCTGGAGTCAGTGAAGTCAGCTACCCAGTCTTGCTTGTTCTGTGAACAAACAAACTGTTTTCTATGTAAGTGCCATTGAAATGCTGCACAGAATTATGGGATCATGATCTGCATAGATAAATTTGTATTTTAAAGCAGGGAAATTTTTTTGCACCTACCTCACATGTGTAGTCCCTCCTAAACAGTACCAATGTGCTCGTTATTTTTTTTGCCCCAATGTTTTCCATGCTGAATTTCACAATCTTTCAGGAGAACACTGGCAGTTTGTTTGGAGCATTGACCTGTAAAACAGAGGAAAACAGATATTGTTAAAAGTCTTGGCTTCCTTTTCAGGGATCATGTGGCAGAGCCAGGTAACTTTTGAAGTGGTGCACAGGGAGTGGCATGAACAGTAAATGCTGCAATAACAGCACAACTGACCTGAGTGTGTAAGCCTCTTTGCACTACTTGGCATGTTTAGCCCAATAAATAACATCACGAGACGTCCATTCCCATCATGTTGTTTTTCCCGCATGACCCAGCTGGGCAGCCAAAGGCCCTCCATATGTATTGCTTACTCTTGGAGAAAACAGGCAGTGGAGTCAGGTGTTGCTGAATGTCTGCTGTTTATCACAATCCTGCTGCCCTCAGCTCAGGTGGAAGCAAACAGGATCAGACTTCCTTTTCATTCACAACTTTCAAGCAGTTCTTGCCCTTTAAACTTCTCCTTTGTCTTTTAGTCAGATCTAGTGCTTGCTTGCTGCTTTCTCGCTTGTTTTTCTGCTATTCCTGCTACAGACACCCAGACACATGTATACCACTATCTATAAGCACATAATGTAGCCCAAAGCAAGGTAGTTTAGCTTCTGTTCAGGTGTAGCTTCCCAGGTGCCCTTCACAGATGCTGTGCCTCTGGGAGGTGCCCGTGGGGAATGAGGGCTGTGGACAGGGTGAAGGTCTGCACAGAGGTGCTGAAAATCACTTCTGTGTTCTTTAGCTGCTGAGAGCTTACAATGACTGCCTGCTCTGGCAGGAGGAAAGGGACCTGGACCTGTGCTGATGTGGGAAACCAATGTATCCAAATCTTGCACAGGCCTGATGAGAAGCTAAACAGGGAGATTGTTTCTGCCCTTCAGTTATAAACTCTCCAAAAAAATTTCAGCTATAGGTAGGATAGAACACTTGATAAATTCAAGTCATGTTCAGCAAACAGTTCTATTCAAATGTATAATCCTGACTATGGAGAGAGAATTTTTGAAAGTATGATTTTTTTATTCTTTATTTAAAGAAAGGTAAACAGTCATTCAGGAGTTTCAGGCATTCCAAACCATTTTGAAGCAAAAACATGTTTGTTGAACAAACCATTTCTTTGTCCTGAAATAAATGAAAACATTAATTGGAGCACAAATCACTTCCCAGGAGCACCTCAGGAAGGTGGGCATCTGCCTGTGAGTGACACCCTCTTCCTTGCTCTTCTGCTCTTCATCTTCCTTTCTGGCTCTGTTATCACAATTTTTCCGCTTCTTCTCCATTGAACCATTTTCCCTTGTGTTTGCTCTTCCTCCCTGTTAAAAATTAATCAGCTGAATAAATATGCTATTTTTCCAATAGGAAGGCTGCCCTTTCCCTCCCCATTCTGTAGTCACCTGGCTTAGCCTCTGTCTCAGAGGGTCTCTCTGGTTGTGGGAGGGAGGACTTGGGGGCACATAGCTATTGGCCGGGAGGAACACACTGGCCTTTACTTCACTGTTGCGAGCCATCTGGGATAGGAAAATGCTCTTCGACAGATTCATGGACATACTGCTCCACTGGAGGCTCCTAGACACAGATTCAGACACCTGCTGTATCAGTTTTTCCCTGACCAGACAGACGATCTTCTTTTGGATTTGTCAGTCCCTTTCCTCCACTCAATGCTGAGTGAGCTCTTTTGTCCTTTTGCACAACTGTACAGGATCAAACCAGAAAGGATAAGAGTTTTCCACTTCCCCCAAAGCCCTTGGAAGCCCTTGCTGGCTTTCTCTGTGCTTGCTTGCTGCCAGCCCCTGCAGGAGGTCTGTTTGCTCTTCCTGAGACTGCAATTACCAGCACTCCCCTTGGCAGCTCTCCTGCCCTGTTACATTCCTTTTTGTTATGCTAATAGTCTTATAACCAACTCCAGCTTCTGAGACTGTAATACACCCCTTTTGATTCTCTAATCTACTTCTCTCCATGCATTACAGCACAGAGCAGTTTGCCAAGGTCCTGGCAGAACGTGTTTAGCTGACTGATTCCGGTTGTTGCTATTAGATCCTGGCATGCTTCTGAGATTTGTCACTTCCACACAAATCACACTCCTAATCCTGGGGTTTAGCAAAGTTTGGATGGATTTGGATTCTACTACATCATTTTTTAGGGGAGATGATAATGCTCTTTGATAAAATCTCTGGATGGAAAGTCTCCGTGCTAAGTATGAGCATAGGAAAAATCTACTTTCAGTCCAACATTTTATCTTTTTTTTTAGTTTAAGTGTGGGTGCTCATGTCAAGATGGCAGTGTGAGCATATTAGGGCTCTGAACTTGTTCTCAATACCTTGTGGAGGGCTGATGTGATTTATGGTTGCCGTAGTGCCATGTACAAACATGGACTTAAGTTAGATCCTTCATTCTGCAATATGTCCCTCACAGAGCTAATCGCTCAAATTACATTCCCAGGGAGCTGTGCTTCCTGGTGAAAACCTTTTGAAGCATTCAAGTCTTATGGGACTGTCTCTCCTCAGAACAAAATTAGCATTTTCATAAGTCTTGGACAAGACTATATGACAAATAATATTGTAAGCTGATTTTATAGCCATATTTCTCTCTCATTGTGAAGACGTCCTCTGGAGTACCAGTCTTTAGCACCTGTATTACTGTACTGTTTCATGACTGATTCTTTTTTTTTTTATTTATTTTGTTTTTTCTCTCACTGATGCAGGAGGACTGCTTGGACTTTAAAATCACGTATCAGCCAGCTGGCTCTATGAAGTTTGGACTACAATATTATGTGATGATAGCTGATGGGGCTATGGTTTGATCCTCAATGAGAAACCATTTTGGGGATGGAGAAGGAAAAGACTGCTGTGGAGCATCTAACTTTGAAAGCACAGACACCAACAAAAATTCATACATACATACAAACAAACATACATATGTATGTTAATGTATATGTGTGTGTGTGTATATTTATATAAAATTACTTTTTCATGTCAGAAGAGGGTCAGGTCTGTGGTGGCTGGTATAAACAGCTGCACACCAGAGCAGCTGGTGAACACATGTGAACATGTGGGAGGGAGGTAGCATGAGCAAGGATGAAATAGCATGGCTGGCATGGGATTTCTTCTTTGAGAGAGACTGCTGCTGCCTCTGTACAGCTTCTCTGGCTTTCCCTAGGGTTAAGTTGCTTGTTTAACCTGTCTCACAGTAAATAAGACTAGGAAGAGCTTCATACAAGCTTTAACTTCACACAAAACGTGACACCCTTCCATGTGCCAGGGTTGAGCAGATAAACAGACAAAGCTGAAGAGCCCTTCCACAAAGCAGCTCTTTCCAGATACTTCTCAGGATGTGAGCACCAATGTTGAGCTTATCCAGCTCTCAAGGGGACATGATATTTTTGACTGTAGGAAATGCTTTTTGTTTCTGTCTAAAAGAAGAATATGGGCAATGCTGCCTTCTGAAAACTGCAGTAAGAAGCTGCTTTCAATGCCTTCCCCACTTTTCTTATTGCTCCCCAGTTAAATTTCACATGGATTTCATTTATTGTGCTTAATGGCTTAGCAATAAATTATTACTGCAAAGGAATTAACTGCATGTCATGTTTGGAAATCTGTATTGTTTTGTTGCTGTGTTGATCCTAGCATACCTCTCAGAAGGCAGCTGATCCCTGCTCCTGTCGTTAACATCCAGGAGGTCTGCTTTCTGCCAGCTGCTACAGCACTTCATTCAACCAGGGGAGCAAAATGGAGCCTGACAGACTATTGGCAGGACATGGCTTTCTTAGAGGTCAACTTGCCCCCACAATTTAATGGAGACACAGCAATTAAAATTTTTTAATAATAAAAAAGATCACCACAAAAAAGGAGCCAGCAAAAATGGTAGTAAAAGGCCCCAATACATGATCAGAAGTAATTAAGGTGGTTACTGTGCCCCAGGCTTCAGTAACCCCCGAAGAAGTATTTAAGTTTTAGTGTAATGAGGCAGGGAGTAAGTTAAGTTTTGAGAAGAACTCATTTGAGCAGTGGAGAGCCTTTTGCCAGAGTAGTCCTGCCACACCAGGCAAGTCAGATGTCCAAAACTGCAGGGCCCTGCCTGGCCCTCAGTGCTTCCAGTGCTTCTTACTTTTACAGGGATGAAACTGGGACCATGCACAAGGTGTTGACATTCCAGCTTCTTCCTGCCCTCCTCCATGGGCCCCTGGCTCTTCACAGCCCTGCTTTGTTTCTCTGACAGTGAAATTCTCTGTGGCAATTGTTCTCCTGATTTGTGCATGGAATCAATTCCTTCAGAGGACAAGAACAAGGTGTCCATGTGCATGTGATGGGCACCATCACCATGCTCATTGTTAGACCACTGCCAGTTGCTGTTCAGCTGTTGTTACACCACGCCAAAGTCAGGCTATGCTGCAGGTGGGGCTTAGGTTTGTAGCAGTGCTCTCCTTTTGAAAAGAAAAGCATTAGCAATTCCAAAATTTTAAATCATGATAGTTGCAGTGGGCAGGGGAATTCTGAAACTCAGAATATTCAGAAAGGTAACAGCACCAGGGAAAGGTAAGCCATGCTTCGCTTGGGATCCTGACCTCTGCTTGGCCTGCTGTAAAGCAGCCCTGACCATGAGTTACTTCCAGCACAAATGAGGGGTGATTAGAACAGTTAAAAGCCCCCTCTTGTAGTTTTTTTAAAACTCTCTTGGAGGCTGGGTGGTGGGAGAGAGTGGAGAGGGAGGAACCCTGCACCAAGAACCTTGCAGTGCAAGGACTTAGAGAATAGAGGTTCATTGCATTTCTCTCTCAGGAAAAATGCACAGTCATAATCACATAAAATTCTGCACTTTAGACACTTCATTTGCAATAGAGCATCTCTTCAAGGAAGACAAAAATTGAGAATATGGCATAAGCCATGATGACCTCCTGAGCCATTATAACTAAGGAATAGACCTAATTCCGTTCTGGGATAAATCATGAATTGATCTTCTATTTACATCCTCTTTTTAAAAACAGCAGTGTGGTTGTGAAATGACAGCCATGAAATGACTGTCTCATGGATGGTAATTGTGTTGCTGTTTCTGCATTTCATTTGTCCCTTCCCAGCCCCCTGCCCTGTGCCTTGGATGCCAACACAGAGCAGCCAGCACTGTGTCCTGCCCTGTGGCTGCAGCCACCTGTGGTTTGGAGCAGCTCTAATCATCAAGTGGTTAGATTGAACTGGGGAGACACACTGTGTGGGAAGGAGCTTGAGGATGTGGCAGCTTTCCATGCTTGAGAGTGTCAATTTGCTGCAGGGGTGGCGAGCAACGCCGTGTCCCCAGTGCAGCAGGAAAGCTTCCGGTGCATGCTCCGACTGTGGTGGCGACGAGGCGATGGTGTGACTGAATTTGCAGTGAGCCCTCTGAGCTCAGGTGCATGCCAGCACTGTTGGCCAGCATGACTCGCCTGGCATTCCTTGCAGGCTCTGCACTCACAGGGGGCTTCTGGAAACCATCCAAGCAACTCCTGTTCCTGCAACCAGGGTCAGCGCTAACTGGGCCTGGCTTTTTGAAGCCCTGTGTTATGTGTCCATAAACCGAGGTGGCAGTCAGCTGCAACACAGAGCATGGCTTAATTGGCAAGGAATACCTTCTCATCAGAGCATGAGGGCTGTGTGCCCTTCCTCCTGAGCCCCCTTGCAGCAGGTAGGCCAAGGGAAGGCACTCTGTCCAGGCACGAGGGCTGGCCAGCTCAGAGCGAGGACAGCCCTTCCTTTCCTTTTGGCTGTAGGACATTATGGGCACAGATGCTATGTGAGCACCCAAACAGAGGCACCAAACAGGATTGCATTGCCCAACACATCCTCCAAGTGCAGAGGAAGCCCCAGATAAGCCAGACACAGAGTGGAGACCCAGAGAAGGATGCAGCTGGAGGCACGACAGGGACTGGCAGGAGTGCTGGGGCGGCACTGCCAGTCTGTGCAGCTGCAGGAGCTGCAGAGTGGGGCCAAAGAGCTCCGTTTTCTCTTTAGCCTCACAAAGGAAAGCTTCAGTAAAGATTTAAAGAATAAATTAGCTTTGGGTATAAGTTCTTACCAGTCTGAATGGGGCTTTGAGCAGTGTCGTCTAGTGGCAGATGTCCCTGCCAATGGCAATGGTTGGAACTCGATGATCTTTAATGTCCTTTCAAATGCAAAACTTTCTGGTTTTCAGTTTATGGGGTGTTCCTGCCAAGATCAAGTGCAGCAGGTCAGAAAACATGGGAAGGCCTGTTTGTTTGAACCCTTGCAAGGCAGACAATTAAGTCAAAGATCACTGACACCTCAGAGGTGAATGTACCTGTGCTGAATAGGCATTGACGGGACTTGGAAGAAGGATAAAACTCTATTCCCTCCTAAACTGCTCTCCCAGGATTATGCAATGGGAAGTACATTAATGCTTACAGGTACAAGCTTCCTGCTGCCAGTGCCAACTCTTCCTGAATGTCACAGGCTTCCTTATAACCCTTCAAAGTGACATTAAAGGGGGCCTGAGAGAATGACTCAGACCAAAAAATGCAGGTTTTTTTCAAGCACTCTTTTTACTGGCAATACACTATTTGAATGGCTAACAGCATCTACCAAACAGGAGTCTGTGTAAAAGTGCGTAAGAAAGCTTGGTTTTTATCCTCTGCATTGCAAGTGATTACATGGGCAATATTACAAACCAAGAGCAAAGACCCAGTCACACCAGAACTTCAACATGGGAGCAAAATTTTGGCTTTGCTACAGTCAAGTCATGCACTGACCATCCTGAGGTGGGAATTTTTTGCAAGTCTCTAATGAATAAGTGGGACAAATGCAGTTTTCAGCCTTTACTCAGACTAACATTAGTCATTTAAAGATTCCAGTTACTTCTCTGGAGCACTTTTAGATGGAACTCAGACAAATAAAGTGCTGATGTAGCCAACTAATGAAGTACAGTCTTAATTTTACTTGTGGGTTAAAATCAGTGCAATCATTAACCAGTTTGAAGTGCTTTGCTGAGTTAGGATCTAAGACTTTGTAAGAAGATGAATGCAGATTGAATTCCAATAGCGTTTTGCGTAAACTTGATAAGGCTTGGAAAAGTAGTTTTTTCTAGTTGACATAAGTGTCCACAGTCTTGTGGAATAAAAGTAATACTTGGAATATCTGTGTAAGTCACTCCTTTTTATTTGGAAGGCATGCTTTAATGTGCTTTCTTTCACTAATGTACGGAGCCACTGGCAGGATGAAATCTGGGCAAGTGCTGAGCAGAGCACAGCAATAGCACCCAATAATTCAGGAAAGAAAATAAAAATTACAAACTGCAAAGAACTCTAAGCACTTTCTGAATAGTCAAGATACAGATTTTTTTCTGGACACTTTGATTAATGTCTCTTGCTCTCACATAAGGTGCCTTGGGACCTTTTAAAGAGCACTTTCTTTTACAGATCCTCTAACAGCATAGCTCTTCCTAATAATTTTCTGGAGTAGGATATCAGTATTGACTTGGAAAAATAGTATATACTAAATCACTAAAACGATTTTCTGGAACAACTGGTTTTTGTTTTGGTGGTCTTCTTTTCAAATAATAGCACAGGCCAACATTTTATATGACAATAGCCTGTTTGTTTTTTTTTTTTTCTTTATCCAGTTTTGTTCCTAATGTAATTGTAATTTTGTCATCAAAGCAGATTAATTTTCACTCCTGGCTCACTGGCAGAGGCATTCCATTACACAACATGTGAAACTCTGCGTGTGTCTATAGGAGAGCAGAGTTTGGGTGTGCATAAGGATGTGCACAGCTGAGCTATTAAAGAAGTGGCCCATTTGCCTGCTTATGATTTTAGTGAAAAATATGCCATCTTTAATTTGCTCTTGATTTCTCTCTCAAGCTGTTGTACAAGCTCAGACAGAAGCTGCTTGTGATCTAAAGGCCCCTGTTTCCATTTGCAGTCTTTTTGTGGACACCAGTCTGTTTCTCATTCTGCTAAAACACTGCCTTATGCTCAAACTGTGTGCATTAAGGAGGCTGTGGGTAGACGAGGCAGAACACAGGGACAGTGCCAGAAACAGAAATCTCCAGTAGCATATGGTCTCAGCACCGGTGGACAGGATCAGTATCAGTTAGTGCTGCAGCTGCCACCTTATAAATGGATATTCTTCTGCAACAACTCTCCATTTCAGTAAATGATTAGAGTATTAAAGTCTGTGGGAGACAGCAACAAAA
Organism: Vidua macroura; assembly: GCF_024509145.1. Taxonomy (NCBI): domain Eukaryota; kingdom Metazoa; phylum Chordata; class Aves; order Passeriformes; family Viduidae; genus Vidua; species Vidua macroura. Next base: position 28,375,233 of record NC_071611.1, read on the forward strand.
TTGCTCCATATATAATATACCCAAAATAGGCCATATGAAGCTTCAGATTTTAATTCTGTATCTTTTATTCTCTATTCTGATTGGACAGGAGACATCTGATTTCTCCTTTTCCTGATTTTGGATACTTATGTACCTTTTTTCTTGTGGATTAACCCCATTCTCCATCTGGAGGCCTGGGATTGCACCATATTTTCTCTGCTTTTACAATCAGCTGGAAAATCTCCAGGCCTGAATGGGGCTGTGTCCTTGGCTTTGACATTTGGTTTCTAGTCTCTACTAGTAATCAGGGTTAATTCCTTTGCTTGTCACGATGATTTGTGGGTTTTGAATTGCCCTAATTGTAGAAGGATTCTGTCTCTTCATCAGCCCCCCATTCTATGTCTGGCACTCCAGTAGCATCTCACTCTGAGTTGGGAATGTGAGAAGTACATTCTAGAAAAGGTACCTCTCCAATTTGCTTTTCTCTCCTATGGGGAGGATAACAACATGGAATATATAAGCACACTTGTTACCTGGTTTAATGTCTCCTATTCCTCCAGAGTTCACCCTCTCTCATCATCGTCCTTAAACTGGACTTCGACTTTTCAAGTGAAAACAGAGGGATATATTGACACCATCTTTTACTGTGTATATGGCTTTCTTTTCCTAGAATCATAGAGTGCCTTTAGTTGGAAGGACTCTTAAAGACAGTCTAGTTTCAATCCCTCTGCCATGGGCAGAGACATCTTTCACTAGACCAGGTTGCTCAAAGCCCCATCCTGCCTGGCCTGGAACTCTTTCAGGAATGGAGCTTTTCTTGAAATAATTTCCAGTACCTCATCACCCTCACAATAAAGAATTTTTTTCCTAATATCTAATCTAAACCTACTCTTGTGCAGTTTGAAGCTATTGCCCCTTGTCCTATCACTATATGGCCTTTCAAGAAGTCCCTCTCCAGCTCTCTTGTAAGCTCCCTTTGGGTATTATTAGAAGGTGCCGTCAGGTCTCCCTGGAGCCTTCTCCAGCTTAAACAGTGCTAACTTCCCCAGCCTGTACCCACAGGAGAAGTGCTTCATCTTTCTGATTATTTTTGTGACCCTTCTCTGGACCCTTTCTGACAGGTTCACATCTTTCTTGTGCTTCCCAAAGCCACCAAGCTGCCCTGCAGATTCTGGGCAAAATTTGTATGATCAAGCGGCAACACAAAGTTTTATTAAGTCTCAAACTTCCATTTTCCCCTCAAATGTCCTTCATGTTTACAAATAAGCACACATCCTGATACAGCAATTACCTTGGAATGGAACAGACATTGCCACATTAGACATAAAGGAGAAATCGAAAGGTTAAAGATATGAGTTTTAGAGAGCCAGAGATATTAGGGTAAATAATAGGTACAAATTACTTCAGTCTCTAAGAAGCAAGAGGAACTGTGTTGCCCTTGCCAAGATGACCATTTAAGAAGCGTAGCAAAACAAAAAAGGGAGCTGTATCAGGGTAAGCTGAGGAAAATGGTATGGAAAGACATCTTTTAGGCCTCTTTTACATGAGATCAGATGACTGATATCAGCTGATGTGTCACAGAGCTACTTGAAAAATGCAGTGAATGGTAAATCCTCCAGATCTCCTTTAGAGGCTTCCACTTCTAAAGAGGACAGACATTAGTCATTCAGCAACCCTAAAATAAACGAAATAGATGATAGACTTAAAGCAAGACATAATTCTCATATTAACTTGTGTTACTTTGTAAGAAGACTCCAGAACAGCTGTAAATTATTTTTAAAACCTTTTATTCTGACAGCACCCTCTCAGGCTATGTTCTTATTAATGAGAATAGGTGCATGCATGGCTTTCTGTAGGAGAGGAGAGGACAAACTGAGGCAGTCGGGTACAGCAGTCAATCCTGTAGACTGGGATATTGTATCTACAGAGAAATCACCAAAACGTCCCTTGCATTGTTGTCTGTGCAGCCCAATGCACCTGATCAAATGAGCACTTTGGAAGCTGTTGAAGCTTGCTAGAAGAGACAATCATAAGAATAATTGTTTGCTTAGATTCTCAGTGACCTTTTGGTAAGACTCTGAAAGAGGGATACATGGAAGCAAATCACTGACCACATGACAAAGTTCAGTCTTTTGCCATTTAATATCTGGGTAAGCAATGGGAAAAGAAAAGATTCCAGGGTTTGATACTATTAGTGGGGAAATATTTCAGCTGAGGGATAACACAGGGAGGCATGGATATTTGGAGTTACAAGCTATAAGGTACTGATGCTCTAAAAGAGGTGACTCTTTTAGTATTTCTTACACATGTGAGAAATTAGATACTCTACTGAAGATGGTAGATATCATATCGAAGGATGAAATGAGAGAAGAGTGCAATTCCACCCAAGTTAAATGACAATGGATCGAGTTGGTGGTACCCATAGAATCAAGGGAGTGTCAGAAGGAAGAAAAAGGCAAGGAACGTCACATTTTTTGACCAGTTTTGGACAGCAAAAGGCTTAGAGAGGTGAGTGGGGAAGTGCCCCACAGCAGTGGGGAAGGTAGGACATTTGTCAGTGCTTCATAAGAAAAGTTACACTGTGCTACACAAAGTCTTGAATAAAATGTCAATTATGCTTCCTTTTAGAAGCAATCTGCAGCATCCAGAATTGAGGTCAAACATTTGGACTAATCACTTTGCAATATCCTACTGAGCTGGGAGAATTACGTTGGTGACCTGGGGAAGCTGGCTGCAAATATTAGTTTGTTTTAAGCAGTAGCAATACCATGCTACAATATTTTTTCCCTTCTCTTTTACCTCTTAATCTCAAGCTTCCAATTTGTACTGGTCTGGAATAGCCTGTTAGCAAGAACATGGAGGGTAAGTCTTTTTATGAAAGGGCATGAATAGTGCCACTGTCTCTGGTGGACCATATTCTGCAACACAGAAGGGTTTTTTCACAGTCTTTGCTCCTGCATGAAACACTCTAGAAATACAGTTTTTAGTAAACTAGGCACCATCTAAAAATTTCTAGTTTAAATGGGAAAGAGTAAAACAGATCTCCTCCCTGATGTCCACAGCCTAGGGCTGAGCACTAAACACATTTTACTTGATGGATAGGAACTGATCAAACAAGGAATTATTCATACTTTTGAAATGTTTAATGGCAAGATTTACATGTGTTTTCTATGGAGTTTAACTGGGAGAAGGGACAAAAGAGTGCCTTGCCATAGATGAATTCAGCAAGTCCCATCATGGTTTAAATATGCAAGAATATTTGGGAAAAGACAAGAAACCCCCAACTGTCAAGCCAGACGTTTGAAGTAGAAAGGCTGCTCTGTCCAAAGGCAAAAATCTCACTTTTTTTTTTTTTTTTTTTTTTTTCTCTCTGACTATTCACAGGGATGTTGTGTGATTGTTCATTTGTGTATTCAATAAATAACAGAGCACCTCCTGACACAGTGCACAACACTTGTACAAATGCCTGGAAGCCAAAGAACTTTCCCAATAGGCAAGGGTGGTCAGCAGAGCTGTGGCAGTTGGTAAATTGTCATATATCTCTTTGGTCAGCCATCCCTTTCCTTTGGCAACACAGGTTGAAAATACCAGAATTGGTCCCCAGAGATGCAGATTGTTTTTTCTATTCTTTTCTTACAGATAAACATTTTGATTCCATAATCAATAGATCAAAATGGACTGGTCTCTGGGTAAATTACTATGGATGAGCTATGCCACGTAACTGTTTAAAGCACAAGTTATACAAAAATGGTCCAGTTTGCTTTTGAACAATGGCTGGCTTTTCTAAAGCAGAAGAAAACATTTGCTGAAGTTCAGGCTGATTTTGAGTGTAAAAAAGTTCAATTTATTTTCCATTCCAATTTCTAATTGGTGGTACTCCAAGCCTTCATACTTTCTAGATACTGAGCTACCTATTTTTACCACTTAATGAATTAAACTCTCCAAACATCTTGAGAAAAATCTCAGAACTGTTAGATTTATTGTTTTCCTTTGTCATTAGGTATTTGGCATTTTCTGTCTTATAGACTACAGTTTTAAGTTCCTGGCACCAGCAGCTACAGTGAGAAAACATCAACAGCCCTGTCAAAGACCTATTGTTTCTGAGACTCCCTCTTTATTTTCAGGTCCTTGAATACACGATGGAGGCCCAAAGATTGATTTTGCCAGATTTGCCCAAGGCCAGCTGATATGAGAAGGCTGGTTAAGCAGTGCTGTAACATTTACCCTTATTCCTCACTAGCACTTAATACCATAGATTACAAATAGCATCTTGCCCTGTGCTCAGCCTGACATACAGGTGGGAGCTCCTCAGGAGCTTATAGTTAAGATCTCTAAAAACCTCTGCTACAGAAAATTGAAATTATTGCCTCTGCAGTCAGGGCGAGAGGAGTTCATGGAGTTCTACAGCTGTGTTAGGATGGGCTTCTTGTGACAAGTCCCAGTTCAGGGGACAGAGCAACTCCTCTGCTGGCAGGCCACTGCCTGTGTCCTGCCATGCTCCTTCTGCTGTGGCTTTTTTCTAAGACTTGCATATCAGAGGATAGTGGTGTTACAGTTCGGGCATACCTGGGAGATGCAAACTTGGTGCAGGGAGAGCAGCAAAACATTTGTCTGGGAGAGGTATACAAGTAACTGGCTTTGAGTTCCAAACTTAGTCTTTGGTAAGTCCTCTTGTCTCCTTCACTTATGAATGGCAGGGGGTTTCCAGGAATGGATATAGAGAAGGTGTCCTTCAGCTGGGGCAGACCTGACCTTTTCCCAGAATCATGTGAGAGGTGTGAAGGGAAAGGGAGCCTTTGCTCAGGGTAGAGCCTAGGAGGCAAGCCTCTGTGCCCTCTGCACCACAAAGTATCTGGTCTTAGCCCTGGGTTGCCTTTCCTTTCTACCTCACCTGCCTGGGCTTTAAGCATGTCCAGAAAACTCCCACAAATCCCCATTTGACAAGGTAGTCCCCATAGACAAGGTAGTCCCCCATGCCAGAAGGATTTTTGGGCTTTGGCCCCATAGCACTGCTCTTACGCAGCACCTGGAGTCACAGTTCAATCCTGGTCCATTATGAAGCCTGTAAAAAGTCATTTTTTAGACCCATAGGTCACTACCTCATCGTTCACTGGTGCTCCACTGAACAGCTTTGGATAATTTAAACAAAAACATCTTTAATGGGAGTTAATATGCAGAAGAAAGCCAGCCATGCATACAAATGTGTTTTGGCCAGGCTCTCCCACCTTGTCCTGCTCCTTGCTGAGAGAATCCTCAGCCAGCCACCCTGTCTGCAGGAAGCAGGGACTGCCAAGATTTACACTGGCTACATCCCATCAGATCTACTTTTCACAGACTAGAAAACACAGGAGGGCTAAGGGCCCTACTCTTTACATATCTGTGTGTCCTTTCTACAGTGAGCACAGTCCTGGGGCATGCTCCAGGGAGTAGTTTGGGCTGTTCCAAAAGTGGGTTTAAATTGGGAAATGCTGTTTTGTAGAGACAGCCATCTCTGAGCTGTGCTATGAGAACCAGAGGAGAATGCATTTATTAATAGTTTTTATTTATTCCTTATTTTCTTTTTTTTAATAGCTACTTAGCTATAGGGACCAGGAGAGCCCTATGAAGGCATTCCAAAACAGGCTTCATGTGTCTGGGAAGGAGCAATTTGTGCAGGCAACAGGGGAGACTTTGTAACTATAGATCTTGGGGGTTTGTCCTGACTGAGGAGGAGGTAGTCAGATCCCACAGCTGCTTCTGTGGGAGTAAGGAGTGCAGCATGGCTGGATTATCTGGAGGAGACTGGGTGGAATTTTCCTGAGAGTTAGGCAGCATAACACACCAGGACAGTAAATGACTGGAGGCAAATCATTCATTGTGGTAAGTACCATAAAGCCAAGAAAACAGATGTCTTGGCTGGTCTGAGGACAGAACAACATATTGTATTAAGCAGATCTTTCAATAGGATAATGACTATTTTGTTCAGACTGTTGTAAGGTTGGGGAGGGATTTTTTTGTCCTAAAACATTATAACTAGATAAAGCATAAAGCCCTCTAGCAAGAGTCACCAAAATCCTTTCTAAGACTAAAATATTGACAGTGTGAAAAACAAGACTTTAAGTCTGATTGTACAGAAATTATTACCCAGTCCTGTGCAGCTGATTAATACATTTCTTTTGATACCAGTGTGATTACAGGGATCTGAGTAAGTCAAATATACAGACTAGTGATTTTGTATTGGCGTACCAACCAAGGGCTAAATTTAAAGTTAATACTGACTGAAACAAGAGCCTCTTTTTTAATGTTATAGGTAGAAAAAGTACCATATGCCTAGGGAGGGTGTGTAATATTTGTGTTGATGATTTTTCTCCAAAGTTGGACTGGCCTGCCTATACATACGGACATCGCGTGCCCAGTAAACTTACAGCCCCACTAAAGTTTCTGAGAGGGCACCTGCCCTCTGCTAAACATCACCTCATTGGCACAGGAAGGTTTTCTGAAGAGGAAATTGAAGGTTTTCTCCGAGTAGCACGAAGCATGGCAGTGGATGTAGGGGGGCAAACAAAGCTATGCAGATATGGCCTAGGTCGTCTGCAGGTGGCCAGTAGGGAGCCTGCTTGGCTCCTAAAGCAGAAAGGGTTAATGAGGTGCTGTGGGGATATTTCAAGTCTGCGTTCTTCTGGGAAGCGTTCAAGGAACTGAACACAGATCCAGGAACTGGTTGTAAACCAAATGTCATTTACCCATTGGAAACTAGAGAGAATGTTTTCTCTAGGTGTTTTTCCTAAGGATTCCTGTTTACCAAGAAAGCCAGTGGCATCCTGGTGTGTACCAGAAATAGCTGGTCCAGAAGGACCAGGGCAGGGATTTTCCCCCTGTGTTCAACACTGGTGAGGCCACACCTCAAGTCCTTTGTCCAGTTCTGGGCCCCTCACCACAAAAAGGACGTTGAGGTGGCAATGGAGCAGGTAAAATACCTGGAGGACAAACTCTGTGAGGACCAGCTGTGGAAGCTGGAGTTGTTTTGCCTGGAGAAAATGAGGCTCAAGGGAGATGTTATTACGCTCTACAACTGCCTGAAAGGAGGCTGTAGCCAGGTGGGGATTGTCCCCTTCTTCCAGGTAACAAGAGCCAGGACAAGAGGAAATGGCCTCAAGCCTCACAAGATGAGGTTCAGATTGGATATTAGGAAAAGCTAGCTGCCCAAGGAAGTGGCTGTGTCACCATTCCTGGAGGTATTTAAAAGACATGTAGGTGTGGCACTTAAGGATGTGGTCAAGTAGTGGACTTGGCAGTGCTGGGTTAACTGTTGGACTTGATGATCTCATAGGTCTTTTCCAAGCTAAACAATTATATGGTTCTATAACTTTATTTATATCCCACAAAATCCCTGGAAACCTTCATTTTTGGGGTATGATCACATGCCTAATTTCTTTGTTCCAGAACCTTCTCTCCTGCTCTAGTGCCCACCTCTCCAGTCAGAATCAGATCTGTCTTGGATGGGCCACCAAAGCCTTTTTTTACTCCTTTGAAACTACCAGGCAGTCTCAAAATGCTGGGACACTAGAGGCTTTAGCTGTACACATGACATTCTTGAGGCAGTTTTCTAAGCAGAAAGCCATTGTGAAATGGCTCGTGTGATCCCATAGACAATACCTATCACTCACGTGATATCACTCTTGCTGGCCAAATTAGAAAGATTTTCTCTAAGGAAAGAAGTGCACGCTCCCCACTTTATTTTAAAGCAGCAAGCAGTGACAAAGATTCCCATATTGTGAATATGTTCCACATATTCTAACAAGAATAGAAATGCAAACCTGTGAAGCTTTCTTTTGTCTTGAGTAGATAGTTCCTTTAATTGCATAAGATGTCCTGACTCTAGTCCTCTCCTTTCTGCTCATGCTGATCCATTACTCCATAGCTGGCAAGTCTGTCTGAGCACAGGCGTGATGGCTGTACTCTGTCTCTGGTCAGAAGCTGCAGTCAAATCAGTATAGTGATAACAATCTTAACATAATAAAAATAAAAGGAAGAAATGCAGATGATTGAGTTTTTGGGGTGTGGGTGGAGGAGGTACTGACAACTAAAGAAGACTGCATTAATCACTCTCCATAATACTCCCAAAAGTATCTTGCCAAGACATTAATTTTAATCTTTACTAGTTGAACGATTGCTGCAGGGTGCATTTAACTTTTCACCTCTGATAGAACAGCCCATTCTGGGAGTTAAATATCTCCCTGTTTATCCCTTCTGTGGAATCTTGCTCTATTTCATCTGTGCAGTGCATTATGTACTCTGCTGGGAAAGAAAAAGTAAAAAAAGAAGGGCGGAAAAAAGTCACTGTTAGTATAATGAGTTTTTTTCTTTTCTGAAAGGGAATCTTTGCTTCTTTCATGACTCAATGTGTTTTATGAATCCCATCCTCTTGACTGAGCATTCAGGCTTCAGCAAAGGAGCTGCAGCTCTCACCAAACAAGGCCACGTGTTTTAAAGCCTTCACTGTCCTGGAGAAGGGTGTCTCTTGTGACTACCACAAGATATGCCAAACTGGCATATCTCTGCTGTCTCATTATTATTGTAAACTGCACTGTCTGATAATAAGACTGGTTGAGATAAACCAGTCTGCTGAACAGGCATAACACTGTGAAATACCACTCTGGGACAGATTATAGCAAAGCAGGGCATTATTTCAAATGAAAATCTACAGATGAAATATTGGCAGCTGAAGGGAATTTGACTGGCAATACCCAAGATGGTCTGATCATCAGCATCGTATGACATTGTTTTCTGCCTTTCTCAAGGGTTCATGAATGTGGCTGTCAGTCCTTCTCTTGAGAGGTGAGATAAGTAGTCACCGTCAATCTTCATATTTGGAAGATTAGGATCTGCCCATGGCAAGCCACTTTACTTGCCTTCCCGGCTGACCAAAGTGCAGATACCACACAGACACCCAAGCTCCTGTGGCCCAAATTAGTGCACAGATTTTGGGTTAGGATTAGCATCACTCTGGCTGCATGTTACAGCTAATGCCTTTGGGTAGCTGATCCTTGTTTGTCTTTTCTCTCTCACCCCTCATTTGGGCTGAATATTCAGAATTGCTTTGCTGCCATTTGAGATGGTCAGGGAGGAGATCAGGTTTTGTGAGAGCTCATTCAGGTTTGTATAGTCTCTGCCACTTGCTTCTGAGAATTCTTCTGGAATATGTGGGCCACAAAATATGGAGCTGCACATGTGGAGGATGGCAGCTTGAACGGATTTGGGATAAAGAATATGTGAGGACCTGGACCTACTTCTTCCATTCTTGTTTAAAAAAACATTCTATCTATGACAAGATGTATTATTCCTTCCAAAAGAACCAAACCCACTTCAAAGACAGCAACAAGAAAAGGCAGCCTGAGCCACAGACCTATGTAATTTTTTTTGTGCTTAGGGAATAAAAAACTTTCCCCAGCAGCACTTACCATATTATTGTGGAAACTGTTTCTGTCAACTGGACTGCCTCTCCTTATGTCCTCTACAGTGAGTGAGAAAAATATTTAGAGCAGCATTACCCCTTTCTCTGGCCTTGCTCTGCCAAGAGATGCTTCCCTGGTTGCTGTAGTACTGGGCAGGTGGAGGCCATTCAGGACCGTTTTTTGTTCAGACATCCTCAGGTGGTCTTCTCTCACCTTTGAAACCTACCTGGGTACCTACCCAAATTCTTGAGCAAAAAATCAAAACCCAAATGCTTAATAGTTTTACCACTGCATGCAAGTATCTGGTTACTCTTGAAGTGGTGCGTCTAGCAGAGTATAGGCAAAATGGACTGCAGTAGGGTATACCTGCATCTCCCATGTGCAGAGCTCCTCACTGTCCTTTTGATGACTTCATCTTTTCTGTGACATTGACATGTCTGGAGTAGGTTGTGAAGGTGATGGAGAATTGTTTTGTGCCCCTGGTTGTCTCAGCTTCCTGACCATCAGCCATACAGGTGGTCAGCACAGCTGGCAAAATTTTACATTAGTTCCTATCTTCATATGGTTTAACTGCCTGAGGCAGCTGCTAGTCCTGGTGTCCAGAAAATCCTGTCCATGCTGCCATCCATGCATCTTATTTTGCTTGTGCAATTGTTCTGCTGCACTTAGACCCACCTGTGCTTACAAACATCTAGACTACTCTCCTCCTCAGGCACCAGATTCTGGGTGCCAAAATATCTCTGGACTAGTTGTGAAAAAGCAAACTTCTAGCTGGTAATCAAAGACTTCTTTCCATACAAGACATCATTGTAAAAGATTAAATTTACTCTGCTGCAGCAGCAGGACTCCAACCCATTGCATTTTTTTATGCATTAAACCAGTGATAAACCAAATGTACTTTGGCATATGAAAACCTGAATGGGAATGTTCTTATTGCTCCCTGGGACTGATGATTTGGAAAGGAAAAAATTCAGAAAATTCTCTTTCAGGGAACAGGGGATTTTACTCTTCGGTCTTTATTTAGAAAGAAGCACATAAAAATTTTCAAGGTTCACGTGGGGATAAACTACCCAGTAAATAAGAGATAGGAAAGATGCTGGGAGAAGGTACTGCTTGGCTGGGAATTTGAAACAGAAGAGTGAGACAAGTGGCAGTGTGGTTAGTTGTGCACACAGGTGTGCTTGTTTATATGTAGGTTGTTGACTTTATCCATTCGCCAATAAATAAATCAGAGATTTTGCTTGTGCTGTGTGCAGACATTGTGCCTGCTCTCTTGTTGCCATCTCGCCTGTGAGAGCTTTATTGTGGCCATGAGGACCTAAGTAGGGATGATCAGGGCTTGTCCATGAGTGAATATGGCCAACATGGTGTGCCACTCAGCATCACTGCTGCCAGCATAGTTTTTTGGGGCAGTGGGTTTTTTATGCACAGTGACTTCAGTAATGGTGTCTGAAATGGAGGAAGACTAATTGCTTCCACAGCTTGAAAACATTAGCTTACTGCTGAAGCACTGTTGATTTGCTGGTGTAAGAGGGCTGTGCTCATTCTGTGCAGTGTGACAGTGTGTAGTGTGCAAGAGTGCACACAAGCAACAACACCTCCTTCTGCACCTGCCTGGCTCATTCCTCAGCTGGAGCTGGAACCCTGGCACTCAGCAGCACCCCAGGAAGAAATGTCCCCAAGTAACATGCAAACAGCCCCTTGCAAGCATGAAAAAGTGATTTGCAACATCGAATGGGCAAACTTCTGTCTGCTGGATAGACCCTTTCTGATCTGGTCACTAGGGGGTATATTACTTTGTCGTGTGAACACGCTGCTCACATACTATTAATAAGAATGGCAAGTTTTTGCACCAAGAGAGTAGCCCACCCCTAAGGAAATGAAAAAATTGCAAATAGTCTTTCCATGAATCACCAGTGTAACTTCCAGAATTCCAACAGTCTCTCAAAACTTGGAAAAAAATTATATGCTGAATGAAAGTCCTTAGAAACAGGCCTCAGGATGAGTACTCAAGATTCAGAGTTTGGGATTTGGAGTTTGGATTTTTTTTGCTTGGTGTGATGCCTGTACCAATTTGCCACACTCTAATGGTTGAAAATCAGGTCTGCAACAGGAGGTTTGGCCTAGGGTTTGTTTGACTTTATAGTCCACCTGGAAGAGTACACTGAAACAACTTTGAAATAGGAAAGCCTCAGTCCTTCAAAAAGTTGACTTCAGTAGATGTTGTCCAGAGGTTGTGGTAATGTCATGTACTTTACTTACAAAAATAATAACATTTTTAGAATAGGGCCAACCAAAGGATCTTAAATCAGTTTGCATTCTCCTCTTTAATAGATGTTCACCGTCCTGTTCAAGCCTGTTCATATTTTATCTGTAAAAGCAACTCACTAGTCAAGATACATAACAATAGTCTGAATTCTCTAAATAGGCTAAACTAGAGTTAATACAGGAGACTTTTACCTCTCCCTCCTCTCCCTGTCTCTGTAGCAGGGTTGGTGGCTCAGCCTCAGGACCTGCAGCAGATGTACAGAGGAAACCTGCTGGTTTTGAAAAAACATGACACCGAAAAAGGCAATTCAAAGCTACAGCCAAGCAAAAAGTACAACCAAGTGCACGGATAAATATTTTACTTCAAGATCTCCAGGCTAGTATGTTCCCATCTCCCAGCAATACCTCCACACAATGTAGAGCAATGCACTATGGGCCAGGTCAGGGTGTTATGCTCAACAGAGGTGTTTGTAGAGATCAGTGTGGCTAGCTCTGGTGCAGAACCACCAGAGTTCTGTACTCTTGTGCATGTCTGTGCCCAAGTACAGCCAGCCTAGTCATTGCTGATTTCTCCCATGACACTTCGTAGCTCTGAGAGCACCACCCTGACCTCTGTGACCCCTTGGTGTGAAGCCATCTCTCAGGGAAACACTGCTACTCCAAGAAGGCACTTAACTAGGGTGGAGGAAAGATTTATACTGGTTTTGCCTGCTTTTCCATGTCAGTCAGTGGTGGGACCTCTCCTATTTTGATATGACAATTATTGCCCATTTAGATCAGGACATATTTTTACTTTTGGCATTTACATCTTTCTCCCAAAGCTTTCTTGGATGTGCAATGAGGGAGGTTCTGAAATTCATTAAGAAAACATTTCTTTGTTGGCCCTCTGCTGCATGGTAAAAGCTACAGACTAAAATCCGTGAGACAAATCATCAAATTTATGAGCATTTTCAAGTTAGCCTCATGATTCTGACTCAAGAAGTCTAAATATTTGGGGCTGACAATGTATGTAAGTCTCTTTCTCTGCCCTCCAACCTTGCCTTGCACTGCCTTTCCAGCTCCAATTTAACAGCTGCCTTAGGAATTTACCACTTAGGCTCTCTGTTATTACTGAAATCACAGTTAGCTCATTTTTTTTTGTGGAGGGGAGGGTGGTAGCAGTCTCATTACAAATTTCTGTGGCTATTTTTAAACTGCATGAATTGCCAATAAACTAATGGCTGCTGATTTTTGAGTTGCTGACTTGTCTGCTTGTTCATAAGCAGGAACACAAACTGCCTCAATTTTTCCAATTCTGTTTTGCATGCTCTTATCCTCTGATGTGGACTAGGGCCTCACCATAATTTGGTTTAATTTGAAGCAGCCAGCACATTAGGATTGGAAACCTGACCACTGAGTCAATTGCATTCAGAACATTTTAAAATCATGCTTTGGCCTGGTACTCACCTTCACAATGGCTTCACACGACACACTGGCAAGATGTAGCAGGCAATGAGATTAAACATAATGCATTTTTTTAAGATTAGATATGCTTCTTAGGGGAATTTAGGTCACATTCTGACCTTAACAGAATCTGGTCGAACTCAATGGGTTTGCATGGCATTGTTCTGAAATTCTGTCTAAAAATTTGTTGGTGGTGGTGGTGGTGTTTTGTTTTTTTTTTTTGGGGGGGGTGGGTGGGGTTTGCTTTTGTTTTTGTTTTGTTTTGTTTTGAGATGTACTTTAGGCCCTAAAAGCGCCTTCTTGGTTACCGAAAGTGCAACTCATCTCAGCACAGGAGATGTATGCAAATGCACTGGGCCTGGGCCATGAGAAATATCAGGAGAGGGCAAAAGAATTGTGAAAGTAATGAAGAAAACATTCTTATAAATTGGAAGAAACCCTTGTTATTTGACCATATTCTAATTTATCTTACCTTCTCTTGATGTCACTAAGAATATATAATACACATTTCTAGTTTTGAAAAATGTTTTGCACCACTTGAATAAACAACGTTGTTGATACCACTTGAAAAGATAAAACAAAACCAACATAAAATTAATGTCAAGGCAGTACTTTTTTACACAGGACATGGAGAGAACTTGTTGCCACAGAATGTTTTATGGTTCAGATACATAAAAGGTGAAAAAAAACAACCCTCCTATTAAGGTATGAGAAGTTTCCAGTGTGTTTCCTGATGGCCTAGGTGTGATCTCTGGCTCAGGAAATCATGGCTGAACTGTGGGTAAAAAAGCTCAAAAGAATAATGTTTCCCCTTGACAGCTGTCAATAGCCACCGGCAGATAGGGCACTGTGATAGATAGATCTGTATTATAAGTGTGAATACTTCATATTCTCATGAAAGAAAGTTGGAAGTTCTGATGGAAAGATGGCCTTCCTTTATGCCTTGTGGTGAACTTTAATAGAACCAGAGCTAATTATTTTATTTTTAAAAACATTATTACACCTGTTTTTGAATATTTAAAATTAATTTTCAGAACAAATACAGCAGTGATTTTTACAAGAACACAAAATTCAGCTAGTTATCAAACTTGAAAATCAAAGAGCACATTCATGGTTGTGTTTCTTAAACTGTTTGAAATAATTTTTTTCCTGCAAAAGAATAAGATGGGTTTTCTTTCTTTCTTTCTTTGTCTTTGTGTTTTTCTTAAGGAAATGCTTCAAACTTTGAAAACTTTAGGGATGCTGGTCAGAAAACCTCTGAATGCTCAGGTAGTTTTGCTCCATAGATACCCCATGTCATGACCTCTTTGAAGAGAGTTCATGCACATCAGTGTGGATTAGCCCAAACTCTGTGTTATCCTGATTAGTATCATAAAGAGGAATATTCCTTCTCTCTCCCTCTAATGACCTATGTAAACATATTTCCCCTTGTCGTGGTTTGACATGGAAGTGAATTTTTTCCAGGAAGTTGGGTCAAACCAATCAGTGGTCAGGTTTGGATATTGGCACCTGGAGTGACCACTGAAGGTATGGACACGCCTCTGAGAACACAGGGGGTTAAAAGCAAGAACTCCCAGGAGAACTGTCTCTTTGGTTCCGGTCGTCAGAGAGTGCAAACTCTCCCCTGCCCAGCTATGGGCTGGGTGGGGGAGGGGAAGCCACGCGGCCTTGTCCAGGTAGGCCGAGGGGCTGAGGGTCTGGAACCGAGCCAGATCCTGGACGGAAGGGTGGAGAGGAGCGGAGATGCCTTTGTTCCCCCCCCCCCCCCCCCCCACAGAGGGAAAGAGACAGAGAGCCTGGCAGCACCTGGAAATTTGCCAGCAGAGGAGAAGGAGAAGGGGGGGGGGGATGGTGCCCAGCGTGGGAGGCGGCGGAACACCGGACCGAGATATCAGCCGTCCAGGGAGTCTGAACGTTTAACCCTTTCCAGGAAATGAGAGCTTTTTAAAAGTATTACTCCTCCTTGATTTGTAGTGGAAGAGAGATGGTCCGGGACCTGAGATGTTAGAAGAAGAAATATTTAGGTGGGAGGAGATGATGAAGTAGCTTTTGGCTGGACTTTTCTTGTTAGCCATGGACTGAACTAAAATCTCCTGCAATAGAGACTGCATTTTAGGGGGATGCAGTGGTGACCCAGGGAGACCTGTTTCAGCTTCGAACAGCACAAGAATGGCGAGAAACGAAGAAAGCTGAAGAGGGAATGGTGATACCCTCTGTCTTCGAGAAGAAGATGAGTCCTGTTTTTGGACCCCGCGGCCCCAGGGGAAAATGGGGGGGACTGTAGTCCCAGGATGAGAAACTGAACTGTTGTATTTTTGGGTCCGTGGCAAAGCATCCTTAAAGGAGCCCTATGAGCAGTCTGTCCATGCACGGTGATGAGAGCACTGTGACATGGAAAGGAGAGTGTCACACTGGCAGATTTTTTCCGGGCGGTTGCCATGTGTGACAGGGAAACACAGGGTGTGGCAGCTGTGTTTCCTGGGGGGTCTGTGGTGCAAGAGAGACTTCTCTCTCCCTTGATAGTTTAAGTATAGATTACCTGAAGGGTGGTAATTTGATCAAGAATCCAGGTGATGTTTCATGGCTGGGTGTTTTTGGAATTGGGAGGAGGAGGGGTGGTTTAAAAGGTCTTCATCCTGGATTTAGTTTATGTGTTTTCTGTATTAGTAGTAGTTTAATAAAGTTTTTTTTTCCTTTGTTATTAAGCTTGGGCCTGCTCTGCTCTGTTCCTGATAACATCTCACAGCATTTATTTAAGGAAGGTGCATTTTCATGGGGACGCTGGCATTGCGCCAGTGTCCAACCATGACACCCCTGCACCAAAATTGCACCCTCCTCTTTAGGAGGGTGTTCTGCAGGGGTTAGACATCTACGAAGACTTAAGTGGGAAGGTATTACACTTGATTGGTCTTTTACCTGAGAAAGTGAAGAGGTGATTTTCCTAAGTGATTTTTAGTCTGACACAATTCCTTCTAAGGGTTGAGGATCCCTTTAGGTTCTGGCATAGTTAAGTTCCCTTTAGCATGAGTCTATAGGAGAGGTAAGTGTAAAATTATACTGTTGCCTCATTGGCAGATGAATAAAAGTAAGTTAGCTTGGCATCCTGTTCTGTTTTTCAATAATCTTTGCTGAACTTAATTACCTGTAAATTGTACAACCTCGCGGCAGGTTGGACGATAGAGAGAAAACAAGGCAATATACATACACTTCTCTGTTAGCAATCACAACAGAGATCAAGCAGCCTGATTAATTTTGACTTGGCATCAGGAAGCAGTGGGCATTCTAAATTCTCCAGTTTGTTTTCACCTTGTCTCTGTGACTCAGACCTACTGCATAGCTTTTCCACTGAGACATCAACAATAAGGAGTGAATAATCCTTCTTCAGATCTGGGGAGGGCAAAGAATAGGCAGTGCATGCCACACTCAACCCTGCATGGAGAGGACCTTCTCCAAATTTAAAAGACAAGCAAATGTGTTGCTTGGGGACATGGTTTGGTGGTAGACTTGACAATGCTGGGCTAATTATTGGATTCAATGGTCTTAGAGGTCTTTTCCAACCTAAATGATTCTATGATTCTAATGATGTTAGGCAGTGGCATGGCTGTCACTTATGACATAGAGACAGAAGCTGATTTGCTGGCTTCTTGTTGCTGCCAAAATACCATCCAGGTCTCCTTTCTGCATGGGGTCCCCCAGACGATAGTGGAGAAACATATCTTCCCCCACTGCTATGATAAATTCACTCAATTTTTGCTGTACCCATTCTCTGCTGAATTAGAGCTGTGAGATCTGCTGGAGTATTTCACACTTACCATAAAGCCTGAAAAGGGCATTGGTCTGATTTCCAGGTCTGAAATAATCAGTTCTAAAGAACAGAACATTAGACATTCACAGAGACCATGATGTTGCGACTGTAGTTCTGGCTGCCCTTTGCCCAGAGCAGAGCATCTCCCAGCTGGCATCTACTGATGAGCTCTGTTCACTGCAGTCCTTCCTTTTCCTCCATGCAGTCTCTGCTGGTGCCATCTGCCAACCCTAGGGCTGTGATCCT
Organism: Vidua macroura; assembly: GCF_024509145.1. Classification (NCBI taxonomy): domain Eukaryota; kingdom Metazoa; phylum Chordata; class Aves; order Passeriformes; family Viduidae; genus Vidua; species Vidua macroura. The sequence goes on from NC_071611.1 coordinate 28,392,408, forward strand.
CTAAGAAGTGCTTGTTTCTGAGCCTTCAGCCTCACCTCACCACTGCAGGAAGGTGAGGTCCTCTTCCAAACACTGGAAGAGTTTGGACAAAAAAAAAATCACTGCTTCAAAGGGTTATCAGTGATGAGGTGAATGCTCAGCTCTACCTCAGCAGATCAGTCCAGTGATTTGCACCTGGAAAATGAGCCCTCACCTCTCTGCTGTACATCATGCCCCAGGAGGTGATGGTATCACATTTTGCGGGTGCTCATCTGGGGTGCCTCTCGCATGGGGAATCTGCCTCAAGGCAGGGTGTTGTTAAAATCTTTTAACTCTATGAAGTGTCTCAGCTCTTATATTGTCAAGAAGGCCACATTTTTTCACTGTGTCTCCAAATCAGCAGTCCAGATGTAGAGATGAGAAGGGAGGCCAAGGATTTGGCATGGTTGGAAGCCCAGATGCTGTGATGGCTGGGGTTCACTTCAACACAGTAAGCTGCTCCTGGCCCACCCTGCACTGCCTCTCTCTGTTTTATGCTCAAGTCATGTACACCAACAACACTTTGGCACTATCTCTGCTCCCAGAGGTAGCCAGGGGCTGAGTGAGGTCCCCGTGCACCTGCAGCATCCAAGGCAGGTGGCCACCTTTGGCTGGGAGTAGTGCCATTCTCAAATATCTGGTTTCCTTCCAGGGTGGGCCCCTTTTCATTGACATGAGGGCACTGTGCCAACATTTATTTTAAAATAAACTAGCCATGTTCTTCATGTCTAGCTGGCCCCTGGCTCCCCTCAGAAAAAAATAACGGTGGGATAAAAGCAGTGTTGATGAACTTCTTCCTCTACATCCTTAAAGACCTTGTCTCTTTGAAAAATGAGCTCCTTCCAGCAGATGGTGGAGAAAAGAACAGTGATAGAGTGTGAGGAGCAGTGGAGCAAGTAGCCAGAGATGAAAACATGGGGTTCAAAAAGAATATGTATGTATTATTGAAATAAAGGTCAGACTGTTTATGGAAACAGCTATGGAAACCCAGTATGAATGTGAGAACCAGATGCTGGGCCTTCCATTTCTCCATGCCAGCCTAGGAGAACATGACAACTGGAGCAACAGTGTTGCAGGAAGCCTGCTGGGGTCTGTGGGCTGATGCAAAACATCTTCACTCATTGGTGTCTTCAGGTTTGTCCCACTCAAAGATCAAGTCTCCTGAATCATCACAGAGTAGAGCCTTGACACTGACAACTTTATCCTTGTGGGTTTTTGTGCATAGTACCACAGCCACTGGCTGAATTGATGCCAGGTTGACTTCAGTGGGGTATCCCTCCTTTTCCAGGAGCATAGATAGGTTGGCAGTTCTGATGAGGCAGCCAGGGGAGAGTTTGTCCAGCACCTCTAACTGATGAGTAGGCTGCTTCAGGATACACAAGGCAAGGGACTGGTACTATTTTTCAGTGTGTTTCTATATTGCTGGGGCTTCTTTTCTTTAGTTCTACCTTCTCTTTAAGCATGATCATCCTAAGCAGTCAAGAACACAAATAAGATGACGATATCATGCAGTTTACTTTGAAATTACCATAACAGAAAGCACTCCGTAGCCTTTCTTTACTTATTAAAATGGTGGCTTTTGTAAATTTCAGTAATTTTGAGAGTTTGTTTGGAATTGTTTTTCTGCTCTTCCATTCCTTCTTTTTTAAGAAATCTAGAGGATGCAGGTATCTTTATTTCTGACTGTGGAATACAATATTTCTTGCAATATCCCAAAGTATTGCAGTGACCTGTGGGGCACTCTGGGAGGCACAGGAATGCCAACTTCCTTATGTTATATTTTGGTACCAAGTGTCCTTAAAAATAGATACCTGCAGCCAGCGACCAGTGTTTGAAGCATGCAGATAGCTACTCTGAGGTGTGCAGGAGCCTACAGCTGTCAGGACACCTGGGAACTACTAGCCCGTCAGCCTCACCTCTGTACCTGGAAAGACCTGAGCAGATCTTCCTAGAAGCTGTGCTAAGGCACATGGAGGACAGAGAGGTGATTTTAGACAGCCAGCATGACTGCACCAAGGGCAAGTCCTGCCTGACCAGCCCTAGTGGCCTTCAAGGACAGGGTGATACACCAGTGCATAAGGAAAGGCCTAGAGATGTCATTTATCAAATAAAGCCTTGATTTGTTTGTGGACTTTTAGATGCATTAGAGACTGGCTGAGTGGTTGTGTCCAGAGGGTAATCATCGGAATCCAAGGTGTCCCTCAGACACTCTTGGTTGTTCCGGGTCCAGGTCAGAAGCATCTGAGACCATGGCAAGCAGCTGGAAACCCCTGTGATTTTGAATTTGATCCATGGAACAATTTACCAATCTTGCAGGAAGAAGAAGAAATCACAAAAGTTTAGATATTATAGTAGAAGTAGTCACAAAGTGAAAGGAAGGATTTTTGAGTGCTGTACAGGGGGGTTTTAGGCCTTGTACAGAGGGGTCTGAGTTTTGTACATGGGGGTCAGAAGTTCTAAGATGGAGGGATTTGGGTGTGCCCTGTCCTTCTTCTTTCTCCTTCCTATCCTCCATGTTCATGGTGATGTTGGCAGTCACAGATTGGTTTAGAGTAGAAAGTCACTGTTCAATATAGGTGATAGGCATTGGGGAAAAACTATAAACATTTAATATGTAATGTGTGATATAAAAGATGGCACCAGCCCTTTGGGCTGGGGAGACGGAGAGAGACGCAGAGGGAGAAGGAGTCAGAGAGAATGTCAGGGACTGTGTGTGTGCCTTGAGATAACATGCAATAAACTGCCTTGAGACCAGACGACGGAAGACTACTGAGCCTTTCTTTGAAGGCCCAGGTTGGAGGAGAGACTTTACCACCTCCCAGGGTCGCCCCAGTCTGGGGGTGAGCTTTAGCAGGTAATGGTCAGTGGCTCAGAGTCCCTCCTGATGGACATCAGTGGCCCTCCAGGCTCCACGTGTTGAGCAGTACTGTTTAATATCCTTATTAATGACACAGAGTGATCAAGTGAACCCTCAGCAAATTTACAGATGGACAAGAGAATGTAGTGACAGAACAAGGGGAAGTTGCTTCAAACTGAACAAGACTAGGTTTAGATTATATGTTAATAAAAGATAATTTATTGTGAGGGTATGAGGCACTGGAACAGGCTGCCCAGAGAAGTTGTGGATGCCCCATCTCTGGTAGTGTTCAAGGCTAGGCTGGATGGACCTCTGGGCAACCTGGACTAATGGAAGGTGTCCCTGTTCATGGCAGGGGGCTTGAAACTATCTTTAACATCCCTTCCAGTCCAAACCATTCTATGATTCTATGATATTACTCTATTTTGGTACCTTCCTTGCCCAGGCAGGGAATTGACAGGCTGCTCTAGAAGTCCTGAGGTGTTTTTCTTCGGCTTCAAAGATGGGTGTAGATCTACACCTATTTCACCCAAATGGAGCAGAGCCTTAAAGCCATAATGGTCAGTGTCATGGTTTGACACTGGCGAAATGCCAGTGCCCCCATGAAAAAACACCTTCACCAACATAAATGCTGTGAGATGTTATCAGGAACAGAGCAGAGCAGGCTTAATAACAACGGAAAAAAAAAAAAAACTTTATTAAACTACTACTACTATAAAAGACACACACACACTAAATCCAGGATGAAGACCCTCTAAAACACTCCTCCTCCCACCCAATTTCCAAAACAACCACCTAGAAACATCACCCGGGATTCCTGATCAGGTTGCCACCCTTCAGATAATCAATACTCAGTCCATCCAGGGAGAGAGGAGCACCATAGACCCCCCAGGAAACACAGCTGCCACACCCTGTGTTTCCCTGTCACACATGGCAACCGCCCGGAGAAAATCTGCCAGTGTGACACTCTCCTTTCCATGTCACAGTGCTCTCACCACTATGCATGGACAGACTGCCCATAGGGCTTCTTTAAGGATGCTTTGCCAAGGACCAAAAGGGACAAGAGTTCAGCTTGTCATCTTGGGACTACAGTCCCTCCCCATTTTCCCCCTGGGGCCCAGGGTCCAGGAACAGAGATCATCTTCTTCCTGAAGACAGAGGGCATCACCACACCCTCCTCAGCTTTCTCTGTTCACTCCATTCCTGTGCTGGTAGTTGCTGAAGCAGGTCTCTTTGGTTCATGAATCATGCCCCTAAAAATGCAGTCTTTGTTGCAGGAGAATTTGGTTCAGTCCATGGCTAACAAGAAAAGTCCGGTCAAAAGCTACTCCATCATCTCCTCCCACCTAAATATTTCTTCTTCTAACATCTCAGGTCCCGGACTGTCTCTCTTCTACTTCAAATCGAGGAGGAGAAATATTTTACAAAGCCTTCATTTCCCAGAAAGGGGTTAAAAGTCTCAGACTCCCTGGACAGCTGAAATCTCTGCCCAGAACTCCCAACTCCCACACTGGGCATCTTCCCCCCCTTCTCCTTCTCCTCTGCTGGCAAATTTCCAGGTGCCGTCAGGTTCTCTGTCTCTTTCCCTTTGGGGTGGGGGAACAAAGGCATCTCCGTTTCTCTCCACCCTTCCATCTGCAGGAGCTGGCTCGTTCCAGTCACTTCACCCCTCGCCTACCCTGACCAGGCCGCGTGGCTTCCCCTCCCCCACCCAGCCCATAGCTGGGCAGGGGAGAGTTTGCACTCTCTGACGACCGGAACCAAAGAGACAGTTCTCCTGGGAGTTCTTGCTTTTAACCCCCTGTGTTCTCAGAGGCGTGTCCATACCTTCAGTGGTCACTTCAGGTGCCAATATCCAAACCTGACCACTGATTGGTTTGACTACCAACTTCCTGAGAAAATTCACTTCCGTGTCAAGCCATGACAGTGAGTTAATTTGAAAAATCCATTAGAGTGGTGACAGAGTGGAAGAGCAGAGATACACCTTGTGCACTGGTGTATCACCCTGTCCTTGAAGGCCACTAGGGCTGGTCAGGCAGGACTTGCCCTTGGTGCAGCCATGCTGGCTGTCTAAAATCACCTCTCTGTCCTCCATGTGCCTTAGCACAGCTTCTAGGAAGATCTGCTCAGGTCTTCCCAGGTACAGAGGTGAGACTGAACCAAAAATAATTTATCCATCAAATATTTCATATTCTTCCTTACTAGGAGGAAGGTGAGCAATTGTATTTTAGGGGAGTTTTGCAATGGTTGTACCTAGCATTCACCAGAGAACAGCAGGAAAGGTTGACTTTTCCAACACATATTATTCCTGCTTGAGCTGAAGCACAACAAACTCAACAGACACAGGTGGCTGGCAGTGTGGGGTGACACAGTCAGAGTCCTTTCCTGGAAGTGGGTCTGAGGACAGCTATAAACTTTTTGCTGTGCTATGTTGTTTCAAAATAAACCCCAGACTGTGTGTGTAAAGTTACTAGGAGGTGTTGAAAAGCAAACGGCAACATCTGTGTCCTAAAGAAAGTGTCATTTGTTGCTTGAGTACACCAGGTACACCACACGATGGGAAGTTCTCATATGTCTAGAATTAAGCAGTGTGCATTGTCTTCTGGTGGATTAGGTTCCATGTGATCTATTTAGAGAAAATAGTTCCAGAAACAGCTTGTAGAAATGTTCTATGTTGTCTCGAGATTCTCTCACTTACAGACATTTTCTGGATAACTGCCCATGTGGATGCTTTGGCCTTACGCATAGGCAGCAGATACATTTTTTCGGGTGCTACCTTAAAGTGGGCCTTCAAGTGGAATTCCATTTAATCTCCTAGAGCCTGTTTTCCTTATGTTGTGAGTCTATTTCTGAAGCAACAGCCACAATTAGTCATAGCATGATATGGAACAAACAGTAGCAGGACATTGAAAAGTCCTTTAAAGGGTTAAAAAATGTCATGAAATAGAATGAGATATCCATGAATAGCAATGAATGTATCATCAGACTAATTTCCATTTCATAAAATGAACCTGAATTTTTAGTGATTTCCTTCATTCTACTCTTAGAAGGTATTCAAAATTCCCTATTAAATCTCTTATGCCCCAAAAGTCCTTACAAGGCATCACTCAACTGTTGTACCTTCTTATTTGCCAAAATGACAGCTTTTTCACTGTGGCACAGATCCCATCTCATTGTGCTGTTTGTGCTGCTCACAATGTGTCAGTTTTGAAGCACCCATAAATGCTGTAGGCCATATACAGTCACTGTGCAAATCAAAGAAAAATGGTATGAAACGAATTTAAACTCTAATTTAGCATATGTCCTGTAGAAAAATGTAAACATTTGGAAGATTTATATGATTGAAAGGGATCACATGTGGCTGATAACTCTGATTATGCTCAGAACTTCGTTGGACTTTATTGGGCTGAAGGAATTCTCTGTTTTATGAGTGAAACTGCTCCCTTTGGGTTGTGGTCAAGAAGGACAGTCACTGCATTATGCTGTGGCTGGACATTGGAAACAATGTGAGTGTGCCTGCTCTGGCTCCCCACCAATGAGTATATGTGGCCCCATCTGGGGTGATCTGCTCTTCCCAGGCAATTTTCAAAAGACCATGGCTGAGGCTGAGCAAACTGTCCCATTCTGGGGATTTCTGAGGCCTCAATTTTATTAGCAACAAGAGGAAAAAGCACGTTATCTTCCCAAATGACATAAAGCAATTGGGTTAATTTGAAAAATGTTCAAACCTCTACCTTTTCTTATCTTGAAGCTCCTTCTGTCTGAATTTTATTGTCTGCATTGTGCAGACACACTAGAATTAAAAGAGAAAAATAATTCATTAGTGTAACAGCATGGATCTTACTTAAATCCAGGTGACTGAAAACTAAATAGGGAACTGTGTTTGAGATGCTTGCAGTTTTGCCTAAATCAAGTGGCAAATGTGAGACTTCAGATCAGAGATGCCAGGCCTTCATCACAATGTATTTTATGGTGCAAATCAGTTTTGTGACATTTGTTCCTCTCTCTACTGGAAGCTGGAAAGGTGGTCCACTCTCCTCAGGGATAGAGTTGAGTAATAAAGAAAGAAAAATGAAAAACTGAAATACAGCCATGCTGAAATCACTGCAGGAAACTGGAATTCCATGTAGCTCTGCAGGGGGGTCCATGAGGTCCCTAACTATGGTGTGGGAAAGGCAGGATGGGTATTGAGGACATCAGCCTCCTTGGACATGAGCCACCTTCCACATTTCTTGGAAACACTGAGATCCAGTGGAATGTGGCCCTCCTTGCTCTCAGTGCACCTAGGATTACCGCCACGGAGCCAACTTCATGTACAGCATTAAGTTTTCAGAATGCCAACGGTAACCAAAGTTACATAAAAATCCTTTTCAATTAAAAGACAGAAATGTATCTTATGGCCTTTTCCTTTCCCCAGAAGAGCAAGCTGAATTATTAATTCTAGGTGCAAATATTCCTTATCTGCTGCTAATTGGGGATTGGGACAAAGAAAGCAAATGTGGGAGGCACCAGAGCCTGTGTTCAGCAAGGGCAAAGCCGCTCATTCCTCACAGATGAGGATGAAGGTAGAAATGAACTTGCTTTTGATGTCCCCTGCCATGTTCCCGTTGGTCACTGTGGTCCACGTCATTGCCACGGTGCCTGTCCCCATTGGGTGAGGGGGGCCGGCTCCCCTCGCCCCGCCCCTGATAAAACCCCACACCTCCCGGGTCCTGGGGCCATTTCCCCCACACAGGCACTGGAAGCGCAGGTCGCGGCCCCCCCACTGCAGCTCTCTGCGGCCATTAAAACCTTCCTGCTTCCCTCGTGGGTGATTTGGACATTCCTTCCCTCTTTGCCTTGGGCCTTCGTGTGGGCGACAGAACCTGGCAAGCCCCGACCGGCGCGCTGCAGCAGTGGCACGCAGGAACAAGCAGTGAACCCGAGCTCCGGAGGGAGGTGGTGCCGAAAGGCGCCGGAGCTGCCTGGAGCTGGGAGAAACAACGAACCACCGCTCAAATGTTTGATGTCTTCACAATTGTAAAGAATGAACCAACAGATCCTCAAACTAACACAGAAATAATCTAGGTGAAAGAATGTCTAAATTCCCCTGTCATTCTTATTTCAATGCTTCCAGTAATTTTCCAAAGGACCTAGGAATTATTTAAGAGTTCCTCCTTCTGATAAGGCTGGATTCTTCCCTCAACTGAGCCATGCTCTTTGGAAAAGAACCAACAACAACAAAAAAGAGATTAACAGGGGGTGTTTTAATGCTTTAGTGGACAAAAAGAAACTAGGCCAGCATGAAATTGCTGGTCTGCTTTACACTGAACTCTGAAGTATTCCAGTTCCCCTGTGATGGTTGTGCATCACCATAATGAATATTCTCTCTCTGTGCTGAGAGGAAGTTCTTGCTCCTCAAGAATTCTGTTTTACAGGAAAAGAAATTATTTTCCCCATTGCTATCTCTGTCATCTAGATAGTGAAACAAGATTTTTTAAGTAGCTGTTTTGTACCCATGACCCATTGCCCCTAACTTCCTCTAGTCCTGGGAAAGCCATGTTAATCTTCTTTGCAAAATATTTGTGAGCAATTATTTATTCCACAGCTTGTTGCATTACAGCTTGTTGCATTTCATTTTTAATCCAGAAAAGAAAATCTACATGAGAAGAAGTTTCAGCATCTTAATCCTACCTTTTGTCCTTGCTCAACATCAAAATTCAAAAGGTTGTAATTTACTACGAAATTAAGTACTTTGTGTATTTAATTTTGGAAATGCTAAGAATGCCTTTACAGGAAATATATTATTTGGAAAAGGGCCCTATATCTTATTTTGATTAGGCCAAGACATCTTGGTTTCTTCTCTTTTTGCTTAACTTTTAGGCAAAAATATAACACAACATAAATAATATGGGACTACCACATAAAAGGCATCACTAGTTTTCCACTGAAAACTATAACCAATGACCAGATAATTTCTTTACTGGCTTTTTTGTCTTATCTGATCAGCGTTTTCTGAAGGAAAAGAAAATCAACTGGAAAATATGCAGCCAGTGTTAATAGAAACAGTGTTTGAGCTGCTGTGTCCATCTCCTTTGAGGCCAGCAGTCTGGTTATTCATCATCAGGGATGTATGGCAAGGAATATGTCCTTATGTAAGTCAACAATTTCAACTATTTCAAAATCAGCAAAGTTTATTTTAGTACAGACATGAAATCCAAAGCTATCAGAAATGAATCAGAATTGAGCCCTGCACAGGCTATGGTGACTGTAATAAACATTGCCAGCCTGGCTTTTATACAAAACCAGCTACAAAGGTTTTGCTAAATGAAGAAGCCTTAAATAGCTCAGTATAATGAGGCTTCCTGGGCAGCCAGCTGAAGACTGTCCCTGCAGCCCTGTCAGCTGGGAACTCTCACCCAGACAGAGTGGACAGCAAACCTCTGCCCAGCCTCAGTTTTTCAGGGCTCTCTCCCTGATGCTGCAGGAGGTGGGGAGTATATACACTCCCCCTGGTTTTATGACAAAGTGTCAGTGCACTTCATTAGCTCCAGGCATAAATTGCAAGGTGGTAGATAACCAAACTGTGCCCTATCAGTGAACCACAGAATCACAGAATGGCTATGGTTTGAAGGGACCACAGCGAGTCATCTGGTCCAACCTCCCTGCTCAAGAAGAAACACCTGATTTAGCTACCCTTGTACCAGGGAATATATGCATGGACTAAAAGCCCCTTGTTGCTGACTGGTTTAAACGGAAATTAAATTTTGACCTGGAAAATGCTAAAGTGTCGTTTCAATCAATGTAGCTTGAGGTGTATGTAATAACATGGAAAGAGTACATATATATATATATATATAGATGTATATATATATATATATATATATATATATATATATAAGAAATCCCTTTCTCTACGGGAAATCAGCTTTTTGCTTCCTAACATACCAGTGTACTAGCCTGTGTTCTGTCAGCCTCTTAGGGATGACTCACAAGGCAATTGACAATACTGATTACATAACTGTTAGAAAATTTTTAGTAGTTTGGTTTCATAGCTGGTAAAAAAGATCAAAGTAAATGTTTTCAATGCAAAAATTATACTGTGAAATGTTTGGATGAAATATTGAATGAAATTAGGTGAAACATGTCTATTTCAGTAAGACTGAATTTAGAAAAATGAAAATTAATAGCTTGGATTAATTTTTGACCTTATCAGAACAGAATGTTTTCTTACTTCATTTTTTCTTACTTCATTTTGAACTAACATGTTACAAATCATAAAAGTTCATGTAACTTATATTTTCATGAAATTCAGGTCACCAAAGAAAGGGAATGATCTTGTTCAATACAGTGGATCTGATTGACAGGTAACTGTACTGATATAATAACTGACATCTGCAAGGCATCCTCCATGACAATTTGATTTAAAACACTTGAATTACAAAATTTATGGGGATTGTGATAAAGGTATTAAAAATCTAGTTATTGATGTATCTCAAAATGCATTTATCATGAGGAAATATTAAAGACCATGCATAGGGCTGATTCTTGTCAGGTTCCTCATACACCTGTTCATCATAATACAGCATTTTGTAATTCATACACAGATATTATCTTGTAATGGAGTCATCATAAAATTATGAAGAACAACAAATGATCCAGGTGTTGGCATTCTGAGGAACACATTGGGAAGTTTAACTGCAAATTTAGGTCATTTTTCTTGGAGGATGAATTATTGTTCTGGATTGAGGCTGGTATGACTTCATGCTTGCAGAAGGGTTTTGTTCTATAAAAAATGGTTGTATGAGTCAGCATCTAAAGCAACACCATGACTATGTGCACACCTGAGTCTCATGACAGAACAAAGGATGTGCCAGTTTTAACTTTGATGCAATCAAACCACTTTCCAGAGCATGGCTGTCAGCTCCTTCAATAGGTACAGCCAAAGAGTCTTCTGTAATTTGTAATAGCACACTATGACTTGTAAATCTAGTTCAATTTTGTAGGGTTTTTCCCCCTGTTTTCACAAAAACAAACAAACAAACAAACAAAAAAGAAAACAAAAACAAAACACAAAACAAAACAAAACAAAACAAAAACAACAACAACAACAAAAAAAAAAACCAAACCAAAAAAGGCTGAAATTATCTTAAGGTTTTACAGTATGATTTTTGCTGAATATAACATCAATTATAGTGCATGTCACCTCTGACTTTTGCATGACCTCATCTGCACACACTTGTGGGGCATGGCATGAATTTCCAGCCCCTGGCTCTTGTAAGGACAGTAATTCAGATGCCCATCAGGTTCAGTCCTGTGATAAAAGCAATTGTAATGACCTACTTCTAACTGGGATGGAGTCATCACTGCAATCCTCAGTGACATTTCAGTGTAGGGAACTCATTTGCACTTGTTGCTTTTACATCTCAAATTGCTCCTGAATATTTATGTATAGAAAATATGTTGTTCAAAATAAGTGCTCCCTCCAAAGAACTGTTCTTCTATAATTTCCCAAGGAATAATTAAGGGGTAGCAAACAATCTCTCACTTTTTCTTTCCATAGTGGTTCCTCATTAAAATTTAGATAACCATGGGAAGACCAAACCTCTACTGCAACTGAGACACACACAGGAGCTTTGCACAGCAGACACACACATGCATAGTTCACTTGCAGTCTCAGCTTCTTCCTGCCTTATGTTTGTGCATGACCTTCCACTGCCTTTACATACATAGCTATGCTTTCCACTTTTTTAAGAGACAAGGAGAGGAATCTCTGCATTAATCTTCTTTACCAAGTCACCACTTCTAGGTAACAATTTGAAAATTTGCCTTCATCAAGATGGTAAACAGTAGCACCACTACTGGTACTTGGGCTTTCTCTAATCTAGTCCCTGTCATTGCAGAGCTTGACTAGTCTCATAGTCAGATATTTTCTTGTGAAGTTTGTGGCCCAAAACATTGTGTCTTCCAGCAATCAGGAAATTGTAAACAATTGTTTGAGATGATAGAGTCATCAACCAGAACAGAGCTATTTAATTTCCATCCCAAGTCTGTGAGGGGCTGATAAAGGTTTGAGGAGAATGATCCTCATGCTATTGTGTGTGCATGCTATTGACAATGACAGAGAACAAGACAGCTCTTAAGATATTCTTTCTTTGTAATGAGTCCTTCAAATCATGTAGCTGGAACCAACAAAATGGTGTCTACACAAAGAACAGTCTTGTTGCTTTTCTGTGAAAGCCTCCTATCCAGTGATTGGCATGAGGCAGTCAGAATAATTTATGAGATTTAAACTGGGAGGCCTTGAAATATTCACCCCACAGATGTATGCTGATCTTGGAGACAGCAGCTATTTCCTGGTTTACCCAAATCTGTCTATTTACAAAATAAAATTATAGATCTTACTTACTCTTTCTTCCAACACAAAGTGTGTTAACCAGCAGCAGAAAATTTTGCAATCAGTAGAGTAATGTATAGCATACATGTATATATATGGTGCAGATATTTGCAGAGGTAATCCATGTATTATTTTGAATGCCATTCCCAGCTGAAATTCAATGCAGAAGTGATGTATTTTTCTTCAAATAAAAGTACAGTCTTGAAGCACTTCTAGTACTCCAAGGGAGTATAGACAGGAGTATAGACATGGGGAGATTGACATTAGACTTCAGGACTTATGAGTGCATAGACCTAAGGTCAAGAGAACTGTAAGAAAAGGTCAAGTGGGAAATAATACACCACAAGAACTTCAAAAAATAGCAGTTTGTGGCTTACTCTTCAAGTCTCTGATGTTTTCTTACAGTAAATAATGAGACAACTCCCATATAGAACTTGATACAAAAGACTTTAAAGATGTAACATACACAAACCAAGTGTTTGCTTTATGACAGAAATGCTTCTGGCGGTAAGTCACATCAACACATGTCCTTTGCTATTTTAGTCAGTCTTATCAGCAAGTTTTTTGTTGTTGCTGTTGTTGTTGTGGATTGGTTTTGTTTTGGTTTGGGGTTTTTTTTGTTTGGTTGGTTTTTGTTTTCTTTTATTATTAGAAACGTGCACTTTTACTGTCAGAGTTGCTTGGAGGTTCTTTTTTAATTTTATAGGACCTGACTATCTTTTAATGAGCACCTTGCACATGTGAAGTAAAAGATCTGAAAGTCCAGCAGGTAGCTGAAAACAGGGAAGAACCATTAAGACGTTGGTTTCACATTAAATGTGTACATTACTACAGATTGATGTGAGCCAGGGAATTTGGATTCTCATTTTCTTGTATAAATTTATTACATTTAAATTCTGTCTGGTTTATATATTCTTGTGTCCAAAGCTGTGGATCAAACTTAGATGCCATAAAGTGCTCCACTCTTTAAAGAGGAAGAGAAAGTGACACATTTATTTACTCAAGATGCTTACAAAACCCTTTCTGTACATTACTTCTCATCTCTTGCCCATTGTGTATTTCCTTTACAGAACAGGAAAAACCTTTGGTCTTCACTGCATGATCCAAGGGACTGAAAGCATCCCACTGAGCAAATAGCTGTTTCTGAAAAGACTTACTGGTCACTTGCACATGGCATGACAGAAAAGATACTGCTGCTGCTAGAGTCCTTCTGTAAAATTGGCTTTTTGCTGTCTTTCTGGAGAACTGTGCTGTGACCTGGGACAAGAAGTGATGCAGAAGTGTCACAGGAGGTTCACTTTCTATTGTCAAGGCAGGGGACACAAAGGACCAGACCTGTTTCCCCAGGGCAGTGCCCCCACAGAGGTATCAGCTACACAGTAGGAGCACCACAGTCTATGGCTTTGCTGGCTCCACATTGGGCTTCTCCCCAGAGGCTCCCCTGATGGGGGAAGCCCTCCTGGAGCAGTTTTGTGTCAGGAACCAGAGATGCACTGGACTTTTTTGATCTTCAGCTTCTTTATTGTTATCAAAACTTCAGCATGCTGTCTGCACCAGACTTTGCATGCAGGAAAACAGCACAAAAATGTACAGTTTCACAGTCTTTTAAGGCTAAACCAAAACTAAACTACCCAATTAAGAAATGACACCTAGATTATTTTCCCTTTTAACCCAGTAACTGATCCCTCAAGGCCTGCAATGCAGACTTTTCTGTCCAATTGCAAGATACCAACCAAACCCATGAAGAAGAAGGAAGAAGAAGGTGAGGAAGAACAACCTGCCTCTGCCCTAAAACCTTCATCTTGCTTCATATCCATTACTATATTCTAAAAACCTAAACTCTAAGTTTTTCACCCTGTGATATTAGACACTTCTAACCAACTACACACCCGTAATCCCAGTGCTATCAATCAATTATGGAAGTCTTCTCCACAGTCTCAGGTCAAATGCAGTGTTCTCCTGTGGGTCTGTGCCTTTCAGCACAGAAAGTCTAAAATTCTCATCATCCAGGATTCCAACAACAATCCATCACACAGCTGCCCAGGAGCTGGGACCTTGATGATCTCCAAGCCTGTTATGTAATACACAGGTCTTGCACCTGATGTCTCCTACATAGCTGGGAACGAGAGTCCAAGAGTCCCCAGTCTACCTGTAAGGAGGCAGCTGCATTGGGTCTATTCCCTATGAAGTCCTTGTTAAGACTGGATCAGCTTTGGTTACCCTGTGATCTGGGGTTTCATGCAGATGTCTCATGGATGAGACTAATCCCAGCCTTTGGATGCATGAAAACTATAGCTGCAATATGTACATCTTTAGTTGGTGTTTCAATGAAATTTTGTAACTGGGGAGATGGAAATGTTGCAGAATACCTGAATAACTAGAGACCAAAAGGACCACTGTTTCTGGGACACTGAACTTTCTCCTGGACTGAGAGAAAGCAGAGCTTGAAGGGCTTAGTTTGTGTAGAAGATCAGTGAAGGAAGGTGTCATCAGGAAAAAGATCTCAGCTGGTTTCTTTGAAAAAGACATGACAAATAGGGAACTGGCATTGGATCAAAAAGTGATACAAGTACTCAAAATTTCATCCTGGGACCAGATTAGTTGGACTGAACTAGTGCAGGTAAAAATGAGACTTGAGATTACAGACAATGTTTATCCGAATGATACAGGTGTGTCCAGTGCCTCCAGGGCCTAAACACCTGGGAAGTTTCCAATGACTCTCTTGACCAGATGTTCAGAAGGGACAAGCACAGTTCCCAAAAAGGCTCATAAGGAAGTCTCCTGTGTGTAGCAATGCACATGTTGCATGTGAAAAGTTTGTGGAGAAAATTCTGAAGAATCATCAACCTGCTATCTAGTATAATGAGGATCAAAAACAGGAGCACAGCTGGTCAAGTTTAGGACAAGACTGAGGAATTTGCAAAAGCAGCATCTGTGCTTGCATCCATAGCTCTGTCCTACAAGGTGTCTTAAAGAAAATTTGATGCTGGCCCAGAGACCTAGTATGTGTCAAGTGTAAACTCAAAAACCACAGTTGGCTGTGAGGAGGCAACAGTGCCATCACCCAGAGCTCTTGTGCAACTAATTGCACAGAGCGCTGTCACTTCCCTCCAGCTGTACAGCTGCTGCGCCAGAGGAAATCAATAGAACATCATCTCAGACATTTAGACAGTTTGAGGTTGTGATCTGCCCAATCAGGATTCAGACACAGATCTCGGTCCTTGAGGGGAACAAAGGCATGTGCGTCAGCTGAGCCACAAAAACGAACTATGTTTTCCTCAGCATTAAGGGTGATGGTTTAAACATCAGTGAAAAGCATCTGACCCCACACATTTGAGGCTAGAAATATCCATACTCACACTGTACTTCAGTTGGTGCAGAAGGACTTCTTCAGCACAGGAGTTCAGCTACACCTAGTGTGTCTCCTATCTCCATCATAGGGGCATCCATCAAAGAGGTCATAAATGAAAGACTGAGTTATAAAACTGTCATTCTGTCACTGCTGCATGTCCTGCATGTGGGAATACCAGGGAAAGCTGGGAGACACTGAGTGGCTTCCTATGTGGAGGATGGGGCTCTCAGCTGCAGCTGGGAAGGAAATATCTGCTGGGTCCAACTAGAATGGAGCAGCAGATTTGGTGTTTACTTGTAAAGGTGGTTTTGTGTTTAAGAACTTCCACCTTGTCATAACTGTTGTTTGCTTGAAAAATATATTTGTAATCAGTGACTGTTCTGGAGGATAATCAAAAACTGAATGGCAGAGAGGACATCCTCTCAGATGTGCTGCTACACACAACACAAGAGCCTTAACTAGTGATGTTCTTTCTTTTTAATTGTTTTTACTAGAGCAGTCCCAGAACACTATTATCAACTTTATCCCTACCACACATTTTTGAAACCAGGACTCTGCAATGTGTATGACATATGACCTTCAAAAGTCACAGGAAAGAAACCCTCGTGCTCACATTTTGGCCCACCCAATGCAAGCAGCATTATTTGGATCCTGTAGCTTTATATATGAAAATGGAGCAGCCCTATTGAATTAACCTGACTATGCTGTTCATGTAGAAATAGAAATGAATAAATGCTTCAAAGGTCGTCCAGGGACTCCTCAGGCAGACCCATTCCTCTTCTGAAGGTCCATTAGACACTAGATATGGTTGTTCTGTCCTAGTACTCTGTTCTTTCCTGGATTATCCCTAAAGACTGATGCTGGCTAAGAATAGAACTGCCAGAAGGTCATGATGCTCAGTGTGGACCATCATCATCAGAACAGTGTTGTTGCTTGTCCCCTCCTGTGTGTGTGCTGCCTTGTCTGGCCTCTATCTTGCCTGAGGTACCTCAATCACACTGAAGGTGTCAAGCTCTCTATGGTGTGAACAGGATGTGGTCCCTTCTTTCAAAAATGAGAAAGTCTAGTACAGTGGAAAATTATTAGAAAATAAAAATAAATTTTCCGCCAACTGTGATTTTGTATATGTGTGAATTTGCGGATTTGCACAAGCCATTTCGATCTGCAGAGGTCGCTTAACCATAACCCCTTGTAGAGGTTATAAGGAGGCTATTGCCATTTTATTTTAAAAAGAGAGTTGATGAGTAATGGCCGCTGTAACTGTCTTGTCTGAGGCATTTACCCAATGCTTTGTTGTTTCCTTAATTTCTCGTTCCATTAAATCTTTGGAGCAAGGCTTGTACAGGTCATGACTTGTACTTGGCACCTTTTATACTTGGTGGGGTTTTTTTTGTACTGTTATTTCTGCCAACTTAACAGCTGTTTGCTAACCATTTTTTCAGTCAGGACCCTTAAATTGATCTTAGTCCTTGGTTACTGCTTAAACTCATGCTACCTAGTTCCCACCCTCATCCATTAACAGAAATTCTCCTGGCAAGTTATGGTTTTTTTGGTTTTTCAATAAACATGATACTGGTCCTTCAAGCAAATCATCTTCCTCGATGTAATTTTGCTGTATTTTCTTCTCACATGATACAATGAAGAACAAAAATAACTCTTAACAGATTTTAATCTCCTATTCTACATGTGCTATAAAGTCCAGTCATAGACAAGAACATTTATAAGGACATTCCACAGCTATTAAAGTTTCATGTAACTTGTCATGAAAATTAAATCTTAAAGTCTGCATTAGCAGAAGAATAATATTTTAAACAATAGATCTGAGTTTTTTTTCCCCCAGTGTTTTCTTTCTTTTTGGGTTTACTAAGAAGCAGAATTATTCTCTATGGAAATGCACACTGCTCCTGATCTTCCTCCCTTTTCTTCTCTGCTCAATCTTAACCCTGCCATTGAATTTTGCTAATGCCAAGGAAAATTTAACACTTTAATGGTGTCTTTCTGTCTATATATTGCTCTCAATATCTGACAAATCTTGAGGTTGAGTTTTTAGTTGAGGAGTTGCAAACAGGGCAGCAAAAATCAAGACTGGGTCAAGCTAACATCTCAATATAATTATAGTTGAAGTTTGTGTATTGAAATCTGTTGTGAACACTTCTATAACTGGGGGCAGCTGGACAGATTGATGAGCAGGTTATCCCTTTGTACTGCTCTCATGTCCAGCAGTTTTGGTGGTTTTGTTCATGAGGGTGAACAAAATTCTCCATTCATTTATTACTTAGTTCCAATAGCTATTCAAACTTGATAATCAGTGTGTATCTTATTTTCAAGACAAAAAAGGCAACGGTCATTTCTAGATGCAATGCATTATTATCTTGAACATTTTAGGTTATTGACCAATGATTCCTGCCTTTGGGGATGGGAGTATGTGCAAGGCAGAGAAGGTAGGCATTTTGTATTTTTACTACTCATAACCATAAGTCCACTGAAATGGATAGTTGGAACATAGGAACATTCTCCATGGCATGGTTCAGTGTTATATTGGTATCCACATCAGTTTGGCTAAATGTTAATTGTCTGATATGCCTGCTTCCAATGTGGAAAAGTATTCCATAAACATGTAGTTTGTCTGATGGCTGTATCTCCTTCCCATCTCACGCTTGCCAGGACAGGTGACTGGTTCACAACAGGTTTCAATATATCCTGCCCACAGAGCCGTCACAGCTGCTGGAGACATTGCTATGTTGCAAGACATACTCATTCTCCCTATGATGCCAAGATGATTTTTTGCCTTTTCTTTTATATACCTTTTATGCATCCTCAGTACTCTTAGCACACATACTCGTAATTCCATTAGTCTGATAACTTAGCATAGCCCTCGTATTCTGTTAGGCTAGGAGACCAAACATGCTAGAGACCTTGTAGTAGGAGGCCAGAAAGCCCTGTGCTGTCTTGAGAAACCAAGGTCCTGTCTAGAACATATCCTGTAAACAAAGATTTGGCCCATCCAGGGGTGAATTCCTTGTATGGGAGAATATCATGCCATTCATCCAGGCCTCCCATTGGGGCATCCTTGTTAGATATGCTGATTTGTAAAGTCTATAAATTGTATATACCATCTATCGTGGGGGTGCATTGCGGCGCATTCTACCTTGGCAAAGTGGTGCACCGTAAGGATCCTTACTAAATACTGAGGTAAAACCCCTTTAGCCCTTGACCGTATCTGGCTCTCAATTTTTAAGACCAGGAAACGGCATCACCTAGAATGCCAACTATATTTTCTTTCCTAAACAGATGCAGCTGACAAAGGTACAGGAAATCACACAAGTGCTGCTTGATTAAGATAAAAACTGAGGCTCTGGCATGCAAAAGGAATGACTATGTATTGGAAGACACACAGAGCGCTGTGAGAGATATTTTCAAGCCTGACCTCTTATATGTTAAAAATGTTACAGTGTCACTACACAGCATTACAGGTAGGAAATAAATGTGAAGAAAGTAACAGTGATAAAGGGGTGCTACAGCTCCTGCACCCGGGACAACCTGCTGCAGTGGGGGTGGGCTTTTTCCTTGCATGTATTTATTAACACCTGAAGATCTCAGAAGTCATATTGGTTAATGAAACAATATATAATGGAGCAGACTGCAAGTACTGAAATTCATGGAAAACTACTCTCAGCTGTTTTATCCAGGGAGAAATTGAAAGGCTTATTTAGCATTGCAAAACTATTCACATGAAAAATAGTTTATACGTGGTGTTCCACTTTCTAATCCACTAATTTCAGAGGAGAGAATCCAAACTTCAAATATACAGCAAGAACACATTGTTCAGGCTGTGACTATTGTACTTCAATAAAAATATTTCTTCTCCCTATGGTAATTGAAATGTACTGAGGCTTCAGCTCAGGAGGAAAGAGAAAAAGGTTTCAGATTTTTCCTGCTCATGCGCATCTTACAGATTAAATAGTTTGATTTTTTTTTTTTAACATTAATTATAGTAGATCCGCCAGGTACACTTGTGCCAAGCCTCCCTGCAGACACTTACTGCCTGTCACCCACACCCACTCAGCTCATGTTAGCCATCATTTTGTCATTGCCCAACAAACCCTCATGCTGTTTTGCAGAGACCAGACGGCTTACAAAACTGCCAACTGCATAAAGCCATCAGATCTACAGAAAATCCCTCTGAGACCTAAGAAACACAGTTTTTCAGATGATTTCCCTACTTACAAGTGCTTCAGTTGTAACTGATCTTTCTGACATTTACAGAGAAGTGAGTGGTGGTTAGTGTGGCCATCTGGTTCCTCACTTAGTGACACTAACACTTAAAGCACGTGAGTGCTTGTGGAAAGTGAGTACAAAAGTCAGAAGTGACTGAATATACATGAATTTTCAAACACAACAAGATTTCAGACATTGCTCTTTTCCTCTGTGTGGGCTTGTGATGCTAACAAAGGAAGAGCTAACAAAGAATGTACAGACTTCTGGGAACAGCTTAACTGAAAGTGATGGAAATTCAGCTACTTTTTCTTAGAAACGTCTCCAGAAAAATTAATTTTCCTTTCTGTTCAGAAATACAAATATGTTCAAATTTTATCTAACATGTGAAGCCTAAGTTAAACATTTTGGAATATAATGTTTCTTTTTTTTCTACATCATGTGCCTTTTAATTTATTTGCATATGTGCTTTGTTGAGTAAGAGTATGTACAGCTACTGATCCTGTGAAGATATTCAGAAGCAAAACAATAAAACATTTTTAAAATCTTCAGTTTTGTTGCAATTTGTTGCATTCCAAACAAATTCTGTCTTGAAAATATTATTTGAAATATTATAATTTTTTTTTTGAAACTGTTTTCCTCCTGCTGAATTTTCCTGGAACTTATGCTTCTTACGCAAGGAAAAAAAAAAGAAAGAAAAAAAAGAAAAAAAAAAATACATTTTCCAGTGTAAGAATCTTTTGGATGCAAAGCCTCTCAGCTTTTTATCAGTTGTACCTCATAAGTAAACTATATAATATAGAATAGTCATTTCTAATTTCCCTGGTTATCCTATGATTCAGGTTGGTTTTTGCTCACGTAAAGTTTAATACAGTATTTGCTTTCTTTACCACTTAGAGAGCCCTTTGCATTTGCTGTGGGAGTTCTGTATTATCATTATTAATTTTACTATTATTAAGCAGCTACTTATATTTAATGAGCACTCAATGAAGTACACACATACACTTGCAGATGGAGTACATTTGTCTTAAAGTTGAAGTGACTTGAATTTTAAATTCTTACCAAGATAGGCTGAGCTGCCTTCCACATGTCAAAGCCCTGGTTGTCAAGAAGACAGCAGTTTTTAGATAACAATGTAAATTATATACAAAACATGCATTTTAAGCATGGTACAGTGGTAAAATCATGTGGAAGAAAAATTTTCTTTAAATTATTTTTGGATGATATTTCATGCAATAATTGAATAGGTACTGGAGTTCAAACAATGTTACAATTATATTTCATATACCAACTCCATTTCCAGCTTCTGTATTCTCACTTTAAATATTGCCTGTGAATAGAAATACTCTTTTATAAAGTTTGCATATGAAAAATCTTACAGAAGTTCACTTGAATGCTTACCTGTATTCTGCTGATAGTTGTTTGTAACTTAAGCCTGCAGTGGATGATTTTGGTTGAAAAGAGGATTGCATTAGATTCAGCAAACCAGAATTATATGTGTTGTGTCCTGTATGTGAGGCCTGTATTGGCATTGCTGTGATTTGAAGCCAGTCACCATTCAGCCAATAAAGGTACAGAAGTGCAATTATGAAAAAGTTCTCTATATATTAATTTATACCTTCTCACATTTCCTAATAAAATTGCTTATTCTTAAAAATTCACAAGATTTTTGTGCTGCACATTTCACATCTGACTATTTTTTCTTCCTTCTGTCTGTTTTGTTGGTTTTTTGTTTGGTTTGGGTTTTGTTTGTTGCTTGTGCTTGTGCTTGTGCTTGTGTGTGTGTTTAGATTTTGTTTGTGGGTTTAGCTCTGTGTTTGCTTTGGGGGGATGTTTATTTAATTTTTATCCAAGTTACATATTTTAGAAAGAAAAGATTGTAAAATGAAGATACACTAACAAACAGTCCATTCACGGTAGCATAAATCTCTAAATGGACCAACAGTTTTCTGATATCAATTACTTAATTACAAAATATACAAGTACAATAAAGAGCAAAATTTCAATGTTTGGCCACATGGCAGAAAGTGCTTAAGATGATGCTCTATTTGTAAACAGTACATTATGTAGATTGGAACAATACAAAGCAATTCAATTGGAGATAGTATGACCTTTTACTGCTAAAGCTCAAAAGCAGCAGAAGGAACCTCGCCTCTAATGAACATTTAGCTATCTCTTTTGCTGTTTTCTAGCATTATCTAAATGAACATGTCTTCTCTATATTGCAGATGGATTTGGACATCTGCAGGAGATTGCCCACTCTCAGCTCAATGTTCTGAGTATTGTCAATGAGGTCATACATATGTTTTCACTAATACAACAGTAGCTTCAGTTTAACTATCAAGATATTGATTTCACCCTTGGGTAACTACCAAGCTGGGCGTCATTAAATTAACATTTGCCACTTCATAGTGATTGCGATAATGCAGTATCTCCTCTGGTGCACCAGAGAACAGCATTTCTTCCTCTCTATCTTTCCTGTGGTCAAAGTTGTGCAGGTGCCTGCTGCAGGTAGCAATGGTGTTGCATGCAATACTTCACCGTAGTTTACTTGTAATCAGCCCAGAAGAAGATGTGGTTTATCCCAGAAACAAAGAGAAAGTAATTTTAAAAAACCCTACTCACTTCACCTAAGAAAAATATCTATAATTTATACATTGAAACTAATGAGTTCCATCTGATCAAGATCTTAATTTTGATAAAATACTATGACCTCATCTAATCATGCTGGTAAACTGGCTCAATAAAATTCCACCTGTACTTCCTACCCAGCACCTGAGTTTTACTACAAGTCTCTTAATCAGACATACAATTTCCTATATAGGCTTTCTTCTTTCAAAATAAAAAAGTTACTGGTCTTGCATTTGCTTACTTTGTACTTGCTTTGTTTTAATTGTTGGCACATGCAGTATGTGTTTCTAAATTATATCCTCCAGTATAACAGATACAGATACAGTGTCAGAAAATGGCTTGTTGAGTGCAGAAGGCTGTTTAGTTAACATGGGAGAAAAGCAACTTGCTGAGTAGCATTGCATAGCCTTCAAGTACAGTAACTGAGAAGCTCTCAACTCTTTGAGTGAAACAATGGGAAGAAATTAGATATGGGGATTAATTATGGGAAAGTAAGAAGTAGGGGATGGGAAGTGGCCCTGAGGAAGGTCTATGGTTAGTGGCATGTTTAGTCACGCTATGCTAGCCACCTGGATTTCTGGGAATTTAATCAAGTTCCAGAAAGCCTGGACAGATATTTGGTTAAGCTCTGCTGAACCACTAGCAGCACTGAGAGTTGAGGAGGAGGTTAATGAGTGCCCTTGGTTCCAATGGGCAAGATTTGCAGCTGTGTAAGGGGGGAATTAATCAACTCACCGGGTGGACTCATCAGAGAGCCAGGAAGGAAAGCTCTCCTTCTGGAAATCCCCAGCTGAGCACAGAGCAGGGCAGCTCTTTCTCTAACTCGCTAGGACAAAGAAACCATACATGTGTATTGTTTTGGGATCACTGTGAAAAAGGAATATTTCCATCCTACTCCTCACACAAGAATTTTCAAAGCAGGAATAGCTAAACCTTTTTTCCAATTATGGCTTTGCCAGCTCTTGAGGGACTGGGTACTCCAGATTTTCAAGGGGGAGGAAGGATACTAAAGCACTTCTCCCTGGGTTCCTTTGGACCTTGACCCCTTCAGCACTGCCCTTATGCTAGTTAACTCCTGAGCTTCGAGTCATGGACCAACTAATTTCTTTCAAGAGGAAACCCAGAGCTAATGTACAGAATCATAAAATCATAGGATTTAAGGGGTTGGAATGTACCTTAAAAATCATGCAGTCCCAACCCTCCTGCCATGGGCAGGGCCACCTCCCCAAGTTACTCAAAGTCTTATCCAACCTGAACAGTGCCAGGTTTGGGGCATCTACAACCTCCCTGGGAAACCTGTTCCAGTGTCTCACCATCCTTGCAAGGAAAAATTTTTTCCTAATATGTAGCATAAATTTCCCCTCTTTCAGTTTGTACCCATTACACCTTCTCCTATCACTACAGTTCCTGATAAAGAGCCCCTCTCTGGCTTCCCTGTAGGCCCCTTCAGATACTGGAAGGTTGTTATGAGGTCTCCACTGAACCTTGTCTTCTTCAGATGGAACAGCCTCAACTTTCTCAGCATGTCTTTGAAGGGTGAGGACTTTGCTCCAGGATCTGCTCTATGTAGTCCGTGGGGATCTGGAACTGTGCAAGGGTTCACTGCTCTGCCCACAAGTCTTTCAACATTATCTGTGTAAGTCGTGGGCTCCCCCACATCCTATGCATGCATGAGACACCACTGTTTTCCCGAGATAAAAACACTGTGCTTGTGGGTTGTCAATTAAACCCATTTGTCTCATTTTGCACTGGTATACCAACAACAACTAGCATGGTGTAGGATCAGAGAGGGGCAAGCTGGGGCTGAAGAGCTAAAAGGCATCCCAGATGTCCTCAGGACTCCATCATCTCCCACAAGATGGCAGAGCAGCTTGGCATAATGTACAACCATTGTGATGAGCTGTGTCAGCTTGCACTTCAGAAGCTTAATACAACCTTTTCCACCAAAAGGTTCAGTGCATCTTTACACAGATGTGCAAGCAGCATTGAGTCTTTCATGAGGAGATCGTCATGGTACCACTGTTCCTGTACCATGTTCAGTGTCCATCTAGTCTGGGCCTGGGGCTCTGTCTCGAGCCCAATAGACCAGGGAGTGCAGGTGCCTTCTCCATGTCCTCATCTCTCAGCACTGAAGATGAGGAACCAGAGGAAGTGCTCCCTCATCACTCTGATGAGATGGTGTTCCAGAGGGAAACTAAACCTCTGGGAGCAGATGAGAGCTGCTGCTGGGTGAGCCAGGTTCAGGGGCTATTTGTTGCTAGGGCAGCTACACTTGCGCAGATGGCAGTGACACTTGCCTCCCATCTGAGAGGCAGGTCCTTGTGTCTGGGCTTGTATAAATCATTCAGCAGTGTCCTGCTATGGCCCACTGACTGCCGCATGGACATGGAGCATATCAGCAGCTCCTACCCAAAAATGGGTAACCCTGACTGTGCAATGTGGACCATATGGATACACAGAATCTTCAGAGTGGCACTGCAAACATCTATCACCTGTGTGACCACAATGTATTTTTTCTATTTTTATATCCATTAAGTCTTTTGTCCATTAAGGTTGTGTCGTCTGACATCTTTTCTATGGGAGTGACTTTTAAATGTGATGACTTAAAAGTGGTAATGTGGCTTCATTGAAGCTCCTAGTTCCCACCCAGTCACCTTAGACGTGGTGTTCCATCTTTCTAAATTTTGCATTCTAGGTTGGCAGTTTCACATGATTAGTCCAATGGTACCAGACAGTAGCGTATAATCCCAAGTCTTCACCATACAGGGAAAAGACCACCATAGGCTGCAATCAGAACTGAGATTGTTTAGCAAGTGAGGATGTGTTGAGGAAAGCTAAAAGAAAGGGAGGTCTGGAGATCTGGGAGCCACAGTTACACCCTGTCTGATGGTTCCCCTCATTTAGGCCTGTCCCAAACTCTCCCAGGCTGAGGCCAACCCAGTGAAGATCTTCTGCCATCATGTTGTAAAAATTTTGCATGTGCAGTTGGGGCAGGAAAGAGTGCAGCACAGATGGTGAGGAGTGAAGCTCAGGGGCACACTGGTGAATGAATATGAAGGGCTCGGGAACCAGCACCTCGACAAGGTTTGTTCTGAGCTTTGCTGCAGTCACTCTGCTCCAGAGGGGCTGATCATAAAAAGCGTGAGCATGAGTCATCTCTCACCAGCTGATGGGAGGCTCCCTTCATGGCTCATAAAGGCTGCATAGAGTTAGCCTAAACGTCTCTGTAAGCATCAGAACTCAACTGCCAGGCACCAGTATTACTCACAGCTTGTCATTTGACAGTGTAGGTTCTTCTGAATCTGATTTTCTAATAAAAGACTCTAAATTTGAACGTATTTTTTGCTGTTAGACATACAAATGATAGTGCTGTCCAGAGAGTAACTCATGACTAAGTCCTACTGGAATTCACAAAATTTGCCTCCTCCTACTTATTTAACTTTGCAGCTCATTGTCACACATATACCCTGAGCCTACTGAATACAAAAAAATGTGGAAAGAAGGAAGAGAAAGTGGTTACCACATCACCTGCTTTCATCTGCTGCTGAACACCTCCTTATAAGGGCCCAAGAAGAGGATGTGCTTACAGCTGGAATGCCTATGAGTCCAGGGTGGAGTACCCATCACAGCTGGGACCCTGTAGCCTAGTACTAGGTCAACTGTGCCCAGACAAATATCCTCATTCCTGGATACTCTGAAGGAAAGCCTCTCACATCAAGACCTTATCTTGTCATCCTGCAATATGGGAATGATACCTTTCCTCTACACTAGTTATTTGGAAGAAGAGTTTAGACTCGTGAGACTGGGACGGTGTTCACAACTCAATAAATCACCAGTTTTTCCCTGAAAATCTTTAATCAGAAAAACCCATTTCCTCTCCAACTCTGCTATAGATCAACATCAAATCAATACTGTAAAGTAATCCCTCAAAATTCATGTTTCTCTATTAAATATGGGTCTGACCATTTCCCATTTTGTAACAAAAAATGCACACCAAGACTGTGGTAGATAATATCTATTTGATTTAGGTTGGTCTGAAGTGAGTTATCAATTTTGAGAGAGAGGCCATGTTTTGTAGCATTGTTATTGGCAGGTAGAAGGTGAGGAGAGGCAGGAGGCAGATGAAAAGAGGTTTATACTAAATCTAGTGGAAGCAGCATTCTGGTATTATGGGTTTCCTGGAGCAGAAGAGGAAGTCTCAGGAGTGTTTGAGTGAAAAGCGGTGAAGATTGGATTTTTTTACAAAAGGTTCCTAATTTCACCTCTTAATTAATAATTGATGTTATCTGGGTGTTAATAAAGGCAAAAAAAAAAACCAAAAAAAACCAAAAAACCAAAAAAACAAAAAAAAAACTGAAAAAACCACCCCAAAAAACCAAAAACCAAAACCAAAAAAAAACAAAAACAAAAACAAAAACCACAAAAAAAAAAAAAAAAAACAAACAAACAAAAAAAACCAAACCCAAAACCCAAAAAAACCCCTACCATTACAAAGCTTTGAAGAGGATGTCTTGAAATCCCATCACTCCCGCCTGTTTTTACTGAGAGGGTTTTGTCCTACATAATCTCACCATTTCATTCTAGACTCCTTAGTCTGCAGAGTATTCTAGTCTGCATTTTTAATTAAAAGAAATAGAAATTCCACGGACAAGGGATGTTCTTTTACTATTCATTAGGGCAGAGATTTGCTGGATCACTGTGATCCTCATCTAGAAGCTGTGTAGCTAGGTCCTGTAGCTATCATGACAGTGGCAATGATGTGAAGAGAAGTCACCCTTGTCTCTGGGCTGGCAGTCCCATGGTATGGAGCCTCTACATGGTGTTGTGACCACTGTCATGTCTGCAGTGCTGAAGTGCTGCTAGCAGTCTATATCACCAGGCAATCAGCTCTCCTCACTGGAGTCTCCACTGCACAGGCTCTGAAGAGTCACCCCTTTGACAGACTAAGTGCTGTCTTTCTTTACAGCTGCAGGTCTGAGTGACTGCATCTCAGCCCCCACAGGGAAAGCCAAAATTCGAAGCTGTCATAAAAATGCCACTGCACTCTACAAAAGGAATGCTGCTATTTTCAGCAGCATTCTGACTCCTTCTCACTGAGAAGGCAGGGCTGTTGACACACAAAGGCCTTTGCTAAATGACATACACTCGTTAATTATTCCTTTGTTCACTTCTCTTTTTCTTGGAAATACTCTTATAGTATTACATTTTTACTCTCAATAATGTTTGATGCCAAACCTGATATGGACCTATGGTATGATTTGCATATTAATGCTTGGCCCAGATCATGTCATTGATATTTCTCATCTTCATTGCAACATAACATAGTATACTTACATTTTCACTTAAACACTTAAATGACCTGTCACTTCTGCCTTGAAAATGTTTTTAAGCAGGGCTAGACCTTTTTCTGGAACATTAACTTTCAATCTAAACCCTACTCTAAGACCAACCGAGTGCTTTTCATTCTGAAAATACATCATTCAACACAGAGTATTTTTGGTCTTTCCACACAGAGTGTTTTTGGTCTCCAGCATTGAAAAAATGCTGAGTGAATAAAATCATGGGTCTCATACACAGCCCTTCAATGGTTAAGTAGAGGTAATTCTTCAGTGTGCTGACTTCATCCTTTCAGACATGCCCTCAGACACTTTGTACACTCTGTCTTTCCTTTTTCTGATGCAATGCAGCCAGTGTTATTGAAACACTCCATTGCTGATTTACTAATTAGCCTTCATTACCAGAATTGGTCTGACCTTATCTACTTTCAGTACTGTTCTTACTGGCTCTGTTCCTCCAGAGCATTCTCATCTATTCCCATGTACAATGCACATTCAGGAGCTTGTTTGGGTTATGAGTCAGAAGATAAGCCCGTCTCCCAGTCTCCAGCTGGAGCTCCTGAGGCTTAGCTGTGATCTCCAATATTCCTTACAGTAATTGTTTTTTTTTTTTTTTTTTACAGGGTAGTTCAAGGGATCAATATCTAAAAGCAGTAGAGATATTATTATAATTTGCTTGACATCTGTTATCAAAACTATAGACTATACAGAAACTTTTGCAGGCATAGAAGTGCAGATCCTGAATATCACAATATTTTTTCCTGCTGTTGGGCATAGGGTGAGTGTCAAGAATCTGCAGCATAAGATGAAATGTGTTTGGAGGTTAGGTATGTACTGCCATGTACTTCTTGGTCTGACAAGGATCATGAAGGCTGATGGGAAACTGTTGTCCTACCTTCTACTTCCTGGGCAGCTAATCCAACAGTGCCATGACATAAATAATCAAGATACCAATAACTTAAACCAAGCACTAACCAACCCAGGAAATCTCTCTGCTGGAGCGGGTAGCTGTGTGCTGCAGTCTTTCACAAATGTGCTTATTTGCTCACCAGCCTCAGGTGGTGTGCAGGAAGCCTGGCCAAAGGGTTGGTTTACAGCAAACAGCAAGGTTACACCAGATTATGGATTCATTTAGCTGAAAGGCTAGGGTTGGTGCCCGAAGCCAAGGAGTCCAGCCAACAAGAAAGTGGGTGCTATCAGAAGAGTTGTGTGCAGAGCACATGGGAGACTGCTGGTGCTTTGAGATTTCAAACAGGCAAAAGAGCAGTGTTTCTCTGAAAGGCTCTGATTTGTTAATTCCATAGAACTTGTCTGATTTCTTCACACACCTGAGCCTGCTGTCTGAGTGGACCAGCAGCACCCCAAACAGTTCAGGGCCAAAGCATGAGGAATTATGTATTGTTAAATTGCTGTTCTCACCCTGCATTTCAGTAATGTCACCACATTAGTGTGGTAGCTTGTCAATGTTAATGTTTTGCTACCCAGACAAAAAGTAGGAGGAATTCTCTGTATTATATGACTGTGACTACATCACTATGGTCGCAACATGATTTAACACAGAGATTTAGGAAAGAATTTCTGTAAGACACATTTTTGCCCTGGAAATGGAAGAATTTTCCACAAAGTGGGAAGTACTTCTTCCAGAAGATTCTCTGCCTTTGGCTTCCCCTTCCCTCCCATCAGACAGGTGCTGTTTAAACTGCCTTTTTTTTTTTTTTTTTTTTTTTTTTTAATGCTTAGCATATTTTTAAGCACAATGCATAATACTCCAAACACAACACTATGGATAAACTTGTATCATGTTGTCCCCCACATTTGAAATATAGACAGAGCTGGTGCATGGACTATACTGTAGGCAGAGAGGAAACACCATTTTCTTGTGAGGCATTGTTAAATAATGACAGCATAGATCTGCACAGTTTTGAGCAAGCTAGATAATGTTGTAGTGTTTGGAAGAATACCTGCAATTTTCCCCATAGTTTTTGTCCTAAGAGAAGATGGTGCTCTCATTATTCATCCTCTTTATAAAGCTATAGCAATTTGGTAGTCAGTCCCTCAGTTAAGGGAGAAGGGGACTGAGGTCTTTACTCAGATATAGCCATTTTTCAGGAAAACAAAGCTGACAAAGACAGAAGACTTCCCAAAGAGTACATAAATCAGGGTAGGAGAAAACCTCTGAAGTGCTCACAACAGTGAAAGCTAAACTCCTCAAACGAATAAAACAATCTTGTGGTTGTGACCAATATCCTCTTCCCAAGCATAGGTTTTTGAAAAGAGATGAATTTATCAATTTTTTCGGCAAAACTTTTTTTTTTTTTTTTTTTTTGTTTGGTTTTTTTTTGGTTTTTTTTTTTTTTTTTTTTGGTTTTTTTTTTTGATGGAAGAACTAAAAGACTGCAAGAGGCAGGGTAAAAAAAGAGAAAGTAAAATTAAGAACTAGATATAGTATTAGATGGTGGGAAATGCCATCACCTGCATCAGCAGCATCCAGCAATGGCAGACTGGAAGGCTCCATCCAAAATCTTAAAAACACTCAGAAAGCACACTCAGCTCCCCAGAGACATAAAGCAATCATCTATTTTTTGAGTGAGAGTACTCAAAAAAAAGAGAGAACAAGAGATTGATCAAATTACAGTGACGGCAAAAGGACTGATTTGATCAAGGAGCAGCTATAAGACATGAAACAGTTATTGCTAGATTCCTAACCAGGGTGAAAGACAACGGCATTCAAAGGAAAATTACCACAGCGACCATGTAACTCCACAAAGACTTGGGTAAGTCTACTACACAATCTTCCATTTGAAGACAGAGCAAAGATAGTATACAAAAAGGAGCTGCTTCTGGAAAATGTGGTGGCATGAACAGGGAAACTATGCCCAAATAGAGAGGATACAAACTGGAGACACTCTGAATGTCATGAGGAAAAAAGTCTACAAAAAAGGGAAATAAAGGAACAAAACCACATAAACAAGCAGGCATCCAAGGAGTGAAAACTTGCACATACATGAGCTCAGTGGGGCACAAAGGAAACCACCAACCACAAAACACAAATGAACAGAAGACGTCTGTAGAGCTCAGTGTGGCAGCAGCTGCAAGACAAGGGCCAAAACCATTAATAAACTAGAACCATCAGAATAGTTAAGATTGGAAGGTTACTCTGGAATCCATCTTGTCCTATACCCCTGCCAAGGCACGTTTACCCAGAGCAGGTGACATAGGAACATGTCCAGGTGCATTTTGAATGTCCCTGGAGAGGGAGAATCCATGACCTCTCTGGGCAGCCTGTTACAGTGCTCTGCCATCCTCAATGTAAAGAAGTTCTTCCTCATGATGAGTGAAAGTTCTTGTGTTTTAGTTTATTTCCATTGCTTCTTGTCCAGTATCTGGGCACCACTGAAAAGAGGCTGGCACCGTCCTCTTGGCACCCACCTTTCTGATATTTATATGCATTGATGAAATCTCCTCCCAGTCTTCTCTAGACTAAACAGGCCCAGCTCTCTCAGTCTCTCCTCGTAAGAGAGATGTTCCAAACCCCTCATCATCTCTGTGACCCTTTGCTGGACACTCTCCAGGAGCTCCTTGTCTCTCTGGCACTGAGGAGCCCAGAACTGGACACAGCACTCCAGATGTGCCCTCACCAGGGCCCAGTAGAGGGGGAGGATCAGCTCCCTTGACCTGCTGGCCACACTCTTCCCAGTGGAGCCCAGGATCCCACTGGGCCTTCTGGCCACAGGGCCACACTGCTGGCTCATTGTCACCTTGTGATCCACCAAGACTCCCAGGTCCTTCTCCGCAGAGCTGCTCTTTAATGGGGCAGCCCCAGCCTGTGCTGGTACTTGGGGTTATTCCTCCCCAGGTGCAGGACCCTGCACTTGCCCTTGTAGAACCTCATTTGGATTCTCTCTGTCCACCTCTCCAGCCCACCAAGGTCCAGCTCAAAGGCAGCAGAGCCTTCAGGTGTATCAGCCACTCTCCAGTTTGGATCTTCAGCAAATCTACTGAGGGTACCTTGGATCCCTTCATCCAGGCCAATGATGAACAAGTTGAGTGAGACTGGACCCATTATTGATCCCTGAGAAACACCACTGACTACAGGCCTCCGACTGGATTCTGCTGCCCTGATCCTGATCCTCTGAGCTCTGCCATTCAGCCAGTCCTTGGTCCACCCCACTGTCCATTCATTGAAACCACATCTCCTGTGCTTACCTATGAGGATGTTGTGGGAGACAGTGTCCAAAGCCTTGCTGAAGTGGAGGCAGACAACATCCACTGCTCTCCCCTCATCTACCCATCCTGCCCTACCATCACAGAAGGCTGTCAGATTGGTCAAGCATGATTTCCCCTTGGGGAATCCCTGCTGACTGCTCCTGATGACCTTCTTTTCTTCTGCATGCTTGGTGATGACCTCCAGAATGTTCTGTTCCATCGCCTTTCCAGGGATGGAGGTGAGGCTGACTGGCTGGTAGTTTCCAGGGTCCCCCTCCTTCTTGCCAGTTTTGAAGATAAGAATAACATTGGCTTTCCTTCAGTCATCAGGCCCTGTTCCTGTTTCCTATGATTTTTCAAAGGTGGTGGAGAGTGGCTTAGCTACATCATCTGCTAGCTCCCTCAGCACCTGTGGGTGCATCTCATCAGGGCCTGTGGGTTTATGTGTGTTGGAAATCTGCACAGTTGATCTCTAACCAAATCCTTTATGACTGGGGAAAGTCTTCTTTTCTCCAGCCTTCCTCTCCTTGCCCCAAGGTCTGGGATTCCTGACGGCTGGCCTCAGTAGTTAACACTGAAGGAGAGGAGACATTCAATAATTCTGCCTTCTCTCTGTCTTCCTTCACTAGGACTCCTATCTGATTCATCAGTGACCCCACATTTTCCCTAGTTTTCTTTTTGCTGCTAATGTACTTGTAGAAGCCTTTCTTGCTGTCCTTTATTTCTGTTTATATACTCAACTCCAAATGGGCATTGGATCCCTACATCCTCTGACAATATTACTATAGATATCCCATGTGGCCTGTCCCTTTTTCCGCATCCTATACATTTTTCTCTTCTGTTTGAGATTTTGTAGAAACTCCCTGCTCATCTCTGTGGGTCTTCTGGCCCCTTTGCTTGATTCCTTGCTCATGGGAATACACTGGTCTTGAGCTTGAACGAGGTGATGCTGGACATGAAGCCAAAATTGAAACAGACGGTGGGATATGGCTTTATGCTTTATATCACAAAGGTATCCCAAGTCTTTTGCAAGCAAAGAAAGTGAAATTGCAGCAAAACAAATCAAATTAAAATCATATGATGACATGCTCACAAAACTAGAACCATAGTGTAATTTAAAAGCAGAGCACAAGCAAAGAGGAAGGCTGGAATTTCAGGTAGAGAGAGAAGAAAAAAAAGAGTATGAGAAATCTCTGATTTTATTAAAATATATGACGCTAACAATCCCAGAGCCAAAAGAAATATTCCCCTCATAGAAAAATGGCAAACTGACAATATGGCAGCAAGAATTAAATTTTGCGTTCCATCAAGGCAGCTGGAAGGTTAGTAAATTACCATTATTATGCTTTGGTCTTTTTTCTTGATGGGCAAGAATATCTTCCAGACCTGTTATATCTGATAATAGATAGAAGAGTTTGGGTATTACAGGAGCTGCTCCCATTACAAGAGCCAAAAAACCAACAGTGGGAGCTGCAAAGAGAATGGAAAAGCAGATCATGTTGTCACAAATGCCAACAGCTGCATGAGTAGCATGGTATTTCCTTAGAAATCGGGCAAGTTATTTGCCAGAAACCCTTAGTGCTTCAAAGTACTAAAAAGAGCTCAACATCAAAGGTCTGCAAAAGGAGACATATAAACTGAGCTGACAACAGCAACACATGTTGGCAACCAGTACCAACAATGGATATTAATAAATGTCATTAGAGCTACTTTACCATATTTGGTATGTCACTAGGTTGATAGAAATGGCAAAGAATGACATTTGGGGTAAAAACTGAGAGCAACTTCCAATGTTACCAGAAAGATATATAAACAAAATTTCTAGGAAGTTGCATCACAGCAGATGATGTTCTGGCGGCATAGATGCAATCACTGGGGGAAGGCTGATGCAAATCATGGCAGAAATCCCCATTGTCTTCTGTGACTGTTCAGGATGCAGAACTGCAGTTGGAAGTAGTGTCACCGAGCCACTGACCACACAACAGTTGTGACCTGACCTTGGGAAAGCAGAAGTAAGAAAACTCAATTCCACACCAAATGAATTCAGTCAGTTTACAGACTTTTAAGACTGCTAAACTGGCTTCACTTCTTTCCTCAGGATCTTTAGGTGAAAGTAGACTTTCATGGTTACTATTTCACAAATGAGCCATATGGTTACTTTGATGTAGCATATCTATGTCACATTTCAGACATTAACTACCCACCCATAAATATTGGAATGTGTACAGAAAAATGTGATAGAGAGGACACCTACGTCAGAAGTGGCAGTAGGTGCCTTCTGTGTTGAAGGCTACACTGAAACAGGGGCTTGCAGGACCATGTACATGTGAAAAATACATGAGAAATATGTTCAGTTTGTCCAAGCACTGTAAACCTTCAAAGAGAAGGTGACCATGAATGACAAGCTTTTAAAAAAAGACCTTATTGGAAGCTTCTGGAAGCTTTATCACATGCTATTGATACTGCAGAGTTGGCACTTACACAAAATAAGTGTAAGTGTAAGTGTAATAACCTCAGGGTACTGAGGTTTGTCTAGCTGGCTTCTTTTCCAAAGGGATATTGTGACACAAAGCATGGCAGCTCATCAACTTGAAAGGAATTACTTCATCAGCTTGAAAGAAATACAGGAAACTATGTGACACAGAACACTTCAATTGAGGTAGTTTTGAGACAATTTCAAGACAGAGGTTAGAAAGAGTCAGAGAACCAGCTGTATAAAGGAACAAATTGCAAATTGTTTCTAGCAGTTGTTCTGTTGGGAGGATGAACAGTAAAAGCAAGGTATGATCTTCCTCTGAAGACTGGTGAGATGAGATGAGTGGACCATGGCAACATCACATGTGAAAACAACCATACCGCAGGGAAAGTTTTCTCTAGGGCATATTTGAGCCAATCTGGAATAAAATCTGGAAAAGCAGAGAGGCCATAAACACCTGACCAAAACATCCTGTGTAACTTTTGCTATGAGTGGGAAAATTCAAAGGCAACCAAATAAACCACTTGTCTAGCAGACCTGTCTTCACCGCAGAGGTGGAATCTTTCATTGTAATTTTCTAGTGTTCTTCTAATAAAATCTGCTTCTCGGAGTCCTAGAAACCAGAGACGTGAAAAGCATAATCACAGCAACTGCCCTGGATAATGCAAGGAACATACAGAGGACCTTCAATCTCACAGTGTGGTTTCACAACGGAAAGCCAGGTTACACAAAGCTTTGTTCAACTTACCTGTGTCTGTGAAGTCACATGTATCAGATCACTGGTAGTGGAAGGCCAGCTAGAAACAGGTTTTTTAATGTCCATTAGAAGTTTTTGTGGTTACCACAAAATTTGATGTTCCTTGTGAAAACTGTAACAGAAAAAACCTACATGCAATTGCAGTCCAAAGAGGGGGCTTCCACTTTGACTGTGGTGGATTCAGGGTTCAAGTTCTTTACCCAAGAGAAAGGACACATTTTCAGCTGTAGCTTCCATGTTACAGAATAATAATATCTTTAACTGAAAATATCTGTAATATCTTTGACTGGAAATATATTCTGTGCTGAGTCCCTCAATGTTACTCCTGAGTTTGTCCCCTTAATCCTTTGTTTTTCTGCTCTTCTGAGGAGAGGAAAATGAGGAGAGGAAACAACTATTTTTGGTTAGGATAGGATGAAAAAAATCAGTAAGAGCAGTACTTAAATGCTTCAGATTATTTATTTTTTAGTGGGTACTTGTCCAGTGTCCCCTTAAGTCCTTGTCAACCTGCACTAGTTACTGCTTTGTCACACTCTTGTTTTATGCTTGTACACTGAGCACAGCCACCTGCCTTAAGCTTTTGCTTTATTTCTCTATGTGAAGAGTTATAAAGCACCCTTTTCAGTAAAGAAAATCCTTGAAGTGGCACAAGGCTCATGATCTGTAGCTACATTAATTTATAGGAAAGTCCTTGCTAAAGATAAGAAAAATAAAACATTTTAGGTTTTCATTTTATCAGATCACTATATGAACAGCATCACTTCCAATTTAGATTCTATACCCACTAAAGATAGCTATATAGTGAACAGAAGTTACATCCAATAGGATTTATAAATTACATTCAAATTTATAAATTTATAAATTTTTAAATTACATTAAAACATTTCTCATTAATTTCTTCAAGGTTCTAGGACATCAGCCTCACACTGCATTTTTCTGAGACATCCTGAACACTAGCTGATGTGGAAGTATCTGTTTGTACTGACCATCACTTGTTATCTGTAGGCATACAAAGCTCATTCCTAAATCTACCTATGAGAAGCTCCAATACCTCTAGTGACAGCCAGAATGGGTGTGGGCTGGCAGCACTCTTCCCCATGCTGAACCATGTGCCACCACCTGCACTTCTCCAAGGACAGATTTGAGAATAAGGTCCAAACCTTATAGGGAAGGTAGGCCTGTCTTTAAGTGTTAAAAAGTTAAAAAGGCCAGAACTGCTTGCCATTTCAGACAAGGGATTTTGATCTGAGTTTATGACAGAGATGTTAATAACTAGACTGGAACAGATTTTTTTCTCAACCTGAGGGAATTTTTAGGCTTTCACAATTCTTTTGTAGGTCAGATCAAGGCAGAAAGTTGAAATAATGGAAGCCAAGACAAATACACTTTCCTTCTTTCCTTCTGTGTCATGTTTTTCAGTGTCTTTAATTTTTCTCTTTTCTTTTATTTTTTGTCTTCAGGAAGAAGTCATGTGTCATATTTGATCACCTCTCCCTTTCCTTCTGCCCTCCCCCTTCACAGTAAATGCCCACACCTCTTACTGTGTCCTCTCACAACCTCCCTAAAAACAGTGGGGCTAAGCTGGTGTAAGGTACTCAACACTTTCCCTCTAACTGCTACTGTAATACCTACCCAGCATGACATAACAAATGGTTAAACTTTTAGATTTCAAAAAACCTAAATGAAATATTTAGAATGTAAAGAGTATTTTCCATACATTTCAAGGCAGGAAGGCCTTCCAACTGGGTATAGTGTCATAAACATTAAGTTTGGATAAAGCTCTGCTTTGGTGTCTGCTACCTCTCAGGTAAAATGTAGTGAAGTTCCAGGACTGATATTTGTAAGAAAGAAGCAGGAGCTGAGGTTTTGCACCCTACAAGTGACTGTAGAGGGAACTGGCCTTCTTTTCCAATGCTGGTTACTGTAGCAAGTCCAAATGAGGTTTAGTACTTCTGAAAGTCAAACCTTTTTATCAGTGACTCAAGCACAGATCCTGGATTTATCTTCACATGCAAATGTTTGTGCCCAGTGTTTTTCTAAAGACACCTACAGGTACAGCCTTCACCAAGATAGCTGTGGAAGTGTCTGGACTACTATTGATTTTTCTCAGACTATGACTATGTCATGTAGGGATCTGTACTGCTGTAAGCTTCTTCTCAGAGCACCTTTACAATTCTTCTGGGGTCTGGTATGCCTGTCTTCTATTTATCTTCTTTATTAACTCCGTTGATTATTTTTCCAGCTGATTTGCTTAAATTTAAATTAACTTTGTTGTATTTCTTGATGCTCAATCTCTACAGAAGAAAAAGGGACACATCCATGACTTCCTGTTTTACTTCCATCACCAAAGTACTGAGTATAGTCATGTCTGTGGTGGGCTTATACGTACCTTATTAAAGCAAGATTTAGTGTCCCATACAAAGATAAAGGGAATTTTATTAAAAGGATATGTGTTAAGTTTATCAGTTTCTGGCATATTCTGTATTTGCTCATACCACAGATGCTAAAGGGTAAACACGCCTGCAGGAATATGAATACTTAACATCAATAAGGACTGTCATCTGGGCGAGGTGTGCACATTCTGTTGTGATCAAATTACATTTCCTTAACATATTGCCTCCTTTCTCATTGCTCATTTGCATATGAAGCAAATTGTAAAGGGATGCTTTACAGACAGGGAATAAGTTGTCTTCCTCTTGACGAATGCTTTTGTGCACTGGTACCCCTGCTGTGTCATCTAAAAGCCCTGCTCAAGGTCCATGACATTCTGGTTCTTGGGCCAGATAAGCATACCAAATCCACAGTGCCATACCTTGTTTTTTGCTCTCATCATGTCTCTTTTAATGGCAGGACACAGCATTCCAATTAAGACCCCCAGGCTGCACCTTCTCTTGGTCCAGCAATGGCAGCAGTGGTAGACAATTTATGGCATTACTGCAGGAGCTGGCAGTCATTGTTGCACACTGGGAGACACAGTGCCAAGCAGTGAACAAGCACAGAGCAAAGGCACTTTCCCCTCTTGGAGACTGCAGCATAGCAGAAAAAGGAGTCTTAGGCAGGTGGAAGACAGGGAAGCAGAAGGAGGGAGCTGGCTAAGCAGAGTGAGTATTTATAGTCAAAACAGCAGTCTAATTATGTCAGGTTGTCCGTGGACAACTGCAAAAAACAGCCAAGTCTCCTTCACCTGCAAACAACTGCAAAAGCAGCTGTACCTCCACAAGTTGCCTTGTGATTCTGCCAGCTATCACCTGAGTACACAAAAATCAAACAGCAGGTAGAACAGAATCAGAAGTCTGCTTAAATCTAGTCCTGTGCATGCAGAGATGGGAACAACTAAATAGGGCTAGTACTCAGGGATATGCTGAATTCCCTGAAACACCAAGCACTTTGTCACCATGAACCCCTCTCAAAAATATCTCAGAGAAAACAACCATGGTCCTAAAAAGCCTTCTGGGCACCTGAATGCACAGCTCCCAGGAATGGCCACTGTCCTAGAAAATTTTGCCAATGATACCAGGAATAGAAGTTCAAACAGGGACCTGATTCACTGACGTTTGTTCTGTGAAATCTCACACTGATGCAACTTTGAGCAAATGCACATAGATGGAATCAACCCACTTCTACTTCAGGTAAATAGCATTTATTTATTTTCCATGCCCACAAATCAGCAGAATCAACCTGCTTCCTCCTTTAGCCCTGCATGGCAGGCCCAACAAGTTAATCCAAAAGTGAAAGGTGATTTTTGCAAATTGACATGGTTAAGTTTTCAAGTCAACCCCATTTCTGCAAGAATCCTAGAAGAATAAAACTGCAACAGAACAAAAGGGATGGCAGAAAAATTTAAAAAAACCCAACCAGTTACTGGAGATTCAATAAAAAAATCTGATTAACAAAAATTTACTTTGAGCAGTGTTTCTAATGCCTTGGCTTAATGCTGTGACTTAGCAGACAGTATGGGACAGCACTTAGCCTTGCATCCCTAGCTGTGGACTAGATCAGTCATTCATGTAAAGCAATCCCTCAAAGAAGCTTAATGAGGAGTGATGGCAAGGACAAGGCAAGGGGGTCCCCTTGCTAGACATCTGTCCTGGTGGATCCCAGCATGGACATACAGTGCATATACCACAGATACATAACATACTGTGTCACTTGCACTTCTGGGCATGTGTAAAACAGCTTGTTCCAGCCTCTTCCAGCTCCTCCAGCTCCTCCACTGTCTTCAATATGGACAAAGAAGTATCAGAACTCAACACAAGCGTATTGCACATCCCCTGCAGTGCAATAAAGTGCACTTCAAACACAAAAGGGAGCTCTGGTGTTTGCATACAGAGCTGCTGGGCTGACTGCAGCAATGCACACTCTCATCTCCTAATTCAGCCTTCAGCAGTTTTTAAATTCATTTGCTCAGAAGTATTTATCTGCTATTTTTAAACCTCACACTTACAAGGTTTCAGCAATTGAAAAACCTTTAAACCATTTTCACCTCCCTGCTTCATTCTGATGTTGTAAGAACAGATACCTTGTATGCATTATTGAACGCTGAAGTAAGGGACTGAATAAAAAACAGAGAAGCTAAATCTAAACAAAATATAGTCATCATTGTTCACTCACATTCACTAACACCCAGACAAAATTGCCCTGTGATACCCAAATTCTGCTGTGTACCGTTTAGATATCAGAAGCTAAGGAAGATCTTTGGCAATGTTTCGTCAGCAGATAAGCCAGCTAAACATTAACCTCTTTTTTTGCAATCCCTAGTCAGAGCCTTCCATTCATACAGCTGCTCTGTACTCTGAACCTTGAGTTAATGTATCTCTATTTTACAAGAAAGCTTTGCTCACATTGCTTTTGGACTCTGCAGACTTCACAATGTGACCTCCTGCTGCCAGCTCAGAAGGCAACCTGATGATGCTTTGCTTAGGTCATGTTAGTTAGCAAGTTCATGTCAGGTGCAGTGCTTAGCATGCTAAGAATGGCTTGTGGTTCCAAATGAAGTGCACTGTCCTGAAATTAGGATTTTACTGATTGAGAAGAACCATGATGATTTGGAAAGTCACATTAGATATACAAAAATATTTCCAAATCCTGGTGCAGGAATGCAGCAAGCCTGAAAAAAATTTGCTTGCCTGGAAAAGCACACCATGCCAATAGAGCATCTACAAGTTCTCAGGAATTTTCTTCCATGGAAAAAAAAATGATGTTGCATCCTGGGATTGGGTTTTAGGGGTTCTTATTTGTGTTAGCTAGCCAAGTCCTGTGTACCCCCGCGCTTCCCCCGTGTCGTTTCCCCCCCGCGGTTTCTGGCCCCACTCTGCCTGCTGCCGGACCTTCCCCCTCTGCCGCTCCTGTAACCACCCCCCCCGTCCGGCCCCGGGAAACCCCGTGCCTGCCGCCCCAATCCACACGATCCCGCTCAGCCCGAGGCTCGGTGCCCGCCCCTGCAGGGTTCTCTGGTTGGTCGCTGTTGCTGACGTCACCACCACGGCAGCCGCCCCTATTGGCCGGCAGGCTGTGGATCCTCTCGCCCCGCCCCTCCATAAAACCCTACCCCGCCGGCACTCAGGCGCCATTTTCTCCCATGCGAGTGCCAGGAGCGGTTGTGTCTTTCCATCGAACCGCGCCACGTGATCAATAAACCGTTCCTGCCAAGCACAGAGTAAATGGACAAATTCCTTATCTCTTTACTGGATCCCTAGCGCACGGTAACAGAGGCTGGCCAGCCCACGCGCCCGACATTTAATTTTCCAGGCAAGAAATACAGCTCAGTCAAAATTCAGTGAACAATTCCTATACCACACAGTACTTCATCACATACTTAACTGTAACTTTAGCTCTGACCTGAAGGGGATGTGAGCATATACTCAATTTCCTGTCCATGCTAAATTATTTTCCTGAGCAAGGACTGACAGAAGGATCAATCCTTAGCTGAACTGAGGCTTTGTCAGGTTTTATTTCTTAGAGTTCAGCTGTTTTTGCTATTGTTTATCCTAAACCCCACCAACAAGAGCACAGCAACATTGCAAGAATTTATTTTGCAACACAAGGAAAAATATGTTTTATGTATTCTGCCGTAACTCAGTAACAATAGAAGAGATACAGCCCACTAAAATAATTTATTTCTGGTCGGAAATCAGAGATGAACATTTTAAGCTGAAAAAGTGAATGTTTTTCAGACTCAAAAAGGGTTAGAACTCAAGGGTGATAACTGTGACTGCCTTGTGGTCTTACTGCAGCCTTCATACAAAAGCTCCTGGGTAGTTAGATCTTCTCACATGCAGTTTAAAGCAGTAAAGCCTCTGTAGAGATTCTTACACTACTGCAAAGCAGTTGGGTGAATGTAAGACCAGGGATTATATTATTCTTCCAATTGCATGGCTCCAAGCGTACTGACATTAGACAATAAGGGACAGTAGCAGAGTGCAGGGTCAAATACAGACCCACATTATGAACGCAACACTAGTGATTGCATTGGCTTTGTATTTGAGCGCAGATAAAGATACCATTTTCAGATTGCATTACTGCTGTGGCCAGGATGAGCTCTACATCAGCTCTCAGCAACCACAGTTCAAGCCTGAGGGTCTAAGTGTTAGTCTCATGCAGTGAAGAGCAGTAACACAGAAGCCTTCCCTCTTTCTCCATGTCCTTTTGGTATGCACTGTTGAGGCACAGTGTTTGCTGCAGCTAACCAGCTGTTTGTAAGTGTGTGAACCCCACTCCTGTTCCAGACACAAATACTGATAGAACAGCCCCAGTCCTGTGCATGCAGGAGGGAGCAGACCTTTGACATGGAGCTCAACATTGACCTAATGCCCTGCTCAGCTGCCTTTCCAGCCCTACATGGCACCCCTCCTGAGGCTTTTCCCTCCAGAAGTACTGGAGTCCTTCAGTATCCTTCTTGTCCTGGCCCTACTAAAAGTAGTTATCTCCCAAGCATCCTTCCCTTACAGACTTCTAGAAAGTTTTCCTACAAGCTGTTCCTTTTCACCTAGGTGGATCTGTTTCTCTCCAGGATCTTTCTGTGCTCATTTAAGAGACTGAGAAAATAATTCCATCGTAAGAAATCATACACAGCTTTACTCATCAATCGTCTGTGGCACACTACCCTTGCAAGCAGATTTCTTTTACCATTTCTGATGTCAGTTATAATCTGCCTTTCATTTCCATGTGTCCTAGGCTACTGCTAAGCAAAAGATTTCCAACATATTGAAGCAAAACCTGATAAATATTTAGGACTAAGCAGTACTAAGCAGTATTATTTGATTTTTTTTAGCGTCTCAAGAATAGTAATATACATTACT
The DNA here is from genome assembly GCF_024509145.1 of Vidua macroura. Classification (NCBI taxonomy): domain Eukaryota; kingdom Metazoa; phylum Chordata; class Aves; order Passeriformes; family Viduidae; genus Vidua; species Vidua macroura. The sequence continues at coordinate 28,434,930 of NC_071611.1, forward strand.
CTGCAGTAAAGCCATTATATAATGACCCACATGTGGAAGAAAAATTCTCGTGAATCTACTGGTAAAGGGACAACCCATTTTAGCTGTCTATCTCTTCTACATGAAGCAGAAGAATAAGGCTAGATTGCCCAAAATTGCCTCTTTCAGAAAGGCTGGTGAGAAGAAGTCCATGGATGGACCGTGGAATGCTGGAATACTGTATAGTGTGGATAGGCTGCATCACTACAAATGCCTGTATCTGTTTAGATTTACCTCTGTGGTCACTGAGGGATAGCAGAGCAATATAGTGTCATGTGCAATTACAGACTTCATCCTTCTCTGTGTAGGAGGAGACAACACAGTTTTCATTAAACATCTTTTTATCCCAAACTAAGGACTGTCCATCACAGATCAATAAATTGGAAAGCAAATGATATCTTTTATTCAAACTAATGAAATCTCAAACTGAGCTATAAGCACAAGGGATCAGAGAGTGATGTCCTCAAGGCCAGAGAGCAGCACTAAATGTGGGAGGGTGGAGGTTAATCTTGGGTGCAAGGGAGATAAGGGATTAGCACTGCTATGAGGCAAAACCAAAAAAACAGAATGAAAGAAGGACAAGTGAAAGGGAGAAGTCTGATGAAGTACTATTGTGGTTGTATGGAACTGAGTAGGTTTTCCTTTGCAGAAGTATGTGAAAAATGTTTGCTGATATTCTGGGTGTTTGGGCACTGACCCCCCTATCTCAATGGATTTTCACAGAGATGTCCCATTTCAGATGAACCCATCTGAACCTATGTGATATATTGCTATATATGCTTATTTTATGTGGATATGTTATGTACAGTTATAGGGTCTAGAGACCTTATAATACATGATCTCTGCTTTAGAGTGGCCAGAAAAAGCAGTAGAAAAACAGCAGTGATGTTTTAGGATATCCAACCTGCTGACCAAGCCACCAAAAGTGTCTTCCTGCCTTTGCAGCACATGAGTAAGAATGCACCTTCTCAAGACTTAAGTGTCTCTGCAACTCCTGTTTTCATTGTTACTGTCTGAGTTTCCACCAGTTTACCTGATTTGTGCCTCTCTCAAGGCAAGGTGATCATGTGAAAATTGCACTGTGAGGTGTTCTCTGAGTTGCCTGTACTTACAGGTGATCACAAGATTTTGGGTTGTTAGTTTCAGTGGTATTTTTTTTCCTCTTGCAATTTCCCTCTTTTGACTTGTAGGTATGATTTATACCTTGCTTTATTTTTTTTTTGTGCAAGACCAATTATTCATTTTCTTTCTGCATGAAAAGGAATATATTCCCTTTTGTGTTGGCTTTCCCCTTCAGGTTTGCTGTTTCAGATGATATAATAGGTCTTAACAATAACAGTTAGAATTGTTGACTGCTGGTCAACAGTTAGAACACCTGGGACAGTAGGGCTAGATGCAAGCTGCAGTGTTGATGGGGGAAAGGAGCTGAACAAACAAGGCCAACAATGCCCTGCTTGCTGCTGTGAGAGCCAGATGCACACACAGGGACAGGCAGGACTGTCTCTGAGGATGCATCTCTCCCTTGATCTCTATCTTCCCATGGAGAAGACCTCAGAGTGATTATTTGCAAGACTTGATAAGCCTCCATCTGTTTGAGGAGCTGTTGTCTTTAATCAAGAGAAGACGTTAGGACAGGCCCTCAGCACACAAACAGTAAATGATGTTAACTGGCCCTTTGCTTATTTTATGCCAAAATGACTACCTTAATTATGTATGTCAAAGACAGACATCATCCTTCCTATCCAGCTCAGTATGCACCACCAGCAACTGCCAACATTGTCCCTCAAGGTGGCTGATTCATTGAGAGTTCTTTTGAAATCTAGTCCCACAAACTTTCTGCTTTGCCACAAAGCATAAACTCCAATTTATCTTCCTGACCATGCCCAGCTGCAAGTATAACTGACTGTGACAAAAATAACCTGCTAGCATCCAGCCCCAACTTTTAACTCTATAGACATTTTTGAAGTATGAGCCACACATAGGTACAATTCTGCTGAAGAAAGGTGGGGGTCTGGAGGTCAGTGTGTTCTTCTGTGTAAACAGGGTACACAATTCAAAACAGCCGACCATTCTACCCTTTCCTAAGACAAAGTCTCCAAATAAAAGGAGCAAGCAAAATACATAAAAAAATAGAACTGGAACATTCAACTGAAGTTGATTTTGTCTCCATTACTCCAGAAGCATGGCCCATTCTTGTAAGCATGTGGAAAGAATTTACGGACACCAGGGGTCTGAAGTGGACTCTAGATCTTCAGGACTTGAGGTCCTGCCAAATGTGGTCAGTTATTAGTAAGGTACTTGCATTGTATGAATGAATCTTCACATTCATGTAATGCAGCTCTCCATTCTGCTGTTCACAATGCACTTCACAAAATTTGCATTTGCATCATCTCTAAGCATGAACAGGAATTCTCTTATTTCCATGGATGAGGAAATTACATCACAGAAAGGTCAAATGATTTTTCTTCAGCCACACAAAGTCAGAAACTGATTGCAGGAACAGGTGATTCATCTTCCTGTCCTGAACCATCAGATGACATCTGCTTGGGATGAAGAAAACAGGTTGCTTTTTCAATAGTAGGCAATAATTGCTCCACCACAGGGAAGATTGTAAAGCCATTTTTCCTGATGTTTGAAGACATTAAGAACAAAATTTGAAGAGTTTAACAAAATGTGAACTATCATTAGGAAATTATATTCCTAACGTTCCTAATGTTCTTTCTTGGTGCTGCCATTAAAAATGTAATCTGTGCTATTCTGAAACCATGCCATTTTAGTACCTATTCTTATGCTCTATGGACGTATCCCGTGAGCCCTGTGGATATATTTACTAGTTTTGATAAATAGTTTTGTGAGGGGGCTTAGATAATGAATGCAATGATCAGTCCTAACTGCCTGTATATGTTCTTCCAGAGCCTTTCAGAAGTCAGGAGAATAGTGTGCCAACTCCTGACAAAGACCAAGATTTGATTAACCAAGTTCTTTGATAAAATTAGAGGGACATGGTGCAGAATAGGTGTTATCTTTATTTCCTGAAGTGGTCAATTTGAATCAGATTTAAAACAAAGAAAGTGAGGGGAAGTAAAGAAAAAAATCCCAAACCCACGACCTAAATAAGGAAATAAAGAGAAATTAGTAGGGTAAGGGAAGTTTTAAATAATGCTGGGATTCGGTTCAAGTAGAAGGAGGTTTAATCTACTTTAAAATATTTAAGCTAGGAAATCTACAGTAGGAAATATTTAATATAATTCATTGCAGTGGAAAAGAAATACTACCAGAGATATGTGTGAAAGAAAGCTAGAATGATTCAAACCTAGGGTGATGAGGGATTCATCGTAGGCTCCCTGTTATTTTCTGGGCCAACACTTCTTATCATTTACTGGATCCAGCTTTTTTTTTTTCTAATTCTGTTTCCAGCTCATCTGCAAGCAAAAGGAGTGAGCATGCTGGCTGAGGAGACAGAGGCAGACTGGAGGAGACAGAGGCAGACTGGTTGTCAGGAAGATATCTGCATATGAAATGGTACCAGGGAAACAGAGCACTTTCCAGAAGAGAAGAGACAGGGGGAATGCTGTAAGGGACACTGCTGTTTTCCTTGGATGAGCTGGTCAGAACTTCATTCTTTTGTTTCTGGGATATGCTCTCTGTGCTTTGCTTTCCTGTCTCAATGAGAGGGCTAAGAAGGAAAATATTTGGACATGGCTTAATTGTAAATAATTTTTTTTTTTCTTCATAAATGTACATAAAAAAAAGAAACATAGTTGAGACTAATAAAAGGAGTGCAATGCTATATCTTTGTGCAATGCTATATCTATTTACAATGGAACATTTGGTGGAAGATCATCCCAAGAAAGTATAACTTCCCCAGAGGAAGTGTTTTCTTCCCTCTTACAATTTCATGTAGGCTCTTCTAGTCTCAGGGCTATAAGAGAAAAGGCTTTCAAAGAAGTACAAAAGAAATCATCAAATCATAGAATGGTTTGGGTTGGAAGGGACCTTAATGATAATTTAATTCCAAATCCCCAGTGATGGGCAGGGGTGCCACCCATTAGGTCTGGTTAAATGAGAAATAGCCTGTCTGTCAAATGTAATACCATTTGTCTTGTAATCACTGTATTCAGGAACTTTGTTTTCTTTCTAAGACTCTCTTCTGGGTTCAGCTTTTTGGGGGAATGAAGTCATTACGCATATCCAAGATGATTAGGTCATCTACATTTCCCTGAACCTTTTGCTTTGTCACCCTCTGGCACATCTGCAGTGTAGTGAGAGAGTGAACAGTGGTTGGCACAAGTAGAATAAGACTCACAAATATGGTACCATAGGATGGCTTTTGCTTGTTTGCTTCCAGCTGCAAGATATTAAACACATTTTGGGGTTGCCAAAATTCAGCACTCACCGCTCTTCATATGAATCCATTGTTCATCTAACACAGTGTTTGGCTCAGGCAAACACTGAACAGTCTGAAAGAGACAGCCTGCTGAATTGTAATCCATTCTGATGCTGTAGGAGCAAACTATTTTGATGTAGAGGCATGTCACGATGTTGTTTGCTCACCTACAGTATTTGTATTCAGGTATTGTTATTACTTCAATTTGGTCTTCACTTAAAGTTCACGCCTTTCCTGCTATTTTGGTGCTGATCAGATCTAACGTTTTTCGGAAGTTTCTCTTTCGACCCTTTCTGAACAATTTCTGAATGGACATGACTGTCAAATCCTATGATCAAGAATAAATATTTTTTAACAGACTATAGGTAGATGTTAACACGTTAGCACGTTAATATGTTGCAAGACTATGATTTCATCTCAGGGGTTTACCTGGTGGTCAAAAGATTTAAAAGAAAATATTTCTCTAGTTGCTTCATAATCCCATTACTGAGAAGTGCTTTGGTGATGAGCACAATTTATAGAATCAGTCATGTACAAAAAGTTTTTCCAGGAGATTCCAAGTTCTGTTTCAGGAGAACCACCTTCCTCATGGCAGTGCAGATAAACTATGTCGGTAGGTAATGCTGTTAATAGTTATTTTTATTAGCTATGGCTGTAATGGTTTTGACTTCTATGTGGTCACTGATTTCTTGCAGCACTTCTCTGATGCATGGCTCTATTAACATGCTGAAATGTGAAAGAAAGGGAAACATATGGTTTTTTGTGTTTGCAGTGTGGTCTCCTACGTGGAAAGGTCTTCCGCAGTGCCAAGGATGCCTATCACTTGTGTATACCATTGACAATGTGCAAAGTCCCTGACATTGTGCTAAGCTGATCTCTGGAGACAATGGGGAGCACTCAGGGCTGAAAAGTGGATGTAAATTTTGGGACAGTCTGGATTGTGGAAAAAAAATTGACTGCTGCAAACAAAACTGAAACTTCACCCTACCTTTAACACAGTCATTTTAAAGGATGTGGGGAACATTTGAAGCATGTCTGAATCTGGCAATCTTTTCCATACTTTTTGTTTTATTCTGCATTTTCATGTTTAAAAATGATTTCTTCTGCAGGAGTGGTTTGGGGACAGCTTGCACTCCAGTAATAGCAGTCCTTGTTGGTATTCAGCTATAATCAGTTTTTAGGTGCTTAAAGAAGGGGGCAACAGTCCTACAGTGTAGACTTCAAATGTGAAGCAATGAAACAGTTTGTTGCTGAAGGTGGAAGAAAAAGTTAACACACAGAGACGAAGTATTATTCTGTTGAGTTCTAAGGTGCAAAAGGAATAGTGCTGTATCATACTTCTTCATTCACTCTTTCTGTAGTATAAAATGCCCTAACTGCTTCTCTTCTTTTTGGAAAGTATAAAAAGAAGAACAACAAATGATTAAAAGAGCCCTGGTGCACTAAATAAATGTCAAAAAATCCCAAATCAAAACAAAAAGCCCAACAACAATGAAAACAAAACAAACAAGAAAAAAAACCCAAAACCCAAACCAAGCCGAACTAAAAAACCCCCACCAAAATCAAACCAAACCAGACCAAACCAAACAAATAAAGAAACCCAAACCAACAAAACAAAAAAACCCCAAAACCCAAAACCCAAACCAACCAACCAACCAAAAAAGTAAAAATCTGACACACTAGGATTGTTAGGAGATTTTATGCTGCCTGCCTTAACATTATGAATACCAATACTTTCTGAATACATAGAGAAAGGCTAGTTACCTTCTTGTTCAAGTAATTACACAAGAAGCCTTTTGATTTGGCTGGATACTTAGGGTATTTCAGTCTTCCTGTTCTTAAGTGAAGAGAGTCATACACGGATCCTGAGAATTCAATGAAAAAATAAAGTTTGGGGTGACGATCTGGATTGTAAATTAAATCTGGAGTACCTGAAGAGTGAAAGTCTTGAGAGAAGCAGAAAAGCTGAATAAGCACACTGATTTCAGTCAGTAAATTTGTTTCTCATAAACACAGTCTTTAATACACTTTTCAATAGAGAGTGACTTCACATTAATGTCCCTCATCCTACTGTTCCTTTGCTTTATTAGTAGATGGTCTAGTCAGCTGTATTAATGCAGTAATTAATATCTTGTGTCTCTTGAGCCTGATCAAGCCTTTAGCACAGGGACTAAAACATCCAAAACACAATTCTTCCCTTCTGCTTGGCCCAAATACAGTCCTTTCCCATATCATCAGAAAGACTAGCTCAGTCCTCCTTTAGGAGTCTGGTCTTTGGGCTGTGTCCTCTTTCCCTGCAGCACTTTGCTTCCTGCAGTCCTGGTGAGTTAAAGGTTATGTATCTCAGTGAACCAGTGTAACTAGTGGCAAAACCCTTCTTAATAGAAAAATTGTCAAGCTGACAATAGGGTGATGCACCTGCTGCCTTGTGAACAATAAAAGATTTGTTCATTCATGTCATGTATTTTAGTCAGAAGACCTTTTTTAAAATGAAGTAATTAAAATGTAATAATTCCAACATGAAATTTCATTCAGAAATAGTGGTGTCCTTAGGAGACTTGTGGCTCCTAACCAAGGGTCATAATAGCAAAGAGGGTAACTGATCACAGAACTCAGTAGAAAGTTGGAACAGGCTGTGTATTATCAGGCTGAGAAATTGAAAGGTGAAGTATCCATAACTAATAAGGAGTTGGCAGTTAGAGATATGCCCTACTGTTGCAACCTCTCACTACTTCTAAGATGAGGAACATTTTGATCAGGTGTTTTCAAAATATAATTAATTCATTGGCAAAACTTCTCTCTGAAGGAATACAGGTGGCTTGGGCAGATGGGTGTATTTTAGCATACACTGGGAAGAGGGAAGATGCCTCCTCCACATCAGGTTTAGTTGAGACAGTGCTCTGCCTGAACAGGGCTGGGATGGAATCTTACTCCACGTGGGAAAGACAGTGAAGAAGTGGTCTGTAGACACCTGTAGCCATGGAAGAACAACTCAAAATGAATAGGCAAGTAAGAAAGACATTTTCTAGAAGAAAAGCATGGGTTCAGAAGAAGCACAGAAAAATTGAAGAAAAAAGTGGAAAGGGCATGTCTCCCTCAGCATTGGTATAGTGAACAGTTAGTAAGAGGAGAGAGGTATGCAATGAGCTCTGAATAAAATTCAGGTTTGGCTTTGCCAACATCCTGTGTGTAATAACACCCAAATAATTTAATCTTTCCTGTGTTTTTTTTTTTTTTTTTCCTTCACACTATGGTGATGTCTCTTGCTCCAGGTTTGCATGCGTCCTGGTTCCAGCCAGGATATAGTTAATTTTTTGCAGTAACTGTAATGGGGTATAGGTGGAACACAGAGGTTATTCCATACCATCTCATGTCATTGCCAGGAGCAGGGGAAAGGAACTCTCACTTCCAGAGAGAAGGGGTTGCTTCTAGTCAAGAAAACGTGGTGGAGGGAGATGTACAGTATTTTCTATTACTGAGGATGCTTGTCCATGTGAATACCTTATTTTCTTATAGCCTTTGTTAATAATATTTTTGCTGTTACTATTTGTTTTCTTATCTCATTGCTGTTTCCAGTAAATTGTTCTTATCTCATTCAGCCCATGACCTTTGCCTTTTGTGCCTCCAGTAGGAGCAGCATATGGTTGGGAGAGTCTCCATGGTGCACTGAACTGGGAAGTACCATTCCTAAGCCACAGCAGCATGGTTCCAGCACAGGAGAGCCTCAGGTTTCCTGGGGCCTCCAGAAACCATGGCAGTGAAATATTACCTTACTGAAACAGAAGTAACAGAAAGGAGGCCAGGTCCAAGTACAGGCCTGGAAAATGAACGTGGTAAAGCAGAAGAAAAACATAAAATGTCCAGAACCTTTTCTAGGAAGGAGGAGTGCTCATGGCCCCTGAAATGTCTGGATCTTCTTTTGTCCATCTTTTCCTTTTTGTCATTCCCCTTGTATTGTGCCTTCATTTTAAAGTTATCAGCCAACATCCAGCAGCTAAAATCTGCATGTGTTATTCTCAACTAAGACTCGCATGCTGCTAAAAACTACCTCTCTGTTTCCATGGAAATGAAAGCTAGCAGCATGACAATAAAATAGGAGAAAACTATCAAAAGAGAGCAGTTGAATACCTTTATCTTACTTTTATTTAGTAGTAGGAAGAAGGCAAATGCTTTCCATCTAGAGCAATTTCCCGTGTTGGATGTCAAAATTCTTTCCAAGAGTAACTACAGCTAACCTCAAAATGACAGTGAGGAAATAGTCCTCTCATTTCCTAATGGACAAACAGGCTTTTTGGGCTCCCTTCCCATGCAGGTGTGAACATCCTTGTTTGAGACTGGGCCTTTCACACACTACATAGCAATGTCATACAGCATGTGACATGACAGGACTATATTAATATGATCAGGAATAGATTCCTATATGAGATGCCTATCTCATCACATCACTTTCCCTCAAGAACAATCTTCTTCCTAGGTGCAGAAGGAAGCAAAATGGCCTTTCCTGGCTTTGTGGGAATACAAATTGAAATTAAATACCACCAAAAATAACACGTGAGGTGTCTGACTTTTATTCCCACCACAATTTTCAAACAAAAATTAGATCAGGGAATAATAAAGCCTTTCAAGCTCCTTTAAAACAATTGCCTATACCATATGCCTGACCTTCTTTCTCCCATTTCCATGGAAACAGAGCAGAAAAAATGCAATAGAATAGGACAGAGGACAGTTATGCCAAATATATGTAATAATTCTCACTAATAATTCTCACTGCAATTTCAGATTGGGAGCATTTTAAGGAAGGGGAAAGTTAAAATTGGATGGGTTTCTGAAGGTGGATCACTCACCAATACAAATCTTATGCATTTAGTCAAATCTCTTTACTTTGTCATTCACATCACATTAAACTTTATTGCACTGATGTGAGAGTGATTGAACACTGGAACACGAGGCCCACAGAGGCTGTAGAGTCTCCTTATCTGGAGGTATTAAAAATTTTCTAGGCACAGTCCTAAGTAATGTGGTCTAGGGGACTCTACTTGAGCAGGGAGGTTGGTCTAGATGACTTCCAAGGGCTCCTTTCAACTTTAACCATTCCGTGATTGATAGATCTCTTCAACTTAGTTCTTGTTTGCACCAAACTTGGCCTTGTGGAACAAATGTATTAGAATAGTCACAAATAAACACCACGTCTTCATTTTCTGTGTTCCCTAGTGCTATGCTGAAGCTTTGCAGAGCTTATCTGTGTTTTTCACTCACTGCATTACTTCTTATCATATTATGGGGACATAATAATTTCTGCATCTGAACAAGCAAAACATTAAATCCCCTCACTTTGGTGTTATTTCATCTCACTGCATTACAGCCAGAAGAAGGGATTTACTCACAGTTGCAGATGATCTTAGTAGCAGAGTGTGGAACAGACACCAGATCTTTTGAGTCACAACCCAACTAAAACTATTTTGGTAATCTAGCTCAATGCAAAAACTGTACAGCCCTGCTGATAAGATTACTGATGAATGTTTGGAAGCAAAAGGTAATATTTGGAAAACTGAACAACATTTCCAAGGTTACATTCCTGAGCTCATAAGCAGAAAAGTCAAAGTAATAGGGCTGCAATTATATCTTTTTAAGGAGATGATCCCACACCCACATCCACCATAGTCTGATAGCTGTGATTTCTGAGCAGGGCCATCACTGGTGCCACCTCCCAGCAGGACCACTCCACACTGAACCACATCAGTCTGGAGACACTGCACCATAGAGGAATTAGAACTGGGCTGGTCTCGGGGACAAAGAGACAGCACTGGAAACAGCTCCTGGGATCCTGAGATCCAGGGATAAGCAGGACTCTCTGTAAGTAGCCAACTCCCTCTTCAAAAGACCCAAAGGATTTCCTGGAAAAAAACCACTTGACTTCCAAAACTGAGTCAAGCAAAAACACCTTCAACTTTGCCATACCTCACTCCTCTGTATGCCTTCTTTGATGTTTTGGTGGATTAATTTCAGGTCATTAGAAGAAAGCAAGAACTTATGTCTGAGAATTTTCTGAGAAAGGGACCTGTCATAGGTTCCCAGAATCATGTGCAAGGCACAAGTGCAGAGTGACCTAGTGGGCCACGAGCAGCCTCACTTTGTACACAGAACCCACTGCAGGATACCCCTTCCCCACAGGAGTGGACCTGAAGTTGTCCATGGCAAAGAAGTTCATGCTCTCCTAAACCATAAGAGACACCACCATCTAGGTCTGAAGGTAAGTACTGCACCTGAGTATTAAGGGAAAAGAAAGCCCATAAGGGTGAACATCAGCCCTCCTCCCTGCGGTACTGGACTCCCTGCACTTTCCTCCTAAGACAGCTGGGAGACAAGTGACTGGGAAACCACTGCTGGCCCATGAAACAGTAAGTATTTAACTGAAAAATGGACATAGAGCCAGGAGTGGGGAAGTGGAAGCTGAGAAGCAGAGGAGTTATCATCAGCCACCCACCCTCATCTCTCATACATGAAGAATCTTTGTTACCAGACTTAAAATAGCACAGGTGGTGGGGGGAGCTACATATTCAATTCTGCGGTGAGTGTGGGGTACAACAACAAAGGAGGCCAATGTACAGGAGAGCTGTAATAATGGGAGGAGGATTAATATGAGCTATGCAGGCTGAAAGGCCACATAGAGAGCCTCAAGTACAAACTGGATCTGAAGGGGTGTTCTGGGGGGAGCTGTCCCTCACAGACATATAGGCAGGTCTAGCAGGCTAGAGGCAGTTAGCCATGGCAATCAGACCAAGAGCAAAGTTTTGTCTTCCCTTTCTCAGAAGCAGCAGACTGCTCTGGGTGGCCTGGCTTTCCAGGCAAAAGCTGTTTGATTTGCTATGATCTCACTTTATTGCAAAGTTAGATGGGGCAGAAAGTAAAGCTTTCCTAAACAGTTTGAAGAGGAAATGAATTTTAATGCTGCACTTCTTTTTTTTTTTTTTTTAAACCAACCTTGCTCTGACTGATTCCTAGCACCAAAGGTAAGGCTCTCCCAGGACAGCAGTTCTTTTTCTGTGCAGTATCTTAGGTTAAATAAATTAGCCAGCAGTTCCTGCTTTCCTTTGCTGGACTGAAAGGACACCATCACTTAACAGCTCTCTTCAGTTCAGATCAACCTTGCAAAAACATCTCACCTTTGTCAGTAAAGATACATCTGCTTTACTTTGTCTAAACTCAGAGTTTTCTGAGTAAAGTTCAAGGAGAGTTGAACTGGGTCTATTCAAGCCAAAGTGAGATACAGACTTTTAATTGTACAGGTAAGCAACTGACAAGGTTTCTTATAAAGGGTCAGAGCTAGTCATGTGGTTGTTTCAGAGGCACATCTGAATTATATCTTTGTGTAATGTAATCTTTGTCAAATGCCCTTGGGCAGGAAGCCACTGTAATCAAGTTGACTAATTTACCTTGTCCCTTTATCAAAATGCCTTACCTAAGTAACCAGTTCTGAATTTACCTGTGAGGTCTGTGAAGAAATACAAAGTGGGCTACAAAGATAAACAGACTTTTTAATCATCCAGGTAGAAAGAGTAATTCATGGTTAATAACTTATCCAGTTAAATCATCCTGTTTGTCTGCTTCCAGAATATCCATAATGAGACCACAGCTCCGCCTCACTTATTCTGTTTGCATTTTCCCAATGTATGTTGCAAAACTATACTCAGTGACCTGCTCCCTTCCTCCTCCTGCCAGGAGACTCTTTGTAAGAGCCTTAAATAGCTCTTCTTTCCCCAAGACTCTGCATCTTATGTCCCCAGCAACTCCCCTTTTCTCACTGAAATCCTCAGTCTCCTTTTCGGACTAATATTGGGTATTTTAACAAGAGACTTTGGAGCCTGCTACTGGCCTCAGGGCATTTTTACCTCTATTTTCTGACTGAATGGTCCATAGCGAGGACAGAAGAGAGTATGAAGTTGCTCTGAAGCAGCTACAATGAAGAATTAAAGCATCTTAGAAATTTTTTTGTTTAAGGTCACCCGGTCTTCTTGCTCAAACTCTTTCAAGATAGTGAGAGTCTGTTTAGGTGGGTGAAGTCCTAACAGTCCATCTCCTCCTCTTCCTCTGTGTATGATCATGTGGTTTTCTGGAGAATATACCTCTTTTAGGAGGGTTTAATTGGAAAACTCTTGACTAGTTTAACTTGTAAAAGGATGCCCACGTGCAAACTTCTGAGCCCAAACAGACCTTCACAACAGTCAGACCATGCAGATGTCAGACCTCATACACCTGCAGGACCACCTCCATGCCAGAATGACATCAAAAAGCTCTGGAAGGTTTTCCCTTCTTTTTTTCCTAATGTCAGTTTGATCTATTTAAAATATTACACCAGTATATTAATGACTACTCTGGAATTTTTTGCTGCTTCTGTAAGTGACACAAAATAAACAAGCGTGTGTGAATCCATGATCACCAGTTTCTCCTCATCTCTCTACCAAAAAAAGTAGGAAGTTGAATGTATTTTGCACCAGAAGCTAAAATCTAGAGCCTGCTGCCTCCCATGGAATGTTGATGGATGCACAGATTGTCATTTGTGTATATTTCACCAACAGGAAAAATGTTGCTGTGTTCCCATTAAGCTGCGGTACCATCCAGAATGATTAATATAATTCATTAAAGCATTTATATCCTCCAGAAAGCAAAGAGAATTATATGGAATTTGGCATATGAAATCAATGCTACAGGCTTGACCTCATGTGGAAACACAGAAGTGCACAGGTATTGCAAAAGTGCATGGACCCACAAATAGATAGACAGGCTTATTTCCAGTATGTCTGAGACTTTTTTTAAGGCTGTCACAACCTTCTAGAAAATTCCATCTAGTCTTTCAGCTACCTGGAGCCTGTTGAAATGTTTTAGCATTTATCAGATCATGCTAATATTTAAATTTGTTATGAAAAAGCTGTATCGTTATATAGTTGTAATTATAAACATAGGTTGCCGTTTTAAGATAGTTTAAACCTCAATAGTTTATATATGCATATAGCTCTATACAAGCATAACTGGAGAATCACACACTCTCTTAGATGTGTATATCTGTTTCTTTCTGTTATAAAGGAGTGAAGACCAGTATAATATTCTAGGATAATATATATATTCTAGTATATTAAAAGTCTTAACTGAAAAAAACCCCAAACAAACACAAAATCAGCTCAGGTTTAACTCTCTGCCTTTCTAAAGGTGGTAGAAATTAACCAATCTACTCAAAACATACTGAAGAGACAGCAGACCAACAACATAATCTTCATTACTTTAGAAAACCAAGCCAAAACTCAAGCTTAGACTTCCAAAGACTTTTATAGTGCTCACACTCTACCATTTGAATAAGTAATTATTTTAAAACAATTCTACAGAAAAAATGCTCTATCAGTTTGTTTACCTTTCTACACTCTAACTTCACTAGATTATTTATTGTGCTTCTCACACTTGTCTCCAAACCTCTGCCCCTTTACTTTTTACTGTTCAAAACAACTTATGAAAGAGCCCGTTAAAAGTCAGCATAGCCTCAGACTCAGGTTAGTGATACATTTGATCAGCTCTTCCCTATTTAGCAGCTTTATCTTGGTTTACAAGCAATTTTTAAATTAAGCTTGTCCACCTGGCTGGTCAGTGACTATACCCATCCTGTGAACTGATTATATACAGGTCCTAAAGAGACCTTATGTGTTTCCACATGTTTTGATGGATGTCTGTGTGCTGAGTCTCTCAGCTGCTGCTGTGTCTATACAAATGTCCTTGGCCTCTGACCATTGCTGCATCCAGCTCCTTGGTCTGTAGTATGGTCTCAAACATGACATCTCATTTTGGAAAGACTGCCTGATACAGGACTCAGCTTTAAATGAACAGCTTCTCAGTTGTCTTTCAGACAATACCGAGAATAATGGAATTATAAAGTTTGGAAAAGACTGCTAAGATCATCAAGTCCTAACATACAATAGTCAGTAAGGCCTTTCCTTACATTGCCCCAAAAATCCACCAAAGAGTACCATGAAAGTTGAGCACATAAATACACAAAAAGAGATTGTCAGAAACAATGAAGAATATGGGAAAAGGGCAAAATCATTAAATTATTATATTGTCCTGTTTTGTTTTGACACAGAGTGTTTATTTCTTCTAATTAATCCTAATTTCAGAACTATATTGCATTATTATCTACATGGGATAATTAAGTTTTTTTGTATTCTGAAGAAAAATGTGGACATATTACTTGCTGCCACTGAGGAAGCTTATCCCCAAATTCTTGCTCAGATTCTCTGTGAAAGGAACCAGAACTGTTCCCTCAGCTCTCCAACCCTGGACTGCTAGCACATTTTCAGCAGTGGTCATAGGACTGACTGCATTTTCTGGGGACATTCTCACTAAAGAGATACCTAGTAGTGTTACTTCTCCATTTGAAATTTTTATGGACATAACTCCCAAAAGTGGCCAAAGATGCAGGACTGAACTGTTACAGACAGACTGCTTGTCATCTTCATGTATTCCTGAGCACTATCCTTACCAAGGGCTCCAGCCTGACTCCAGTGATATTACAGAATATTGAAGGAATTCAGCACCTTGTATATATGGCTTGGCACAAATAAAGTATTTCATTGCCTTTGTATGAAGCAGTTTAAATTGACTTTTTTGGAGCATGAAAGACACACTCTAAACAGACTGCTAAAAATGATGCAATAGATACTAGACTAACTATGAAAACTGGGAAAAATTTTGTTTCAGAAGAATTTTATCATTTAAAATAAAAAAACCTTGAGGTATTAATGAAACTGTCAGTTTTGTATAACATTTTTTAGTGAACAGGGATTGAGAGTACCTATGGCCATTTTCAACAGGTTTATGTTTCTTGCTACCTCTCAACCACAGGAACCAGTGCAAAAGGTTCCTCTTAGTCCCATCCACACATGAGTACCCTTCCTTTCCTCCCTCCACTCCTCATCTGTGATCCTCATTATCAAATACAGTTTAATCTTCAAGGGCTTCTTATTCAGCAGCTACAATTCCAGAAATAGCTTCTGTTTTAGGTAGTTGCTTATATGCTGTGCAGGTACTGGCTTTTGGTCACATCTAAATCCTGTTGCAGCGGCATTTGTGCACTTTGCCTTGACTATGCCTCTTCTCTCCCTCTCCTCCAATATCCTGCCTCAACTCCAGTGAACACTGTATAATGACAGAAAACATAGAACTTACAAATATTTACAACACCTCACAATCTACTGTAGAACTAAAAAGACCAAGCACTTTGCTTGTTTTTTCCTGAATCCAATTTTTTTAGGTATTTCTGCTTTTTAAGTTACTTCTGTAAACTTACAGGGATAAAGATGGCTTTTCAATTCTGGTTTTGCATCTTGTTGATGTTAGTGGATCATGTTCTCAACAATTATATAGTAAATTGTTAGTGAGATGATAATGGTTTTATACACAATAGGACAAAATGAAGTTAAACAGTGCCAGCATGAAATAAATGTCATGATTTTTGGAGCTTAATGGTAATCTCTCATCCAAGTCATTAGTTGATCAGAACCACCAGAATAAATGAATTATCAGATTTTGTGGACTTCTCAGTGTTTCAGCGGCTATCCTGTCAACTGCAGAAAATGAACTTTTGCCTGAAGTTATTCAGTTACATAAAGAACCATTAACCCATCAGCATGCAGGCTGGACTACTGCAAAACCATGTGCCACCTTATTTTTGAGAGTATCTGCTTCTCTCATTCTCCTTGGTTGTACTACTAGTCCTCAATCTGACAACATTTTGTAATCCAGTCCCAAGGGGAAAAGCAAATAAGGATATTTTTACATCATACAATGTTGTGAATTCCTTTGTTATAGTCCTGTTTCTCCTTTTTACAAGAAGTCATCTGCTCTGATTCTGCTTATAAGCACCCATTTAAATAGAAGAAAACCCCCAGTGATCTCTAGATTCAGTTATGGCCTTTCCCATTATGTTCTGGAGGTGTTAGAGTATAGTTTATCTCCCTTTTATCTAGCTATGAGCCTATAGGGCAAAAATTTAACCATCTTTGAAATGTTGCGTGCTATTAGATGGATTTAGGACCACAATATTTAGCAAAATAAAGAATATCATATCAGATTATATAAACAGAGAATGAGGAAGGGGAGATGAGCACATTTTAACTTTGTAAAAGTGAAATACCTCAATCACTGTGTGGAATAGCACTCAATGGAATCAGCGTGCTGTTGAAGAATAATTTTTGCAGTGTAGCCTTAGCCTAAATACACTGTCCTGCTGCTGCAATCTGAATTGGCTGGACCCTGATTCTTCAAAGAAGATGAAACATTGTTCTCTCACAAATTTCACATTTATTAAAAGATTTCATCTTCCCCTGCGCTATGTTTGCATTGCAACACAAATCATCAACTTGCTTTGACCCTGACACCATTTTATAGGCTTAATAACAATAAATCTATGTCCTGAAATAGTTTCTGCAGATCACAGCAATCAATCAAAATTCAGGGAGCCTTAAACCATTAATGTCATTGGCAATGATCCAGCACCCTGGGAATCCATCTAAATCAGCCATTATTACTGAAAATGCTCCTTAAGAGCCTTAAGATAAAGGTAGTATTTGGGAGCATAAATTGCAGTTCTATTTTTATCAGCCACTGAGGGATGATTTTCATGGCAATGTTTTTTGTATCTGTTTAGAACAAGACAAAGCCAGAACAATTCCTTCTTTTGCCTCATGCAGCTCTTTTGGCTATTGTTACAGAAAAATAGAAGGCAATACATAGTAGATTGCTTTGCTTATGTGAAATGTGTTTGTTATGTAAAGGAGTCTCAGGATTTTTTGAAGGAAAAGGAAAGAGCTGCTGTCACAAGCCCTTGTTGTACTTCATGGAGACATTTCTGGTTCAAGGCAGAGTTCCTAAGAAAAGCTGTGCCCACTTCATGAGACTAAAGATATCTACAAGTCTGGTCATTTCATATTCTGAAGTTTTGTTATGCAGAGCAACAATGCAAGACTCCAGGACAACGCAATTTTTTCACTGAGAGATACATCTACAACTCTTTGTCTCAGGATTTTCTGTAGATGACCATTAGCAAAGTACCTGAAAACTTTTCATTTAAATCAATGGCAATTGTGTAACACTGCAGAACTCACATATATTTCTCTTTTATTGGTAAAACTGTTTACTTTCTACTTGGTGTGTAGATTTTTAAAAATAGTTTTCTTTTACCTGTTGTAACATGATTTTTAAAATATTGTTTTTTACTTAGCTGTTTCAATTGAGGGATTCTATTTAAAAAGAAGGGCCACATGTTTTGGAATAGGGTCTTTTGAAAGTGTCTAAACTGTGTCCTGCTTATTATTTTGCTTATTGTGCTCCGACAGCTTGTTCCCACTCAACTGTGAGCATACAATGCATCTCAAGCAAATCAATGGAGGCTCTGCGATCAGCATTGTTCTGAGAACAGCTACCATTTTATAAAGACCAACACTAGTGGGAATGGATTCAAGTCACCATTGAAGACTGGGCTGGGCTCACAGGTTTGTTAGAAACTGTCTGATTGCCCAGTAGCCTGACCCTAATGGACAGTGCTGAAGCAGTCTAGCAGTCTCCATGTTCAGCACACAGTCTGTCAGCAGAGATCCAGCCAGATAGCTATACAACATGCTAGCAAGCTAAAAGAAAAAATGTTTAAGTCATTTTGCAGAGGACAGGATTGTTAATCAGGTGATCAGACTGTCCCTAACATATGTCTGATAAGGAAACAGTTTTTCTTCCACTGATGGCCTAATTCATTCACAGGTACAGCTACACTGTTTCCTTGTTCATGACTTGAATAGAACAAACGTGAACTGCATGGACAATTTTGAATCTTCATATCAATGAAACAAAATAAAAGATCACAAATAAAATCCTGTGTTGGAAACCATGTTGTGTGAGACTCAATGAAAAGCACCTTAAATTTTTATCTAATTCAAAGGAAATATATCTATAGACACGTTTTAAGCTTCCCATTTCACAGTGAAAAGTGGAATATGTAAGGGAATAATCTTCTGGTTCCCCACTCCTGTCTGACTATTTTTACAACTGCTTTAATTCCTTGGTAAGAGGGCAGTTGAGTTTTGCACTTGAAATATGACATAGGTATTGTTGTCTAATAATGGTTCAAACCAAACTTCAAGGTGTCAAGGCAAAAAGATTTCCACAGCTGACCCATCCCCAGTGAGAAATCTCTAAACTTTGCTCCCAGTAACCAGGAGTTTACTGGGTCTATAAAATTCTGATCCCATCAGAAGTATGACAAGTTTCTCTACTTGAATCTGGATTATAGCTTGTGGAGTCTATGCAGTAGAGAAAGACAGTTGCAAGGAAAAAACAAACAAGTATTGTCCTTTCTCACCGGATCTGTAGTTAATGGAAGAATAGTCTATGAATATTATTACCTAAGGAGCATGCAGCTAAATCTCCTTCTCTGGTTCTTCCCTTAACCTTGTATTTCCTAAAATGGTACACTTGACCTTTTACATCTTTTAAATTTGATAGCAATATCTTTTAAAAACAGACAGGCAATTATGACCTTGTCAATGTCAAATAATTTTATCTACCATTAGATGCCAGCCCTTCTCATTTAACTGATTTACATTTGGGATTGCAGTTCTCCCTGAGCTAGGTGACTGTTAATGGGGCCTCTTGCTGTGGTTGGTGATGCAATGAGCTATAAATGCTACTTTTATCTAAGCTTTTACTATCCAAGTGGAACAAATTACTGGAAAAGCTGTTTGGTCAAATGGGTGACAAAGCCCTTCAACTGAACAGTGTAGCCCATCCTGCATCTGAAACTTTGCAACAGGCATTGCAGTTAGACAGCAAAGGTGGGGACTAAAAAGCCACAACTTCAAGATTTTGGAGATGGATAGCTGCTACTTTAATTGAACAGTAGAACAAGAGGCAAAGTTTTTGTTAGGTTATTTCTGAGGCAAATTTTCTAAATGCTTGAATGAAAGCACTGAATGAAAGCATTCAGCTAAAAAAAAGAGGTACATGAGAAGGAGAAATTTAATTTCTTGGAGTTCAAGGTAATGCCCAGTATCACAATTTTTGTCTGGTCTTGGTTATATCTCACAGCTGCTACCCACATGACAGGACAAATGCAGGTTTCTCTGTGTTCTTGCTCTTTTACATCTCTGTGTGTAACACCTATCAGGCTGTATGGGGTTTCTTCAGGCTCTGCTCTTCAGCTCTAACTAATGGTTGTGAAATCAGTATTTGAAGTGGTGCTGTGGTGTAGGAATGAGCCATAACAAATCCCCTGACAATGATGAAACCCATGGACCTAGGTAGTAACAGAGCTCAGGGATGTGCCAGGTAATGACCTAATCCTCAACTGACGGTAAAACTAGCTTCTTTCTGATTAGCATTTTATCTTCAGCACAGCAAGCAAAGACTAATGAAATCTGTATCTATCGTGCAAACAAATTTGGAGATTGAAAACCGTGGTAATTTTTGGGATGAACATTTGAACTCTGAACATCTAACACTTGACACAGTATCTCTGCTCTCAGAGGAGGGTTATTTTATCTAAAAGAAGTGTTAATTTGCACTGTGTTGTATTTCTATGCAATCTAAACAGGAAGAGGGTATTTCAGGACTGGGATGTCTGGTGTGTGTGGTCTCCCTGTACCTACAAATGTTTACTGTTTCACTTAATGTTTGACCTTCCAGTTCTGACTGTCTCGTTCTGGATGTCTGATCTATGAACTCCCATCTTTCCCCTAAACTGCAAATTAAGACATTGATACTACCACATCAAAGGAGAAAAGACGATCAGGATCACCTGCATGCAGAGTATCCTATATGGCATAGACGGTTTTTCTGGCAGCTAACTCAATTTCAGCAATTTGTAACCCTCTTGATTCTTTTAAGAAGCAGCCCAGATTCTGTCACAATGCAGTCTGGTGAAACTACATAAAGGAGATTTGCTGATGTAGTGACTGTGTTTATACTACAGTAGATAAATTAGATCATAATCTTACAAGTCTACATTTGATTTTGACAAATATGTACATGTATTCAAAAGAGAGTTCGTTGCACTTAGTTAACCATATGCATAAAATGTCTTTAAGAGCTGAACTTTAATTGTTGAATGTATTTCATCCTGTTCTACTTTCTCACAGATTTATACCATCAAGAAAGTGAAAAACTTGCAGTTGTGGGATACTCCTGAAGATTAATGAAGACAAATTAGTATAGAAAGACCTAGCTTTAAAGTATATATGTCTTTCTAAGTAAATCAAACATGATGTTTCTGACTTTGCATTAGCTCAATCTTAGCAGATTCCAACTTTCCCATTTACAAGTTTTACACTCCAGAAGACTAAAAATTGTTCTGTTGCTTCAAAGAGTTTTGGGGTTGTCCCAGTTCTGATGGTTCCAGTACCAATTAGAAGTTAAGCCGTAAGTGCACAGCCTTCAAGCGCACAGCCTAGTCTCATGTCTAGTGCAGGGTAAGAGGCTCCTTAGGAATATCAATTATCCTCTATAGCAGGAGTTAAGAGGCATGAAGTCTTAAGGAACTTGAAATAAAGAGTACAGATCAGAAATGGCACTGAGCTACCCAGTGATTGTTCCTGCCTACAGGAACTAGGTGTTTCAGATCTGCTACAGCTACAAAATAAAGCAATCAAGTGTACAAGTTGCCAGGGTGTGTTAAAGAGAAAATTAGAAAGTAGGAAATAAGCTAAGTATAGTCATGTGAAAATGTACATAGAAATAATCTTCAACATTTCTGGAGGCTTTTCTGCTCCTAATCGTCAAGCCTAAATCACGTCCTCAGTGAGCCGGTTCTCCCAGTACCTGTCTCAGTCCTTCAGATTATTTCCTCAGTGGATGAGGATCAGAGAGGAAAAGCAAAAGGTGGAGGCAGGGTGGTGATATAGGAGAGAGCAATACTTGCACTATTGGCTTCACTGAGAGGATATTTTAAGGATTAATGCTTACTGCTTATTGCGTTTGAGGCCATTTCTGAAGCTGAAGATGAAGGGAAGAATTATTATTTTAATTATTATTCTGCTAAATATTGTAGAGAGGCATTTAATAATCTCCAAATTGTCCATGAGGAGGTGCTGCTTCTCTCCAGATTTCCAGGAGATAAGGCAGGCTATCAGGTGTCTGTCTATTGTTTAAGACTTCCAAGGGATAGGGAAATTATGTAATGAACAGTAGGATTACAGCTCTTTTCCATTAAAAAAAAAAATGAAGATCTTACATTAAAAAGTTGTTAGAAGTGTCTCTGAGTCTTTCATTTCTGTGTAGCTATGGGCTGTCATTCTCATGGAGTCAAGTTGGAGTCTGGATGTGGCAAGAGAAAGCCGAGAATACAAAACAATCTTGTCTGCACAGTTGTAGAGCAATGGTCTACAGTTAGAAATTATTTCAAGTATTTCAGCTTGATGTTTTAGTGAGGATCAGTACATCCAAGGCCTAATGAGGCCTGTAGAACAGATTGGTCATAATAGACAAGAAGCTTTCAACATCTCTTTTTTCATCCACATTATTCTAGATATAATGGGAAACAACCTCAAGGAGTTACAGCTTTGAAGTGTCTAATAAAGACAAGTTTTTGCATCTTTGAGAAGAAATGTCAAGTGGAAGCATCTGTATTGAGGATGATAATTTCTGAGTGCAGTGAGTGAGCAGAGACCTGACAAATATGTAGTGAAGGGTTTCTGAAAACTAGCCATGGTTTTGAATCACCAATTGTACATTAAACTTATACATGGCCTGAAATTATGTGCAGCTCTTAGCAGAGGTGTAACAGAGAAATATTGAGCGTTTCCTCTTTTACACCTTGCCAGCTGTTGTGTAATTCCTAGTGGTGACAAAAGTCTTTGAATCCCAAGAAGTTAGAAGGATCAGTAGGTGCTCAGCATCTCTTCTCTGAGAGGACTGAATCAATAGGCTCACTGCAAATCAGAACCCAGGGCAGTGCTGGTAGAGAAGTGATAACCTGCTGGTGGGCAGAGGCTGAAATGTCTATAACTTCACTGATCAACACCTCTTCATTTAGGCTCAGATGCAGTCTTGAGACAATGCAGCAGTTTGGCTCTGTGTAATAGAGAGCTGGACTTGGCTGGACAGAGAATGTGTGATTGAAGTCCCATCCAACCATGGTGATCCTATGCATGCCAGCTACAAAACAAGTTTTCCAAAGTCTTCTTCGCTGCAGCATGACAAAATGTGCCACACTTCACTGGTTATCTAAGGATATGATATAAGGTCAGGACTAGAAATCTCACTGCGTAGAGCAAAGAGCAAGTAGTTTTTGCACCACATCTATATGACAGTTATGATCAAAACCTTCAGTTATTCACAAACCTTCAGGATCTGGCCTGATTATTTTGTTGGGCAGAAAAATCAATCTCCAGCATAAGTTTATCCTTTAATTTTGAACTCTGTTCCTGCTTCCCCAGAGATCCTGTTTCAGCTTGCTAAAAGGTAAAATTTTTCATTCCTATTAGCTCAAGCAATGCAAATCATGCAGTTCAAAGACTGCTATGTTAAGTTGCAGGCTAATATGCTCAAAAATTTGTTAGCTGTTCATATTTGGTTGGGAGGGTGGTGTAGGCTACAATTAATTGTACACCTTCAAACTTCACTTTGTTCTTAATGTAGTATAAATAAAACCAAGAAACAATATAGGCATAAATATGTTCCAAGATACTAAGTGTCACTGATATGTATGTATGCAGATAGATGTACATAAAGGTTCACTATCTAACTCCTCTAGCAACTTTCCAATGATATTCAAACAGTGATATGAGAGCCCACAAAAAAGCTACAAGATATAAGAGAGTTACTAAAATATTTGAAAGTTTCATCTGTGTACTGCACTGGGCTTTTCAATCACCCTAAGTTAACCTAGCTGCACCTTTTCTACTCCTAAAGAATGAAACACTCATGATCAAAGATACCTCTCCCTTATTGCTGACCTGTGATAAATGTCATTCATCTGACTTAATAGTCAGGGTAAATCAGATAGCTCTGTTTTGCTTGCTTGCTTTACACACGATAGATATTTTCCTATTGGTCCTAAAGAATAGAGCAGCTTGATGGAAGTAAACTTGTGCAGGGGTTTGCTTCCTGCTTTCTGATTTCAAAACCAAACTAAGAATCACACCTCAGTTGTCAAAGGATTTAGGATCATAAAGTCATAGAAAGGTTGGGATTAGAAAGGATCCTAAAAAATATCCTGTTGCAGCTCCCCTGCCATAGTCAGAGACAACTTTCAGCAGACCAGGTTGCTCAAAGCCCCATTTAGACTGGCTTTGAACACTTGCGGGAAAGGGGCAATATAAAGTTCACTGATTATCCTTCAAACTGAAGCTTTCCTTTGTGAGGCTAAAGAGAAAACGGAGCTCTTTGGCCCCACTCTGCAGCTCCTGCAGCTGCACAGACTGGCAGTGCCGCCCCAGCACTCCTGCCAGTCCCTGTCGTGCCTCCAGCTGCATCCTTCTCTGGGTCTCCACTCTGTGTCTGGCTTATCTGGGGCTTCCTCTGCACTTGGAGGATGTGTTGGGCAATGCAATCCTGTTTGGTGCCTCTGTTTGGGTGCTCACATAGCATCTGTGCCCATAATGTCCTACAGCCAAAAGGAAAGGAAGGGCTGTCCTCGCTCTGAGCTGGCCAGCCCTCGTGCCTGGACAGAGTGCCTTCCCTTGGCCTACCTGCTGCAAGGGGGCTCAGGAGGAAGGGCACACAGCCCTCATGCTCTGATGAGAAGGTATTCCTTGCCAATTAAGCCATGCTCTGTGTTGCAGCTGACTGCCACCTCGGTTTATGGACACATAACACAGGGCTTCAAAAAGCCAGGCCCAGTTAGCGCTGACCCTGGTTGCAGGAACAGGAGTTGCTTGGATGGTTTCCAGAAGCCCCCTGTGAGTGCAGAGCCTGCAAGGAATGCCAGGCGAGTCATGCTGGCCAACAGTGCTGGCATGCACCTGAGCTCAGAGGGCTCACTGCAAATTCAGTCACACCATCGCCTCGTCGCCACCACAGTCGGAGCATGCACCAGAAGCTTTCCTGCTGCACTGGGGACACGGCGTTGCTCGCCACCCCTGCAGCAAATTGACACTCTCAAGCATGGAAAGCTGCCACATCCTCAAGCTCCTTCCCACACAGTGTGTCTCCCCAGTTCAATCTAACCACTTGATGATTAGAGCTGCTCCAAACCACAGGTGGCTGCAGCCACAGGGCAGGACACAGTGCTGGCTGCTCTGTGTTGGCATCCAAGGCACAGGGCAGGGGGCTGGGAAGGGACAAATGAAATGCAGAAACAGCAACACAATTACCATCCATGAGACAGTCATTTCATGGCTGTCATTTCACAACCACACTGCTGTTTTTAAAAAGAGGATGTAAATAGAAGATCAATTCATGATTTATCCCAGAACGGAATTAGGTCTATTCCTTAGTTATAATGGCTCAGGAGGTCATCATGGCTTATGCCATATTCTCAATTTTTGTCTTCCTTGAAGAGATGCTCTATTGCAAATGAAGTGTCTAAAGTGCAGAATTTTATGTGATTATGACTGTGCATTTTTCCTGAGAGAGAAATGCAATGAACCTCTATTCTCTAAGTCCTTGCACTGCAAGGTTCTTGGTGCAGGGTTCCTCCCTCTCCACTCTCTCCCACCACCCAGCCTCCAAGAGAGTTTTAAAAAAACTACAAGAGGGGGCTTTTAACTGTTCTAATCACCCCTCATTTGTGCTGGAAGTAACTCATGGTCAGGGCTGCTTTACAGCAGGCCAAGCAGAGGTCAGGATCCCAAGCGAAGCATGGCTTACCTTTCCCTGGTGCTGTTACCTTTCTGAATATTCTGAGTTTCAGAATTCCCCTGCCCACTGCAACTATCATGATTTAAAATTTTGGAATTGCTAATGCTTTTCTTTTCAAAAGGAGAGCACTGCTACAAACCTAAGCCCCACCTGCAGCATAGCCTGACTTTGGCATGGTGTAACAACAGCTGAACAGCAACTGGCAGTGGTCTAACAATGAGCATGGTGATGGTGCCCATCACATGCACATGGACACCTTGTTCTTGTCCTCTGAAGGAATTGATTCCATGCACAAATCAGGAGAACAATTGCCACAGAGAATTTCACTGTCAGAGAAACAAAGCAGGGCTGTGAAGAGCCAGGGGCCCATGGAGGAGGGCAGGAAGAAGCTGGAATGTCAACACCTTGTGCATGGTCCCAGTTTCATCCCTGTAAAAGTAAGAAGCACTGGAAGCACTGAGGGCCTGGCAGGGCCCTGCAGTTTTGGACATCTGACTTGCCTGGTGTGGCAGGACTACTCTGGCAAAAGGCTCTCCACTGCTCAAATGAGTTCTTCTCAAAACTTAACTTACTCCCTGCCTCATTACACTAAAACTTAAATACTTCTTCGGGGGTTACTGAAGCCTGGGGCACAGTAACCACAGTAACTATTCTCTGATCACTTATTGGGACAATTTGACTGCCTTTTTTGCTCTCCCTTTTTGGTGATCTTTTAAAAAATTATTATTGTTTTTTAAATTTCTGTGCAGTTATAATGGTGGCAGATTGCCTAGTATTGGTACTGCTGCAAGCCCATTCCAAGTCTAATACTGATTTTGTGCCTCCCAGAGGTTTTTTTGACAGCTGATAGGGCTTGCTGTATCAGTGTTTCAGTTTCTGTTTGAGATAAACTGCAACCATAATACATTATTAAAACTAAGAAAAATATTTCCTAGTCCAAACTGGAATAATAATCCATATTTACAGAGCATTTCCTAAGGCATAGCTGGCCAAGCACCCTTTCCCATGAGAGAGACTCCTGCAGCAGCCCTTTGTGGTCCTGTATCCGTGCCTGGTCTCTTGTGCTCATACTCACATGATGTCCGCCTCAACACAGCCTTTGCCACCAGCAAATCTTCTTGAGTGCTTTCTTCAAAAATCTAACACAAAAATAATCCAGAACACTCTTTCAGTTTCTCCTATTAGTTATAGCTTTAAAATATCTAAGCAGTTTATTTTAAGCCACTCCTTCACCTAATTCCACGTCTCTAATCAAATTATCCTGCTGTTAGCTCTTCTCTCAGTAATCCTCAAAAAACTGATGTTTTTTTTCCCAGCTAAGCTGATTTGTAACAAAGTCTACTCCACAGGCCTTAGTACTGGGGACAGAGCTCTTGACTCCTCCACCCTGACCCAGAGCTTGTAATGGCTTGAATGTTTTCTCTTGGGTTTGTTTTCCCTGAACGAGTCGAGATGATGCCACACTGCTGAATTGCTCCCAGAAATAAAGCCCATTTCAGAGGACTTCAAAATCCATTTACAACAGTTCTTGACTTTGTGAGAAATGACTGCTCACTTTTAAAATTTTAAAAGGTCTATTAAACCGTAACAAAAAATACAACAAAAGGACTAAATAAGGAAAAATTACAGCACTGGGAGCCGAACTGAGCCCCACCCCACCCCTGTGACTACCAGCCACATGCTCATCTACAAAACAGATGCTCTGCCTTTTATACCCTTAGCCCCTCCCAAAGTTTTGTCAGTCAACTCCTTCTCTGCCGTCCATTGGTGCAGATCACTTTCTTACATCTTCATTGTAGGTCAGGTGTTGTTACGCCATGCCTCCTGGACACAAGCCAGCCTTCTCCAAATGTCCTGACTACTGAGGCTACTACAAAGGGAAGGGGAAAGGGGACTGTGGGAGGATATATTACCATAACATCACTATTCATTTAAACTTCCACCTAATATCTATCTCTTAATTGTGAGAGCCAACTGTTACATTACTCACCTATAACAACTTCCTTATATATTCCAGAAAAAAAGGTGACATGAGCAAACCTACCAGCTGGGATGCTTTGTTCTTGCCACAGGAGTGGCATTGTTGTTTGGTGGGGGAAAACCCAAGTGAAGGGAGAACAGTCTTCTGCTCACTAGAATGGCTAATTGCTAATGAGCTTCTGTCCCTGAGTCAGTTTAAAAATCAAAAAGCAGCTTGTCCACAACATAGTGGAGTACTCTCACCATGATGCAGCCACGTACTTGAAATAAGACTTTTCCAAATGAAAACTCTTGTTCGTATTATTAAAGTGCATAAATACTGTCTACTAGGGCTTATAAATTATTAAATGGGTGCTAGAGAAGGATCTTGAACCTTGTCTCCTATACCCCCAATGAGACATCTAGTTATTGTGCCATCATATACCTCCTAATTGCCTATCATTGCTCTGGGCCAGTGAATGTTTGATTATTTCCACAGAGAGGAATAAGTCCCACAAAAGAGACTGGTATTGGTGGAGTCTGGTAATGATATTGCTTTGCTAATCATGGTGTATGATTGTAATATAACAACACTCTTCTAGAAGTATTGTGTTTTTGGTCATTTCTCCCAGACATGGAAAGTGGAAGCTCTGCAGACACAGAGTCTGACCATAATGCTTCTTTTAAGAGGCTTTTTTTTACTTTTAATGTGTGTGTCAAATTTCTTACTTTTAATTTTCTATGGATTGAGTGTTCTCTCATGCCTTTCCTCCCCACTTCAAAGAAGCTTGTGGCAGAAAGCTAAGAGATAAGGCTCTGCTAAAACAGAGAAAAGAAAAAATGTGACCAATTGCAATAACAAGCTTGCACTGGGTAATTTAATACACACTCACATAAATTCTGCTTGCCTAATATGCTGTGTTAGTCAGTGCAGTAGTCAGATAGCCACAAGAAAAACAAAACAGAAGGAAAAAGAAAGAATTTGAGCAGGAAAGAACCCGCCCATACTCCCAGGGAGGGGTGAGTAAATTTTTAGTACCCAAATATTTTAGGTGAATTATGTAGCCTTCCCAGAGTCATCTAGATGAAAGGAGACAGGCTAATGAGAGTCATCAAGCTTTCCCAAGCAGCCTGGTCTGACAGAAAAGTGTCCTCCCAATTAACTTCTATTAACATAAGGCCAAAACCGAAGTATGGTGGCTCTAAGGCTACTGGGTGAGACTGAGGAATCAAGGGATAGACAGAGTTTAGCAGGCTCATGTAGCACAGTGGGTCCTCTGACAGAGATTTGTCTCATGCCTGGAATGAATTCCAGGTGTATCTGCATTCCACTGAACAGGAGGAATTGCAATATCTGCCTTGAAAATTATTCAGGATAATATAACTTTGTACTAGTATCTAAAAAGCTGGAGGGAAAAATTGGCTTGTCACTGTGTTAATCTGAAAGTTGTTACTTTTTTTTTTTTTTAGCTTTATCTAAATGAGGGTTTTTTTTAGTTTAATCTCTTTGTTATAGTTTTTTTGTTCATTTTGGTTTTTGGGCTTGTTTTGGGTTTTTTGTACCTGCAGTGTGTGGAAATAGAAGGAGATTCTATTTTCCTCATACTTGTTCAACTAATGAAGAGTAACAAAGGAGACAGAGGGCAGAAGGGAATAAAAAATTAGAAATTCATCAGGTGGAAACTCTGTGACTAAGCTATGATAATTCAGGGATTAATAGGTTTAATCCAGTATGATCCTAGGGCTTTTGTTTTATTTCCTTTCACTTCAAGACAAAACTTCCCCTTACAGCTAAACATAGGGAAATAATGAAAAAAAATCCTCTTATTTCTCCTACTTGATGAGTGTTTTCAAGAATGGAAAGGAGGAGGAAACCTTGTTTGAATGACTGAAAATTTAAAGGACTAAATTATCAGGAAAATGTTTCTAACCAAGTAAATGTTATTTTCATGCAGCATGAGTTCTGAATATATGGGCAGGCAAATACTAAATGTATTCTAGTCCAATCCATATTGGATGGCATCTAATGAACTCTTTGCTTCAACATGTTAGGATAGAGTAGTACCTTAATTCTTCTTCCCCTTCCTGTTAATGGGAAGAACAGCAGCTGGGAGGAACATTTGCTGTGGGCAGAGTGTAGACTGCATTAAGGATCAAACATTTAAGCAGAACATTTCAACAGGGATGCAGAACCCATTTAGATTTCAGCTGTGAACATGTTCCATCTTGTTTAAAACTGAGCCTCTTAGAATGCCTCTGCAAAAGCTGAGAAGTGTTAGAATTTAAGATTGTATTTACCCTTGAAGCAAAAGGTCATAAGAATGAAATAATAATATTGCCTTATTTCTTTATGTTAACAAGTATGTGGAGTGATTTTAGTACATGTAGTTACGGTACTGCACACTCCAGAGATTGAAAGTGAGTCTCACATCTCACAGTCTTGTAGAGATGGCATTCCTACAGATTTTTCCAGAACTTCTATTAAATTCTGGAAAAAAGGCAAAGCATAACAAGACCTGACATTTCTGAATGTAGAACTATGTGGAGTTAATAATCACAGGTGATGCTATATAGGGTCTAACTACCAAAACCTTAAAAAATTTGGCATCCAGGTCTGAATGATTTCAATATCTTTTTATTATATACTTGATTAGTCCCTGTAAATTAGCTTCTATGGTTTATCATTCCTTCAATTCTACCTGCAGCCTACAGATTTTACTACCTGTAATTGTAGCAGTAGTTTTTCATGCAGTTGTCTGGCTGTATTTGACTGCAATGAATTTGTCTATTCACCCCTCAGTATTCATGGTTTCCCAGGCTAAAGAATTTCATAGTTCATCTGTATATTATTTGTATTTGAGTGTTTTAAGTTTACCATTTGTTAAGTTTGTTTGATGCCCTTGTACCTTGTGTTCTAAGAAGCAGTAACTAAATTTTCTATTTGCCTTTTCTCTGTCTTTCAGAAGTGGTTGTACCTATCACACCTCCTCATCAGCTTCTTTGCTGAGCTAGAGGACCCTAGTCAAACTTATGTCCTCTTTCAGTGAAGCTATGCCACACCTTTGACCACATTTGTCATGCTATCTCTACTTTTGCAAACTTTTTCATCTGCTTTTCTTCTTGACAAAGAAGACAACAACCATACGTAGTCAAAGACTCCCACTGTCTTTGAAACAGCTGAGTTGTTTACCAACTTATGAACTGAGCCTCTTTGGGGTGGGTTCTATATAAGGGCTTTCTCACAGGTTCAAGTTTGATAAGGCAACACTGAAGTGTGAAGTTCCATGGTCAGCCCAAGAAAAAATAGGTGGGTCTGTACGGGTCTTCAGGCTGATTGTCGTCATGGTGCCAGGGAGGGCTCTAGCAGTGACATTTACCTATTCACTTGTCCTATGTGCCTGAATAAACACCTACAAAAAACCCACAAAAAACCCAAACTAAACAAACAAATAAGCACAACCAAAACCAAGCAGCTTTTAGAAGCATTGCCGTTTTAGAAGAGGAAAGGTACACCTCCCTTTGCCTTTATGACTAATGAAAAAAGCCACTTCCTCCCCACACCCCACCCCACGTATCTCCACAACGAAACAAGAGACAGAAAATGCTGAACCCTCCAAAATAAGGTAACCACCAAGAGAAAATGTTCTCACCACCCCCTGAAATTTGCTCTTATACCAACTGCTTGCCCCATCCTGAAAGAGTGGGGCTCCTAATGACTGGGTGAGACAAGCATCTGATCAGACTCTCAATTTGCACTCTCTCCCTCACTTCCACTAGTTTGTTTTTCAGACAGGGAGATGAACATGCAGAAGAACTTAAAAGGACAAAATCCACCTTGTGTGAACAATGTATAAAAAAAAATTATAGTTTAGATTCAAAGGACAAAGAGATTAAGAAACTTGATCACCTGTAAGAAGAGTCAAGCTTTCTAAATGGGAAAGACAAGTTCTCCATTGCAAATATTATTGAGGTGCAGTAGCTGCAATCAGTCAGGCACAGAAGGGGAAAAGGTTTCTATGACACTAGTACAAAAGCAGTCCACAGGAATTTGTGGCAGAAAAATTAGGTGAAACAGATAATTTACAAAAGCACTTACAAAAGCAGTATCATCAGATCTAGATAAATTATTGAAAAAGTTGTCAAATAAATAGCCTAATGGATATGATCACCATTTTGCTGGTTGAACAGCATTTGAACAAGTGCTCCTCCAATAATTTGTGAAAGGGATTGTCTGAGTAAAGTTTTAATGAGACTTTCCTTCTGCTAAACTTTTTAAAATTAATACCCCTGATGCAATTTTATCACTCACTCATAATTTTTGCACTTTGATACTGCTCCTGTGGAAGTGATAGAAGAAGACTTTCTCCTTAACAGACTATGCATGTTTTCAAGACTGGGAAGCCTGACCAGTGGTTTTATTTCAGTCACAATTAAAAATGTTGGTAAAGAAAGCAGAAACCATTTAAAAATATTCTGTGTAGCAGGTAGGCAGGGCTAATTAATCACTTCAATTTAACACCAAAAATAGTGACCTGAATGGCAGCCAGATCTACCTATAGGGTAGATCATTCTGGGGAGACAGTTTGTGCTGGGATTATATGGAATCAGTGAACCTAAAGAGATTTTTTGCACATGCAGCTCCATCATGTATATTTGTCCATTTCTAGTTCACACCAATTTCTGTTGTGATTGGAGTAGTCTTTAGGGAAGGGGTCTGAAACAAAGGGTCTTTTCTAACTTGTGTTTCCAATCAATGTAATAGTTAGTTATGCTTTATGGTTAGTCTTCTATGCAGCCATAAGAGATTCTAATGCATTCATTGGCCTTTTCTTTATTGCTGTGTTCAAATGTTTGTGTTTCTGATTGAAAAGACTAGGCAGCATTGAGTTTTTCAGTACAATGGAGCCAAACCATTGATTTCTGAATGGATAAGATATAATTATGAATATACCAGTCCAGTCAGGTTTCTGTGTTATACTCAAATCTAGCTAGGTTTGGTTTCCTGCTCTGTTTTTAAGTTATATATGTCCAAAGCAGCAGGTCTGTTGTTTCTACGATTGCATGAGATGGTTTCTCATGGTCGAAAAATCTCCCAGACTTTGATACTTTGGCATCCAAAGCCAGACTCACATTGCAGACAAATTAAGCCTTAAAATGTGGATATTGATCTAAAAATAGTTCTGATCCAGATATCACTTCTTGATCTGTAATACCCAGTAAAAACCAAAGAACTCAAACTGCCTATAGAAAAACATCACACCTTTATAACTATACAATTACCCATATCTACCCAAAGTCTGCCTAGTTTTCTTGCTCTAGACATGCAGTAGTCATTGAAGCAGGGATGTGAATTCAATCTTCCCTTTTATCTGCTGAGTGACAAAATAACCAGACCTTGTAATCAGTTTTCTTTATCCAAAGGAACATTTTTATTTTTTTTATTTTATTGGTGGGGTAAAAACCACCAATGAATTGAAACTATTTCTGTAGTGTGGTGCAAATTGCATAAAGCATTCCCCTAGAGCATCTTCTCTCTGACTTCAGCCTCTGCTCACTGAATACTCGCCTAGATCTCACATGTGCTAAGTGATTACTAGAATGGTCACTGTTGGTTAAGAGGCTTTATTAGATGGCAAATGAAGTCCTGCTTTTAGTTTTGAACCTCCATATGGGCCATTCACTTCAGAATTGGACTTGATGATCCTTGTGAATCCCTTTCAACTCAGAATATTCTGTGATTCTGTGATCTGTAAAGGAGTTCTGCTAAATTCATAACTCTTTTGAGGATTTCATATGAAATAAGTGACGATTTTAAAATAAGAATTTCCATGGAAGAATGTTTCTTGATCAACTCTAATTTGTGCACACTGAGCCTTTCCTTCCTAGGGTCTTTCAAGGTTCATGACTAAATTAGTTTCTAGGAAAGGACAGACAATGACCACATCTTGCTACAAAATGTGTCATTTATATGACACAGGCATATAACCTTGGATTATCAAATGCATCAGCACTAACAAATAACTTTGAATTGATAAAGATGTTGGGCTGGAAAACTTTATCCTCAATTATCTGCAGAGCAAAATCAAAAAGATAAGTCAGTCCAAGGTTTTAGAAGACTGTGTGTACACCTGGACATATTTTTGTGCCTTGACCCTTCTGCTTGTATTCAAGAAGATCCACCAGGAATATAATTCACTGCAAATGGGTAGCTCAGGAAAATACTGGAAGAAAACTTGTTTTTTCATGTCTTGTGGTCCTTCTCTCACAGTGGGAGCTAGTGCTCAGAGCTCCAGAGTTAGGTTTGCATCAGAAGCCTTAGAGGTGAAAATGTAGATAAACTTCAGATGTGAATTATGTGCTGAGACTCTGAAGATGTCAGTTCAAAGAAGAAATACATGTTGAATTGGGCATGAACACACACCAGTTAAGGGCTACATGTGTATTACCAGATGGGAGAGGATATTTTTTTTTTGTTTCTGGATTAGGCTTGTTTCTCACATGCATCCTGATTTCTTATTAGGGCATAAGTTAGCCACCACCTTCCCTCACAGCTCTGTTGCCACAGAAAAAAACCTAGGTGCATGGGTGGGAGTAGCTTTGGCTGCTTCAGGTGGTTTCCTGATCAGTGGCCAGAACACTAAAATTTGAGAACAGTCAAAAATAACACAGCCCTTGTTTTTTGACTGGAGATAAATAGATCAGATCTGATCTAGAAGTAATAAATAGTCATGGTTTGAAAGACAGGTGTCTTCCAAGGAAGGCGGGAACCTCCCTTGGAATGGAGAATATGAACCTCTTCCGTCCAAATTATTGTAAATTTGAAATTACAGGGCTTTCAGGCAATGATATGGAAAAGGAATGTATGTTTACTGGTATGTATGTGCATAAAAAAGGCAAACAAACAACAACAACAAACACAACCAGAAAACCCAATCAAGTCTCCTCCCTGCAGCTTAATCAGTTTCCCCTTTGGTGCAGTTCCGGTCACAGCCGGCAGGGGCGCTGCTGGCTCCCGGCCAGGCATGGGGTGCGGTGATTCCCCTGCGGCTGCAGGGGCCGCTGTGGCGCGGGCTCAGGGACCACACGGTAATGGCGGCTCGGCCCAGACAGGAAAGGATGGAAAAAAGGTTTTCTTTACAAATTCCCTGGGGCAGCCAATCCAGGTACCCCTCTGGATAGTGTAATAAGTTGTAGCAGGGACCTCGGAGCAGCAGCTGGAACGGCAGGAATGAGGAAAGTCCTGGAGAGGTAGACGAGATATATCAGAAACTCTGCAGCTGTAGCTGGAACCAAAGGAGGTCTCGTCAGGCACTAGGTGGGGGGCTACAGTGTAGTGGGAAAAAAAAACCTGGAGCAGTGGGCTGGGCAGTGGCAGCCTGGCTCCTGAACATGGCAGGGGGAGGTTCCCTTGGAGGGGGACGGGGCTCAGGGATCCCAGGGTGCCCGGAGGCACCCGAGCAGATAGCAGAGGGTCCCCTGTCTGGTGAGGTAGGGCATTAATAAAGTCCCAGTGCAATGGCTGCTCTTATGAGCAGAGTTCCACTCATGGTAGGAGGCAGCAGGAGACAGAATCCCACAGTGGTGGCGATTTTTTCTGACAGTGACCGCAGCCTCTTTTACCCCTGAATGCTGAGAGAGCAAGACAGAGCTAGGAGCTGCGCCCAGCCCTTTCCCCCAGCCCCAATCTTGTGGTATCTCTGCCCTTTCCAGGAGAATGTCCCTCAGCTACTATAGTAAAGCCAGCTGCACTCTTTCCCCTTCTCCACAGTTACTTCTTTTCTTTCTCCTAAGTACTGATTGTTATTTTTTAGCAAAAAATGGGAGAAAATGCCTTAAGAGAAAGAAAACAAAAAAGGAAAAATCCTCACCTCAAACAAATATGTACTATAGGAATAGGATCTATCAAGGATCTATCCATAGGTGTCTGTTCTGGAAAACCCCTACAGCAACATATGTAACTTGGGCAGCATAGTTACTTCTTCATAGTTACTGAGGCATTGACATGGATTTCTTGGCTTCCCCAGAGGCTTTTCCTCAATTTTATGCTAATTTCAAAAGATACTTGAATTTCAGAAATTTGGGAAGAGTGGCATTTTGAAAGGAAGACTATTCATTGGCATGGCCTGGCTAAACTGAACATATTTTCTGTAAGTTACCTTGTCTTCAGACCTGAGGTCATGTTATTGGGTGTATTCCACTAAGAAATGTCAGGTGAGCCTTAAGTCATGGACATTACAGTCACTGTGTCTCCAACAGAGAAATGTTGAAGGGAGCACGTGCATATACACTGGTATAGCAAAAATAAGGGAGAACTTGTTCATGTAATTGCCACAGCTAACCGCCTTCCCGAGTAAAAGGAGCTCTCTTCAAACATCTTAATAGAGGATGTGTTCTTCGGTATTTGACACCATAAGGAAAATTCTTACAATCAAAATGTTAATAGTACCCTTTGCTCCCTGTCTGCTCCCATATTCTGGAAATGGCTATTTGGAGTCAGGATTACTCAGGAGTTGCCTCACACAGCTGTCAGAAGGGCACACAGGCAAATTGTGTCTGGTCTCTGGCCACACCCTGCTGGAAGTACCTGGCCCAGCCAGATAAGAGGCATTTTTTCCACTGGAGAACCATGGACAAGACCTAGTTCATCCGTGCTTGCGAAGATTACAGTGCAAATTTGACAGGCCATGACAAGATTTCAGTTTTAGTAACACTATTATTACTAATGAAGATCAAGACATTTTGAAATATCAATGTCATTTAATTGTGTGTATTTGTATACAGGTAGCCTTTTTTTTTTTTCTTTAAATCAGTTTGTCCTCCCATTCTGTCTGAAATACTCACAGCCCTGCAGGACAGTGGCTGTACAAATTCACTCATTAACTAGGTCAGTCTGTTTTCACCTAGAAGCAATATGCGCTTGCCCACAGATCTGCAGTGTCTACCATAAAGAGGTGCAATGCTGTTAACCCACTCTGAGGATTTTACTGACGTATCCTGAGAAATCCTGGTGCTCAAGGGTTGTTTGTCAATCTCTGGCTTTCTTGTTTACATTGCCTCTTATCAGTAGAGCAACAGGCTGTTTGCATAGCAGCTTGTCTTCTTTCTTCTCAAGACTTCTAAAGCTTCTCCCCAAAATGCTCCTGCCTTTGACCTGACACTGGATCTGCTCTGGCCACTGAAGCTAGTCAAGGCCTGATCTTCCATTTCATTGGATGGGGAAACTCCCTAGGCTGTCTGCAGACTCTTCCCAGTAGAACACTCTGCTCTGGTTTGACTGGAGTAGGTATGCACACACTCATGTACCCAAAAACCACCATAGGACCTGCCATCTTGAATTTTTATGTAGTAGATGCCTGGGGGATTTCACACAGTTCTCTCGCCCTGAGATAGAACTCAGTCTGACTGGGAGGTAATTTGACTGAAGTCTTTCCTATCTTAGTTTTACTATCACAATACCCCACCCTCTGGTCTTGGCTATGAACCAACTGTAAGGAAAGAAAGTCAAGTTCCCTAGATTTCCCCTGAAAAAGAAAGGAAATATAGATGTGGTGACTAACAAACTGATCTTACTTGGAAAAAACAGCAGCATCTTCTTCAGCCATGTCGTTTCAGTGACCACATGGCTGGCAAGAGACCAAATTATTCCTTAAAAAACAGATCTATAGCCCTCACAAAGCCATGCTGTTGGGAGGTACTGATAAGCCAGGTCTGAGGAAGTGCCAGGGTTTGCCCTGAAGCAGTCAGAGGAGGTGGTAGTATCATTACTGCTTGTCTGGATTCCTCTGTGTGGAGTCCAGCATTACATCTCCAAGGAAGATATGGGCCAGCATGTCTTTGAACCTGTCTGTCACCCTTGCAATTATTATGAAAAACCCAAGTTCTATAAACCAATTGAAATTCCAGAGCAAAATTAATTGTCCTTTATCATTATGCCTAAGAGCAGAAGACAGTGCAGTTGCTACTGGAAAGACTAAAACTGAACTGCCTATCAGCAGGGAATAGACTGAGTTTGTCTAACCTTAGCCACATTAAAGGTGTATATCTAGCACAAGCTGTTTTCCTGTGCTCTCCTTCGAGTCAATGGAACAATTCCATGGAGTGAGTCACTGCATCCCAGGAATCGTGCCTGAGGTAGGTGGGGTGAATCACTCTGGGAAATTGCCTGGCTCTCTCTGAAGAGAGTTTTGCCAGACAGCTTTGATGACAAGCCTTTCTTTATGTGCCTAAAATTAGATGAGATTAATCCCACCTCTAAATGTTCAAACTCACTGTCTTTCTGAAACAATGAAGAGCTTCAAATTGCATGAGAATGCAAAAAGCTGATGTTCTAAAGTGACAGCCTTTACCCAAGGCCATCCTTGCATGGATTTCACAGGCAGGGTGGAAGGCAACTGGACGGTACAGTCTGGGTGAGAGGTGCTTGCTCAGTCTGCAGTAAGAGGTGCAAAGCTGCTCCTCTCACCTTTGCTCCCAGTCTGGCTCCAGTTCTGACACCTGCTGATTTGCATTCCTCTTGTATTTCCACATCATGCTCTATGAGGTCTCTACTCCCATTCAGCCTTACAACAAAAAGGCTATTAAGTGTTGCTCTACCTTTTAGATAGGTAAAGCTTATTGCTCATTGCTGTGAGTGCAGTGACAGGCCCATGAAAGCCATCACCTGTATGAACCACTGCCATGGGTACTGTGCAGGCAGGGGTAATGGATGACTCTGTCACACAAACAAGACACACAATTCCTGCGGAATTGACTCCAAACATTGACTCTCAGTGTGTCTGTTTCACCTAACACCCCATGGATGACTGCTGGAGGACTTCCACCAATTACAACATGAACAAAAATGCAAAAATTATGATTCCAGCAGTATTTATTTTATACTAAGCACAAGATTTTGGGGGGAAAAAGTAAACCATGTAGAAAACAAACATTATACAGGATGAAATGCTCTCAGGTATGAATTCATTATCTTTCTTCTCAGGCTATGGACTTCTAATGAGTTAGGAATACCAGACACAGGACAGTGAAATCATCATCTGAATTAACTATGTTCATGTCCAGTTTTGTCAGTATTTTTTGTTTCAAGACCTAAGAATGGTAGGCTTTATATCCTTTTATATGCTCCCTTTTAAATTTTACTCCTGTAAATATTTGCATATTTAAATCAGTAGCCCTAAATGCCTCCATTTTTAGTATGCAAAGGTAATTTCTTTGTAGAGGACAGAATGGCACAAGTGGTGTCCTTGCAATGCCATTCTGGCAGAAAACAAGCCCTGGAATAGCCATGGATAAAAGCCCGCTTTTTCAAACAAGGGCATTTCTAGTTATCTCATTGCTTGATCAGAGGTCAAAAGGCTTGTCCTGCAAAGATTATCCAAAGTTTAAATAGTGGCCGATCAATTAATATCCGTTTATCTAGAAGATCCCAACAGAATTTCTCTTTTTGGTGGTCTATGTGTTTGAGGACATAGGTCCTCAAAGAGATTAAAAGAGACACCAGAGCCATGTGGTGTTCCCACAGCTCCTGCTTTTTTGTTGTACCACAGGCAATAGGAAAGGCCTGGTGCCTCTTACACAGCCCACATCTGTCTGGAAGCGTGTCTGACCTCCCTCCCTTGCAAGCTGTCCAGCAGAGAAAGCAAAACCACTTATTTTTAGCCTTCTTTCCAGTCAGGGATGCTGGCAAGTCCCTGCTGTTTTCTATTTCCTCAGTTTGCACCCTCTAAATGAGGGAATGGGGCCCCTGTGGTAAATGTTAGGTGTATCCTAATGGCAATCACTTCAAAAGAGTCCATATGATCAAGAGCGGCTCTTCCCCCATGACAGCTGGGAGGGCCGTTATGAGCAGTGATAGGTGGCCCAGGGCTTCAGAAGAAGTGCTCTCCTTGCCCCTGCCCTTCTGTGCTCAGCTGCAGCCCTGGGAGCACCTGTTGGTCCATTCAGAGCCATGGAAATAGCAACAGTGAGTTTCAAAACTTCCCTCCCCTTTTTGGCTTCACAGCTCAAATAAAGGGATTTGTGTGAAGTTACTTGCA
The DNA here is from genome assembly GCF_024509145.1 of Vidua macroura. NCBI lineage: Eukaryota > Metazoa > Chordata > Aves > Passeriformes > Viduidae > Vidua > Vidua macroura. The sequence goes on from NC_071611.1 coordinate 28,474,152, forward strand.
CACAACTTTGCATGAATCAAGCAACTTTGGGAGAAAAATTCCCAACCCATGAGCATTCCCAGGCCTTTAAAAATATCACACCCATTTGTATCTGCACAAAAAAAAAGATTTAAGCAGTTTTCCTATGATTCTGTGACCATCAAAGTTTAGCAAGAAAGCAGAGAGGGAGAATGGGGGAGTATTTGTCTGCAGACAGTAAAAATAGAATGGCACTTTTGCAAATTACTTTTCTAGTCTGCCAAATGATTTCTATACAATGTATGATACTGGCAGGAAATCTGCCAGTCCATAGATTTTTCTGGATTATGATCCATCAATCTTAATTTCTCTCCAATAGATGATGATAGATAATTCACCACCTACCCCAACTTATTTTTTCAATGACAACTTTGTGGCTGCAGAAGCCTTTATGGACCCCAACATCGGAGTGAGATAAATTCAGTGTCAGTATGAAATAATCAGTCTTCTGAGAAAAACTGCAACAGATGCAAGTGCTGGAGGTCTAGCCCCACTTGTTATTAAGCAGGCTAAAAATACAGTAATAGCTGTTAGTCTTCTAAGGGCCAGTGACAATCTTGTGTGTTAAAAATTGTTCAAATCTGTGCTGAATATCTCAGTCCAGGGTATTTCCACATTAGTGAGAGAAATATGTAAGCAAATTTTAGAATGCAAACCTTGGACAGAATGGGAATAGGAATCTCTTTCTTCTTCCAGGGTACCTGGCTGACTTCCCTGCAGGAACTCTCTTGGAGCAAGATATGAATGAACTTGAAGAAGTCAGAGACCATATACCAATAATGAGGGGAAGCAAACAATATTCACAATTGCCCTTACCAAATCCCCTCGCCTCCCATACTTCCTCTCTCTTCTTCAGTCTTATGCTGGGTTTCACAATTAGATGCAGACAGGAAGCTGGTAAATGACTTTCAGTTGCAAATGCTGACAGGCTGGGTTCATGGAAATCAGTGACAAAACTCACACTCTTTTCAGAAGAATTATAACTTTATCTGCACTGCAAGAGACAGATCACAGACCGTGAGTATTTGTACTGTTTTTGCAATATTATGAGATGAGCAAAACTGTCATTTTGTCACTGTTTGACATGAGATTATTTTGGAGCTACTCAACTACCTCATTCAGTTCAAGACACAAAATGGCTGTGAGTCAGCTGAAATGATTTGCTCCCTAGTTCCTCTAATAATAAGAGCATTTGGGTATCATTTTCAAAGGCGGCTACATATAAACAGGAAGAGTTAAGCAAGGATGCTGGTAAATAGCTATCACAGTCCTTATTGAAGCCTCAACAACTGAACTGCAGTTTCAAAACAACCTTTATTCTGTTTAAAGACTTATTACAATTTTTAAAGCAACTCAAAAACAAGACACAGCTCCATCAACTCTACAGCTTGAACAAAATTTTAAGGAGGCATGTTTTCACTGTTGCCTTGTAAAGGCAATTTACAATCTGCTTTACCCTCCACCTCCTCAACGACAACTTTAAAACAAAGTAATCTTAATGTTTTAAAGACATGTAACAGAACAGAGCTTTATTTTCAAAAAACAAGAATAAAAAAAAAAATAGCAGCATCTTGGGCAGCTAATGCAATCTCATCAGGACAAGTGCAATGTAACCTTACCAACTCCTACAGTTTAGTCTCAACTGCAGTAAACAGAACATGACTCTACATAAAATGTTGCACTTTGTAACCTTGTCCCATGGGAGGCATTATGCTTTGAGCTGCCCATTTCTAAAGTGACCCTGAAAAAAAACAGTATCAGGATTCACTTTCCCAACTTTATACCATGCATAGCAAAAGCACTGTGTGAAAATCGGCAGTTTTCCCCATTAGAAGCATCTGAATGTTTTCCCAAGCATTATTATTTCATTGCCAATTACAAGACAAAGCCATTTTTTCACTACAGAACAGTTGACACCAAATAGAAAATCTGAAGATTTGGTTTTACAGATTGCTTGACAAGATAACGAAACCATACAGACAAGCTTTTTTTTTTGTTTGTTTTTTTTTTTCCTTTTTTTCTAAAAAGAAACTATCCAACAACACAGAAACTCAGTTTTCTAACTGTATCTGGAAACATGCTGCACCCACAAAGGTCTAGTGTGCATGTGTGCGTCTTTAAACAAAGTTAATGATATCACTTACTAAATTCAGTAAAATGATCATGTTCTGTAAAAATGCATCTATATTGGGAACTGTTCATACATAAACACAGCAAGTGTGTATGAGTATGCACAGATATGCATCCCAACCTGCAAATTAATATTTCAACTGAATTAAATCAGATACTCTTAATTTTGCCCGTGAGTTTTGGTTCTCTTTGCTATGTGTCATGCCTTTCAAAGGCATTGTGAAAGAGATGCTGCAGTGCAGCGTAACTCAGGGATTTAAAATAAAACAAAAAGTTATGCAAATCAAAAAAAGAAAAAAAAAGTAACAGAATAAAGCCCATTCATTTATTATATGTGATGAAAAAAATGATGCATCAATAGAAATACAGAAAAACACTGTGTTTCTTCAGATATATCCCCACGCTTTTTTTTTCTGTATATAGTAGTCTGAGATCAGATCAAAACTGGAGTGAACAATATGGTACATTAAAGACAAACAACTCTGCAGTGAATAGGGTCTTTGGCAGGACTTGGCTCTGTGCATTAAGGAGGAGAGAAATGCAGAGGCCACACAATAAGTAAGTACCAAAGAAAACCCACTCATGCCAATTTGAGGGCGTAAATGATCCCTGCAAATTGCACAGGCCCTGTGTAGGCAGAACATCCCCTTAAGAAGCCCTAAGCACTCATCCTTACAACATAGGGCTTATTTCTCATCGTTGCTTGTGCAAGGAAAGCAAGTGTCAAGTCTGCACACACACTATTTTTTTTCTGCTACAGCCACACACAAAGAGAAGTTGCGCAGCACACAGGAATTAATTATATTCCATACTGGGCTGGGCATGCTGAGGATATGGCCCACTGACATAGCAGGGGGTTTTCTTAATAAGAGGAAAATTAGATCCAAATGCTTTAACTATGATGAAATTTCTTGACAAATGCTACGTGAAACGTCATTTCAGATTACATATATTTTGCCTACAGAGAAAAAATATGATTTTACTCTTAAAATATTTACCATTCAGAAATTAATATATGTCTGAAGAATATCTTGGATTGCTATAAGCGTTAAACTGCTGTATATTGAACTAATCTGTAACTTCAAGCCCACTAGTATAACTGGCATGCTAGAGTAATTGTTGATGTTTCTTGTAGTATAAACCAGTTATTAGTATAACAGATTCACATGGTCCTACAGGCCTGAAAAAAGTGTGGAATGAGAAAAGGAAGGCATGAAGACTAAACTTCTATTCAGGAAAAATATTCAGAATAATTTTCTAAGTGATGGCTATCATGAAACAATATTTGCTGGATCTTGTTTCCTGATATAAATTCTAGTAAGAAAATACACCTATAGGAAAGCAAAGACAACCCACCCCCCCAAAAAAAAAAATAGACCACAAAGTCAAAATAAAATCAAAAGCCTTACAGCCTCAGAACTAAAGTAACAATGTGAAAATGAAAAGATAATATAAAGATTATTGGAGATTGGCAAATTTTTACTATTATTTCCAATGGCTTATAAAGCACTGCTTACTTAGAAATAAAACACAAGGATCTCTAACCAGAGCTATTTTGAGAGAACTCCACGGGTCTCATTCTTTTGATTGTGTGTGCAACTCTCTTTAATAGTAATAGATCTTATCTTTTGCATCTTGGGGGGAGAATAACTTCATAAGTTCACTTAGTCAAATCTTTTTCAAGATTTCTCTGAATGTCACTACTTTATTGATTTGCAATGTGTGAATTTCCTCAATGGTCAGGACAATAGATAAGCACTGCAAAGAATTGAACTATCTCAGGATTACAGGTAACTCTGTTTTAGTGAGATTTATGTATTTGTTTCCCTTAATTGAAACATGATTTTGTAAGTCTATGGTGCCCTGAAATTATGGAAGTGTTCGCTTTGATACTGCCTCAGCCTACAGACTTTTGAAAATACATATCATAGCCTAATCATTTAAAAAAAAAGATATCTTCCAGTCTTAATTAGTTCTATATTGTATCCAAATGTTCTCAGTAGAGGTGGAAGCTTTTTTTTTTCCACAATACTAATACAAAAAACAAACCTAGGCAACAGATTAGAGAAACTTCCTTCATGTGAAATGAAAATACCTTTACAGACTGACAAAAATTCTGCCACAGGAGGTCAAGAAGTAATTTATTTACTGTGAAGGTGGATTCATTCTGAGATCCAAACTATCTACACTCTACACTGCAGTAGCAAAATATCCCCATTCGTTTCTGCAGTCACTATCAAAGAAGGATACACTATTTTTCTTGTCTTCTACATATAAAGACAGTCATGATAGAAGTTCAAAATGCTTCAAGAAGCAAATGTAGCATGGTACCATATTCTAAAGATATCTCCGAAACAGTATTGTTGGACTCAGTGATATTTTGTAATGTTTATATAATTTTATTGACTTAAGCAGCTTTGACGCTTATCAGGCACTGCCCAACAAAGTATTTAGTAAAAAAAAAAAATTATGAACTTTTTAAACTTTGAGCTAGTAGCTCAATATTCTCTACAATGAAAATTGTAAAATATCTCATAGTTTAAATTTTCAAGCCAACTCTTGCTGGCTCATTGTACATTAAAACAAAACAAAACAAAACAAAAAAAAACCAAAACAAAAAAAAAAAACAAACAAGAAAATTATTAACAAAAAGTAATCACCTGGAAAAATATCATTAGGGAAAAGAAATTTTAAAAAATGAAGAAAAAAAAAACAAGGAAAACAAGCTTTATCTGTAGATATGCTTGAGAGAAGACTACAGCCTAAAGAAAATTCAGTATTGCATAGCATAGTCTAAAAATTCAGCTTTCACCAAACAGAAAAGGAAAAAACAAAGCAGTTTGGTATTGACAGTTTCCATCAATGACACTTAAGTCATCCAGTACTATGTACATTATTATACACTGTATGCCATTGAAAATCCTATTTTCTTCAGTCTTAAATATATTCTTAAAACAGGATTTTTAATCATCTAAACAAAACACTTCCTGGCACTTTGCTATTACAATTATTCTGAACAACATGCTGTAACTGAAGTCCTTTTAAAGTGTCCCTTAGAAATGAAAGTGCCACTCTGCTACATATCATTCACCAGAAACCAAAAGAGAACCACAATGCTGTATGTCTGGATCCACTGAGTGCAGCAACACCATTCCAAGTCAGACTGTGACCACAAAATTCCAATAACTGAATGACACAGACCTCTTATACCTTGTGTCCAGATAATCCAATGTTCGAGCTGGTAAAGCTTCAGAAGTGGTTGTAAACAAGCACCATGCTTAAAGGCCTCTATGTGCCTGCAGGGAGATCAGGTTTGGATTTTTCTCTTGTGTTTTTCTTTGATAATTACAAAAAAAAAAAAAAAAAAAAAAAGCACTTCAGATTACAAACATACATTCACAGCATAACACTGTGAGCTCTCCCACTGCAGTTGTGAAGGAAATCTTTAGTCCCATCTGAAGACAAATAGCTTTGATACTGCAAATTCTTGAGTAAAGCTGAAAGGAGCCTTTTCTCTCCAGAGGCCTCAATGTTGCCAAATCCTTTCTTTAAAAAAACCAACAAACAACCCAGAGGATTACAATCTTCATCGCCTCTGCTGTGCATATACTGGGTAGGCTAGCGTGACATTGAGAGAGTCATTGTGCTGCACAAGTGACGTGTGCTGGTAATGTAGCACCAGTTCTTTGAGCGAGTTGTACAAGTTATATGGCTCTGCAAATCCATACCCAGTAGGTGTTTTGTTTATCACACAGTGCTTTACTTCACCATCCACCCTAAAAAAACAAAAACAAAAACAAACAGTTTTTAGTTTTACAGTACAGTACAATTGAGATAGAAAATAAGGTATTAGCAACATATCTTAAGATGCTAATCAGTACATAGAATTCCTCTGTTTTGTGGTGGGATAATGGTGAAAACCTGTGTTTAGTCCAAATTTGTGAATGTCATTCAAGATTAGGGAGGAATGAGATAGGCAGGACTTAGCAGCTGCACAGAAAGGAGAGGACACATGTTTTGGTTTCCCTTCTGAATGAGACTCCTCTGTGGGAGTGGCACAGGTTGGAGCTTTGTAGGAAATGGAGCAGCAATAAGAATGGTCTCAGGATGCCTTGACCTGCTTCTAAGCTTAAAGGTCCAGGAGTAATTGTGCCTATTCAAGTGACTATCTGCCCCCAGCTGAGGGTAGCCCCTTGCATGTTGGTTATATCATTCACAAGTTAGGGTACATACACAACAGAGCAGGCATAGCAGCCTTGTTTGCTGCTCTCTCGAACAAGGAATGTTCCATCTCGTTTTCCCCGCAGCAGATTTTCAGCTTGGCTTCTATTGATATTTCCCACATTCCACGTTCTCTCATCATGATGAGGCAAGTCCTCATCATCTTCTACCATAGAGTATTGGCTGTTGGAAAGAAAAAATGTGTTTGTGAAACACAGAACAAAATCCACTAATTAAGTAGTCTTCCATATTACAGTGGTTAGCAGGATGCCTCCTTGGTAAAACTAGGGATTTAAACTAAGTAATACTGCACCATTTAAACCACTGGATAAAAGTAAAATATAAGCTCTGTTTCTTGTTTCTTTGAAGAACACTCATGTAAATTTTAGGAAGAATATAAAAAGATGATGTGTTATTTTTCAGAATATGCTGTGAGCACTTTAGTACTTCTGCTATTGCTCACTGTTTTGGTTAATAGCCAGTCCAACAAAATCAGTACCCTCTGAGTCAGCTTCATTTCCAAAGATCAGAACACTTGGTCAGCAGTGAAAAGTCATGCAATGTATCAACTACAGCTGCTGCCTAGAGAACCTCTGAGCAGTTGCACAGGGAGGCATTAATTATTTATAGGGGAATGGCTTTGTGAAAAGGTGCAAGAGTGCTCTCTCTCTCTCTATCTCTCTCTCTCTCTCTCTCTCCTTCCTGTCCCTTATAAGGAGATTATGAAAATAGCATGCAATACATGCTTCTCTGCTAAATCAGCCACCAACTATAAAGTTGATTCAGAGTTACAGAGAACCTTCTGAGCTAAAGCCCACCATGAAAAAAGAAGCATCTGGTTCAGCTGTGTGGATATCACCTTGGAATTCTGCAGTTCCAGAGCTCCCCAATCCTACAACAGCCTGCAGTAGTTGGCCCTGCCTCTCCTGTTCAGCTTGCAATAAGTACTGTGTTAGGCTAATGCATTTATTCTCTCTGTAATGGGCTTTTAATTAGTTTTCCTTGGTCTAAGAAAAGATGACTTCTCACTCATCCATGGTTCTGTTTTTCTGAAGATTCTCAAAGTAGCCTACAGAAATCAGCAATCGCACACAGAATTCAATTTTTCATGAAGAGAAAAGGTTCTTTTTTTTTCAGATAACACTATCTCCAGGTCTCTTATCCCATCACTCTTTTGACCTGCACGACATTCATATACATTCAGTAGTGGCTCTATTTCCAAACAGCATCTAGAGAAAGCAATTCTTGGTTTTCATCCTGCTTATTATATTGGGGGATTTTTTTCTGCAATACAACTTCAGAAGAAAAGCCATATTCTAAAAGTTTAATTTTTCAGCAGTTACCAGACTTGGAGCAAGGAGTATCAAAGTGAGAGAAAAATGAAGATTTTCTTCAAACAGTTTCACTTACTATTTTGATGATACACTAAACCCACAGAGTATTCTTTGTCTACTGTTTAAGTGGTAGGAACACTAGTGGGAACAGGTGCCTACATATATTACAACATCTCATCTTTGAGTTGTGCTAAGACTGAGAAACCAACATGGCTTTAAAATATGTATGTCATTTTTATCTCCTGCTTCTACCACAGTGATAAGCACAATTTCCAGGATAACAGTAGGAATTTATTTGTTAATAATAAACCAAGCCAAACTAAAATAGATATGGACAAGGCCAGAATGCAAGGCAGAATGCACTATAGACATTGTCAGTCTGCTGCTTTCACATTATATTCAACCAGGCAGCATAAAAGGGATGTACAAGAAACTACATCGGCAGAAAATGTTGATACAAATACTACTGAGACAATTTTGATTTTTCTATTTGTTCATTTTTCACTGTTACTGCACTTCAAATATTTGGTCTATGTTTACACAACCCAAGCACTTTTTACCTTTTTCCCCAGGAATGAAATGAAATGTATTCATCAGCCTAGCCTCTGTAAGAACCTACAGTAAACTAAACTGTTTGAAATGACAGAATACTACCCTGCTATTTTCCAGAAAAACAAAACAGACCATAAAACCAGAGGATATTCCTCAGCACATACAAATTTATCATCTCTAACACCAATGTGACACAATGATGGGGTACCCCTGTACTGGATAGCATCATGGTACCCACAGCTGAGATATGGAAAAAGCCTGCTCATGCCTAAGAGACCTTCTGAATAATTTATCCATTGTATGACATCTCTCTAAAATACTAACACCTTAAGAACTTAATTTTGCTGGTAAGAAAAAAGACACAGGTTACATTTCAGTTCTTTGCTACAGTAACTTGATTACGCACTTCCCTGAAAAAAGGAGGAGAGTAGAGACAGCATCCTTTCTAATACTTGCATTATGTAGGCTGTCATGTCTTAATAGTATGCATTGTTACTGAAGACCTAGGCTTGAGATTTCCTCTGTGTGGTCCAAGACTTAAATATGCCTTATCTCACTTCTGTAGTTAGGTGATTTGAAACACCAGAAATATCTAAATCTCTCAATACTTACTCTTCTGCATTTTCATTTCCAAGCCATTCATTTAGCTTCTTTTGCCGAACGCCTTTTTGAGTCAGCCACCTGAACAATAATTGCAAATGAAATTAATTTTTATTCACAAAAGTTGGATACCATTAAAAACCAAACAACTCAAAATTTGTTAATTCATGATACTCACATCAAGTACTGATCTCTTGTCTTCCTCAGCTGTATGAGGTCTGGCTTAATGCTGTTCATACGCTTGTCTATCTCTCTATATTCAGCTGCTTGCTTTTTTAAGTCTTCTTCTAATCTACGCCTGCTGTCCACAATTTCACTTATCCGAGACTTCAGTTTTTCATAGTTGTGCATGATTCTAGATGGAACAATGTGGTAAGTTACACTCTGATTTCTTATTCATAACTTTATAGTCTGCTATTTAGAGGTGTAGACCCCTAAGAGAACAGATTATTTCTCTAGATGTAGTTATACATTTTGCTAGTTCATGTCTACCGTATTTGAGGCTTCTTAGCTTACAACTGAACAATATAAAACTTGTAATCTTGCTTAAATTTTAGGCAGACCTATACTTGGCATTGTTTGTTTTTTCAAAAATCATACAATTTGATATTCAAAATCAAATACTGACCTTTGTATTTCTTTTTCATTTCCTTCCCGTTTAAATTTTTCAATGTATTCCTTACTGTATCTTTCTTGTGTTTGGCACTGCTCTTCAAATATTTTTATTGTTTCATTAAATGCCTCAATGGCTGTTCTTTTCATTTGAATTTCCTGAAAATAAAATAATTGTTATTACAGTTGTTATCAGATAAAGGGGAAGATTTATTGGCTTGTGTTACAGAAACACTTCAGTACATTGTAGAAGAATCTCCTTTCAATATCCCTTTACCAAAACATGTTCTGTCTGCTGAGCCTCATGGCATAGAGACAACAGGCCTGTGCAAAAGTTTACCATAAGATTTCCATTATGAGGTTTATCAAGAAATAGAACTGCTAAAAAAAGAATCAGTTACAATCTTTGCTTTGTATAAATAAATTGATGCTTAGAACCTTATGGCAGTGCAGTTTGCCCTTTGTATGAATATGAGTTGTTAGAGGCACACCTGGCTTTCTGAAATAAAGGAGGCCTTGACAGGTCTCAGGAGGTTATCTAGTTTACCCTCCTGCCCCTACATACCTAGTTGGTAGCCAAGTCTTAAGTCATTAGTTCAAGTTGGCAGCAATTCTCCAATTTTCTTCAATTCTTTTTAGGTGTAGTTCCTGCACACTTTAAGAAACAGTCTTGATACTGGGACTTTAAAACTGGACTTTCAGTGGCACTTCAAGGCATAGCTAATAATTAATTAAGCTGAAAGAGGCAGATTTTCATTCCTGCATTTTATCTACACACATCATCTCTTTATCCTGCATAGGTAAACCAGACCTGTCAAAAATTCAAAATAAAATGCAATACTTCCCTAAAAATGTGCCTTGAAAACTGTAACTCAGGTTGATGAGGTCAGTATGCAGAAGTGGTGGTAAATCAAGACAGTTATGTAGTTGCTTTGGATGGAGCTGTAAGACTTGGGCAGAGGGTGGCTTAGTTTACAGGTGGTGTCTGTTCAAACATGAGTAAGAAATTGCACTATTCTGAGCAAGCACATCAGGGCAATGCAGTGGTGGTGGAAGAGAGGAGTAGGAAGATAACAGTATGAATTCACAATAATATTCTTCACAATAAAATCTGCAAAGACTTCCATTCTCCCTTTGGTTCAAATCCAGCTTACCTGAGATGTTCTTGTGTAGTCTTCATAGAGTCTGTCATATTCTCTGCTTTTTTCTTGGAACTGGGTATTATATTCATGTAATTTCTTTCCTACTGCTTCAATGCTATCCTCTTTTACAACTTGATCCTGGAATGATGAGCAGAAAGAAAGATATTCTGAAAGGAAACAATTATATTGCACAGCTTCTCTGGATAAAACTGCTTAAAAATGCTTAGGTAATTACATGGAAATGTGATTCCTCTTTCACCAATATGGAGATACACTAAATGCATAATATGCAAATGAGATATTAAAGACAAAAAGGAATTTTGCATTGCAAGTGTTTAGCTTTATAATGAAAACTACATATTTCACCATTGAGTGGGATAATTATTAAGGTGTTTATTTCCTAACAGTATATCTGCATTATTTAAAGTTTTAAATATTTACATGCAAAGCATGGAGTTGGTTTTAAACAAAAATATCAGATTTTGTACCCACATGATTTTTTCAAACAGTAACAGAGCTGAAGTTCTTCATCATGTTTGGCAAGTTTGGCAAGAATTTCTCTGTATTTAAGTGAAACGCAAAGAAAATAAGCTAAATTACCTGCTGGTACTTAGATACTGGATAGAGTAATTTTACATCCAGTTTAGGATTATACTGGGCTAGAGATTCATTCCGGTAGTGGTTTATTAGCTCAACCACAGAGTTGAATGTTAATGGGTCAGAAAAGCCGTATTTTCCATCTCGGTGAAAAATTTTGATTAATTTGTTATTTCCTCCTTTCCTGCAAATAAAATATATTGAAAAGTTAGGCATGCTTCAAGTACTCTTTCCTGAAGAATACACTCATTAAGAGCTGTTATTGCATTTTACTGTCAAGTATTAGAGACCCAGTGTAACTAGTCTTACCTCAGTGTCAGTGTGTAGTCCCCATGCATTTTGGTTGAAGCATCTCGTACCAAAAAGGTACCATCAGCTGTGTCTCGAAGCTTCTCATTTACTTCTTCTCTAAAATGAAAGCAAAAGTAGCCAATCATTTCAATCAGTTCTCACACATTTATTCTTCCACAGTGCTCTAAATTCAAATTCAAATGCTTTGAAATAGGTGTGTTTTAGAAGCCTTCTATGTCTCCATATTAACACAACTATATATTACCTTATTTGATATTGTTAGAGAACAAGTGGGATAAAAAATGGCATACTCTGTGCTCTCACTACTGGACAAAATTATTATTCATGCAAAGCTCTTTCTGCTTGTTCATACAAGCCTATGCAACTGGAGCAGCCAGTGCTGGTCTAATATAGCTATATATAGTACAGATAAAAATGTTGCTAATATATGGCACTTGTTAATCTGACTTGCTGACTATGGTGCCTACAGCTGAGGTTCTGAATGAAAGACAAGAACAAAATTCTTTCTTAGTGCTATCTTTTCATGCTAGCATTTCATATAAGTCTTAAAGTAACAGAACAATCATTTTGCATACTACATTCTAAGTGACTGCCAGTAACTTTTTAGTCATATTTGGAATAAAACCAACTGTAATATGTTTGTGGTGGAAACTATCATAAAATTGCTTTTACAACTGTGAATTTTCTACACTCAAAGCCTAATACATATACTCAGAATAGCGCAGCAAGAATAGCACAAAGCCAAACATAAGAAATACATGTCTTGAGGTGATTTACCTTGAGATATCTCCCCAGTACCATTCAGCGTCTTGTAATGACATGTTGTTATTCATGCTATTGTTAGTTACGGTATTAGGTTTCGGTGGCTTAGGAGGCAGTGCTGCAAATTAAAGGGGGGAAGAAAAGTTGTAACTCACTGAAAACATGACCATATATTCCTTGAAATTACACATTATTACATAAATTTTATAATTCTGAGTGTGTTTAAAAAAATAACTAGTAACCAAATAGAGTTGTCCACCATTAACAGAGTCTAAAAGACACTGCAGGAATAAAGAAATTTGAAAACAAACAATTCAAAATAAAGTTTTACTGTTTCAAAAAATGATGTTATCTTGCAATAATATATTTTAAGGAAAATATAACATCATGCTCAACTCCTGCCCCTGTGAAGAAAGCATTTGAGAAAAAAAATCTGAAGTTTGCTTTTACCTTCCTTCACCATCTTTGGGTGAACACAAGTAATAAAACATGCCACTTTTTTTTATCCTCCTTTTTATCTATCTATCTTAGAGGAATTTTGCTGTTTTCTTACCTAGATGTTGAGTAATAAAAGATGCAAACCCATAGCAATACAGTATATTTGAAGAAGAATCAGGGTTTTGTGATCCTCAGCATTATGTGCAATGATTTGCAAGAAAACAAAAAAAAAACCCAAACCCACCAGTTTAAGAAACCCATCTGTGACCTAAATATCCCTTGTGTTAATCTTAGTATCCTACAGAATAAATTCTGTTCCAAATGCCAGGACTGATTAGAAAAACACCCCCCCCCCGCCCCTTTTTCAATGTCAAAGCTGCATATGTATACAGTGGGTGCCAGAGAAGATACTGCAGCACTGACTTAGTAACGAGGGGGACTACACTGGATCAGGATTAAAAATCAACTCAGCTCTTTCAGTTCTCCAGTAAGTACATAATTCCTGTCCTGTATATTATGACCAGGCTGAAAAGACAATGTCTTTAAAGTTGCAAGGAATATCAGGATAGCGTAATACTTTCATATGATATGAAAAAAATGATGCTACAACAGGCATTCAATTAGTACTGCTAGATTTTAAAAATGTTTTTTCCTTAAACAATCCAAGCCAATGATTTGTAATCACTGTTTCAGGAAATATGAGTGTTACTACAGCATCTCCTTTTAGGCACAGTGTGAAACAGAGAGAACAAAAATAGTAATAAAAGAAATACAATTTTTACATTATAAAATAGCAGGACATCTAACATAATAAAATCAAAACAGAAACAGGTCAATTCAGTACAAATTCAATTAAGTAAGCAATCAGGTATTTTATTATGTTAAGATTCTAATTACTACAACCATGCACTAATCCACAATTTTATTCTAATTTATGAAAAAAGGAAAACTATTTGTATCAATAACAAAGTAAAGAAATCCTACATATCCAGTAAGAATTTTTCAGCAGCTATTGTAAAGACCAAAATTAATTAAGTCTTCTATAATAAGACTGCAGTTTTACCTGGTGGATCCATTTCTATGTAAAACATCAAGTCTGTGCCACAATTTATATCTGTCTTAGGATATTCTATATCCAGTTCTTCCATATTCCAAACAGTATTGTACATTTGTATGAGTTTCACTGAGTAAGCTCAGATACGAGAAAAGAGTCAGGCTGTCTTTGTAATGGTGTCTTGGAATTCATTTTAAAACCTATAAGGGGCTGCACTGTAACCTATTACATCATAATCCTCAGCCAATCACATCAAAATAATGTCACCAAACCACTCCTGCTTTCTCATTTTGTTCTACATTAATCTTAAAACCATTTCAGTTTTGGGAAGAATCTACATTTAGCAGAATTGCAATATAAAACTGGTATTACACACAAAAGGAGCAAGTGGACTCTCCTTGCCCATATTTCCTGGTTCATTTTCCTGACTTTGCAGCATGGTACAGTCCAATTCTGGCAGGATGACAAAAGGCTGATATGCTGCAGCACGTAGCTCTTAGACACAGGCACACACCACACTCACACACAGGGCAGCTCCCTTCAGAAGCAAGCTGGTCACATCTCAGGTGCATTCTCCTACTTGAATGCCTGAAGTTTGCCATTCAAAAAGATTTAAAAGGCTACTATAACTACTGCACATATTAGAGATGCATTAAAGAAAAACATGACTGTGTGTGTATATCTATTACACACTCATTTTACACAAATAGACAGAGACATGTATATATCCACATAATGAAATATGGATTATGGTTTTAAACTCTGCATATTTCTACTATTTTTATGGGCACATAGGTCTGATAGAGTTTATATTACAATATAAACGTGCTTACTGCAGTGATGTCTTTCTCTCTTACCATTATGTAATAAAACACTATTCAAATCAATCAATATTAATTAAATTTTAAATCTAAACCTCAAATATTGTAATCTTACATTCAGCTGATTCACTCAAACAATGGAAGAAAGTCATAACTGAGCAAGATCATCAAAAATGGTTTTGCTGAACATAAAAAAAGCTGTGAGGCTACAATAAGATTTAGTCTGCCTTTTCACACAGTTTCTCTTCCCTATTCTCATTGATATATTTATCAAGTTAATTGTTTTTAAAAGCAAGAGTCTCTTGTCAGTGTCTCCTTTGCCCCTTGACTTTATGTCAGCAGCATCTTCCAACCATTTATAAATATCCCATCTTAACTCCCCCCATCACTGACTGTAACTCTCTCTGACCTCTTGGAAGAAACATGGACAGAATAGACTATTAACTTCAGAGCAGAATGCTATGTAAAGCAATATACTCACTATAATCTATGGGGGGAGAAAACCAGAGACCAAAAATAACTACAATGAAGACTAGCTGTAGCAACTATCTGTGCCTTACATCTTAAGAAATTGTGGAACAGCTGAAATGCGCTCTATCTCACAAATACTCATTTAAAAAAATTAACACAATTTATTATATTTCCAAATATGTTGCCCCTGCCCGCTCCCCTCTCCCCAACACTGTCTGTGCCCCTGAGCAGGTTACCCCTGTCAGCAAGCATCAATATACAAGAACATGTCTGGAATACAAACATATACAAAAAGATGCAAGCTAATTTGCTTTGTACATTACAAAGCTTCATTTTGAAGTAGACCTTTCCCTTCCTGTTGAGATAGATATGCTCCAAAGATTCTTTTAATTTCCAAAATGAAATAGGATACTTAAAATCACCCCAGACACAAGCCTAAACACTAAACTTTGGGGTTTAGCCTACCTGCTACCCAAACAATTAACTTGCCAAGGTGATTATTTAAATTCACTTACAAAGATTTCCTACAAAAACTGCATTGCTGCTTTTAGGTCTCATATGGGATCAGTAATTTCTTTTCATTCCATTGAATAAAGACTTTCAGGAAAAATTACTTCCCTAGAGTTTCACTGGTGGCCAAATCTAGGACTGAGCAAACTTGTATAATCAGGTTAGCGCTCAGCTCAGACTAGACTAGCCTGCAGGCAAGAAAATACAGAGGAGTCAGATAGGCTATTACCCATTTCATATATAACCTGGAGAGGTACTGAAGTACTTGACTTGAATTCATGTATCTTAAAGCTCTTCCTGGTAATCAGTTACAGTATAATACTTCCACAAGATGATGAAAAAAACATAGAAATTCAAAATCACTTACTTTGTAAATTATGCATTGCAAATGATCGCTCTTGTAAAACAGTCGAAAATACAATCCAATATTGGTTTCCTCTCATAAAAATCTTGCTTAAAAATAAACCCTAAAACCTCCATTTACTAGGAAGTTTATCTGAAGCAATGAAGAAAAAGAGATTGCTCTGCTTTCCAACCAATGTTCCATAAAACTCCCTAAAAGAGTTGTAACTTGCAGTGAGAAAATCCAAGTCTTCTCTCTCAACTGCTTAAACTTACTCTGTGCTGTGCAGAAGGTATCCACTTACTCTGGTTCATCATTAAAAAGTGAACCTGACTTCAGTACTGTGAAAAAAAAAAAAAAAAAGAAACCACCACCCTCAGTAGCTTGCACGTCTCTCTCAGATAAAGATCTCAGTTTCATGATTAACTTGGGTAGGTTCAAATATTTGCTGAGCCAGGAATTTCAGTTAGGGGATGGGAGCCAGATTCAAAGTAAAAGTTGTCATCAACTAACAAGTGGCCAATGCAGAGCTAACTTTTTCATTTTAGCTAAGTAAATGAGAAGACCATTGTAAGAAGCCTTAAAATAGTCCCTATCACTGTCTGCTGCATTCAGCATTGAAGATGAGAAAAGCACCATGAACAGCCAAATACAGGAAGTAGCTAACTGCAAAAAAAAAAAAAAAAAAAAATAGAATAAAAATTTTCCCTGAAAAGAGCTACATCTCTAGAAGCAGCCTTGTGCAAACAAAATAGCCTGCTGGCAAGCACAGCATCACCTTGTACACGCTCATGTTGGATCACAAATATAGATGCTGCTTCAAGACCCTTAGTCTGAGGCTGTGAGACTTTTTATTTCCTATATACTAAAAATATTTTTTAAAAAATCTGTCTGTACCCATGGTGGTTTTCAGTATATCAGGATTGTTCATTTCTTGGGCAGGCAGGTGGGAAAAGGAACTGTACAGAAAGGGAGGAGCTTAGGTTAAATCTATTTTCCTTGCCTTAGTGTTTGATAGAGATCAAACTTACTAAAAGAACAGAGCAACAACTAAAGAGCCTACTTCCCTCCGCCTACAGAGATTATCTTCTTTGCCAATTAAACTTTTACAAGGAAATAAATTCAAAGTAAAAGAAGAAGCAGACACATTAAGAAAAGGGGAGGAGAGGACTAATATTTTCCTCTCACTTCTTGTAAACAGTGAGAATTTCTAATAAAAACACTGAGAATTTCTTTGAGATCTGCTTGTTGCTCCTTAAGGCACTCAAATAGTATTGAAAAGTTTTTGCCTCCTTAATACTTCACATATGAAAATCCTCCTATGCTGTGAAACACCACTTGCACCTGAAATGAAATCTCAGTACATTTTGAAACCTGCAGTACATTTTGATGTTTTGCACTTGATTGGCTAGCTTTACCTATAACAATCCCTTGCTTCCCTAGTTTTAGCCTCTGCCTACTTGAACAATCGTCAGTTCAAAATATAATTTAAATCAGCAGAGTCATAAAGGTACAGCCTACTTCAAATGTAGATGGAAACTTGTGCTTCGGAACTAATTCAGCTTCAGACTGTACTTGATATACTTCTTTACTGTTAAAATTACAGAAGGAGTTGAGAACATTTCTTGGTTTTTAGGACCACAACACAGATGTATATAGTCAGAGGAGAAAAGACGATACCAACTTGGTTCACTGAACTTTTTTATCAATTAACAAAGCACAGATACCCACACAGAGATAATGAGTTCCTCATTATCCTGCAGGAGAGATACAAGTGTCTTGTCAAAAAGAGATACTGGCATGTACACATCTGTGTTTTCAAATATTGCCAAGTCTTGTCTTTTTATCTAAATTTCAAAATTTTGAGTGGTGCCCATTTAGTTTGCAGTCTACTATTCCTTGCAGTTATACTCACAGTGTTCTTCTATTAACATAGCACATTTTTTTCTAAAACATTATGTCTGAAGCAGGAAAATAATTTACCAGATTTGACATGCTTCCATGTGTTTTACACATACGTACCTGCACATGGACATAACAATCTGTAAAAACGCTAATAATGTTGTATGTATTGTTTCACTTTTATCAAATTCTTGCAATTAGGTATTGAGAAATATAAAGCACTGGCTTGTGTGAAAACTTAAACCAAGGATACAGCATTCCAAAGTACAGTGGTTAGGCAAGCATTGTGGTTTCCATTAGGTCAGGGATAAAGCATAACTTTTATTAGCTTAGAAGGGGAGCCCTCTGCTGGGTAGGACACAGATGCACACGGTCCCCCTCCTGCCGTGGGCACCGCATCTGCTGTCCCTGGCACTCGCAGCCTTCTGCATGCTCCAAACCCCGCTCGGCGCTGATGGCAGCCCAGCCAAGACTCTGACATGATGCAGATAAGTTCTGACAACTGATAGCATTCCTACACATATGTTTATGTCCCCAGGACACTTCCGACAGGACTGTGGTCTTAGGCTAATGCCTGCAACAACACAGGGTATCTCTGAGGAGGAATCAAATTCCAAGAGGAACTGGATCAGCCTTTACATTGCCCTGCTCTAGCTGTTATACCACCACTCTTGCAAATATTTTTTGTACCTAAAAGCAAAGTTTCTGCACCTTGGCAATTCTACCAGCACTTTCACCTCATCCCCAACAAGTGAGCAGTTATATATAAGGCAGCTTTATTACCTCACTCATTCTTACATATGATGCTCTGAGTAATAAAAACTACTTCTTCTGGCTGCAGTATTTCAGTCTCAGCTGTTATTTACAATGAGCTGTTATTTACAATATAAGCCTTGGAAACAATGGTAAACTGGGATAGACAGCCCAGACAAAGCAGCTCAGCTCTAGTCAGTGCATAGGCTATTGGAGGCTTTGATTCATTGATACAAGGCAGCTCTTTGCTGTAGCTCCTCTTCTGCTCTTCACCAGCACTGCTACGAGCTCCCCACATTCCCTTGCTCTCTCGCCACATCCCACTACCTCTTTGCCTTCCTTAGACAGACATTATTCTCACATACCCCAGCTCCAGAAAGGACCCCTAGCTCCCTAAACCCCCCACCCAAAATGACTTTCCAACTTTCTCAGTCTGGCCTGCCTTTGCAGCTACGGGTGCCAAACAGATCCTGTTGCTCTGAGCATTTACTGCAGCTTACTACTATGGGCAAGCTTTGGAATCTTCATCCAGGGCCCGCTACCTCCAGGAAGAAAAACCAGGAGCCTTTCAGATCCTTGACAATTAACTGAAAACCTACCCCAATCTTCTATATCTACAAATATAGCCTAATATAGCCTATTTTCCACTATTTACCTTCACAAGTCTGTATGATGTGTGAGATTCTGTGAGACCTGAGCATTGCTATTTGCTAAAATCTGTTACAATTATGATATTTTCTTCTAATAATATTTTCTGTTTTGGATAGCACATTTAGAGACTCGTACTTTGTTTATTACTGTACTCTATAATTTAAAGTATGTGCAGCTGTACATGAAGCTGGGATGTTCAGATGGGATAAAAAAATCACCTACCTTGCCACCAACACCATTTTTTGTCTCTCCTGACAAACTTGAAGAATGAGACATGAACCAGAAAATTGATCTAATTCTTTCCAGCCTTATTTCTCCTGCAACATTACTTTGTCTTCATCTGCTACACAAAATTCTATGATTCTATTAATAGGTATTGTTAACTTTAGTATTTTTGTGTAGGACTAAGCACTATTTTAATCCACAAACTAGAATCTATAGTTTGTGGAGGAAGACCATGACAGACAAAATACCCCAATCCATATATTTTACATATATTTTATACTATTTTTTATATATTTTACATTTTTATTGCAGACTTACTTCTGCACTAAGTCAAGTAATGGTTGAGGAGTAACTCTACCTTTTGTGCTATGACATCAAGAACCATCACTCTAGCTAAAAGATGTCCAACTGAAGATGCCTAATTTAAGACACTAATTTTAAAATACAGTAAGATATAAGGTCCAGCTCCTTACTTTCTACTGTTTTCAGGTAAGAAGTGTAATTAGTAGGTGATGTGGTAAGGAAAAACCCCACAGCTGTGCAAAGATCTGCCTGCTATTCAGATTGGTTATCGCTTAACACTACATTTAAGGTTTTTATGTACTTCATAATATACTACTAGAACATGCACAGCTTGATTTAGACGGAATGTTCTCATCTTAACAAAAAGAATTAAGAAGGAAGGAAGCTATCACTCCAGTCTGCGAAAAAGAGAAGAAACCTGGTAGCACTGGCTTCCCTGTTATCACTTATTTGTCATGACATTATTTTCAATAAGTAAACTTCCTTCTGCTTAAGACCTCTCAAATTCTCAACTTGCAAAGTTCTATTTAAGATTGTAATTCTCAAAATACTTCCATGATAAATAAGATATATTTTATTGGGATTTTCTTTCTATTACAGTCTATCTAAACAGTCTTTATGGAAAATCAAGCCACTAAAAGCAATAATCTTAAAGATGACAATTCTGAAAAACACATCTTAGAGTGCTTTTTATAGTTATATGAGAACAATAAAAACAGACCACTCCAGATGTTCAGGTCACTGAATGATATTGACTGGAAATGGACTCATGGCCTAATCCTGCAAACTTACAGAACATATTAGTAAGATTCAACTTTAGAAAATTATTCAAATTCTTTACAGGCCTGAGGGCAGAGACTAGCTAACCAGACTCCAGAAAGCCTGAAAATTTGTATCTGAGGTTTTTTTCCAGCACATTAGTACGTGTGCAAAGTTCTACTAAAAAACATTCTACTAGACACGATGGACTTAAATGCACAGGGAAGAAGTTCTATTTTTGTAACAGATCACATGAAAAATCCTAGAAGGACTGTCAAAGTAAACTATTGCATCATGCTATATTAATTAATGCAGAAGTAATATTAAAAACAATCAGATGTTTCATTGTAATTATTAATGTAGTGTCAAATCATATAAATCTGATGGATACAAAGGCATTTCTTCAAGCACCCTAATGACACTCTCAAAATGACTAGATTCCTTGTCCTCATTAGTAGTTCTAACATCAACACCTTTCACTTTTATACTTTCCTCACATGAAGCAACTTGGGCAGATAAGCAACCAAGTGATCTCTTAAATGAAACTTTTAAAATTCTTGCTTTGGAACTGAAGAAACTATTAACCTTACCTTTGTAATCTCCCAATCAGTGCTTCTAGACATATATGTACATATTCCAAATCATTTGCAAACGTGTAACTACAAAAAATGCTACTAGCATCAGACTATTAGAATCTGTTTTGCTTTTTAAGGCTTGCAACATGTGACAAAGAAAATAATTCTAAATTAGCAGCTATTTGCTGATTCTTAGTAAAACAGGACAAATACTATAAGTTCGGACTCTCCTAGTTGTTACAAAGCACAAAAGGCAGAAAAATGCACAGCAGTTTTGGAAATCCCTGTTAGCTACTTCACCAAAATTGAACAAAACTAAATAGCAAGCTGAAAACAGATGTACACAAAATGTTAGGGAAAGTTTCCTAACTAACAAAATTGATAAGATTAGAAAAGCCTTTCAAACAGAGCATTAGGAACAAAAATTCTAGCCATTTAAAATTACTCTTCATTAGCTGATGAAGAGGAATACACAATGTGCCTACCTGAAATACAGCAAATAAAGCACTTTTCTGCTGTGTTCTAGCTCTTCAGATCTTAAGTAACCCTACAAATCCTACTGCCTTGAACTTTATTTTGTCCCTTGACTACAGAAATGGGAAAGATATAGAATGTCCAATGTTCTATTCACCCTTTCCTTTGTTAGGTTATTCTCTGTTAATAAGCTGTGAAAGGAATTGCTTTAAACTAATATGTAAAGTTCTCTGCATTAATAATTTCCTTTGCACATAGTTAGCAACTCTGCCTTGCTTCTACTGAATACTTGATTCAAACCCAGGGATTTTGCATAAATTAGAGATGTGCTTCACTATTTGTTGACTTAATTAGATGTTAACTTACAGAAGCAATACAAGTAGGAACTAACTTTCCTGGATGGGCTCTTAATATTTTTCATATTATGTATTGATATTGATAAATAAATATTTAGTGTATCTGTATTAAAAAACACATATATATATAAATAATGTCTCCACAGGGTATAGCAAACCTAAGAAAATTTGCCTGGGAGTAAATTGAGAGCTCAATAAAACCCTGAGAATTAGCCCCCTCACCTCTGTATAATATGAATTCTACTTGTTCACAGGTCTTAAAAACTCACAAAATTCTATTTCCCATTTACTGAAAGAGAACAAAAGTCCTAAGGCTACAGATTATTAGCACTAAAATTATTTTAATGAAAAATACTATTTCTTATAAAATAAACATTGCACACCACTATAAAACACACAAACAACTTGTGCTTAGCTCTGTAATTGTGCACTTTTGTTTCGCACTAAGTTTGATTTAAATAGAAAAACTGCAAGCATTTACTGTCATTAAGTTGAATTTTAATATTTAAGAGAGCATATAACTTTTTAAATTAAAAATATTTTTTACCTGGTACGGGCTGTCTCTCGTTCCATTCACTTGTGATTAAAACCTCTAGGATTTTTATGTGGTGTTCTGTATTATCAGAGCTGCAAGAGATGGATTAGGCAGTAAGAACTAGGAGAAATACAAAAGTTTATTTTAAATTACTAAAAAAAATTGAAAGAATTTACTACAATGCCCTTACATCAAAAATAAGGTCAGAAAATTATTTAGTTAATCTTATTTTGTATATAACTAATTCATATTTACAGTACAAAATATCGTAAAGATGATCCACATACCTTGCTGTCTGGAATTTGAAAAGCAGAGGGCTGAAAATTTCAGCCAGAGACCTTGCATTCAAGAGATTTTTGCTGGAGGCTTGACAAACTCTGAGGAAATGCTTGAGCAAATACTGGAGTGTGAGCCAATACTGAGGAGGTATATTTGGAGATCTGATCAGTTTCTTCAGCAACTGAGCATATTCCTCTGAGCTCTGCACTTCTGCAAGCAAACAGATAAATGGTTCTAGAAACCAGCACAGGAACATTCAAGTAAAATGAAACTATATGTGACTCCTTTAGAAACACCAATTTTACAGAAAAAAAAAATTCTGTCCTTCATTAGAACCAAAAGATACCCTTCTTCTTTTAAAATAAGAGAAATGCTCAGAGAAGAGTAAAGAACAAGTATTTAAAAGTCAAATGGAAACAGATATGCATTTTGGTAAAAACCACAATGTGTTCAGAGTGTACTGGTAGAAGTCTGTTTTGTGTTTAGCGTCACACATGATTGGGTAATTCTGAGATGCACTAGATAAGTCTCACAGGTGCTGTTCTAACTTTGAAGGTTTCCAGTAACAATATCCTGTCCTGAGATATATAATAGAATACTTGGCCCATGTGCTTAAAACCTATAAGCTGTACTTGTTTGAAATGACCACTGTAGATGACGAATCTCACATGCATGTATTTCTCACTTTATAATCTGCAACTCCAGTGTAACACAGCACTACATGACCTCTAATACATTTGCTTTGTCAGCACTGATAAAAAGTTAAAAATTAGCTTTCTGTATACAGTTAAGTCCTTGATTTTTTCCCCCAGTTCTTCTATAGTAATTCTAGTTACTAAAATGAAGACAACTGTGATCCCTTGTATTTTATATTCTTTGCCTAAATAAGTAACCGAATAATGCAAATAATGTCTAGATCTGAACTGAAACAGCATTCATAGGAAAGGGTAAAGGTACATTTATGACTTCTGAGATGCTACCAGGTTGTGTAGAATTTTTGCTGTTCTGTGGGTGACAGCTGAACCACCAGATATCCAGAATTCTAATAAAAGCCTTTTTGTTTGACATTTGAAATAATGCAATAATCATACCTTGAGCTAGAGAAATCATATCACTGTAAACAGCTGCTGGAATGATGGGATTCGGCAGGTCCAGGATATACCTCTTGAGGGCATCTGACAAAGTGTGAATATCAAATGTCTCTAAATCTAACGTAGAGGCATCTAAAGATAAAGAGCAACATGCTTTTTAGACTTCAGAAAGTGGAAAAAATATACAAGGTTATAACAAGCCAAAATTGCTAACTTATATCTGGTTCATGGGGAACAATTCATAAGAATGTAAGACACCAAGGAACATCTTTGAGATGAAGAACACACAGAGTTCAACACCATGCCTAGTCCCTTGGCATCTGATGAACCAAATAGTTTCCATAACTGTCTTCTGTCACATACAGTTGAGGGCTGAACTCAGAGTAATGGTAGTGACTTGATGCATTTTGGCAATGTTAAGGAACATCGGAATATTTTTACAGGTCTCTGTTTTATGTGTAAATATTTTGTGTAAGAAGTAAGTATTAATCAAAGGTTTGGCCAAATGCAGCTTCTCTACTTCTATTATGACTAAAAGTTTGATTAACATCTTGGGAATCCAAGTCTGCAAATATTTATGTAAGTAAGTCGAAACAAATATACACGTGCAGAACTGTTTTCTTGCTGTTTTATGCAGCTGTTGAGATTTATCTTGTAAAACTTGATACCCTTCCAGGATAGTTATGACTCGGGATAAGGTTTGGGAGCGTCACATAAAGGACTACTTGTTAGTGTTAGAGCAAAGAATATCGGCAGCAAAAATAAAAATAGGAAAATACAGAAATCCGTATTTAGTGAAAGCAAGGTTAGGGTTCATCCTATAACATGAAACTCTGGCACAGTAAAGTCCTAAGTGTATACAAAAACATCCATATTTTGTACAATAATTTAGAGGCATTAACACTGATCAACCTATCTAGCAAGGTTCTTGGTAAAATAACTATTGAATCTGCTTGTCTACTTTAAACAAAGGGAACAGGAAGGTAGAGGACTCAAATAAATGGTGTGTCTACCAATACTGTGAAATAAGGCAGCCAAGAGGGGATAGTGAGAAACTTAGTGCTCCTCCACCTCCTTTGTTTTCTGCAACAAAAAGCTTGCAGTATGAGCTCAAACCTTCTCAGACATGAGAGAAAAAGCATCATAAATGTCTTAGATGATATAAAACTTGAAGTGTGGGAATGATTTCTGCAAGAGCAATTATGTGTCAGAGAATCCACAAATTCTTAAAGAAATAGCTGTTATTACTTTTGCTTCTTACTGACTGCTTTTTATTTCATAAGCCAAGTTAAATCATGCATCTTCAGTGTTGACCATTTCTCTGAAGTATGTCCCAAATTACTATAATGAATACATGAATAAGAATATACTTACTCTGCAACTCTCTGGGTGTAATATCATAAACAGACCTAAACTCTTTCATCTGCTGAGCTGACAAGATGTAAATCAGCTTTGATTTTGGAGCTAGATAGTATTGTGTTGATGCTAACATACAGTTATCCAATTAAAAAATGGAGAGCATTTTAACCACTAGGAGAACAGCACACAAATGCAAGTTCACAAAGCTGACTTTGCCCTCTGAATTAGCATTCTGTTAATTCAAGGAGAGCAGGCAGAGGAAATCAGATCTGTCTCTATCCCTGCACCTAGATACTCACTGCACCAGCTCTGTCCTGAAGATCCTAATCCTATGTTAAAGAGAAGTCAGAAAGAGACACTGTTACCAAAGGGAAAAATTCTGTTTCTGTTACTCAAACCTAACTACATTTTAAGTAGGAATACATGTAAACCATGAGTTTTTAATCTCAAGCGACAGATAAACCTTTCCTAAAATTATAGCTCAGTTTAGAGACTTAAGAAAGGATTCAGATAAATCAAGAGATGCAATCATATTGGTGCCACCAAAAATCTGTATTTATGCGGACTGGAAAACATAAATGCAACACTAAAGAGGTGACTGCTATCATAAGGCTGCTAGCACCACATGCCTCTCTTCTCTCCCTGCTTGTACAGATACACTTCTTCACTCCTACCACAATCAGCATAGGACAGGATGCTCTTTTACTTTGAAAAAAACAAACAACTCAGAGTATCATCACTTATTTGCTTTGTTAATGTTTGCAGTTATTAAAGATAAGGAGACTAAATTACTGAGTGAGTTTTCTTTCTTTGACCCTTTAGCAACAAGGCATGTAACCATTTTCATTTTCTACCCCTTGTATATTTGCACTCTTTTAGGCAAATGGATGCTCACACCACACATTGCACCCCAGCTTGCCAAGTTATGGTCAAACTCTCCTCCTACTCTTATACTGAAACAGTGCTGCCATGCCAGTATATTCTGGCCTGAGGGAGAAATTAAGTATACCAAAAAAAGAAGAGGAAATATATTTCAGGAAACTTGAACGGGTATGTGGTATAGTTGCGTTTTACTGTCTGAGAACGCAGCCTACAATATTAAATCAATTGTCTCTTTCTCTGCAGTATCACTCTGTAGCAGGTACATAACGGGCTGCTATTGACACCCTGCCTACTGGACCAAAAAAATGCACCACAGAACTGTATGTAAACAACTGGCCATTTGTTTACAAAATAATAACCTGCAGCCTTTCAGGACTAATGTATTTTTACCTTGATTCTGAACAAAACATCTCATTTTTCTCAGTACAGCTAGACTGTCAGTCTTTGAAAAAGCAAGACAACAAGAGATTAAAATAAATACTCTTAGAAAAAAAAATGTACAGTGGAGCCATGAAAAAAGGCAACTTGTAAAAGTGAAAAATACTTTTCATATCAAGTGTAAAAGTTAGAAAACTTTTTTATTTATATATGTCTTTTTAATAGTATATTATCGAGAACCAGCACATATGAATGAGAGTGGTCTGACCACAAAATCTGTCCAGTGCTTTAAGGAAGAGAATTGTACTTACCACATTCAAAAATTTGTCTTAATTCCACTGCACTGCTTGAGCCTTGTGTTCCATACAAAGTTGAGTACTCCAGACCTTCAAAACAAAATCGACAGGACATGTTCAGGACAACATTAATATTTCGGTGACTGTTGCCCTGATGCAACATATTTCTGTTTTGTTCAATAAGTACTTACAGTATAAACTAGCAACATTCTTTCACCTACCACACTATAGAATGTGATTGTTTTTTAAGGCTGTAAAACACCTCTTTGTACACTCAACCTGCTGTGTCTGCAGAAAGAGATAGCCAAAGAAGATCAGAGATGCCAGTAGTCCCACATATTCTGTAGAACTGTCCACTGGCCAATTGTAAAAGGCCAGGACTAAGAAACACATTCACAATGGTGTCAGAGAAAATATCTGCATGTATTGCATAATGTGTCTAATAATTCACCTGAATTGTTAGAAAATATATCAGTGAAGAGTTTTCACATGAAAGATATTGGTTACAACTTTCCTACATCAGTGAAAATAGAGAAGACACAAGGAAAGATACTATATGCAGGGATGCAGAGCACTGATGATTTAACAGTATCAGTGGTGTCCCCTGAAAGCAGCAGCTCCTTATGCACACTTGGGCTAAATACTGGCCCTTCACATTGATATCAGCAAGCTCCTACTCTTTTAGGAAAGGCTTACACTCTTTTAAAGTGCCAGAGAAGTATGTTAGAACCATGTCCCCAAGGACAGCAGCCTGATTCTCATCAGAATACAACTTTTGCTCTTATTCGCTAGCTTAAGGCCGCTAAATGAGCAGGACTCACAGAGCTACTCCTTACCTCACCAGGACTATGAAAGACACATCAGAGGAGGTGCCAGGAAGATATAAATAGGGCAAAAGAAGTATGACATCTTAAAAGATGGAGGAAAGCCTCAAAAGGATGGAGAGATATCAGCACAGGAAAGCAGGTGAGGGAAAAAAAACCATAAAAATAACACTGTCTGGCTCACTATAGAGCAGCAATAAAGAATTGGCTCCTGAAGAATAAAACCAGTTCTTGAAACTTTTTAGTATTTTATTCTTTTCTTTTTTTCCCCTGCTTTGGGGCAAAACATTACTTTTCTCCCTGTGTCATTAATTCAATATTACATTAATTCAATGTTATGTTGGCATTTACATAACCAACTAAAGGTGCTTCACTAGAAAACACAAAACAATACCAAACCCTTCTCCCTTACCTTCCAATAATACTTACATTAATTATTAAATGCCATTTGAGGCAAGCTTTGGTTTTGCTCTTACACTCCAAACAGCCTCTAATGAGCAAAAACCAGTGCAACAAACTTTAAAGGAGATTATTTTGGATGTTAAGTAATGCAATGCATTATCAGCTCTAGAAAGAGGACATGCCAGCTCTGGATCCAGTTCTGCAGTCTTGGTTCACATAAGCAACAGAACACTTTGGTAAATCATTCTTCAGCCTACCTTTCTTTTCAATTGTCTCTACTATCTTGACAAGAATTGGAGGAGCAACATCAGGAGGTGTGAACTGCTCTGTAAGGTCTGAAAGTAAAAAAGCTGGAAAAAAAAAAGAAAAATAAGCCAAGCTGCAGATGAATGCAATTACCTTTATGAAAATCAAGACATGCAATGCAACTAGTTAATTTTTAATCACAGAACAAAGATCCCAGTTGTCAGGGCTATATGAGAAAACTCCATACTTAATCAAAAATGGAATAAAAATTATGACAATTGCATTTTTTGTAGCATTTTCTTTCAGGGACCTCAGTCCTAGATTCACTCTCCATATTACCTAGGAGAAGAAAACACAATAAAAGTTTGCAGTCTATTGATGTGGAGAAATACAGTGCAAGTAAGGAAAGAAAAAAATCTTTCTGTCTCAGATATTTACATACACTGTGCACAAATGTCTGTGAGTGCCTGATCCTCTGGGTAAAACAGATTTAAAAAGGCCTGAAACAGCAGTAGAAACAAGTATTTCACACTCTTACACAAGCCCAGTAACTTCTGTGCATTTCAATTTTCAAGTATCATGCTATTAACAGTATTGTTTACTTGAAGCAAAAACTTTCTTTTCTATATGGACTGGTTAGGAATAAATAACAGTATAATTGGAAAGGGACACTTTGCAGATTCAAACAGAACTGCACACAGGTTTTATATAAAGTCAGTTTTCATGCAATCTGGTTTCTTCATGGAGAGAACATACTCCTAAAGGCATGTTCTGGCTCTGTGAGGAAAGGTCTATCTCTAAGTACACAATTTTTGCCAAAAGAATAATTCAAAAGTTTTAGAGTGGACCTTTAACACTTGGAAACAAAAATGTTTACATAAAGATATTAAACTACTGGCAGAACCATCTGGCATAGTTTGATGGATTATGATTGATAAACAAAAATTAATTATTGAAGCAAAAATTGGCATTTGCCTAAGCAATGGTGATCTCTGCTCAATTAAACTCACCATGGACAGAGAGCAATTCTTGAACACACATACACAAAGATGCCTGTATGGATATGTATAAATACATATATGCACACCCTCCACCCCTATTTTCAGAAGACTGAAACAAAATTATGATGATAACTAAGTGAAGGAGAAAAAAAAACCCAGAAAGACTGAAACAAAATTATGATGATAACTAAGTAGAAGGAGAAAAAAAAAACCCAGAAAGAGTTTTTAAATAAAAACTTTGAGATTAAAAAGAAAAAATAAACTGAGAAAGAATATATATCAACAGAGAAAGAGAGAGCAGACAATTTTGGCTGGTAATTCACCCTATTTTGAATTAACTTCATAAAAATGCAAACAATTTTGCTGTGCTTTAACCCCAGCCAGCAATCATGTCCCACACAACTGCTAAGGCACTCTCCTCTGGCGGAGAGGAGTGAGAGTCAGATGGGTAAAAGTGAGAAAATTGATGGATTGAGGTTTACATAATTTAATAGGGAAAGCAAAAGCCACACACAAAAGCAAAGCAAATAAAGGTATTAATTCAGTACTTCCCATGGGCACGCAGATGTTCAGCCACCTCCAGGAGAGCAGGGTTTCATCAGTGGGTAATGACAACTTGGGAAGGCAAACACCATCACTTTGTACATCTCCCACTTTCTTATTCTTCCCCCAGATTTACTGCTGAGCACAGCAGTATGTATGTGGTATGGAATGCCAGTATGTATGTGGTATGGAATGCCTCTGTGTCAGTTGTGGTCAGGTGTCCTGGCTGTGTCTCATCTCAACTTCTTGTGCACTCCCTGTCTCCTCACTTGTGAGGTGGGGTCTGAAGTGGGAAAGGTCTTCACACTGTATAAACCCCACTCAGCAATAATTAAAACATTCCTGTGCTATTAGCACTGTTTCCAGCATGAATCTGAAATGGAGCCCAATGATAGCTACTATTAAGAAAATTACTTTTACCCCAGTTAAAACCAGCACAAATTTAAAAACAGTACGAGTCAAGAGAATGTTAAGGGCTTAAAATGGATCCCTTACATGGTAGCAGAGGAAGAGCAGGTTTTAAGAACAGAGTTTACATATTTTTACCTATGAAAGTAACTTTCTGGTCCCTGAGGCAGCTAGTTACATTAAATTCTTCCCTCTTTCATAACATCAACAAAATTGCTGAGCAACATCTCTGAACAAAGATGCTAATTTCCTAATTCCAGATGGAGGCAGCATGCAGCCACAGTCTACAGCCTAAACTGAAACAGAGGAAAAAGACAAAGAAGGATAAATAGAGACAGAGGATGGAAGTCAAAACTAACAGACAGTTGAACCTCATCAAGTGACAGCTTGGCAGTTCAGGGATGGCTCATCTAGGCTACTGAGCAGCACAGTGCTTTCTTCCATTAACCAAATTGTGCCTTGAAATGATGGCAAGACATCAACAAATACCTATCAACAAGGTATATTTAGAAAAATAATTCTAATTTCCACTGATGTAGACTTTCTACACGAGGGATGGAGTTCAAGGAAAGCAAAGAGGAGAAGCCAGTGTAAGGGGAAGAAGCCCCTTGCAAGGTGAAGACAAGACAATACAGAAAACAGTTTGTCTCTGTAGACTTTACTTAAATTACCTCAGCAGAGAGGACCTCTTCTTGCAGCCTTTTTGGTGCTCCATGCTTTTCATCTTAACTTTATTAAAACCAGGTTTGTATCATAATCTGTTACAAATATCTTTGTTGTAGAGTATTCATCAATCAGTAATATTCTTACTTATTGAAAGCCTTTGGGAAGCGACACCTTTCCCTTTATATTTATACAAAATCTGTAATGTATCTACAAGACATGTGTATGCAAACAAAATGCCATATTGCTTAAAATGAAGAGTTTACAAAACTTCTCTGCTAGCCTAAAATATGCATTTTAGGTGTTCAGAGGATTTCTGATGTCTCTTCCTCTCTTTATCCCAATCCTTTCCAAAACTGGAAACTTATATAGCCAAAGACATTGCTGAACTTTTAGATATGACATGAGAAGTGAATGACAATCCCTTCCATAAATGTATAGTCTGTAAAATACTTGTGTATTTGACTGAAAACTCAGGATATTAATCTCTCTTTTAAGCTCTACAGCAAAAAGACACAAACGACAGAAAGACACATAAAGGCAGGTCCAAAACCTGCAGTTACCAGCAACTCCAAAGTTACAGAATAAAATATCTAAGTCACACAGTTACATGCTCAGCAATGTAGAAGAAAAGCATTCACTTCATCAGCATGTTGAAGACAGCATGAACAAATTAAAATCATTTAACCTCCAACCTGTTCTAGGATTTCCTACTCACTGTGTCAGCTTCAATATAATTAACACATAATATCACACTGACTTTTGCTTAAAATTTCCCAACTTTTGTACAAAATAGAAAATTACATTCATTTAAAGGCAAAAGGCTTCACAAGACATACATAGTCAGAAAAAAGACCCCCAAAAAATTAACAGTACCCAAAGAACTGAAGCCACTTGATTACATTTATAGAGAAGACAGCCCAATTTGGGAACAGTGTGCTCCAGTTTCAAAATGCTGAGAGGAAATCTCAGCGGCTAAACTGAAGAAAACTGCACCTAATTTTTGAAAAAAAAAATTTACTCCAAGAGCTAGAATACAAGTTATGATTAAAGAAGTCCTGATTAAAAGAAGTCTAGCTTACATGTACCAGCATGCATGTTAAGATTTGCAGTAGGAAAGGAAGACTTTTTAGATAGGTCAGTTTTAGTAAAAGACAATTGAAAAAACCCTCACATGCAACCTTCATTTTCCCCCAAATGCCTCTGTTTGTTCTTTTTTTTTTTTTTCCCCTTAATCTCAGAGTCTCCAAAATATAATGGTTCTCAAAACTGTCTTCTTTCTAGGTCTAGGAGTGGGTCTCCAGATAGTAAGGAAGCTTCTGATGACACTTGATAAAAGCTGGGTTTTCCACTAGCTCTATTTTTACCTTGCCACAGTGAGAATCAAAGAGATGAACCACAAATCAAGGGTTCTCTCCAATCTGCAAACTCTTCCTTCTCCCTGTTTACAGACAGGACTGAACAGCTCTAAGGCAATGGCAATGTGTGGGAGATGAGAGCATACCTTACATTCAAGGGCTGCCAGCACAGCTACAAAGTGCAAGATGAAACCAGCACACAGCTGCACCTTTGGAAGGGTTCTCAGTAAAAAGATATAGACTTAGTACCTGGCAATGACAAATGGAAATTTAAAGCTGGCTTCAGATGATTCTGAGACATATCTTTCATTACTGCTAGAAGAAGAATGAAATTAAAAAACATATAATAAAACCCATTAAAGTGTACAGTACATATCATGAAAGGGAGTTTAATTTCTAAATGTTTACAGGAACTATATACTACTCTACTTGAATTTAACTTTGAGTTAAGATTACTCCATGAATGTTCTTATTTATCCAGAAATGGCATTAATGTTTGTACACACATTTTGCACTTTTGATGTCAACACAGCTCTATATAAAAGTCTACCATTTGAGAGCTCAGGTCTTAAGATGATCATAACACTTATGGTGCATGCAGATATACACTTTATGCATACAACTGTATCCACTAACATAATGATTTTCTGTAGCTTTTCACAGGTCCTTGTTTGGAAGTCATACAATAACCCCAGACATGAAAGGTTCTACCAGTACTTAAATCAGCTATATTAAACATAAGCATATTAATTAATGCAGAAGAAGAAATGCCAAGGTAAGGATCATGGTCATGCAAGTTGTGATAATGCTCCAACAAGATTAGCCAAAAAACTGTAAAGGAATTATGGCTGCTCAAGCACCTAAAATACTTAAACCAGTGGCACCATCAGTATAATGCATTACCAGCTGTGGACACTGTGGAGGGGTCCTACATAGTTCAACACCCATGCTTGCTATTGAAAATTCTGGGGAACACAGGAGCTTACTTTCTTCATTGAAATACTATTATTTCAGCAGTTATGTACTCTACTACTTGTGGGAAATGGAATTCAAACAACGTTCCACTATTATCACCCATCTTCCTTGAAACAGAATCTGAATTTCAATAAGGATCCATAATATCTGAATTCAACAGCTTATCAGTATACAATGTGTTGAAAATGAGGGCAGTTAGGCAGTCCTGCAGGGCCTTTCAGGCAGTGGTATGTATTGAGCTGTTCCATGTACTCCTCCAGGGTGCTGGCTGCTAGTGACTCCCACATTAGAGACAGCAGAGCTTGAGGAGATTGTGCTGGGAACACACCAAAAGTCATGCCTGTGGAAATACAATTTCAGACCCTGGAAAAGTAGAAAGCACTAGGAGGTACATCATCACATAGATGATGGCACAACCTGAAGCTTTTCTCCTGGCCCTATGGTGGCAGCTGGTACAGATACTGAGCCTCAGCCATCACAGTCCTCTCAGCACCTGTTGTAATCAGCTGGAGAAGGCCACATGAGACTCACAATACATCAGAGTGAAAGGAGTCTTACTGACAAAAACCTCTTAACTCTTAGTGAGAGGGAATTCTGTGATCCGCTGAATGTTTCTTAACAGTCTAAAAAATAGTGAGTTCCTGCAAAAACTTTCAGTACAACAGTATGAAAGACTAAAAAAAAAAAAAAAAAAAAAAAAAAAAAACCCCTAAACTCTAACTCTGGAGAAATTTTCCATAGAGATCAGTGCTTTGGGTTCAGTGTCAGACCAACACAAAAGGTAAGTCTGGTATTACTATTATTACTATTAAATACCAAAGAGCAACTCACCCTGAGATTTGAAGACATTTGCCTTGACATTTGCATTTTCAGATAACCTAACAGTATTTACCAAAATAACAATGTTCAGAACTGCCTTACTGCCATTAGCAAAAGGTTTTCACTGGGCAAAGATGAAAGACAAAAAGGCGAGAGTGAAGAGAAAGTCAGTGTTACTGTGTGTCTCAAATAAATCAAGCACTGTAACAGATAGTAAATTCAGCTGCAACTGTTCGTAGAGAATACCTCTTCTTAACCCTATTGAGATTATTTAGTTTGGCTATAGTTAAATGTTACAAGAGGTGGAAAGCAACATTTAAAGTGTCAGAAGGAAGAGCTATTCAGGGCTCAACCACTTTCTCTAGTACTGGTTCCATTAGAAAGCTATTAAAACAAAACACCATTCATGGAAAAATATAAAAGAGATTTAAGCTTCCATGAATTTGACACATCATTACAAGTGGCTTGATAAGTCTGCCAACTATTACTTGTCTTTTACTTTTGTGAGATGTCATCAGTCAGGCAGGTTGCAGACTCAGACTATCACAGAAGCCTTGGCAGTAAAGAAGACTAGATTCAGGAGAACTGAAGACAGGTAAAGAGTATTGCAGCACTAGAAAAAGAAATGGTCATGCCCATCAACACTATCAGCCTTTGGGCTCAGAAAAAGTCCATTTATTATGGAGGCAAAAAAATGTCTGAGACTCAGGATTTATTGTAATATGAATGACCCCAGAGCTATGAAAATAAATATAGAAATAATGCCTGCTGGTGACTTTAAATTACTGGGGTACAACTGGAAAGCTGAATGAAAATACTACTATTTTATAATCCTTGAATATTATGTACCCAGTACAGTCTGCTTCTTCCACTGGCTAACATGTATTGGGTATGAACTGGAGGACAAAGTAGTACCTTGATTTACATGTTTCCTGTTAACAGGACACTGAAGATTTCAGCCAGGATATACAGATCTGTACTGAGAAAATAATTTATTACATCTGCTGTCATTTCTCTTTTTACTCTGTCTTCAGTGATGGAACACCTGAATAAAGCAGAACTGAATAAAGCCTTTCAAGGGCAACAATGGCAACATTTAACCCTCATGGCAAAACAGTATCCTGGCAATACACTTTCAGACCTCAAATACCTTTGTAAAGCATTCACAGTTCTGCTGTGATCCTACATCAGTAACACTGAGTGACAACAACTTATCCAAGGGGCTTATATCAAAAGGATGACAGCAGCAGCTCTCATGAGCATGACTTGTCAGTCCCAGTTTACTGCCCAAAACAAAGCCAACATCTCCAGATTCCTCCGTGTTAAGTAGGTACTAACAACATAGCCTATACAGTTGAAAAAGGGATCTCAAACCAATTTCTATAGAAAAATGTACAAAACTTATCATAATATTGTGACACTGAACAGAATAAGGCAGTCATTTTTTCACAAGGACAAACACACGTATATTAAGATGGGACCATTCATAGTCTAACCCACTAAATCTAAGAGGGTCAGAATAAAAACTGAATGTTGCTTCATTTGTCCTAATTATACATATGACAAAACCACAAAGTTACCTGCATAAATCAATGCTGTAACTGAGACCTACTTTGCCTAGATGCTTCCCAGGGTTATCAGCACACATGCAAGCAATGGTCTGGTTGATAAAGTATCATGTGCATGGTGACTATGCAGGGAATTTTGAGGGCCAGGAGAACTTATTCCTCTCTTCATCCCAGTTTATGAAATTGTGCCAGCTGCACTCTCAGGGCTAAAAAGAACACGGGGCAACTATGTGAAAAAGGGTGAAACAAGCCCTGGTAAATACAGATTAGTACATGAAAATAATTAGTAAACAATAGATGGCAGGACTAGGCAGAAAAAAGCTCTGATTAGATGTTGAAAGTCCTACTCAATAAGATACCAATTCTCTGAAAGAAATACAGGATCTTTTTACCCTTCTCTGTCACAAAAATTGTCCTAAAGCTGCTGCATTAATCAACTAAGACAAAGCAAAATGAAAGTAGGGTAAGAAAGAACAAAGAGATTGTGTCCGGCTTGAGGAAAGTTTAGTTGCAGAGATAAACAGAAAAACAAAACCACAAAGCAACACAGTATAGAGAACTATATTCCTTTATAAGAGTTTAATACTTTCAATAGTGGCTGATAATCATGTTTCACACTTAATAATTTAATATTTCATAAAGACCTGTTTCTATCATCAGTTGAAAGGGAAGTGATAATGTCTGTACTGGAAAGAAACTCTGTACATAATATTCTATCAGATTAAACCTTAATAACTTTATTAATTATGAGCTGTCAGACATTTTTCTCATTTGCTACAGAACATACTTCTTAGAAATAGAAGCTATAATTAAGACAACAGATGTTCTTTGTTGGATTCATCTGAAGCATGGATAATTTTTTAAAAGCAGCCTGTAGTTAAGACAGTATTCTGCTTCCCTCTATGGGTGAGCTTTTGCAATACTCTTTTTCCAAACAGAGTTGAATTTAATGGCTGCAACTATTTACAACTATTATTAGCATGATTAGAAAACATGAGCAGTACTATTCTGAGGAAAAAAAATCATTAACTAAGTAAAATGTTCTGGCGTGAAGTACACTGTGTAATGCCATACATAATGCATACACAGTTCTTCTAAAGAAATTCCCTCCCCCAAAAAGCAAGGAAGAGATGGGAAGACCACCTGCTTATTCAACTCTTCTTTCAAGGATCTGTGAGACAAACAGAAAGAAAAAAAAAAGAAATAAGCAAGAACGTACTAAAAGATGTCTTTCTGCTTCTAAGTAGAGGAGGCACTCAAAAAGCTGAGGAGAATAGAGTCTGGGTCAGGATAGACTTAGCTGGAGCTGAAAACCAAGCAGGCTAGCACTGGGACTTTGACACTGCTGGCTTCCAGGAGAGGCACATCTCACCTCCCTCAAGTGGTCTGGAGCACTGGCACAGCTTGAGGCTTCTCATGCTTTTCTCAGGAGTGGCAAACTTTCTTACTCTTCACTCTCAGGGATCAACCTGACACAAGCCCTGTGTGACATGCAGAAGCACAGCAGTAGTATTCTCACATTCCCTATGAGCATCACTTTAAATGGAAGGACAGGTTAATGTCTCTAAATAGAACAAACTAGCATAGATTTCATTGCATGATTCCAGTGACTGAGAAAAAAAAATATTTTAATAAGCCAACACCTGTTTTTCATGTCTTGTTGACATCTGCAGGTTCCCTGCCAGCAGTTTTCAGTCAGAGAGATACTAGCAGATGAGAGGTAAGCTGTGATGTAGGTACCAAGTTATTGCATCACCACATACAAGAAGATGACGACAGATGACAGAAAGGAAGGAATACAACAGGGTCAACCAAGTAGCTGAACCAATAAAGTGCAAAACTGCCTTTTTCATAAAGTGAGGCTTGTTATATTCCCTCCCCTTCCTTCAGGATTGCTGTTCCAGGGTTAGAAAAGAGCTGAGATCTGCAAGAATTTGAGTAACTCAACCTGTTCAGTTCTCCTCAGAGACACTAAATGACAATTTCAGCTTCTGGCAGTGGTTTGACATGAAACCATACATGCTATCAAGAAGGTAAATATATACCACTGAATGTTCAAGTGTAGCGTGGATAGTGCTGGCATGAGGACAAACAGCACATTCCACTGGCAGCTGCAACTTGTGACTTACTTATCAAGTTCCTGGTGTTTCAGTGTTATTATTGCCATTAAACATCCAGATTTTAGTGGTGGTACATAGAAGTCCTTATTAGACAAAATTTTGATAGTTCTCAAAACAAAACCTCCCTCACTGGCATTATAATTAACTAAGCATTCCCTTAGAACTGTTGCCAGCTGCCTTCCCACAAACTACCTCATCGTTCCCAAGGATACTTATGCCATGATTTCTATTAACTTCTGCACTCTAGACTTTTTTTTTAATAAAGCAAGAGTGAAAATTCACTAAAAATATAATTTATTGTAAGGTGACTAGACGTATGCTAATATGTTTACAAGGTACTTTTGCTACAGTCACTCAATAAAGAATGAGCAGCAAAGCTCCCTCTGATGCCTGCTATACTACACAGACACATTAAAAAACTATATTGCAAGAGCACCGAGACCACCACCAAGGTCAAGCACTCAAAACTTAAGACCACAAAAAACTAAGGCTGCATGTGCAATTTCAGTTCATGCTTTCGTCTCTTTTCATATAATGACATTGAATTTTCCCCATGAAATTACACTGCCCATTTCAGTGCACAAAGACCAGAGCTCTCAAGGGATAAAACTCAGCTGAAGAACTGAATACTTTAGTACCTGGAATATTATCTAGATTGTACAAGGACACATGGTCATGCAGTAGGCTTATATTCTCTTGTTTACTTTCCTCTTCAAACCTGAATCTTCTATCATCTCATCTCAGAATGGCTTCCCATGTAAAAGTACTTTGGTCCACAATTTGTTTTTGAGTTCTTCCTAGCAAGAGGGAGAGGAAATACGTATTTGGTTTTTCCTGGAAACATTTGAAACATAGGAAAGAGGCAGTTACCTATCTTTTAAGGGAAGGAATGCTGAAGTCCATCTCAAGAGGCACTTGAAAATTTTGGTTCTGGCCAACCAGTGGAAAGTCATTGTGAGATTATTTCAATGACCTCTATCAGATAAAATAGAGGTATCTATCTTCATAGATAGAGCAAGTTCATGTGCTGGAACCATTTTAATTTAAGAAGCAGTAACATGTATTTTCTTCTGAGTAGTCTGGTGCTATCCTACAAAAGATTACTACAAAGATTACTAACCTCAATTCCTTTTCCACATATAAATGGTGATGGTTAGAAACAGTGCTCCAGCAGCATCTCCTCATTCTCTATTGAGAATGACCTGTTCCATCTCTGAAGGATGCTTGTTCCTTATTGCTGTTTCCTTTTTTCCAGTAACGTAAAGTTTCTTATGCAAGGCAAACACTGGTTTGTGTAGTATCTCTGCTTGAGAAGAGCAGATTTTAAAGCATTCACTTTTTATTCAATAATCATAATACATAAAAATTCAGGGCAGTATGTTGTTTTGCTCTGAAAGAAGCTTTGTTTTGTTACCTTTTTGCTGTAGAGAAACTAATGGGAGAAGAATGCAAACAAATCCCTGTCAAACTATCCACAGACAAGAAATCTAGAAGAAAAGAATAGGCTCTTCACAGCTGCAAGAAAAAGATAATGCGTATTACTATACTTGAGAAGTCAAGTTGTTTAGATCTGGAAGATTTACATAAAAGAACTGGCAGAAGCTGCTGACAGATAAAAGTCAACATTGCTCCTTCATCTTTTGGGAATTATGGGAAACATTTGTAAGTACACAGAAAGTTAAAAATAATGAGTGTATAGCAGTCATCCAGAAAAAAATGCAAACAGTGGCAACAGCTCTCCAGCACCATGACTTTTATTCAAAAAATTAATGTATTTCAAATCAAACATGTTTCCTCCTCTAAAAAAAAAAAAAAAAGAAAAAATGAAAAGCTTAGAGCTGTAGCTGTAGCAACAGAATACAGCAATGCTGAAAGACAATCTTATAAGAAAGTTAAACTGGGTTAATCCTTAGAGCCATTAAAACATCGGGTGATCTGACATAGATACAGAAACAATATTATTAGGAAAATCCTGGACTGAATCTACAGAGAGGTAATCCCACCATCCTCTTTACCTTCAGATGAAGAAGAAAACTCTAAGTCTATATGTAATAAGATTTTTTGACCCATGGTATGATATGATATGATATGATATGATATGATATGATATGATAGAGATTAGAAATCCCTAATGTGGAGATTTCTCTGCATAGCAATATTAGTGTTATTTTCTTATTCCAATATATTTCACAATACCAAGATCCTAAACAAAAAGGATGTATCAAGTACATGTATTTAATGCATGAACCTAAAGATCTCTCTTTCATAAATCATTGTTTGTTCACACTCCTCTGATGAGGTAGCTTTAATTCAGACCTTAGCACTTAAGGAGATGAATGAATTTCATGAACCTTTAGAGAGCCGCCAGGGTCCCAACTGGTTAACTAACTCTAGCGGCAAAAAACCTTCGTTTGTGTACTGACCAGCACACTGTGTTATGAAATTCATAAAATGTAAAACCTGTTTATAGGAAGTGTATAAGAAAATTGAAAATGATGGTGTTCATGAAAAACTGGCTGTTTTTACATCACCATCTGGAAGCCAAAGATTAACTGAAGTCAGGGTAAGAAGGTATGGAACAGGATTTCAGTTTGCAGTGGGAGCATTCATTTGCAAAGAGACCAAAAATAAGAAACAAAGCCTCTCTAATAAAATCCAAACACTTCAAATCCAAGAAATCCTTTTGTAACCTTACAGTGTTAGAGTGTTTTGTGGTCTAAAACAAAGAAAAATGTCTCACTCTTGAAAACCAGTGGTGTATTGTAAAAGAGTGAAACTGAGCAGAATAGGATGAAATAACTGAAAGAAGTATTTTGTAAGTGATCTTGGAAGGTGTAAGCTACAGAAGGACAAAATTAGAAAAAACATAAATCTGGTTAAGAACTGACAACATGTTCTTTATTATCTTTAGCTCATATGAATCAAATAAAAGCAGCTCTTTCATTAAATAAATGAGGGAAGCAGAAGCTCTTTTTACGTCCTCTACAAAGACCCAAGATGAGCAAGAAGCATTCTGATCCATTGCTTCCATTTCTTACTTCTGCTACTCAGCAGCTGCCCTTCACTGACCTACTCCATCACAGCAGAATATGCTGTAGACATTCTCTAGCTTCCTTGTAGAAAATTCATGGGTAACAGGATCAATGCTATCTCTGAACTTAGAGGACTACTAAGTACATGACAAGAAAAACTAATGACAAGAAAAAATAATGTTGTGAATATTTAAGTATTGCTAGTGTATAGCTCTTCTAGAGGTCACACACATAAAACATCCAAATCAGTTTTTCCATCATCCTGCTCCTGCTCCTCTAACCCACACATATCTGAAAATATAGTGGCACTATCTATCTATATATTTATCTCCATTTCCACAGAGCTTGAAGCAAAAAATCACTCAGTTGACTTGGAATGTTGCTTATGGGATGCAATAAAGGAGTAAAAATATGTTCCTGACTTGTGCAAGATGTGATCAAACATGTGAAAAGGCCTTCTAGCTATGATTCACTAAGAAATGGGTGAGGGATTGAGAGGCTGAAAGGCTGCTGGCTGACTGGAGTAAGCCTTCTTCCACACTGGCCAGCAAGGACTGAGAATTGACTGTTCTGCCAAAATGCCAGGTATAGCCTGCTTGTTTTCCTGCTATGCTGCTGTGTGTGGGGTGGTGTAGGGGTTGCGGGGGAGAGAGAGAAAGAAAGAGAGAGAGAGAGAGAGAGAGAGAGAGAGAGAGAGAGAGAGAGAGAGAGAGGAAAGAAAGGAAGTCTTGCATTTATGGTCTTTTCATTATTGTGCTCCAAAGGAATCCCTTGGTCATCTTGCCAGAAGAAAGAACCAGTTACCTTTATCTGGCCCTAGCAGAAGGAAACACCTTTTCCTCATTTCATTTGCCTTTTCAAATTTATTTATTTATCTATCTATCTATTTGAATGTCAGCCACGCCAGAAAGAAAAAGGGTATCTCACTTGATTCCCAGAAGGAAAATCATTCCAGAAGAACCAGTTCTGTGCTGTGAGAACAAGAAAAAGAGGAATACATTAATTTTAAACTGACCTGATTTTTCTAAAATGCATATGACTCCTTGTTTTTAAGCGCAGTTCACGTGAACTGCCTGCATGAAGCTGGAAAAACTTGTCTCCTAAATAGCTCAGATGTGGCAACTTCAGAGAACTTCACTGAGGATTTTACAAAATAAAACTCCTCAAAAATGGCAGCAGACAGCTGGTAAAACTCACCTAAGCTCTGCTATGCTACCACCAGGTACCTATTTATTGCAGGACCTATTACCTCTCAAAGGATTCTAGTCCTTCATGGTAAATGTGCCACTAGTAGCCTCTAAAATAATTTAGACATATCAGTATGAGCAATCATCTAAACTGTGGCCTTATTTAAAGGGAAATTCCCATTTATTTTTGCTTTTTTGGTGGTTTGGGTTTTTTCAAATAGCATATTTCTTGACCTCTCAGGGGAGCCAGCCCTTCTGCTTCTCTTTTTCTTGTTTCAGTACATCAGTCTGCTTTTCACCTGTCAGCTTCCCATATTTCAAACCTTCTCTCAAACTGAGAAGTAAGGCTTAGGAGACAGAGCAAGGTGGCTGGTTATTCTATAATGGCATTCAGGTAGGCGTGAGCAACGCAAAGGACCAAGTCAAAATGCTAATCTGTGTTGCCTGAGGTTGAGGAGCAAGACATCAAGAAAGTGCAAGGCCACAGGTGTAGACTTCTCTAGCTACACATACTGAACTTGTTTGTCTGCTGATTACAAAATGTTGCAGGATAGTTTTGTTCTAAACTTGTGTGTCTAAAGACTGGGTTGGGGGTTTATTTTATCCCAGAATTGCTACAAATTACATATCACAAAATTAAATGCAGAAATTTAACATATACTGGGAGGCAATAGTGCAGTTTTGAGTCATACTAATAAAGACAAGAACAAAGTTTCATAGCCTAGTATAGTGGCCACTTATGTCACAGTCTGACAGTGCTCTGTAAATATCCAATACAAGCTGTGATGTTTTTTATAGAAAACAGAAAATAAGCATGGATTAAAGATTTCTGACAAGCTGCAAATAGGTAACCAAATAATACTTAGCATGATAGAAAGCACAGTATTTTCCAGAACATTAACTTGATACTTGAAATAAGAGAATTTCATGTTTTTACTTCTGCATGGCTATCAACTTGAGCCCAACAGAACAAATTGGAACCATATTCAAGTCTATTTTTTCCTGCTGGCTTTATAGCTTCCCCATGCTTTCTGCACATTACACGTTCCCTCTCTTTTGCTCTCAGCATTTGGACTCTCTCCTTCAGGCATTCTGTAATCCTGCCAACCAAAGAGCTTTGCTTTAGTAAGTAAATCTGCCAACTTAAACACCAGTCTCCTAAGGCAATCAAATAATGAAACACACATGTATGTACTTGCACATAATCTGTCAAATACCTCTCTAGCCCACTACAAATGATTTTTGCAATCTGGGGTTTTTAGAGGAGCATGCATTCATACATAGTTTTCAAAGATCAAATGCCATGGCTCTCCAGAGTTCTCTGTCTTGTCTGTACACTCAAACTCAATGACCCTGCAATTTCCATATTAGCATCTAAAGATATGAAAAATGAAAAACTTAAAAACACAAAGGTTTTTGTGTAGAAAACTTCATATGGAGTAAGAGGAGAAAATTTCATTATCCTCCTTGAAGGATATACTTCAAGGAGTAATATATCCTTCAATTTCTCCAGTTTGGCAGAGAGGTCTCCTGCAAGGACAGCACAGATTCCTCCATGGCAGAACACGCTTTCCACGTTTCTAGTGTGTCTAGAAAGTTAATGAATAACCATTCCAGGTGTCAAGAGTATTCTTCATACTTCCCCCATTATTCATCTATCATCCACACTTGATGTCTTGAC
The DNA here is from genome assembly GCF_024509145.1 of Vidua macroura. Lineage (NCBI taxonomy): Eukaryota > Metazoa > Chordata > Aves > Passeriformes > Viduidae > Vidua > Vidua macroura. Next base: position 28,517,714 of record NC_071611.1, read on the forward strand.
TTCCACTTTCTAAACTAGTGTTTCCTGAAAGAGGAATCTAATGTATGATGCTAGCAATAGAGTAACCCAGGAAAAACTTTGAACTTTGTCATACTAGGATAAAATTGTGTTGCTGCACCTCTTGATTAAGTTTGCAGTTTATTACATGGCAAGATAAAGATGGGAGCAAAAGCATCTTTCAAGGAAGTAAATTATTGATTAGTATTAGAAGAACAAAAATCAAGTTTCAAGAATGGTCATTTACTATGTAATGTCACCATTTGCAAAAATTCCTGTACTGTGAATCACAACTATGATACAACAAAAGCCCCTCAAAATGAATAGAGATGCACCATAAAAACCTAAGAGGTGCTTAAAACATGTGTCATTGAAACATTCTATTGAGAGACATGTTTAACATGTACAACAAAATACTGAGAATTTGAAACTCTGGATTTACAAAATCATGAAACAAGGAAGCTAACACTAAATTATGTTACCATATTTGTTGAATCTGTGCACTCACATTCTAGAAATTATTTTGATTTTGATGCTTATATTTGGATTCCAGCTGGTGCAGGAAGAGGTATGCCAGGAAGATTTGTTCTGCAAGGAATTGTTTTGGACATCCAAAACATATTAACTGAAGCCAGACACAGAGTGAGAATATGGTACTCACTCCTTGGGACAAATAAAGATTTACAGAGTCAAACCTAATCCATTTCTGGTTCCTGGCTTTATTTATCTAAATGAAGTGTAACTGCTACAGTTCTCATATGCTTAGAGTTTTAAAAAGTTACTCCCTAGGATCACCTTTTTGAAGTGAAATCTACATGGCCCCCCTATGATGAAGAGATTAACCTTAGACTATCTTAAAGCACTAGGTTGTTTGCTTGGTTGGTTATTTTAATTGTCTGTTTTGTTTACCTTATTCCTTATAGGAGCAATGATAGCAGCTTTGCTCACAACTTAGTACTTGTCATTATGAAGTTAGGAAGTTCTATGAAACACTAATTAGTCATGTCATGTCATGTCATGTCATGAAAGAGCAGAGGTATCAATGAAAAAACCTGTTTCCAGAGAGAAGGCTGAAGGCTGTGAAGAACAGGTGGCTTAATACCACAAACTGATCAATCTCAATGAAGCAATTTTAATTCAGTGAAGATCTTGAAAAACACAAAGCAAGAATAAGTGGGGGAAAGGGTGGGACAACTATATCACTAAAAAAAAAAATTCTATCAGATGGTATACACTGAAAGAAGTCGTACTTCTATGTATAAACACAAGATTTAGATGCAGTTTTGAAACCTTAATGTTCTATTGTTAGCGTGAAGCTCACTGTCAATACATACATATATCAAGGTGATAAAACTCTGTATTTATTCTAAATAAAATAATTTGTTACAGTAACAGAATATATAAATAAAACTGTCACCATATCACTTCCTCAATTATAAGAAACCCCTAAGACTGTCACATTAGTAACCCAAACAGGCAGCCCTAAGGAAAATATCAGCCTTGTCAAAGTATCTATCAGCCTAGAGCAAATTTTTAACATGTATCAGTGAAGAGTTCTGAATATATTGAGAGAAAATAACCTGGTGAAAGTAGTTTCCATACTGTCATCACCAAATACAACTAAGTATATGTAGTTTCCCAAATGAAAACATTTTACAACTAAATTCACAATTCTTACCATGTAATGGACATTAAAGGGATAAAAAGTTAAGCAATATACACTAAATATGTACTAAAGGAAGCAGTTTGGACTAATTAGTAACAGGTTTTAAATTCATCTAGAAGTTAGGAGCTCAAAACAGGAATAACAGGGTGAAATTACATGCCCTGCATTAGCCCAGGACCTCAGAAGAGATGCTCACAACAGAGTTTCCCTCACATATATTCAAAATTTATGAAAGGACAGTCAGACTCTGTTCTTTATGCCAGTGTTTATGGTGTAGTATTTCATGCACATTCATATGCTATGATTCTGTTATACTGGAATCTCTTCCAAAAAGATATAAGATTTGCGCTCCCAACCCTAAAGATATTGTGAATTTTGCCAAACAGAACTAAGAATAAGAACTATGGGATTTTTCCCAATGCTGCTAAATCTTGACTATAGGTCTGATCCTGTTCCTTCTGAAGTTGAGATGGGTTTTGTCACCAATTTAAGGGAAAGTAGAATCGTAACCTATGGCTTCTCGTATGAGCAAGTTCTTGAAGTAAAGAAAAAAAAATCTCAATCGTGTATAGCAATTTTTAAGAACATCAATACAATTTACAATAATTTTATTTTTAGTTTGCATCCAAAAGGGTTTTGAAGAAAGCATTTTAATACTCTACTTAGAAGAGAGCAGCTCACATTAACAAGCATGGGCATCTTCCATCCAAACTACTAGACAATTTACCACCGTATTTTATTGACTGGCTGTTTAGTTCAAACAGACATTGAGAATTTAAAAAAAAAAAAAAAAAAACCCAAAAAAAACCCCATTCTCATCTAATTGGCAAGTTCTTACTGTGTCATAATAAAACCCTACATATTTGTCTTAGAGGAAACATCTGGAGAAAAAGCATAACAGTTGGTAACTGTCTTCCCCTTTTTTGCTATACTGTTCATGCAACTCTAAGTCCTGCATCCTAAATCACTCTGGAAGGCACCAGCAGCCCACTAGTTTTTTCAGTGAAGGTTTTAATATCAAAAATAGATGAGACTTTCACCTTGCTAAGAAGCAAGATTTTATGCTAGTTGCTCTGTACTAAACATTGTTCAACCAGTGGTTTAATATTATCCCCAAATCCTGACAAAAGTGGGATTGTGAAAATCTCTTATTTCATGTAGGGGACTGCAGTTTACACAGGTACCAGAAAGTTTTTAGAGTTGTAAGCACTAAGTTTGAACCAAGAGGTAGTCAGAAAAACATGGAAGTTGCAGGGAACGCACACTAATCTTTCAACCAACAGTAATTAACTATAAATACAGCAAAGACAATTCAAACATTCATCACTCTGTGCCCTTAAGAAGCCCTCATTCAATGAACAGAGGTCCTATTTTCTGTTATTTCAGAAAAAATTTTTGCTACTTGCTGTCTAGAATGTATTCCTTAAAATTCTATCAATTTCCCAGGCCAGATTACAAGGATGACTAGAAAATTTTTTATGCAAAGAACTGGCTTGCACTGGAGCAAAAAAGCCTCCCTTAATCTTTTTCTTATTAAGAAAATTGCTTATTTAAGCTACTGACTAGATACACTATTCTGGCTTCAGAACAATTTAGTAGATTTGGACTGGCCAGAATATATTTTAAATTGTACTTAAACATCTGTACAGATTTTACTCCAAAGTACCTAAAATAAGCCTTCACAGAAGACCCATGTACCAGCAGAGACTGAAAGGCCAAGGAACAGATCACACCTCGCTGCACCCCATGGTGTCCTGGCACCTCACAGCTCTTTGCAGACCACATCAGGGCAGATGTCTCTCATGCATGTGCCAGTAAGCCAAGAGCAAAGCAGGAAATGGAGTGTTTTGCCACGGTCTCTGTTGCTTCTCACCTGTGCCAAGCAGCTGTGTCTTGGCAAGGAGACAATTCAAGGGTAAGGTCAAAAACACAAGAGACATTTTCCTGCTCCCTCCATCAAGCGCAGCACACAAAAAATTGCAATGAAATTTGCATGAAAAAATAACACTAGAGGACTGGAATGTGTGCTCACAGTGTTGAAAACCATGTGCAAATAGGAAAAAGACTGAATTTTTTTCCCCTTAACTGCTTATTTCTGGAATGTTCCTGGGTAGAGAGATAATGAAACCACATACAGCTGTGCAGCCTTATCTATCATGATGCATAATTAGCAGTTTCTTTCATTAATTCCCTAATTTAAGTGCCTTCATCTACCTTCAGCAAAAAAGAGCTGAGGAAGAGGACTGGGAAATAAAAAAGTAACCTCGCAAACTAAGAGGCTTCTCTTTGAGAGAGACTGCTGGAGAAGCCGTAACATGCTTTGAAACATTGATTTGCAGTGTACCATTTAAAAGTTTCTTTGCCAAGAATAGTCCTCCATCTAATCTGCTATCTACCAATGTTATCCAAACAGGATGAAGAGATCTTGGAAGAAATAGAAATAGAAACTTAAGATATCACTTAAGTTTTCTCTCCTAATCCAAACAAATAAATTCCACTGTTATATCTGTAAACAAGACATACAAACCTGGTGCAGCCATGCCTTGTGCTAGGTTGTTGTGGTAACTCTATCCCAGCAAAAACCAGCTCAGAGGTGCATTCCCTCTCAGACTACAGATCTCAGGTTGCACTATGCTTCCTTCCTTCCCAGGTGGTGAGCAGGAGGCTATGGAATTGGAGTGTTCAAACATGCTGCATCCAGCAAATACAACCCCAGAGAGGAGAAAGAGCAAGGTAGAGACCAGTTGAATTATACCAATCTAATGTGCTTCAGTGGAATAATTTGGCTTTTTGCCACTACCTTTACAACATTAAATGTTGTAAAGGTTCTGTGTACCCCAAGTGATAAATGTGCATGTGTTTTGCAAAGAAGCATGCAAACATTCAAGGAAAGCAGAGTTAACTTTGTTTTTCTAAAACATAGACAATAAAAAGAAAAAAAGGCAAAAAACCTCTGTGAAAAATCAACCCCATCTATTTTACTGGAAAGATACAATAGCTGAATCCTGAATGGACTCAAAGTAACTGACAATCCTGCAAGAGGTCTCCCTTCTGGAGGAGCATCTTCCTGTCCCAGATGCTACCAAGTGATTTGCCAGCACAGATGGAAACTGGCATGTTTAGACCAGGCAGATCTTACTTCTTGCCCTCAACATCCATAATGTCCAGTGAAGAAATTATCTCAGATACTGAACTCTGGGAAATAGCAAACATAGCAAATGATAAATAACAACATAGCAAATGATGAGGAGCATATACAAACAGACTTAGTGGATCGTACAAGAAAATTATCTGACAGCTAACTGAACTGTTAAAGACATTTTTCATCATTCATGTCATAGTTTACACAGAAATAGTTTACACAGAAAAAGAGGCTATCTTGAAGTATAAGATAGCCTCAAAAGATATTTTTGAAGTGTATAAACCACATGCAATCACATCTTTCCTTGGATCAGGGCAGTAGTGGGTTTTAAAAAATCTGCCTTGAGGCTCTTGTTACCTGAAAAGCCATCAGCTTAAGTATAATTTTTTAATGCTGTCTCACATACGAAGTATTTTATAAAGAGGGTCAATACGTGAAAATAAAGAACAAAATATAGGTGCTATTATTGTGGACTGTGGCATACAGCATTTATAAAAGACTGAACAAAAAGCAGTCACATTAGTACAAAAGGTTACACCTGCTAACACTTTATGAAAAGATTTCAGGCAATGTCCAAGGATGCAGGCATTTCTACAACACAGTGGAAAAAAGAAAGCAAATAAACATCAAAACCCCAACAAAAAATCCACACAAGCACCTTCTCTTAATGAAACCATCATAAAATAGAATTGCATTTTAGACATGTATTTTGCTGAAGGCATGAACAAAAGTTAGCAACTATTAACTAGAGTTACTATTGTTTTTTCTTTTAAAGCCAGAAATTCTCTCTAAGTTCTCTCAAGTACTTAGATTCTTACCAAAGTATTCTCAGGACTTAATATCCTTCTCCAGTTAAAATAACCATGTCTTTAATATTGTGTAATTCCCTTTGTCATTCTTAGCTATGAAAATAAAGAAGTTCTTTGTATTCTAGACTTCAGATTGATTTCATGGGTGTTCATCATGGAGAGTGGGTTTGGTAAGACGCAGATGTGAAACAGTGCACAGCCAGCTGCAGTTATAGACCTGTGTTCTTTCACACAAGAGAATCTGGATGCATATATAGCACCACACAACTATTTAAGTGGGCATGGTTATGTGCTCAGGATGCTGAATGATCCATTCTTGGCAAACACTTAGTACCATGTATTGCAAAAACTCACAAACTGTTGTTATCACGTGCAAGCCTAAGGAAGTACTATTTGCTAACCAGTGAAGGTTTTTTTTCAGATGTTCCTGGATCACAGCTGCAGGACCAAGATGATTCCAATAAGAGACGTAGCCTAATTCACCTTTGCCATGCTTTACATCTGCCCCAGCTTTCATGTCAGCAAAGGTATCAGCAGACTAAATCATTATAACAGAAGGCTAAGAAAACGTAATCAAAGTCACTCAGCATAGTGCCATAGCTGTAATCATAGAAAGGCATAATAAAATCAGTAGGATACAAAACAGATAAATATTTGTTACAGCATCAAAATAGGAAAGTCTTATTATTTCAGCTTCTTAATGCAAAAATGTGTAAAATAAGGCTTTAAAAATTTTTATTAGATTAATTAGATTGATACAGTCAGGGAAAAGAGATTTACTTCAGTTACACATGCCTTTTCAGTCTAAGATCACCTTTGAGGATTAAAAGTGGGTTCTGTGTACCCCAAGTGATATATTTTTGACAGGAATATCTATTTTTCAATTCAAGTGTTATTTTAAAAAGCTTTCTCTCTCACTTTAATTTTTATCCTGTGAGGATTAAAATGCAACATGGAAGACGCCGCGTTTAAAGGTCCTTCCTCCCTCTTGCTTCCTTCCTCCTGTACCAGCAGGTGGGGCCACGCATCAACCATGAACTTGCCCAGGCCCTTTACCCATGTGCAGTTTGTACTCGTACTTGCAAAGCCTATCCCTGTGCTTCCTGTGGTGCTTACAAAGGCTTTTTTAGTTATTATCAACCCTGATACTATCGCTGTGAAAAAAATGCTCTATCTCACTTTAGTGGAGCTTGCAAAAATCTTTGCCATCATCAGTGATAAAGCAGTTGGCAAGGACTCTGTTTTCAGATGCATGCACTTACCTGGCAACTAGAAATTTACCTAGAAATACTATCACAAGTAGCCAGCAAGGCTTTATGACAGGAACTTGCCCTATTTCTCAGTACAAGTCAAACTCAACTGTCATGAAAATGACTGCAACGCAGTTCTGACAACTGCAGAAGGGCAAAGGCTTAGACTGGTTCCAAAAAGAAAGAATTCAAGGGCTCTGGTTTGAATGGTAAATATATTTACCATTTGTATTTGTCATGAGATAGTGACTCATCACTTCATCCTATAATTCCCTTTTTCCATTTGCCTAAATCAGGCAAGATGACTGTTTTCTAGGCAATGGAGGCTCCAGGTTCACTGCATTTCACTCACTGTAATGTCCCTCAATACACAAATCCGAAGAATTTTCACAAATGGATTGCTACACTGGCTTTACAGCAAAATTAAAGGAACAGTTCCTACAACACATTCAGTTAAACCATGCACAAAAGGTTTTATGCCCTCTGTCAGTTTGGAGCTCTATCAGATATTGCATAAACTGGTTGCTGAAAGGAAAGGGTTTCCAAACGTTACGTGTCATTATCTTTGTGTAACTTGCTGATCTGTATCTGTTCTAGGACAAGAGTGAAAAAAAGTTTGGGCTTTTTCTTAAAAAAAAAAAAAAATCTGTTTTATAGCTTCATCACAAGAAGGAAGAGCTTCAGATTATTTTTAGGCCCAAAGTCAGCTGAAATAGTACAAAGTGTCAACATAAACAACCCTTTTAAGTTACACAGGAAGTTGCAGGAAGTGCCAAAACATCAAAACAGACAAATTATTCATATAAAGGTCTGGTTTGCCCTTCTGTAATCTGATCTTCATTTCAAACTGAGAATTTAGCATTCCAAGTTAAATCTGTAAGTATTTCAGTCCATCAATGAAAGCTTTATGCTCCAAAGCCTGCTTAAGATCAGCCTTCACAAAGCAGGTAGGGAAATGATACTGTATGAATCAACACTAAATGTATATGACCGTATCAAATGAGTAGAGTTAACATTTGAAAAACGTATCTGGACTTTGTACAGCTTATGCACTTTCCATTTGCAAAGAGTTGGGCTAAACGAGAAGAACCAGCCTAATGCAGTTTCAATTAAAAAAAAAAAAAATTCCAAGAGAAAAAACCCCAGTCATGTAAAATATTTACTGCTTCATATAAACCTCAGATATCTAATGGCGGGAATAAAGATGACCTTATGCTGAGTCTCCACTGTTGTAAGTACCTCAATCTTCCCAGCCAGGCACCCTTGCCTGGTGGGATTTTTTAAATTTGGCATGTTGGATCACTTGGAACCTCTCAACAGTGACAGAAATTACATCTGCCTTGCCATAGCTCTGACATTGCATCAGGCCTGAGACTGGAAGCTTCAAGAGACTTCTTGGGGCCTTTGTTTCTCTTTTCTTTTCATATCCTTTCAGATGCAATTTAAAAAAAATCCCCAAAAAATCTACTAAATACAGTTCTTTATTGACAAAGACAAGGGGAAGACAGGCAAAATGTAACAGTCCTAAAATTTCAGCCAAGGAATGCCAATTGTTGTCTTCACCAATGGTTCAACAAACTTAAATAAATGAATAAGTGATGAATAAAATAAAAATATGGGGAAAGAGTTAAGTGTTTTAATGGAACTTAAGACCACCAGCAAGGGGGGTTTTGTTTTCAGATTGGCTTTTAACATTTAGGAAGCTCCCTGTTTCTAAGACTGACTGCATAAGACACAGGCCTGATGAGCAGCTCTGCCTATGTCACCAACCTCATTGACTGCAAAGTGTGTTCAGATGTCTATGATTATTTGTGTGTGAGTAATACGCCATTGTGAGTATGGCAGCATTGTACTTAAATACTGCAAATTAGATCTAATACAAAGCAATGTGGACATTGATGAGCAAGTCATCAGGCTTAATAAAGCCAAGGGAAAAAACCATTCAGAGTGAATAATTAAGTATTAAAGAGTATTGAAAGTATTAAAAAAAAAAGTATATGGCAAATTAAGGGAACTTCTTTCATTATGCATATATATTCTTTGAAATCGCAAGTTTCTGATACTCTTATTCAACATATACGCAACAGGAGTACATACAGAATTGACTCTTTACAGAATTAAAAAAGTTTACAGATTACAAATAAATGAGGTACGTTTAAGAAGTCTTAAGTTACAGTTCCCCATTAATTTGTCATTTTAATCCACAGTACTTTCAATTTATCACGTAGTGAAAATGTAAACTTGAATGCATTTGGTCAGGCAAGCTTCACACTACACATTAATTTATTTGAAATACATTCTAAGGGTGTAGAGAGAACTATCATCTTGGCAAGAATCTTTTGGCCTACTGCCCATTACATTGGCTGCTGGACAATGTTAACTGTGCTATTCCCTGCCCCAAATAACATACACTGAAATAGTGAAGCCACCTGAAAGCCAAACATATATTGCTACATTGTTCTTTATCTGAACTATATTTCTGCCCTCACCTTTGGTTTTACCCTAATTTTTGTAGCATTCTGTTAACTTAAAAATTTCACCTTCATTTTGATTTTTATAATATTCTTTCAGTACATTTCTAAATCTGTTTCTAAGATTCAAAGCACTCTCTGCCTTAAATCTCTTTAGAAAAAAAGATCTGTAAAGAGACTACTTATAATTACTTTTCCTAATTTCTTTTAGGAAAGCATACTTTATTTTAACAGTAATTAAGCCTGAAGTTCAAATTTTCATTCAGAAGAGTCTAATCCCTGGTCTTAGGGCATTATGGAAGTGTATAGCCTCTTGTATGAAGCTTAAAATCTTTAATTCAAAACCAGTTATGGGAACTCTTTTTTTTTTTTTTTTTTTTTTTTTTTTTTTTTTTTTTTTTTTCCTTTCTGATCAGAAGAAAACAAAGTTGGACTGCAAGCTGATTCTTAAACATTTTAGAGCACAGCGATTATGTGTGCAGGCTTTGAGATGAAGATTCCCAGTTGAATCAGAACATTTTCTTGTTTCCAATTCCCAGAGTCCCACAGTATTAAAAATAAACACATTTCATGTACATAATACTTTGTCTAAAGGCAATAAATCTCACATAGGAGGTTACATATAAGCAGAGCCCCCCCCCCCCCGCCCCCAAATCTGCAGCAGAATTTCCCAAAGTAACTCCCAGCAGCTGAAATCCCCATAAATGTCTGTTACAAACACAGTCCTGGCGCAGGCTTGGAAATACAAGATTAACACCAGGACTTCCCAGTGCAGTGTTGTGGCCAGCTCACAGCATGGTGCTGTGAACAGAAGCATCAAGCAAGCATGTGTACAGAAACCAAAGAAGTTACAAAGTGCTACTTTTTAAACTAATAAACATGAAAGTTAGGATGCTGGTTGCTTCACCACAGCATGCACATGTAAAGAATGGGATTTTCTTTCCACTCTCCGCTGCTCAAAATGACTTGTCAGCATTGAGGTGTCTATCCAAAAAACCACATTTCTTCTGCAGTTACATAGGATGGTGATAACTATCTCCACAGGTGGGTTAAGAAAAAAGCCAGTGTCACCTGAGCAGCATAATTAATATCCAATACAAGGAATTATAAAAGATGTAATAGTTTTTCTTTAAAAAGGAAATACTCCATTTTCAGAACTATGCCACTGAAAGAGAAAACATGAGGCTCTAATGACTAGCAGTTAAGAGTTCAAGGACTTCAGAGATAGGGATGGTATAACTTAAAATGCCCCTACAGCCTCATCTGCCCTCAACTTCATCCTAACAATGATTTACATCTAGGCACTGCAGACTTGTAAGCAACACTTGCTACAGTGCTTCAGAATACTGCTATATAAACCAGTGCAGATTCATTCTTTATTAAGTCCCCACCAACCAAGAAATGCTTCCACCAGGTTAACTTAGTTGCCACATACATTTTTGTATATTTCTGCCCTTATCTTTGCTGGTTATCAGCAGAGCTGAATATAAACTTATAATAGGCACAGAGGGATGAAAGTTGATAAACTGATACCACAAATTTGCAAGAGATGCTGAAAACATTTCTGTGTAGGCAGTGAGATGATACTATTCATTATTATGGTGTCACTGTGAAAGTCATGACCACATACTACAACTCTTATTATTTACAGTTAGAAACCCAGAGAATTTATGAAGTATTAGAAGTTGAAGAAATACAAGCCACTCTAGACTTCTCCAATAAGCTGTAAAGTCTATTCTAAATGTACTTGGCTTATTGATCTGTAAAACCCAACTATCTGAATGTAAGTAGGTAAAAGAGACAAAGTCACTTGGAGGAAGAGGTTTTTTTTTGTTTCTTTTGGTTTTTTACCCCAAAGCTTTTCCAATTATAAAAGACAAGACTTGTTTCTTAACAGAAGAGCTCCAATAAAATTCTGAGTTGTGCCTAACATACTGTTGCAAATACAGGTTAAAAAGCAACTTAGGAAGGTATTTCCTCTGTTTAACCTTTTTTTATATAAGGCTATCTTTTTCTACTGCATGCCATACCCCCGAAATGATAAATCTGAATTTCTCTTTATTATAATTTCATTATTAATTTAAAAATATTCATTTTTACCTTTAATGTCACAGGTAACCCCCCATGACCAGAATATATATTTTGCTGCTAGCAAGAGATTTGTGGTAAAAACATCTAGAATGCATAGTATTGGACTCACCGAGAACTTTCTCAATAGTGAGTTTGATGAACCACAAAAGGAAACATTTCCATCAGTTTCTTAGAAACCTAAAATAAATGTTAACCGGCTCATTTTCCACTTAAGTTTTTACAGTGGAGAATTAGAAACATACTTTCTGACCTGTGAGATGTACCTCACAGGTAAGTCACTGGTCCCTGTGCCTGAGACAAACCACACTAAACTACAAAGAGTGTGAGCTAAACATTACCATGTAGAAACAATTCTTAATTGACTGAAATGAGCTGTACACTAAAAAAGCTAACCAGCAGGTGCTACACACATGAAAGTATACTCAGACAAAACTGTGAAACAAAAATACCTAAAACCATGCACCTTCTGAATACTGACCTTGTTGCTCACTCTCTGATTCAGCTTTTGCAGGACTTGGTGCTACTGGAAGAGGCCGAGGAGGACGAGGCTTTGGAGTAGGGGGAGATATTTTTTTTCTTCCAATGTACTCTACATAAGTTCCTGGGAAATCCCCCCTCTCCCCTGTGGTTTCATTAAAGCCATTCAACCAACCAATTTCCTCAGGCTTTGCTTCTTCCCCTTCACTGAATCCAAGTGCTAGTAAGGTACCTTTATTCACAGTTAATATATCTCCTAAGTGCAAGTCAATATCTTCTTCTCGCTCTTTTTTGTAGTCATATAAAGCTCTGTATTGATATCCCTCAGCACTCATCTTGGCAAATGACTTAACATTCAAAAGTGTTACTAAACAGTATTAAAATGTAATTGTCCAGTTATAGTTTTATGTACAGAGAAATTCAAGATGAATTAAATGGGATGATAAAAATGTCTCTTAAGTAATAAAATCCAACAGAGAATGAAAAATGACAGTCTGCCTTTTCACTGCTGATGTTTTTACCAATGTATTTATTCTTAGTCACTGTCTGTTGCAGAAGTTAAGTGTTCCAATTCTTCTGTGTCTAGCAATATTCTTCCAATTAGTTCTTTTTCTGGGCTTCCCAGCACTTCTTTGTCTCCATACACAAGTTCAGCTGACTCTTTAGCTGGTCACTCTTTCTTCAGATGTATTTGCCACAAACTGCCCACATACCTTAAATATCCTGCCACCAAACTCTGCACACATGCTTTTCCTGGAAAGAGAAGAGAAATCTGATGAAATCATTTCACATTCTTTCGATGATTGTGAACTTGGTATTCTACCTACGATTTAAGCTTTCTGCAACTCTGGCAAAGACTGTGTCCCACACAAGAATCCTATGTGACAATAAAATCAAGCAAGAGCACAAAAATACCTCCAACTAGTGTTTGCATTTTTATAAAGGATATGTGTCAAATTACTTGAACCAAATTTGAACCCCTGCAGTATGAGGCACGCTTCCTCCTCTGTGACTTACGGCTACTGAAAAGTCTCAGAGTGAGAGGGCTGGAGCTATTCCTGGAGCTATTCCTCTAGTGTAGTATCTAACCTGGCAGCAAGATTTTATATATTATCTCCCTGAAGCCAGACAGCCACACCCCTTCTGCACAAGACAGAGGAAGAACTTACTGCAATTAGCATTGACCACAGGGGTATCCAGTCTCCTCTTGTTTATGACAAGGGTGAGGATGGGCAACAATCCCCATCCTAAAGCCTGTACTTCAAAACCTTTTGGAGGAATGTGTCTTCTTGTAATTGGTTGAAGAACCAAAGACTCAAAAGAGCTTTTACTTGATGACTACCATATTTCCCCTTTTTCTTTTTAAAAGAGGGACTTTACCACTCCCCCATTTTCCAGATGTCTTTTATTGTGTTTATGGTATAATATTAGAAAAACAATCAGCAACTGAAACAGGCACACCCAGACCACCTAAGCAGCCCTAGCAGGAGTAAAATATAAGGGTGCATGCTTAAATTACATTAAAGGCAAGAGAACACAAGCCTGAACTTTTAGCTCAAGGTTGCCCAACCATAAAGTTAAAGAAATAATATGACTAAAACCCAAATCTATTTAGAGAACAGTTGCTTGAAGACATATAGAACATTGAAAACTTTCTAAATATTATTTCAACTGTTACTCATTTTCATCTACTTAAAAAGACAAGCCAAATCATAATTTGAAATGCTATACTGGAAACCAGAAAGTACTAACTACACAAAGCTGCACTGAAAGTCCTAAACTACATCTGAATAAAAGACCTGAGAGAGCTATGTAATACCAGCAGGTAAATATTGACTATGTACTATGTATTCAATGTATAGAAAGCTCATTTTTTTTTGTGAAACACTCCCTTTTTACACTATAAAGAGACATCAGTAGACAGGGCTGGAACAGCTCTTTTCCACACCATTTTTTCTAATGCCTCAGTCATCAAGTCCTTTGAAATGTGACTAACTGACAAGCTAAGAAGTGTTTATAAGAATGCATATGGGCTTTCTGTGCCAGTGAATGAACCTGATCCCTAATTTGTCTGTGGCTCCTCTTCAGCCCATCAGGTCCCTGCAGCATGTTGCACAACATCTCTAGTGACAGAACACAGAAGAAAATTTTGTTAAGTTCTCGAAGAACTTCCTCATCATCCCTTGCAACCAGTTTTTGTTGTAGGAAAGAATTATGTGATCCTGAAATAGACTTCCTATTTCAAAAAGCTTGCACATAAGGATTTAACAACTTGCAAATCTATCCACGTGAATTAGGCATCCAGCTCCCACCAAAGTTTTAATTAGAAATTTCTGCAGGCACTTCTGAAAAACCAAACTATGTTGCCTATCTGATGCTACCAAATATCACAGACTTTGTAATTAGCATGAATAGTTTCACCGATATTTAATTTTACATCTTCTACCAGAGAAAAGTCTACCAACAAAAACTGGGGAAAAAAGTAAAAGTATCGGTGTATCAACTAAATAGCAGAAAAGCCATATGAAAGCATGGATTTCTCCTGTTTCATGTAGCAAGAGAAAAAAATGCACTTAAACAGTTTTGATCCAAATGTTATGATTAATAGAAATGTTTCCAATCAAAACCAACTATGCACACAGCAAAGCCTGCTAGAAAATTACCACTTTGACTACTTTAAATACTCTGAAATATTTATTTTCTTTTTAAGGAGGGTTCAACAAGTGCTCTGCTACAACTCCTTATTTAACTCCTACTGCCTATGGGCATTTTGGCAGCAAATGAAGTCTTCTAAACACTGCATAATTCAACTGACTTGACCTACTCCTCTGATCTTTTATTTTTAAACATATGATAGCAACTTTATGGCCATCTATTTAAAATGAGTACTTCTGTCTCTTATGCATCTCTTGAAAATACAGAACTGGAAATGTTGTAGTACAACTTCTTATGACAAGTTTAAAGCATATTTTAAAAACTCAAACCGTTAGCAAAACTCAATGAAGTTATGGTAGCAAAGTTTCCTTAGATTCAGTTTCCCTGGGGCTCAGAGCTACAGTACCTCTTTATACACACTTATCAGCACCACCCTCAGTACAGAGTACCCAGCATCTGACCTCCTGATCTATGGTTCATGTACCTGGAGACACTCCTGTGAGTCAGCCATTCTGAACTCCTTGGATTTATGCCTTTTTCTATTGTTACTATGTGTCAAGTTCAGGGATGAACTAAGACTCAGAGTTCAAGAAACTTGCAGATAGATCTAACACAGGGACAAACACCAGTTTTCCACGCCTGCCCAATAATGCCTCAGTGTATCCAAAATGCCCTCTTAGAGTGCTTGGTTAAGATCCTATATAAAAAAATTCTCTTTACTCCAATTGAAATTATACAGCCTCTACATTCAAGTATTTTGACTCAAACTGACTTAAGCTAACTGGTCCTAAAATATATAGCTTGGACACCATCTTAAATAGATTAAAACAAACAAACCAAACACGTCAGGGAAGAAATACTCTTATATTTGAGATGATTTTATTACTGGATTTCCATTTGGCTAGTCAAATGGAAAAGGAGGAAGAAGTATTGTAAGAGAATAAATTTTCATTTGTTTTTTATTTACTGTCTAAGAGCATGATGCCACTAAAAAGATTCCTGAGTTCAGGCAGAATTCTGGTCTCTCAGCAGAATGGTCTACGCTGAGCATTTCAGTAGGGATAAAATTGAAAATTCATCAGAAAAAACTCAAGACATTCCTAAAAATTAAGGTGGAAAAAGAAGGGGACATGAAATCTTTCCCTTCACCCTCCCCTTCTTCCCCTGTTAAAAATGACGTCTGGCTCCCACTTCACTGGTACCCAAGGGTTTCCTCCCACACAAGCTATCATGCCTTTGGTGCTGGAGAATAAAAACTTCTACACTGAATATACATGCACAGTGATACCAGAAGGGTGGTACAGGGTGCCTAGGACATGATGCAAAGATTTTCTTCACCTTTATATTAACAAATTTAATAACCATATTTCCTTGCACTGCAATCTCTCTAATACTAATTCCGAAAATCCCTAGAGAAATAGTGCCTAACACAAGCTCCCTTCCACTGCAGGATAAGCTTGATAGATTGAAGAGCTGACTAACACACTCAAGGGGACACTGAAATAATGAGAATTGAGGGATAAGCAGGGAAATTTGCTTGGAGACCAAGTCTTCTCCCCACTAGGTGTCTACACACCTGTGACTCAAACTACAGCTTTCTCTGAAATATGCTCTCCAAGTGGAAACCACCAAGTTCCACATTAGAACACTATTTTCTGCAAGAAAGTGAGGTTCGTGATGTACCACGAAGTAATAACTTTATATCGCTCCCAGTCTGCAATAATTATTTTGAATCTGTGAAGATTCTATCACAAGTCTTTGGACGAATCCAAATATAAGTAGTCTAAGCACTGTACACCATATCTCATTCTGAAACATCTCAAAGATCTTATAAAGGCTGCA
The DNA here is from genome assembly GCF_024509145.1 of Vidua macroura. NCBI lineage: Eukaryota > Metazoa > Chordata > Aves > Passeriformes > Viduidae > Vidua > Vidua macroura. The sequence goes on from NC_071611.1 coordinate 28,534,114, forward strand.
AACTATGGACGAAGGCCGGTGATAATTAAAAAATTTAGGAAAGCAGTACAGTCTGAACTTCCGTCCCGTTGAAGAGGCCGGCAGGTTAACCACTCCGGAGCCCTGCGCCGACATGCAGTCCCCGCCGCAGAGCAGCCGCTCTCCGGGGGCCAGTGCCCAGGGGGTTGCAGCCCCTCCACCGCCGGGGCAGGGCTGCACCGAGCCGGCGCTCCCCGGCAGCGCAGGGACGATGCCGGAGCCCCGGGCACGGAGGACGCCGCGCCGACAGCTCCCGCGCCAGAGCTCCCTATGGACACCCTTCCGCCGCCCTCTGGGCTGTATCCCGGGGCGGGCACCAGCCTGGCTCCCCACGCCACTCGGGGCGGGGGCTCCCGGGCAGCCCCGCGGTGGCCGCGGCGCGCCGCTCGCCCTGCCCGTCCAGGAAGCGCCGGGCCGAGCCGCCCCCGGCCGCGAGGGGAGAGGCTGCACCATCCTGGGACTCGGCCTCGGCCGCAGCGGACGGCCCTCCCCGGCACGGGCGAAAAAGTTGCGCGGGGCGGCGCTGCCGCTCGGACTGTCACCCCGCAGGAGCGGCCGGTGCCCGGGCTCTGGGCGGTGGCACGGCCCCGCACTGTCCCCTCCCGTCCCGCTCCCGTGCCCCGGCAGCCGCCCGAGGGGCAGCACCAGCTGCAGCGGATGCAGCGGGACTCGCTTTACCTCTGCGACAGCAGCGGCGGCAGCAGCTGCAGCAGGAGTAGCAAGAGCAGCGGGGCCGTCACCACCTCCCTCCCACCGCCGGGCAGCAGCTGCCGCCGCGACGCCCCGCTCTCCGTCGTGCGCCCGTCCCGCCGCGCTCCCGACCGCGCTCGCCGCTTCAGCGCCTCGGCGGTGCCGTGCCCGCCGCCGGCTCTGCCCCCGCCCCGCCCCTGGCCCCTCCGCCAACCCGCTCAGGCACCGCCTTTCGCTGCCGCTGACTGACGGCGGCACCGCCCGCCCTACGCTCAGCCGGGGCCTCGGCACAATCTGCCGGGGCTCGGGCGCCGCTGGTCTTCCTGCAGCTTCCCGCCGTGGCCTGCAGCGTTTGGGTCGCCGTCCTCGGGCGCGGCACCCAGAGATGCCTGCAAGCCTCGGGCGCCGCCCTCAGCCCGGGGAGACCAGTTCAGGCTGGGAGGCAGCAGCGAGAGGAGCACGTGCTTCTGCCTAGTTCCTCGTTGGGGATTTTCCTCCTCTCTTTTCCTTCTCGCCCCCCTCCTCCCCGTATTAACGAGGTGTGTCACATTGGTGAAGTGTGAAGTTGGTGAAGTCCAGAACAAAACCAGCCACCGTGGGCCGTAGATGTCCGGCTGTGTGTGGAGCAGGGCCGTGCAGTACAGCCGGTTGTCCTCCTTCGATAGACTCTCTGGGGCTCCCGCCGCGGGACTGCTTGGTGACGGCGTGGATTTGACCCCATAATGGGGTCAAATAAGATCATAAGGGTGTGAAATAGCCCTGCAAGGCTGTATACTTGAAGGTCCAGGAAGATGATAAAAATGCCTTCAGCAGTCTATCTGGCAACCTAAAGATACACAACATTTACTTTTTAAATTGATACTTATTTTGGAGAAGAGACTGCTGTTTGTACACAAGTAAAATCATTGCTATAATTTAAATAGTGAACAGTAAAAATTTTGAGGAAAATGTCAGCTTTTACAGGGTTTTTTTTTGGGGGGAGGGTGGTGATGGGGGGTGGAGGGGGCAGGTTTGTGGAATTGAAAATGCAGGCAGAAGCAGAATTAAGAAATAATGTTTCATTTCTTCTGTCCAGACTGCTGTCTCTGGCATTTGCTATTGCTGAAGGCAAAAACAGCATAGATTTTGGAGGGGATTAGGCAGACTGGCAGGTTCGAATGCCAGTCCTGGGCACTGATCTACCAATTGGTATTTAGGGGAACTAAGGATCTCTCAAGTAGTATTTCCCAGCTGGTGAGTCTAGACTTGTCCCACGGTGAAATGCAGTCGATATCTGTCTCCCTCCCTGCTGGCATGGTATCCGTCAGTGGAGGGAAAAGTCTTCAGGGGAAGTTCCAGGATCACCTCCTTGCTTCCCCTCTGCCCCTTCAGGGCATGTGGGTCTCTGCTTTTTTGACAAGTTTTCTTCCCTGAACTTGACTTTTGATTTCACCTTGAGCATCTTGCTGCTTTCTCTGTCAGTCAAAGAAAGAAAGGGACCCAAAAGAGAAAAAGTAGGCAATAGCAGCATGTAACTTTAATGCCCCCCTTGCTGGCTTTGCTGTCATGCCTATTGTGACTTCAGTCTCAAGGTCACCCCAGCTCTTTCACACCTCTTTCCCCATAGATCCCAGCAGTATCCCAGTGTTTCCAGGAATAATTTCCTATGTTTAATCTTGGTAGGTGAAAGTTATACAACAAGGTTTGCCCTAGGCATGTTGCAAAGCAGTACCCAGGAGACAAAAAGGACAACGCACAAATTGAAAACCGTCTTCCTTCTATCAGATACTTTTCAGAGAGTCTTAAGGACTGCATAAAGCTTTTGTATATTCAGTTTTCAGTGGGCTTTAATGAATGTGTTTGATTAGTTCTAGGTTTGTTGAGAAGAATATTCTTGAGAAATTGAAAGGTTAAGTTATTGAGGCAGCGTGTAAATAGGAGGGATTTTCAAGGCAATGGTCAATGAAAAGCAGAAGACAGAAGGGTAAAATATGGATAAGAGGGCAGGATCATCAAAGTACAGGCCACACACACATGTTTTTGCTAAGACAACTGTAGTCTCCATCTGTCAGGAGACCTTTTGAGCATTTCTGCTAGAAGCTGCTTAGGACAATGCAATAAAAAAGTGAGCAGGTCCTTTTTTCAGTACTAGTAGCAGCTGGATGATATGAGCCTTTGCATCTTATGTCTGTGTAAGCTTTCTGTGGTAAAGGTCATGCAGTACTGGAGAGGATCTACACTGGAAGCTCCCTTTCCTCTAGGAAAAAAGTTAAGCTAGATCTTACAAAGGAAATCTTAAAGTATGGAAATTGAGAGGAAAAAATATGCTCATCAGAGGATTTATGGGGAAAGCAGAGTTTCGAGAGTATAGGATCTCTTCCACTTCAACTAACTTATTTTTTTCTTTACTGGCACATTTTAAGCAGGAAAATTTCCTTCTGTTTCTTATAGGATGTCAAGGCAAATCCATTTGTAAAGTAAGATGCCTAGATTAAGGGACAGTGTTAAGTTCATGGTTGGACTCAATGATCCTAAGCATCTTTTCCAATCTAAAAAATTCTATGATTTTATCAGTGCTGAATCTGATCTCCTGGGACAGATAGACAAAGGTGGAAGAGACTGTGCAGAGGAGTTTTATTGCAATATACCTTAGGTATGATGAATGCTAATGGCACATTTACTAAGTTCAGAAGAGGGTCCTGTGATTTATGACATATTATCATACCATCCTGCAGCAATGGGGTTTTCAGGCAGCTGATTTCAGGGAAGGAATTGGAGGAGAATCAATGCATATATCCATTTTACTTCCAAAGATGAAAATTATTTCATACAGTGTAGTTTTACTGTTCTACTAGCACACATTGCTAAATGACTCATGTAAAATTCCCAAAGGAATTTTACAAAGGGATTCACGAAAACAACAGGAAAAACTATCCATAGTTATTGTAGACATCCATTAAATGCAAAATAAATACATTGGATCACAAGAAGGACAAGCATCAAAGACTGGGGATGGTGTTGTTTTCCTATCATAGCCAGGACAAAGAAACATTGCTCTTCAGAAATGTAGCTTTAAGTGTGTTTCAGAAGTCAAAACAGCAGCCTGAAAAGCAAGTTCCTTCACTGCTTAAAAGCTTTCTAGCATGTAAGGGAAAAGAATGAGCTAAAAATAAGAGAAATTCAGGAAATAAAGAAGCAAAACTTGCTATCTCGTTACGAATCAGAGAAGTAAGCCTGACAACTTTCATTTTAAAACTGGAAGGAAGCTGATTAGCAGCATGCTAATCATGCTGGGCATCACAATGTGATTTGGTTTGAATTTATTTCTGTTCTGTGGGAAGGATAGAATGGTTTCTCTCTGGCCAAAACTCTGACATCAGCAATAAGTTTTGATATCTCAGCTAATCAGACAAATCTGCCTTAGACATTTCTGCTTTATATTCATGTCATGGTTGACATCTAAGGCTGTTTTCTTGTATCTTCAAGATACAAGGCACCTGAGGAGGCAATGGAATCTCTGCCATTAAATGTTTTTTAGGAAGGTAGTCAAATATCTGCCTGGCTGAGACACTGGTTGTCCTGACTCAGCCAAAGAGGGGTGGCCACTGGAGGCCTTCTGCGATTCTGTAAGTGGACATATATATAAATTATGAGAAGGAGGCACAAACCCTTATATATACTTTCTCTTAAGTAAATTTTCCAATGAGAACTGAAGCGGCCCAAATATGTTCCCCCTGCTCCCACCTGATATCTGAAAGACAGATGACTGCAGCTGTAAAAGAAATAGGGCCTTGCTTCTGCAATATGATCTTTTACCAAGGATTTTCACCAGTCTGCTTTAGATCACATTTTTAGAACACAAAAGTAGTGGAAAATAAGATTTTTGTGTGCTAATCACAGCTAGGAAATACTTTATGTTTATGAAAAGTCTTCAAAATATTTTGCTTAAAAAAACCCAAACTACTTTCAGTTATCTGAAAATTGACTTTTGATTTAATTTTTTTCTTTAGTCTCATAATTTTGACTAAATGTACGAAAATATGCATTTTGTCAAGAATTTTTTAAAAATCTGTAAGAATTAAGAAATATAAATATACAGTGTTTTTCCATGTCTGAAGCACAGCATAATTGATAAAATAATATTATAAATATAATATCTGCAAATGCAACATCTGTGTTTATCTTTCAACCATATAAAATTACATAAACAAAGATTCTGCTTTTTATGAAATCTATGAGTAATTCCTCCTCTGCTCTTTCAGTGCTTGTATGCTCAATGATAGAAAAGTCAGGTTTGACAGCCATATAAAACTCATGTCTTCTGTGTAGACAAGAAGTGATGCAGAGTGAACAAAAATTTTAGGAGTTTTCTTGGGCACTGTATCATTTTTGCACCGACATCTATACCGACATTTCAGCTCTGTCTGAGTAAGACAGCTAGGAATAATAAGACCTCCATGTGTAATAATGTATCTAAATATCCAGGGTCATTTGTAGCTGCATTTTCTATTGGGACTGTTTTCCTAAAAATGCTATTTGTAGTTTTCAGTATTGACACTGATCTCAGGGAAATTTTAATTCTGCAGAAATAAACTCAGAAAAGGATGATGCTCAACTTAGGTTGAGACCATTTAGTCAATTTTTATCAGTTTTTACAGAGTAAGGGTTGTGTAGTTTCTTCCAATAACATCCATATTGTTACAATTTTCTGAGATATCCTGGCCTCTTAAATCAATTATTCAGAGGAGTCACTCATCACAGTACATCTCAGTATGGATATTTGATAGGTGGTACACTCCCTTCTCTTTCAAAGTGGGTAAGATGCAAGACCAAGCGTCAGAAAGCTTGCCAATTTAGATGTGTTTTTGTAGAGCCTGTGAAACCCACTGCAATATGTGCATGAATAATCCAGATTCTGCCAGGCAGGAACATGTGCTGTTGCTCCTACATAAAATGCATCTAAAGTGACATATTCAGCAATTACAGTGCTAGGAAGCAAATACAAATTTAGAACTCATCCTGTGATGCTAGTAGGAGTTCAGGGCCAAAAGAAAAGTGTATTTAGCATCCTCTTGCTTCCTGGACTAGGAAAGGAGGTGGTTTTTTTGTTTGGTTGGTTGGGTGGGTTTTTTTGTTTGTTTGTTTTTTTTTTTTTTTTTGGTTTTTTTTTTTTTTTGGTTTTTTTTTTTGGTTTTTTTTTTTTGTTTTTTTTTGGTTTTTTGGGGGGGGAGTTTTGTTTGTTTGGTTGGTTTGTGTGTTTGTTTTGTTGCAGCAATAAATACATGATTTCTTGGTGTTTAAACTGATGGGTCAGAGCTATCATATTTTTTAATTATGAGAGAAATTTGCAGTGTGATTTATTAGATATATCAATGCATTCTACTGCTAACTAAGGGTACAGCCCAAAATGTCAAGCTTTTTATTGCAAATACTATCACACAGCATGACAGCTGTCCTTTGAGCAAGCTCAAAATGATAATGCAGGAGCTATGAGCTGCACCTTAGAAAGTCAGGCTTCCTTAAATCTCAGTTAGTTGAGAAGGCTGTGAACATTTGCCTTTCAATTTTTTGTGGGAAAATGCATGGCAGCAAATTGCCTTTATTATTCATACCTAGTCCTCTTCCAAAGGAATGGCAAACAGAAGATTTTCAGTCCTACCTTTCAGCTATAGGACAGGATGATTCATCATGGGTCTCCTCAGTGCACATGCATACCAACCAACACATATGCACATATAACTGATCATTATTTATGCCTGCCATCTGAGTAGGGCATTTGTGTCATTTTATGGCAACAGCATAGCTGCTGTACTAAAAAAATATATGTCTTATGTAAAAATGTCACAAAGCTATTAAATTAATGTCACTGTAAAATAAGCAATTATAATAACAATTAGTGTTTGTAATTTTTTTCTGTTTGCACGATCTAAATTTGAAGCTAGCCATGCTTGGAGCAAATTACAAAGAATGGACTGAATAGCCCCCAGTGGTCATTTCCAACCTAAATTATTCTTTGAGTCAGTGATTCTATGAAATTTTAATTTCTTTCATTTTGGCTTGGAGTGTAGTAGAGTGAATATATTATATGTAACATGTCTAGAAGAGTATTTATTTTGTATGTACTACTAGGAAATATTTTAATGAGATAAAAATAGGATTTTAAAATGCATGGGAGCTAATATATTTCAATATAAATGGAATAAATGTTTAAATAAATGTTTAAATTGTAAAAAATTAGGGAAAAGAATATTTTTTCTGAAAGGCTCATATCAAGACAATTGCACCAGGAATTTACTAAACTGAAAAACCCAACCAGAGAAGCCCTCAGTTACTAGCAGAAAAAGAAAATGCTATCCTTGGTGTTCAGTTGTCATTTTCATACTATCAGCAAGCCTCAGAATAACAGAATTATTTAATGTTTTTTACATGCAGTGAAAGTGGTGAAACCTCCTCCTGTTCTGACTTTTATCTGTTAAGCCACAAAGAAAAGCAGGCGGAGCCTTGGGGGAGGGAGAGCAAACCAGTTTTAAAGCAAGGTTTTGGGTCTAAGAAAAAGAATGTAAATTCAAAGATAAGGATGGTAGTTTCTACCCATTACCCACCAATTTGTACATTGCTGTTGCGTGTTTCATATGAAAACAAGTATTTCACTTCCCTGTGACTTTGGAAACAGAATGCATTTGGGAAAAAAAAGCACCTCTTGATAACCTTCACAAGACAGGAAAATGAACCTTGAACCAATGAACCAATGTAGTCTCCAGCAGTATTTGTTACTGGTGTATGGGGTTTGTTTGATTTGTTGGTTTTGAACAAGGATAGGTTTAGATGGCAAACAAAAATCAATGTCTGCTGCAAAGACACCATAATCCTCTGCAAATCATGATGAAAATGAGTTATGTTGTTGCTCTCTCCATCCTTGTTTGAGTGTGCCAGCTGCCTGAAGCAGAAACTATGTTACAAAGGGAAATGTATACATGCAACTTTCTGCTGAAAAGTACTCCCTCCACGTGATGCAACTGGAGCTTATGGTAGGGTCACCAGCCTCTTAAGAGACACTACTGCTCTCTGGCCTGTTTTCTTAAACATAGCTTTCTAAAGCAAAGCAATTTTGGGAACTTGTTTCAACTGTGTCATATCGTAAATCAGATCTCAGAGGGATCTTGTGATAGCCTTGAGGATGTAAGAACTGGCTGAACTCAGTACAGAAGTGGATTGAGACAGTATCCACCATAAAATGTGACACAGAAAAAAACTGACATTTATGAGTCGTACTCAAAAGTCTTAAAAGAAGCAGAAATGCTGATGGCTTGAGTTTAGGAAAAACTATGTAAAATGTATAGGCTGTGGGAACAAAGGGATATGGTGAGGTAACCATAGGAAATATCATGGTTAAATGCAGGACAGAAGAACTGCTGCTGCAGCAAAACATTTTCTTGGAAGATGATGAGAGGAAGTGCTATTAAAACAGTGTGACATGTTCTGAAACTGTGGCTATTCTTGCATGAGTCTGAATTGAATTACTGACAAGGGTCTGAACTGTGGGAAGATAATCTCTTGTTTCAAATCGAGCCACAGCACCTGAGGACTACAGTATACATTTTTTCTGGGAGGCCAGGAAGTAGAAAATGGTGGTCCAAGGAGGGCCAGTATCTCTGCAGAGTTGTCTTTTCACAGTGCTCACTCAACACAGATGCCTTAATAGATTCACAACTAAAGTGCCACACAGAGAATCTCCAATATGAGTGAGCCCGTGGTGTGCCTTGCTCAAATTATGTGCCTTAGTGTAGCCACAATGGTCTCTCAAAATGGAAAGAAAATGGAAGAAGATGGAGAGCAAAACTGTGGCTCATACAGGTCCACAGGAAAATTGAGGTACAGGGATAAATGTGGTACATTGTTCTCTGAAAAAAATGTTGCAAGCAGTTGTCCTTGGAGAGCATTTCTTCTTTGAGTAGAGAGAGACAGAGGGAGGTCTGAGTGAACACTGTGTATAGTGTTTCATGTACTGCTCTACAGTGTTAAAATCAGGAGAGCTGGGGAAATATGGGGCCTGTTGACTTCACCATCAAATATCTCAGTTTTACTGAAAGCTTCCCCTATTTTTTCTCTGTGTGTGTGTGTGCATGTGTTGTTGCTAATGGTTTGCAAAATGTTGCAAAGTATGCTAGAATAGCATTTCTGTGATGGAGAAGGGAGCAGGAAGAAACCTTCTTCAAAAGAAAAGTCAAGGAGCTTATAGTCTACAAGGAGCTATAGTCTTTTCTGTGAGCTAGGAGTCCTCCTTTATTTCAAGCTGGACAGTGTCATATGTACTGAATTTTTAAAAGAACATTTCAATTCTCTGCTTTCATACAATGCAACCTTAATTTGCTTCCACTACTTGTAGTAGGAACAGGGTCAGGCTGAATCATCTATGTATCAGAGTCACATACATTAATGTAAAAATTAAATGGGAACTAAGTAATTCCATTCAGCCTGGTGAATTTGTTTTCTGCACAGTGCTAATTTCATTTTTATGGCCACTCCATGGAATCTCAGTGAGCCTTGGCAAGAAGGGGAGGCAATTTTTGAAGGTAGGCTGAGATAGACGTCTCTTTCAATAGGAGTATTAATTTTGAAGCCTCAGTATTTCTCTAAGAGTTCACCCTTCTTCCATGAAGACAGTAGGATATTCAGTTTGTTGCCATGACTGTCTCTGTCAAAGGACATCTCATTAAGTCAGCTTATGCTGGTGATGAGGCCAATGTGCTTATAGAAAAAGAAAAAATTTTTCTTTCGCAAATTCCGAATGAGATGAAAGAGACCTCTATAGTAGCTTTGTTGCAGGGGTGTCTTCACAGAAATATATGTGATACGTAGCTCTTAATTTTTGTTGGATTATATCCTGTAGTTAGATGTATGAGTGGAATCCAAGCCCCTGCTATGCTTATCTTTGAACAGACATTGCAAAAAGAGGCCCACTCTGGAGAGTTGTATGATGAGAGGCAGGTAAAGGGCTTAGATCAACCAGTGCCCACTTCTGTGCTCAGTACTGTTGGAGTGCTGCTTCTCTTTGTGGCTTCATTCTCCCTCTGTTGGCTTGCACACCTTGACCTTGATTCAGTGTTGCTGTGTGGCAGGGCAGGGAAGCATGGTATCCCCTCAGGGTTGTTGCTAGGACTGGATAGTCAGGCTTAAAATCAAGTTGGGGACTTCCATAATGAAAAGCCTGAGTCTTAGTGCTTTCCCTGCAGATTCCAGCTAGTGGCAGTTACTTCTGTTCCATAATGCATCAAGAAATACACAGACCCAATGGAGAAGAGTAGTGCAATGCTGAGAAACCTGCTAGGATTCTACAGAGCCTGGTCTTTGACCAGTGAGTTCACACTTTGCATAATAACTTTAGCATATAGCAGTAGAGTAAGTCTGCAAATTCATTCTTCCCACATGTGCTCACAGCACGTAGCCCTCAGTTAGCAGGTCTACAGCTTTTCCAATTCAACAGTCCTAATGTCTCACCAGCCTTTATTTTTATTATAATCTGAGGAGAAAGCTTTAAGTTCTGTGCTTGCAGTCCATCATGTCCAACTCACCTGGCTACTGCTTATATGCTAGAGTCTTCTCATCTGCAGAAGAGGTGAACAAGATCCTGATGGGGTACTGTGATGCATCACTAATTCAGTCCATTAGGACCTTGTTTCATGTGTAAGAAAGAAAAAAGAACATTCTCCAACTTTAATGTTCCAATACAGTTTTTAATTCATAGATCTAAACCCCTAAGAAGCAGGTGAAGCCCTCTGTCATGCCAGAAAATTGCTAGCTGATTCTATTTACATATTTACATATATTTACATATATTTACATATGTCCACTACCTTGCGTGATAAATCTGGATGGAGTACATTCCACTGAACATTCCTTATAATTTCAGGACCTACTTTACCTGTGTGAAAAGTTGTTTTACTCCTTAGAAAATTATTGTCATATCTTGTCCCACAAAGGAATCAAACCTCATAGTCCCATGTCCTTGTGTTGAGTCCCATCAAAGCTTACTTGTAGGTTTTCACCTGAGGTGAACCAGCACATATTTATTGAAGCCATTATTTTATTTATGTATTTGAGTTTATTGATAGTAAAACAATGCAGACAAATCTATTTAAAGGATTCCCTTTCTGGAATGTTATGAATTAAAGTGTTAAATATTCCTGGCATAATTATTCATCTAGTCAATAGGCAAGATTTAATAGAATTTTATTACCACACAGGTAATTTATTACCTATAAATTACCACACAGACCTATTAAATAATCACAAATGCATGTAAACATATTCCTGTATCTACAAATAAAAGTACTCGCCACTACAGGAGGTAAGAAAATACCTATAAGCACTAAATACCACAGAAATAGTATCCTAAACACTTTGATCCATTTTTATACTACTAGGTAGGAAAACGAAGTCTTCAGCAAATCTTTTTTATATTGAGAGTTATTCCTTTGAAGAATTATTCCCCAAATCTCCCTAACATCGTTCCTGGTAGAATCCACTTTATATAATTGAGTGCTAAAATTTACAGTGCATTTTCTCATTTGTTTATAAGGCATCCTCAAATAAGCAATTAACTAAAATAGTTGCTCTTGTAAATGGAGCAGTAGTTAATAATTTATTTTTTCTGATTCCAGTGTGCAAGAATGTGAAAATGAATGACTAATTTGTTGTTGATATGGGAGGGAATTTTAATCTTTTATGAGAACATCTTGTGTTGGTATGCTTATCTCTGAGAAAGAGAGTTGGAATTCTTCAGTGGGCAGTCTGTGAATATTATTGAGGCAATGTTGAAAGTAAAAATAATTGAACAAGGATCTAGTAATAATTTCCTCTTCTGTATCTATGATCCTTATCAAGAACTCTCTAAGCAAATTGTTAGCCAATATGAAACAGAGTATTATTTCAGTTCTAAACCATTTATTTATTAATTGAATATTAATTGCTTCTGTTATAGGACACAAAAGTCCATTGTTACAAACAAGCTAAAAGAGCAATTTGGCTCATTTTTATCAACATTCTCAAAAAGGTGACTTAATGACCAATATAAGCGTCATTGCTACTTTAATTAGGATTTCAAAAGAGGTGGTTGTCTTTTTGTATTCTGGGGCCATTTCCCTGTGCCCTACTCTTAGGTTCATGCTTCCATTGAAAAGTTCATCAATGTGATTGAAAATCAGACCTGGTGATTGCAGGGGCAAATTAGTGTTCTGCCCTCATCACCAGCACTGCCTGCTGCAATACCTTAAGTTGAAGGTAGGCAGAATAAAGAATAAAGCCCTGGTCATCTCCAGCAGTCTCAGCTCTGTTGGTCAGATGTGTAGTCCAGGAACATTCTTCCATATGTGTACTTCCAAGAAATAATTAAAAGTCATTGATATTGGATCTACTACCTATCTCACTCAGTGAATCACAGCATATAGAGGTTAATTAATTTAAAGAAATACCCCTCAAGGTATTGTTTTACTACTGTTGATGATATAGTAGTCAGTAAAGAAATAGTAAGCAAATCTTCCTAGCAAAACCCAAGAAAAATGACATGACTTGCCCCTTATGCACATGCATACTCATCCATACTACCTACATAATTTTCACACTCTGCCATTTTCATGATGTACAAGTATGATGACTTCACCTGTACAAGTCACTCTTTTGTTCAGACAAGAACTGAAATGACTAAATGTGCTGCTAAGGCCCATTTAGAAAATGAGACTAAAAATTCTATTACAATTGGAATTCCAATAAGAAAAGTGGCCATTATTTTCTAAGGCAGAAGCAACAACTAAAGAACTGTTTCTCAGCATCTTTCTTTGGTGTGATCTAGCTACTGTGTCTCTGTTCTTCTCTTGCACCTCACATTTTCAGAGCACTCATTCTACCTTAAAATTCCTGCCCCAATAAGAGGATACCTTTCTTTGTGCTTATATAGCACCTAGGATTGTGAAACTTCTGTCCACTCAAACCTTCTTAATGATGTTTTAGTGTGAATAAGTGGTGAGTGCTATCTTAGCCAGCCACTGCACTAACTCCAGTAGCTGAGGCAGATTTCCATTCTTTTCATATCTTTGCATCCCTCCTATAGTGACAAAATCTGACTTTGTAGATCCCCAGATACAGCGACTCATGAAAAGTAGTTTCTTGGTCCTTCTCGTTACAGTTTCTTCTTTTGTTTGCGGTGCAGCAAGAGCTGCAAAGAGGAGTGTGATGGACCCACTGGTGGCCAAGGCCAAACCAGCCATAGGAGTTTGTAATGCCTCTGTGATATCATACTTAAGAAGCAAAAGAGAAGTAACAGTGCAGATGTAATTTGGCTCAGAGAAGAGCAGAGTTAGAATAGGTAAGAGGAGCAACCCTGCAGACATCAAGGTTGGTGAAAGAGGGACAGAAGGTGCTGCAGGTGCCAGACCTGAGGTTCCCCTGCAGCCTGTAGTGAGACCATGGTGAGGAAGCTGTGCCCCTGCAGTCCATAGAGGTCCCTGAGGATGCAGAGATCCATCTGCAGCCCCTGGAGAGACCTACACTGGAGCAGATGAATACCAAAAAGAAGGCTGTGACCCTGAGGGAAGCCTGTGCTGTAACAGGCTCCTGGCAGATCCTGTGGATAGAGGAGCCCACACAGCAGCAGGTTTGCTGGTAGCTGTGACCCTGTTAGCCATGAACACTGGAGCCAGCTGTTCCTGAAGGACTGCACCTTCATGAAGACCTGCAGCCCATGGCAATGACTCACACTGGAGAGGTTTGTGGAGAACTGTCTCCTGTGGAGGGACCCGATGCAGGAGCAGGGGAAGGACTCCTCTCCCTGAGAAGCATCAGAAACAATCTGAGATGAACTGATCTTAACCCCCATTCTCCATCTCCCTGCACCACTGGAGGGGAGGAGGTAGATCCCAGGGAGGAGGTAGATCCCAGGAAGCAAGAAGGGGTGGGGAAAGGTGTTTTTAAGATTTATTTTACTTCTCATTATTCTGCTGTGAATTTGATTGGTAATAAATTCATTTAATTTCCCCAAGTCAAACCTGTTTTGCCTATGACAGTAATCTGTTTGTGATCTCTCTCAGTTCTTACCCCATGAGCCTTTTGTTATATTTTCTCTCCCCTTTCCAGTTGTGGAGAGGAGTGATAGAGTGGTACCTGTCATCCAGCCAGGGTCAACCTGTCCCACATGATCTTGTCAGCTCTTTATGACTGACTTTGTTTTCTCTTTGGAAAATAATACAACTGGAAATTAAAGTCATTTTAGTAAGAAAACTATCAAATTTTAACATTTGCAGTGGCATAGATTTTTATTCTTCCCTTTCTTGTTTTTGGAGGAAAGTCCATTCTTCCTTTCTTCTTGCGGTCTAACATGACTACTTCTATATTTGTTTGGCTTTAAATTTAGTGTTTCCCTTTACCGATTTCATAGAATTTCATTTTTTTACAGAAATGTAGAAAAATGTTTTGTACTTTTTCAAACAATGTGCTTTCAACTATGTTAGATTGTAGTGAAAGTGGGAATGGAAATGCCCCATTATAATTCTAGTTGATGCTCTTCATACCAAAATTGTTGCATATAGATATTCTCAAGTGCCTTGAGTAATAACATTGCAAGTGGTTCTCCCACTCTTTTATGAAGGTAGCATTTACATTCCTGTAGACTTCCCCACTAAATACCTTTCTTGATATGTCACAATAATTTAGATTCACTTTTGACAAGTCATCTACCTTTGTACTTACAATAGGCAACTTTCTCTCTTTTTGTTTTAAGGAGTCTTATTCCAATAACTTTCTAGATTGGTGCAAAAAAGCCCTGAACAGTCTAGTTGTTCTTTCTGTTTGCATGCACCAGAAAATGGCATCAGAGCATGTAGAGTATACATGGTTTTTATACTTGTAAACTAATATACAAGTAAGTATATGAACATTGCTACTGCCCTGTTGATTTTACACTGCAGAGGAAATGCTATTATTGGCTTCAGACTCAAATGTCATCTGGATTTGGAGTCTTCCAGATTATGATTTCATCTCTGTAAATTCTAGTTTTCTTAAGGCTGCTGTAAACTGAAATATTCAGTCTGAAATAGTTTCAGACATAAAATGCTAATCAAAACATTTTATGGTTGAGTTATGCCTGCTTCTACTCTTTTAAAAATTCTGCCAGTGAAGTCACATAATTATATTTTAGATCAGATGCCTAACATTTCCATGTTTGTGTACTTCCTTTATTCAGACAAACTACTATAATCAGTTGAGCAGGGCTTAGGACTCGAAAAGGGACGTTATTTTTGGAAAAAAAACAAATAAAATAATGCCATTTTTATTCTTTCCAAGACAAGCTTATCACTGGGGATTTTGTTAGTTTAAATCAGTTGCCGCCTTGAATTTGCTAACTACCTTTAAAGATCATGCAATTCCTTCAAATTCCAGGATAAATGGCATTATAAGATGGTACAGAATGGGGATTGGTGAGCTTTTGTATGTCTCAGTGAGCAAAATAGGTGACAGGAAGCAGTTCTGCCTGCTTAGACATTCATCCAAGTCCTGCTATAAGGACTGGAAGGATATCCATTGACTTCAGTGGGAACTGGATGAGTCTCTAAGCGTCAATAAAATCAAAGAATTCTCACAGTGAATTGGCCTATCTGGCACACATTAAAATAAACTATTGTAAATTTTGAAAATGACTCTTCTTGCAGCATAGGCCAATTGGTCAGCTGCAAATTTGGCACAGCTGTGCAGCATGTGTCCTGGGCAGTCCACAGGAACATTATGTTCTTTTTCACTCCTGAGAGCTTTGGAGAATGAAAGAAAGGACTCAACCCATTGCTGAAGACTAAATGCTGAAATAATGGAGCTAAATAAAGAAATCAACAAAAGGTTTACAAAGGTAACATTTATTTTGGAAGAAACTAAATCAACAAAACCCCCAAAAGATGAAACATTTTAAAGGCAAGTGTACTGCTTAATTTGGTGTTCTGGAAAGAAAAGAAAAAATTTCAGAAAATTCTCTGGCAGAAGCTGATGGAATTTGACCTTTATATCAACGCACTGTAGAAATAAGGCGGAATTCCTGAAAAAAATAATAAGCATGTAATTTTCATCCTTTAACCATCTGTGAGGGGAGTGAAACTCATCCAAAGAGAGGAGAAGCTACTGAGCCCTAAGCATCCACACTGCTGTGAAGAAATGCTGCTGCTCTGTCTTCAAACAGAAGGATGATTTTGCAGCACAGACTCCTAGAGGAGTCTTTAAAGCCTTGTGCAGTGGGTATGAACTCTAGAAAGAAGAGGTAGATAGATTTTCAACTGCATATAAAGACAAAAGAGCAAAAAATTACAGTCGAATATTGTTTTTCATGTAATGTGCGAATAAAGAACAGCACATGCAGACTTAGGCTTGAAATCAGCCACTGAAAAACTGGTTTTGCTTGCCCTGATTTCCCAAAAAGTAAGCTTCTCATGCTTAGAAAACTGGATGAATGTCATTAATAGAAAAGGATCTTCACCACAATAAAAGAAATACAAGGTTCAGTATCTGTACCATGCTGTTAAATACTAATCCCAAGAGACTTTAAATCTAGCTCAGCATTTTGCAATTACATAGCAAAAGATACTTTGGACTTCCTTATTTCGTGTCTTTGGGGACAGTCTGCACTGGTAAAACAAGATATCACAGAATGTATGATTAGTAACTACATATCCCTGTGACCTAGACATAACTACTTCTCTCCAAGATAAGTGAATTCCTGAAGAGTCTCTTTGCAATTGTTAAAGGGTATTAAAAAGGTCACTATTTTAAAAAATGGAATTTTAAATTAGCATTTTAATTCTGGGGGCCTTAGAACCCCAATGTTTCATGTGTGAAACATTTGTTTTGCTTTTTACTTCCAGCTGTTGCATGTGATCTGGAATTCTCCTCCTTCTCTGCTTCCCTGCTGGCTCTGAATGATTTGTGACTGCATTCCACAAAGACCCAGTGTGACAAGAGCAGAAGAATACATTAAAAGACTTTTTTTTGAGGCAATCTTAAAACTCTCTTTTTTGCTAATTCTACCTTTTTTTAAAATGAAAAAATCTGACCACAGGTAGTTTAATTTGACTCATTGATGCTAATGGTCCATGTACACCTCTATGTCTATGGAAATGGATGCCATCCTGAAGAGCGGGAAATGATTTTAAACATATTCTTCATAGAAGCTGTTACTTATCGGGTGTCCTTTATCACTAAAATCTGACTTAGAATGGTTTCTGGTAGCAAAACAAAAGCACTGCTAAATGGTTTCTAGTTCTGCTGTTGAGGACCAAATTTACCAAAATACATTTTTCAAGTATATACAGAAGAAAATCCCAGGTTCACTGGCTTCTTGATCCTGATTTGTTATTGTTTTGCATCAAATGCAATAATTCACCAGATCAGAAAGAGTATATCAAATGCTGTGAAAGTAGGATGGGTGAATAAAGTGTTATCAAAATGGGACAAGATTGCATCATTGTTCTCTGTAAACAACCAGGCAAAGTGAGAAGGAACGAAGGGCGAAAAACTGGCAAATTTCAAATATCTGCTCTTAAAGGGAGCATAGACATTGTTCTCCCAAGGGAACATTGGCTCTCCATAGAGGTTTTGCAAGTAAGGTCTAATGCAACATTTCTTGCTGAAAACTATCACTTTGCAGGAGCATTCCCTTCGGCTGAGTAGGTTGGTATTGTGTAGAGGTTTTTTTCTGATTCATGGGTAAAATTACAGTTGGTTCAATAGATAGTAGCATTTACAGCTGAGAGCAAAATTGTTTCTAAGGATATAGGGAAAAATTAAAAGCCTCTTCTTTTTCCCAGCAAAAGATTGAAAGACTTCATTGAAAATATCCTATTCATGTCTCCAATCTGTATATACATGTGTACGCATGATCTTGGTCTCATATAAAACAGTGAGGAAGGATAACACAGAATGAGTATTTACACAGAGTAATATAATGAATACAAGTCACTTCCACTTTCTAATTCACTTCTCTGGCACACTGTGTGAAGGCAGAACACAGGTCCTGGCATGTATGCTATTTCAGCAGATTGTGGAATATTGCCACATGCTTGTTTTCATGACTCTTTTATGGGTTCTCCCATTGGCTATCACCTGGTTTTAGGTTATTTGAGTCAGATGTAATCTAACATGCAGCATGTGTATTTTAATGTCTATAACTGGACATACTGTAGTGTCTCAACAGCGTAGTCTCTGATAGATTTAACATACTGATTATTTTGTATAGTGCATGACCCATGGATTCCATATGTGCTTCTCATTGTCTGATGTCTTGCCCTTCATGCCTCCCTTATTGCGTACTTTGTCCATCCACTCCATTGATCAAGTGGCAATGGGCTTCATTGAAAACAGTGCTGACCAGTTTGCACCTGGTTTGAGCAGCTGGCTTAATATTGATCTTAAGACAAAGAAATCTTTTTGACAATTTGTCCCAAAAGCTTTCTCTGAATAGGACTTTTGTCCTGGGACAATTCCCACCTAGAACAATGATGTACCATTATGTGGCAAGTTTGGATTTTCAGATTCACTGGATGGACTAGAGAGAAATTCTTTTCTTGTTGAATTTTTTATGCTTTCCGAAGTGGAGTAAGAAAAATAAACGTGGTGGGGCCTTTTCCCCCCACATGCTATGGAAATTGTAGGTCCTGTCACAAGCTACAGACTCTTATTTCCCTCACTGAGCTGTTAGGATGTATTACAAGAATCCCTGATCATAGTACTGTGGAGAAAACTGAAGTCACAGGACATGAACATTAGCATATATCAGATCAACCAAATTTGGCAATGTTGACAGTAGAAATATTCAGCTGAAAACCAACATTGTGTTTAAAAAGTACTTGAAAAAACAATTTTCTCTTGAAATGAAGTTTGCACAAAAAAAAACACTCTCAACCAATAATATCTGAAAGGCCAATACTCTGCTGATGGCAAAGTATTTGGTTGCTACTTTTGTACAGATGGCTGCATAACATTCACAGAAGGAATGATTCTAGAAGCCAGTTTTTCAAATGTCATATTCTACATATGTAAGTGAAAATGGGTCCCTGCATATCACTTGTGCATGCAAATGATAGACCTAGTATTTGCACATCAAGCGTAGATCATCTTTGGGCATTCTCCTACAGATGGACAGATACAGTGTGAATCATATTTATTCAAAGAAATGCAAGCTAAAATCCCTTTATAAAGGCAGTCCCTTGGTTTGTCTATTCCCAGCAACATACAGTTGCTGAGTTAAGCAGTTACTCCTACACAATTTTGTTAAGAGAACTTTTTCATCCTCTGAATATGCTCTTATTAATCCTATTTTCCAAAGGTATGGTACCATTTTGTGAGGCTGTGCACTGCAGAAAAGAAGGGAATTTTTAAAATTAATATTGGCTTGGGCTGTCAAAAATTACACACTTACCTCTGCACAAAAATTGAAGGAAAGAAAATATGCTGGGTCAATATTAGAAGACTGGATTTTTTTTTAAATTTGTTATATCCTGTCTTTAATCTGTCATATCATTAATGATGCCTCTTTGGCTGAGGAGCTAAGGCACATTATTTATGCTTCTGATTAAATTTAGCCATGTGAAAGTTGTGGTTTTTTTTCCAGTCTATTTATTTGTGAGAATAGATCTTTTACCAGAATAGCTAAGACTAAGAAATTTTGGTCTCATCAAATCTAAGCTGATTCCATTGGCTTCTATACCAATTATTTAGTCATAGATTGGAAATAAACAGCTTCATTGAGACTCACAGTAATTTGGAATGGTGTTAAATTGCTAAAAGTATGCTATGTATAGATGTGCGAATACAAATGTGATAGCTGGACATGCATCATATATCATCACATTGAAAGTTTTATTTCTGCTTCATTGAATGCTAGAGAAGTAATGAGGTTTTACTTTTACTGAGAGTAGGAGCAGTTCTCCCAATAGTACCATTTTAAATGTGCAACATGGAATAAATTACTTTTTGTCTGTATTTCTATTTCAAAGAAAAAATCACAAAGCTTTTCCTTATTTAAACACAATTCTTTCCATGCCATCATTCTGAAGGAAAAGGAGGTCGAACATATAATTTTAAGCTTTTGTAGATATTTATTGTTGGTTTTGCTTCAGTATTTGTGATATTTTTTAAGGAACTTAGTTAAGTGTGCCTTATTAGCTCATTTGTCAGCTACTTGATTTCAATAGTGTTAACACAGGTGAAATAAAGTTCATGGAAAGTATTGTATTTCTAAAAAACAGACAGCTTAGCACATTCTGTGTTGGTCTGGTTATATGACAAGGGGACCTTATCATGACATGCTTGGTTTTATTACTAGAGGTAAACCTTTTTGTATGCAGTGAGCTGTTTGACTGTTGCAGTACTGCATGTTGGATAGTGAACCATAAACATGTTTGTGGGCTTTCAGATGTATAAAAAAATCAAGGACTTATATAAATCGTCCATGAAGAAGAAGAATTGAGTGCAATTTTTTTTTGGATTCTGTAGGGAGTACAGCTCAGATGAGTGTTAGCTTTCTGACGGAAGGCAACACAATTTTTAACTGATTTTAGATCTTTGCATGTGCGTAGCTAATTTAAGAGGGCTTCAAAAGTCTTTCAGAAGTCATGGAGCTTTTTTTTGTTTTGTTTTGCTTAATGATGAACTTACAGCACTTAAACAATGTAAGGTAATAAATAATGTAAGAAGATACTGGAGAAAATCTACATCTTCTGAGTCCAGGGAGAAGGACCAGAAGACCCAAAATAGTGGACAGTGGGTGAAGTTTTCCTAGAAGTAGTAACACACCAACAACAAAGCAAGATGTCAAGCTGGGTTTAGCAATAGCTACATAACATTAATATTTCCTTCCTCTTCTCTCCACAAATAGATTCAGAAATAAAGGACCCTGTGACTTCTTCCCCTTTGAACTTAAATTGTTTTTTTCTGTCTGTCAATTTCTGTAGCCATCTGTAAGGTGAATATTACATAAACTCTGCTAAGAAAAGTGCAAAGAAATTGAGAAACTGAGTCACATCTTCAGTAATGAATAATTTTGAATGGGAAGGGAATGGACCAAAGAAGTATGACAGGAATTAGTGTTAAGACATAAGATTAATGTTTTACTACATAGTTATCTCTAAAGATAGAAATTTATAGTGGAGTTCATTCAGTTCTTAGACAGCATCTGAGAAGAGCATTTCTTTCTGCTATTCTCCTTTAAGTCCCACCATGTATTTTATTGAACATGAAAGACAAACATTTGTTATAAACAATGAAATCATGTTTCTCCTACTTTGAAGCAAAATACCGGACCATGTAATCTATTGAGAATCCTTTCCTATTTCCTTTTTGTTGATTATATTGTTGGAGGCAGCTTCCCTGTGTTCCTACAGCTTTCTTTGATGAAAAAGCAAAAATACAATTAAAGTACTATCTAATTTTCTGTCAGAAGTTCATTAATCAGAAAGTAAAATGCAGGAAAGAAAATGGTATCTGTCTCTTCTTGGATCACTGTCACTCTATTGCCAACAAGTTAATTTGTTGATGTGGAGATGCACTTTCTTCTTTCCTCAGTGCAAATCCTAGTTCAGGATTTTTATTGTCTTGCCAGTAATAGAGGTCTGATGAATTGATATTTGATATGTTTGCAGCTAAGTAAATTCAAGACCAGTCTTTACCAATAACATGGAACTGTGCAGCAGATTTGAATTCTGTGCTGGGCATAACATTTCCAAGATAGGTGACTCATTTCACTTTATTCAGTATACCTTTTACTTATGAATTCTAGGCATCCTCCTGTCAAGTATCTACAAAAGATGGAACTGTATCCAAGAACTGACAGCTATTCAGAATGGACAACAAACTAATGTGAATTCACTTTGAAGTCACCAAGTGCCAAGAAAATTTATCATAAATCCTGCGAAATTTTCTGGATGCTTTATACATGTGATAAACAAAACCAGACAGCATTCTGTGGGCGGACATGAGCTCAAAAAGCAAAGTCTGCTCCTCTTCTTTCCAGCGCTGTTGCTCCATATAGTGGTTATTGGGCCACTGAACTCTCTGTCGCATTTCAATAGCCTTTCCACATACTGAGCGTCAGGTTTCTTACACAGAGTTCTTAAAATTACAGGTATCCATGATCAATACTTAACCATCCAGATTTCTTGAACTCAAGTTTTTTGACTCACAAGTCACAGTTGAGATGGACATGACATGACATTCCGTGGTTCATGCAGCAACGGTGAATTTTTACTTATTATAGCTCTCTTTTATATGGTTTTCAAATAATCTCACAGTTGATCCCCATTGACTAAATATTGGTTACCACTCAGCTCACTGGCCAATAGCTGCCTGCATCCATGCTTGTCAGGGATTGGCTGGTGTTGTTTGAATTTGAATCTCCCAGCTTCTCAGTGTCTTCCTCCTAGGGATGTTTACTTCTTTTCCTTAACAGCATAGACTGGTTGAGTTATAGGTAGGGCTACCTATGACTGTGAGGCGGCCTCCAGGCCAGCTGTTGGCCGTCACAGTTCTCCCTTTTTGTTTTTAAATACAAGGGCAGTGTCTGTCACCCTCTGCCGGGCCCTTGCAGACAGGATGACAAATTTTCGCACAGCACAATGTGTGAAATAACTATGATCGCACAAATGATAAGCCTAGTTTGAAGGAGGCTCTTCACCCAACTTGACAAGCCTAGCCTTACCAGCCATTGGTATATCCCACATACCATCAAAAGTTTTTACAATTGTGTCCAGGAGCTATCAAAAATGAGCACCGTTTTACAGGGTGGTACGCTGCACACTGTTCACATTTATGGCTGAACTGCTCAAACTAAAGGAAGTTACAAACAAGTCAGTTCAAAAAACTGCCCAAGGTAACATTCAAAAATGTAAGAGGTAACATTTCACTGTCTTGTCTCAATTTGGTCTTACAGGTCATGTCCAGGTGTATAATTAAAATTTACATGTCCTTTTGCTAGTAGTGTCCTTAAATTGTTTGATCCTTCAGGTTTAAGTGTAGTAATGGGTGAATTGTCTTCCAATTGTTGACAACATCCAATGACTGTGGGTTTGTTGGGTTATGTTGATTGAGATTGAGAATTTTAAGAACATCCAAGGCTTTTATGGCAGGTATATACCATCCCCACACTCCCCCTTCTTTGTTTTTTCAATAGTATACTTTACATCTTTATTCAACGGCAGCGACGCAAATAATGAATTTTTTCCATTTTCAAACATTGAATGTCGATGTGTTGAAAGGGCTTTTTTCTTTTGTTACAGCATTAGCTTAATTTCCTGTTGGTCCATGGATATAATAGTGACAGGTATGTGCCAGCTGCCTTACCCAAAGATGAAAGTAGTTTTTCCAGTACTGCACGTGTCTGGTTGTGGAGCTGTCCAGGCTAGCTAACCCATCACATCAGGTATTTGAATCCTAGTCCTGAGCAGTATACACAGCTGCACAACCTTGGTCAACGGCTTTTCAAATCTGAGAAAAAAATGGTGTCTAATTCAAGTATTATGAAGTAGATGAAAGTATCTGAATGAGGTGGCAGGGCTTGTTTTGTCATCTAGCCTTGCCTAGGTTCCTACACACTTTGGAGTCTTAATTATTTAGAGAGACCATAGACCATATCCTTTAAATAAGTACCAATATCCATTTAACAAGCTCCTTGACAACTTAACAGTCAAGTGCCATTACCTATTCAACAAGTAAGTTAACTGAGATGTTGCACACAGGGCAATCCCCCTGTAAATTCAATTAATCCCTCACAACTGGCTCAGACTTGCTGCCCTTCAAATACTTGCACAGAAATTTAGGAGAGGTAGCATATTTAGTGAGGAGATGAAAGGGAGGGAGAGATGACTAGTCTCTTGCTTTGGTTAGTGTTTGTAAATTGGTCATCATGCTTGACAGTTTTATACATTGCACTGTGTAGGATACACTGTCAGGCTGAGCACCTGAGTATCTCATTCAGGCACATGCAGTTTGTACCCATGTCAGTTGTAATTACAGTGGTTTTGTGTGGATGGATATATGTACAAAGCCTTGAGATAGAAAGTATAACTTCAGACTTTGTTAATTATTACTAATAGATTAGAAGTGCCTTGGTTGATTTGATTTTGTGGGGTTGTGGTATCTCTTATTTTTAAGGCAGTCTGTAAGATAGAAATTCTGTACCCCACACATAACATCTTCAAATGAAGCAAAACACCTTGAAGAAAATTCTAAGTTTTTTGAGAGTTATAGCCCATACTTTGTTTATGTATAGTAATTATTTATTGAGTTAACATTACCAAAAGACAGATTTGGATACCAGGAAAATGCATTTGATAATTGCTAGTCTGTTTGCTCTCCTGGTATTTTGTGGTATTTTATGCTGTCTTAATGGCATCACCTGAGATTCTTTGGGCACAAAAATATTTTAAACTGTGGTAAATTTTCAGGAAATGCTTTTCAAGTTCCCACAAAGAGAAGTTCTTTTGAAAATGTTGAAATGACCAGGTTATAATTTTGAGGTGGTCATTAGAGAATACTGAATTCTAGTTAATTAAACTGTAAGTATTATATATATACATATAAATTCAGCCATAATATATATACATATATGTGATTGTAGAGACTTAAGCATGCCACTGAGAGGTTATTAAATACAGCACACATTCCAAGGACAGCAGGTCCAGTGGAAGAGTTCACGCATTTTCAGTCCATTCCAGTATGAATAATGCCAGTGCTTGTATCATCATTATAAACTGGTTAAATTGCCAAGTCAGGCTAAAGAGAAACATTGCTATGAATACAGCCATGAGTGCCTTTCTTGAGTAGGCTGTAAATGAGTTCTGAGTGTGATGTGATGGCTGCTAGCTGCTAGCTGAACAGCAAAGAATGGCAATGTCCAGTTTTCCCTTAAAGCGATGGTGAATTCTACTGTTTATAGGATCTACTCTGGCTCTGAAAAGAAATCACTATGAAGGTTCTGCAAGTTATCCATTGTTTCTGTATCTCAAATGGCATACTTCAGCTTCACTAACTTTGTTTGTAATACACCAACAAGCTGCCAACCCTGAAAGCCATCTTCTACTAAGAAGCCAGCTTGTTACATACAGAGCAATGACCTAAACTGCTTGAAGTCCAAACAAAGTGTAGATATAAAAGTAAACAGGCACTAGACATTGCTGAATTGGAAGAATGCTAAACAGAATGCTGAGAAACATCTTCTGTTAAGCATTCATTCTTTCAAGTATGTTAATTATCCTCAGATTCAGTTTTATTGTCATATACTAAACCATGTAAACCTTGCTGTATGGAAGCAGCCTGAATCATCTGTTTGTAGTAGAAATAATAAAGTCCAGAGTTGGTTCTGAAGGAAATTTCTCTTGATGTTGGAAAACCACAGGTCATTTTCATGCAGTGTAGACACATAAAGAGAAGTAAGAAGCCCAAGAGGGATAGCAACAATTCCACAGTTATTGAGAGTATCTTCCACAGCGTGATATAGGAGGTTGAAATTGTCAAGACCAGGATAGTGTAGTTGCAATATTTAATTTACTACATTATTTGGATGACACCCTAAAGACATAATCCCTTGTCCAGTTACCAGATTCCAGACTTTACAGGTATGATCTGTAGATCAGTGAGAAGAAGATCACCAGTTGCATCAACACAAAGCACAGTCTTGGTATATTCCTCAGGCTTTTTGAGCCCTGGCTGTGGACGCAGTGGGATGTGGTGTTCCATGTCTCTGTGCACTAGCAGCCCCTGTTTGGCTTCTGGCTTCTGCTTGCATGCCAAAGCTGTGAGTGGGCCTGCCAAGTGGTGGCTGGGCTGTCCAATCAGCCACAGGCAGGTCCGGGCCAAGCATGTTAACAGCGATATGGGGCCTGGAACAAAGCAATGGCTTGAGTGGCCGCGGCGTGAGTGAACCCATGTGTGACACAGGCACACCCGATGGCAGTGGTGGGAGAGCTCCAGCAGCAGCATGGCAGGATGGTGCCACAGGGATAGGGAGCTTGGATAATGGCCACTCCTCCCCCCCAGCTTCTTGCCTGGCCATTCTGCCCATGCACCTGAGGTGGCATCCACTCCCCACATCGTTCCCCCCGCCTCCATTCTTGCTGGACGTTCTGTTGGGCAGTGTCCATGGAACCTCAGTTGTGGCTTTCACACTCCAGTCAGCTTTTATCTGTTTTAAAGTGTCCAACACCAGCCACCAGGCCATTAAAATGTCTTTACCCATGTTGTTACCTCAGGAGGCTGACTTAAATATCAGTTCACCAGCCCGCTCCCATGTTTGCACATTAAAAGCAACATCTGCGGTTGTGCCTAGTCCATGGTTCTTACACCATGACAGTAAGGTTTGCAGAGCATGTTCATCATATTTTATCCCTCATTTGCATAAAAAGAGGGTCCATACCTGCACTACGGCTTTTTCCTCTGTCAGGACTCTGGTCCCCAAGTCCCCAGTGGATACTTTCTATTTACAGTGGTCTGCACTCTTGCAGCTATACACACCACCAGCAGCTGTCCAGGTGTCCTCTCCCATGGGCTCCATCTCCCACTCTCCATGTAGAAGGCTGCTGCCAAATCATGTCAGGACCACCACTTGTCACAGTTGAGATGGACACAACATAACACTCTGTGGTTCACGTGGAAACAGTGAATTTTTATTTATTGCAGTTCTCTTTTATATGGTTTTAAAAAAATCCTGCAGTCAATCCCAATTGGCTAAATTTTGGTCACCACCCAGCTCACTGGCCAATAGCTGCCTGCATCCATGCTTGTCAGGGATTGGCTGGTGTTGTTTGAATTTGAATCTCCCAGCTTCTCAGTGTCTTCCTCCTAGGGATGTTTATTTCTTTTCACTGATGGCATAGACTGGTTGAGTTATAGTTAGGGCTATCTATGACTGTGGTGCCTCCAGGCCAGCTGCTGGCCGTCACAACAGGTGGTTATTAATGGCTTAAGGAGAATTTCAGAATAAAACATTTGTAGTTAGGTAAGGAAGAATAATATTTTGAGATAAATAGCTCCAGAAAAATGGGTCTATAGATTTTTTGTTTAAACATCAATGCTCTTCATATATAATAAAGAAAGAAAAGCTTTAGCCTGAGAATTTGAGCTAAGTAGAAAGAGTAATAGTTATTTTTTTCTTTATTGGATAAGTAATTCTACCATTGTACTTTTTTGACTGTATACTGAGGAATAAATGCAGGTATGGAAATTTTAAGTTGTCTTAGAGAAAAATTCAAGCATGGATATGTGGCAGAATGGAGATTGTTGGTTTAGAGTTTATTTTTGTTTTGGTGGGTTTTTTTGTTTTGGTTTGGTTTTGTTTGTTTGTGAGTTTTGTTTTGTTTTGTTTTTTGTTTTTGTTTTTTTTTTTTTTAATATTTCGAATAGGTCTAGAAGGTCCAAGAAAAATGACATATTTTGCCCTTGAATTGTTAGGTGGATCTCTGCATACGGATGAGAGAGGCAGCAGGCAGAATGTTTAGGTTCTTAACTGGGATTGGGCTTGATCCATACAAGTGGTCACATATGCCACTTAATGTTTTTAGCACCCACTTTTACTACCAACTTTTGTGACTTGTAGCTCTTATTCAGACCCTAGTTTTTAACAACTGCTTTGGTCCTTTCTCTCATATGTGTTTTTCTGCATTGTGCCTCTATCTGCAAAGTGAAGAGTTCTCTCCAGTACTTGACACCATATCCTCTTTCAGAGGGTAGCACCACACATTCAGTGGCATGACTTCATAGCCTCCATGGTCAGTCCAAAACAACAGCCTCCTTCATATTTTTCTGTACTTCTGGAGCTCTTTGGAACTTGTTCCTGGGAGTGGAATGCAGACTAATAAAATTCCAGAGTACATGAGGTTTATAAATAAATTAAAGTACTCTCATCTGAAACACTTAGAAGGGTATTTGTGAATATTAACTGTATGAATGCATAGATATATACCCTACTTTTTATCTCTTGTTGACTTTAAACTGGTATACATGTGTAAAACACCTCTCTTCACAGCATGCATTGCTCTGCATTTTAGCAAACACCATTTAGAATCCCATTGGCAGATGCTTCTAGAGCCATATAAGCAAGAAAATTCCTACAGTATACTTCAACTTCTCCAAAGAATATTACAACTTTCAGGTACGGAGTCATATGTAACTTCCCTGCTCAATGTCTAGTGTTAAGAGTATTTCAGTAAAAGAGAACTAAAAGAAATATACTTATCCAGTTCCAGTCAAGCACATACAATTAAGTCTATCCAAATCTTTCAACCAAGGAACAAGAACTGTCATTTATGGAGTGTTATATACTTCATCTTCTAATTGCTATCCCACAGCTACTTCAGTCTTATAAGCCTGTTTATGGCTCTGGAGGAAAAAAAAAAAAGAGGTCAAATTGCAGATAGAGTAATCACTGAGTGATAAACAGATGTTTTTAATGCCTCAATGTTGGATAAAGAGAAAGCCTCTCTTCCTCTCATAAAAGACTCTCTTTCTTAGTACCAAATTTGTGCCAAGGCTGTGTTTTTTGTTTGGTTGCATTTTTCCTGTTCTAAGTCAGAAATGTGAAATGATCAGTGTAGTCAACTTGATTTGATTTTCTAAATATGTTTATAGTTTCTATTGTATCAGACTTTGTGATCCTGTTGCATGGTCATAGGTAAAGCAGAATGAAGCCTCTGGACCTGGGAGACTGATGAACTGTACTTGTGCCCTACTGGACAGGTTGTAGGCCAGGCAGGTTTCAGGGCATAGAGAAGGTAAATCCCATGAATGTTCACTCAGGATTTGTGCATAGAGAGCTGGATCTTCATAAGGAGTAGATGCTGGCTCTAACCTGAATTGTTCAACCCCATCTTCAAAGGTAAGGATGTTTTTCAGATACAATGGAAGGACACTAAATCTCAGCTCCCACTGCAGAGCACTGTACATCTCAGTACACTGCTGGCTGTTTTTCTGCCTCAGATTTACTACTGCTTCTTGAGCAGATACTCCTCTGTTTAGATTTTTTTCTCACTTGGCTCCATCATCAGGAGTTTCCATTTTCAGTCTGTAGAAGAAAGCTGCTACAAAATATGTTCAGTTTTCAGAACACATTGAATGTTGAGCTTGTCAGATGGAAGAATGTGACTTCAATAGTTTTGATAGATGCTATAAATACCACTTATAAAAGAAGCTGCTCTTATTTAAAAAGTCTGTTTGAAAAATGCCTATGATTTACTGGCACTAAAAAACTAAATTAATGGAGATTTACAATTCCAAACCAAAATGGACTTTTGCCTGTTCCTTTCTGCAACAGAGTAACTGTAAGATTACAGAGTTTTATTCACTACAGAAACAGATGACAAAACAAGATGTACTAAGCAACCAACAAGAAGATGGCTTTTTAAATGCTGACTCAAAGTGAGTTTGGAAACATCCCCAGTGAAAAAATGATGGCCAGAGGCCAGAAGCACAGCTCATCAAGAGAGGTGGGAATCAGACTGTAGAATGAAATAAAGTAAAATACTTTAAATTTCTTGTGGAATGAAGTCTTAAACCCCAGATGATTGCTTCTATCACTGTGTAAATTTTTGTGTTGTCATGATACTTTATTATAATTTGGATATTTTTTTCGTAAATAGAAAGTAGTAAATATTAAATGCTTAGTACAAAATCCAATTGTTAGAGTAGAAAACTGCAGAAGCACAATGAAATCCAAATAAAGTATCTTGTTTTAGTTGAATCAGCATGTTTTGACGCAGCATAAGTCAGCGAGGAAACTTCACATCTTATATCACTATACTAGGAATAATTTTTGTCTTACGTACCCTAAAAGACAGAAGGTACAAGTGTGACCTCCTATTTAACATATATCTTTTTTTTCTGGATCAAACTACTTGGAAACCTTTGTGTCAGCGAACAGCAAGTTCCAAAAGAAGATCTTTAGTTTCATTTAGTAAATTCATTTCTACTTTACTGAAATAACTTTTGAAAGTCAATCTCTCTAGGCTTTTGAAAGGTCTTCCATCACTGAGCTCTTACTGATATCACTAACAGAAGAGCAAATTGATGCAGAAGGCAGCATATTCCCTTGGCAATACTAAACCTGTTGGTCTTGTTGGTACTTTGGCCTCCCAAATGGAATGATTTTTGTATCAGTGAGCTGTCCTCTATGGCATCAGCTATCAGAAGTAATTGCTCCCAGAACAGTTAAGGTGTTCTATAGCAAATATCTCTTTGTAGTTATGGATGCTTCCAGTAGCTGGAAACCCTGTTTGTAAAAGGCAAGGCAACTCTCATTATCTTCAAAGTGTGATACATCTATCCTCCCTTTGCATATTAATCTGAGTGGTGGATTTAAAATATATAATCTCCATTATATGGAAAAAAGAGTTGCAACGAGAACTTGAGTTCTCATTTCTAGGTAAAGCTCACAAATTTAACTGAAGAAATTGAAACTGGAAAATGGGGATTCGGGGTGCATTTCCCACCCACTGAAGTCATTGGCATATATGCCTTTGCTGTTGGAGAGCATACAAAAAGACACTATCTAGCACACTTTATATTGCATTTAACTTGCCCAAATGAATGAGTAACAATAAATGGCTTGAGTCCCTGGCTTAGTCCGTTCTGAGGTAATGTCCAAAATTAGCTTAATCTTCCTGCATATCCATAAATAATTAAAGAACAGCCACATCAAATCTAGTCCCCATGAAAAACTTGGGATTGAATCTGCAGGACCTACATGGCTAAGTGGATGAATCTGGCTATGCATCTCGACAATAAACACGGATTGCAGATACTTATATAAGTTCTCATCACCTCTAGGAGTGTGAAGTACTTCTAGCTCTGGGCATCTGGGCCTAAGTTATCTAAACTGGGAGTTGCAGCAAACTTTGCGTATGTAGCTAAGGCAGAGAACCTATGCTAAGTAGGTTATTACACCTCCACCCTTAGTACAACTAAATTCAGTATTTGCACATCTTCTTTCTCCTGATTGAAATCAAAAGAAACAGCCTTTTAAAATTGTGTGGACATAACTGAATCCATCTTGCAGCAGGACATATGAATTGTTTTGTTGACACAAGGCAAATCCACATCAATTACTCTGTCCCTGGACAGAGGCAATGCTAATTAAGCGACGTGAAGTCCAGGTATAGAGCCCTTAGCTAGTTTCTTTGTAAGTACCACATTTACCCTAGCGCAGATGTTAGTCTCTTTGCATTCTTGGGTGTTTTAAGCTGTAACTGTAAGTGGTTTGAGCTGAAGTATTTTTAATCTTTTTAATACTCAAATTAAAAGTTCTTTGAAACACTTTTGGATCTTTCAATAGAACCACCCACCAAAGATGTTCATTGCCTAAAAAAGAAGAAGGTCTTAAGTTTTCAAAGCCCAGAGATACATTCACCAAGAGAGAACCTAGTTTAAAGTTTCCTATTCATGTTGTTTTCATCTGCTTTTCTCAATATGTCTTATTAAAGAGGTATTTTGACTACTATAATTTATCCAGCTACAAGAAATTTTTGAAAGGTAACTATAAGAAATTATACTTGAAATTTCCAAATTCTTTGGAGTTTTTTTCATGTTATGACATTTTAACATGATCTTCAATGATAAAATAAGGCCAGCATCGAAGTACAATTTGCTTATCATACTTCTATATCAACACTGATATTTCTATTCCTCCTTCCAAATATTTGGCTCATTTTTATTTCTGTTGAACAGGTTAATGAACCTCTAGAAACTCAGTACTGTCAGCTTTTTACCATTCTTTGTCTGCTGTGTAATTTTAAATGCAGAATTTCAGAAACACTATGAACTGTTTCTTACTACATAAGCCAGTCATAATGTTATAATCTTTTGGTTACTTATTAATACAATTCATCAGCTACTTAAATTCTTTAGCTTTGTTTTCATTGTAGCAACAGTAGGATTTTGAGTCTTCTTTTGGTGAAAATCTTTGGAATTTTTTCTGGGAAACAAATACAGCTTCACTTCTCAGTGGATCCAAAAAGTGGATTTCACAAATGCTCTGAGCAATGAAGTTCATTGGTCATTATAATGCTTAGCATTTATTTTAGCAGAGAGCAGGGTGACAACTTGAGGCTTGTTCAGGCAGAAATGGATGGAATACAAAGTGTTCTTCCTCACTTCATATCACATATAAATTATTAACATTCCTAAAAATTTCTCTCCCCCTCAGTCACCTCCTGTTATGCATGAAGAGTCAACTTTTTTCTAATGCTTTCCTTTTTTATACAATCCACAGTAAGAGGCTTAGCTGACAAAATGGTGGAATTGTGCCAGCAAAATTGCAAGTACACTAAAGTTTCTTCATTTGAAGAATAACCCAAGTTCTCTAACCTCTTCTATATTGTTAATTCCAGTAAAGAACTCAGGATGCAATTCAGGAAATAAAAACCATGCCCTAATAGTGAACTTCCATCTAAATCATAAGCTACACTGTCCTCTTCCCTTCTCTTTCTGCCCACCTCCTGAAAAAAACAAAAACAAAAAACAAAAAACAAAAAACAAAACCAAAATGAATGGGAAAGACATAATACTACTTCTCCATTATCAGCAGGCACTTGTGATAAGCATGTGCATCATTACGCCTTGACATCCTCTTATGTGGACAAATGTTAACCTAATACTGGATGTCAGTTACTTGTCCTCCAAGTGACAGATCCATGTAGCTGAGCAGGTACCTCTTGTATGGCAAGGGTTTCCAAGCTGGCAGTGTACCCAGTGGCACTTGCAAAACAGAGTCTAAAAACCATTCGCCATTGCACTGTCAGTGCTTCTGTCCTGAACTAGCAACTGTCTTCCATTCTCAGTTCAGTGATGTGTTTAAGTCACTACCTTACCCGACCTGGAGTTTTCCTACTGCTGTTGAGGTGATAGTGCTAACTGCATGCAGTGTAGTTAAGCAGACAGTTTTAAATGGGACTTAATTACCCCGGAACCAGTCTTCATGTAGTTCAAGAGTACAAATTACAAGAAGTGCCTTCATCACAGGCTTGGATGTGTAAGATGAAAACCTCTACAGAGCCAGAACTGCAGCTGAAACTAGCCTCAGGTGTATCCACCAAAGCTAAGGGAATTCTGGATTGAGTCATTCCCTCTAAAATTTTGTTTTCTATTTGGCAGCATGCTACTCAGAACCTAAAGCAATACTCCCCAAGATGTTTTGGTGTTTTGCTGTGATCAGAGTTCACACTGCACTGCTTCTCAGCACAGAAGGAAACTCTCTGTGTGCCAGCTGTGATGGTATCTGCAGCAACACTTCTCATTTTGCGGGCTTCCTATCAACAGCTAGCAGTTGCCCACTGGCCTCAGAACAGACCTCACCAGTTCTCAGCCACATGCCACCACATGAATACTGCTGATTATCTCAGCAGTAACGGCAGCTGGTTTCCCAATCCAGCTGCAATCAAATAGTTTGCTGATCAGGTGTTATAATCATAAATATGGCAGTTAAGGCTGACAGACACTGCAGATGCTGCTCCTTTTTTTCCTGTGCCACAGGGCAAGGTGACTTTTTCCTCAAAACACTGTGGATCACCACATCTCCATCCTGTTTTCTTTACTTCATGCTGCTTCCTTCTTCCCCTGCTTACCTTTGCTCTTGTTCAATACCAACCAGAGTTATTCATTTATCCTTTTCTTCAGCTGTTCTTGTTCCTTGAAAGATTCCTGTAGAATTGAATATATCTCTCTGAGTTTGTCATTAAAGGGTGAGCAATTATTTTCCTGAGCAATCTGATCTGTAAATAAGAAGCCCTTAATGCCTTTAAGGTAAGCATGGAGATCAGGCTTTCTTACCTGACTAAAATTTGTCTATTATTTTTCGTTTCACATAAACTGTGTGAATTTTTCTGTACTACTCTTCTGTCCAGGTTCACAGTTTGCAGACAGAAAACTATATTTTCTCTGCTATAGCCTGAGGGCTCTAAACCAGGCCCCAGATAAT
Source organism: Vidua macroura (assembly GCF_024509145.1). Taxonomy (NCBI): domain Eukaryota; kingdom Metazoa; phylum Chordata; class Aves; order Passeriformes; family Viduidae; genus Vidua; species Vidua macroura. The sequence continues at coordinate 28,567,781 of NC_071611.1, forward strand.
TCACAGCTTTTTCTTGTCTGTGAGCAAGATAACAAAATCTTTTTTGGTTCTTACTTCTTATCTTTCAAATATGTCCCCCACTTTGTTTTGTAAATAGGCTCTGATCTTGTTTCACATTTCTACGGAAGCATGTGCAAACGACTTGAGATGACCACAGAAGTTTTTGCCCAAGTCTTTGCTTAGCAACAGGTAACTTAAAGCCAGAAAAACAGACTGAATTTCAAAGGGATTGAGTAAAACGGACCTGTATTTATGAAGTGGGTGCAGACTACATATGTGAGGTGTTTTGTCTTTCATAAGTTCGCACACTAATTTCAGGCAGAATTGCAATAAAATAATATTCCTAACAAAATTATAATCTATTTTATCGGTATAGTTGCAGATATTTTCTACAACTGTGTCTGTACCAACATGGCTGGGAACAATTTTCAATATGCACCTCTGTCTACCTGTTTTCATCCCATGCCAAGACAAGACACAGACTTTTATGAAGACAGCTCCTTTTCTTTTATCTTCCAGCTCTTACAGCATACTTCATGCTGTTAAAAACAGGTTAGAAACTATTGTAAAATAGTGGATAGTTGTCAAGCATGTACTGTTAGTTTGGTTATGGTAAAAGGGGTTTGAAGGGATAGTTGTAAGAAATACCGTACACAACGTACCGTACTTTACCTAAATAAAGTGCATCACCCCCCACTGGACAGAACTGTAATGGGCCAATCAAGCACCTTAAACCTCCATGCAAATGAAGGATCCAAAAAGAAACCAATCCAAACGGACAACAAACAGGATAAAAAGGGGGCTTCTCACCCACTGAAGCCATGCTGCTTCACCTGGAACACTGGGGACATCACTGCTCAGAAGACCCAGCACTGGCGCTGCAGCATCCTCGATGGGAACACTCCTGCTCAGCCCGCGGGCCCCCTTGCTTTAGGCCTTTCTTTTTTATTACAATAAATGCTGAAATCACTTTTAGTACAGGGAGTGTGGTCCATTCCTGACAATGCTGTGCTAGTTTGGTAGATGCCAAACTCTGGCATTTACTAAAGCGTTCCCTTATATTTTACTTGGTGGCAATGGCATAGTTGAACAACAAGCATGATATGCCTATACTCCAGCCATGTACAGGGTTAGCTCAAGCAGGCTCCCAAGATTCTGGATGCATTACAGCCATCGCGCTACAGCATTTATCAGACTTCTGCTTGCAATGATAGTATGATGTGACTTGCTACAGATCTGTGCTACATACTTACTAAAAGCATTCTAACATAAAAGTTGCTACATGCTAACTAAAAGTTGCTGCTAATTATTCAGGTTCTCTCAGGGAATCACAATCTCTGTAAGTTCCTTCATCTGCTCTTGCTAGGATCTGCATCCATTCTCCTCTGCAAATGTCTGCATCCATTCTCCTCTGAAGAAACCACCCCCAGAACTCAGCCTACAAGACAAATCTAGTTGCAATCTACTAATACCTTTGGTTTTTGGTGAAAATAAAGTCTGCTTCTTTGAAGACCTCCACTTTGAATCTCCACTGTAACAAACAAGTCTTGAAGACATGATTTCTATACAATACTTCCCCTCTCTTTTTAATCATAATTGTAAATATCCAGTTTGGGAAGACTAAGATTTCAGAGTAATGATCTGAAACCTGTAATATCCCATATATTTTCTTATCCATATGGAAAAATAGTTCTCTGTGATTTTTGCCACTAAGTTCTTAGAAAGCCACAGAAAGATAGGAGTACTGTTTAAACAAATTTTTAATTTAGAAATAGTATGAAACAACAACAACGAAAAATTTTTAGAAACTCTTAATTACAGTTTAAGATCAAACCTTACCCTATGAATTTCACTAGGAACTCCCTTCCCCTTTTTCTCCTTCTCTGCTGCTGCAGGCTGCTTCCTAGGAGGCTAATCAACTGTGTGCAACCATGTCCTTTGCTGACTGACCTTTGTCTCTCCAGACTGTAGCCCCAAAACGTTTCACCCTGGCTGTGACCTGGCAATAGACCTTGCCACATGTAGTTAACTCATCATCCCTATCCTGTATTTGAAATCCCATTATTAGATAACAGCATTAAAACCAGCACCAACAACAAATGAACTATAGATTCACTTTTAATTAATATCTGTATTTTTATAGGCAAGAGTTTAATTATTCATGGAGTAAGAACATGCAATGGTTGCAGTTGCAGCTAAGAAATCAATTCATGAGTTGTAATAATATATTGGTGGGAAAGGTTCCTGTTGTTTGTGCTTTGGTAGACATTGTCATGAGATATGATATACTTCCTAAGTCACATATGGTAACCATAATGTACTGGAACAGAGCTGTATCTATTTTGGTCATCCTTTGTGCTTGACAGCATTCAAGGTGACACCAAATTATTCTTCTGATCTTACAGATTCCTGTGGAGCTTCTTCTCTATGTTGATTTAAGACATGTGAGAAGAGTTTCTCTTGAAGCAGTATTGTCAGACAGCATATGGAAGTTGGACTCAGTGTAGCTCAGCTTTACCCCATGGAATCAGATTCACTAAGGGATTATTGAAAAACCTTAAGTATCTGAGTTGCAGGTGTTCGAGCTTTCTATACATGTTCTGAATACATATGGCTAGCCAGCTTCCTTCACAGAGACAATTTCTTCACAATTTCTTCACACGTTTCTTCAAAATACAGTATCTAGAATAACACGTAGTCTTGAAAATATCTCAAGTTAATATTTTCAGAAGACAGAAGTGATATATATGGTGCACCCTCTGATGAAGCATATGTTTGAGCAAATCTTACTGCATTTCAGAGGTCATCTGTGACAAATAATAGGTATGCACAGAAGGCCTTAAATATATTTATTGACTCAATATATTTATTGAATTAATATAGGAAGGAGTTTGAATGAGAATAAGGTCAAGTTTTCATCTCAGAAAATGCATCATATGAAAAAACTGCAGACCTGACAGCAATCCATGTTTGCTATTTCACATGTGTTGAAGTGTGTTGGGAAATTTAACTCAAATGGGGTAAGTTTGCTGATGTCAGGTGAGGATTTCTAGAAAACCTGCTTTAGTGTGGAAAATCAGGACATACCACTGTCAGTCACTGTCAGCCTGTGGATAATCAGAAATTGTTTATTAGAATCCCAAGGGGGCTTCAGCCTTTTATGAATGCTAGTCAGTTCAGAACATGGTTCTACATAACCCAGTGCACAGTAGGCAGCTTCAGCTACATCTTAATTAATTAGGCATCTCTTAATATATTTTAGAATTGCTTGAACAATGTGTGTTTAAAACTAGCTGCTCTAGCAAACCAAATTCACTGTATGTGAATCTTCCTTTCTTAGAAAATATAAAAACTTCTTCACAATAGGAAGGGAGGTTAGTACTTTCAAGAAGCAGCAGAATTAATCTGGAAGGTTAGTGAGGAGAAAGACCTTTGGCTGGGAAAGATCAAGCAAGTGGCTGCAATATGAAGGATGTGACTCAGAACTCAAGCTCAGTAAGAACTGTGAACTAAAGGATATGACAGGTAACAGGATTTAATAGGTTGTCTACAGTGAAAATGAATTCACCAAAACCAAAACCATGGGAATCTGAGATAAAGGGAATAATGCCTGACTATATATATTATATATTCTGACAATTACCAGCTGTTACTGATGCCTGATTATATGTATTATACATTCTGTCCATTACCAGCTGTTGCTAGTAACCCTAATAACAAATTTTACTAGAACTGTTCAGAAATGTCCAAATAGATTTTCTTTTTCTGTTAAAAATGTGAACTAAGTAGCATGAAATCAGCTCACAAGAAAATACTAACCTGAGAATCTTGGGACAGACTGAGAACACTTCCTGCAAGGAGAACTGCCAAGATTGGCTGTCAGGCAAATTTCTATCAGGGGCTTGCCAATTTGCTCAGCTGTATGCTTGGCATATACCTATAATGTATCCTCAGGTTTGTGACCTAAGATTTAATGGGTTAACACCCTGAAAGCTCCTATCCTATGTGTTGCCCTAGAAATCAGCAGTCCAGGAGGGTTTTCAGGTTTGCCAAGTCCCGTAGAGTAGCACTTAAGAGCTTTGGTTACTTCTGTTGTTGTTGGGAGTTTGAATTGAAATATCTGAAATGGAATCTCATTTCAGAATGAAATCCAGTATGAATTTTCCCTTTCCAAAGAAATGTTGAAAATTCTGAAACATGCAATATCCTTCTCTTCCAATTTTGTAATGCCTAGCAAAGAAGAAATTATTACTTTTCTTAGCTCTAGCAGCTTTATAACAGAATAAAAAACAGTCCCCCACTCACTTGCTCCAGCAAAGAAATGGAGTTGTATCAAAAGATAAACTTTCAGGGTTAGCAACTCAGGCCATGCTTGACTTCACGTAGCTTGCCTTATAGTGTTGTGTTTCAGCTCTTCACTTTTTTTTTTTTTTAATATGCTTTGGTCATGTCAGATTAAAAGCCCTCCTGAAAAGTGAATGCATAGCCATTGGCCAGCAATTAGCAAACACAAGAGAAGACAAAGGCACCAGAGTAGGGAAAATGTGAATTATTCAGAGCAAATATAGGCCAAAAATCCTTTTGAAAGGATGATCTCTCAAGCTGAAACTTTCTGTCCATTACCAGCTGGTACCTCTTTTAAGTTCTAAGCATAACTTTCTTTCCAAGATCTGCTGAATTAAACTTAGAGACAAAAAAGCAAGGAGATTTTGAAATGCTGAATTGTTCTGGATGGGAAGAGTAAAGAGATAAATATTATCACCAAATTAGTTATTAAAAAAAAGCCCTGACAAAACAAGAAACATTTCTACATAGAGAACCTATAAATAGTGAAGAAAAGCAAGTGAAATGCTAGGTCAACATAAATACAACTAGAACTCTCTCACTGAAAGATGTCATATAATCAGTCATAATATCCCATTTTGACTAGGATAGTGGAAAACTATTGTATTTCTTTGTGGTGAAACCATAAAATACATGTCAAACATGCTATGTGCTGATGTTGTGGTTTAACAATGAGGACAACTGATTACTCAGGAATGCATGAAGATTTCTGATACATTAATGTAAAGTTGTTTACCTGTTTGGTAAACAGGATCGAGGATCGAGAGTCTTGGATAGATACTCCTCTTACTTACATTCAGGCTTTGTCATACAAATTGTTAGGAAAACAAATGTTGCAAAGGGGATGCACTCCAACAGCTGTGCAATTGCCTTCTACATCTGGACCCCAATCTGAAACATTGGTGTGGAATTAATTCACCTGATTTCCACTTGTCCAAACATAAATAAAAACACAGTGAAATATAGATGTCCTATGCATTGCTTTAGCCACATATATTTCTCCTGAGGATAATGCAATGCAATTAGACTTGTGGTTGAAAGAGGAAACAGAGGTTTACTTCTGCTCTCTCTGATACACTAAAGCATCTTTCTCTCACTAAAGCTGTGAGAGCTTGTCCAAACAAGATGATTATTGTTTCATGTTAAGAGAGTAATTCAGATGCTCATCTCTTTCATATTATCACTGATAATGTTTAGAATTAAATCATGAAGTTGCCAGCAATATAAATGTTTGCAATTACAATTATTTTAATGAACTTTCATTGTCTAGGAAAATAGATTTGCTCTATATTCCCTCTGCAAGAATTTTTTTACTCTGTGTCACTCATTCATGATATTGGACATAGGAATGTGTTGCCCATCTTTTTGATGGAGAACAACATCAGTATTCTGGGATTCTGTACTCTCAGTTGGAGAGAGAAAAAAAAGGCTAGAGCTGTTACCATTTCTAATGTTCTGTTGTTTTCAGCTTTGAGGAAAACAAATCCAGTATCAGTGTACACAGGCAAAATAACATTCACAGCATAAAAAAGACTTTTGCTTGCTGTTCTATTCAGCTACTGAGCACTACTCTAGGACAGTGCAAATATAGGCTCTGTGTCATATCATTGGCTTTCAAGGCACGAGTATAGGATTCCTCATAGTGTTAAAGCCTTTCACGGTAAATGTCTGTGCTATAAATTTTGATGTACTTCCCAGCTGAATGGATGCTTTGAGTGGAGACAGACTGGCTGGAGCTAAAGTAGTTAGGTTTGATTTACCTCTTCTTTATTATTCGTTCTATTGAGAATTTGGAGGAGTGATATCAAGGCATGTTGATTGACTTCAGTTTGTAGATTGAAATAAAGTGAGTGCTATTTAACCTTGGCCAATACCATACAACCTTATAATGACATTATCAGGATGAAGTAATGTGTAGATTTGTAAGATAGACAGTGAAACCTGATCTTTGCAAATAAATCCATTGACAGATGAGTTTTTCCTAATAATCATTCAGTGTGTATTTTTTGTGCAAGTCCTTATGGGGTTTCCAGAATTAAAAAAGTACTTGTGAAGAGTCCCTGTGTGTGCCATTTCTTAAGCACTATTTATATTTAATTTGATTTGTAAAATTTTATTTGCATATGTTGGCCATATTAATGCAATGCATTTCATCTGCTGCTTTTTCTAGAGCTAAAACAGTTCTTGCTTTCCAGCACTTGCAGAATATTCCTCCTTACTACAAATTTTCAGCTGCAATTGTAGTGAGAGTGAGATAGCTATTAGTGTGCCTAAAATGAGTGATGTAAAAGAATTGATCCATTTTCTAAGTCCTGTTATGACACTCTATAGGCTTCTTTGTAAATATCTATGTACTTCCAATATTTCTTGTCAGATGGAACAGTAGGTATTAGTGGAGTCAAGTAATTCCCTCACCATTTTCCCTCACCTAGCTTCCTCACTAAAAAACAAAGTATGATGTCTCTTTTCTTCTGGAATCAGGCAATGATGTGAGGATTACTTTCCAGCTAATTATTAATGAGATTCATTAACAGTTTTCAAGTCATTAATCCTGTGAAAAGCTCCTGTATTCTGCTGCAAATTATAGGTGGCTTTTAAAGGACTGCCAATACTGACAGTTTAAAGTACCATGCAGTAAAAAGGACAAGCAATGGTGGGAAAAAAAGCCAAGACAGATGTGCAACCATCCTGAGAAATACTGGGGGTCATAAAATTGAATAAGTCCTTGCCAGCAATATTTCAGAGGGTAGTGCGGTAGTTATGTGTGAATCCCTAGGGGCCTTCTGAATGGGATTGCCTATCAACTGTGTCAGCTGTAAGTTACAGTCCTCCAAGCACATGTTTGGTTCTCTGCATGCTTGTCATGCAGTCTGGTGGCCCAAGGTTAAGCCAGAATTAGGATATTTATATCCTGAATATTATTGTCACTAACCCTCACCAGAGTTAGACACAGTTCAGCTGTATTTGGCCATTGCATTAGACTCTGCGCACTCGAGGGAAATGCCCAAAAAGAGGAGGGGAAGGTTTGAGTGGTATCAGCTGTTACTATGCAGCAAAGTGACAATTAAACACTCTGTGTGTACAGATCTGGTTAGTGTCTATGCATGCAGAAATGTGACCAGCTCTCACAGACATATCTGCTGTTACTGTGTAACATGCTGTGCTGTTCTTGCTCAGACAAAACTGTCAGCAGCTGAAGGTGGAGCATGATCCTGTGATCCAAGGCCTTACTTTTTGATCACTGTATCCTATAAATTAACTAGTCTAAACAAGGTGAAATATAGAATCCTTGCAGCCTTTTACCAAAATAGAACTCTATAAATGAATCTCAGTTTATTCTTTTCCATCTCTGTCTATTTTCTGAGACCAGCCCTTCTCATAGATGACAAAAATGCTTAGCATTCAACTGAAGACCTGTATCAGACTTCAGCTGAATTTGAAATAGTTGAAACCCTTAAGCATCCATGTCTTTCAGAGACTATGAGAATCCAAAGAGTGTGTGCAAAACAGACCCTGCAGAGTGAAGTTGCAATAGGAGATTTAGTCTATCTCACTGGGTTTTTATTCTAGATGAAGAAGTCTACATACAATTGGAAGGTTATGGAGTAAAACCACATATAGCCTCACTGAGTTATCAAAAGAGTGTGGTTCCCATTCATTAATTGTAATAGATGGGAATTCCCTTTGAAGTTCTAGTATTACAAGTTCTAAATTATTTGCTGTAAGTGGCTGGCTCTGTGTTTTGAATGTTGTATTTAATGCCAGGTAGAATATTCTTATGATGGTACTTAGGGAAAAAAATGTAATTGTGCCTTTTCTGTAAAAGAGAAAACCATGCAGCCAAGTTCAATATTCATCAGATAGCCCAGCACAGAGTGGATAAAATGAGAAGGAGAGACCTCACAGATGCAACTCCACAGATGTAAAACCAAGAGCTGTGCTCCTGACCACATCCTTTGAAGTGGTTTCTAAACCAAATCAGTTTGAAGGAGCCTGGGAACATCTTTGATCATCTGTCTCCTTGTTGCCCTTCTTTGATTAGTGTCAATGAGTTTGAAGGTGAGGGCTGAAAAAAGCTTGCCAGTGCGGCGCTCCTTGTTCTGTGCCTCAGGCAGAATTCAGGGAAACACATGCAATGAATTGTCTTTACTTCTAAGCATTTTTCAGGTGAGACTAATATAACCACCTGTCCAATGGCTATATACAACAATGAAACTGACACAGTTTTGAACTGGCAAAGTGCCAGTACCCAGTATAATTTAAATATCCTGGACTCAGTGTTAATCAGTACCTTGTCTCTGAGAAGACTGTGCTGATATTTCTAGTTAGTTCTTGCTACAGAATTGATTTTTAAATCTAAAGTGGCCTGGTTCTATGAATCAGAGTATGAATATGATTTCTTAACATTGCCATTGTCCATGATTTTGTCAATTATATTTCAGAATTAATAATAATTATCCAGGAGGGCAGTTGTTCTCATTTATTTGTATGCTTCTGAATGACTTGAAATACATCTTGGAGTTACCAAGTCATGGAGATGTAGAAGACAAGAGCTAGACTGTGACTCTATTATAGTATGACTCTTTGGATTTTGTTGGACTATTCTGCTTGTTTTACAAACTCTGTTTTCTTCAATGTCATGCTTTTTAACCTCCATAAATAATTATTCTGTGTCAGTAGCTGAGGTAATTTTTCTAAAGCCCATTCAGTTGCCCATATGCATGAAAACCTTACTGCTATTAGGAGGAAAAGCATGGCATCATATTGAACCACTTAGTACATAATTTCTAATTCCACATCACATTCCATAGCAGTCTCAGTGTTCTACTTAGTAGGTATTTTTGTGTACATGTCTTTCTAAATCTGGCACTACAAGTTTCAGAGGCAATTGTTACTGTACTTTCAAAAATCTACACTAAATGTCAGAAGTTCCTCAATATATGTTCCAAAATCTACTCTCTATGTCAGAAATTCCTCACATCAATGATAATTGGACACCATTTTGACAGTTCTCACAGTTTTACATGTCTCTTAAGGAGCTAATGACTACATCATAATCTCATCTTTCACTAAAAAATATGTACATAAATAAATACCACTCCAGAACCTGGCCTATTGCACAAGACATGAAAGAGGAACACTGCAAATCCAAACATCTTTAGGTAAATAAGCAGCTCTCAACATGCATTTTTATTTAATTCTCATTGTTTTTACCAACACCTTCAGCTTTATGTGATAAGGATTTTCCCCCCTCTTTTCCTTTTTCTTCTTCGGTGATCACTCAAGGTTGGCAACACAATCACAGAACCATGAATCATTTAGGCTGTAAAAGATGTCTGGTATTATCAAGTCCCACCTTTAAAGATACCACCCTCTTAACTAGGCCATGGCACTAAGTGCCACATCCAGTTGGTTCTTTCTTGATCACCTCCAGGGATGGTGACTCCATCATTTGGATGGCAATTCCACGGTTTTGATGGCACAAAATGTGGATTTGGATCCACATTCCAATGTTTAACAACCCTTCCCATGAAGAAATTCTTACTGATGTCCAGCCTGACAAGCAGCACCTCCTCTGGGCACCTCCTCTGGTGCAGCTTGAGGTGATGTCCTCTTGCCTTGTCACTGGTTGCCTAGGAGAAGAGACTCCCAGCTACAATTTCAGGCAGTTGTAGACAGTGATAAGGTCACTACCGAGCCTCCTTCTCTCCAGGCTCCCTCAAGCCCATCTCATAAGATTTGTACTCCAGACCCTTCAACGGCTCCACCACCTTACTGTCCTTGTAGTGAGGGCTCAGAGCTGGACACAGTACTCAAGGTATGGCCTCACCAGTGCAAACACCTGATGCTACTCTATGAGGAAAAAATTCTAAATCCATTCCATCTCTCTAGTTTTAGAAGTGAAAAAATCATCATCAGTCTTCCAGTAGTAAAAGTTAAATGCAAAAAATGCAAAAAATTTAAAAAGTTTCAATACAGAAATTTCATTTTCTGTTTACCAAATACATCTATGTTTTCTGTATTCTTATAGGCCTAATGTTAGGCAGTACCATTTTCGTTGGAATGGTATTTTGTGATTAAAGTAAGATTGTTTAACTGTGGGCAATTCTGAAACCTAGACAAACACTGCAGTCATTCTCCTTTGGCAAAGTGACCTCACAGTTCTGTGGTTTTAAAAATGCAATGGTAGAGTTTGTGCTGCTTGATGTGGAAGAAGTAATACATCCAAATTTTCTTCGCATTAGGCAAGGCAATTCCATGAAGTTTTTAACAAGTCTCATGTCAATCACCAGAAAGAACTGAATAAGGATGAAGAATCAATGGTAAGAGCAAGCAAACATTTTGTGAATTCACTGTAAGATTTTTACATTTAGGAAGTTAAACTTCAAGAGATTCTTCTGAAATTCCTTTAATTCCTTGTTAGTTTAAATTGGATATTTTCAGAATGTCCTTGATATTTTTGGTGCAAAAAGATACAAAGGAATGATATGCAGCTAGTAATAAAAAATATGTGATGTGCAATAGACTTTTTTTTGGCACAACTGTTCAAGATTTTCTGTATGTGGAAAAGCCGCAGAGTACTTTCCAGAACACAGGAAGTCACTCCACACTAAAATTTCTTAGCACCTCATGCCATCAGAAACGCTGTGATAAAACTACTTCACATTTTTAGAAGAAAAATGATTTTTTTGTACTTGGATTATGAAGAATTTAACCCTGTGACTATAAGGTGTGACTATAACAAAAAGATCCATTGAAAATGACTTGTGAGAAATAGCAGCTTAGTATGGAGTAAAGAGGAGCTATAGGCGTGCAATGTGATGCAGTCAGAAATAAAGGCAAACACACTACTGGCGTGTACTAGAAGTACCTCCGTCAGAGATGGAATACTGTTACAATCAGACCCTCTACTTATCACTTGTGAGACCCCACCTGGAGCACTATACCCTGTGGGATGATGGTGAAAGATCCAGCAAGGCCCAAGGCTTGCTGCCTATGGCCTGCACTGTGAACCTGCTACGTTACCTTTGCAGAGAGAGAGCTTCATAATGCACAAGAAAGGATGGGATGGCTGAAGGAGAAGGCCCTGTGCAGATAGGATGGACAATAGCTCCGATGAACTGTACAGAATGCAACAGTCATGACTGGAATTTCGAAGGGCACCATCACCAAAAATATAACTTTTGGAATCGCGAAGTCATGGAATGGCTAAGGTTTGGAAAAGACCTCCAAGACCATCCAGGCTTTTGACTGATCATCACCATGCCAACTAAACCATAGCACTAAGTGCCACGTCCTGCTGTTTCTTGAGTACTTCCAGGAATGGTGACTCCAGCACTTCCATGGATATTTTGCTCCAGTGCTTGACAACCTCTTAAGTGTGGAAATTCTTCCTGATGTCCAACCTGAACTTTTCCATGGTGCAGCCTGAGGCCATTTTCTCTTGCCCTGAATTGATGCATTAAAACATGTGTCCTGCAAATACTAGTGAGCATGAGGTACATGCTACCATGTGTATGACCATATTACTCAAAATGTCAGCTTAGATCATGCTGTATGTAACAGAGAAGGAGGGGATAAGACTGGGCTGTATATATGGGTAGGAATTTCTATCTGAGTTAGGAGAAAAACTCAAAATCACCTTACCAACAGCTGACTGGCTACCTTCCTCTCCCTCCTCCCAAGGAGAAACACCTTCTTCCTAAGCTTCTGAGTAGGATGGTTGTTACTATCACCCAGGTTAGCACAGTGTTATTGTTATTAGAGCTCTATTGCAGCTAGTGCATTCAGCAATGACAATGCTGAATCTGTATGTCTGTTGCTGCAATAAACCACAGTATTTGTGAACCTGTGATTGCAAAGTTCTTACTGAAGTGACTGGATCCAAAGTTTCTTACTGGTTAATCACACCATTTGTGAGTCTATGATACCACAAGCTCTTACTGAACATGATGAGACTTCTAGTGCCAAATGGGTTATAATCAGAGATTAGGCCTAGTCATACCCAGCCAATTTGATCTCTGAGGACTAGGTGGAATGCAAGGGGGATTATGTCCTGGCCAAATTGCTTAACCTTAATGCAACAGGCCCTCAACATACAAAGGGAATGGACTCATTGAAGTAGGTCCAGAGGAGGGCGTGAATATAATCAGAAGGATGGAGCCTTCTCCTATGAAGACTGACTGAGGGATTTGGGCTTATTCAGACTGGAAAAAAAAAATTTTTGGAGACACCTCTCAGCAGCCTTTCTAAATGAGGCTTACAAGAAAGCTGAAGAGGAACGTTTTAAAAGGGAGTGTAGTGAAACAGTAAGAGTTAATGGCTTTAAACTGAAAGGAGGCAGGTTTAGATTGGATATTAGGAAGAAATTCTTCCTTGTGAGAATGGCAAGGCACTGGAACAGGTTGTTGAGAGAAGTTGTGAATGCCCCATCCCTGGAAGTGTTAAAGGCCAGGCTGGATGGGACTTTAAGCAACCAGGTCTAATAGAAAGTGTTCTTGCCCAGGATAGGGGGTTTGGAACTAGGTAGTCTTTGTCCCTTCCAGCACACACCTTTTTATAATTCTATGATGAAACATCTTTTGTACAATTAGTTTCATACTTGGATGTTGTATTTAGGAAAGGTTAGTTTGGATTATAATGGGAGAGGAAAGGAGGAGAAAGAAGAGATTATAAGTTGCAAGACATTAGAATAGTCAAGTTTGCTTTACATTGTAGAAACACAAACTATGAAGGGATATGTTCATTTTCTAAAGCAAGGAGGAAGAAGAGTTGTATATAACAGAAGTTTATGCTGGCATAAACCCAAGTATAGCCATGCTCACAGCTTTAAATTACAGAATCTTTTCAAACAGAACAAAGGAACAAATCACCTTAAACTGGTACAGATTACTGTGCATGCAGTTAGAGAAGTCTGGGGTTCAGCACTTAGGAGGTCAGTTCTGGCATGGCTTGCTATGAAGACCAAACAGGGAAATGGGAGCTGATTTTGAATTTTAGATTTTTTTTCAGTGAAATCTGTTTCTCGTGGGAAATTCTAAGCTATAAAACAAAAAAATTCCCACTCTGGCTTGAAATTTCTTTTTACTTGAAACTTTCAATTCCTTTTTTTTCCTTCCCCCTTCCCAAGATTTCATTTTTCACCTTGACTGGGCATAAGCATTTTTTGTGTGAAAGGGAAACACTTTCCTTTAGGGCTTTTTTAGCAGGCATACTTGTGCATTTCCTGGCTGTACTGAGAGGCAGTGATTTACATCTCTATTCTATTTGCTCTTCAAGATTTTAATTCTGTTTCCCTCTAAGTACAGCACTTCTTTGTATCCTCTGTAACAGTAAATACACTTTTTCTGCTTTATTCTCCTTCCAAGCCAATATACATGAAGGAATCAGATCTCTATGTTATCAGGATTTGATCAGTGATGATTGGATATTCAATATCAGACTTGAAAAAATATCTAGAATCATAAGTATAGTAGCTGATAAACCTCTCAGGTTTAGAAATCTATCCAAAAAAAGGATGGAAGATTAACAACATGCATGGAAACTTTACTACACATGGGAAGACTGCCCATCAGTCAAGAAGAAGTAATGATGGAAGTTTTTTCACTAAAAGCCTTTATTAGGGATGCAGGAAGTGTGGTTTAGTACAGGTTATCTGACTCTTTTCTTATTTTTTGTTTTAGAAGTAATTTTAATGCATTTTAATTTGAAAGACTGAAGAGATCTTCCAGTGATAATTGTGGTAGGCTACATGACAGGCTTAAGAATTGCTGGACATGGCTGCAGTCTAAACATTTGAGCTGGTGTATAGCTGCTGACACTAGAAGCCCTGGATTTCTACATTTTGGCTCTAAGTAAGAGACTCTAGGCCCTGAAATTCCTAGTAGCAAGGAAGCTCTGTGGCAGGGGCTGTCCAGCTTCCCTGCAGGGCAACTCCCCTGGCACATGCTGGATTCTGTGACAGAGACAGCCCATGTCTTCAGGATATGACTGTATGTGCTGGAAGAAGGTTCTCTGAAAATATAAATTATTTGAAAATTCTATCTCTAAATTATATCCAATTATATTTCTGTGAAATATTTTGGATAGGGCTGTTCCCGACCACAGTTTTAAAGTAAGCTCTCTACCTGACTGGAGAATGGGAAGACATGAGGTCATCCCAATGTACAGCCTCAGACATTAACACATTAGAGAAACTGCACTAACTGTAGTTTACTTGCCTTTCTCTCTTCATTCCTTCCATCCATCCATTCCACTTCCTCCACAAACACAAAGTTCAAAGAGATCTTCTTTTGCCCTCCTCAGAACTGCAGTTTTTCTTGGTGTAAAATGCTTTCACTTGCATTATCGGAGAAGTACATGGGGAAGTTCTGATTTGCAGCCCTTTCTGGCATGAAGAGATAACATACTGAAAACATGTTTAATTGCCTAGTTGAGTTGGAGCTGAAAAAACTGAAAAAACGTCACCAATAGCTCTGTTAGATATCGTTTGTGCTAAAACATTGCTACCTTCTAAGCACACATTAAGACAGCTGGCAACAATTAGTTGAGCAGTAACAAGCAGTAAAATCAGACTGGCAAATGAAATACAATTGGAATTGCCTGCCCTCTTCTTTTTCCAGATTTGGATTATTTTTTTTTTAGCTGTTAATTTTTTGTATTTTCCTGCACTTCAATTCTTCCGCCCATTTCAGCATGGGAAAAAATATTGCAATATCTCAAAAACTCCTATGGAATGGAAGGATAATTTTTGATTTAGATTTGGAGAGCAGATATAATATGAATAATATTGTTCTTTCCTCTTCCTTTAGTTTGTCTTTCCCAACTTTCTTTTCAGTCATATGAATAGAGCTAGACTTATTACAGTGTGAAGTGTCAGAGTTCACTGACTCAGACAGAAACATACATCTTCCTGCTACATGATTGAAATATCCTTTTAATATCATTTCTCAACTAAATATCTGGGATTACAGCACATGCAGAGCTTGAAAAGTTTAAAAATGAATGAAAAGCTGGGAACACATCTAAATATAATGTTCTGTTCAATGCCAAAATGGCAGATTTTAAAAGCCATCTCACCACATCCCGCATGTTTTTTGTTACAGCTGAAGCCTTTTGGTTAATGTAAATGACTGTGCAGCTATTGAAACTAGTGTACACAAAACAAAAAATTAATTCATGGTCTGAAAGAAGAGAAAGCTACTGCATTTTTCTCCTCTGACTAAACTGAAAGTTGTTGTTTTATTTACAATATGCACCATTCTGGAGAGAGAAGGAGGTTTGTGTGGGACTGGCCTCCCAGACAGATCAAGCAGCAATGGCAACAACAACTTTGTTGTTTAGTGGTTTTCAGAGGCACATTCAAAGCCCCTTACAGGAAGAGCACATAAAAAACCTTTAAAGAAACACAGTCAAATACTAAATTTAAAGCAGAAGTGAAAATGTGGTTTAATATAGACTAGGAAACACATTCCAAAGAGACACCCTTCAAGGCTCTTGAATGATGTTAGAGAATATATTTGCAAGCTAGGACTGAGAATGGTTTTGATAGTAATACAATCAAACACTATAAAAGTGATTCTTAGAAAGATTTTTAGGAAATATATATACATATATTTTTTTAATTTTGCATGACACTAAGTACTTCTGTACAATGCTAGAGTGTGATGCAATTGCTAATTAAATGCTCTTAATGAAACTCACAATAGTCACTTTGGCTACATTTACATTATTACATAAACAGGGGTCAGGCAGCGAACAAGAGCCTTGGATTCCAGATAGTTGACAGATTGATTCACCTCCTTTGCTCTACTTGACTGACCTTGTCCAAGATGAAGCTACTCTTGGTTCTGGGGACAGGTATCTTCAGGAAACATTCCCACCAAACCACAGTGTAGGCGTTGCATCAGAGTTGGCTCCCTCTGCTCTACTCCATCCTCCAAAGCAATCCTGTCAGGCTTTGCATCCCCTTATATCCTTAAATACCTCCTTTCTACACTCAGGGGCATACAGCCATTATTACCCTGCGTGTCAGCCTCTAAAAATCCACTCTGGCATAGCATGTTTTTCATGATGTCACACAGTCCCAGGCCCTCTTTCCAGAAACCTTGTTCACTGGGCCTCTTGTGTTTAGTTGCAGTGATGTACTATCTGAATCAGGTGAAGGTCTGCAAAGCACAGTGTCCACTGGAAATACTTGCAAACAATTTCTTTGGCTAAGAATATTGAAATAGGAATATAAGCACATGCAAAGCAATCAGGGAATGATACTTCTTGTGCCCTAATACTTTGTCCTTGGGGATTTTCTGAGGTAGAGGTTGTTTACTTCTGTTTAATAGCTCCTACAACATGAAAACTTGCCCATGATTACAAGAAACTGAGTATGAATTTTGATTTACCTAAATATGTGTAAATTATACTCCAGCCCTATTTACACCCTTGCTGGGATTTGGGAAAGATTAAAAGAAAAAAAAAAAAGGAAAAAAATACACTTTAACTGCTTGTTCAACTCTCACCTGAAGACTTTATTTAAAGACCCACTGCCAGGAAGGCAACAAGTTTTTTATTTTATTGACCTAAAAAATATATTTCTTATGCAGTCATTAAAGTTTAGCAGCAAAGGCTTTAGGAAGATGACTAAATTATCATGAGATGTCAATTCCTTGGATATTGAGAAGGACACAGAGCATATGACCAGCATTCAGAGGTTTCTTATCCAGTCTTGTGCTTTTTTTGCTAGTTTTTTAATTTACCAAAGATTCTTGAGGGCTTTTAAAAATAATAACTTATAATCAACTGTATTTGGTAGCTTATGAAAACCACAAATTTTTAGAGATTTGGGTTTTTTTCCAATTTGTAAAAACAGTCATTGCTTTCTTGCATGAAATGTTAACACTGGCAAGAGTGTTTCAATCAAGTTGAAGCCTGTTTATCATCTCTCTTGGCACAGCCTAAATCAAGGCAATGTAATAAACTATCTGGAGAAATGCTCTTCTTAGTATTACTCTTGGATTCAGATGAAGAAGTTTAGCTTATGAAAACATTTTGTGTTTATTAGTATAATCTTTGTCCAATCTACCTATCTTAACAGATCAAATCAATATTAAAAAAATTCTAAAAAAAATCTATATATTAAAAAGCAACAAAAATATATAACTGCAGTTCAGAAATAAAACAACAACAAAAATTACTTTTTCACTTTAATTTCTCTTTCATAATAATTTTCCTGTTTCAGTCTGGATAATGCTTTCTCTCTTTGTGGCACACCCAGTCCAGTAGACTATGTATATATTTCCCTATTTATAGCTCTGAAAACACACTCACTTAAATATTCTATAAATTACTATAACTCCCACAGAAGCTGTGGGTGAATATTGAAATTGTTGGCTGTACCTTTATAAACTGTTTTATGCTGACAGTGTAACTATGTGACATTCCCTTCTGGTTTTAAAATTCCTGACTGAGTATTAATTTCTAGCAGACTATTCATAGGTGCACTTGAAGTAAAGAAGGTGTATTCTGCATAGTTTTCCACTGAAATACAGCCAAATTCAAAAGGTAAATTAAATGAGCTTAAAACAAGCTATAACCCTACAGAGGGGAACATTCCCACACTTCAGGTGCTGGTTACAAAATCAGTTTGATGCTTTTTGGGACTGATGCAATAAATGAATGAAGATATTTCTTTGAAACACAGGAAAGGTTCTGTATGCATTATTTTTCTTTGCTGGATCCAGGTTTAGACTGGTTCTCGTTTTATCTGCTCCCTGTTCCCCACCTTCACATGAGTACACACAAAGCGGGGGCTTCAAAGCTGACAGGACTGGCCTAACTCTGTTCTTGTTAAAAGCATTGGCAAAACTCCCAGTGGCTTCAACAGCAACAGGATTAGGCCAAGTGTGCATGCTTTGGAAAACTCACCCAAGGCAATAAATCTAGCATTAATTCACAAAAAAGAAAACCAAACAGAAAAAGGAATGAAGAGAGGGAAAAGAAGAATCATCATTGCTCAAAGTCCTTTAACAGAGAAATTTCTCTGGTTACATATTGTGGTGTAGGGTCTGTGTGGCTGGTACATAAGAGTTTGTGTTAGGCTGCTTAGGACTGTGCAGAGAATGAAGATCCCTTCCCTGGCCACTGTGTAGAAATTTCAGGTAATTCTGCTGTTTAAAAGGTGCAAGAGCAAGGAGAGCTCTTAGCTCCAACTCACCCAGCTACAGAACTGTGCTGGATCAGCCCAGCACATGCTTCATCCTTTCCATTGCAAAGCATGGGTTGCTCCAGCCTCTAATGTCTTGAGGCACTTTACTGTCATTTATTTGACATATCTGCATCCGCTTATTCTCAACTCATCTTGCATGTGTTGCAGTACCTAAGGGGGGCCTACAAGAAAGCTGGAGAGGACCTTTTTACAAGAGTGTGTAGTGATAGGACAAGGGAGAATAGCTTCAAACTGAAAGTGGGTAGATTTAGATTACATATTAAGAAGAAATTTTTCACTGAGATATGGAGTGTGAGACACTGGAACAGGTTGCCCGGAGAAGTTTGGATGCCCCATATTTTGAAGTGTTCAAGGCCAGGTTTGGATGGAGCTCTAAGCAACCAGGTGTAGAGGAAGGTGTCTCTGTCCATGGCAAGTGAGTTGGAAGTAGATGGTCTTTAAGGTCCTGTCCAACACAAATTGTTCTATGAGTCTATTATTTACATAATCATTTTATCACTCATTTGCCTGTGCCTGTCTTTGAATTACTTCCTTTATGTTGTTTTGTGATTAGGTGTGGGGGATTTTTTGGTTTTTATTTTTTTTTGTTTTGTTTTGTTTTGGAGCTTTTTTGGTTGTTGTTTTTTGTTGTTAGGTTTTTTGGTTTGGTTTGGTTTTGTTGCTTTTTCTTTTTTTTGTTGGTGTTGTCTTTTGGGTTTTTTTGTTTGGTTGGTTTGGTTTTTTTGGGGGGGAGGTTTGATTTTGGGCTTTTTTGGGTTTTTTTGGGGGGGTTGTTTATTTGGTTTGGTTTTTGGGGGGCTTTTTTGCTTGGTTTGGTTTTTTTTTTTTTTTTGTTTTGTTTGTTTTCTTTTCACTAGAGACATAAATCTTGGAGAAATGGGACCAAAAATGCAATGGCAAAGTAACTTTGGTATGAATGTTGTTCAGACTGGATTTTTGCTATCATTGCACTGAACTAGAACCTCGACCTGAACTTTTTCCTTTCACCCTTAATATTGCAGCAGCCTTTGCCATCTTCTGTGCTGCCACAAAGTGAGTAATGCTCAAAGCATTGACAACATTTTTTCATGAAAAGGCAACTTTGGAAATTGTCCAGACTCTTAACTTTCACAAATGGTCGTGATTTCTCACCTTCACAAAGTGACTTGCCTCTCACAGTTGCTGACCTTGTGGCCAGTGTAGATAGGTGGTATTTCCCCCTTCACTGTTCATGAACTCCTCATGCTGAGCTGGAAAAGCAAAAGGGCTTTACATAGACCTAAACATGCCATTATCATTGTGCAAGGATTTGTCCTTGTTTTCACAGGAGAGCATTCACACCTTCTCCTGACACCTTAGTGGAAAAAAAAATAATTTTATGAAACAAAGATGTTAGTACATCTCAGACACATAATTGTGATTTTTATTTCAACCAAGATTATTATGTGAATCCAACAAATTTTATTTGCAAATTCTTCCATTCACCCTTTATGATATGAAGAGCTGGATTCAGCGTTTGAAATAGTAAAATATATGATTATGGCATCCCTTTTTAGCACCAAGACCTTCAGATTTGCATTGCTGTAGATTCAAAGTCTTATTTCCTTTTCTGGCCTCATATCAGCATCATTTTTGTACAATTTCATGACCATAAGTTGAATTAATGTACATTTTCAATGTGAAAGAAAATTCCTGATGCATGTAAAGAACGAACAGACTGAGAGAGTGTTTGGAAGAATACCATCAATCTATCTGAAAATGACCTAGGAGTTTGATGCTCACACAAAAACTACAACTGGTGTTTTTGGCAAAGAAATGCTCCTAACTAGGTTTTTGTATCTAGATCCGGGGAATTTATTGATTTGCAGGGCTCACTGGCAGATCTACAAGAATTCATTTTGCATGAACCTTGAATGAAGTGTACAGCCAAATGAAAAGTAGAAAAAATAGTATTTTTTTTATTAACAAAAAGTTTTAAGTTTTGGGAGGGATTACTTTTTTCCTCATTCATTCTTTCATAAAACTGAAGATGATTTCCAAATGCTGAGAACTAAAAATAAAATCTCAAAACTGAAATGCTGACATTTTTACAGTTTTGAGAATTTTTTTCCTTAAACAGTATACACAAAAAGCCAAAAACCACCACCACCAAAACACAAAACAAAACAAACACAAAGAAACAAACAAAAAAATTTGAATCGCTGTTATTCAGGAAAAACATTTTGGCCAAAGAAGTTTTATCCAACTCTGCATCTGATATTCTCCCATAATGCTTCTCTTTTTTAATACAGAGCAGGAACATGCTGAAATGCAAAACTTAATGCAAATTCACTAAAACTGTGCAAAAGAACAGAAGAAAAAAGGAAAAACTAGATGATAGCTATGTCCACATCAACCTTGTTAAACCATGCAGAGCTGCATTTTTTTTTCCTTTCTTTTAGTAAACCCTGGGATACTTCGATACTTCTACTACATCTGATTCTTTCTATGTTCAAAAGTTAATTTTGATCTTGGAGTGGGAAAAAGTAAATTTCGTTAGAACAGGAAATCACACATTATACGAAATAAATGCATTGTCATTTTTGTTTTTCCTTGATATTCACACATTTGTTATTTTTATATTTTCTTGATATTCACAACTCATAATTTATATTAGTGATGAATTTAAAAAGTAAAAGATGATCTTATTCCCTAAATAAGTTAGATGTCATTATTCCATCAATGATCATGACCTACTTGTTAAACCAAAGGAGCCTAAGATTTTAATGGCAACTGTCAAACAAGTGTGCAAACAACAAATATCTATCAGCTAACATAACAAGTACAGAACCAAAGAAGAATGCTAAAGAGAGAATTAATTGGGTAGGTTTTAGTTTGTTCACAGTTTTAGTTTGTTTACAGTTTGTTCACAATTCACATGGGAAATAGAATGAGGTGCTGCAGTGTGGTGGTCACTTTTATGGCAGCCTATGCATAGTCAATATGAGTACCGAGACTGATAGTTATGGCACGTGGATTTTTAATTTGTAGGTATGCTAACATCAATGAGAAGTTTTCCATTACCTTCACTGGTGTTTAGGCTAGGCCTTAAGGTAGCAGCATAAGCAGCTAGCAAATTTAACTTTTACTGTCAGCCCTACTTTGAAACAGAGGTTCATATCTAGCCATTGCTGTGCCATGGCTTGTTGCAGTGACAATCAGAGCGCTTTCTGTATGCTGCACTTTTGCTATCTGCAGTCTTCAGTAAAGATCAGAGCATCCCAAATGGTGGAATAAGACAGACTCTGCAAATCTGATGCTGACAGTAGCCTGAAATAATTGCAGTAGCAAGACCCTTCCTGGAACCCAGCAGCACAGTGTGCTAGTGAGCACAGAAATGATATCTGAAGGATGGGATAAATGATGTGGACTGGAGTGGCTGTTGCAGCTGGGAGAGACCACTGTTGAGTATAAGAAGAAAAGGCAGGTGTATCAGTACTTGGTTTATGTAATGATTTGGAAAAAAATCACAGGCCTGAAGAGTGGACAGACTTTATTGTGACTTCTGTTAAGTTTGGGTTTCCAAGGTACTGTTGATCACTTACTGGGGTAAAGCATTTATTTTGAACGAAATGTCAATTCCCATTCAGAGATGTGAATGAAATTAGGTGGTATTTTCTGCTGTGATATTTGAATTGTAAAAGTAAAAGGTACATAATTTTGAAAAGACTAAGATTCACTGGGCTCGTTCCTCTGGCATTTCCCATGAGATCTAAAGCTGACTTTTGGTTCTCCAGATATTCTAGAGTATGTCAATCCAGGAAAAACATATTTGAAAAGGATCTTACATTCCTTTTCCAGATCTGAACTT
Organism: Vidua macroura; assembly: GCF_024509145.1. Lineage (NCBI taxonomy): Eukaryota > Metazoa > Chordata > Aves > Passeriformes > Viduidae > Vidua > Vidua macroura. The sequence goes on from NC_071611.1 coordinate 28,590,175, forward strand.
GGTTTTCTGCCAAAGTAGTTTGAAGTAATCTCTTAGCCAGTACATATCCCAGACCTTTGCTTCTGAGCACAAAACACATTATCAGAAACCCCTGAACTGACCTAGAGATAATATTCCACACTGGGACACTGGAAGATAAAAATGGATGAGTTTGGAGTTTCCAGATTCCATACAAACAGCAAAAAAGCTGAAGCTTAGAATTTTTGAGCTAAGGTTGAATATGTGTATTAAACAGCAAGACTGATATCAAGAAATAGATATTGTATTTCATGATAGCTTAAAAAATATCCCAAACAGTCTGGAGGTCTCTGCCTTCCCTGCAGCTATGGTGTGATTCCAGGAACATCCAGAAGAACAGTGTGATCTCCACATTCATGTGTGTCCTTACAGTTTGTTTTCTTGTAGGCAACAGGAATTTTGTGCAACTACCTAAAACAGTAGTTGCAATGTATTAAGTCACTAGATAAGTTTAGGTACTACTTTGACAGCTGTCTTTGCCCATACTCCAGGCTGTGATTCAGATCAAATGTCTGGAGCGGGTATATGGGATGCATAATGTCCCTGAAATGCCCTTCGCACTGTAGTGTAGCTGTATATTTTGATCTTCTATTTTTATACAATGACTTTGTATTTGCTAACTTCAGGCAAGATTTTGGTCTTAAAAATGCACATAGTCATTTTCTCTGCTGTCAGAACAAGTTCAGAGACATATGTTAGAAGTGATTTTAAAACAATGCACTCATTTCATAAAGCACTTGAATGACCACCTGGCACATATTTGAACTCTGTCTGATAACTGTAGCATTTATTTTCATAGTTTCCTCCTTCAAAGTCTGGCACTCTAATGAAGTTCTGACCACTTCATAAAAAGCAAATGATGGCATTAATGTTGCCAGCAGGAGGGTGTAAGCCACAACCATTTGAAAAAAAATGACATGGCTCTTTTTAGCTGAGCCTCTCCCTGGGAGTTGACTGCAACGGAAAAGAGAGGTGAGAATTAGCTGCTTTTACAAATGTCAGCGTTCTTAGAAGGTTCAAGTAATAAGAGGTGCTGAAAAGTATGGCAACTAAATCCTCATCTTCTGACACTAATCTTGTCACTTCTGTGACATTCTTGGCCTCCTCTAACCCAGTGTCTGGGAATTTAAGACAATCTTTTGTCTACCACATGTTGGGGCAGAATATAGCTGCTGCAAAATGAGACCAACCTACAAATGTGGGAAAGATCTATTTAAAAATGAAAAATCCCAGCTCCCTCATGCTTCCTTAGCACAGGCATTTTTAGAACCAAATTTCAGTCTCATACTGACCACTTAATACTTTGTAAGCTGTGTTGCTCACCCCAGACAGGCAGGAATGTTTTGCTGTTTTCATGCCATCATGCATGCCTCTGCTGGAAGCATCTACTCATTCAACACCACTGTGCAGTTCACATTCTCATTCTTCGTTTCAAGAAAACTTTGCCTGGGTTTGTTTAAATAGTAGACCATAAGGGAAGTGAAATAGTAAGATAATTAATATTCCATTGGCAAAAGCAAGATTAAATTTGCTTAATTTTATAAGAACAGAGTTCATGGCCTGAATAAGTGGTGACCTGGTAGCCCCTGTTGATGATGTCATCTTCCCATTTGGTCTGCATTTCTGAGAGTTTAGATGGGGTAGAGATTTCAAATACTCACAGAATCACAGAATGACAGAATGCTGAATTAGAAGGGACCCACAAGGATTATCAAGTCCAAGGCCTGGCCCTACACAGGACCATTCCCAAGGATCACACCATGTGTATTGTCCAAACTCTGTCAAGCTGGTGCAGTGACGACTTCTCTGGGGAGCCTGTTCAGTGCCCAGTCACCCTCTGGATGAAAAACTTTTTCCTGATATCCAACCTAAATCTCCTCTGATACAACTCCAGGCCATTCCCTTGTGTCCTGTCACTGCTTGCCAGAGATAAGAGATCAGTGCCTGCCCCTCCTCTTCCCCTCATGAGGAAGTTGTACTGCAGTAGGGTCTCCCCTCAGTCGCATCCAGGCTGAACAAGTGACCTCAGCCTCTCCTCATATGGCTTCCCCTCAAGGCCCTTCACCATCTCTGTTGCCCTCCTTTGGATGTTTTCCAACAGTTGGAGGTTTTTCTTATATTGCTTTGCTGAAAACTGCCCCCAGCAGTTGAGTTGAGGCCGCCCCAGAGCAGAGCAAAGCAGAGTGGGACAATGCCCTCCCTTGCCTGGCTGTGATGCTGTCCCTGATGCCCCCAGGACATGCTTGACCCTCCTGGCTGCCAGGGCACTGCTGGCTCATGTTCAACTTGCCATGGACCAGAACCCCAGGGCCCTTTCCATGTCACTGCTGTCCAGCCTCTCATTCCCCAGTCTGTCTGTACATCCAGGGTTGCCCCAGCCCCAGTGCAGAACCCAGCACCTTCCCTTACTCTTGAACTTCATATGGTTGGTGATTGCCCAGCCCTCTCTGCAGGGCTTCCCGGCCAGAGTCAACAGCTCCTCCCAGTTTTGTATCACCTGTGAACATTGTATCCCTCCCAGTTCTGAACGAAAAATAACTTATGAAGATATCAAAGAGCACAGAGCCTAAGGTAGAGCCCCATGGAACCCCCCTAGTGACAGGTCACTACTCTGATGTCACCCCATTCACTGCAACCCCTTGTGCCTGACCCCTGAACCAGCTGCTCTCCCATCATGTGATCTGTTTATCCAGCTGTGTGCTGGACATTCTGTCCAGCAGTATACTGAGGGAGACAGTACTGAACGCTTTACTGAAATCCAAAAGATCACATCCTGTCGGAACCCAAAGTGTCCCTCAGACACTGTTGGATGTTCTGGGTCCAGGTCAGAAGCATCTGAGACCCTGGCATGCAGCCGGAAACCCCTGTGATTTTGAATTTGATCCATGGAACAATTTACTAACCTTGCAGGAAGAAGAAGAAATCACAAAAGTTTAGATATTATAGTAGTAGTCACAAAGTGAAAGGAAGGATTTTTGAGTGCTGTACAGGGGTGTTTCAGGCCTTGTACAGAGGGGTCTGAGTTTTGTACATGGGGATCAGAAGTTCTAAGATGGAGGGATTTGGGTGTGTCCTGTCCTCCTTCTTTCTCCTTCCTATCCTCCATGTTCATGGTGATGTTGGCACTCACATATTGGTTTAGAGTAGAAAATCACCATTCAGAATAGGTAATAGGCATTGGGGGAAAACCATAAACATTTAACACGTAATGTATGATATAAAAGATGGCACCAGCCCCATGGGAAGTCAGTGTGTCAGAGTGTGTGTGTGTGCCTTTGTCTGACCTGCTGAATGGATGGCAGCAGTTCAGGAAGAAAATCTTTTAGATAACATACAATAAACTACGTTGAGACTGGACGACTGAAGACTACTGAGTCTTTGAAGACCCGGGTTGGAGGACAGACTTTTCCATCTTTTGGGGTCACCCCAATCTGGGGGTGAGCCCTGTCAACATCCCCTGATCAGATAAGTGGATTACTTGGCATAAAAGGAATTCAGGTTTGATAAGCAGGAATTTCCTCTCATGAAGCTGTGCTGGCAGTGATCAAAGACTGTGCTGTCTTTCGGGTGTTTTTCAATACCTCTTAGAATAATCTTCTACATTATTTTACCAGGCACTGAAATGAGACTGCCAGGCCTGTGGTTCCCAGGGTCATCCTTCTTGCATGCCCTTCATTCACAGGTTATGCAGTTTGTGGTGGGATTGTGCTCAGGCAATAGAGTTACTGCCACTGACTCCTAGGTCCCTTAGCTTATGGGGGCCTGTAGTGCTCCAGGGAAATACCTGCTTCTTCTCAGCTACTGCAAGGTATGAGGAGGTGGCTATATCAGCTTAACAGTAGCTTTACATGCCATAATGCCTGACACATTTGAAGTGTTGCTGGGTAACAGTTTTAAACTTTATATCTTTTTGATTATTAATGATATATATAATACACTCAGCACAAGATATCTTCCTCAAGCTTTTGCTGTCTTGGAGGCAAAGTCCAGTAATATGCCTTTTGCAGCTTGCTCAGAAATAAAGCTAATAGGCTTTAATATCAAAACTTGGGCTGATGGGAGCCTGAAATACTAGTGCAGAAATATAATGAAGCAACAAGGTTCACCTCACCTTGCTCCCAATGGCTCTGCTCTAAGATGGCTCTGTTTAAAACACGTTGTTCTACAATTGCTGACCCTTTGACAGTCCTTTGCAGCCACCCCACTGAGGTCAGGAGACAGAATGCAACCGTGAATCTGTCCAGGGACAGACCCCTTTAGCTCCACTCTTGCTTTTTTTCTGAGTCTTGAAGGCTTGCTACTTCCCCACGTAGTCTTATGAACAGATATTTCCTCTCCCTAAAATTGCCCCTCTTCCTTGCTTGTAAGGAGAAGCGCCTCTCTAGATGCTAGAGATCTTAACAACTACAGATAGGGGCCAAGAACTGCCACCTTGGTGTACCAGGTGCTCAGGTTTTAAGCTCAGTTTCAGAAAAAGTTTGTTTCTTCAAAATAATTCTTGTAAGTGAAAGTGAGGGACAAGGGCTCAGCTTGCTGCCTCTCATCTGGCAGAGTGCTTTTGGAGCATCTGGACCTGCTCTCCATCAGAATGACCTAATTCTACATACATCCATATTGATCTGATTTACGTCATCATCGGTTCAGCGTTCATTAATGCAATTGGGTGCAGAAAGCTTTCAGGGGAAATAGATGAAGAGAGGGAATAATATATGCTGTACTCTTAGAGTGGGAGTGAAATTAGATTATTTTTGTGCTATTCAGTTGAAATCTACTCAGTGACATTTTAGAAAGGTTATGTGCAAAGGCCCTCCCTCTCTCCTCCTCTCATTCCTACTCCCCTTCTTCTCTTTCTCTTTCTTCTGCTCCTTGTCATTGTTGTTGTCTTCCTTCTCCTCATCCTTCTCTGCACAAGGCAGTGGTGGTGATGGTGTGCAGTGAAAGGTATGTCCCTACACAGCCTCTGGCTCTGGCAGACAGCAAAACCTCTCCTGCCACCAGACACATTGGCATTCTGTTTGGCGTGACAGTACAGGCCAGCAGTTTCTCCCACTGAGGACACAGAGCATTGTGCGAACCAAGGAATAACTCTCCTTTTAATTTCAATGTTGTAACTGCAAATCTTCAGTGGTGTAATTTCCACTTTATCTGTGTGAGTGAAAGATAGCACAAGTGCTGAATTAATTTCACAGATTTTACACTGTGTTGAGGATAAGGTGGTTCACAGAGGAGGAACAACCTCCTAGTACATCCCCAAGGCCCTTGAGAGGATATATTTGCTCACCTCCTGCTTTAGGAGGAAAAAAGCTTGTCTCTTCTTGTTATATTTCTCATTAGAATCAGAACTGCTGAAATTGTTCATGTTAGAGGAAATATGTGGGTGCAGAGCAGTTCTTGATGAGATGAAAAGTTAATGAGATTGCTTTGAGCTAGAGCACCAACAATCATATACTCCCAGCTGGTATGGACACCACACGCTTCTCAGTTGAATACTCAGCACATAAGAAATACATGACATGAAAACTGTATGGGTGTTAGCTGAGAACATACATTTTATGTACCAAATACACTATAATGTATTTTCAAAACTATTCGGAGAAAGCACAAAGGATTGTGCTCTGAATTTGGGGCAGAGTGTTACTGTACACTGGTTTTGCTTGATATTATTCAAACTCCCTTTTCATTCTCCACAAAGGCAAGGTCTCTGACCAGTGCTGCTTCCATTGTATGACCTGTGAACTACAGCTGAACACAGCAGTAGGATATGTAACAGATAGAAAATACACTGAAATTAGGGAGATGCGAACTATTTACACATATTTGGTTTGACCACAATACAGTAATTATTTCATTGTGTAATATTAATATAATTATGGTGACAGACTTAGTTGTGTCACTTTGCTTCTAATTGCAAGAGGAAGATACAGCAAAGATGATGCAAGAGCACAGTTAACATAAAGGAGACTTGTAAAACAGAACTGGAAAAAAAACCTGAGGGAAACCGTAGTTCAGTTCTAACATGCAGTGTGTGCAATTCACAGCCATACTGAAAGAAAAGAGAAAATGACACAGAGACTGTCATAGCTGCCATTTGGTGTATATGTCAAAAAAAGTGAGCAGTCTGATGCATATTCCTCTACCTCTCTCAGGAATTTTCTTTGCATGGTTAGTGACTCCAGTCTGCTGTTGCCATGAGGGATTCCTGACCCCTCAGTCACATTGACTCCCTCCCCATTTAGGCATACAATTATTAATAGGAAAAATAACTTTTCCAAGACAGAGAAAAAAAAAAAGAAAGGAAAGTTTTATCATACCAGCTTTTAGGAAATGGAAGGTAGAAAATGTGTAGCACAGCCCTAATATGTTTCTGTATTAATACACTCCGATAGTCTTGAATAATTCCATGACATCGAGAAATGTACCAAGATAAATTCTTTTCCCTAAGCTGCTCTCTTTGACATTGTGGCTTTTCAGTCAACTAAACTGCAGCAAAAATGCATTTTGCAGGGGAGAGAGGAAAGTACTTTGTAGGTGCTATGATCAATTTACCAGTGCAGCTGACATGAATGTGCCCTAAGTCCTACTTGATCTTCCTAATACAATGTAATCCTTAATTGTCTATTTTGACATCTAATGAGCATACAGCACGTGTGTGAACTCCCAAGGCATGTATATGTCTTGCCTTGCTAATCCTGTTATCCTGGTTGTTCCTCTGCTAACTCTACTGCTGTGGGTGACTCACAGATACAGTGTCTCTCCTTGCTGCTGTATCTCTGACATGTAATCATAATCATTACTCTCCATCATGAGGAAGGTCTGGAAACAATAAAATCTGCCACCTGTTGACATATGTTGAAGTCTGTGCACGTTATTAACCCAGGGTATAGTTTGTCAGTCTGGTGTTGAGCTTAAAAGGCCATTGCAGACCTTTTAATGATATTGATATTCTTGCTGTGAACAGGCAACTGAGCAGTCCTCTGTTTGATACAGCACGAAGCTATGGCATTAGAGCAGGGGTAAGGACAGATGGTACTTACCCATGAGCAATCAGGCACAGATTTTTCCTTAAGAGAGAGAAAAAAATCCTTTCCTTAACATCTGATGTTGCCACGCTCTTCCACCTGAGCAGCAGTGGGGCTGTAGTCCTGCTAGCTGTTCCTCAGTAATAAACTGATGGAATGGTCCCTATACTTCCTGAATCACAAAAAGAGATTCAGAGATTTATCTTTTTTAGATGACTTATTCTTTGGGGGCTGAGCCTTAGTCAAAATTTAAGCCTAAAAAACCCAGGGAATTAAGCATGTTGTGGAAATTAAGATATGGTTATTCCAGCTAAAATCCCTGCATCATTAATGTCTACTTCACTTGATAACATCAGCATGTAACTTGGTGCATTCCCACTAGATTGAATATTAGGATTAATTTAATGATGCTGGTATCAGTGGGGTGTGGGGTAGCTTTCAGGATCTAGCTGGGATAAATCAGAGCAGTATCTAACCTCTTTGCAAGACAGTATAGCTCTCAAATAACTGTGATCAACACTTCCTCTGGTTCCATCAGATAAGCAAACATTTGTAAGAGCAGCAGGTAAGCAAATCTTGATAAGAGCAGTAGATATTCTCTTTTTGACTCCATCAGAGCCCTCCATTTCAGCAATGGCAGATGGAAATTCAGAACTCATGAATTTGGGTTGGTTCAGCACAAATCTAAGTCTGAATCTGTTGGTGTAAATATAATCTATGTCACCCAGCAGAACAGCAATAAGCCGAAGTATGGCATCACCAGGGGATTATCATGGGGGACAGTCTTGTGACAGTGGTGACTGCCACATCTCATGGAATTTGGTGTCATTGGTGATGGTGTGCCTCCTATGGGAGCAGACTCTTAAAAGGAGGGGGTACATCTATCTTCACTAATATGTCCACACTCAGCAGCAGTTCATGACTGCAAGATATGCTTGTAGTCTACCCAGTGCAGTGTACACTGTGCAAGCAGTTCAGAGCTGAGAAAAAAATACCAGGGCAGTTATCAAAAGCAATTCTGGACACAAGGTCACAAGGTACTTTCTGTGCTTGACCTAAGGTGCTGAAGTGACTACAGGTCTCTCCTTACAGTTATTATGCCTAAAGCTGTTTTGAAAATCTCTGCACTGTGTTCCACTGTGTGGTTTAGACAGGCACATAGATATTATTTTCTCCCTTGACAGAAATACGGGTGAGAATGATGGTCCTTCCACAGCCCTGCTATGTTTGCATGCAACTTAGTGTTGAGGTGCTATTAATTTTAAACACCAAAAGTCTGGGAAGCTACCTTGAACCCTATAGAAGTCTTAGCTTATTGTCTGATGAATGTGGAACCTAGGCACTTTTACGGTCTTATGGTAAAGTCATATCTTGCAGTGATTTTATGAGGTTATAAAAACCTCAGCGTGAATTTGTGACAATACTGCCTATCAAGTTTATTCACCTTCTTAAGCACAGCTTACAACCAACACAGATTTCTAACTCCTCAGCCATGTATGGCTTTGACACTCATTTAACACTCAACCTTTCCACTTCCTGAGACTTTCTGGAAGCCAAGGGCTAGGAGAGAGATCACTCTGCTGGGCAGCTCTGAGTTCCTGGGTGCTGTCTAGACGACAGATGGGGTCTATGCAAATCACATGGAGATATAAGCTAAGATGAGTGCTAAGAGGCAGAGAGCAGAAGGGGAGAGACCGTCTTCATAGTCTCTACAGCTGATCTTGTGAGTGAGCCATTTGGGGGCAAGGAAGTCAGGTTAATTCACACTCACTCCCTGTGGTGTGTTAACTAATCTCTTTGACTTCAGATTGAAAGGAGAAATAAATGTTCATGCTCACTGCTTCACCTGAGCGGTGGTAGCTAGCAGCTTAGAGCTCAAGCAACAAGCTGCAAGGGCTGTGCCTGTCCCAGAGCAAAAGTAACTACTGCAGTGCTAATCTCAGTAATTACAGCTTCACAAGAATGGCTGGAGTTTACGCAGTTGCTCTAAGTATTATTTAGAATAATTTTTTACGGAACAGAAGTAAGGATGTGAATACAATAGTAAAATGCAGGGTTAAATCACAAACAAATACTGGCAGCAAGCTTTACTGCACTGACAGATAGATTCCCTAAACTTTTATTCTTGTGACCTTTATTTCTGTCTATTTTTAGAATTCACAAAGTGTTCTGAAAAGGACAACAGTAGGTGTGTCTTAATAATCATGGAGGCTTTAAGAGGTCTCTCAAGAGGTAAAAAATACATTATGTATATCCCATAAATCTGCATGCTCCTAATGGTCAATTGAAGGAATAAAATTCTAGCTTTATGTAGCAGAAAAAGAAAGGAAAAAAAAAAAAAAAAAGAAAGAAGAAAGAGAAAAAGGAAAGAAAAAAATATTCATTGTGAAAGAATTTTGCCCCCTGCGGTAAAACCATGGTAATTCCCCCTTTGTGCTATGATGACACACACTTTAAGATACAGTGGATACATTTTATTGTAGAACTAAGTAAACAGGACTCAGATTCAGGTAGATATTAAGTGACTGCAAAGAAAGAAAACAGGTCTGGGAAAGGAGCTTTAATTAGGCAAGTTTAAGGCATAGCATTGCATGCCAAATGAGAAGGGCACACCAAACACAAGGCTCAGAAAAGTATTCCATTCCTGGACTCCCTGGGACTGTTAGAGCTAGAGCACTGGACATCTCAGCTATGGAGACCCTTATTTCACATTAAAACATGTAATTTTTTTCTGCCTGAAAAGCTGGTCTCACAAGAAATCTCATGGCAAAGACTTCTTCCCATTATCTATACCCTGTGAGATGAATTATTGAGCTGGGATGATTTCCAATAGCATTAAAATAGGAAGTAGAGCATACCATTTTTGCATAGCAAAACATATACTATTTTTGGATAGCATGTTTTCTTTTGAGAGTTTTTTGGATACATTTCAACGAGAATATAAATCACAAGCGTGTTTTTTTTCTGTCTGAGCCATGTACTGTTTAGTTGGGGTCCTGTTAGTCATGTTTTGAGGTGTTAGTGGCTCTATCTGCTGAAGTCTTTCAACCTGCCCAAGCCTGTTGTGTTGCTACGGTGCGAGAAGGCCTTGCTGCTGGACACTGGAAGGATGGATGCAGGAGATCTTTTGCTTGATGAAATATTAAGGGTTGAGAGGGGAAGGCAGGGACAAGCGATAATTCTCTATGGTAGTGAGCTGTAAATTAGAAAACAAAAAAAATCCATCTGTTAGGGAGCTGTGGTTGGTACTGCCATATGCTATGTACTGTATTGCCATCTCCAAGATGAGGAGCAGGGCTTCTGAGAACATGCAGGGGAACAGCTCCTGGGTCATACCGGACACAGCCACCCTATCCATGCAACTGCAAGTGCAACACAAAGGTGCAGCCCCACTCTTTTGTTGGATAACCCTCTCACTGATCCCACGTGCTGCAAGTCCCTTGAATAGGACTCTGTTCAGAGAGAGCATTGCACTGCAGAAAACTAAACTATGGTCTGACTCAGATTTATGTGTAAACCACATTAGATCATTTTGGCAGTGCCAGCAGGTCAATCAAGTGGGTATAAATGGGAGTCAGCATTTGTGACAGCTCTAAAGGAACAAGGAAAGCTCTGGCAGCTGAGCAGTGACTATTCAGCCTGCAGTATTTTCTTTCCTTTATTTTCATTGGCACATTGTGCAATTTATATGGCAGCTTGAGTGTTTGTGATGCTTTGTAACAGATAAAACATTCTATTAACCATGAAGGGAAATAGGACTTGAACAGACAGAGAAGAGCACAGGTGGAGAGGATGCTTCAAACATATAGAAAAGAGGGGGAAAAAAAGCCACTGATGAAATTAAAGAAGGTATTCAGTGGCGTGAGAAATGGAATCATGACAGCACTGGTACATGCTTATGGAGCAGAATACAAGAGAAGAAAGACTAAAAACAAAATTGCATTATCTTGAAGAGAAATAGAAGAGGGGAGTAAAATTAAGGGTAGCAAATAATCTTGGGGGGGAGGGGAACTGACAGCAGTGGTGGCCAATAGAAAGGAGAGGCTGTCAGTAATGGACAAGTCTGTGCTGCTTAAGTCTGTTTTAAATCAATCATCCAGGAAATAATTTCCTGAACTTAAATAGAGTAGAGCTGCTGGAGCCTGGACATCCTTGCAGAAGCAGGTTGGTCAGGAGACCACAGGACACAGAACTCTTTCTGCTCAGCAAAGTGAACACAGGAGAGAGTATAGCATGTCTTTCTACAACTTGACAAAACAGAGAAAGGTTGAAGAGAAGAATAATTTGTGAGCAAAACAGTCTAGAAAGAATGGGCTCTCTTCCCCCCCCCCCCCCTAAACAATACCTAGTGTTTGCCTGTAATAAAAATTTAGATTATAAAATGTTTTCAAAGTCCAAACTGTCTTGATGTACTAACCCTGTGCTATACTGCTAGGAAAGATGCAGGAAGCAGCCTTTTCTAAGTAAAATGAAGGATGTTAGTAAATGCTATGTAATGTCTTCATTGCCAGAAGCCTAAGTCCTGGTGGGACATCAAGTTCTGTGGGAATAGGCACTACCAAGGACTAATATATTAGGATTTCCTTGTCTTGAATATATTTGTATAGCTTTGGTAGTTGGCCTCCATCCAGTGTGGTAAGAATGGATATTCCTACAAACATTTATAATCGAAAATGGTGATGGCTAATTGTAGTAGGATGTTTATGTAACTCCCACAGATCAGTTTTATTTGTATTAAGTCACTGCTTAATAAAACTTAGAATTCATGGCATGAAGTGCTGTTTATTAGGAAAAAAAATTGCATTTTTGATGTATGCCTTAGAAGCCTCATCCTTTCAGAGCCATTCTGAGTGTGCTACCATTATTCCTTGTTTAGTTTTAAGGGAAATATCTGGTTTTTATCAGCTTTTTCCCTGTTGTTCTGGGGATTTCTGACTGACAGCTACATTCTTTTTCTTGATGAGTATGAATGAGAGATCATCTTAATGCATTAAAGTTAAATACAGATTGAAGATAACTCCACCCACATTCAAAACACAGAGATGTTCCATCAATTCTGTTTCAATAGTGTTGAAAATACTCTGCTTCTATCAGGGTGACTCAGTTCACTCTTTCAAAATAGGCTGAAGAGGCTCAAAGTATTTTATTTAACATCTCTGACTTTGCTGAGACTTTGCTGATCAATATTACTTCTGGCTTGTACAATTAGGTCACCTTAGTATTTTCTCAGCTTTAAATTTGCTTTGAAGAAATCACACAGAATCAATTAAAAGTACATCAGATATGTGTGTGAGCTATTCATCTTTAAAACTGTGTTCTTTCCAAGAGATGGCCATTTGCTTATCAGAGGAAAATCAAAGCTGCTTGTCATCTGAATGGAGCAATGAAAATACATTCAGCTTAACAAGGAACAAAAGCTGCCTATTTGTGATCTGTTTACTTTTAAAGTCTGCTTGATTAAATCTTTTTTAAATTTTACTAAAGCAAATAAATGACACTGAAGCTTTCCTAAGGCAAGTCATATTTGCTGCCAGCTTTGTTTTCTTATGGTGTGTTGACACTGGAGGCTTAGGAATTTTTCATCCATTTTGACAATGGTTATATCTATAGTAGAAGCAGTATTACATTATATGTATTTTTTAACTGGTAAAATATGGAATATTTACAAACTCCTTCCCTGTATTCATCATCATGTTAGCCGAATGTTTAGAGATGCAAATTTGTAACTATTGCCAAATGAACACCAGTTAACTTCATCACACTCTGCATCTCTCTCTTCTTCTGGGGGGTGAGTTAACTAATAAACTACTTAAGGGTGATAGGCATAATATGCCAACACTCACAGCATGGCCCATGAAATATACAACTTGATATTTGTTGTAAAGTACATAAGGCAAGTCACACTCACATTGTCTGAGAGATGGAAGGCTGAAGTCCACACTGAGAGAAAATGATGCTGGACAGCTTTGACCACAGATGAGCTGCCCATGTCTCCTAACGTTTTGAATCATAGCCTGTCTTGTGGGACTTATGTGTCAGACTGCTCTGCATCAAAATTACAGTATGCTGTCACACAGCTTTTTACTTCTAAGATAGGAAAAGTTTAAGAAGTTAAAGAGGAACTCATTCTCTCTCAGCTGTAATACTAAGAGGAGCATTGTAATGTTAACCAAGTGATTAGGCATGTCTATGCATAGCTATGCAGCCTTGCCACCAAACATATTTTCCTGTATCATTTACTTGAGGGCTAAATTCTTTCACTTTCTCTTTGCTATTCCTCCAGCATGCCTACCTTTCTACCTGTCACCTTAATACATTTACCCCTGTTCTTTTTAGAAACATGTCTTTATTGAAGGCAAATGTGTTAATGTTCCATCCAGGGCTTCAAAACTCTAACCCTCCATTTCCCCAGGATAGCTGTGAAGACCCTCTAGATGGGTTTTGTAGTGCACTGTCACCTGAGCCATTCAACATTTCTTTGCACATCAAGGTTTCATTTAAAGGTTATTTTGTTTCTGCATTTAAAGCAGAACAATTTTGTAAATAGAGGAAACATTATAGAACTGAATTAATTAAATACTCAACTTTTAACTCCTCTTCAGGCTTCTAATTTCTTTCTAGAAGCCATAAATAGTTTATTGCTTTGAACATTTGCCAGAATAGAATCTACATTCTTTCACATGTTGGATTTAGTAGATTCCTGACTCCCACACCATGTTTTGCAGAAGTGTAGTTTCCTTTTAACTTGCAGTTTCTTTGGTTCAAGAGAATGCCTCATTGACATGACCTGTGTTGAATAAATAAAATGAAAAAACCCCAATCTTTCTGCACTTTCTGAGGAAGCTGAATCAGCTAGCACATTGGTTCTAACTCCAGTGGCTTTTTCGTTGTTTCATTTTTTCTCTGCTTTCTTGAAAATATTGGTAATAACTACTCACTGTCTGAATGTTACTGTTAAGTATGTTCCTAAGCCACAATATAGGTAAGCTTTAATGTAGGTTGCTGTAATTTCACACTTGATTTTAGTTACATTTATTTTTTAGGAGGAGAAACCAATAGAATTCAATTACATATCATGTTTAAGGATAACATAGTTTTTCATGAGAAGAAGTCATCCACTGTTCTCTGCACTAACATTTATTCAAAATGCATGTTTATTATGCTACTTTAAATTTCATTGTATTTAAAATGTATTGTATTTTAAAAAATACAACAAAAGCGCACTACTGTCTGTACACCAGGGCCTTCAGATACAGCAATCTCTTGATGGTTAACTTCATTAAAGTGAACTGTCCCAGTAACAGTCAATTTTACAGTGCAGCTGGTAAATGTCAAATTGATTTTGCTTCATCCCAGTGGATGATCACTTTTAAATTGGATATGTGCCTGCTGTGAAATTTCACGTCATCAAACTATGCTCCTGAAATGCTGCACTTTCCAACTCTCTCTGCCTAATACAGGACAGCACCTTCTCTCTTTTTCCTGTTCTTAATGAACTGAAAACCATGTATTCTGGAGAATATCTTTCTAATCATGCTGCAAGTACCTCTTACACTGGGGAAAAGGTTACACCCTTTGCATTGCCCCTCAGGAGCTCTTTCCAGTGCACTGATATTGACTACGAAAATCCCATGGAATGGCAGAAGGATGCAACTATTCGTTGGTAAGGCTGCCAGTTCATGGAGTCTAATATAAACTAATATAAATACTGTTCAAAGATTTTTGCTGTGGTCTTATAGTGTACATGACAGATTTTTGGGCTGGAGATGTGCTTGAGTATCATTTATAAAATGTCAGATTTTTCTTTCTTTTGACAACTCAACTGTCATCAATCCTAATAATTGTCTATCAGTATGAAATTTTTCATTTTGGAGCTAAATATTTCATAGGCTTCTTTTCACATTACCTGGAATTCATGCCTTTTTTTTTTCTTTTACCTACAGCATTAACATCTTCCAGTTTCATCCTACAAACCAGGGAGAATCTTATGTCCTCACAACAGGAAGCTTTAAAGAAGCAGTTCTGCTTGGGTTTCATGTGCTTTCCATTGTCACATCATCATCAGAAACAAAAACGTAGGAGCTGGTAAATAAATAAAAGCAGAAGAGATACTCTTTTACTGAGATTTTATTTTGCAGAAGCATAATCCATCACTGGCTGTTTTCATTTCTAGGGGATAGTGGATCTGATGTGCTTGAGCAAACACTCGTGTTCTTGAGTCAAATATCTCTCATCACTAAGTAAAACTAATCTGAAGACTTAGGTATGTTTTAAGGGTTTTCTATACCCTCTAGTCTATGTATTTCTGAGGAAAAAAAAAAAAAAAACCAAAAAAATCAAAACAAACCAAAAGCAACCACATACTGAAAAACCCAAACCCAATCAAAAATCAGAAAAAACAAGAGCCAGTGAATCTGAGAGAAATGAATCACTTCATCCCCATTTTGAAGACCCCATATAGCGTGAAAACTGGCATTGAAAACTGAGGGCCTGCATCTCACCCCAACACTTTAATGTGTCTGTCTTCTAGTTACCTTCCCAACTCTTTGAAGAACAGTTTGGTTAAATGGCAGAGGGACTCCCACTTCTAGTTGGGAGCTTCAAGGTCTCTAGTTACCTTACCCATGTATGTTGTTGTGTAGTTAAGCTTTGAGTGCGTGAAAAGTCAGGCCAGCCTCGAAAATTTCTACACATGAAGTAATTTTAACATGCACATTTGCCATTTAAAGATTGCTTGTTTTTACTGAGTGGTTGTTGTTGTTCATGCTCACTGTTCTACATGTAACAAAGTTCCTTGCAAGTTTTCAACAAAGCTTAATAAAAAAGGTGTATAAAACTAGGTGGAAATCCAATTTTAACAAGAAGATACAGTCCTGCTGGAATATGGGTAGATGCAGATAGTGGCAGGCTCAGATATTAATTCAGCTTTAGACTGGATGGTGGGTGAATTCCCACTGAACTGGGATGGTGAGTGAACTCCACTGAATTCAGAGTTAAGTCTTAGGAAGAAGGTGTGGGTGAAAGACCTAGCAGGAACCAGAGCTGTGAATTATTCCTTGTGTTGAGGCTGTTCCTTTTTACTTCCATCAAGTGTGAGGATAAGACCAATGAGAATATTATCCTTTGCTACTCACTACGCAGCATCTTCTTCATATTTGATCAGTATTTAGAATTTAATTTTGTTCCTAAATTTCTGACCTGAGAGATATGGGCTTTGCAAGCTCAGTCAAGTTTTTTCTAGGTGTAGTAATTGACCTGTAAAAAGAAGTTCTCCCACTTTTCACAGACCTCTCTTCACTTATGCGCTCAATCACTGCAGCTGCAACTCTGTAATTGCCACTGTGACAGGTGTTGGAAAGGGTTTTCCACCAATGACAGAATATTCACGTTTTTACAAGGCACAAGACACTCCTTGGTGACTCTCACCTTTTAATAACCTGAAAAATTACTCAGTAGATAAGAAGTGATGATTACCTTAAGATGCCCAAAGCAAGTCTCCCTTATAGTACTGTATTTCAAATAATATAACAAAAATATTTGTAGTACATTTGCACAGGAAGTGAATAGGATACAGGAAAACTGTATCACAATAATGACCTAAAAACTTTGAAAGTTTTATGCTCAATTTAGTAAATAAGGTGGCTCACAACTTACATACAGAATGGATTTAGTGAACTTTAAAGTGTCCTCTGGATTTTGTTGTGGTTGGTTTTGTTTTGGTATTTTGTTTGCTTGTGAAAAAGTCATTTAACTTTTCTTACAATTTCTAACTGATCAGGTACAATGTACCAAAAGTGGCAAAATACCTGTATTTCTATGAGTTTAAGAGAAAGTTTTGGACTTTTAAAATGAACTAATGTAAACAGTCTTTTTAAAGCTGCAGATACTTTGTTTCCATCCAAGCACCTCAAAACAACCTTTGAGAATTCTACTCACTGAGTGATTACACACCTAATTAAATTTTCTAAAAATCTGGACAGGAGGTGCAGAATAGTGTGTGTTTCTGATGCTGAATTAGGAGATGCCACATTCATAGAATCTGAAAAGGGGTTAGCAATCTTTCTGTTACAGCTGTATGCCTACTAGCATCATCCTGTATATGTGTACTGAAATAGACAGACCCCCAGAATATGAAGAGGAGTTGCCTAGTTACTCATTATTTTAGCCCTATTTCAGCTGAAATATATCCAAATGCAGATTACAGCATGAGGTGACATTGATGAAACTCTCTTAGCCATGAAGTCCATAAAAGTGAATGGGTAGCATTCATCTATGCTAATTTTTATCATTACGGAAGAGATATAAGTGATATCCTTAATTCATGCAACTTAAAAAAAATTATAGACATAAGATACTGCAGAAATATTTTGTTTTATTAGATGGTTAAGACTGTTTCCTAAGAAAAACATATAATGCTTTCTAATGTAACAGTGGAGAGAAATTGGTCTTTTATTACAATGTGCTGTATTTTCAGTAAAGAGAGAAGTATTTTGTACTTTGTTATTTTGACCGAGGCATGGCAACTAATCTGTGGCGTGTAACAGCCAGCCAGACAGCTTGTTATGTGCCTATCACTTCACTACATAGCATGCCTGGCAATGCAACTATTCTGACTGCTAAATATCACAGGGGCTATTTCTCAGGAGTGCAATACTTGTGGCCCATCTTTAGCTTAGCACTGCAAAAGCTGCAAGTACTCATAAGACTGCAAATACACATAAGAAATTTATTCTAAGGTAACTAGGCATATGAATGGAAATCTATCAGCAGCTAGCTGTTCAAGACATGGAAGTAACCCTCCTTCCTTCCCCACTAACCTCAAAAGCTACATTACATTCAAAGCCCTTGCGTGATCCTATAATCATCATCTCAGTTTTCCAGGTCAAGGAAAGGAAAACAAGAGGGGTCAGCATACAGCCCATAAAATAATAAGCTAAGCAGCAACACTGATCTTATTCTTCATGTGGTTTGAGAACATGTCTCTTACCTCAGGGAGTGCTTATCCTGTCTCATAAAATAACCAGTCTTTTGCTCAGTTTTAACCAGATCTTTGAATGGAGGAAGATATTTTCACTCTCATTGGTCATCTGTCTATTTTAATTGGCATTTCTTCCTCTCCCATTCCAATTACTGTTTGCATCTGAAAAGTTGAGGGCAGTGCTACAACATTTCTGAAAATCAGGTCCCGTGTGGTAAAGAGTACCAAATGAGTACCCCATGGAGGGAATGGTGAGCAGAGCTCCACTCATATATTGCTTCCAGCATTGGATGTCTGGGTTACACCACCTGCTGTCCTTCATGGTGTGGAGGACTAGGCAGATTAAGAGTATGGAGGGAGCTGGGTTTATTTCACTGAAACTGTTTGAGGAGAAGGTTATAGAGCAGCACATAAACATCCTTAGAAGACAAAGCTTGCTTAGTCGTAGTTTTTCTAGTACAGCTTGTTTCATTTCCTTAAATCATTTTACATGATGCATATACTTTCTGCTTTAGTCTTGCTTCAATTTGCCCAGCTTGTGTTCTAGGAGCCTTTTAAATCTGCCTTGAATGTAAGTTTGATTACTTCAGAAGGAAGTTCTTACAAGTAAAACTTGGATTATACAGGAACATATTCGTAAAAAATGCATTTACATTGCAGGAAAGCAAAATACAGCTGCACTCGGATAAGGCTTGTTTCTTATTTCAGCTCTAATTTCCAGAGTTTCAGTGGTAGTTACATGAGTAGCTGATTAATGGCAGTGTTCGTTCATTGTGGCTAAAGGAAAGTTTGACTCTAAAGCTTATTAACTAGGATGACTCCTTATTTTAATTTCAAGGAAAATAGCATAAGGATATGAGAGAGATCTCTGTGATCCTATCAGGCTGCTATCTCTCACTCACTCCTGCAGCTGTGGCTTCAAATGAGTGTTCTAAACTCTTCAGGGCTTGTTATGCACTAGCCAACAGACTAACAGGGAGCCTAAGACTGTCACTGAAAATCCCCTGTAAGGGTAGTACTAATAGGAAATGGAACATTTAATGAACTTTCCCTCTGAGTAAATGAGAAACCCATTCTGGGCTTTTGTGCAGGTGGTGTGCAAATCACTTACATGACATGCTATATTTCTGTCCAGTTTACTGGCAGGATTTGTCTTGGATATAAATTCCAGGAGGGCATCAGTCTCAGAAAATAAACGGCTGAAGTCTGTGTTTCAAGCTCACTGTCAATCTAATTCAGTTACTCTGTAAATAGTCCTGGAAGAAGATCAAGTACACAGCCGCCAGGATTGCTATATATTCTCAAACTGCAAATAAGTGGCAAGCTGGCTGAATACATGTTGTGCTGACTTCCATGTGGCAGGGGAATATCACTGTCTGCTTCCTGATGCTTTGTCACATATATGAACTGTTTCTTGGGAAAGACCAAAGGAGTAAATGTCCATGTTGCTGGCGACTTACTTAGCAGATTTTCCGTGACTGTAACCAAAAGGGATCAGCAGGAGTCTGCCTAAACTTTCATCAAGGTTTAGCCCACTTTGCCATTCAGCTTTGGCAAACAACCTCTTTCTTGTCAATGCCAGAAAAGTGATGATGTTTGGAATTGCACAAGGCACAGCTACATCATTGGATTTCAAAGCTGAATGTGGGGCTTTGAGTCCATGCTCTCCGTGCAGATGCTTTTCTGCAACATATGTTACTACGCTTTTTTATTTATGTAACATGTGAAAGTCTGCAATGGTGTCAAGGTACAGCCAAAGCACAGGCTTAGGGACAGTCCCTGCTGTTTTCTGGATGAGAAAGAGATGTCAAGTCAGAAACATTGTTAACATCTCTATTATATCAAGGGTGATAAGAGGAAAGAGTGGTCAAACTGCCAATCTAAGGAAGCACACACTGTCCCCAGGTTTTATGCTGCACTGCATTCCTGGAGAGGAACTGAAATCCCAGCTCTGGACATCTAGCTGAGAAGTAATGTATCTCCCAGCCATGGCATACATTCTGGTTCTCTATGCAGAGTTCAGGGCTGACCAGGTCTCTTGCCAATACTGCAAAGAGATGGGGCTGGGTCATCCATCGGTGTTCCAGAAGTGGGAAGTTTTCCTAGAACGGATGTAGCTTTTGATATTCAGGTCAGCTGGGCTGAGAAATGCCCTTCAGGTACATTTGCTAGGGTCTGTGCTTGGTTGAGGGGATCCTGTCCAGTTCAAAATTACTAGGCAGGAATTGGACTGCAGTGTGGGAGTAAAGTCCTCCTACATATTTTTTAAAATGCAAGTAATTTTTTTGATCCAGCACTATAGCCAAGATGCAGATATGGCTTCCAATAGCTTGCTTTCCTGCACAAAATTAGATCCTCTAATTTCCTTCCCTCCCATATACTCTGACTGCACTGGGAGAGTACAACTACTGGAGCGTCAGACCTGCTTCGGGAGAACTAAAATTAACATTAGGCAGTGATGTCATCCAAGTGGTACCATGGCCTCCTGCCAGAACAAGGCCTTGGGGATCTTGTTAACACCTTCTGTCCATTTTCCTGCCTAGTAAATTTTAAGCCCATTGTTTAGTTGCAGCACCACATGGAACAGGAGTGGAAATCCTAAAGATAAACTCTTATCATTTTTATGGAAGTTAGTATCCACGTAGAATAGAGCACAAAATTAGTGATTCACCTAGGAATTAAAACAAAAGTGCCATTGAGGAGTTGGCAGCAGCTGGTTAGCAGAGCAGTGAGGTTCCAGCACCACTCTGGCTGGCGTGCACCAACCTGTGCCAGGGCCAGTTTGGACCAAGCGCTTTGTGTGCTCTGAACCAATGAGGATGCGCACAAGCCTGGGGGAAGCTGGTTTGTTTTGGTAGTTGGTGGAGCATTTAGGAGACAAAACCCACAGACCTGCAGGAAACCAGGATAAGGTAGCTTTTTGACCAATGCAACTTGCAAAAAAAAAAAAAAAACAACAAAAAAAAAACAACTAATGGCAAGATGACAAGCTGAGCTCAAATTTTATTGCTGTCACCTCCCAAGGCTGCTAAGAGGATTTCAGTGCTTTGTGATGATAAACCTGTTTCTTTAACAAGAAGAAACAAGAAGTCTTTAGCAAGTCTTTGCGCCACTTGCTTTTATCTTGTCCCTTCATCTTTATTTCCTTTTCTTGTATTGAAAGGCATTTGCTCTGCACTATCTGCTTTGAATTTTTATTGTAGTAAACCACCTGCATATAATAATCACCTTTAGAAACAGGAATTTTGCCAATATTTACCCAAAATTGAGAAGCTGCCATTTTTTATTTCCTCTTTGCAAATCTCAAGTACTTAAAATAAGGAAATAATATATGGAAATAAATAATGATGTCTTACATAGCTGTGAATTAACCCTTGTAAATATGAACTTTTCAAGAAACTTGTATGTTGTGTGTATGCTTATAACATCTTCCTTTTCATGAGCTGTTCCATTAGTACAGAATGTAGCAGCTGCCTGTCAAATGCTTGTTAAAACAACAAAATACATGATTTCACCTCAATCTGTAGACTGCCTAATCCAGCTTGCTTCCTAAAACGCTTCACAGAGAGCAATAGTAATCCTTGATTTAGAGCCTGAAAAGCAGTGGATGGCAGAAAGAATTTAATTGTCAGGGGAAGGGCATGCAGATGAGTTCCTAGAGCCATGGGATTCAGTGAGGCGGAGGGCTGCAGGTCCAGATGGCTCGGGTGGGCAAGCCAGCAGTGGCTGTTTCAACAAGGGGAGATTGTGCTTGGGTGCAGAGAGCAGGCTGGTACTGCTAGGGCAGGAGAAGCAGGGTGAGGGAGAGAGCATAACAGAGCCCAGTGTGTGAGGGAAGAAAGTCCCTAGAGGGTTTAAATGCATGGAGGGATGGGGATTTCAATATTGATTTGGAAATGAATGGGTGAGATTAGTGAGCTAGTAGTAGGGATAACGGAGAGGGATAAATGCTGCAGGGGAGACAGAAGAGGCAGAAGGCTGGAAAGGAGTTTTATGAAATTAGAAAATATAGCCAAGATTGCCAAGTATCCAAACCAAGCAGCTGGACAACTTGCAAAGAAACATTAGCTTGCATGAACGACAGATAGCTGTGGCAGGAAATAAACACAATGTGAATTGGAAGTTGTTTGTACAACTTGCAGGAGAAATTACTGTCAAATTATATATAGTATAGGTTAAATGCGCCTCAGGGCAACAAGGAAGTATTTTCTTACCAACACAAGAACAGTCTCAGTGTGTGTTGGGTGTTGCCATCAGCTGGGCAGGGGAAGAAGGGGGCTGTGATGCAGAACTTGCAGACTTTCTTGTGAGTCTGACACCTGCTTTCTTGACCAGCTGCCTGGAAAAACACATTTGAATGTTTTGGGGTTTTTTCTCACATGAGGAAGGAAGTCTATACTACTTCATTTTCCCAGGGGAAATCACTACTGGCAAACTATCTGTCAACAGCATATTTTAGTAACATATTAGACATGAAGAAACATGATGTTCTTATGTAAGAAATCTCCTAGATTAAAAGGGGACCTCTAAATGTAGGACTTTCTTTAACAAAACTGAAAAAATATTTCTCTTATAAAATTAACAGGCAGTAGAGATTATGGAAGAGAAAAAAATGTTGTTAAAGAACCTTCTCAGGCACTGACATTGGATCCTTTTTCTTGTTGGACAAATGCCAGCAGTGTATTTAGAAATACACCTTTTCAGCTGCTAATGGCCAATTAGTTACAGTTTTTTTCATGAGTATAAATCTTTTAAGGACTATTGGAACTTTGAAACACTGGAGGAAAATGAAAAAGTGGATTAGGACAAATCTGGTGGTCTGTGGCAATAGAGCTGTGGCTGCACAGAGGCTGCAGGATTTGCTCCTGTTTGTGGGGTCGACAGCAGCAGCTGCCTGTGCTGTGTTCTTGAGAGAGCTGCCCTGTGCCAGGGCTCCTGCTATCACTGCCTGGCTTCAGATACACAGAAATGGACTGTGCAAATTCAGCCTGGTGGAGAGGCAAACATCCTTTCTTTGAGCATTATTTTCTTCTTTCAAAGCTGGCTTCCTCTGATTTCAGTGAAAACTGCTTCAATATTCCAATGAACAGGAGTCAGCAAATATCCATCACAGGCGTAGCAGAACTGAGCTTCCCTCCTTTAACTAACTTCTTTTTTTGCTGCTTCAAACTGCTTTCCCCAGATTAGCTGTTGTTGCATTAGAGTAAAGGAGAAATGCCAGAAAGCTGTCATACTGTGGCAATGAGGGCCAAGAGAATGGTTCAGCCATCAGTTTCTGCAAGCTGACACAATTTGCTCTTGGAGTTTACCTGTGGCACTTACCCTGTATTATCTGCACTAATGGGTTTTTTAGCTTGGAGTAGGAGGAGACAGAGCTCATATTTGCCTACACTGTAGTGTATAAATAGACAGTCTTGCAAAAAGGCTTATTTCTATGGATTGTGGACTGAGCTAATGTGAGACATACTTAGATCACTGCCCTGGAGAGATGACTTTGTGAAAAAACCAGTATATTTACAGTCTCTGCTGACAATCATTTAATGGCATTTTCCTCTGCTTAAACACAGCAGTATTTCTTATCTGTTTATTTTACCATAATAACTTTATGTGTTACACTAATTAACAGGCATAACTTACGAGTACCCTTGAGACATAAGGCATATTTATTTTTCTTTTTTAACTAAGAATCTGAAGCAAATAAAATTCAGTGGCTTAATATCACTTTAGAGAAAATGAGACCCTGAATGCTTTACCACAGCTTCATGACTTCATCCATCAGTTTTGTGATGTTCTGAAGTTCTGAAGTTTTGAATCACCCTCAGGACACTTCAGGGAAACACTGAAGTGCAACTCTGGGTGGAAACTTCCAAGGTTATGGGTGTCCCCAAGCATCACACCTGGGAAAAGCTATGTAAGAGTGACTGTGATTTACAGACACATCCAACACAACAGGTCAACACAGACGTTATCTCTGGACTAGAGTACGTCTGTGCTGTCCTTGAAGTCTCCGTAGAACAGAGAGGCAGAGTTCATGCAAGCTGTTGTGACTGGGATACTTAGCTCCACTGCCAGCCATACAGCACAGGGTACTCACAGCAGCCACAAGCAGCCGCTGCTGGCTACATGCAGGCTCGTGACGCCCCATTTTCTCCAGCTGCTGGTCCAGAGACATCCAGCACCCCAACCATCTGCCCTTGCTATGCTGAGCAGTGGTGTAGGGCAGACCCTTCCACAGCAGCAGGGAACGAAAGCACAGCTACCAGCAGCTGTTGCACAAGAACAGCTATCCTTGCACATGGAGGAAATCCCCACAAAACTTTCCCTTAGGCACCGTTTTGCTCCCTTTTGCTCACTGTAGGGGTGGAACAGCTCAGGAGCATGCAACCCATGCAGCTTCACCTTGTCAAGGTGGTCATCCTCATAGTCTTCAGTTATGGCAGGGACGTGATGGCATCACACTGGCCTTTACTTAAAAAATGCCTCTGTACCTCGAAATCAAAATTATCAAACACAGACACAAACCTCCCTGCACCCATCCTTGTGTGCTGTATACCAGTTCCATTTTCCTGGTCAGTACTACCTAAGCTGCTGTGTTGCATATTGAGTTTTTCAAGAGCTTGAGAACTCAGCTGCGCTGTTGACTACTGGCTCTGCAAGCAGAAACCACACCTCAGTCTCCACCCTTCCCATGCTCAGCCAGCCAGCCCAGGTCATGGGACCACAAGGAGAGACTTCTACCCAAACCACTTTGTCACAAGATACTTTATGTTTGCTTTTATTTGGTTCTTCACCCTACTGGGGAAAGTGAGGGGTATGTCCCTTTTTCTCAGAGCCAACTGGATTCAGAGGATATAGGGGTCCATCAGGGTTAGACCCAGAGCTCCATTTCAGAAAGGTCCTTCCCAGATATACCTGGGTTATCTCTGGAACTAAGTCTTAAGGCTTGGTTGTATTGGCTGGTCCTGGAACCTCAGGATGGTAGCACAGGACTGAAGAAAATGGCAGCTGCAAGAAGGCAGAACTGCCACAGGGAACTTACTGTGCCATTATGTTGTTCTTTTACCAGATTTTCCCTGTGGCAGCTACACTGCCTTTTTTCTTTCTAGGTTGTATGCATGGATCTCCTAGGCAGAACTGTCATTTTGATCTGGAGGCTGATATGAAGGGACACAATGACACATGGCGTTTTGAGAGTCCTGTGTTTCCTTGGGCAAAACACTGCCACTTCCAGCACATTTGGAGGTGTCCAGCAAGATTTTTAAAGCAAGCATTTTTTTAAACAATGATCCTCTTCCACTACTCTCTCAATTACAGGTATTTGGAACTAACTTTCCACCAGGTGCCAGCTCCAGAGCATCCATAAGTACAGGAGTTGAAGCAAGAGCTTGCCTGTCTGGTGAGCTGCTCCACATGGCTGTGGGAGTGTGGGTGCCATGGAAAGGCTTGGATTTGGCACCTCTTCACATCCAATGGCCTCTGCAAGTGAGGAAATTAAACATGAGCTGTCCTGGAGTTTAGTGACTTATTTTGCCTCCTGTTGGAGATGAAGACAGCTTTACCTGACAGCAAGCAGCTGGCTCCCTGACTCAGGATCCAGGCAGGAACCTTCTGCCTAAAATTAGCCTTCCACATACATATCTATACATACGCACATGTGCACACAGGCACCCAAACGTACATATCCCCAGGACCAGGTACATACATAACCCCAGCCTTTCGGACCAGTGTGGGATGCCAGGTATGGGTGCAAACAGGTACTGCTGCTGTCTGAGAGCAGCCGTGGGAATGAAAGATGAAAGGTTGACAGCTTAGAGAACACATCTCTTGTTGTAGTGTGTTTTGTTTAAAATTCATGTATGCCCCTGTTTTCCTCCTTAATCCCCTCCTCTCCCAAGCTGCCAATCTTCCCAAGGTCCTCCCTAACCCCCTCCATTCCAAGTTGTCAGTCCTCCCTCTCCCCACCCCTTTCTCCAGAATGTTCCATGTCAATCCTCCCTATCCCTACCCTTCCTTCCAGAGTGTTCCCTGTCTATTTTGTTATACTCGACACCCTATTTGTTACTTTGTGTTATTCCACTCCCCGATTTCTCCTGATAGGTTTATAATAGTTTAGTCCCACCTTAGACCACTCCCCAGCTTTACCCTCATTGGTTAATGTTCCTGTACCCCTCCTCCTGAGTTACTGTATAAAATTTCTGTTCGCCCCCCGAGTCTTGTCTTGGGGCTCCATCTTGTCCATCCCATAAATACACTCTGGTTTACCCCAAGACCTGTGTCTTCATTATCTGTCCCTGCGCCGAACCTGCCGATAGCTGGGATTGCAGAACTCGCAGGGGGACGGTCGCGCCCCTGCGCTTGCCGCCCAGCATGCCCCGTGCGACGGCGCGCTGCGACAATCTCTGACTCACATCCTCTCTCCATGTGTTTTCACTCTCATAATTTTGGGGTTTTTTTGGTTTCTTTTTGTTTTGGTTTGGGGGGTTTGGGGTTTTTTGGGAGGGTTTAAAATTTTTTGTGGATTTTTGGAGGGGGCAAATTTTTAGGTTTTTTTCTTCTTGTTGTGGTGATTATTTTTGTAAATTTTTTTTTGGCTATGAGAAGCTGGAAACATGTCTTCGTGCCTTGTGAGACAGAAGTGGGAAACCTGCGTGCACCACAGACATGCCTCGTATTCTGTGGATATGCCTTAGGGACCTTTGTTAGGGAGGGAAGGAGGCCACAGGACAGAACAGGAGAGAAGGCTCAAAAGCAGCAGAGATGGGACCAGCAGATCTGGAACAGTGTCTCTGCTCAAAGCCTTCCCATGTCTTATTATTTTACCCAAGACTAGTGTATTAATATGTTTTGCTTCTGCAAAACTGCAGGGGGATAGTGATATTTTATTAAAGGTGGAGTGGAAGAGCTGTGTTGTTTGCCCCAGCCCTGAAGAATCCTAAACTTGAAGTTCGTCATGGATATCAGTTGGTGAGCCTCTAAAGATCTTTCTTAGTCTCCTCAGAAAGGCAGTCTGGCACAGAAAATTCAGGCTAACTAGAGAAGCATACTTCGTACAGGAATCTGTACTGGCCATGGAAGACGCAGTTTAGTCTTGAGGCTCAATCATAGAAGAGTTGATTTAACTCTGGGGGCTTTTATGTTAGTTGTGTGCTATTTTATGAAGAAGTTGCTGTGGAAATCTTTACTAATTACTTCTGTTGTTGTGATACCAACAAAAATTATTTGTAACACTTTTTCTCTTCCCTGCTTCTTCTCCTGTCACACTGAAATCAGAACTTCATCTTCAATATGTAAAACTGACATATGAGAGCTTGCCTCACTGTGATTGCTAAGGGCAAGTAGGTGACAACATGCATCCAGATTCCCTGCTTGCTTCTTTGCTGCCTCAGACTATTCTTAGAAGTAGAGCTCTGCTTTCACACTTTCTAGAATAATTTCATATTAAGATCCTCTCCTTTGAGATGTTATCTTCCTGCACTTCCTCAAAAATTCTTTGAGTTTTCTGCAACTTCCTATCACTTTTTTTTTGGATTCATTGATACCCTACTGAATGACCTCAACTTCTCATGTTGAATATAGAACCCAGTTTTAGGGACTACTTATGCCTCCTGGTAATTTCAGACAAACACATTATCTTCCAAACAATTGCTTTTAAGTAAACTTGAAAGAAATCTAGGAAGGAGGGGAAAACCCTGAAAAAACAAGCTAGTTGATGTGAAGAAAAAATTCAATTTCTACACCCCTTTCTTTCCTCCGCATGTATAAGATTTTTTTCTGTTATTTCCAGCCAATTTTATTTTTCTAAATGATGTTCCTGAGCATATGCCTCCACCCATTCAGCAGCTGGTTTTCCATAAATGCACTCACATGTACTATTTCATCCCTGTTAAAAATCTCAGTGTCTACGGCTGAGAATAACAATTTCCTTTTCCACTTCTGATCACCTAGCCTTTCTGCTTGTCATTGGACAATGTTGTGTTGACAATCCAAGTTAATATCTTACCTTCCTTAAGTTATCTCTCTCATCTTGTATCTCTCTCATCTTGTATCTAAGAACTACCAAATGCCAGAGGGAACATCTGTCACCAGATTAGTAAGGATGGGATAATAGGAGCTATAATTACAGCTCTAATTGTGCATATATCTAATAAAAGAAAGTCAGATGTGGTAAAAGCAGATCACCAAGGAATTCAGGCTGGCCTTGTGACTTGTTTTCCTTCTGGGAAATCACATACTGTCAGAATTGAAAGAATGAAGAATAATAACAATTAATGACATACAGAACTTTTGCCCAGTAATTAACTGACATGACTTGAAAATGGTTTTACAACAGGCCATATGACTGGGGCTCCAGATACAGAATATAGGTAAAACTTGAACTGGATTCTGGAGGTAGGGATAAGTTGAGTCTCAGTTAATAAATATTCAGAGGTCAAGAACATTTCAACTAGAGTTTCTGGAGAGTCAAATACAGAGAACTGTGAGCAAAATTGCACTGAAAAATGAGAATCAGACATGCACACAGATGTATATAAATGCTATTTGTTTGCTATTTAAATAATAATAAATCAAGAGAGTTTTAGGAAATTTTAACTGAAATACACAAGATCAGATTAATCCCAGATATGGATATTATCTGTCTAGTTTTCTGTAAGGCTTTCATGGTCCCATATCTACAAATTGAAGAGATATGGTTTGAAGGGTGAACTATATGGTGGATAAGGAATTGGGAGGATGGCAGAGAGTTGTGGCCAGTAGCTCTATGTCCAGGTGGAGGCCAGTGAAGAGTGATGTCCTCAGGGCTCTGTCCTGGAACTGGTACTATTCAGTATTTTTATCAGTGATGTCGACAGAGGGATTGAGTGTACCCTTAGCAAGTTTGCAAATGACATGAAGCTAAGCAGTGCAGTTGACACTACAGGACAGGATGCCATCCAGAGGGACCTGGACAAACTCTTGGGCCCAGGAGAACTTCAGGAAATTCAACAAGTGCAAGTGCAAAGTGCTGCGCCTGGACTGGAGCAATCCCAGAAAAGAGCACAGACTGAGAGTTGAGAGCAGCCCTGCCCAGAAGGACTTGGGGGTGCTGGGGGATGAGAGGCTGGACCTGACCCAGCCATGGGCACTCACAGCCCAGAAAGCCACACGTGTCCTGGGCTGCATCCAGAGCAGTGTGGGCAGCAGGGCCAGGGAGGCGATTCTGCCCCTCTGCTCTGCTCTGCTGAGACCCCACCTGCAGTGCTGCATCAGCTCTGGGGTCC
The DNA here is from genome assembly GCF_024509145.1 of Vidua macroura. NCBI lineage: Eukaryota > Metazoa > Chordata > Aves > Passeriformes > Viduidae > Vidua > Vidua macroura. The sequence continues at coordinate 28,619,448 of NC_071611.1, forward strand.
CAGCACAGGAAGAACGTGGACCTGCTGGAGGGAGTCCAGAAGAGGCCCCCAAGGTGATCAGAAGGCTGGAGCACCTCTCCTATGAGAACTGACTGAAAAATTTGGGGTTGTTCAGCATGGAGAAGACTCTGACTAGACCATATAGCAATCTTCCAGTATTTGAACAGTACTTACAGAAAAGGCAGAGACTGTTTTTGCATGGGGAAGTAGCGACAGGACAATGGGGAACAGTTTAAAACTCAAAGAGGAGAAGTTTTGATTGGATGTTAGGAGGAAATTCTTTATCCCGAGGGTGGTGAGGCATTGGAGCCTGTTTCCCAGAAAAGCTGTGGATGTACCATTCCTAAAAATGTCAAAGACCAGGTTGAATGGAGTTCCTGCCAACCAGGTCTACTTGGCAGGAGAGGCTGGAACTATATAATTTTTAAGGTCCCTGCTAATCCAAACTATTCTATGATGTTTCTATAAAAATCTTACATAATGAAAACCAATTTTGAAATGTTCCATTGGATGCAGAGGGGCCAAGATTTTACTTTTACTGTCTGCTTTTGGACAGAATCCAAATAATAGAAGAAAATGGAAAATTTATTTGGGGATTAGATGTGATTTAAGAGGGAAGATTAAACTTTAGATTTGAACGATTTACTGTAGAGATAACAAAAGGGAATACTTTGCTTATTTAAAAGCTGAAAAGCTCATTTTTAAATTGAATTATAACCATCACATGAAAATTTACCATGAAGTACAGGATGAAATCAAGGTAGCAAGTGCTCAGCCTGAGTGATGGCAAAATTTTTGTGATGTGAATTGCCACATGATAAGCTTGTTCCCAGGATTTGCTCTGGGATGTAGCCTGGCATGCCAGCTGTGCTGAAAGGTGATGCTGTGGGAAGAATGTGGGGCCACAGGATAGCTGAGAGTGGAAGAAACTCTACAGGTCATCTGGCTCTTACTTCAAGGAGGTCTGATTTCAAAGCCAGCTTACTTTGCTAGGAATTTGTTCAGTCACATCTTGGCATACTCCAGGGATGGAGCTTACACAACATTTGTGGGCAACTTGGCCTGTCCTTAAACTATTCTTATGGCAATATTTTTTTACCTTATATCCAACTGGAATTTTCCTTGCTATGATTTGTCACTGTTGCCTCTTGTCCAATCTGCTTAAATTGATAAATTTATTTTTTCTCTAACTAGTCACCGGATCCATGTTTTAAGATTCCTATGCCCTCAAAGATAAAGCACATTTTCTATATAGGATAATGGAATTTTCACACAGAAACACTTGTGGAAAATAACTAATTAGAAAGCTGAATGCACAGAGGGTGAGCACCTGAAAGCAGTTTAATTATGAGATGCTTTCTTCCAGTTCTCAGAATAAATTCAGAATATGTCCTTGTTTGGGATGTTTGTAGGTTTGCAGGTCACAAGTGGCAACTCTTTAAAATTAAAAATCACATCAAGAACACTTCACAACTCTGAGACTTCAGAGAGCTTGTGGGAAATCAGCCACCTGAGTTCGTCTTCCTTATCCTTGCATATCCTTACCATTTCCAGTGAAATATGATAGACTGCCCAGACAGCTGGGGTTGTGAAAGGCTGGGGTTCATTCCTTATTGAAAATACACAACACCTTCAGAAGTTTTGTTGAGGCAATCTCGGGTTATGCATGTTGGTATACTCTCTGTGGTAATTTTTCTCTTGCCATTGTCTCTCCCAGGGAACCTTTTAGCTGGAATTACACTTGTGTGCAAGAGGAGTCTGTTTTTGGAAAGCACAAGCTCTCTTCTTTTCTACTGATCAGCCTCAAGTGGTAGTTCTGTAGGAGGGAAGTTAGGAATATTGCTAGAAGTAGGAGACTGTTTCTAAAACTGCACTAAGATCTCCACCTACTTCAGTGTTGCTGCAGATTTAGATATGTAAAGATGATTCAATTCAGCCAAAACTCTTTTATTCTGAAACCCTGCCCTAAACAAACACATTTTTGTCATAAGCCTTCTCAGATTTGTCATGGCATGCATTTGTATATATATATAATGTGTATATATATAGTTGCAATTATGTAGGATCTGCCATGCATATTTTTTGAAGCATACAAATAATACTTTGCATATAGAAGCTGAAAGGTAAATCCTCCTATCAGATACAAGATACATGAAGATTTCCTCTGCAAAATTTTGTATTTTTATGATCATCTTCTCTACTTTAGTATGAAAGATGGAGTCACATATTCTAAAGATATTACAAGATATGAAACTGGAATTTTTTAGTGTTGTTTTCTGCTTGTGTATTCAAAATTGAAAACAGTTTGACAAGCAGTTATGACTAATTTCTCTATTGCTTCTATTTCACTTTTTCAGTATTCACCTTAGGAATTTATCTGAAACTTTTTTTTTTTAAACAATATGGCTGGAACTGAACTTTTGGAACTGTAAGATATTCATCAGTTAGGTAGAAGTTATTTTAAAATAATTTTTATGTGGATTCATGAACTTAATCTCGCTTAGCATAGCTGAATTGTTATGTGATTTTAAGTAGAGAACACTAATATTTTTGTAGGTATAGGGAAAAAGAGGGGGTCACTTTTGCACCTTTCATGGTTTCATTTTAATTTAAGCAAAACCTCCTTAAATACAGGCAACTTCAAATTTAGGAGGTCTGTGAAGTTTCAGAACATGAAAGCTATACATAACAAATTGCTAGGCATAAATTATTGCTGTTTAGATGTCAGTGGAATGGAAATACTTTCCTTCTGTGTTAACTTGCTATTGTTTACTTAGCAAAAAATGTTGCTGCTAAAACTTTCCCATCACATGCATGGATGGAATGGGATTCTAGGGTCTTAAGACAGAACTTTCAAATCAAATCCCATCTTTGTTTTTTTCTGTTCTTTGCATTGTAATTTCTGTGCAGCACTGAGTGGTAGTCACTTTCCAGGTTTACAGAGGAGTGTTGTGTTTTGATTTTCATTGAGGTGTGGATGAGGATTAGCTATCTCTCTTTTGATGTCAAAAGACTGGCAAAACATTATGCCAGGCATGAATAAAAGTCACAGTTTTGTCAGGTACTAGATAAACATCCATAAACCATAAATAATACTATATTATTGGCATTGTGTGTGTTGTACTGCCTACATGTCTCTAATTAGGAAATAAAGTCTGATGACTACTTGAGAAAAGTTATTGTTATAAAGCAGAAGAGAGTCTGACTGCAGAGCTAGGATGAAAGCCTATAGGAACCAGGGCAGTGCAGCAGTGTCTGGAGAAGGAAATCTAAAGACAGCCTAGAGAAAGGAGTTGCAGCCTGTGGGGATGTAATTGCTAGAGAGCAATTGCAGCAATGCAATGTGGGGTCAGATGGGTTGATTTGTGCTATAAATCTGCAAATCTATTTAATTCCATGTTATTGCTTTTCTGAAGAAGAAAAATCTATTGTTTTGGGTGATCCTTCAGTGGTGTTTCCCTATCATTTCTGTTGTTCCATTGATGAGTAAACAAGGAATTCTATTTTCATCACAGCTCTAAGAAAAATGCAATCTCTATACCTTAGAAAGGTATGGAAAGCATAAATTTTCATCTTAAAGGACAAGATGGAACAATCTGAATGATAAAAAAAAGGAGGTGTTTCTTGTCCTTCTGCTTGGGAAGAGAGCTTCGAGTTTGTAAGCTATGGCAAACAACATAAGCAGGTGCAGGAATCAAAAGCTCATTGCTGATTGCTGCTCAAGATCAAAGGCTCTTTTTGTTCCCCTCTAAAAGCTGATTTTTCAGTCTAGCTAAATATATAAGCACATAAACAAACAAACAAACATCCTTGATCTTGAGGGATAGCCCAGATAAATGAATGGTGCAATGACATCCAGTCAGCTCTATGTCATGACAGAAGTTCTTGCTGAGCAGGTTGCATGGAATGAAATCACATTAAATGGTAAATAAATGAAGTATTAAGGATAAAATCCAGATTTAAATCTGAGTGCAAGATTAATCTATTCAAATCCAGTCAAGTTGCAAAAACATCTGCCAAAGGTTAGCTGTTTGACATGGTTTTACTGTAATTAAAACGATTGCTTTATTTGCTATCCTACTAAAATTGATGGGAGGGTGATTCCCAATTCAGCTGCACTCTTCTGGCATGCAAGTAAAATTCCCAGAATATATCCCACAAAAGGTCCATCAGCCTATGCAGGGTGCTTATACAGCGTGCTTCATCCTCTTTTGGTTGCTGCTTGCAGCCCTCACTTTCTCAGATCTCACAGACCCAGCTGCTAGCTGTGGGGAATGGCTGCCTTGAGTGCCCCATCTCTGGGAGGTGTCACTGGCTAGCAGTGGCAGGGCTTGGCTGACTAACACCAGCCTGCAAGGTGGTGTCCAGGTCACTGCATCACCACCTCAGCCAGATCCGTCAGCGGCTAGGGAAGCAGAACTGTTGAATCCTTGCTTCCTCCATAGCAGACAAGGATTAGCCCTGATGTGATCAAGGCGTGTGCCCATTTCATGTCTCAGCAGAGCATTAGCCACTTAGTTTCTTCTGGTCTGGGATCTATAATACGGGGAAAAGGAGCTGTGGGGCTCAGTCAGGGCTTATTTTGGTATAGGTTCATAAATTGTTCAGATGACAAAAGAGAAGAAGAAGGAACTTAGCAAAATCTTTGAAGTAGCCATGAAGATTAGTGTCAGTTCTTACTGCCCTTCCAGAAATTTCTTCCTCCATTTCATGCTTTACAGACCCTGTACCAGGGCTGTGCATGGACCTCCCTAATACCATGCCCTGAGAGGTACCTCCACAACAGGTGTGAAACCCCTAAACATTCCCACATTCTGACTACATGCGAAAGTCTTCTCACATAGCAACATCAGTAGTGGGGTTGAGGTACCCTGCTATGGACAAATTTCATCGAGTGTCATGAGTCAAAGGCATTTTGTCACCAGCAGTCTTCCTGAACCAACAGGGTGTTCATGGAATTTTTTCTTCCTCAATGAACTCACTTGTTCCCTTTTCCTGGTGTCCTTGAAAGCCCCTGAAGAGAAGGCAGAATGTACTGGCAATATGTTTCTCTTTGTCTGTGCTTGCCACGGGTTCTTTGCTTGCTCTATTCATCTCTGCATGTTTTAACACCTCTTTTTTTACCCTTGCTTTTGGAAAGCTATCAGGACTTTCTTGTGTCATCTTGAAGTCTCTTTTTAGCCAGGCAGCATGTGTAGTCTTGACTTTGCTTTCTTGTAAACATTTTCTGCTTTCTCTTCTTATGGTTTTCTTTTTCCCCTTTTTCTATCCCCCTTGTTTTGTTTTTTTTTTTGGGGTCTTTTTTGGTGGGAGGGATTTTTTTTTTGTTGTTGTTGTTGTTGTTGTTTGTTTGCTGGTTTTGGGGTTTTTTGGGTTTGTTTGTTTGGTTGGTTTGGTTTTTTTGGAGTGGGGTGGTTGGTCGGTTGTGTTTTTGGGTTTTTTTAGCTTTTTGGTTTTGTTTGAGGCTTGTTTGACTTCTGATACAGATAATTTATAAAAATGTTGACAAGTACTAGCCCTAGAACTGTGTCCTGGGGATCCCCAATGGTGGCTAGCTACCAGTCTGTTGTGACCTCATTTACTACACCTCTTTGAGTCAAGTAATTTGTCACCCAAAATATCACAGATTTGTCTGGCTGTCCAGTGGGATACTGTGAGAAACAGTAACAAAATGCTTGCTAGAATCCAAAACATTTCTTGCTTTCCTTGGCCAGCCAGATGGGTGATCTTCTCATAAAAGGGAATTAACCTGGTTAAGCAGCACTTCTGTCTCATGAAGCCATGCTGGCTCTGACAAAAGACGGTGCTGTCACTAAAGTGTCTATTTAATAACTTTCAGAATAACAGGTCCATGCCCTTCCTGTGCTGGGACCCCAGAGCTGATGCAGCACTGCAGGTGGGGTCTCAGCAGAGCAGAGCAGAGGGGCAGAATCCCCTCCCTGGCCCTGCTGCCCACACTGCTCTGGATGCAGCTCAGGACACATGTGGCTTTCTGGGCTGTGAGTGCCATGGCTGGGTCATGTTGTGCTTCTTGTCAAGCAACACCCACAAGTCCTTCTCCAGGGACTGCGCTCTGCTCTCAATCCATTCTTCTCACCTAGTTTGTATTTGTGTTTGGGATTGCCTTGCCCCATGTACAGCACCTGGCACCTGAGTTTATTGAACTTTACACTGCCCATCTCTCAAGCCTGTCCACATCCCTCTGGATGGCATCCCTTCCCTCTACACCAGACAACTTGGGGTCCTTGGCAAATTTGCTGAGGTTGCTCTCAATCCCACTGTTCAACTTGCTGACAAAGGTGTTAAAAAGCAACAGACCCAATATCAATCCATGAGAAACTATCAACTACATGATTGAAGCTACACCCAGACCAGATTCAATAACTGGAAAGGTAATTGTCATAAATATTGCTATAATTAACAGAAGTTTAATGGTTATAATGCAGTACAAAGCACTTTTTCCTATATTTAGCACCATATTTCTGTTACTGAAACAAGCTTCATTATAGTTTTACTCTCTCTTCCTGAAAAGAGAGCATGCATGGAAAGCTTTCCTTTTTTAACTGTATAAGTAATCTAAACATATAATATAAATATATGATGGTCTGTAACTTGTTAAAATGTCAGCAATAAGGAATGAGAAATGTAGTGTAATGTATCTTGTTGCATAATACAACAACTCCAATATACAAACCTAACCCATCTTTCCTTAAGGAAATTTTTAAACACAGTAGGAAGAATAGGACCTCTTTAGGTAGGTCCATTATGCTTTCATTATCTGCATAAAATTATAGTCTGTCCTCATGTTTCATAAGTGAGATACAATCACCTGCAGGAGCAGGAAGATCTTTTTGCCCAGTTCATCCAGTAAATTGTATTTTCAGGGAAATGTATAGGACTGAATTTCCTCTCTCCCTCATCATAAACTCAACTAAAATTGGAGATGGAATGAAAAAAATCTAAAGCAATAAATAAAATAGTATTCAAGCCAGACAATAAATCAATCTTCTAATTTGTGGCAATTCTTGAAACAGCTGGGAAGATATCAGCCTACGTCAAAAACAAATAACTTTATTCAACATCTTCAAAAAGCTGAAAGTTTGCAGAAAGTATTTTTGTTGTAGTTTAAACTCATAAGAGCTAATGTGTTGTTAATATATCATACAATACTGTGTTTTGTTCATGAATATTTTCAGAAGTAAACAAAACATTGGGTGGAATCTCCCATAGAATGTAGTGAGCAGAGAAATTATTCCCTTCTGCAAATAAAACAAACACAAACATCCATTTTTATTTGTCTTTCTGTGTTCAAGTTCTTCTTCCCTGGATTCTGATACAAACAAGTTTGCTTTTTTGAAATGGATTTTAGATGTTGGAAATATTGTACTTTATCCACCACAAAATGTATCTTACCCAGTTCTCTTCAAGCTATTGTTGGAATATTATTTTCAAGTGCTTTTAAAAATCTGTCCAGGCATGTCAGACTCAAAGCTGTTATGGGTAGAGCACATCTAAATAGGCTGTTATTTCTGTGCCTAGTTGGAAGCAGAGGTTTGAAAATCTGGCCACAGAGATACTCATTACATGGAAACCAGGACACAACCAGTAAGTACACAAAACTATTGATATGAGCTGTCAGGCCATTTGAGACAGATTGCCTACATATGAAGATTTATAGTTTTTCACACATCTCTGATGTTCTTATCACTGTGTAATCAACAGAAAAAGAAGACATCATCCTGCCCCTGCTTTTCCTGGAAGTCTGTATTTGAAAGAGCATGTCATACTCAGGGATGTCCACCTGACTACACTGCCTGTCACCTGAGAATGCTAGTAAATTTTTTATTCTGTTCTTGTTTCTAAATTTATTATAGGAACATAACTTCCAAGGGTACACTTTATTTTTGAACTGAACCTCTATTTAAAGCCCTACTTTTCTAAATTTGATCTTCTCCTGCATCCTAGTTGAAAGCGCAGTGTACTCAAAAATGCAGAGGCACGGTAGCTTTTTGTTGTGAACTTCAGTCTAATGGATGCTGCTGCCACAATGCGATCTTTGATAGTGAATTTTCTTCTGCTGCTTATCTTTCTAATGAGCAAACTGGCAGATTTAGGATGCTAACCAATGGTGCTGTACTGTGCCATATATTAATACGAACCTATTGAATCACTCAACATATCAGCTTTAGAAAAACAAGACTTCTGAGGCAGACTTCCACTAAAAATGCAATGTCTGGCTAATTACCAGATCCCCTCCCTGCCTAAATGTCAAAAGGGTTGCAGGGGTAATGCCTCATTAGAATAAAATAGAGGGATGAGAACAATAAGGGCTTGTGGCTATTTAAGGGAGATGGTGTTGCAATGTGCCTCCATCAAAAGAGTTACTGCCTTTCACTTCAAAGGTCCTCAATTCAAAAACACTTACCATGAAATTCTCTGTGCAAGGAGTTAAAGTTGCCAAAGGGCAAACAGACTTCCTAGCTGGGAAAGACATTTTGTACAATCAAACACTCCTCCTGAACTCTCTGTTCTCCAGTCTTTCCTTGATTCCTCTGGCCCAGGACAGTGGCAGAAAGAGGAGCCAAGACTCCATGTTTAGTTGCTAAGCTGTGAGCTAACAGCAACCTCAGAGTCCAGGGAAGGAAGTGGAAGTATGCTGCTCTTGAATAGAGGTGACTTCATGAGAGGTGTTGATTTTTCTTCTGAGAGGTGAAATTGCCTTTGTGCTGTTTCACAGAGCCAAAACTGATGAAAATATCCAAGGGATCATAGGGAAATACTTTGAGCTATCTGTCTTGTCTCCTGTTCCAATTGAGATGCTAGCACCAAAACCCCTGTATTTACTGATGGGAAGCAAAAATATAAGACAAATCCTAGATCCTGCCTATCCCCCTCTTGCTCTGATAAAACATCACATCCAAATCTAGGAAGAGAAGGGTTCAACGCTCATTCAGATTGTGTTTCATCTCTTTTCCACACTTCTTTTTCAAAAAACCAGGATGTGCAGTGGTGCCAGTGCTTCTTTGCAGTGCTGGGGTTTTGTAACAGGGTCAGCATTTCCCCTGCAGAAGCACTGTCATAACCCTAGTCCTTTGGCTGGGTGAGGGCAGGAAATCTCTTTCCAATTCATGTGATGGGCCACGGTCTGGCTGCTCATAACTTGAGTCACCCTCAGGACTACAGATCATGAAATTGCACTGATGAAACTTCTAGCATCAGCTGCCTCAGCAGACTTTGGTAATTGACCATAAGAATGGGAATGACTCATTCTTTTAATCTGATTCACATTTGCAGCTGTTATTGATTGAATAATATAAAACTTGCCTTCTTATCCTCCTCCCTCCAGCAAAGTGGCAAACCAAGACATTTTGAATGGTGCTAAAATAGCACAAATGAGGCCTTTTTGCCTCTTTTCAAATGTTCTCTTTCCCTGTTCTTCTTCCTCATAGTTTGTTCCTCTTCTTCTATATCTCTTTACCTGTAGTTCTTGTTTTGTAGCATACTTATATACATACACATGTACATATACAAGGATTTAAATGGTTCCATGCACTTTATACTTATCCAGTGCTGGTCCATGTTCCTTAACTCCAGGAAATCATCAGAACTCCATTTTGCTTCCAAGTGGCTTGAACATCACAGCACCTTTTTGTCCACTTCTGTTGTTTCAGTGGGTGATGATGGTAAGCATGAGTTCTTGGCTGCCACGCTACCTCTAGGAAAGCATCCAAGATATCATGGTGGGAGTATGGAAATTAATGTGTTGACATATTAAAGAACTCCATGTTAAAAGAAAGTGGTGGGATGGGTTTTGCCTCAAATATCAAGTGAGGGCTCAGGATGACTTTATTTCTCCTTTGAAAAACCCCCTCTTTTCCTGTATAAGGGCATTAGTCAAAGTCTTTCTGGACATGCTTTAAATGCAAGACTCATTTTTAGAACCCTGAGAGGGTTAACACTCTTGGGGGGTGAAGAAGCCATTCAAAAGTCATATTTCCCAGCTGAGAGTACATGGTATATAAAATCCTTCAGTGTAATAAAACCAGGTAATGGAAATGCCACGTAGGGCTTTCTTTATTTTTCTTTTTTTTTTTTTCTTTTTCTTTTTTTTTCTTTGATGTCAAGCAATTTTCTAATGAACAGTGTCATAAACTAGTCTTCTAATATGAGCTTTTATACCTGCTGCATGGCTTAATTCTCATTAATTATCAAGCGAATTTATTCAGTTGCAGAGGATCTAGTAACTGGCAGCAAAGACTTAACAACCCTGAAGTCTTCAGGGTTGTGTTTGGCAGTCCTGAGACCCCATCTTTGCAAGTCTCCCTACCCAGGCAGGAGGTATGAACATGGTCTGTTTCTGCCTCTTTGCAAAGTGTCTTCATGGTCTCCCTGTCATACCCAAGTCTCTCCCACCTGCTCTGGTCTGAGTGCACTCTCAGATTTTCTTGTCCACTCTGCAGCTAATCTGAATTTTTCTACTGATTATTGATGCAAAAGGACCTTGCCCTGAGGCCCCATCCTTACCTGGATGGTGGACTCAACTCTCTTTTTCCTTGCTTGTTTTTAGTCAATTGTTGTGATCACCTATCCAGCTTTAATGATTGTATGATTCTGAGATAGTAGCTCCCAAAAGTTAACAAATGATAGTTCTTGACCTATAGATCAATGTGATGGTACGTTCTAAAACCAGGTTGGTAAGTACAGAAATGAGGTGAGAGCAAAGAGAAAGAGTTAACATGCAAACCAAGGACAGTGTAGTTGTCTTTAGGTAGCTGAGCACATAGCTCAAAATTTGCTTTTTTTGTCCACATCTATGGGCAAAATCTTCTCCTGCTCTTTCATTAAATGTCACATGATTTGGTTTGCAGTAGACAAACAAGTCTGGATCAAGAGGAAATTACTTTGCTGAGGCTACTGTGCTTATGAGAGAAATTGGCTTGCTCTACCTTTAAACAAACTTGTGATTTATTGTGTTTATCTAGAAGAAAGTAAGTTGAAGCAACTTGAAGCATTTGGCCCAGAAAATCCCCAGCATATTGTACTTCCATACAAGACATGTGCAAACATGAGTGAACACTACTTAAAGCCTTCTTCCTGATCTTGTGCATTCCTGCACTGGGTCACTCTGCTTTACATGTAGTTGAACTGAATAAATGACCTGTCTTGAATTACATATTGGATAAACTGGGTGTGTAATGTATCCAGCCAGCTTTAGTGTTCATAACTGTCACTTGTACAACTGAGCAGTGCGGTTTTGAGGCATTGCCAGGTTTAGAGCTATCTCAGAAGAACAATCTGTTCTTACAAACAAAAACAAAATGTGGTGGAGGAAGACAGCAAGGAGGAAGGAAATCAGTGCTTGATAGGTATTACTGTCTATATACTATAAGCACTTCAGTTCTGGGGGCAAAATAATGGAAATCCATTCAGATTTGAATGGTCTTCTTAATTTCTCCAAAGCATTCTGTGATAGTAACAAAGGACAGAAATTATTCTATTATTCTATCATCCTTGTATTACTTCCTGCCCTCAGACTCAGGAAAATGGAGTAGGTCATAGTATCTACACTATTTTCCAAAAAGTATCTTTGCTTCATAGTAGCAATGAGTAATATCCTCTCTCTATGCAGGCACTAGATCTTTCACCTCTCCAGTGACATTGTCTGTCTCCTAGAGTGAAGGCAACAGCTCTTCAAACATTAGAAGCCACAGTCCAAGCTCATCAAAATATCTGAGTAGCGGGACTGATGGATTTGCAGTAATTTCTCCCACTCAAACTCTTGAACAGTCTGGAAGAAGTATACAGAAAGGTTGTACTTCAAACAAGTCAGGGACCTACAGAATCAAGTCTTGTTCCACACAGCAAAGGACCTTTTCTCCTCCCAGTCCTCTCTCCAGTCCCATCCTCTTTGTACAGATCCCACAACCTTACATCTGGTTTGACAAGTTTTCTTCTTCCGTTGCTCTCAAACAATCCCAGCTATTAGGAGGCAACTCAATTACTTCTTCCTTCTCTTTGGTGTGTGAACACTGAGAAGATTGCTGCAGGTCACAGCTGCTTTATCACATTAAATTCCCTCTGTTTCTCCTGATTTATTGAAAAGGTCAAAAGCAACAGTCTGTCCCAGGAAAAGGAACACAAGCAGAGGTCAGCCATGCATTACGGCAAGCAAGTCTTTACATTCATTGTCATTTCCTCAAAAAAAATGAACATGGTGTCAAAGTTAAAGCTGGCATAATAGAGAAATTTCTGTCTTACATTAAATAGAGCTTATTTCTGTAAATACTTAATTCTCAGCAAGGTTTAGTTTCCATGGAAAATGTGAGTTAAAAAAAGAGATGGATAGACAAGCAAAGAAGAAATGAGAATGTTTCTGTTTTAGGTTTAAGTTCCATACATGAATTAAGAACCATTTATAACCTTTCGCTGGTCCTTATTCCTCAGTGTATTCCAAGGTGTGTAGGCTTATACCCATATGCAGTACTCCAATACCCTAATGCAGACCAGATGCACTTACATATCTTGGGATGAAAGCTTTAAGAAGACAAAGCTAGTGATTCTGATTGGCCTGTTTTGGCCTCCTCTGTGGTGTCTGCTTGACACTTTTTTTGCTAATTTGATCCTTTTTGCAGGATCTTTGACTTAACCTGCAGATGACTTTTTACTTTTATTAGTCAACAGCTTAATATTTTCAGCTATGTATCTGGTTGTCAAAAATGAGATGAATACAAGTACAGAAGAACTGAAAGATGAACACAAGTGCATGAAAAAACCATAAGAAATTTGTACCACTTTTTTTTTAAGCTTTTGCAAAACCACTGTGAAAAAGGTGCTTGTAAGACAAGCTTGTAACTCCAAGCCTCATTGTCTGCCAAAGCAATTGGGAGAACTGACAGTGAGGACTGAGTCCATTCCATCATACTACAAAGGATCTGGAGCTCTGATTTCAGACATGTTAACCATAAAGTGTGTTCTTCACCTAAAAGCTTATTAGAAAGCATGATGAGCATGCAGGCATTTGGCATGCTGAAGAAGAGACGAGGTCTATGCTCTGTATGACAGCAAGGTGAAAGATGGAATTCCTGAATTTGTCTCATTTTGGAGAGTGCTGTGATTGATTTTATAGGAAGAATTAACTACTTCCAATTAGAAGTTATTTTACTGAAAAATCTTTTCACTGCACATGAGCCTCAGAAGCTTCAGTGCAATTTCCAATACTTTGTAACACCAAAAAATTAAAAAATTAAAAAATTAGAAGTGAGAAATTTGAAGTAGCATAAATATATATTCCATTGGAATAAAGAGGTGGTATTGTTTAGCTTACTGTTTACTTCTGGTATTTTGTTTTTTTCTAAACATTAGATAATTTTTTATTTAAAGGGATGTGCAAATTAGCTGCAAAATTGAAGAGCTGGGGATGGAGAACATTAGGAAAAGAGCCCAGAGAAAAAATTCAAGGTGTTATTCCAGTTTCTCTGACCTTTTTAGTGTAATACACCACAAATAAAGCACTCCTACCAAACTCGGAGTCATATTTGAAATAATAAAGTTCACCCTAGCTTTCTCAGATCTGACTGTTTAAATGAATGATCAAATTCCTTTGATTCTTGTATTCTTACCAGCAAGGGACTTGAAGGCCTACATACCACTCAAATTCATCCAAATCCATCTAACAGCAGATAAGATACATGATGGTCTGTCTACCCACCTTAGCATGTCCAGAATTATTCTTTAAATAGTAGGCTCCAGATGAAAAGATTTTTACTATTTCTTTTTTGCCTCTCAAAATTAACACCACTGGTGAAAATATTCTTTGCTGTATTTGTGCTTGTAACAACATACTTTTTCTGAAATTGATGAAAATCTAGTTTGCTTGCAGAGTATTTTTCCTCCTATCATAATGAGAAAATCATCATCCATGGAACATTTATAGCTGTGTTCATGTGGTGATCACGAAGAAGAAAATCATGGTGTAATTTTTGGCGTTGTCCTGTGCAGGGTTAGGAGGTGAAATCTGTGATTTTTGTGGGTTTCTTCCAACTCAGGATATTCTATGATTCTAAAAATAATTACATTTTAATGCCCTTTTGCTTCCATATTTTTGTTTTTCTTAGCAGCGCTACAAAAAGCAAGGTATTTGTGACAGTTCTAGTTTCCTCTGTTTTCAAGGTAAATGCTGATGTTCCTGGAAAACAGTCTATTTAATTATGTGGATCTGGCCTGCTTCTGAGAAAAGTGGGAAAGGTGTGAGAAAGGAGATTTTTGTGTCTTTATGATCCTGAGAGGAGCAGATCTCAGAGATTGGTGGTGCATGAGGCTGCTTGGCAGCCAGGTTGGGCTCTGCCCCAGGTCATGCCTCCACTCAGGCCATGCTGCCAGGACATATTGTTCTCATTTAGATATCCAGTGATTCTGCAGGTGTAGAACAAAACAGAAAGAAGTTTTTGGAATTTTTTCTGCTTTAATTCCAGGTCTCTGCTCATGACCCAAAGCAGAAGTGTTTTTACTAGATTTTCAGTAGCCTATGAATGTCTTCAGCAAGAGTTGAATGGACAGGTCTGGCTCTCATTAATGTTTAACTGCTTGTGGCTGTATTGCAGAGATGTTTTTTTCAGATGGATAGGTAGCAATGTGAGACTGATTGTGTCTTCGATGGAGATAACTGAGCACATCTGCTATTTCTACATGGCATTTGCCATTGCCAATGCATTAGTCCATTTTGTAATCTCTTGTCATTCCAGCAGTCCCTGAAGGCAAATATTCACACTGAATCATCAGCGTCACTGTGGTCCCCTTTATACAAGTTCAAAATGTTCTGTGTTAAGGTATCTATCTAAGGGTATCAGCATTAGGTTTCTTTTGATGAAGTGATTAACTGTATCAGAGGAAGGCACAGGAAATTCTGGAGCAGGTAAGAAAGTGAAGGCGTACAGGTTACAGCAGATTCACAACAAAAGTGTATAACAATAGACACAGAGCATACTAGATGAAGCAAGACTATGGAAAGTTATTTCTAGGACCAAAAAACCAGTAAAATGAACAAAAACAAAATCTAAAAAGACCTTGAGACCATGTGAATTATGAACAACCAGAATTTCAAACAAGCTTCTGATTTCTCTTGTCTTTAAATCATTTGCAAACTGCTATCTATAAATTGTTCTGTGTAATTGCTGAACATTAACATGTTTTTATTTAATCAAAGTCCAAATTAAACAACTAGCCTAACAACAACCAAATAAACAGTCTCCATAGCAGGCCTCCAAGATGGGCAAATTTAGGTTGCAATAAAAGGTATCTACTGTAAAGTCTATGGCTAAGAGCATCCCTTGTCTGGGATCAGCTGTCCTCAGATCAAACCTAAGGAAGAATTCTTCATCTTTTCTGTATCTTACACAGTAGTCAAAATACAAAGGCAACCTTTTCTAGGGAGGTGCCTTGCTGGTGCCAGCACAATCTGCCTGTGCACCACTGCTGTGGCACAAAATTTGAACCATGACTATGAGACCTCTGCCATACTCTGCTCTGCTAAACTTAGAGTTTAGCAGAGCACATGGGCAGGAACATCCCAGAGATATCACTGCAAGGTTCAGGGGCTGTAGGGGTTTCAGCTAACTCCTAGGCCATGCTGGGCTTCTAATACAGCAAACAATCTAAGCAGGGGTGGGAAATAGAATAGAGGTATGCCTGTGCAAACACATAGTGAATGATATTACATTTGTGGTTCATTCTACTTATTCAAGACCTAATAAATGAGGAGTTATAAGATGAGCAGGGGGAAAATTAAAGCAAGAGTGATAGGGAAGTCATTCTTGCAAAAGTTAGCAGATATGCACCTGGGCATTTGTCAATGATTAATGGTTTAATTGTGTTCAAACTTGTCAAGTAAGTTAATTAAAAAAGATAGTAGTACCTCATAGTTTATAATTAGACATTTGCAGTCAGAGCAGGGTTTAAGGAAAGGACTGAAATCACATGGAGAACCAGCCTTTTTCTTTCCAGAAGAACTAGGACACCTCTGAAAAGCTGTGTATTCAAAAAAAAACGACAAAGTGAAGAAAACATAAAACTTCCCTTTTGGCAAGAGGTCAAATGGACAGTAGAGATTGAGATCATGACAGACTTCGGTAGATACACATAACGACAGAGGAACTGGCAGAGCTTTTCCCATATGAGAGGTATTAAAGGTAATTCCTGAAAATCTGAACTCAGGAAGCCAGGTGAGGGTCACAAAATGAAGGTTTATTTGCTCAGAAAGACAGGGCTGGAAAATTCTCAGAAAACTCAGAAATTCTCAGAAAACTCAGAAACTTCTTTATATGTCTGACATCTGATATGTTTTTTAGATTCCCACCAGAATGCTGAAGTGGGCATGTGTGAAGATGAAGATTTGAAAGTTTCAGAAATATGAACAGAAGAAGGGAGCTGAATGCTGATGATGGTATGTAGGAGTGAGCATCAGCACTTTCACACTGCTTAGATGTTAAAGTGAGTGGAAGGAACATTGTGAATCTATCAAGAGATAAAAGGTAGGAACAGAGAAAAATTAAGAGCGAAGTGAAAGGACTGAGTTTTGACAGTATTAGGTCATACCTTCAAAGCATGTTTAATGGTGAAACTTCACTGACGTGAGCTGAACTCATCTAATTTCCCAGAAACTGAGGATCTTGGATGACCTGAAAGAGAAACCAGCTAGAAAGTGGGGACTGCGAGGGCAGACAGAACCTGGACTAGCTTGCTGGAGAGAGCAAGCTATTCCAGAGCTATTCAGAGGTGTTAAAGAACCAGTTAGACAAAATTTTGTCAGGATTGACAGAGTTGGGTGTGAGGACATGACAGCTCATTTTAGCACTGGATGGCCTGATTCATGCTCTTTCCAAGCACAGCAAGGATGATTTAGGTTAAAGCAGACTAAAGCCAGTATTCTGAAAAAAGTTTACTCTCCTATGGACATTGACCTGTGGAAATGTACCGTCGTACCTGAATTTTGCTCCATAGCAACTGAAGAGTTGGCAATAAAATCCCCTCCTTTCTTTTGGCAATAAAAACTTATTTCAGACAAAGAAAATACAGATCAGTTAGGCTGATACCAACTCAAAACAATTTCTTGTCATTGGGAAGTCAGATCTGAGAGTGATTGGAAAAGCAAATGTGAGATGAGATGAGATGAGATGATGAGATAAGATGAGACGAGAACAATAGCAACATTCAGATGGAAGTCCAGCAGTTGCATCTCTGATGCAAACAGATTTCATGAAGGGCTTCTTTCAAAGCTGTGAGAATACACACACACAGACACATCATTTGGAGGTAGCATTAACATTCAAGTGAAACGGGTGTTTTATAAAATGCAAGGAATTTGTATGGCTGCAGAGAAATCCAGGGACTTTTTATAAACTAGGAGAAAGACATCTGCTTTTCACTGAGAAGGTCTCTTTTCCCTGAATGATGGTTCCAATTGAATTGGGAGAACTAGAGGGGGAACAGAAAAGCTTATTTTTTTCATAGACAGTCAAAAGTTCAGACACATGAAATCCATAATAGGTAGTTGTATTGCAAGCATAGCTGTGTCCCAATTCTGACAATAAAATATTTGTACCAAGCTGTCAGTGTATAAAATACACACCCTGCAGAAAAAATCTTACCAAAGATGGTTAAGGGAGATGCTGAGGATGTAACATGGAACTAAAGGAAAAAAGGCCAGTATTCTGAATTGGTTTCTTGTATTTTAATGCATAGACTTCCAGGGATCCTGACCATTCAGACCTGGATTTATTGCTTATTTTCTTCATCAAAAAACTCCCCAACATACAATGGGCCACAAAGGCTTGAGTCACATGTGTCAGATCAGGACCAAACATTTCACAGAACTCCAGAGTTTTTCAAATCCAAGGTTTTGCTCTTTCTGATTTCTTATAGAATAGGTCATTTTGTGTGTGATTTTCTTCACCAACAGGGAAATCCTTGTCTGAGTGGTTTTTCTCTGGTGTCTTCTTCCAAGGTACCACTAAAATAAATTAATGCAAGCTGGTATGTATCAGAGATAAAAGAAGACATAAAATTGTAGCAGATAATTGAAGACAAAATTTTTATTTCAGACTGAGCTTTATCAGTGCTTACAATTCAAACCTTCATTACCAATACTGGTTTTGTCTGAAAAGTTTCACAGCTTTATTCTGACAAGGCCTAAACTGGGTGTAAGTAGAAAGGATAATTACACATATAAAGTAGATGGGACTCCAACATGTCAGGAGAAGAAAATGCATTCTCCTGATTGAGCAACTGAGTGAACAGTTCTTTAGATAGCCTAATGGAAAAATATGGGAATTATGTAGCAATCTGTGAGTGTTTTGAGGAGGAACAGGGAAGCTTCATACATCTCTTGACTATCAGGAGTTTTCCAGAAAACTCTTTTGACTGGGTGTTTGGGATACAGAAAGATGGGGTTGACTGATGAGATGTTTAAATGCAAAATCAGTCTCATGGAAAGGTGAGAGGTAAGGTAAGTGGGTAACTTACCTTTCTCATGGAAAGGTAAGTTTGTTACATCCAAAGTTATCACATTAGAAGCCTTGAATCAGAAGCCATTATAATTCTAGTTACAACATCTTTTATAAATTTCTTATCCAATCAGCTACTTCCACAAAACTCGCTGGTACCTTCATAGCCAATTGCTAATTGCTACATTTTACACGATTTACTGCAATCCGTCTTTTTCTATCCAATCATATAACTCCACAGAAAATTATTGCTGTATCTTCTACTTTTTAGCAACTATACAACATCTATTGTTAAACTTTAATTGTTTTCTACTATCTTGCTTAATATATTTGTTCACTTATATGAGGCCTATATTTACTTGCTTCAAACATATTTCTGCTTAAACTACAGATCTTTATTCTTACTTTGTCTGCTTCGCTATTCTGTTCTAAAGCTGCAAGCTTTCTCCAAGGCCTTAGGCCAAACACTGTATCCATCTCTATCTCTGGGCTTGTATACTCAAGGCCTTGGGAGCTCTCTGTCCTTGCATTTCCCACAACTGGTCAGAGGCTTTTCCTTTGGGTAGTATCCAATAGCTGGATAACAGATTTTGGTGCATGCTACCCCTCTTCTCTGTCTTTCCCCTTGCTCAGATTGCAGGTGCTGCACGTCCTGGTTCTCCTGCCTGTGGTTATGCTGCCAGCCCACTCCTCTCTGCTGTGTGTGTGGAGCACAGCAGGCAAGGCCAGCAGCCACGTGCCCATCCCATGTAGACTTCTCTCACCAGTAAAGAGAATCCATCGTTCATTCACACAGCCCTGTCCCCCCGAGGAGCATTAGGACATCCTTTCACAGGGCTTTGTCTGTGCTCTGAGAAGCACAAAATCCCCTCTTATCCCGGGCAGCTTCCTCATCAGCCAGGGTTACCTACATGGTTTTAAATTGAGAGAGGGAAAAATAGCATTCAAAAAGGCTGGCTAATGCAGGAAATGACCATTTCTCCCAGATGAGATCCCTGATCTCTTCAAACAGCACTGGGAAGTGAGACCAGCAGAACCTATCCTCCAAGGGTGGCACCTGAAGTTCTTCTCCACTGCAGATGCACTTCCATGTATGTTCAGTGTTCATTGGTATAATGCAGTGGGCTTAAGCGGCTAGTGAGGTAAAAGGTTTATGTTGAATCCCTTTCCTATGCAACCTGACATGACATTTTCTTTCTCTGCTTGTGATCTCCCCTAGTGCTGGACCAAATCCCCACCACGTGCTTCTTGCAACCAGCACAAATCAACTAGTGTGGAAGGAATCATAAATATCAGTAGGGCTTCTAGGCTAACAGCTTATGCACAAAGTAAGAAAAACCCATGAAAATGAAACCATGAAAAAAAAGAGACATTCCCTGCCTTTAGTAGAGTATTACTCAGTCATAAACTATGTACTTTTGAGCTTCTTTTGCTCCCCTGCCAAGACTTTCAGAGAGGGAAAATCAGGATAGATACATGAAAAGAAGAATAAAGAATAATATATAGGAAAGGAAAAAAAAAATCATGTCCAAGTGTGACCATAAATCTCCCCACTGCTGTTTATCTGTCTGATGTTTTCCCAGTGATGGCAACAGAAGCTATGTGCTTAAACTGTATTTCAAAAAATTGAAAACTCCAGAGCATCTCCCTTTTCTGCCCTTGCCTTGTCCTGTTATGTAACTGTGTGTCAGGCCAGGAGCCAGAGTTGACGTCACAGAAGACTGCCCTGGGTCTTGCATAACCTTAATAGGACAGCCACTTGGAAAGTGTTTATGTACCATTATGTGCCATTGCTTTTCTAACTACTCTACTGCATTAGGAGAGCAGAGTCATTATAGACCAAGCAGAAATATTAATTGCATTTGCATCATTGATGTCGACCATGAGGTATTTCAGTAGGCTCGAATATTTCAGGTCCTGTTTCCAACCCAGTAGGAGCAAAACTTTAGCTGTGCCAAGTGATCGTAAATGACTGCAGTGCTATTGCATTTTGTCCCAGGAGAGTCTTGTTACCTCAAAATGGTTTGTGATTACTCTGTGGGATATCATCAGAAAGATGCCCATCATGCTGCAGCTGAGTTCAGGGTCCATGCCCAGCATAATATCATTTATGTCTCTCAATAAGACATTTTGCTTGTGGTATGCTGCTTATTGGCCCCAAAACATCCAACATGCTTTTTAGCTACATGGTAGCAGACTTCGAAAATGGAAGTGTGAGGGAACTAGAGATAGAGGCAAATGCATCCTGCTGTGCTTGAAAAGCGTGTTTTCTTTCTATTTTCTCCTAGTCTTATTTTCTTCTGTTTTCTCCCTATTTTCTCCTACGGTTTCTCCTTTTTCTCCCTATTCCTACTGTGACACTTCTCACTGGACACAGATCCACTCTGCTGCCCCGTAGCAGGAAGAGGATAGGTAGACACAGGCCATAGCACATGCTGCCTTCCTCACCTCACTGCTGAGATGACTTATGAAGCAAACCAAGGTAATTAAAATATGATGCAAATTAGGAGATACCAGCCTGTATCTTCCATATCTCCTACCAAATGGAAGGACCGAGGACATGCTCATGGAAACGAAACACCGCAGGTGGCTCAGCTAATCCCGCAACATGGAAGTTGACGTGCACCTCTGCTTTCAGAGTGGCTGCTACCTTCCTGGCCTCTACGTGGTCATCAGACATGCACCTTCTCATGTGTTTGGGGAAAGTACGATACTACTCAGAAGAAAAAAATAAAAGGGAGTAGAGGGAAAAGTAACAGAATTTTCCACCAAATGAAATGAGGCTCAAGCTGCTGCATCTTTCACTACCTGTACAAGTAGATTTAAATAGTATCAAGAGAAAAATGACTGCCTGTTTTTCTTCCAAGTGTCCCTTCTTATTTAGCAGTGATGGTGATAATTTTAGAGTATTAAACAAGATGTAAAAATTTTCTGTCTCATTCTCTGCCTGTATTGTATCTAAACATTTTTAGAGATGACAGCTACCAGCATTCATAAAGTGAAGATTTGTTTTGGTAAATTTGTTCCTACCGTAATTATGCTGACAAGTTCTCAAAAGAAAGATCTCTCCTAAAAACTTTGAGTAAGATGCTTTGATTGTACTTTTAGGCTGAAAGGAATTCTGTTTTGTTGCAGAAACCTTTCACATACTGCAGGCTGTTGCCATTCTGCTTCCATATGGTCTCAAGAAATCTTACTTTCTCAGGAGAGTAAGCTGGGGGAAAGATGATGTTAGGCAATGTATTCTCCATCATGTCCCCCCCATTTTCTCTTTTCTGGACAGAATATTTCCTCTTTGGCAGGAGCAAAGAAAATGCTTTTTAAACGAATTATTGTACTCTAAGGAGCCAGTTCACAGAAAAACAGTTTGCCCCACAGATCCTGATGATTTTGTAACTACTTTGGTCACTATAAAAGGTCATACTACCAAAGAAAGACAAACAAACCTGGAATAGCTTTGGCCTAAAGAGTACTTCCATTAACTGGTTGCCCACAATGATGTACAGGATTTACATGGCATTAAGTATCCAAACAAAGTACTCCAGGCTCAGAAATTTTCAAATAGCAGCTGATTTTAATTTTTTCTTTGGCATTTATACACACATCCTATTGCAAGCTCGATTGATTTCTTTTTATGCTGGAAAAAATGTTAAAGCTGGAATGGGAAGTCAAGAAAGTGGGAGTTCATACACTGAGTGCATATGTGATTTAGTAGTGTGTGCCATGTGTACACATCACTTACTGGGGAAGTTAAATCACTTTTGGATGCAAATTTCATCAACTGCTTCCAAAACTCCATCAACTTCCAAACTTTGAAGTTACGTTCTCCACAACCTGTTATTGAAATATTTCTTGCCAGCTCAAAGAAAGCACCATTTTCAGAAGCAGAGATTTTTCTTCTTTTGCTCTGCAGGCTGCAAATTGATGCTCCTTACTTGCAGGAGACATCCTTACAGACTGTCTCCCACAAACTGGAACTGAGTCTCTTCTCTCTGTTAGGAACACAGCATCTCTTGTGCACTGAAGGTTTTTATTTTGTATTCAAGTTCTCATACTTTCTTCATCACCAGTGATAAAAATGAATGCAGTGTTCTTCTGTGCACAAACAGGACCTCATTCATTTACACAGTTACTGGGGAAGCCTTGGAGTTGTGGACACGCACACAAGTCTGTCAGTCGCAGCAAACTACTGCTCCTTCATGATGAGTGCCTAATACAGTGAGTGCCTAATATAGAATTTACATAACAAAGATATTAAAAAGTATCTTTAGCTCTGACTTCCAGAAGACTGAAGAACAAGTTTCAATAAAAGGAGTTATGACTCATGCAGTTTGCAGAAGTGCCTCCTTTGACTGTGAAGAGCAGCTTTCTGTTTGCTCCTTTCAGGCTGTTTCCTTACCGTAGGGGAGACACTGGGTAGTGGTAGTAGTCCCTCTCTGCGCTGGGACCTGTGACTCCCCACTGAATCTGCTGTTTCAGATATGGGTATGCCACAGCTGCTCTGGCCACTGGTGGTTTCCTGGTTCCCCCGGGCCTCATGCCATCCACATGAACAACTTTTGGAGGGGTCAGGTGGGCCCCAGTGTTGGCACTGTCTGGGAGGGTGCTCAGCACATTAGAGGCCTCTTTAGAACTTGCTGAGCTTGGTGACCTCCTCAGCACACAAGAAGTGCTTTTGCAAAGAGACAGCTTCCAGAAACAGCTCAGTTAGTGAGGGGAATAATTTAAAACCTTCTCTCCCCTTCCTCTGTTGGTGCCTCTCTGGCTTTGTCCACCCTCCTTTGCCCCATGCCTCCACAGCTCTTGCCAAACATTCAGGTTTTTTAGTGCATTTCCCCTTTTTCTCATTATAAAAAAATACAGCTGATGAAAATATTGCATCTCTGGGGGAACTGGTCTTTGCTGGGCAATCATTGTCACTGTAATCATACCAATGGAGTTTAATTATGTGCTTGTGATTAAGCAATTATGTATTACCAGGAACAGAGTAAATCAACCCTTTTATCTTCACTAACAGGATATTTCCTGTGAGCTTTTCTGCCAAAAGAACATAGGGGAAAGATGGGACGATTCTGCATGTTACATAAGCATGTTTATTTCAGGAGCTCTCAGCACCGTGTGTTGGACAAAGCCACCTCAGCTCCAGCTCCAGCTCCAACTCCAGCTCCAGCTACAGCATGGCCACCCAGCTCCTGCCCCATGGCCAGGGCACCAGACCCACACAGCAGCCTACACTGGGTGACTGTTGACCACAGCACTCAAGCCCCATTCAGAAGCAGGGAAATAAATTTCAAAGATGTTATTATGCTCCTGCAGATGAAATTCCTTGGGCTCAGGCAAATGGTCACCCTGTCTGAGAGCACCAGGCTTGCGGAGAGGGGGATCTTGGAGCTGCTGTGGGCTTTGCTGTGCAGATAAAAGAGAGAAGAGGCCACCCAGGCTGTTGCTTGCTCTGTGTTCAATTAGCTTGTTCACTGATGGGCTAACACTGCAGAATGGATTTTCCCACTGATTGATCTCTTAATGTAAATGAGTTATGGTTTTAAACTCAAACCATACATACTTCTTTTTTTTTCCCTTGGAGCTGTTCTTCCCTCATATTCTGTTCAGACTGTACTTTCCCTCCAGCAAGTACTTGCAACACTATTGCACTTGAGGGCCTACATTTTCCTTACTTCTATAATCAGCTCTGAGGTGGCCATTTGCTTCAAAATGTCTGTACTTATTTATTATTTTTCCTGTCTTTCCTCTTGTACTGTTTGAAAAGACTCTGAAAAGTTGACCCATGTAGCTCCTTCACCCAGGTTTTTACATTGGAATAAATAATATATGATATGTGTGACATTGTTCCATGAATGACTACAAAGGCATGATTAGCCAGGAATGCTTTGAGAAAACTAAATTTGTTCAGTTATTATAAAATTTAACTTCAAAATAGAGATCATCCTTTTTGAATACAACATATACATCTCTTTTGGAATATTTCTCTAGTTTGTGATTGACATGTTCCCTATTAACTTTTCAGACCTTGATAAGGAACTTTACTTTCTGTACCTGCAGCAATAACTATTTAGTGCCTAGTAGCTCACTTCTCTGGAACCAAACTGTCACTTGAACAGTCTTTTGTATCTATAACAGTAAAAACCCAATAATATGGTGGAAGGAAGAATAAACTTTAGCTAAATTATGCCCACTTTCCAAAGCAGATTTGGTCAGTACTTTAGAATCTAAAATTTTACCTCCAAAGTCTAATTTCTGTGTGCTTAGAGAATCAGAAGCAGATAGGAAAAATGCTAGAAATGCTTGAAAGACATTGCTTCATATTATAGCTGCCTTATTAAAAAAAAAAAAAAAAAATTACAAATAAAACTTTTAAAACTTGCTGTTGTCATAAAATTAAAATTTTCCTTAGCCAAGTATGGTATTCCAGAACACTGCTATTTAACATCTAAATCACATCTAATCACATTAAAATAGGCAAGTTCATAATACATATTTATGAAGACAGTAGCTCATGAATTTTGAGATTATTTCTATTAAAAGCAGCATAATAACTCTGCCACTTTTGGTTTCTGTATGAAACGTGGCAAGAAAGTCCCTCAGGTAGAACAGAAGATATTGTGAATTCTTGCAATAAAGAATAAGTTAAATTGCATTTGGGTCCATAGGTTTTAAAATAACAATTCATGTTCTTAGATTAAAATTACCCTTTGGTAATTGAGCATCTACTTATCATAATTTGTATCTTGTTTTTCTTTTTCATGTCTCTGGAAGGGGATGGGAAATAACCTCAAATCAATGAAACAATGGAGTTCTGGAATGGTTTGGCATAAATCTGAGATGCTGCAGCATGAAGCAGGAGCTGATTTGCAATACAGCCTGTGGGTTATTCTGGATGTTGGTGGTCACAAGCACCCGTTTTCTCTCTTGTTCAGAGCTAACTGCAGCCTTTCCCACCATACCTGAGGGTACTGACTCTTCAAGATGAGATGTAGGACCTTCTGGAGGCTTGGGGAGATAAGGGTCAGCAATCTCATGCTCATTTTGGTCGTCAGTGTTCTGCCTGAAGTGAAGAGCACTACAATTTAAAGACGGAAAATTCTTGAGCATGATCCTACAAAGTCTTATGATAGAAATGATTGGACTTGGGTTAAAAATATCAGGCAGGCCAGATGGCACTTCCAAAGGCATCTGGAGAGATTTGAGGTACAGGTATGATGACCAAAATCAGAAGTGGCACAGTGGAAGATGCTCGGCCAATGATGTTCTGTTCTCTCATGAGGCAGAAGGCCGGTGTGTGTGTCCATACAAGAAGGCTTGAGAGCTAACATTTCCTGACCAGAACCTCCTCCACCTCAAGCCCAGTCCTCCTGGAGCTCAGTGTGAGCTCAGCTTAATGAAAATAAGTCTAGTATGAGGGAACGAGGAGAACAAGGGTCCAGGAAGCTAGGAAAGTGGAAATTTCTCTTTTGACCATTCAGCAGGTCACAGGTCTTTGTGTCACATGTCCTTTTGTCCCAGAGCTCACACACCTCTCATCCCCAGCCTCCTGCCAGTGTTTCACTTCAGTGCCCCGTCTTCCTCCCCATGACTGTTCTGAACCAAGTCTGGGGCTCTTCTGCAGCAACTGGATGAGGTCCCAGGATGTCACAGACATCCCTGCACCCAGTGACACCCAGAAGGGTGAAATATCATAGGAGTTGAAGAGTCAGCTTCCAAAGTGCTTAGTTGTTTGAATTTCTTTTACAGCAGGGCTCATTCCCATGGCTTCCATTTGTTCCACAGCCCAAAACAGCAGTAGGGCATGCTTACTGTGTATGTAGTGGAACGACATCTCACCCTGCCTGCATGCAGACCAATAAGCTTTTCTGCAGAATGAGGATGCTTGAAAGCATTGCCACAAAGTGCAACAGATGTCTTTGCTCAGCAGCCACAGAGGTGAGGTCAGTTTTGTGCCCTCAAACAAGGATTTTTACCAAATTCTGTGTTACATGAAGGAGTGTGTGTGCACGAGCCCCATGATATTGCTATTTTAATCAATAGAGTGTGACCAAAAAATCATCTGAAAGTCATCAATTTCTCCTTTTAGAGGCCCTTGTAGATCTGTTACTTTTCATTATCCCAAATTTCAAAGCCTGTCATCATTTATCTATTCACCCTTTGGACAGCAGATGAAAAATCTGCACTGTTTACAAACTACTGGACATGCAGTTTCTCATCTAAACACAGAAAGCTGAAATTCTTTGAGTATCTTAAGGCTGCTCACTTGCCCCTTGGAGTAATTTATTGCATTTTTTCATTTCTTTGTTTCTTCCCTCTTACAGTTTGGATTCAAATACTTCTCTAACACAAATATTTAAAGAAATTTATTTATTTTAAAGTCTGGGAGTAGCAAAATCAACACACAAGGGTGAAGTCTGAAGAGAGCAAAAGAACAAAAACTCAGCATGTTACAACAAAGTCATAATTACAACTGACTATTTTTTCTGCAGGGAGTAATATTTCCAAAAAATCAAAAGACAGTTGCAAATTTCCTTGGTCCCTTCAAGATAAGAAGAAAAGAAAATTAAAACACTTCACTGAAGAATAATAATGAAATTAGGCAGCTATCAAGAACATGTAATTGAAAATTATCAAGAAAACACACTTACAGGAACAGGAGCTCAAATAATCTTCTTGCATGATAAAACAGTAGTGCTTTTAACTATCAGCTGCAGTATCAGTAAGTTGTTGACCATTAATACTAGGAAAACCGACTGTGTTTATTATCCACTCTCCCATGACTCATACAGAGCATTATCTTGTAGCACCACAAAATGAACATGCCAGATTTTCTAATGATTGGTTATATGAACATCCCAGTGGAAGGCTGGTTCAACATCTATTAGAAAGGCAGTCATGGTCAGATATAGGCCTTCCAGAAATTAGTTTTACTTTTTTTCCTAGGTTTATTCTTACCCAGTTCCTATCTCCTTCAGTTTTATACAGACATCAGCAGCATGCCACATGTTTGGTAGTTCAAAGTTCATGAAGAAAGCATATCTGATTTTTACAATAAATATGTTTTTTCTGCATTCAGAGTCCCTTTTGGGGAAAGCCACCTGTTCTACCCACCTAGAGAACAGAAGGGGTAGATTTCTCATGAGATTTTCCCTGCATGCTCCCTGTCTGGGAGTAAATAAGTCAAAGTAGGATATTTTTGCTTGAGACTGGATCAATACAATAATTTTATGCTTTGTAAAGCATAAATGTAAAATGCAACTGCTTCCACCTAAGCAGTGATGTCCTGGTAACTTTAATACTTATTAGAAATCAGGTAGATTTTCCTGAGCACCAATTATTATATTATATAATAATAATAATATATAAATACAATTTTCTGAGCAACCATCATTGCAGAAATGCCAGCAAAAGCCAAAATCAAAGCTGAATCTCTTCTGTCCGGCAGCTGTGAGAGCTGGTGTGAGGAAAGGTAGTTTAGGATGGCTTTCCCCCTATTTAGAGATGGCAGAGGAGTGAAGTTATGCCAAGGTCCAAAGTGTACCTTGCACTGCCTTTCTTCTATGGCCAGGTTTGTGCTAAAACAGTTCTCAACCTTCAGGAAGAACCATGCATAATTATGTGCATGAGCCAAGGCTCACTCACTTGAGATCACAGATTAAAAGAAATTTATAATGAAATTTATAATGAGGGATGTTTTGTGCCAGATATTCTGAATAATTTTATTTAGCTCAAGAGTTTGAACAAAATATACTGCTGTTTTGTCTCTTCTAATTCCATCATTAATATTTTATTTTGACTTCTTGTCCAGATGGAGTACCAAACTTGGCATGTCTAAGAAGATCTGATTTTGACCACCCCTACTGAATACAGCATTTGATGGGAAAAAAATAAGGTAATCTCTCAGCTACCCCAAGAGACTGTAATTCCTTTGCGACTGACATCTGTAGCAATATTCCCCAGTGTATGAGCTCTGGACTGCTTGTTGAGCAGTCCAGATTTTTCATACATTATATTTTCTCATGCCAAAAATGCATGCTAGGACCTTCTCTCTGAGCCACAGTTCTGCCTGCAGCTGCAATCTTCCTAGCAGGGGTCCCATTTCCTCTGTATGCAGACAAAGCAATAGGGGGATCAGAAATGTGCAACTGCTACAGGTCCCTGACTGTGATGGCTTTTCCTGAGCTCTTCCCATCACTTTTATAACACCTGTATAGATTATTACATGAGCAGCTGAACATGAACCATTTTACTCCAAGCACCAGCATTGCAAAGTCTCTCCCTCAAAAAGAGTAATTTTATAGTTAAAAAAAAATTACAAAGATGCACAACTTCATCAGAGTCAAGATTTACTGTTGCTGCTGCTGAAGAGCTCTGTGGGAAAATAGTCTGATGTCCTGGAGTTCAAATCTACAGCAGTGCATTCAAGATGTCTGAGCCCTTGAGAGCATTTGCTGTTGTAGTGAATTAAATTTAGAGCTGTGCAAATCTGGCTTTGGATTTAGATTTTTGACATTCACCTTTGACCTGGCTTTGGGGAGAGATTTGGATGCCTGTCTTGTTCAAATATGTGGGCAGTGTGCATTTCGTTACTTTTCAGGATAAAGGGAAAGGGAATAATTTCTATAGAGAATACTTCACCTACTGGTTAAAAATTCAGGTTATAGCATCTACTTATGTCTATGTCCTTTCTTTTCTACAAAATCAGGCTTTCTGTGATAAGAAAAATTTCAATCTAATAGTCTTGATGCAAAGAGCAAACTGGGAGAATGTGATCAAATTTTGATAAGTTCTAGACAAAGATCTGAGTAACTGGATTAATGTATAGACTTCATGCAAACCATAATAGTTTTTCACGCAGCAAGATACACATGGCTTGTCAGGGAAGATTAGGTTTGCACCGTGTTATCTTTTGGGTTTTCTATTTATTTAAGGAGGAGAGGGGGAAAGTAAAGCTGAGAAGAGAGTTTCTGGGAAATCTTTCTGGATTGGCTTAGCTGAACTTTTACTTGCTGAACCAAACCCAAGCTTGCAACAATAGATGTCCTCATCCACCAGATGAAACTGAAGAACCTCTCTGAGAAGACTCCATGTGGCCATCACCCTCCAGCTAGCCCTTCCTCTCCCTAATGAGCACCCACACATGGGCAGCAGTGTCAAAAGCTACACCTCTTTCCTAATCTGGTTTCAAAATACTCCACCATCTCAGCTGTCCATACTTCCTGTACTAATGGTTGCCATGACAGAAATTTTCTCTTTAATCCCTTTTTGGGGACACCCTTTTGTCTACAGCAGTGATTACACTGGTCACAACTTCCTGCTGAGCTCTGTCTGTCTGCTAAAAGGAAAATGGAAATAAAAATGGTAAGCCAGCAAGGTCCTTCCTTTAGTCAATACAGAGTAACACTATACACATTATAAATAAAATAAATAAGATTAAATAATGTAAGTCTAAGTAAAACAAAAAGCCAAAAGCTATTTCTGCCCTTGTAAAAAGAAAAAAAAAAAAAAAAAAAAAAAAAAAAAGAAAGAAAGAAAAATGGAGAATGGTAAAAAGTGTAGTTTTTCAGATCCTATCTGGTTCACAGACTGCAAACAATAAATTAATCTCATTGAATCTTAGAGGAGAATTTACTTTGTTGAGTCTCAGATGAGTGAAGATGAATTAGCAGCCTCTGATATTGATTTGAGAAGAAATCCCTTGGGGCAAAACCTAGAAAGGGTATCCACTGATGGCAAATTTCTCAGACATTAGGAGTTAAAAGCCACCCCTTGGAGCATACTAGAGCCCATCTGCCCCCAGCACTGTATCCTTTGTGCCCACTCTGGCTGCCCAATCCCCCTGCAACCACAGGATGGGGAGTCAGCATGGTACCAGCGCTCCCTGAGCACATCCCTTGCACAACCACTGTGACCTTTTGAGGACTCACCTGCCAGTGACTCTATCTGCATTGAGATCCTGAGCACTGTCAGGATGTGTCAGCAGCTTTGTAGCTGTGTTGAACAGGACCAGGCAGTTACAGAAGATGAAGGGGAACAAACACAGTCCATGTCTTTCGTCTGCTCAAACATCACAGCCCCAGAACATGGGCATTTCACCCCTCTTCAGTCTGTCTTTCTCTGTTGTTGCTTTGCCTGCACATCATTACACTGATGTTACATTAAAACACTGTAATTACAATCCCCAGGTCAAACTGCAGTTAAACCAAAACCACCACAGCAATGGCCAGGTTTCCCAGTGGCACTTGCCCTCGTACTGTAAATCTGTATCTTGGGGAAACAGAGAAGAAGGTGGTAATTAAGAGCCTAGAGACACGAACAGGTATTTTGGTAGGTTTGTTAGAGTCAGAGAGCTCTATAAATCCACTTTAGCTGAAGATCTGGCCCTGTTTCAGCCAGGAAACAAGACAGAAAAAGGGATATTTAAAGAGTGTGTGAAAAGAACAGCACATTGAAATGATGCCCTTTTCCACCTATGCACACAAAGGAACTGTGCCAAATTTGAGACCATGTTCCCCTACCTCTTTCTCCCTTCCCTAAAGCTGACATGAAAGTGTGTCCCTCAGCCCTAGGTAGGAATGCAGACCTGGAAAGGAAATGGGAAGCATTCACTGGGCTTGTCCAAATGCAACACTAGAAAAGATGTCAACATTCTCTGTGATTCCCAGACCTCATACACTCACAGGGGCACACACAGAGCTGTAGGTAGGAAGATAGCTTTTGGCATGCTGAAAGCTTCAGATGTCTCTCTGAGCTTCCTAATTCTACCAAAAACTGTGCTGCTTTAATGTCTTCTTCTTCCATTTTGCTGCTCCCTTCCCTTGATTTTTTTCTTCCCCTTGTTCATGTTAACTCTATACCTAGGGAGGAGGAAAAGACTTGCACAAGGTGGTAACTGCAGCTCAATCCTCTGTGGATTGAGGATTTCCTTTTGTCATTCTCTTTCACCAGCCCCATGTTTCCGTGATGGTTTGCACACCCAGCCCAAGCTGAGCAGTAGAGAAGAAAACTCCCACAGAAATGTCCTAATCAAGCTGATTGGAAAGGGAACTCAAAGCTGATGATTATGTAGTGCACATATAATTTATGGAACTGAATAAAGAATGAAGAATACATTTTGGATATCTCGATCCCCTGCTAAAATGCCAAGAGTAATATGAAATTAAGCAACAAGTGTAAAAATGAGAGGAAACAAAGTACATTTTCCTTTCATCTTGACAGACTCAGTCTTGGACTCTTCAGTGACAGTCAATTAATTTTTTTTTTTTTTTGGCATCAGAAATTTTATGAACACACAGAGACATGTATTCTGCTGAATCTTAAAGCTTAGTTTTAAAGTCACAAAGTTAAGGGCAACAGGCAACTGTAAAAATACAGATATTTAGATAT
Source organism: Vidua macroura (assembly GCF_024509145.1). Classification (NCBI taxonomy): domain Eukaryota; kingdom Metazoa; phylum Chordata; class Aves; order Passeriformes; family Viduidae; genus Vidua; species Vidua macroura. The sequence goes on from NC_071611.1 coordinate 28,651,334, forward strand.
TTTAAAACTTCCCTAAAATTCAAGCTATTACTATCCCCATCTCGATTACACATGATGAAGCAGAAAAGCAGGCACTCATCATTGCACATCCATGCTGGTAAAATCATCTTGACAGAGGGATCTTCTGCGGAGTACTATGGATTCACACAAGACAGGTCAGATACAGTGGTTCTGCTGGGTTTTGAACTGCCAGCTGGCCACCTCCTCTCTTTGCAACAAGCCAAACATTCTTTTTTTTTTTTGACGTACTATAGTCAAAGCTTAAACAAGTTCACCAAGAGCTGAATCTACTCCCTGAGGTTTTTATGGGTGCTTGATCTTCTCCATACAAGCTGGTGGCTTCCCCTGAGCTCCTTTTCCTCTGCTTTTTTTTTTTGGCTTAGGCATCCTACAGGCTCTCGGAGTTTGCCTCTCTCGCTGCATTCATCTCATGGCTCACTGAGTGGGCATAGGTTTAATACCTGTGCTCCTTTGTTTCTTTGTTTGCTCTGCTGACCTGTACATGACTTTCCCTTTCTTTCTGAAGCGTTTTCTGCTGCCCCTCAAAGCCTGCCCGCTCAGCTGCTTGAGCTTTTGCTCCACCACTCCTGGAGCTCAGCCACTATGCCCTGCCATTCTGTGTGGCGCAGAAAATGGCAAGTCTGGTGCAGGAGTGGGGTGTCAGGGGACTGGCCACCGTCTGTTGCTGAGGCTGTTGTGGGCTGGGAGAGCACACCTTCCCAGGGCTGAGGTGTGCTGCCTGTGCTGTGCCTGAAGCCACAGGTGGTGTTGCCTGACATGCAGGTCCCGGCACAGCTCTCTATGCCTCAGACTTGCACAACCTTCCCCTGAGTGCCATGCAGGGAATACTGTACCATGCTGAGCAAGGGAAAAAGCCCGAATGGCTCAGGAAAGCACTCTTACAGAGAGCTGTCTTTGTCCTAAATACTGCATGGAGAAGGCTATTCAGCCTATAGTTAGGCTGCAGAACTACCCAGAGACCTCACTCAAGTTCAGACTGATCCTTGCCATGGTTCACTAGCATGCTGAGGGCAGCAGTGAACAGCCCTGCTGTCAAACACACCTTCCACAGGCCCACCTTTGTTTGCTGCTGTGTTTGGTAGTCTGACATCTCTTTCTGGCTCCACACAGACACATTTGTAAAGGCTGATCACTTTTAGATCCTGTCTTCCACTCTTGGTGTGGAACAACATTGCCTGTTAACTTCAGAGAGAAACCTGGGGAAGATCCTTTGTGCACAGAGACCCTTGTGAAAAAAACGGCAGAGATCAGAGCCTCTGTGGGGAAACTGTGGTGCCTTTTATCATATTCTTCCACCTCTGAAATAAATTTATAACCACAAATGACACAAACACAGGAATTTAAAAGAATGACTAGAACTAAAAGAACCATGTTTTTTCCCACTCAATACTCCAAAATAAAGTAGATACTTTGTCATTCAGCAATAGCCAGCTTCAAGGTGTTCGCTAGTCTGCTGGCCAGCACAGGAAGGTATGCAGAGGTGGGCGGCTCCAGGAGCTTCCCTTCTCCTGGGACAGGTGGGTCTCTCTGCTTGAGCTTCACAGCTGACTTTTCTGGGGCTGAAGTTCCACTCCAGAACCCACCACAGAGGACTTTCAGAGGGATGCACAGCTTCCTCCAGGTGTTGTTACTGCAGGGCGTTTGCACAGAAGTTGGCTTTTGCTTCAGCAAGCAAAGGAAGGAAAAACAACTGTCAAAGTAGAAATATAGCAAGGAGTAAATATAAGTAATTTCCAGTTTGGGCAGCACATTTTTTTACCTACTTTTCATATATGTGAAAGAGGTAAGTTTACTGCTTTCTTTATCACCTAAAAGGACTGTTTAAAAAGTTGCTTTGAAACTCCTAAGTCTCATAAAAATGTTTAGTCCATGCCTATTTTCTGGCCGTTTTTATTACCAGTTTTCTACAGAGACATTTTACAGCTGTAATCCATCAGATGTCCTGTTGTCTATTCTATATATAAAATCCCATCTACAAAAACACCTTACTAGGAGCTGGACTATTGTATATGTTTTTTTACTAGAAAGTAAATCTTTGAAAAATGTAGTCATGATTTCCAGCTACTGCAAGAGGTGTTTCACACTCTGCCAGTTAGTAAGTTTGCCTGTTCAAACCATGAAGCTGAAGGTGCGTCAGAAACCATCAATCCTGTTCAATTAGCTGTGCTGATCTTTTCATCTTGACTTCCTGAGTCATCCTAGCTCTGGACCTCAGCTGCCATATGGAATCCCACTTTGTAATACAATCGGAAACATACTTTCAGCTCATAAATGTGTTTGTGTTTAGAACTACAAAGGACACTTCCTGGCTGTTTAGTAGGGTCTCTCTCTCCCTCTTTCTGTGTCTCTCTGTCTCTCTCTCAATGTCAAGCCACTTGGCCTGATAATGTGTTCATACCAGCTCAATTCTCATGTGATAACGTGAGAATAATAATGAAACTGCTGCTTTAAGTAGAACATGGATCCTGATTCTTGGTTATCAATTGCTTTTAATCTCTTATTTTGTAAATGTTGTTTTGCTCAATATATTTTCATATTGCTTTTAAGGGAAATTTTTAAAATGTTAAAATGTATGGGTACTTCATCACACAGTGGATTAAAAAAAGAAATAACTGGCAAGAAATCTCATTATCAACAAATGTATAAGGTTTTTTTTTTTATTTTTTTTTCTTAGAGTACTTTTTTTTTTTTTTTTTTTTTTTTTATCTCCCACCAACACTGGCATGCTGTTTTTATTAACTACAGCTGTTTGCATATTGCTGCTGTCAGAGCCGGACGGGAGACCACATCTGCGGTGCTTGCATGTCTCAGTGACTTTGTAGCTTGGACTTTGGTGAATAATTTGAAAATTGCACACACATAAGGCTGGTTTACATTGTTCCTTCTTTAAAACACATTTCAGAATATTCAGCTCTGAAAAGCTCAATTTATTTTTTCTAGTCTGTTGTAAACATGACAGGTCATGAAAAAAGAGAGAGGAGGAGAAAGGAAAACTCTATGCAGGCTTATCTAGATCATACTATGACAAAGCAAGCTTTTAAAATCTCACCTTATAATAGAGCAGAGAGATCAAAGGGGGGTGTTGCTGCAGCCTCACAGTCCTGCTCTGCTGGACTTGCTGGGGTTGAGGCAATACTGGAGCACAACACAGGACTGGATGCTGATACCACCTGGTCTAGTGTATCCAGCCAGTCTTGGAACCTGTCTGTGTGGTGTCAGGGCCATCTCTCAGTTCTTGTCTACTATAAAAATAGACACAGAACAGAAAACAACTACACTGTGGTCAGGCTGCAAAGTGTGTTGCAGAACTCAGAAGCTACAGAGAGAAACCCCTGAGCACCTGAAATGTTGGTTCAACTTCTCTGTCCCTGGCCAGGGACAGTACTTGGGCTGGAGCCAAAGAGACAGAGATGTGTCCAACAGCAATTTCCACAGCTTTTGAGAAGCACCCATTTTTTTCCAAAGCACCTGCATGAAGTAGTACAGAAATGTGCTTTTCCTCTTCTGACATAATACCAACACCTTGCTTTTGTCTGTCACTTCTAAGGTTCGGGCTGGGCTTCTGTGGAAAGCAAACAGGATTCCTGTTAATGTCTGTTGGTCTGGAGGATTTCCAGAAAAATCAGAGGGGTTGTACTGTGGACAGTAGGGACCCCAAGTGTGCAAGGACCCTGGGTGTCCCATTACCAGGGACTAGAAGCAGGCGCTTGGGCAGGAGTGGAACATGCATTGCCCTTGAGGGGTCCTACTGATCCCATCCTGCCCTGGTGCCTGCAGCTCTCCACAGCTGTGGGTACCACAACATATCATGGAGACGCTGGCTTTCTGCAGCACAGATGTCGTGCTGCTACGCCTTGGACCCACAAAGCATGGAAGGACATCAAAAGAGCATATGCCTCAGCAATGGCCCTTTCCAGCAGCCAGCTGTCCCACTGCTCAGAGACATATGTGCACTCAGCCCCTCAGGCCCTTCTGGAAAAGAGCTTTATTTGGAGTGGGGCATGCGGTGTCGCACAGGCTAGGCACAAAGGTGCAGCCTGCTCTCCTGGCACACCACTCAGCTCAGCCTCACTGCCTGTGGGTCTGCACCCAGTGGGAGTCAGCACAGAGGAAGGGAGGTGAGGTGATGAGAGGTGAGGAGTGGCTGGCACATGAAAAGGACTTATATTTTCCACTCTGGAAAAAAAGCAGCACATAGGTGGTGTAACAGAAGCCTCTGAAATATCAGAGAAGAATAGGGATCTCTTAATTCATTGTGGGTCATAGCACCAGTGCTGAGGCACTAAGGAAGAACAAAAACCCCAGAGCAAATCCCCTTACAGCCAGCTCAAAGTCAAACCCTGAAAAGCATTGTCAGAGTATAATCTATCAAAAAAGCATAAAGAGAGTGAAAAGGTATTAGGCAAAGGAAACATCAACCAAACCCTGTGCAATATTTATCTCAGGAGGTCTGGGTTACTAGGGACAGGTACTCCATACTTTATACTTTTATAAGCATTCAGAGTAGTATTAGAAACAAATCAGAGGACTAAGAAGAACTGTGGACTGATTTACAACAGCTCTTTTGCTGGCATGTTCACAGAATGGTTGTGAGATTATTCAAGGTTTGTTATGAATGATTTTAAATTTCCAAATATATTTTCTTTTTTATTTTTATACTTTGCAAAAGTATATGATGGAACTAATTTAGTACCATGAATAAAAAAAAAGCCCCAATCATGTGTTTGAAAACATTGTGAAGCTAATGAGGAAGAAGTCTATTTCACATTTTAAGTGTATCACAATGAGGAGACTAGAAAACAAAACAAAAAAAAAAAGCAGAAGGGTCCAATTACAATAAGGCAACAAATCAGAGCAATTTTTTTGTTCCTGATGAACAAGTTATGCTGCTTAAATGTAGTTAGGATAGCAAACCACAGACTGTCATGTCTGTGAATAAGAAATAATAATTTTTAATAATTTTCTCTAAACTGTGGCTTTGAAACTCCAAAACCTGGGAAAAAGAGAAGCAGATACAAGGGTATGCTGGTCAGTTGGCCACCAGTGATGCAGTTTCCAAGAGTCTGTCAATCTGAAAGAGTGGAAAATATCCTGGACATATTTGTGAGACATGGGGCTTTGAACAGAGGTAAAAGATCTGTAATTGTGTTAAACTGAGTGGTGGAAGCTCTGCACACTCAGTCAAAGCAGCTTTTATGCAATTCTTGTGAGCTGAAACTGAAACATTTACAGGTGCTTAGTTTATATATGATATTTTTATGCTCAGTATTTTCTTCCATCAATTTTATTCTTTTGTTCTTTTTAATAAATTGATGCAAAGGAATCTGGAGTCACATAGCAGGTCCATGATCTCTGCATTCCTTTTCTGTGCTCCTGGCCATAGCATCTCCACTGGCTGGGTAGACCACTAAAGGACAAGGCTCAGCATCTTGAGTCCAGCTATGGCTGAGTCCCACTTGACCAAAATTTGGTCTAGGGCAAGCTGAACGTCAGCTACCATATTTGTTCTGTGTCCTCTAGGCAATGCCAAGGGCGCTGTTGAGGTAACTACCCAATATGGATCACTGAGTCCAACTCCCTGCTCCTAAAAGGACTACCTAAAACTTAACCACATAACCCAAAGTGTCATACAAATGAGCTCTGACAAGCATGGAACTCCCTGGGGAGCCTGTTTCAGTGAAGAACCTTTTCGTAATGCTCAGTGTGAACTTCTCCTGATGCGGTTTCATTCCATCTGCTCATGCCCTGTCAGCAGCCACAGAGAGAGGGGATCAGCACCAGCCCCTCTGCTTTCCCCCTTGAGGAAGCTGTAGGCTGCCCTGAGGTCACCCCTCAGCCTTCTCCAAGGTGAGCCAACCAAGTGACCTCAGCCAATCATCCCAAGTCTTGCCGTTGAGACCTTACAGCAGACAGCCTCCCCCAGACGCAGTCTAACAGTTTGATGCCCTTCTGATATGGAGGCAACCAAAACTGCACACAGGACCTGAGGCGAGGCCGCATCAGCGCATTGCAGAGTGGGACGATCACCTCCCACAGCAATGCTGTGCCTAATGCTCACCAGCACACAGCTAGCCTTCTTTGCTGCCACAGCACACTGCTGACCCATATTCAACTAGCCATCAACTCAAAACACCAGATCTCTTTCTGCAGGGCCTGCTCTTCTCCCTCCAGTTTTATGCATAATCAGGTACCCCACCCTAGGTGGAGAATCCAGTACTGCCTTAGTTAAATTTCACATGGTCGGTGCTCACCCTGCCAACTCCTCCACAAAGATCCTCTTCTCCTCTTAGGAAAGGCATATCCCATATGTTGCCAGCAGGCTCGGTGTCATGTAGACTATCTCATGATAAAAAAGAACAACTTCTGCCAGTGACACCAGCCTTGGAGTCCAGTATTAATCCTGTTGGGTCTTCATGCTTCTTCCTCCATCTTTCCCTGCAAGTGGAAGGAAAGAAAAGAACATTTCTTGTGTTCATGATTCCCTAATGAATCATTCCAAGGCCCTGAAGTCTCTCTCAATTGTTATTGGGCTACTTATTGCAACTTCATCACTGTCTAAATGAAAAAAAAAATCAATAATGGATAATAATCCAAGGTCCATAACAGGGTAGGAAGATTTCTCTTCATATCTTTAACCCAAGTGTAGGGAAGCAGCAGATTTGCCTGGAAAGTGAGTCTGGTCCAGCTCCCTTCTCTGCAAATACAAGATTAATTCATTTAAAATAAGCTAGTGAATAGAAAGAAAATTATGAACTTCACAAGATACTGTCACAGACACGTAGACTTTTCAAGGGAGTTTCCATGAAATAGATAATGGTTGGTTTAGCCTCTCCTCCAGAGGGCTGGGTTTTTTGTCCACTGTTACTGTGACCATTATTTTCTACAAAGAAATACAAGTCAATCCAAAGACATGAAATTTTGTCTTCCATTCCCAGCCTCAGCTTTGATTGCAGCAAAGTACTAGAGGGGAAGGAAACAGCAGCAACTGCAAGTGGATAAACTGATTCAGATTGGCAAAGCACTGCTGTGGGTACACCTGAGCATGCCTCTCCATGCAGATGTAGATTCATGCCCAGGTGCTCTAGATCAACACCAGCAAACCCATTAGTTGTTCTCTTGGGTTTCTTCCACTTTTCCTCAGAAAACTATGCCTCTTATACCATGATAACAATTGGAACCCACCAATCCTTATTGTCACTTGCTTTTCTGTACTTATTATTCATCTGGGGTTTACATAGGCATTGTTGCCATGGAAGCAAAGTGAGATATTTCCACTTTTGAAATGTATTCAATGTTCTTTTTCTGTGCACTTTCTCTCCTCCACCAATGGTGATTCTTTAGAGGTCCCATCTTTCCCACTGCTTCTTTATTTGAGATTGCCTTGCCCTGATGGGGTATTTTCCCCCAGCCCGCTGCCCTGAGAATGTCCATTCTTACATTAAGGTGGCAAAAGTAAACAGCAATGACAATGTTATTATTTCCAGGGGAGAAATGCTGATGCAGGAACTTGTCACAAACTCTGTGTTCTTTGCATAAACATAGGAGTCTCATTCTTCTCAGTAGCTGCTGAGTTGAAGTCACTGGTTATTTGGAGGGGTCAGTAAAGAAATAGATATTTTACTCTTTCTCCAAAATGTTTGAGCAGTCTTGGCAAGTACCACAACATCTACAGAGAATCACCTTAGCCAAAAGGGGATAGCTGAATAGCAGCACTGCTGCAGCTGATATCAGCTGAAGGCCTTGGGCTGAGTGAGATGAGTTTTCAGGTCTTTTATCTACTGTTATGGTTAAGTTTTATGCAGCCTAGCTCAAAAGCAGAAGAAAATTATAAATAGCCTAAATAGTCAGAACTTCAGACCACTGAAATGACCAAAGTCTCAAGGACACCAGAAAAGCAGGAACAGAGGTTGGTGGTGAAAGAGTGGGGAGGGAAGATGACTTAAGTGCTGAGACTATTTTTTTTCTGGTGGGTGAACAGCTCTACAGCTCTGCTACATTTTTACTGTTTTGTGGATATTGGTGTCAGCATTTTATTTTTTCTTAAACTTAGAAGAAATCAAGTTTTTTGCTTTCTATTCCTTCTTCATAAATGCTAAACTACTTTTCCGTTGTTATCCTTCCCCTCAAATGGAAAGATTCAAGTACATTGGTCTCAGAGCCAGTTTCCCTGTAAGGCACTGAAATAGGCTGACAAACTTCTGTGGAGCATCTCCGAATCAACCACACACTGGCTTTGGCTCTCTGGAGCCTTCAGCCATAAACAAATGCTTGCAGAGACCCTTTTTTTTTTTTTTGCATTTGATTTATGTTTCCAGTTAGAATAGATGTTTTTAGCTCATTTCCCATCTCTGCTTTATTGATGTTTATATGCCATCTTTATTTCCCACTTGCATTTATTAAGCTGGTTACTTTTTTAGCAGTGTCTTTTTCCTTTGTGGAAGGTGGCTCAGATTCCAAGACAAGGCATAACATGGGTACTTAGAGGGCTTCAAAACCCTTTGTTTTAGGGTAGGAAGAGAGCTTGTCCCAGCTCTTCTGGCTGCACTTAAGGAGTAGACATCTTTATTAACAAATACAAAGAGTCTCTTTGTGCCGCATATTTCTATTGTTTTTTTCCAAATGTTGTATGCACTCCATTCACCCCCAGAGTTCCCATAAAATGTCGCATGGTATATTTCACAATAACCAGGTAGTAATCAGTGTCATGATTGTGTCTTTTGATAATGAACAGAATTCTTTGCATATGCACACACTGTTAGCTTGAGCAGCAATATAATTATCATCTGACTTGTTGAGTCAAAGAACTGGTCTTTCAGGAATCCTCTACTGCTACTGCCAAGCAAACTCTTCCCACAGCCAAGTGTTTCTTAGGGAAATTCCAGGTCAGTCTTGACACGGGTAGGTAGCAGGGGACAGACCTATACCAGGAATGTCTGCTGGTATAGGTGCTTTATAGATTTCCCCCTGCACATGTTCTATACCTTCTTTGAATAGCATTCTGTAAATTGCCCATGACAAAACATATGAAATTAAGAAAGGAAATATTCATTAAGAGTATTGTGTTAAAAACTCAGGTGGAGACATTTTTGGCTGCATATAACACAGGATTACTGTCTCCAGCTGCTCTATAAAAGATTTCTGCACAGTGGTCCTAATACATCAGTCTCCAGATCCATCAGAAAGCCCACAGCGAGTGAAATACTTAAAATGTAGGAAAGGAGATTTAGTTTGAGAGTGGTGCTTTCTTTTTCTCTTCCTGTAAAGAGAGAGAGGCAGGCAACTGCATTGACTGGGAGGTCATAGGTTCCCACCTTCAAGAATTTTCCAAAAACAGGTTAGACAAGCATCTGTCAAATAATGCAAATGTGATTGCTTCTGCCTGTTGGACTAGGATGAAAGACTAAATTACCCCCTGAGACCATTCCAGTCCCTCATTGTCTCTGTTTGTACAGTTGTGCCATTTGAAGAACTGCTTCACCCTGGAGCGAAACAGGATTCAGCAATTATAAGAAGTTTAACAAGGACAGGTGCTGGATTCTACACGTGGGTTGGGGCAACCCTGGATGTATAGACAGACTGGAGGATGAGAGGCTGGAGAGCAGCACTGTGAAAGGGAGCTGGATATCCCAGTCACCAGAAAGTTGAACACTGCCAGCAGTGTTCAACAGCCAGGAGGGCTACCCGTGTCCTGTGGAGCATCAGGGACAGCTGGGCAAGGGAAGGGATTGTTTGCTCTGCTCTGCTCTGGGGCAGCTTCACCTTGGTCCAGGGAGCAGTTTTGGCCAATATAAGAAAAATGTAAAGCTATTGGAGAGTGTCCAAAGCAGAGCAATGAAAATGGTGAAGGGTCTGGAGGGGAGGCCATATGAGACTAAGGATGATTGGTCTGTTCAGCCTGGAGAAGAGGCAAAGACCTCATTGTGGTATTCAACATCCTCACAAGGGGAAGTGGAGGGGCAGGTCCTGATCTCTTACTTCTCATGACAAGTGACAGGACTTGAGAAAAAGGCATGAAGCAGAGTTAGGTGAGGATTAGGTTGGATATCTGGAAAAGGTTCACCCAGAGAGTGGTTGGGCACTGGAAGAGGCTCCCCAGGGAAGTGGTCACAGCAACGCCTTGACAGAGTTCAAGAAGCATTAAACAATGCTCTCAAGCCAATGCTTTCAATCTATGGTGCAATACTCAGCATATTCTATGATTCTGTTAAAAGTATCTCAATATGTGATGAAATTGCACCCATTTTGGCACAGAAGTCTGTTCTGATCTTATTAGATCATTTCAAGTGCCACAAAAGCAGAAGAAATCTTACTCATATGAAGAAACAGAAAACTGTAAGAATAATTATTCTGTATTTAGTCAGCTTGTGTGTTTATTTATCTATTCACCTTCCTCGATGCATGTTTAAAGGAAAAAAGGAATGTTGGCAATTTGTAAGAATGCCCAAGTAAAGAGTATTCTCAGTATTTCCATGAACAGTAACATGGTTATGTTACTTCTGCATCGGTCTTCCTTACACTCACCTCCTGGTCTCTCTGCCAGTTTGTACTGATTTTCAGGAATGGGAGGAAAGCTCACCCCAGGGGAAGCTTTTCCTACTCTTGTCAGGCCCTCTCTGGCTGCTCTGCTTTACATATTCTGGCTAGCTTGGTGAGAGAGCAGCTGTGGGTCTGTGTAATGGGGTAGGTCAAGGTTAGCTTAATCATAGAATCATAGAATGACTTGAGTTGGAAGAGACTATAAAGATCATCCAGTTCCAATGTGTCTCACATAGGTAAGGATACCTTCTACTGGAACAGATTGCTCGGAGTGCCATCCAGCTTGGCCTTGAACACTCCTAGGGATGGGGCATCCATGACTTTTCTCTGGGTAACCTGTTTCAGTGCCTCACCAACTTCACAGAAAAGAATTTCTTTCTAACTTTAAATCTAGTGATGTTTGAACACATTTCCCCTTGTGCTGTCACTACATGCTCTTGTAAAAAGATTCCTCTCCATCTTTCTTGTAGGGTTGCAGGCCACAATGACATCACCTCTAAGCTTTCTGTTTTCCAGGCTGTACAATCCCCTTTGTCTCAGCCTTTCCTTGTAAGATAGGTGCTCCATCCCTCTGATCATCTTTGTGGCCTCCTCTGGACTCCCTCCAGCAGGTCCCTGTCCTTCCTGTGCTGGGATCCCAGAGCTGATGCAGCACTGCAGGTGAGGTCTCAGCAGAGCAGAGCAGAGCAGAGGGGCAGAATCGCCCTCCCTGGCCCTGCTGCCCACACTGCTCTGGATGCAGCCCAGGACACGTGTGGCTTTCTGGGCTGTGAGTGCCCATGGCTGGGTCAGGTCCAGCCTCTCATCCCCCAGCACCCCCAAGTCCTTCTGGGCAGGGCTGCTGTGTTCTGTCCATCTTCCAGTCTGAACTGATACTGGGGTTGCTCTGACGCAGGTGTAGCACCTTGCATTTGGTCTTGTTAAACCTCATGAAACTGCCATGGACCCATATCTTGAGCTTGCCCAGATCACCCCTGGATGGCATCCAATTGTTCAAGGGTGTCAACTGGACCATTAAGCTTAGTGTCTCCTGAAAATCTAACCAGGGTGCACTCAATCCCTTTGTCTATGTCATCAATAAAAATATTAAAAACAAGTGATCTTGATATGGACCCCTGAGGGGCTATACAAACACTGATAGCCATCAGGTCTTTGAGACCATTACCCTCTGGATGCAACCATCCAACCAATTTTTTATCCATCTAATCCATCTCTCTTCAGCTTAGAAAGAAGGATGTTGGGTGGGACCATGTGAAAATATTTACACAATTCCAAATAAATGACACCTGTAACCCTTCCCTTGTCCAGTGATGTAGTCATTCCATCATAGAACACCACTAGGTTGGTTTAAGGAGGTATGAGGAATCAGTACATTTGTTACAATCAAATCTATATATTGACTGCTGTTAAGCATGGTCTACTTGTTGGCACGGCAACAGCTAATGATATTTAGACCATATATGTTCTTTTTATTCTCAGTTACAACATCTGGGACCTTCAAAAGAGATCTTGGAGAAGTGGTGGGATGATAGGGAAGGAAAATCAGGGGAAGTGAAACATTAGGCTACAACAGTTTCTTTGAAGATTGCCGCTGTAGCTTGTCTGTCTGTCTGCTATTTATTTATTAGACTCAAGAAATTCATTGCTACCTGTTTCATGACCTTTATTACAGCAAAATTCCACCTGCTCCTTAGTGTGAATATGAATCATCTTCAGGACTATGCACCAGTGAAAAGTTTCCATTTTTTCCTGCTAAGCCTCTGTGGCTGGAAGTCTTACAGGTGTATTTTGCTTGCTCTGGCTACTCAATTAGCAGCTGCAGGCTACAGTTCACTTCATCTTCCATGTTTGAACTTAGTTCACCAAGATGCCAAGTATAAGACAAGGCACATAATGAAAATAATATGGTAGTCTCCCATGTTCTGAATTGGCTAGTCTTACTAGGATCAGTTCACCTCAGTTCATTAGAAACCAGTTCCTCTGAGAAAGAAGCTATATGTGACCCATCTGGAGACAGACATGTTAAAAAAATGGGAAAGAAAACAATGCTATCCTTCTTTAAGTCAGAATCTTTTTAACACAGACAATATCCTGAAACATATAGTGCCTGTTGTAATTCTTCTAATTCCTCCTTGTATTACAAGAGGAAATGAATTTATTTCCTGGTATCTAAAGTCTCTTATGCCATCAGACAGGCTCAAGTTATCTTTGGGCAGGGGCATATATACAGTAGAAACTTTTACAGAGATCCCTGTTGGCATGAAGTTAGTATTATGGTTTGTCTCTTGCAGTCTTTTCAGAGTCACGAAGACAAATCAGTATTTTTAATGGAATCTTAGTGCTTTCCTAAAAAATAGCACGGTAGTCTTGAGCAATGACTATACTATCGCTCAACAGGTCTCTTATTTGGCCATTTCATATCTGAGGTACAAAAACTTGCATGGAGTTTATTTGAAGCATTTGAATATAACTTTTCTTTTTTAAGAGCTTATCTATCCATTGTAGAACTAAAAGTTGTATTGTGAGAACTATGTTTAAAGAATATCCTGGAAAAAAATTGCAGAACCCCTGAACAAACAAACATGGATGCAGTTAAGTAACACCTGAAAAAGAGATAAACATGAAGTGTAGCATGAGATGAACATATCAAGAATTAACATGTCTTTCCCTTTGCCACCTTGGTTTCCCCCTCCTACAGGTATATGAAGTTTGGACTACTCTTTGCCTGGGTTTGGGTAAGGGGTAAGATCTTCTTCCCTTTCTCTGGAAAACCACATGCCACTTCTGTCTGCCAAGCCACAGGATCTGAGCTCCATCTGTGGCATGAATACAGGGCAACTCTAAACAAAATGTGCGCATATGTCAACACTACATGCCGGTAAAGCAAAGCCAGAAACCTACAATCAGGCAAATAGAAATCTTTTGCATTGTAGAGACATTAAATGAAATACTCATTTTTACAATTTGCAACATTAATCTTTAACCTAAAGGCTTTTCCTAAAACTCCAAGTATTTAGGTCACCTGGTGGTTTGAAGTGTCATTTTAAAAACACTGCCCTCTCAGACTCCTGCTGGCACTGATATGCCAAGAGCATGAGTTTAACATGTTGGGAGCGCATAAAATCACTGTAGCAGAGCAGCAAACATATGAGCAATAGTGGCACTGAGAAGCATCATGTCAGCCAGATCAAATAAAAGTGTTAAGGAAAAAAAGGAGGGGCAATAATATAAGAGAAGGAAGCAAAAGGAAGAAGTGCATTAGAAAGGAAAGCATGTGAAAAGGTGATGTCTGTTAATGGAATTTGTCAGCTACAATAAGAATTATACTAGCAAAACTTTTCTGACTAAATGCATATTATAGGATTTTGATCAAATTGCATCCAGGAGTGACAGGTTTGCAGATGATTTAAAAGACCTTACAGAAAGTAATACATACTGTCATTTTCTTGCAAAAGGCAGCTTCATATAGGATAGGTCCTGCAATAAATGGAATTTCTTTTCCCTCCTCCTGCAAGTTCTAGTAAAAATCAGCACTCTAAATGCAAACTCACCTTCTAAAGCAGTATCAGTATTCACAACTGGGAATGAAAAAGTGAATTACAGCTGAGAGCATTCAGTATGTCTGCTGGTGAATAAAGAAAAACAGCTGTTGGCAGCCAACTGTGAAGATCAGTGGACAATGTTATGTTCAGAACAAAAAATGAACAAGCTGCATGCTGGCATGGATTCTGTTGCAGCAAAAGTGCACTTTTGCCCAGTGCCTTGTAAAACATTACAAATGGAGCCAAAACTGTAGAGATTAGAAGCAATACAGACAAAATTTATCATAGTTGTGACTACACAGCGAATGAAGCTAGCCTGGGCCTTGTCTTGCACCATGAGGTAGGGCCTAATGTGAGATATGCACTGCCACCTGATTCCTGCTAAGCTGGGGAAAACTACCCCCACCCTGATATATCCATCTCTTAGCAGAAGCGCTAATTCATGATGATACTTTGATATATTTTTTGTTTAATTTCAGAACACTTTATACCAGAACTAAGATCTAAGAGTGAAAAGAACTAAGTTCGGAGTGAAAACATGAATTCACATCAAGGAGAGGCAATAATCTGTTCTCCATGATGAGTATATAGCTTGGGAACTAAAATACTTGGAAACTTGTTTCCAAATTATGCTCTGCCCTGCTCTTCTACATGGGCAATTTCCATCCCTCATTTACAAGAAAGAGCTGACTCCTACCACACTTAGACTGAGCTCATTAAAAGGTTCACAGGAGTACCAGGGATGTTCTGTGAGATCAGATCTTCTATGACCTGTATGGGAAGAATGAAATTCCATGTGACCAGATCTCCAATATGGTGGCAAGGTGCAGAAGAAATGGGTCACTTGACAAGGATAACCTATCATGGGTGACTGTGACAGAGGCATACCTTGAGACATAGCCCCTTTTAATGAAGAAATGTGTCTCCTCCATTTATAAGGTATCCTGCTATGATCACAACCCTCAAAGTGCTCACAGCCCTGAGCACTCTCACAGGAAGCTGCAAATCTGCTGTGCAGAAGTCTCAATGGCTCTTCAAAGGACAGCAATTTATTGCAATGTTTAATCACAAACACAGAGCAGCATCTCACTTCCTTCTTATCTACTAGTGATGAACAATTGCTAAATTTTTCCCTAAACGTTGTTGAGCCATTGGTTATTTCTCTCCTCTCCGGTTTCCAGAATATGCACTCTGCCCTCCTTAAAGGCCATTGGTTAAGATTCTTCATGTATTTTCTATTCTAATGCAGCTGTCCTGACAGACAGCAATATGGATGCTGTGTGCAAGAGCTGAGACATTCTTCTCCATGTGCATAAGACACATTACCTACAGACACCTTCAGAGACAGTTACTGCACTTCACAAGTTCCTCACACCTGGGAAGAGTGAGGAGATTTTCACTCCTTAGAAAGTTGCTCCCCTCTTTGAACACCAGAGATGTCTACTACCAGAGTCCTCTCAGAGGGTCATGTGCCCCTCATGATTGCCTCATCTGATGTTTTCTATCACTTCTACTGAATATTTTCTTGTGGAAGGAATCCAGGCCTGTTTCACAGACATACTAATGGAGGTGCAGAAAAGCTAATGGTGGGACTGAGCTCACCTTCATTCACCTAACCCCAAAATCAGGGATCTAATCAGAACTAGTCATCTAGGCTCTCTCTACCGTCAATGATGAAAGACAAGTACCTCCACAGCATGATTCATCCCTTTTTTCTTGGACAACTATCCTAAAAGAGGTTGGATTGTACTCCAGAGATGCCTGTCTATCTGCTTGAATGATAGAGGAGATCTAAATAACTCACTTACCTGAGATACCTATCTGCAGGATGACTTCAGCTAAGTGCTGGGCTCCTGCTCCAAGCGATGCATGCAAGCTCAAGAGGAGAGTCTGAGGCAGAGTCAGATTCTTTCTCCCACCTCCAAGGCCTCTGCCCAATTAGAGTTCTTCCTCTCAATAGAGACATTCTTTAAAGCAGGAAAATGTTAAAAAGGTTCTCCCTGTGCCTCTGATATCACACCTCTGACACTACCTTTGTTCCATTCAAATCCTTTTGAAATCGAAATGCTGCTATGAAAACACAGATGTAATTTTTCCTCTGTCTTTCTGTTCTTTCTTTAAAGGAGCAACAAACACAACAAAAAACCACAATCGGAAAAATTCAGGAAGAAAATGCTCAAGGCTACGGCATGGTTTCTATCTAATTTGAATTCAAATAAGTTTTTCATTATTTCTAAATTTAATTACAGCCTTCAAATGTATAAAATTGCATGTGAAAATAGTAAACAGATCTTAAATATACCGTAGAACACCAGGCAGAATCACAAACACTGCTAATTTGCAGGGATGCTGTTTTCTTGATCAACATAACACCATACCTTCTTCTGTGTCCTCAGCCAGACTAAGCAGATGGAGAAACGTCTTTTACATACCCTAAAAATGTATATAAATATGTCCTTATTTGAGATCTAGCAAGCAGATATGACCTTCAAAGGGAATGCTAGGACTCTTTCTCAGTTTTTAAATGCCCTGGAGAATGTAACTGGAACTAATAATTTTCCAGAAGTACTGTTTAACTAACCATAATTGTTCTTATATCATATATATATAATTTCCCTGTAAATGCTATTGGAATTTTCAAAACTTTTTGTATTTCTGCATTAAAATAGAGTGCATGTGTCTCAGAGGACTTTTTATAACATCCTCTTTTGGTCCTATTGAGCCCTTTTGGCTCATAAACCTATTACATTCTCAAGAATCTTACTCATAGGAATAAGGGTCCAGGACATGATCCAAATACAGTGGCTGTTTCTCCTCCTTTGTTCTGTGCTTTCACAGAAGCCTATCTTATTATTTCTCAGAGAACACAAATGAGAGTGTGGGTCGTAATGAATTGCAATGGGTTTATTCTTTCCAAATCCTGAAATGAATTTCTGCAACAAATAAAAGGTAGCTGTTTCACCCATTGGATTTCAAGGATTTTTGAGAGTAGCAAAGGTGTCAGAACCTCTTCAAACAGTCATCAGCTATACAATTTTTGAAGTACTAGGTAACTTAATTCAGCATGTCATTATAATAGCTCTCACAACAGGAGAGCAGTATTAATGTGTAGTGATGGAGCTAAAGGGGAAGTTCACACCTTTCCAAAGTTTGTTTGCTTGCTTGTTAAACAGCCCACAGACCTGGAACACTCTGAGAATATACCCAGTATTGAATTTGCAGCCCAAAAAATGAAAAATGTACATCTGTTTCTTCTTTTAGGTTTTCGTAAAAGGAATTTAAATTCTTGTTCTGGGTTACTCTAGAGCAAAATTTTAATAATGGATTATGAATTAATTCAAACTCCAAATTTGTGTCATCCAAGACTAAGAATATTTGAGGGTTTTGTTCTGCTTCTGAGTTGCTGTTGAATTCTTTTTTTATTATCACAGCTCTTTATTTAGTGTCTGTGCAGGCTTGTGTTTAACACACACCATCTCCAGTGACAGCTTGCCCATTGGTGCTCAGACCTCAGAATTCCTCACACAATTCATGCACAGATGTGTACAGCTCTGGTCCTGCATATTATAATATGTGTTGATATTCAGATGAGGATAGAAGAATTTTTTCCTGCAGGGATTTACATGCACAATGCATTTTTTTTCATTTAATTGTCAATTAGAAGTGTCATACTAGATTGAGTTTAATTGTCAGAAGTTTTGGTAGTGCGGATGGCTAGAGAAGTTGCATCTGTAAGAATATGCCAGAAGCTTCCCCCATCTGCAACAGAGCCAATCCCAGCAAGCTCTGAGATGGATTTGCCACTGTTCAAGGCTGAGCCCATCAGTGATGGTGGCAGCATCTCTGGGATAACATATCCAAGAAGAAGTAAAAAACTGTGCAACTCTAGATGAGGAGAGGAGTGAGAACAGGTGAGAGGAATAACTTGGCAGTTATCAAAGCTAGTGAAGGAGGGGCAGGAGGTTCTCCAGGCACCAGAGCTGAGGTTCCCCTGCAGCCCCTTTTGAAGGTCATGGTGAAGCAGCTGTGCCTCTGCAGCCCATGGAGGACCATGGTGGAGCAGAGATCCACATGCAGTCTGTGGTGTGGAGGACCCCACAACAGAACAGGTGGACACCTGAAAGAAGCTGTCATCCCATGGGAACACTTGGTGAAACAGGTTTGCTGGTAGGACTTCTGACCTCTTGGGCACCCATGCTGGAGCAGTTCATGAAGAAAAATAGCATGTGGGAAGGACTCATGATAGAGAAGTTTGTGAAATACTGTCTTCCATGGGAGCCACACTCAAGCAGGGGAGGAGCTGGAGGAGGAAGGAGCAGCACAGACAATGTATCAGGAACTGACCACAGCCACCATTACACTCCCCATACACCTCTCAGAGGGAAGAGGTAGATAAGATTGGGAATGAAATTGAGTTCAGGAAGGAGGGAGGGATGGGGGGAAGGTATTTTAAGATTTGAATTTACTTCTTATTTCTTATTAGCTTACTCTGATTTTGATCAGTAATTAATTAAACTGATTTCCTCAAGCTGGGTGTGTTTTGCCCATGACAGCAATTGCTGAGTGATCTCTCCATGTCCTCATCTCAACCCACAAGCCTTTCATTATATTTTCTCTCCTATTTCCAGCTGAGGAAGGGAGTGACAGGGTAGCTTTGGTGGGCACCTGGCATCCAGACAGGGTCAACACAACACAAATATAATCATTGCAAATTTTTATTGGTACAATGGAAAATTAAGGAATTATACTGTATCACTGTATCACTGAAAGGAAGTGAAATTACCTTCCTAAAAAAATGCAGAAAGGAGGTAGGGTTCAGCTGCCTGCTCTTTCTGGCACAGAGCTCCCTTTGGAGTTTTTCCTTGTGCACAGAGCAGGTTGTTGCTTACTGGGGACTTGGTTTTGAGCTCTCTGAATCAGACCTTTACCCAGCCAGTGCCAACCCTGCTAGTTCCCATCCCATCTCAGTAGGGCCAGCCATCAGCTTCCAAAATGAAGAGCTGCTATGAGTCCACTCCTATCATCTGGGGCTTAGAGAGACCCTAAAAACCTACTCATGAGAAACAGAAAACAAAAAAAAATATGTGTGAGTCTTGCTTACAAACGTGCATGAAGTGCCATTAACAGACTGGTCGCCTGACTAAGTGTCTCACGCTCTCTGTTGCAACATTTTCCCTTTCGTGTGCTCAGGATTTTGGTTTCATCTTTGGAAAAACATCTCCAACGTGTAGCCAGTGTACTCCATCCTCCATTAGTAAAGTTCACGATAGCTTTGGCTTCATTCCCAGTTGGAAATTGTCCTCTGCACTAGCAAGCCACTGGCCAAATTTCTCCCTGGGCAGCCTGAAAGCTGCCAGACAGAAATGAGATCTGTAAAACCAAGCTGACAGCATGAGGTCTATACAGAGTTTTCCAGGCCTTTTGCCAGGCCCTAGAGGCCTAGTTTTAGAAAGACAAATTGAAACCATAACTAGCTAGCTAAGCTCTCCTCAAACCCTTTTACAGTGACAAAACCCTGCCCTTGACAGGCCTAGCCCCTGGTACTGGTACATTGCCAATGACTCTAAAAAGACATAGCAGAAGTCAGGAAAATGTCAGTAGAAGGAAATCTGAGACACACTCCAGCCTCCTCCTGTGTGAGGTAGTCCAGAGAAATGGGGCAGTTACAGGTTCTGGAATTTCCCTTTGTGTGTCCTGCAGGATTTCTGCTGGGTACAGAAAAGGAGGAAAACAAGCCACCAGAATTGAGCAGGACTACAAATTCACATCTGAGAGAAAGCATGAGAGAAAATCTAACTCAGAACCTCGCTCTCCCTGGATGCAATCCAGCAGCCTGCTCCTTTCCCTCAAGACGCCATCCTTTTAGCAGCACCTACCACTGCTCCCACTCCCATGGGCTGTTTGGGGGTCCAGCTTGCCCAGGGGCCGATTTGAAAAAGCCAGGACTTTTTAAAGGTTATTACCAAAAGCTGGTTGGTATTTACAGAAATTAATGTAGAACACAAGCCTACATTAATTTTTAGGCAGACATCTTAAATTCCACTAGAAGGTGACAAAATATTTGGGCTTAAGTGAAAAACATGTCCTTTCAAGAGTAAGGAAGACATTGCCATTTCTTGATGTTTAATAGAGTTCTTTTTTTGTTTTCTTTTGAATCAATGTATGCACAGGAATTACTAGGACAAGAAAGTGGGAGCTTTTTTAGGTGGAGGCAGTCTTACATAGTTAATGTGCTTTATTTCTCATAAAGGTATTGTGGAAAAAAGAACAAGTACAAGTACATTGTGTGCTCAAGTATTAGTGGATATCAAAAAGAAAAGTACATAAGGACCAGTGTTTGCAAAAGCAAACCATGATTATGAGATATACAAATGACTACAGAGTCCAATTCCCTGAAGATTTAATGCATTTATTTATAGCTGACTGATTCGGGACTAAAATTTTGGAACAAGTTCACATATTCTTTTTTCTCCTGCCACCGCTTGTAGTTGTCTTATCTTTTTTTTTTTTTTTTCCAGCAACCAAAGGAAAGAGAACCTTTTTTAACCACAGCACTTGTTTCTTTTCCAAGTTATAAAAAAGTAAATAAACTTTTACTAAGCACAATGCACAAATTGAGGGGAGGATCTTTTCTGGCCAGCAGTCTTTAATCTTGGAAAGCTAAACAATAATATTGACTCTTACACAATTCCAGTGGACTACAGAGATCTTTCAGTAGAAAGGCAACAGAAAAGCAGTCACAGCATCCTAAGGGAGAGAACAAGACTTTGTTTCTTCAGTGTTCAGTGCAGTCACACAGCTTGGAACAGAAAAGTTTGAGAGTAGAGTAATAAAGCAATACATAATCCTTAACAACTCCCTTACCTAACCACAGTTCCCCCAGTCCATGGCTTTATATTCTTTAATTCTTGCATTGTTTCATGGTACATAACACATATTAGTGCTTTTTTGCAATTAGAAAACAGTTCTCAATGTTGATTTTTGTGCAGATCTGTGATGTTTGGGCACATGTTGCTCCATATCTTGAAAAATCCCTGGCATAGTTTTTAATATACTTGTCTGTACTTAACTTACTTTAGTGGAGAAAGTTGCATAAATCTTTTCCTGTATGTCTAGGTTTGTATTTTGAATAGATTATCCTATTTTGACAAAGCTTTGCAGTGTATCAGAAGATCAGGCTGTTTCTCAAGAGTACACTTTGTGCTATGTATAAATCAACATTAGTGACAGGGTGTGCTTTTTTCAGTTGGAAATGACATTTGATACATTAGCCAAGCAGGGACCACAGCCAGATCATAATTGGATATGTATTTTCAACATCCTCAGCCCTTCAACCAATTGGCTGGGACTCCAAGAGGCTTATCAGTAGAAATGCAGCTTTATCTTTTTTGCTAATCTGACTGAAGAGAAACCATCAAAGAAGGAGCTAAAATGAGGGTGGGAGGGAAAAAAAGAAGAAAGGGAAAGGGGGGGAAAGGGAGAGAAAGGGAGGGAAAGGAAAGGGAGGGAAAGGGAAGGGAAGGGAAGGGAAGGGAAGGGAAGGGAAGGGAAGGGAAGGGAAGGGAAGGGAAGGGAAGGGAAGGGAAGGGAAGGGGAAAGGGAAGGGGAAAGGGAAGGGGAAAGGGAAGGGGAAAGGGAAGGGGAAAGGGAAGGGGAAAGGGAAGGGGAAAGGGAAGGGGAAAGGGAAGGGGAAAGGGAAGGGGAAAGGGAAGGGGAAAGGGAAGGGGAAAGGGAAGGGGAAAGGGAAGGGGAAAGGGAAGGGGAAAGGGAAGGGGAAAGGGAAGGGGAAAGGGAAGGGGAAAGGGAAGGGGAAAGGGAAGGGGAAAGGGAAGGGGAAAGGGAAGGGGAAAGGGAAGGGGAAAGGGAAGGGGAAAGGGAAGGGGAAAGGGAAGGGGAAAGGGAAGGGGAAAGGGAAGGGGAAAGGGAAGGGGAAAGGGAAGGGGAAAGGGAAGGGGAAAGGGAAGGGGAAAGGGAAGGGGAAAGGGAAGGGGAAAGGGAAGGGGAAAGGGAAGGGGAAAGGGAAGGGGAAAGGGAAGGGGAAAGGGAAGGGGAAAGGGAAGGGGAAAGGGAAGGGGAAAGGGAAGGGGAAAGGGAAGGGGAAAGGGAAGGGGAAAGGGAAGGGGAAAGGGAAGGGGAAAGGGAAGGGGAAAGGGAAGGGGAAAGGGAAGGGGAAAGGGAAGGGGAAAGGGAAGGGGAAAGGGAAGGGGAAAGGGAAGGGGAAAGGGAAGGGGAAAGGGAAGGGGAAAGGGAAGGGGAAAGGGAAGGGGAAAGGGAAGGGGAAAGGGAAGGGGAAAGGGAAGGGGAAAGGGAAGGGGAAAGGGAAGGGGAAAGGGAAGGGGAAAGGGAAGGGGAAAGGGAAGGGGAAAGGGAAGGGGAAAGGGAAGGGGAAAGGGAAGGGGAAAGGGAAGGGGAAAGGGAAGGGGAAAGGGAAGGGGAAAGGGAAGGGGAAAGGAGGAAATACCAGACCTTGCATGTCCAGTTGCAGTTCAAAAGAATTATGGCTCCTTAGGCTTTGCAGGCAGTAGCAACATGCAGAGAGATAACACAGAATGACTTTTAGATAAGAAATATTTTCAAGTTGTGGTATCTGTCATAACCAAACATTTAATGACATAAAGGAAGATTCCACAGGGCAGTATTGGCTGAAACCTAGCATCTTTCTGTTTTCCTTTGCTGCTAAAGCAGGTTGAAAATATTCTGCCACTGAATGCATCTGCAAAAGCACCCCAAATCTTTTACAGGCACATAATTTTTTCATTTGTCATTGCACATCTGGAAGAACAGTTTATATATGATGTCAACAGAGAGGAAATTATTTTATATTTAATTCACAGATTTTGCTGGCTATATTAAAAATTAAGTTAAAAATTCTTCTCGCTTGCATGGTTCATCCTCATGAGGAGTTTGGCATTTTTTATTAAGAATGAAAAAAGGTATGGCAGGAATTTTGTAACAGGCTACTGTGTAAGGGATGGGACTGGAAAAACTTTGCAGGAAGTTTTGCACTGTGTGTGAAGTATAAGCCAAACATTTCAGAAAATAAATCCTTTAAATTTGATCTGAGGAAAAACTGCTGCTAAAGTAAGGCAACACATGGATACACCCGCAGAGATTTCATTGCAAAATAAAAGCTTGCATGTGCATTTAACAAACTTGCAAGCTGTAAGACATTTCAGTAAACTCTGCTTTCACATGTCTTCTTCCAGCTGTTGTTGGCTGATGCTTTTGCCATGTGTGAACTGATAGGTTCTGCTCTGGTTTGATACACGAACTTAGGCAATGAATCAGAAGCACTGAGTGGTAATAAGTCACAGCTGTAAGGAACATGGAAGTGGCACTCAGCCATCATTTACTGCTTGACAACAGTCTTAATGCTACAAAGGAAAATCACCAACCAAAATTTTTCCATGAATAGTTCAACTACCATAAAATAGAAATGCTTCGAAAAGGTTTCTCTGGACTTTTTTGCCTTAAGGAAAGAAAAAATTACCAAACCTTTATCAGACAGTGGTCTAAATGATTCTATTACATACCTGACAATGATCAGTACCAGATGATATCTTGAAGCATTAGGGAATGCCTACACATTTCTTTTTCCTTAAGTGGTTAGAGTTAAATAAAAGTCAGAGAGCTATATCTGAGGACTTAGTTAATTTTAAAGTCAGCAAGACTGCATCTTTTAGAGCATAGAAAAAGGGGGGTAATTTAAACTAGTTTGGCAAAACAGTCAAAGAATCAGAGTCAAGCAAATTGAGTTTCACCCCCCATCTACTATTGACAAAGTTCAGCCACATGATGGCCTTCAAAAGTGAGATGAATTGTGGTCATTGGTTCTTCTCTGGTACTTTTCCCATGTCTGAACCTCATGTGGAATAACTGGGAAGGTCTGTCTGAGGGTTCCTTACAGCATTGAATGCAGTGGGGTACCTGGTTTTCTCTGAGTCACTGAGATGAGGCATGACAGATGTCAGAGTTTTACCCCTTAGGGAAAATTCACACGATGATGGTTTGTTTTGTCTCCATCTGAAGTATTCCACTTTCTAAGTTGTTCTTGATGTGTAAGCAAGAGGCTGAACAGATACTTCTAAACCAGAGCAAATTCACATATAATTGCAAAATCTCCTGCAAAGCCCAATCACTCTTCCAATGGATTAATGCTACTTTCCTTGTCAACCCCTTTTCAGCTGCTCCCAGTATTGTCAGGTAGAGCCAGTGATTAACATCTCCCATGGTCAGAGCTTTTTATTTTGCCCTGATTCATTGCTCCATGGTTGCCTGGCCACAGGGCTGCCAGCTGTGGGGAACAGGGACCGTTCCCAAACATTGCCTTTCCACTTCTTACAGAGGATAAAACCCTGGAGCTTCAGCCACTTTCAGGAATTAAATAACAAGTTTAACTTCACAACTAGGGTGGGCTAAAACCATGCAAGCACATTTTGATCACTTATAATCATCTGGCCATGCCCTTGGGAAATTTCTAATCCATAACAGTGTATTACTGAGCCAGAAAACGTTTACAGTTTTTCATTAGCCTCTGGAGATGAAGTACTGAGAAGGGGGGACTAAAGTCCAAAAAAAATTATTTTGCACTCTTTCACTCATATTCACAAGTTATTCAAACAAGTCCTTAGCTTTAAGCATATGGAGTCTTTAAGAGGTAGGCATTTAAGCAAGTGCAGAATTTACTTAATAAAAAGTATGGTTCTGTTTTTTTTCTGCAGCATTCCTAATCTATCTTTACATGCTTTCTCATTTTATGGCAGATGTTAACATTATTTTAACATGTCTACTGAAAAATCCTTCTCTTTGGTAGCAAAGGTGGCTGGCTAGGCATCATCTCTGGTAAAATATCTGTACAACAATGTGCTGCTGTACAAAGGCATAAGAAATCAGCACTGTGTAAAACCAGAGTCTGTAAGCATCAAATTTGACTTGTTTTCTTACAGATTTTCTAGGCTAAAACTCAGTGATTCACAGGTTGTTCAAATTTGCTAGTGTGAAATATTTCTTTATTCAATCATTTTGCTAAAATTCTTCAAGAGTAGTTCATCTTTTCTGTCCCCTAGAGATGATTTTTTTTTTTGATGATCTGTTAAACATTCCTTTTAATTCATCTCATCTAGTGAAGATATTCAAAAGAGAAGTATAGGTGATGGATAGTCAGTCCAAATCATATGCTTCTGATAAAAAGTCTCAGGTAGCTACTGGGTTGTAGCTAATGCAGAACAACTATTAACTGTTAGTGAAGTAGGCATGGAGAGTATAGTATAATGATGATTTAATTTACTTTAAGTTCACACTGTAAGTAGAACTGTGATAGCCTGCAAACACAGTCTGGAAGCAGAGATTCCATATGGCTGCAGCATTCCATGATAAAAGTTGGAATTTTGCTCCATCCTCTAAAAAAAACCCAAACCCCATGAAATTCCTTTTCTAAACCTGAGAAATAAAAGTGTTGTGATCAACCATGGCACAAGGGGCCCTGCAAATTCATAAAGATGCTTGCTGACATGTGGGGTCATTTTGTAGGTGTACCATGCCATAGTGGCATATATGTAGCAATAATGGCCAGCATATGAAATGCACACATGAATTTTGATAACTGAGTTTTGAATTATTTAGTACTGAGTTACACTCAAATCAGACAAGTAAGCCATTGAGTATTTTTGATTAGCTGATAACTTTAACCAGATCCAATATGGTATCTTCAGATAACTGGGGGTGCTCTAGTGAGTTACATTTCTAAAAAATATTGTCCATCCGCCTATCTTAGCTCTTTCACGGGTCACATTATTAGCAGAACTGGAAATTTCCCAGTAGGATGAAGAGTTTATACTTAAAGCATATTTAAGTTTAAAGCATTTAAAGCATATACAAAGCATATTTAATTTTCTTTGGCTTGTCTTAAAAGCAAGGGTCATTAGTTAGGTGAACTCCTGTTGATTGTAGCTGAAATTTGCAAAAATTTCTTTTGATATAATGGATCTTTGTCCAAAAAAGAAAGCAGGAAGCAAAATTCAAATCTCTAGGGACAGTCTTCAGAATTTAATCCTTCATCTTAGCATGGGTTTAGCCCAAGGAAAGACTTAAAGCTGGATACAGGTATCCAGCAGCAGAAGGCAGGTCTGCTAGTGCAGCCTGGTGAAACATGGGGAGCAAGACATGACAGCCCTTTTGCCTTGGAACTGCTTGGCACACTGAGCAACCTAGGTTTAGCCATCAAACAATTGCATGCAGAATAGCAAAGCACTATGAGCTGGCTGCATATAAACAACGCAAAAGCCAAATCTGTAGGATTGCAGCTAAAATCTATGGGCCAGAAAGGGAAGTAGAAGTGAAGCCCCAGCTGTACCTAGGGGTTGGGAAGTCTGGGGTCCCAGGGAATGTCTGCATTTCAGACTGCACACATGCAGTGAGCTGTCCCTAGGAGCTGTCCCTCCTCAGGTTGGCATGGTTGGCAGTGGCAGGAGGAGGAAGTACATCTGTGCATGCTCCACGAGAAGGGACATCTGCTTCTTCTCTGATGTAAATCTGGGCTGTGGCATGAGTTTTGCTCCTATTCATTCAGATTTGGCTGAGGGATAAGAGCCCCCTACAATAATACAGAGTAAAGGAAAGTGAAGGGGAAAGGCAGAGGCATTTGCAGATAATTATCATGTACATCCTGGGGCCTGTGATGTTCCCAGCTCCTCCTTCACACTGAACTGAGAGTGAGGGAGCAATGCTAATTTTGGTACCCTTTCGTGGGCCTTATGCACACAGCTCCTGCTTGGGCATGCAGTCTGCAAGCACTCAGTGGAATGGGCTTGATCTGGAGCCTCTTTGGAATGTCATGTCAAGGACTCTGGTAGATGCAAGGACACTAGGCCCCACCTAGATCTCTGAGAGGCAGAATGGGAGAGAGTCCCTCGTCAGCTTCACTGTACTTGCCACATGCTTAAAATCTAGAATATTCTAGCTTGCTCTGATGGTTTGCAGCCAGATTCCTCTGCTTCAGGCCCATAAAATGGGGGAAAGGGTGGTGCTTGAGCTTTTTCACAAATTAATGGTGGTAGGACTTGGAGGGAGGCTGAGAAAACACCGCCCTCAAAGCACATGTACAAGTCCTAAGCCAGAGTCCTGCTGGGACTGGTGAGAGGTCAGGCTGAAGATCTGGCTGCCAACTTAACAGACTAATTAAGAAGTAAAAAGAGGTTGTTGAAAAATTCGTATCAACTTCAGAGTACCCAGTGAGCAAGATGCTTTTTTCTTAGCAGTTGAGGTCTCCATGAAGAAAGCTCTCCTACCAGAAGCCATCCTGGTGCAGCATGGTGTGCACTGGCACTATGACAATGCCCTGACAAGAAGGCTACTGGATCAGCTGGAAAAGGTATACCCTTGTTCATGGCATGGTTTACAGACCCATGCTCAGATGGGCTTGATGGCAAAACTATTCCTCCCTGCTCTGCCCCCATTCATTGCATTAGTGCAGCTCCCACATGACTCCTGCTTCAACATGTTGCATTACATGATGCCTTGTGTGCTGCAACAGAATTTAGGCTGTATCAAGGTGAAAACATACTTGTTCTGAAAAGTGGTATAAATATAATAACTACCTCCAGGAGCAACCCCTCCATTTGTGAGGTTTATGTCAAAGGCTCAGGAAACCACACATCTCCTTTGCTTTATCTCCCTTCTCTGGACTCACTGAGGATTGAACTGTGGATTTATACTCTAGTCTGGAGTAAAGGACAAGCTAGGATATGAATTGTAATTCAGCTACTCTCCAAACTGTCTTTCTCTGCAGCTCTATGTTTCTCTGCAATCTAGCCTCCTGGTGGTGGTGCAGACTGGCTCTAGGAGCTGGCAAGGATGCCAGCACACCATGCAGGACCCGTAAGGTGCAGTCCTTGCCTGAGGTCTATTCCTACAGCCCCTACCTAGCGTGGGCCACCAGGAGTATCCCCGGAACAGCAGAGACCTTCACCATGGATGGGGAGAAGTGGGTGGTCTGCAGTGGGAGTGAAGCAGACATTTTACCACTATTAGAGAACGAATTGCTACAGAATACGCTCAGCCTCCAAAGCATTTGTGTCTGCTTCTGGCACTGGCTGGGGGTCAGCCAGCTGCTGCTGCCTGGGGGAAAAGGCGTGGTGCCAGCCAGCATGCAACACTACCACTAGCGGCTGAGCACCTAGGTGCTGTCAGTCCCTCTTCCTCCTTCTCCTCCTCCTCCTCCTCTCAGGGCAAACATCTGGAATGCAGAGGAAACTGTGATGGGGCATCAGAGGTTTCCTTCTGCACCAGAACCCAAAGAAGAAGGCTGTGAATCCTGGTTGGCATTAAGGGTGTGTTGCACAATAGCCAGGACCTGTTTTGACTGTGTGACCATCACCACTGACCCCAGTTCATCATTTCTCCAACAAAAAGAAAAAAAAATTGATGAAACATTAATATAAAAGAGGGAAATGCTTTCCCTAAAGATGAAGGGTTCGTGGCAAGTAACAAGGGTTTGGAAACTCAAAATTGCTCTCTTTTTAAAAAGAGAGCAAAAGAAGGTTAATGAACACTGATTTTTAGTGTAACTGTGTTACAAAAGCAAGTTCCCATGCGCTCCTGAGAGCCAGCTTATTTCTGCCCTAATGAGCAAGCTGAAACACGGCCTCATGTATGCTGCCAAAGGCAGAGCCAGAATACTCCAACACAATAAAATTTCTCCACTGCCCTCAAGCCTCCATCTAAAATTGTATCCAAACCTGAAGTGAATTATTTCTGAAAGAGTAATTACTTTTTGATTACTTTTTACCAACCTCTAGGCTCCCAGGCTCCAGGCAGAAGTCAAACTGTCAGATGTCAAAAGGGAGAGAGAGAGAAAAAAAATGTTCATACAGCTACTCCAACCCAGCTGGAAGAAAGGAACATAATAAATCTTTTCTTGTGGGAGCTCCAGACCACTTTCCAGAGGCTGTGTTTCTTCTGATGCATTTCTGATAAGCCTACAAACCCTGACAGAATTCTGACCTACCCTTGCTTTACAGCATGGGAAAGGAGGGGAGAGCTTGGCACCGGCAGTGAGATTGCAAAGGTGAGAGCATGTGGAGGGTAGACCATCTCCACTGGGTTGTTTTTCAGCCCTCTGTGGAGGTGGGCTAGAAGGGGGTCTGGTCCTTCTCTTCCCACCCCAGCCAAAAGCCAGCACAGGTCTCCCACCCAATGGAGCACCTTTCACCACTAGCAGACTGCTGTAACTGGTGTGATGCAGGAATGCTCCCCCTCCAAGGAGCTGCCTACCAGCCCTTGTCCAGACCAGGTGGTGCATTTTCAAACTCTCCCTCCTCTCCAAGCCTCACTCCTCACATCAAACCCTATCAGAGAGGATTTGAAATTCTTCCCTTTTTGGCTATCTTGGCTGGGCATGACAGCTGCTTGCATGCAGCACCCCTCAGTTTTCCACATCATCCTGTGGAGCACACTAACCACTCACAGGCAGACGTCCTGCTGGATCCAGACCACAGTTCAGGCTGGGTGCGGATTTTGAAGCCCAGCACATCATTTTGCTTATGACTGCTTTCTATGCCAGAGTCCTGTCAATAATCACTCTCTTTACACTAAAGATACTTCGTGTCTTTACTCTTATATCTGTACTCTTGTATCTTCCCCAACACACTTTTAAAAAACAATTTTCCTTTTTAAGCAGGGATAATGGGTACTGGATACAGTATTCCTTGAAGAGGTATGTTTCTTTTTTTCCATAGTGTCATGTGACACTTTATCTTTTGCTTTTTATGCTTTTTAACAGATCCTTACATTAAGCTTTCTTAGTATGGAGCTTTTGCTAGTGAATAATTTTCTTCTGTGAGTTCAATCTTCCTAGGTTTCTTCTTGAGAGACATTTACTCACTTATAGTCTATCCATATGTATGTAAGGCTAGGGCTGTTTTTCCCTGCATGCATAATGTGAAAGGCTCCTTTTACTGTTGAATTTCATCATGGCAGTTTATCACCCAGTCATTCATTGTCAGTGAACACTGAGAAAGTAATTTTTCCCCAGCATAGCTAATGGAATTATGCATGGCTTTTCCTTTGTGGGGTGAATATCACCAGTGCTGCAGCCCTTGACCAAATGTCTTGGTTATAGCTGAATAAGTGAAGAATGCTGGAAGGAATGTGAGGTCTAATTCATTCTCAAAAGAAAGAATCTGATCCTGAACATATTTTATTCCTGTAAGTATTTTAAATTATGGCTTCCTTCCCTCATTTCTCTTTGATTCAGCAGATGCTATGTAGCATCAGGACTGCTTTGGGGAATATTTCATTCAAAGTCACCACACACTGGTTGAGTTGGATTTATTTCCATAACTTCATTCAACCACAAGGATACCACATATTTTATATTCCTCAGTATATCAAAGCCAAGAGGCTAAATATGAAGCCTCTTTAGGCATGTAAGTCCATTTTTTGGATGAAAAATTAAAATCAGAAGATGGAATACAGCACAAACTGGAGTGTTACATGGGACCTAAGGTTCTCGTCTCACACATCAGATCTATTATCTCAAAAAGGCTTTGTGGAGGAATCAAAAACCCCCTATATTTTCACAAAACAGTGGAGCAGTAATAGTACTGGTTTAGGGACAAGGCTGTGGTGACTGAAGTAGGTGCTGACATCAGGCGGGTCAAAAGGGAGCTGCCATGGGCTTTTAGACCAAGAAAAAGGTCAATGAGCTTCTTAGGTAGACTAAAACCAGGGAGAAAGCTCAAAGGAAATATGTGTTGTTCTTGTGACCAAGTGATCCAATGCCAATAGAAAAATGCTAATTGTGATTTTGCTCCAAATTCCTTATGTCTGGCAGACAATTCAGCCTGATCATGGAACTAGAATGACAGGAGTGTAAAATTAACAGTAAATATTATGATTATTAACTTTGAAAAATGTGAGGGCTATAAAAAGATCAAAGAGACACCCATTATGAATAAACCAAGATAGTTTCATCTGCCCTTAATAGTGGGTGTATGGGCAGGCAGAAATTCAACTAGCAGAAAATGTAGTAAGGTGCAGTTCAGACCAGAAAATTATTCCATGGCCTCCAATTTTTTTATCTGTATTCAGCCGTGGTAGTCAAAGCATTTTGTGGCATAGTTTGTGGCATAGTCTTAACATATTTCTTTAATCACTGATCTTTCTTCTTAGGCTAAGCAAGTTTTTTGTTCAAATTCACTTTTATTTTTCAAATAATTTAAATATCTTCTCACAGTGGGTCATCCCTGTAAAAATTAAACAGGACTGATAAATCCATATTTATCTTGTTTACTGACTATCTCTGTATCCATTTTTTAGTATATTCTCCCTTTTTATTTTAGAGAACATCTATAAGACATTTGATGCCACATGACTGTTTTCTACACCTACCATTAATTTAATTCAGAGAGGTTAAACTCTTGAACCAGAAGTATTCACACAGAATAGAAATGCAGGAAGAAAAAAACATATTGAAAAGCTTAACCTAATTTTTTTTTAATCAGGCCTTTTATTTTTCCCTCATAGGGTAATAAAAATAATGCACATGATCAGCATAGTTTCATTTCCTCAGGTGATGCACTGACAGAGTATTGTATCAGGTGTTACAAGGGCTTCTGTGAGAAGTGTGGTCTCTTTGTTTGTCCTTTATACCTCATCAGGCAGAGAGGGAAATCTGAGTAACTTCTTGAGATGTGACCTATGAGTTTTACCCACACGTTTTTTCTAAGGTTGAGTGAAGAGAGAGGTGTTGGCAGCTATGGGGAAAAAGCAAAAGAGGAGAGGGTGAGGAGAAAAGCTGCAATATCAAGCTCTAGAATGCGTCAGACCAGGACCCCATGATTTGCACCAATTGGCACAGGCTCCATGAAAAGTTTTTCATTTGACTATCTCAATTTTTATGAGAAATAGGTAGAAACAGGAACAATTTTGATGTAGTTACACTGCTTTGGCCAATTGCTTAACTATGTCTTGGATCGGGGAGCTGTTTGCCTGGGTGCATGTTTCGGATAGTTGTCTCTTGTTTGGGCTTGTTTCCACATTTCATGTGGGTCTTAATACTCCCTCACCAGCTTTTCTTTGGAGCTCCCTTTGTCCTGGTCTATGGCTTCCAGAAGTGTTTCATTGATAGAAAACTAGAGAACCGTGTTTATTTAGTAGGAGTGACCCATTTAGAGCAGAAGTAGTGACAGGGGAGAAAACACATCTGCCAGATATCAGATTATACATTCCACAGCTGAAGTATTTACATAACTTTTCAGTGGCTACCATTTAAAGAAAGAAAACCACCGATGGGCCTTTTTGTAATATATTCCTCCAAGTTTGACATGTTCACTGTGTACTGCCAGCAATCATTTTGTACTTGGAAGACAAAGTTACTCATATCTCCACTGTGGCCCATGTGCCAGATAGCAAGACAGGACAGGCCTCCCCCATTTTCACAATCTTAACATTCAACTTCCAGCAGTGCTGGGGGTTGCCCAGCCCTCCACACCCACAGGGGCCCTTGCCTCCCAGCTGGGGAGAGCGTGGGCTTGTGCATTATCAGTAGTGATATCTAGAAAGCATTCATTTGGCCATTTTGGTTAGTTGCTCAGTAATTCAGAAGAAACTGTCCGATATTTCCAAAGGGAATATTTGGAGGAAAGCAAAATGTGAAAACAGACAATTTCAGCATTAGCATTTGCAGCATTCCTATCGCTGGCCAGATTTTTTCTTTACTAAGGAATTATCCAAGCAGATATCCTTTTCTGAGCAGAAGGTGCTCAAATAAGACTTCCCACTCTGTGGCTATTGAGCACATGTCTCAATATAGCTTTGATCTCTTGATTGAAATCTGAGGGTTTTCAAATGCTTCGGGAGCTTTTTTTGCTAGCAGTCACCCTCCTTATGTTGCTCAAATTATAGCTTGGTGAAATCCATGAAGCCCATGTACCTTCCATTTGCAGTGGGATGGTGCTTGGGCCACCTGGGCCACTTTGCCATTGACAAGTGTGAGCTGAGTTTTTCACACTGGGGAAGGGCGTTTTCTATTTTTGCTGCAAGCCAAAGCTACCAAGTGTTGTCTCTGAATGACAGGCTGTATGCCAAATAAGAATTCACAAACGAACCCTGTAATTAGATAATGCATTACAATCAGTGGCGGGGGGGGGGGGTGGGGGGGGGGGGAGGGCGGGGGAAGCAGTCTGAGGAGACAATTAGCACTGTTTAACTGGTTTTGATTGCCCTGTTAAAGGGCAGAGTGAGACCTTAGATGTTCTTTCATAGCTGAGATGTACTAAAGCCGTGTGTAATAGCTTACATTTGAAGGCCTTGGCAAGACTTTTTTCACTCCCCATTTCTCTTAAGTTCCATCAAAAACCCCCATGGTCTGGAGTTAGAGCAAACCAACAGCTTTTCCTAGAGATTTTCTTAGAAAATTTCCCTTTTACAGATTGCTAACTTCCTCTTATTTCAGAGAAAAAGATAGGCTCGTGATGCACTTCAGGTACAATGAACAGTAAGATGGCACACAGTAGCGGGAGATGAGTGGTTTAGGAAGGAGACAGATTACATACTTTTTAAATCACATTTTGAAGTTTCTCTACTTTTATACTGATAAGTGTGTATAATCCTAAGTGTGTATAACTGATAAGTTATAACATTTCAGCCCAACTGTACTAGAGATATCTTCCCCCAGAATTTTTTGTGGTGGATATAGTCATTTATGTGAATGCTTTGTATATTTCTTGACTCCTAAGAAATGAAATGCTGACAGATTAATAGGGGATATTATTTCTGTGTTCTGACAATAACTTTGAACCTTCTGCTTGGAGCAGGATGTTAAGCAAAATGACCTCCAGATTTTTCTTATAATCAGTTATTTTTCTACAATTTTCATTAGTTCAAAAACACATTTGCTACATGCAGTCAGTTTCTTCAGACAAGTTATTGCATATAGATATATTGCAAATAGGTATATTTTCTTATCCCATCTGTTCAGTTATAAATACATTTTTCTCCTTTTATTTACATCTTAATATCAATACTATGGACATAGACTACAACAGCACACACTATAAAGGAACATGATTTAGAGCCCCAGAATTCCATCTTTCCAAATGCAATGCTGCTCTGAAGGTAGCTAGATTTTGGCTACCTTTAGCTTCACCCATTTCTAACTTCAGTGTCAACCTTCTTCCATCTCCAGTACAACAATTCTGGGTTAGGAGTGTGGTACAAAAGGGTTATTTTGTTATGCAGCAGCACCGGGTGTGGCTGTGCAAGGAACAAGCTGGCTGCAATCCAAGTGATGATCTGAACACAACAGCTACCCAGCTCAACACCCTTCTTCTGACTGATTTATCAGCATGTCCTGTGACATTTGAGTCTCACTGTGTGTCAGGCTTGATTTCCACACGAGTTTCACAAACTAGCTGGTTTTCCACCAGTTTTCTATCACCTGAGCAGCCTTGAGAAGTCCACCACTACAATAAGTTGAAGCTGCAAGACTGCCATGACGCCCAAATTCAGCAACTGCTAGTTAAGGCTACAGAGTCCCCAGACAGTCCTCTGCTCTGCAAATGTCAAAGGGAATCTCAGCATGAGGTTTCTGAAATCTTTTCAATTCCATGCAAGGTAGAACAAGTCACAGGAACAGATCTAGATATTTTATGTCTGTGGAAAGGCAGGAACAAAGCCTAACTCTGAGTAAGAAGTCAGTTGAATCCTGTGTAGACTGAGTAGAGGTGCCATGCAAAAAAGTCAAAGGTCTGCAACATAATTAGGCCTGAGAATCCATCTTCTTTACTTGCTAACTGTACTTTTAAGCATTTTTTTTCAGGTTGAAACCATTAACTTTGGCTGTGCTCCACTAGTGCTGTACACTATTTCACTAGATTCCTTTCACGTGTGGTTTAACAACACCCCCACAGCAGCTCTAGGTGCTGAAGAAATCAGGAAGTAGAACAGCGCAAACAAGGGTAGTCACTGTGAGAGAGGGAGCACTTGCAAGAGGGCTTATGCAGAGGCAGATGCCAGGTAAATATAAATCCCTCATAACTTATTTCAAGAAAAAATAAAAATAACAACTTTAAAACCAGAGCATTGTATAGCCTAGCTGAACTTACTAACATCAATTCTCATTTCCAGTGGCCTCCATAATTTTGTTAACAGGTATGCAAACAGTGTTTTTATAAAAAGTTATTTTCTCAGCAGCCATGTGGCACCCAGCTATGCCTTTTACATACAAGCGTATATATGCTACATAGGTAGTACATTTTTGCAAGTCCTCCCTTGGCTAGGTTTACACAGAACCAGGAGATTACTGTTCACACCACTGTCAGTCTAACAAAGCAATACTTTAGACTGCTAAGTCATTCACTAAGAAATGTGAATTAAAAGTGATCTTGAGAAGACACATTTTTCTCAGGGTTAAATTCTCTCATTCTCTTCTAAGTAAAAAAGGTTGCAAAGGAAGGATGGAGGCAGGGAGTAAATGCACAGACTCCTATGGTGGGAGGAGACATGCCCATGCAGACAGAGCTGCTATGTCACTATGGTCAGTGGCTCTTCAAACTCTGTGCAGACTTCTGCAGGATACTGACTTGTCCATTTGAAGAACATGGGGCCAGGCAAGGTCCACAGTTTGCAAAAGGGCCATGGGCTGTTTTCAGAAGGACTGGTTTAGGTGCCAATTGATAATTAAGAAGTCCAGAACCATTTCATGATACTGTGGTCATGCTCTACCAGTCATCTGAGAAAAGACATGATGTAGACTTAGAAAGAATGATAACTTTAAAAAAAAAAAAGCCCTTGGTTATGGCTGGGGAGCAAACCATGGCAGGAATGCAGCCCTCTGTGGAAGCAGCAACTGCTCTTCTCTGCTGGGCAGAGGAGCCATGCTTCAGCAGCTCTGGATAATAGGACCAGGGTGTCGGCATCATGCATTGTTCTCTCAATCTAAAATACTCCAGCTGCTGTGGTGACTCTAGATCAGCTCTTAACTGACTAGATACAGAAATTGGAAAGACAAAATTCAGTTCAAAAATCAGTTAGGTCCCCAGAGGATTTTCAAAGGTGCTTGAGACCACTGATGGATGACTAGAGAGACACAGAAAACAATTGACTTTCCAGGGCAATTGTGTTTGAGTCCTGCAGAGTTAGCAGGGGGAAATGACATTTAAAATTTAAATTAAAAAGTAAGTAAAAAGCTTGAAGAATCTAAATCTATATGCAAATGTAAACCGATAAATTCTAGATTACGTATATGTTCTGAATGCAATCCTATAGGAGCTAACCAATGAGATTACTGAAACAGTCTCAGCAGCAGTGGCAAAACCTGGGTTTACATGTCTTCCCCATTTTGTTACACTTGAAGACCTTTAGGCCAGATGTCACCACTGTTGCTAGCATTGAGTCATCTGTCACTTCAGATATAGTCTCACTGAATATTATCAGAAACACAGTGAAAGCAGGCATCTTTTTGTTTTTTGCTAAGGAGCTCCCCTAGCAACAATTGATAAAAGCAAAATTGCTTCTGCATTTAAATATTATAGAAAATATGTATTAACTCTTAGGTTTTTAGCTTTGGTTTTCTGTATGTTGACTACCAATTGATATGTACACAGCTCACAAACTTGGTTTCACTCTCAGACTTGGCATGTGCTGCATTTTTCTTGTAGAAAGGCTTACTACCTTATTCATCTGAAGGAAAGAAAGGAAGATTGGCACCTGCAAGCCTGCCTCCTAATTGGCAAAGTGTTAAAAACAATTAGGCAATAAACAGACTGTTTTCCAAGCAGGACAATGAAATTGCTGCCATCTAGATAAGAAATTGGTTTTCAGTCTGGTCTCTTGTGTCTAACTTAGCACAAAAGAGATGGAGAGAGCCTTCAATTACCTGATTATCTGATGAGTAGAAGTTGGGGTGACCTGTCAGAGGAAACTGGAAGTTACAGGAACACAAAATCTGCTGAGACATGGCATGAAGGCAAGACCAAATGGAAAGAGGAAGTGAGAGAATGCAGAAACTTTGCCACCTTCCCATACAGCTAGTACTTCTGGGGCTAGAAAGAAAATTGGGATGCTGAAGTGGCACCATTTTTTTGTGGCTCTCATGTGCTATCTGTATGCGAAGTGAAAACAGCTCAGGCAGCTGCTTTACACAATCTGAACAGTCTAGCATCAGCCACCCCATGCTGCCTGGAGAGCAGGCTATAAGACAGGTTTGGCACAGTGTGTCTCTGCAACCAG
This sequence comes from Vidua macroura, assembly GCF_024509145.1. Taxonomy (NCBI): domain Eukaryota; kingdom Metazoa; phylum Chordata; class Aves; order Passeriformes; family Viduidae; genus Vidua; species Vidua macroura. Next base: position 28,688,662 of record NC_071611.1, read on the forward strand.
TCCTCTTCGGAGGCCTGGGCTTGGCACAGAGACTCCCATAGGGCACCAGGTCAGCAGGACCTGCGGCCAGAGCTGGCCACCCATGCAAAATCCCACCAGTGTCTAGGATCTGCTAAAGCAGATTGGCCAAGAGATACTAGTTTGAATACTGTCATGTAGAGTAGCTGGTCTGGCCTAAGACAGTATTTTCAGTCTCTGAGAGCAGCCCTGCTTGGTAATGTGCAGGGCACAGCTACTTGCATGGTTTTGCATTGCAACTACCCCCAGGCTTCATCTTTGGTGGGGACACAGCCATGACAGACAGGACATGCAACACAAGGCAGCTGCTCTGCAGAGTTAGGAGAAGCCAGGAAACCCTTGGCATTTACTTACATTATTTGGCACCTCTCTCTACCAGGACACAAAGAAAATCTACAGTGACAACGAGTGAAGGACTTGTTCTGTTTTCCACTCCTTGGCATGCACACCCTGTTTGCATCTGTGCATGTGTTGGAGCTCCACCAGGAGCCCTGCTATCTTCCTCAAAAAACAGCATGCCTCCAGCATGGCTTCTGGTCCTGCATGGCTGAAAAGGCACCAGTATGCTTTCATTTACCAGGAGCACAGGCAAGGGAGGTTGCTTCAGACACAGACTCTGATCACAGGGTTTTCTCATGTCCTCTTGCTCCACTATTGCTGTTTGCATTAATTTCTTGCGTTACGTCCATTAATGTAAGGGGGCAAGTATATCCATTGACAGCCTGCTCCTGTAGCAGTAGCCCTATCAGCACAAGGCAATTGTTCTTTATTGTTTTATTCTAGATAATACAAAGTGAAACATACCCCTTCTACTAAGTTGTTTCTTAAAGTGAACAAATGTAAAGTGTATAGACATTTTCTGCATGATCTGAACTCTTTCTGTTCCTGCTTTTAACTCATCTGAAGTTCTCTTCCACTCCTTGTTTTTAATTACCTGCATTCTGGAGATCACCACGTTCCGTTCCACTCACTGTGGTCAGATGTCAAGTGTGACTTCTGTGTCAGCACCACCACTGAGAGCAAACTGCCCATGCTCACAGTATTTCTTCTCCAGATCAGAGGCACAGCTAACTTTGCACAGAAGTGTGCTGTGAGGCTCTGACCCAGCATGGTGTCATGCAGATAGGAAGACCTCTTTAAATGGGAAATAACACTCCATCTGCCACAGGTATGACAAGCAAAACATGGTGCTGTATCTTCAGTTACATAGAAAAATATTCCCCAAGGCAAACCACAGAGAGCCTGGACCACGGATGGGCAGATCTCTGCTTGTTCCTGACAAATGAGGCTGGCAGAGCTGAGTACAGCTCTGGTACTATGTTAACATGCAACAAGAAGGGCTTCTACAAGTACATCAGCATCAAAAAGATTGGGAAAAATGTTAGGCCACTGCTGAAGCAGATAGGTGTCCTGGCAACAGGGGACACAGGGAAGGCAGAATTACAAAATGCCTTCTTTTCCTCAGTCATCATTGATGAGGAAGACTCTCAGAAGACCCATATTTCAGAGGCAAGAGAAGAAGGCTGGAGAAAGGAACGCTTCCCTTAGTGGCTGAGAATTGAGTCAGACATTGACTAGGTAGCCTTCTTAACACACATAAACCCACAGGCCCTGATGAGATGCACCCACAGGTGCTGAGGGAGCTAGCAGATGATGTAGCTAAGCCACTCTCCACCACCTTTGAAAAATCATAGGAAACAGGAACAGGGCCTGATGACTGAAGGAAAGCCAATGTTATTCTTATCTTCAAAACTGGCAAGAAGGAGGGGGACCCTGGAAACTAGCTCACCCTGGGGGACCCTGGAAACTACCAGCCAGTCAGCCTCACCTCCATCCCTGGAAAGGCGATGGAACAGAACATTCTGGAGGTCATCACCAAGCATGCAGAAGAAAAGAAGGTCATCAGGAGCAGTCAGCAGGGATTCCCCAAGGGGAAATCATGCTTGACCAATCTGACAGCCTTCTGTGATGGTAGGGCAGGATGGGTAGATGAGGGGAGAGCAGTGGATGTTGTCTGCCTCCACTTCAGCAAGGCTTTGGACACCGTCTCCCACAACATCCTCATAGGTAAGCACAGGAGATGTGGTTTCAATGAATGGACAGTGGGGTGGACCAAGGACTGGCTGAATGGCAGAGCTCAGAGGATCAGGATCAGGGCAGCAGAATCCAGTCGGAGGCCTGTAGTCAGTGGTGTTCCTCAGGGATCAATAATGGGTCCAGTCTCACTCAACTTGTTCATCATTGGCCTGGATGAAGGGATCCAAGGTACCCTCAGTAGATTTGCTGAAGATCCAAACTGGAGAGTGGCTGATACACCTGAAGGCTCTGCTGCCTTTGAGCTGGACCTTGGTGGGCTGGAGAGGTGGACAGAGAGAATCCAAATGAGGTTCTACAAGGGCAAGTGCAGGGTCCTGCACCTGGGGAGGAATAACCCCAAGTACCAGCACAGGCTGGGGCTGCCCCACTAAAGAGCAGCTCTGTGGAGAAGGACCTGGGAGTCTTGGTGGATCACAGGGTGACAATGAGCCAGCAGTGTGGCCCTGTGGCCAGAAGGCCCAGTGGGATCCTGGGCTCCACTGGGAAGAGTGTGGCCAGCAGGTCAAGGGAGCTGATCCTCCCCCTCTACTGGGCCCTGGTGAGGGCACATCTGGAGTGCTGTGTCCAGTTCTGGGCTCCTCAGTGCCAGAGAGACAAGGAGCTCCTGGAGAGTGTCCAGCAAAGGGTCACAGAGATGATGAGGGGTTTGGAACATCTCTCTTACGAGGAGAGACTGAGAGAGCTGGGCCTGTTTAGTCTAGAGAAGAGAAGACTGAGAGGGGATTTCATCAATGCATATAAATATCTGAAAGGTGAGTGCCAAAAGGATGGTGCCAGCCTCTTTTCACTCTTTTCAGTGGTGCTCAGTGACATCACAAGGAGAAATTACACAAGCAGCTTTGCCTCAATACAAGGAAGAACTTCTTTATATTGAGGGTGGCAGAGCACTGGGACAGACTGCCCAGGGAGGTCCTGCAATGTCCCTCTCCAGAGATATTCATAACCTCCATGGACACATTCTTGTGTAACCTGCTCTAGGTGACCCTGCCTTGGCAGTGGGGTTGGATGAGATTATCTCTAGAGATCCCTTCCAACCCCAACAATTCTTTGACTCTGTGCTTAGCATGGATATGCTTGACCTTTCCACTAGGCATGTGGCTGTGACTGTGACTGATACTTCCCCAGGGATGTCCATAATCCCATCACACATGGAGAAGTCATCCAGCCTGACCATTGTTCAGCAATGTAAGTGACTGGAAGACCCCAGCTTTGCTGGTGTCTGAGCCCTCTCGTTGCTTTTCCTAGTCCAAGCAAGCTGGGCATGTCTAACCAGAATAATTCTCCAAATGACACCTCCAAGCTCTTGTGTTCTCCCAGATACAATCTGCTTCAGGCTGGTTAATAACATCATTCTTATGCTGATTTTCATCATTACACCTATACCTTGTGGCCAAGCAATATCTCCAACATGAAGAAACACCATGATGGCTTTCAGCTGCCCCTCAGTTTTTCTGAAGCTGCAGACAATCTACTCAGTCTAGTTCATCAAAGATATCTCAGCAATATGAACATTTCTCAAAGACGAAGTGTAAATTTGGGAAGTAGTATGTGCTTCCTTATATGTTTTCCAATTTGGTGACATACACCAGCAGCCAGATGCCACAGACTGCTAACCCCTTCTTCAGAGTCATATTGACTATCTTCATTTAATATGATCAAAGTATCATAACTCAAATCCCAGATTTGTCACTTCTTCATGAGCTTCAAGTGAATTAATCTCAGATGTAATTCATTGAAAAAATAATGTTTTTAAGAAGAATAGAACCCTTACCCAGCTGTTAAATACCTGTTGTAAGGTGTAGCAAAGCTTTGTATGTGCGGCTGTCTGGCTATTTGATATCCTTTGCCCAAATGTAGTCAACATTGATAGGTTTGTTTTAGTCCCTTCCCTTCCCTTCCCTTCCCTTCCCTTCCCTTCCCTTCCCTTCCCTTCCCTTCCCTTCCCTTCCCTTCCCTTCCCTTCCCTTCCCTTCCCTTCCCTTCCCTTCCCTTCCCTTCCCTTCCCTTCCCTTCCCTTCCCTTCCCTTCCCTTCCCTTCCCTTCCCTTCCCTTCCCTTCCCTTCCCTTCCCTTCCCTTCCCTTCCCTTCCCTTCCCTTCCCTTCCCTTCCCTTCCCTTTTTTTTCTTTTTTTCTTTTAATTTTTCTTTCCCTTTCTATTTAATTTAATTTCATTTAATTTCATCCATTGTATTTCTTTGATCATAGTATGCATCAGACTCAGTAGTGAGTTCATTTCCCAGATTTTCTTTGCTGTCCTTCTCAAAACTAAACATGATCACCAAACTGGAGTAATGACTAAAAAATCCTGCAAAAAATTAGTCCCAGTAAAGCAAAATTAGTGTCATTTGCATTCAGATCTTTGCTAAAAATTTTCCAGTAGATACTGGCCTCACATATCAAAGAGAAGTGAATTTGAATTAATCCTGATAGAACTTTTACTGAAGTTAATTATAAGCTCATAATTGTAGCTATTTGCAGCCAAAATCTTATTTTAGGAATCATGCATATACAGCAAGACAGCAGAAACCTTTCTGTTCATTGTTTTGTGATTATATAAGTGTTACTAATACATTTTGAATGTTGGCAGCTTGGAATAAGGAGTTATCAATCACCAGGTCAATAACTTTACTGTAGCATCTGATTTCTTCTATAACCAATTTTGAAAAGCAAATACCTTCAGCAAAACCATAGTCATGAAAAGTAGCTAAAAATGGCATGAACTACAGGTTACATCCCATTTGGGTTTTTTTCGCAATCATATCAAAGCCACAAATGGTGCCTATTAAACAGAAGTGTCTGGCCCACAGGTGAGATCTTTACTGCTGTCTAGGCATTCTCCTGTGATAAAGCAGTTCCAGCATGCTGATAGCAATACCACAACCTTGTTTCCTGCTCCAAGCACACAGGAACTGAAGGAGGAGTGCCACATCTATGTCTGCCTGATGCACCAGCTCTTGCTATAGGAACACAGACATGGGCCCATTAAAGAAAGAAAAAGCACACAGCAGGCCTATGTCCTGAGCATCGCTGGCATGCTGCGGGTGAGTGGCAGGAACCCATGGGTCTCTCACTCTGGTTTGGCACAGGAGAAACATCAGGGTATAGGGATGACAGCAGCCCTTCCTGGTGCTGGCACAAGCAGATCTGCTGCTTGGTGCGTTGATCTTGAAGCCAGCAAGATAAGGCAATCATTTGGAGTTAAGCACAGCCAAGTCGCTGCTAGCATGGGCTACTGCCTCCTGTAGTGGTACTCAAGAAAAGGTGAGGGATGTATGCATCTCTGGACATCCACTGAAATGTTTGTAACAGGCCAGTACTAAAGATAATTGTATATATATTTTTGAGTGAAAGTATTTTGGACAAAATTGCAACATTTAGGATAACACATGTAAGTCTGAGACATACAAAACAGCTACAAAATTAATGCTTGTGCTCAGTCTCCACGTCAGCTACCCTTAGATCTCCATAGCCTTTACCCTGCTCACACACAGATACAGATACACAGATACACACATATGTATATGCCCTTCACACTATCAGCTTGTAGGTTAGCCCCGAATATTTGTGTGGAAGTAGATCAAAAAGAAATGAAGCTGGAGTTCCCACCCTGCCAGACATCCACCCCATGAGCTCAATGGGCAGGAGAGCTGAAGCAGCCACACAGCTCCTTCCCTGTGGCTGGCCAGGTGAGACTCCCCAGCACAGTGCTGCATCACACCCATGCAGGAATGACCAACAGGTGGCCTGAATGTCTTCCTGTTACGATTTTAACATTATATGTTGGTTGCAGCTTAAAACTGACCAAGCAATCTTCATTCTAAAGGCAGGAAGTGCATTTCATTTGCATAGCTCTGATGGGATTAAAGGAGGCATTAGAGTAATTAAGGTCAGAGGGGCTTACCATTTTACTAAATCCTTAAATCCACCTACACTCCAACATAATTCAGCAATATCATGGGGCAAAAGGTCACTGAAACGATTTATGTCAGTCTAGCCCTCCATCAGAAAGAGATAAACCCTTTTCTGGACAAAGAGCTTTTTGGATGGTACACATATATATTACTTCCACACAGACAATAAAAAAAACCTGTCTTGGTTACCATCTGAATCCATTAACTACCCTATGATTTGAGTTTGGTTTTTTCCCTGAGTTTTGTTGGGGAAATTAATAATATATTTTATGCACATGAACTTACATGGTTTCAATTTAAAAAAACCCAAAACCCAAAAAAACTTCCTAGCTGATACAGATCTTAAATATGCATTCCAATAAATGTCTTCCCAAGTTTAAAATATTAAAGGATCCATCTGTTGAAATGAGAATAATAAATGCACAGGGAACATTTGGAAGATAATGTATTATTGAATATTATGTGTTCTCATGAGTAAGCTTGCAGCAGTTATTACTTTTAATTAAATGTACATTTGACACTGCTGAAGACCTTAGCTCCCAAGGCTTCATTATTATTTGTAATCCAAAGCTGCTGGATTGAATTTAAGGAGCCCTGAGATAGAGTAATCGTGAGCAAAACTGCTCCAGGGACAGACACATATATATGCATGTATTGCCCTTTCCAAATTCAGTTAGCTTCAGGCCAAACACATTATACTGGGTGTTCTTCTCCACTCATTGCCTTTATTGCCAATTTAACCATAAATTGTATCACACCAAAACAGCCCTAGAGGTACTCTGTAGAGCTCTGCACCAGAAAAGTTGTGCCATGCTGGACAGAAAAGGGATTTGCAGAGCTCTCAGCCAGGTAATTGCTTCATAAGGATATTTTAGTGATGACCTTGACACCACGTTATATTTAACCCACCATTTGACCCACCTAATCCAGTGGAAGATATCGCTGCAAGGGTGGTAGAATACATGGTCTTTAAAAAGTCCCTTCCAGCCTAAACTATTCTATGATTCTACCTGTCTAAGCTCTCCCAGGTACCTGATTCAAGTCTCTAAGGAAAACAAAGGGAGTCAAGGGATGAAAAAAATGGAACTGAAACTGAAGAGACTTGCTAGAATTACTTTAACTGTGCTATGAATAAAGAAATCATGTATTCAAACTTGATGGATGTAACTGAAGCATCTTTAGCCCTGCTACGTGCTGTCAGGAAGTTATCAAGTTGTCTTGAGACAGCTTTGATGACACACTTGTCACCATTGGTGAACTCAATGTCACTCCAGCCATACATGTGAGAGAGTGGGTAGCAGTTTCAGCAGTGGGACAGCAAATACAAGTGAAAATTAAACTCCAAGCTACAAATTTCATGCCAGAGATAATCCAGAATCAGAAGAAATTATTTTTCTTGTAAGCCATAAGGTACAATGAACATGCAATGCAAGACCCCAGTCTGCGGCCAGGTGCTGCAATACATCTGTATGCAAGGAAGTAAACTGGGGGGAGTGTTCCATAGCAATGGAATTTGTGAGTCACCCCTGTGCAACTTTGCCCCTGGGATGGACTGTCTGGGGAGTGCAAGGAGACCAGGGAGCAACTTCATTCACCACTTGCTTGTCAACTTGTATTTACATAAAGCAGCAATTAAATTCCTGAGTTTGCTATTTCCCCAAACAAGAAGCTTTTCTTCAGTTCCCCAGATACAGGGGCTGCTCCTTGCTCCTGGAAGACCCATGCCTGGCTCTTGTGCATAGCTTGCCTGTATGTGTATATTTGCCTGCACATCTCCCAGTGCTTCCTGCTGCCAGAGGCTGGTGCAGTACTCATTTGAGGAGAAGCCTCACGTGCAGAAACTGACCCTGCCTTGCTGGTGTAGGAAGCATTGGCTAAACAGTCAAAACTAAATGCAGTCATCCTTGTCTATTAAGAGGCCAATATGGTGAGACAGCAGAGCCACTGAGGCAGATAGTACCAGCCTGCTGGCACTCAGGCTGTGCTGGTGCTTCAAGCCCTGGCACGCGGTGGAAGTGTGCCCTGCCCCCGAGGAAAGAAACCGATGCAGCCATTGTGGGTGCTTGAACAGCCTTGCTTTCACTCTCCTCCTTCCAGGACCCTCACCTCTCTGTGCTGAGAAGCCCCAGGATCAGCCACCTGAATTTCTTTCCAGATGCAAACAATGGCTGTATCTGCATCAACTAGCTGGGTGCAACCCAAGATGTCCCTCCACACAGCAGCATCCCTGCTGTCCTCAGCAGCAACATCTAAAGGCAGTAGTGCCTGGGCCAACAGTGCTCTGGGTGTCGGCTTGCTGTGCTGTGCATACCTATTGAGACTACACTGTCCCAAACACAATATTGCAACATTTTCTACACCCAGGAAGCCAAAGAGACAAGTATTTTGGTATTATTTTTAAAACCCAATCTCCTAAGTTGATGAAGAAGATGGAATCTGCTTGACATCCAAAACAATGCAACTTCAGAAAGACAACATAAAAAAAGAGAGAAAAGCATACTGTGAAGAAGGGGACACTTGAACACTTCTCTTAATCAAAGGGATGAATATGGCTTCTTGACCGCTGACTGTTCCCAGCATCGCTACAAGAATAGATGAGATGTCTGCTAATTAAACAGCATCTGCCAGCTCCACAGGCTGTTTGAAAGTGCTGACTAGCTGGTGAACAGATTAGCACTGTCTGACTCCTCTACTAATAACTGATTCGCTACCCAGATTTGGCAATGCCTTTCTAATTGTCAGTTAGAACTGCTGACATTCCTGAATATTGCTCCTCAAATGTAAATAATATTTATTTAATGGTACTGTGGACTTTGTTGTGATTCATCAAGTTCAAGTGCACTTACCTGGAAGGACCAAAACAAGTTTTACCTCAGCTGGTATCTTAATTTCATAACAAACCTGTCATTAGAATTGTTTCCCTTACAAGGATATATTTTAAATTGTATGCCTAAATTTTGGGAGGTATTTTGAGTTGGTTTGGGTTGGATAAAGCTGCTTTGCGTTTAGTCTTTGAGAAACCATTAAGCCACTCTCCTGATGAGTGAAGTTTGACTAGGGCATGTATTAGAAAAAAAATTTTTTTGAAATGAAGAAATGTAGACAATTCCAAATCCCTCTTAGAAAAAAAAAATCTAATACTGAAAGCACACAGCTATGTTTTGTCTGTGGTTTATTTATGTAGTTTATATACCAACTAAAGAAAGTGCCTTTTCTGAAAATCTCATTAGGGTTATTTATGACACCATCTTTTAAAATAGTCTGGGAAAAATGTTCTGATGAAAATCATAAGCATGTAGTTGTTTTAAGTTCAAAATATCAAAATATGAAACAATGAAAAGTTGTGGGTTTATCCTGCTTTCCCCTATTTCAATTTCTTTATGCTTTTTTACTACAAGTCTGCTGAACAGATGGCCACTAGCTCCTGACAGCGATACTACACTAAGTCTTGGCAGGATGATGATGGCTCAATCACCCATTAATTCCATGGAGAATAATGGCTGAAAGCACCACATCAGGTCACTCTTATTGACCAGATTGTGCAAATCTGTACTGGGAGGGGGGAGGCGGAGGAGAAGCAGGGGAGGGTTTCACTGATTCATTTGAAAGCTTTTTAATTTGAATGTGCAACATTCACATGTCAGTCATTTTGAGTCCCATCAGAAATCCCCACCCTGTCCCCCTGTGATCCTCCCATCTGGTGAAAAAACATTAATATTTTTCACCTGCAATACAAAAATCACTCTCATACATGATGGATTTTCAATGAAAACCATTGTTGTGAGACAGTCATGATATAGATGTGATACCTGATCTTGATTCATACCTGGAGGCCAAGATGCAGCCTATCATAGAGATGGACTCTGGAAGCACCACACCCTTGGCAGATAGGTGCTGCACATCCCTGAGGGCTGGGCAGGCACCTGGACAGCTGGTCCTTCTTCAGGGGCTGCCACTGAGAAGCGGGCAATCAGTCCTGTAGGCAACATGCAGTAGGAATGGAAATCATACTCACTCTCAGTTCCCCTTCACCACGAATGCAGCTTTGAAATGTCCCTATTTTCTATACAACATAATTTTAAGCAATTCTTCCATTAAAAGAAAGTGAGAAATGAAAATGGCAGACCACTGATAAATGCTGCTATTTTGATTGCTTTCTAAAAGAGAGAAATATGGAATAAATGTACTTTCTTAATTTCTTTCCTGCCTGCTTGCATTTTACATTTTTCACATGGTTGTGCGGACACTCTGCAATCTGTCTTGCTAATGAATATAGACAGTAGCAGTAGGTGAGAAGTTGCTTATTTGCATCCTTTGCACCTCTGTGTGAAATTCATTACCAGTTTTTGTTACCCTGAAAGGCTCTTGGAAGGTGGTCAAAACACTTGAAAACCTGAGGTATCACAGCCTGATGAATTTCACATGCAGGTCCAAATTATGGAGTCCTTATTCAGCCCCCAGCAAAGCAAAACTCTCCATGCAGCCAATGGCTGGGAAAAGGTTGAGATTTGCAAGGAAAGATGTTGAGCTGAGAGCCATCGCCTTCTACAGCAGCAGCTATGGCTCCAACAGCTGATAAATCCAGATTTAGCAATTGCCCCAAAGATGGGTACAGGCATTCCAGCTGATGCACAGGTGAAAAGACTATGGCAGGGGATTTTGGCATCTGTTAGGAGACCCCGTAGCACTGCTTCCAGCAAAGATGAATGCTAATGTTAATGTCAGGCAGAGGAGGCTGCTGCAGTCAGTGGTAGCCAGAGCTCACCTGGCTCAGTGATCCTCTTGAATCACCTCCCCTGATATGGGCCTGGCTACTGTCAACACCTGGACAAAAACAGTGGCTAAACACAATGAAAAATCAAAACAAAATGTGGACAGGTTTAGTGATGCATGGAAAGTATTCACACTCTCAGGGCCTGTTGCACAGCAGAGGCAGGGGACATGAGCCTTCTCTCAGAAGGCACTGGCCACAGAGAGCCTTCCACACACAACTGTTTGGTGGCCTAAAGCCTAATGTCTCTCTCCTCTGGGGCAGAACAAAACAAAAGATGCATTCTCATTGTAATCCTGGGAGGCAGAAAATAATTAAATATTGTGACACTTTTCTTTTCTTTTTGTGTGTTACCTATGTTGAACCTGGATGTTTTCAATTAGTGTCCAGTCATCTTGCAGTTTATGATGACCAGTCACCAGATGAGTGGTCACTCTGTTTCTAAACCATCCATGCACCTCCAATTCTCTGGATGCTCCTGGAGAAGAAATCAGCAAAGACCCAATGATGAGAAGAGAGCTGGTACAGCAAAGCTCAGCTAATGACTACAGCTTCTTCAAAATTCAAAGGTATTGAACCCTTGGTCTGGAATGAGATTCTTCTCTTTCTGTTTTTAAGACATCTCACCAGTATATATGTTCTTTCTGAAATATCCATCTTCACCAAGTACCTGCCTAAACTGAGTCCAGATACTCTCCAAATATTTTTCATGAGCACAGAAACAGGCATTCTCCACAATACCTGAGATCCAGCCAGCAAAGGTTTCCACTAGTGTCCTCTAGCCACACCATGAGAAAGGCACAAGGTGCCAGCCCTCAGCATCCCTCCTGGCAGGGGCAATGTCACCACCATACCCACTATGAGTCAGCCAAAGAGGACCCACTAGACAGCTCTTTTCAACCCTATCCCTGCCAGTGGTCTGATATGAGATATTGAGATGATGTTTATGGAAAAAAAAAGGTCCTGCCCCAGGACCTGAGGGTCCCTTTTGTTTGATGTGTTTGTAAATAAATCTCCATTTCCAAGGAGATTGTTTCCTGTTAGACCCTATTAAACACTCCTTTTCTTGCCCTGGCTTCCTATGTTTGAAAGACCTGAACACTGTTTGTCGTTTCACCATACCTAAATGACCCTAAATGAAGTAAAGGCTCATTTACAGCTACATGAAATATAAATGACATGTAAACAATTACAAATACAGTAACAAGTATGTGGAGTGATGACCAAAGAGTTTCAGTTGTGGGAACAGACCAGACCAGTGCTGTTGCAGGGGCAGGACACATCCACTGAACTAACATTTCAACACTGAAAAAAGACTGAAAGTATTGTCAGGGAAATATTTTCTTTCCACAGCTTCAGAATGTTTGGATAGTTCCCCTACACCCCTTTATAAACAAAACCATGTATAAGAAAATTAGTAAACTTCAATTTATTTATAAACAGTAGTGCTACCCTAAGGTACACTCTTTATTTTCTGTGACTATTACTGTGGGAGGGGTTCCTGCTCTCCCTTGGGAGACAGCAACAGTCTAGAAAAGGTTGCCAATCAACTGCTGCTCTCCTCCCCAGAAGAGCTGTCCATCAATGCTTGGTACTCTCCCCAGTTCCAGAAAGTTCAGTTATTCTGTTATCTCCATTGGCTCCTGTTAGAATACCACTCCTCCTCTGTACCCCGATTGGTCCTCTGTATGTCACCCCACTCTGTTTCCTTCCCTTTACCCGTTGCCCATTGGTTGTTTTGTACCCTAACCACTCCTACTCCTTTGCCCTTAATACCCAGCCCCGCCTTCCCTCGGGGTTCCCGGAGCTGGCTCCCTCCTAGAGCGCTTGTGTCCCTTGTCTCCTCCTCCTGTTCCTGCGCCTCTCCTACAATAAAGCCTCTAGGAATACAGCTACTCCGGAGTCCTCTCGTCCGTACGGTGGAGCTATCCGGGTCCCACCACCTCCTCCCCGCGGACCGGTCAGCCGAGGGTTTCCCCCCGGACTGGCTGGGCACCCGGGTGAAGCCCGGAGGATTTATAATTTAATACAAGTGGCGTCCTGAACACGGCGACCACTGCCCTGGTCACTGAAGAGCGTCTCCCGCGAGCGTCCGGATCCGTGACCCCGCGCTCCAGGATTTAAAGCGCCGTTCGCTGCCGCTTCCAGGAGCAGCTCTCCCTCTATTGTTTGAAGACTTCTGTCTCCTGGTGCTGCTGATAACTCGTGGATATCCGATCCTGCAGCTTCGGGGGAAGCACCAGATTCCACGAGATCAGCAGCCCTCCACCGCCCCGCCAAAACTTCATTTCACCGCGTCCCAGTGTCGGTGAGTTTTGCTGCTCGACGCGAGCAGCCGACGCAGGCTCTTCTTTTTTCTTTTCTCTCTTTTGCTTTGGCCGGGGAGCTCTCTTGCAGCGGGAAAAATGGTAAACCACCTTTCCCCTGCACGACGGGAGTTTTATATCCAAGTTAAGTCCGCCCTTGTGTTGGGGAATGTTTCCGTTAAAAAAGGGGTTTTAAAATCTTTTGTTAATTTTATTTTTGAGCACTTTCCTGACATCTCCATGGACGACATCTTTTCTGTTTCATTTTGGGGGAAAGTTGGACGTTACATTTATGATGTTCAGGTTACGGGGAATTTTAAAGTGGGGACGTTTTTTCCTATTTATGATTCCATTTTTAATTTAGTTAAATCGAAAGGGGAAAGTTTGGGTCCCAGTTCTCCTACCCCTCATTCCGCCCCCCTCGCTCCTAACCCCACTTTCCCTAAGGGTGGATTGGGAGACAGATCCTGCCAGAATGAGGCACAGGGTTGCTGCCGTCTCCCTGCTGCCTCCCGTTCCACCCTGTCCTCTCCTTGTGTTGGGACTGGCCACCCCAGCACGAGCCCTACCCACTCCCTTGTTCCGCGAGTCCCTGACCCCAATTCGATCCCCGGTTGCAATAGTTATTCCAATGCTGTTTTAATACCTCAAAATGGCGACGGCCTCATGGCCGGTTGCCACACAGCACAAAATGACGCCTCCTCCTCCTCCTCACCCCCTCAGGTTGCTGCCATTTTAACAGCTCCGCCCCCTCCGTCAGTTGTCGCCCCTGCGTCGGGTCCCACCCCCCAACACGTGTCGATCTCTGTGATGTTGGGACCCTCCCATCCTGCCTCCTTGACCACGCCCCTGGGTGGGCCCCTGGTGGGTGGGACAGGCCTGCCGGAAGGCCACGCCCCAGTGGGTGTGTCAGGCCACGCCCCCTCTCCTGCCGCTTCCGGTTCCCACGCTACCAGAACCGGAAGTAGGCCCAGCCGGAAGCAGGCCATCTTGGCCTGCAGGGTCTCCTGGCACTGGGACCCACCGGCAAGGGAGAGGCTCCGCGCCCTAGCCCGTCCTGCCTCATCCTCGGAAGAGGATGAGGACAGCGATGACCCCCGGCCCACAACCAAGCCGGGGGAGGGCTAGGCCCGGATCCGGGCCGAGGCCATTAAGGATGGGGACCTAGATCTCACAAGGGATCTAGGTCCATTCACAGCACCAATTATGCATAAGAGGGGAAAAGAGCCGAGGTGGGAACAGTTACCATACGCTGAAGTAAAGGAGTTGAGGAGAGCCGCAAAGGACTATGGGAGAAATTCTCCCTTCTTTAAAAATGTCTTGGACCTTACCTTTTTGGGACATTCCCTTGTACAACACGACCTTCGCTATATAGCGAAGGCCCTGCTGTCTCCCACAGAATTTTTTCTGTGGGAGATACATTGGAAAAAATTGATTAAGCCTCTCCCAACGAAGTATGATCTCAGGGAGGTGTTAGGAGACGGCGCGGAGGGCCTTGAAGCTTTGGCAGGGGAAGGGGAATTCAGCAGACCTGAAGACCAAATCTTCCTTCCCGAGAATTTGTTAAGTGACATAAGGGACGCTGGGAAGGAGGCACTGCTGAAAATCCCCGATGGTACCACCCCCCTCCAAAACTTTTCATCAGTTCTTCAAGGCCCTGATGAAACTTTTATCAAGTTTGTGGACAGGTTAAAGGAGGCCATCGACAGGCAGATTGAGAACGTCGAGGCCCGAGAAGAACTTCTGCAAAAGATGGCCCTGACCAATGCCAACCCAGAGACCAAGAAGATCCTGAGAGCTCTTCCCCAGGATCTGGAGCCTACCATCGCTAAGATGGTAGAGGCGTGCACCAAGGCGACTTCGATGGAGCAAACAGTGGCATTTGCGGTGAGCAAAGGGGTGGGGGAGGCGATGGTAGACCTGATGAACACTTGCTGTTTTGGCTGCGGCCAGTTGGGCCACATCCAAGCGAACTGCCCACACTGGCCACCAGATAGGTCTTACCACCCTTACAACCCCTCCCCGAGACCAACATACAGGAATCCCCACTTCCATCGGCCGGGAAATGGAAGGCAGAGCGCGATGAGGGGCCGCGCCATGACACCAAATGGCCCATCCCAGCGCCCGGGGCTGCCATCTCTTCCGGAGAACCACGGCCCCAGTGGTACGTTTCTCCGGACGTCCGCAGCCAGGAGGACGGGCTCCGGCTCCTCAGAAGAACCAGGCAACTGAACTGCGCCCATCGCCAAGTCCTCTGGACCAGCCTTCACGTCATGTTTCCAGATGAGGACTTGGTTCGTGTCCCGGCAGGATTCCTGCCACCGCCCTACTGTGACTACCCCGCCACTGTTTTGCTGTTAGGAGACACCGCCAACACGCCGGACGACCTCACCATCATCCCAGAGGTCGTCTGCTTCGAGCCGGGGACAGAGCTCCCCGTCTCCGTGGTATGTTACCAGCCTCCGTTCTCATTGCCTAAGGGGTCTCCTTTAGCCCTTTGCTACATCTTGCATGTCCACACAGAAGACACCGGCATGGACCTTTCAATGGACCTTTCTTCGGATTTGGAGTCTTCAACCTTTCTTGTACAAAACGTAAGCAGACAGAGAGCTATTATTAAGACTTCTTTTGTTTTACAGGGAAAGTCCATCTCACTAGACCTGATGGCAGACACTGGCGCGGATGTTACCATCATTTCCCAGGCAGAGTGGCCTCGCGACTGGGAGCTGGCGTCCCTTTGTGGCACAATCTCCGGCGTGGGAGGTGCTATCAATTCCCGCCGGAGCAAACATCTGGTATGTGTGGAGGGGACGGAGGGTCAAGTTGCCACGATTAAGCCTTTTGTGGTAGCTTCCAATATCAAATTGTTAGGTAGGGACGTTTTGTCCCAATGGGGTGCCCGACTTGACATCCCTAGCCCTGCCTGGGATTTTTAGTCTGGGCCACTGCGGAGCACACCTCCCTACCGCTCAATTGGAAGACAGATACACCAGTGTGGGTGGACCAGTGGCCCTTACCATCTGAAAAATTAAAGGCACTCAATGAACTTGTGGAGGAGCAGGTGCGCTTGGGGCATTTAATATCTTCCACCAGCCCCTGGAACACACCTGTCTTTGTGATCAAGAAACCCAGCAAGGACAGGTGGCGCCTGCTCCAAGACCTACGCAGGGTTAATGATGTCATCAAAAATATGGGCCCCTTGCAACCAGGCCTTCCTTCTCCCTCCATGCTGCCCCGGGATTGGCAGCTTGCAATCCTTGACATCAAGGATTGCTTCTTTAACATCCCTTTGTATCCCGGAGATGCTCCCAGATTCGCCTTCTCGGTTCCCTCCGTCAACCGAGGAGAGCCATATAAACGCTATCAGTGGACCACTCTGCCCCAGGGAATGAAAAATTCCCCAGTGCTCTGCCAAACTTCTGTGGCTCAGGTCCTTTCCCCGGTCCGTCGCCTCTTCCCTGAGGCAATCTTTTTGCACTACATGGACGACATTTTAATTTGCTGATGCGAAATACCTGCGAGCAGCATTGGAAAAGACAATAAAGACCATCAAGGACTCAGGATTCCAAATTGTGGAAGAAAAGATCCAGCTGTCGTCCCCCTGGAAATATTTGGGCTTCCTGATCACGGGAAGGACCGTCGTGCCCCAGTCCCTCACCATCAAGGACAACCCTCAAACCCTGTGGGACTTGCAGCAGCTCTGCAGCACCATCACATGGATCCGACCTCTCCTAGGACTCACCACAGAGGAGCTGTCGCTGCTGTTCCAACTGCTGAAAGGCGACGGCAACCTGGCATCCCCACGCCATCTCACCCTGGATGCCCGTGAGGCCCTGGAGAGAGTCGCAGCTGCTATCAAGTCCCGCCAGGCACATCGGGTCACGCGGTCCCTCCCCATCAATGTCGCCATCTTAGGTAAGTCCCCGAACGTACATGCCCTCTTATTCCAGTGGGACGACAGCCAGAGGGACCCACTCTTAATCACAAAGTGGTTGTTCCTCCCACATCAGCCCGCAAAAACAGTGACACCTTTTCCGGAATTGATGGCAAAACTTATTATCAAGGCCCGCCAGCGCCTCCGGACCCTCGCAGGGTGTGACCCAGCATGCATCTACTAACCATTAAATTTGGACCAATTGGATTTCCTCTTACAAACAAATGAAAATTTACAGATTTTGGTAGACAGCTATCCTGGTCAAATTTTAATACATTATCCCAAACACAAACTTTTTAAAGACACCTTGTATTTGGCCCCAAAATCCTACAAAAGTAAAACTCCATTGAAAGGTGCTCTCACGGTGTTCACCGATGGGTCAGGTAGATCCCACAAGTCGGTGATCACCTGGAAGGACCCGGACAGTCAGAAGTAGGAGTCTGACGTCCAAATAGTTCAGGGTTCCCCCCAGATCGCTGAACTTGCAGCGGTCGTGCGAGTCTTCAAAAAATTCCAACAACCTTTTAATCTCGTCACTGATTCGGCTTATGTGGCCGGGATAGCAGAGCGGGCTGAGCACGCCCGGCTCAAAGAAATTCAAAACAAAGTATTGTACGGACTGCTCTCAAAACTCATTTGGCTTATCTCCCACCGGGAGCAACCGTATCACATTCTGCATGTTAGGTCACACACAGACCTGCCAGGTGACATCACTGAGGGAAACCGGAGAGCAGACGCCCTGGCGATGTTGGCCACCTCCACCTCTATAAACCCTACAATTTTGAGACCCACCCTGCCAGATGTCCACATGCAGGCTAAGATGAGCCATGCCTTTTTCCACCAGAATGCTCCGGTGGAGCTTTGCCGCCAGTTTAAGATCTCCAAGGAGCAGGCGCAGGCCATCTTAGCCACATGCCCCAATTGCCAATCCCACGCCTTACCATCCTTAGCGACGGGGGTTAACCCCCGGGGATTGGGGGCATTGGACATCTGGCAAACGGACATAACACACTTTCACTCCTTTGGGCGGCTGAAGTACATCCATGTGTCTGTAGACATGTTCTCGGGGGCAGTGTTTGCCTCCACCCACACGGGGGAAAAAAAACAAAGGATATCATCAAACACTTGGCTTTCTCCACCTTGGGTGTCCCTAAAACAATCAAAACAGACAATGGACCAGGGTTTGTGTCCAAACAGTTCATGGAATTCGTGCAACAATGGGGCATTGATCACATCACAGGAATTCCGCACAACCCTACAGGGCAATCAATTGTGGAGAGAAAACATTAGGAAATCAAAAAATTATTAGAACAGCAGAATGATTCGGCCCTTACCACGAGCCCTGTAGAGAGGCTGTGCAAAGCCCTATATGTTCTCAATTTCATGAACTGTGCGGACCGTGAGCCAAACCCCCCGATACTGCACCACTTTCACAACAACACCAGGGCGCAGTTAAAAGAAAGACCACCAGTGCTCGTTAAAGACCCTGAGTCCAGGAACATCCAAGGTCCGTACCCTCTTATAACATGGGGGAGAGGGTATGGCTGTGTCTCCACAGAACAGGGCCCCAAGTGGATCCCCGGCAAATTCATTAAACCATACCGGGAAGACATCGCGAAAGAAAGCCACCCCCCAGACCACTCCCCCGAGACATCAACTCCGGCTGATACCACCATCGCCTGGAGTCGAAGGAAAAGGAAGGGAAGCAGATCCATCAATGCCGCCACAAGGACTTTGATAACTAATCGATACTTCCCACCAGCTTGGACAGTTTACCCCCTGACCCCATCTCCAACCATTCCTTACCCTTTCCCGTCCTACCACTTTCCTCGCCCCCCTTACCCTCACACCTGACCCCACATTTTTTCTGTTTCAACGTTCATTTAAACGGGGGAGGATGGGGATTTGAAGGGACCCTTGGTCTTATTTTCTTTTTGTATGTTTGAGTTATTAGATTACCGACCACCCAGATGGCAATTACATCAGCCAGAACACCCTGCAGCGACCGGCTTCCTGCAGCTGCCTTCGTCATCATCTTATGGCTCCACCTGGCAGGAAGCTGGCTCGTGCCACAGCCCAAGGAAAACATCTGGGTCACGCTGGCAAAGTCTATAGGACAAGAACAGCTTTGCATGGCCATGGGCAGTGTAGACAATCTGTTGTCTACATGCCTGGTGGGAGTCCCCCTGTCCAAAAATGATTTTCTGTTCACAGGGATGAAACTCAACCCGGCGGACTCCTGGATGGGTTGGATGAGGACACTACCACAGGCACCACAGGAACCCCAGGAATTGGACCTACTGGGGTCCACAAGGGTCCACTTTTGTATTTGGTTTTATACTAAGGCCCCACAAACAAAACCAGGGCAAAACATCAAAGACGTAACACCAGCAAATAGAAAATACATCAATGAGTGGTGCAATTACACAAGCCCTGTGTTGTCTAAGTCCTACCCATTCCCTAAGGAGCTCCCTTGGGGTGTGTTTCTCATCTGTGGGGACAGGGCGTGGGCTGGGATCCCCTCCAATATCAAAGGGGGTCCCTGTAGCCTTGGCAAGCTTATGACGCTAACCCCCAATAAAACCCAAATTCTGGATTGGAAGAAGAAAAGTCAATTGGCACGCAAAAAGCGATCGTATGGTGAATTTAACTCAAACTGCGATTCTGAAATTTATGATTGGAGTAAGGGAAAGAGGGTCGCCGCTTCTATTTTTCTACCATGGTACGCGGCAGTGAAAGCCCTCGGTGAGATTTCTCGCCTGGGGTGTTGGATGAGTAAGCAGGCCAACGCTACATCTGCCGCATTATCAGACCTCTTGGCAGAAGAAGAGACCACCAGGCACGCCACCTTACAGAACAGAGCGGCCATCAATTTTCTGCTGCTCGCCCATGGCCATAGCTGCGAGGACTTTGAAGGGATGTGCTGCTTCAACTTGACATCAAAGAGCACATCCATCCAAGCCAGCATCCAGCGGATCCAGGCGTTAGTCAAAGACTTAAAGACTGAAACCAGGGCTGTGGATGCGGTGAACAAGACCTTCTCCCAGTGGGGTGTTCCTGGGTGGGCCGTGCCAATCGTTAAAGGTTTAATTTGGATTTTGATTATTATTTTCTTAATTTCTGTAGCCTTAACTATTTTTAAGAAAATATTAACGAGGAACTTGGGGAATGTTTTTTAATAAATCAGAAAAGGGGAGTTGTTTATAATTTAATACATATTATCTTCTCCTTCCTATTCACATACAGCTTTAATTCCCTTCATATAATCGACACTTCCTACCTGTGAGGATAGGTATTTCAGCAGAATAACCTGGTGGAGCAAATCAGTATTTCTTCCTAGACATTTCCTTGCCATTCTCTACAAAGGTTTTCCCATACCAATTTTTAAAGAGATTTCTAAAATCACTTTAGTGAATTGTTGACTTAGCTACAATCTTTTGAATTCATCACCATCCACCCATTGGATTTAGATTCTGTTAGTCAAAAGTTCACATTGTGTTCCTGCTGCTGCACAATGTCATGCAGCACATGACATAAACTAAGTTGGGTATCAAGTTGGACAAATCCAAATCCTTCACTTAGGTGAAAGAAAATCTTGTGACATGCCTGCCCATGTAAACTGGCAGCATTTATAAGTCATTCATAGCCCCACAATAATTTTTTGTTGGAATTCATGACTGGTTTAGAATAGGAGTAAAATTCAAAGACTTCACAATATATTTACCAGCAATTTCCCAACAGTAAGGAGAGTCAATTATGTGCATTTCCACTGCAATTAGCTTACAATTAACATCTGTACACTAGACTTGTACAGATAGTTTTATGTACAGTTTTCAGAAAAATCACCAACCTAATGACTAGGATTGGCTTTCACAGGTTTTTCCACTGAATAGTCATGATGGCAAAGACAAAATAAATTTAAAATATTTAAATTTTATTGCATCATAGAATCAATGAATAAAATAATCATTTAATAAATTATGCTTCCATGGAAAAATTGGTCAGCTTGCTCTGATTCACTTATTTCTATCATACATAAATGTTAAGGTCACTGTGAGTTTTACCATTAACGGGGCTCAGAATTTCCTCCTAAGAACAGATTAGTGGGATGGTCAGATTTTGTACAGAAGGTTAAACACAGACATTTCATGTTGGCATTATTAACTCCATCATACTGTTGAATGATAAAGATTTTGCACCAAACCGATGCTGTGTGAGCATGCTTACTTTGATCAGGTCTTTAAAACAAATTATTAAGATGGGAGTGCAGTTCCATTTAGCACAAGTTCAGGGACATTTATAACCAAGTCCAGAAATGAATAGTTTTGAGAAGACTGTTCCTAAGATATCCTAGGTACTAGTAAATGTTGGGGTTTTTTTGTTTTGGTTTGGTTTTATTTTGGTTTTTGTTTGTTTGTTTGGGTTTTGTTTGTTTGTTTTGTTTTGTTTTGGATTTTTGTTGGTTTGTTTTGTGTGTTTTTGGTTTGGTTTTTTTGTTGGTTTTTATGTGGGTTTTTTTTAATGGAAAGTGTGGAACCTTGGATTTGCACGAGTTATCAACTTCCTCTTTCTACACAATCCAGATGATCTTGCTTTCCACCTTGTGCAGCTGATTCTTAGGAATGATAAGGATCCATGGTGTACTAATGAAGCCGGTTTCTCTTACACAGTTTTTTAAACTATTGTTTAAACTACCCTGTGTGTCAAGTGTTAGAAATATCACCTGAAGTCTGCAGTTCCGTTCCTTGTTTTCTCTTGTTATTTCTCTCCACTTATGTTGACCTATGGTTTTTATTACTAAACTTAGAACTGGCACCTTTCTAAATTTGCTTTCACTATAAAGTGAGAAAAATACATTTGAGAGATATCTATATATCTAGATGTAAAACCTGCAATCACATACATTTAGTGCTTATTGAGAATAAATACTATTCTAGGGTTCCAGGAAGCATGTTTGTCACTGAGTGCCTGTAAAGGGTCCGTAGTATCTTTACAACTGAGTGCAGGAAAAGGACAGGGAAGCAAAAGAGCTAAAGAGCAAGGAAACCTCCATTTTCATACTCTGGTTTTCCAGAAGTAAGTTTGTAACTAGTCTGTTCTGTTGAGAGCTAAAGAGGATTCAATTCCAGAAATATGTTGGCTCAAGAACAGTTTGTAAAGGGTTTGCTCCTCCACTTCTGTATTATTAATGCACTATAAGTGACATTACACTCAGGTACCCAATGAATGCTAAAAGGGAGGGACATTGTTCCAGAAGTGCTTGTAAAGACAAAAACCAGTTGGATCTATTTGATGCTGTGCAAATAAAAATGATGCTTATGAGCATTTTCCTCCAAATAGAATAATTTTTAGGAATTACTATTGTTACTTTATATTGCGATGGCACATATATTTTGAGGTTAGGTTGCCTTCTATAAATAAATATGTGAAAGTTACAGAACAGGAAAACAGGCAGTGAGTGGAAAACCTCTTATTAACAGCAAGTACTTTCAATATAACATAGAATATTACTCTGGTTAAAAATTGGTTCACTTCTGCTGAAATTATTGTGCAGAAAAAGGCCCCTGCTTTCTCCAAATTTTACTCATGTGCAGAGACCTGCTGGCAGCTCATGAAGATGACATGGTTTTCTGACCTGTAGACTCTTCATGATGCACAACTGTGCTGAGCTCTCTCAGAGAATCCAGGATCAAGTGCAGAAGCAAACACATTTACTAGCAGACAACCAAACTTTACAATTAGTAACTGAAACAGCAAGAAGGAACTAAACTAATTGAAAAAAAAAAAAAAAAACCCAAACCATAAGCACAAGGATCCACATCTTCACTACATGTAAATTCACCTTATACTAGTAAGGGAATATGAAATATACAAAGTATTTGAAAAGAAAATACAAGATTAAATTCTGTCAGGATTTAATTTTTGACAGGAAATCCTGTGTTAACTTCTATTTGCTTTACCACAAGGGCTGGTGTTGATAGAGTCTTTTCATATACTAGCTTCTAAAGGTGATTGTCCAGCTTCCCTGCAACATCCCTTGCAGATATGAAACCATAACAAAACACAAATGCAGACATCTATTTTTCAAGTCTGCACCTAATTCATTTCCATGTCAATAGAAGCTCTGCATTCAGGGAGGCCAGACTCCCCTTGGGCTCTCAGCCTCAGGCTCCCCTATCAGCCTGAGCCCCACAGTGCAATTAACATGACTGAATCTGCCACTGTTTGCAAAGATGTAATCTTGCTATGAACTCACTACATCAGGAGATCTTTTAGCTGTACCAAGACAGCTGCAAGGTGCAAGAGAAACCTGAGTAGATACTATTGTTATCAAGAAGATATTTCTAGTTTAGCAACCTCACCACAGACTTTTCTCTTCCAGAGAAAAATTAAGCAGAAAAATTAAGCCATTTTTTCTTGTATTCTTGCAGTTATTGAAGTAGTATGTCTCTGAGAGATTATTCTTATTGGAGCATTACCCTGAATCACTCTTGTCTGCATCAGCAGATGTAAATAGCCTCTTTTTCTGGCCTTTCTTCCAGCAAATACTTTTGTTCAAGTGCATATTTCTGGAAAAGTCAATTGAATATAGTGTATTAATTGCATGCACACATACTTTTCCAAATGTGAATGTGAGTTCAAGCATAGTATATTTCAAATCTTATTTCCCACGGATCATCAGTTAACCTAATTTTTCAAATGTACTTCATTTGAAGGGCCTTCTG
Source organism: Vidua macroura (assembly GCF_024509145.1). NCBI lineage: Eukaryota > Metazoa > Chordata > Aves > Passeriformes > Viduidae > Vidua > Vidua macroura. The sequence goes on from NC_071611.1 coordinate 28,712,424, forward strand.
ACTTAGACTTCATCCCCTTGGGGTCTTCAGTTTTCTACAGCATTTTTTCTTTTCCAAGATATCCACCTACATCCCATGGACAACCCCACACTGGAGCAGGTGTGCACCCAAAGGAGGTTGTGACCTTATGGAAAGCCCAAGCTACCGCAGGCTTCTGGCAGGATCTGTGATCCTGTGAAGAGAGGAATCCACACTGGAGCAGGGAATTAGCATAAGTCCTCACTCTGAGGAGGGAGGAATGGCAGTGGCAACATGTGATACATTGCCTGCAACCCTGATTGTCAGTCCCCTGACTTTGCTTGTAGAAGAGGTCAGAGAAAAGGGGAGTGAATTTGAGCCTGGGAAGAAGAGAGAGTGGGAGAAAGGTGGTTTTAGATTTAATTTTTATTTATTTACTACTCTGATTTGATTGGTAATAAACTGAATTAATTCCCCCTAGCTGAGCCTGTTTTTCCTGTGAGAGGTCTGTGGGCTGGGAACTGGTCACATACTTGCCTCTTGGCAACAGGGACTTCAAGCAGGATCTGGATGTGCAGGGTGGCTGGAACAAGGCTTGCAGCCTGCAAAAGCCTCTCCTCTAATGCATTTTTTACAGCTTCTGAAATATTTAACACAATCTCTTTCTTGTGTTACTTTGCAGAAATTTTAATTAGTGGAAGTATTGCTGGGTGAAATAATGCACCAGTGCTTTCCTCAATGAGATGTCGGCTGGGAAGCATCTTTTCCCAAAATGCCTCTGGCACAATTACCCCTGAGGAAAGAGTAACTTTTGGTGAAGAGGGGGCTCTCTTGGCCCTCAGCAAACCTGCCTTTATTCCAGTGTGGGCTTGCACTTTAGAGCTGGATTCCTTCTCCTTTTGCCACTGAAACACATAATCTACCCCTAATTCCAAGTCATGAAAGGAGAAGACAATAATCATTCTCCCTAAAACCAATGTACCTGTTTTCACCCTACCCTAAATGGCTGTAGATATCAAACTAATTTATTAACTTTTTACATGCATGGGGTCAAATTTAATCTTGCTAGCACCATTTAATCAAAGGCAATATTGCTGAACCCCTGGTTCAGGGCTGGAAGCTGATGTTTAAACCACAAGCTGTGAAACATTTCATGGTACTAAATCACTTGTATACCCAGTGATGCAAAAGCTGACCTTTTAATCTACAAACAGCCAAAGCTAAAAATTCATCCCCATTCAAGCTGCTATGCAAATCTTTGGGAGTGACACTCCTGGGTTGAAATCAGATGGAAATCAGATCTGACAAAACAGCACTGCTCCTCAGGGTGTGAAAGCCAAAGCCCACCCATTCTCCTGCACTGAATCCTTGCAGGCTTCCCTTGAACCATCCCTTTGGTTCAATACAGAAAATTCCCTTTCAGTCTTGCATCTCCTATTTTCAGGTAAATCCATAGAATGGCCATGAGTCAGACATCAGACATTACCATATATTTCAGTGTATTGCAACATGAGGAACCAGGCCCAAATTGTTTTAGTAACTAGCAGAACACTGTATTCACTGATGCCAATATACCTTTGCTCTTTGGGCCAAATCAATGCACTTGAAGTGACAGATTTTATAAACACAATCAGAAATGTTCAGCCTCTTATTTTCTGGCAATATAATTTGTGGACTTGAGGCAGAAAAGACTGGCACAAACCAAATCCACCCAGTCTAACACAACCATTTCATTTGGGGTATATCTTAATCCCACCTTCCTGGTTTTTGTACGTTTTTTAAACACTTGTATTGTTGTATAACAACAGTTTCTGCTAGCCTGTTTATAGTCATCCCCAGTTCTCAGATCAAAGAGCACCATCTGCCCTGGGCTCTTCTTTGATAACACAGTGTGGGAAAATGAACAGCAAACCCAAACTGGGAACATCCTTCAACTGTGACCTGTGAGGCAGGAGGTGAAAAGGGGAGGCAGTGGGAGCAGCCCCAGGCTGCATCTCTCTCCCTGCCAAAGGCTCTAGAAATCACATCCCAGCTGGTTCACCAGGCTCCCAAAGACTGGCTGCATGTGGACTCACCACAGGAGGTAATACAGTACTGTACAAGAGTAATCAAAGAAGGAAATCAAATAGCCCTATTGGGAAGGCCCTCCAAGTGCTATAAACTTGTAACAGTTATTTCATCTTTGAGTGAATCAAAATATATCTGTTTTCTAAAACTCAGTGTCTGAAGGCAAAGTGGGAGGCCTGCTCTCTCAGGATCCAGCACTCACGTGGAGGCTGTCACTCCAGAGAAGTGTGTCTTACTGGAGACACCCCGATACCAGCAGGCTTTGCAGGTGCTGCTGAGGCAGGGAAAAAATATTTGATGCATGATTTCACCTGGTGACATCCTTTGTTTAATACAGCTTGGAGAGCACAAAGTAGCTGAGAAGTAAAGTGAGACAGGGGTAAAGTGCTGCAAACAGCAGAACAAGTGGTAGATGGAAACACAGACTACTGGAAGGGATGCTCTAGAAGAGATGCCCACTGCCACAGCCCTCAATGCCTGTGGGATCCCGTCCCACTGCTACACCAGGCCAGGCTGTTCTCACACACTCTGCCAAAGACCCAAGAAGATACACACTCTGGTAAACAGAAGGAAAAGTGAAGGGAATTGGCTAAACTCACAAATTAGAAAGACTGCTAGGATATAATACAAAACCACTGGAATAAACAGTGATGAAATCGGCATTCCTTCTTCACAAACTGTGCCAGCATTTCTAAGTCTTGGCTGCCTGTACTTTAGCTCTGGTTGAAAACTTCCAAGTAACTGTGGTAATGAGCATTTTTTAGATGAATAACTATAGCTCATAGAATAAAGAGTAGTATTTCCCAACACAGATTATCTTGATCTCCAGTGCAGTGCTGGGTATGTTTTTGTAGCTAACTCATTGGTGTTAGCTTTATAATCTCAAATTATACATACAGATCATAGCACAAGGTTTATTTGCAAATATTTTTTATAGCTTGTTGCTTATTTAATGATTTATGGGCATCATTAAACACTGCTGCTCTGCCTTTGAGATGCTCCAGGAGCAAATGGAAGTGACTTGGAAGAGCACCATCTTTTTGCCTGGTGAGGAATGGAGAGTTCAAAGGTCTAAGCACTCCTTTATGCCCTCATCTTCTGCCCTCATTATGGGCATCTCTAGAGCCCATTCTCCATTGGGGTAGGACAAGTGAGCAAGGACACACAGGACTCAGCTCCTCCTTCCTCACAACTGACGTCACCTCAGCCTTTTTCCAAGCAAGGCAGGGCCTCCCTGTGCTCTTACAGGACTCCTGTATCCCAATTTATTGTCCACAGGTTTGGCAATGGGGCACTCTGGCAAACTCTCACAAAGGCTAGAGAAGCATTTCTTACAGGGGAAGAGTTAAAGTTGTTGTGAAAGTGATACTGCAGAAGGCAACTCTCAAAATTTCCAGTATTGAGGGGTTTAAGTCAATTGTGCTTCAAGTCTTTAAGCATTGAATTAGTATTTTGGAAAATACCCGGAAACATCAACCTCTCTACCTGATAGCATTCATTTTTCAGATGTAACAAATTTCAGATGCTTCAAAATGTAACAATAATGTTGCTTTTCCTACGTAGAGTGATGGCTCCCACCCAATCAGCCATCATATCCCAGCATCACCTAAAAGAACTGCAGCAGAAAAAGGGGTGGGGAAATGCCATAATCAGCATGCAGGACAACTGCCCAAAACCTGCATACATGAGCACTCTTCCTGTAATCACACCTCTCCTTGGTGCTGCTTGTGCAGCAGAAATCTGCATGGGGGAGGATCAGAGCATCCAGAGGGCAGCCCTCACTCCTGCAAGCCACAGCAGGCAGGCTGGCTTTGGGGAAGGAGAGTGGGTGGCAAGCCAAGGTCAACGCAGGGTGAGTTTGCACTGAAATAGGAACATTTGCCTCTGCCAGCACTGTGCCCACCTTGGCCCAGTAGACTCCACAGGGCGTTTGGTGTTGGATCAGTGTCCCTCAGCAAGGAGTCTCTGAAGAAATGCTAGATGTCAAGTTCCCTTGAACAGAGGCAGTGAAGGATTTGGACTGTGATAACATGACATACATGAAGACTGGTGCAAAGTCAGAGAGTCTATTTGTGGAGGATTTGGTGGTTATTTTTTTCCCCTGCTGTTCACTGAAGAAATTGTGACAGTCCAGCAAATGCTGTACACAGCCCTCTTTCTGTGGTCCATACCTCAGGGATGCTTCGACAGAAGGACAGCGCTTCTCAACAAAACTAACTTGCTGCAAGAAATCAGTATTTGGGCTTAATAGGGCTGGGCCATTTGGAGTATTAGAGCGATATGCATATGAAAAGCATATGTGTGTGGGGCAGGCCGTATCTACAGAACACACTGTGTCAAGTGACCCCAGAATAAATTTATTCTCTCTCCCTTCTAAGGCATAGTAACTTTCAGAACAGATGGAGCATGTGTGGGAGTTTCAGAGCCCATTGAAACATTGACTCTGAGAATGACAGTTTTGCTCTTAGGACTGAATTTTGACAAGAAAAAAGCAGGTGGAAATATAGCAATGCTACAATTCATATTCCCAGAGCTGTCAGAAATGCCCCCAGCTGCCCATAAACCATGTCCTGCTGTGCACACAACCCCAATTTCCTTTACTTTCTCACCTTAATCCAGAGAGAATCAGTCTGTACCCCCATTACTTTTTTCTAGTACTGTCTCCCCTAAATGTCCTTGGGTGTCAGCCACCATACTTCAAGTTGATAACCTGATAGCAGCCCAGAGCAGAGGCACAGTGTGATGTCCAGATGTAAGCAACCAGTAAATGGTTTACTGTAACAGCAGTAACATTTGGATGGCATATGAGTTTTTTAAAAAAGTGTTGCATCTCAGGAGTTTCTTGTTCAAATTACCCCAGATTTGGCCTCTAATCCACACTTGGAGAGCAGCTTTCAAGGGAATTCTACAATTCATATTGACTATTTAGGTATGTCTGTATTGCACTGTTGCGGTGCATTTGGGGGGACCCTCCAGGGTGTCCCTGGGAGCCCCCTAAGCTGTGGGTTCGCTGGTAGCAACAGGCAGGCAAGGAGACTCCACACAGCTTCTGAGGGTGCTCATTAGATGAGGGTTTATTGGGGAGCAGCATGGTTTCTGAGGGGGGAGGGGAAGGGGGAGTGAGGGGAAAAGGGGAGGGGGAGAGAGGGGCCAAGAGACCACCAGCCAGGAGAGCCAGCTAAAAGAGAAAGCCCCGTCCCCCCAGTACACTTAACAGGGAGATTCAAAGTGGGCGCGGAATAAGATTGGGCCAATGGGATTAGAGACATGTGATGCTTCAGGGGAGGATCACAGGCTTGGAATAAATAATACATTTTTGAGGGGTGAGACGGAGCATATCATTTAACTAAAATATAACACCACATTGCACAATGCAATGTACTAGAGAGTTTACTCAGTCTAATACCAGATAAGCTAGCTCCCAAAACATCACAGCTGCCCCAAACAGAAGACATACCACTACATACTACATTCAAATTTATCTCCATACATGCTGTGTCATTGGCATGAAGGTTGAGGTGGAGCTTGCTCCGGTCCCAGTGAGGCACCACACTACCCTGTACAGGCATACCTTCAGAATACAGACAACATTGTGAAATAATGTTAACCTTGTTTTTACCCTGACTTCCTAAGAAAAATAGTCTTTTGTAACAACACTGTTTATATCTGTCAGTCCCAAATGCCTCTCAAAAGTTTTTGATCCTGTTGCTATCCTTGTCAGTTAAATTTAAGGGAGATGGAGGCTTCAGATGTAAGAGCATTAGGTGGCTACATATAAGGAAGAAAACCCAAATGAATATTCCCAGTGAGGGAAGGGCAGCAGTGGGAGTTCACCTCCAGTTTGGAGGGCTGGAAGAACAAATGGGAGAGAGACCCAGTAAAGCAGGCTGACAGTGCTCCATGGTGGCTGGGGACAGAAAATCCAAAGAGCAGCCCTGAAGAGAAGTGTGGAGCTTTAAGTAAACACTCCTCCCACACATTTTAACCTTTCAGCATCCAGTAGCACCACTTAAGATAACAACACTAAAAGGCAGAGGCTTTTATTATTTAGCTTGAAAAGCTAAATACTTCTCACATTGCTTTCATGCCATGCAGCAAATTTGGGAGTTGTTTTCCCCAGCTGCTGTTGCAAGCTTCTTGGTGTCTCTGGTCCCCATGCTGCAAGCAGCCAGAGGCTGACAACCACAGAATCACAAAATTTTTCACATTGGGATATATATACCTCTGAGATCATCAAGTCCAACCTTTGGCTGATCATAGCCTTGTAAACTAAAGCATGTTACTAATGCCACATCCATTTTTTTCTTGCACATCTTCTGGAATGGTGATTACACCACCTTCCTGACCAGTCCTATCCAATATTTAACAACTCTTTCTGATGTCCAGCTTGAGTCTCCCCTGGCACAGCTTGAGGCCATTTCCTCTTGTTTGTCAGTTGTTGCCTGGGAGAAGAGACTGACCCCCACCTGGCAACAACATCCTTTTGGGTGGTTCCCCCAAGCCCCCTTTTCCCCAAGCTTAACAACCCCAGCTCCCTCAGCTGCTCTTCATATTATTTGTGCTCCAAATCCTTCACCAGTTCCATTAAAAACTGTGCTTCCACACCGTGCTCTTCTCTGTACATGCTCTAGCACCTCAATATTGTTCTTGTAGTGAGGAACTTACAACTGGACACAGGGGTGTTGACTCACCACTATCAATACTGGTACCTTCATTTGCGCACAAACTTTTAACAAAACAAGTGAAATTCATAATTCAGGGGTTGAGGAACAAGGAATACATGCCTTGGTATAGAAAACAGCACTCATTCTTGATGACTTGACAGGGACATTCCTGCAAGGCTGGGACAGGATTTCTGCACCAGAGCAGGAAAGGCTGGATTGTCTCTGACAGCTGCTTCAGAATAAATCCACAGAAATTCCTCCTGGTCATTTCTAATGACCTCCTAGCAAGAGAGAGACCGGGGCCATGTGGAAGGAGGGCTGGCCTGGCACAAGCCAGCACGTGTCTGTCGAGGCTCATCAGCCCAGCTTTATTCCCCTCTCCAACAGTGCGATTGCAGTTCAGTGTGGAGGCACGTCTCTGCAGCTGCCAACAGGCACCCTCAGGCTCCAGAAAGACATAGAGAGAAAAAACAGTACTGTAATTTATGCCACATCTTCTTATCTCCTCCTTTCACCACTAGGATGCAAATTAGTCATAGCTTTAGTAAGTGATTACATAAGCATCATATTAATTTTGTTCATATTTTCCCAAAGAAATCAGCAAATTCTTAGAACAACTTGGACTCACAGATTTATTTTCCAGGCAGCATGGACTATTGGCAGCTGAGGTGCAGTCATTTAGCATTTCACAATGAAGATAATCTGGTTAACAAACCAAATTTCTTCCAAAAGAAAAAAGAAACAGCAAGCAAACAGGCAGTGAAAATCAAAAGCCTCAAGAGGGTTTGGAGGAGAAAGCAACTTTGTTTCAGCCCATTGTTTTTTGCATTGTATTGTCTAGAGCTGCCTGAAGGTTCATTTCTTGCTATCCAGAATATTCTATTACACAAAGCATTATTCAAAGATACAGGGAAAGACTGCACATTTGCAGATGGAAAAGGTCTTAAGGAAGTTCAATATAAAAATGCCCAAAACTCTCAATCCTATATGATTTGATAGCCCCAGAGGACCCATCAAGAACACCTCCCACTGACTGCCACCTACTCCAACTTTTGCTGAATGATACATGCACAAGTTTCACTGGAAGGAAAAATAGGTTTGATGAGAAAATTTGCTGCTGCGTTCATTTTGAGTGCAACAATAGGGCAGTGAGAATGAGCTCTTGGCAGGAATGTGAAATCCCCTCAGCACAGCTTAGATTAACTTGAATTGTGCTAAAGAAGTAGATCCACACAGCCTTTGGCCAGCCCGTGCTCTGCTCTTCCTCATTGTTCTTCCCTTTCTGGGAAAAAAATAGCTTCTTGTAAATCTGTATGAGCTAAGGCAGAACCTGCCTGACCCTTCAGGTACAGGGCTTCTCCTGGCTGCAGATATGGGCTGACACTTATAATCCCTGTCTTAAACCTAGGAGAAGGAACAGGGCTTATTCTGTAAATAAAGTTATATTGTTTTATCTTCCCATGGAATATTCTCAGCCACTCCTCTGGAGTGGGACAGGCTGATAAAAACCAGGAATCTTGAATTGCTAATTTTATTACTTGTTTCTTGCAACAGACAACCTAATACTCAGAGGGGACGAAAGACAATGCCTGAGCATAAACCTGCAAAAGGCTAAGCACAAAATTCCTTGCCTGTAAGTACCAAGAAATACAGAACTACACAAACTTCTCTACATCTTCTACAAAATTTGTCAGCCTGGGGCTGAATAATGCCACCTTGCAGTTCCACTGTGGAGACAACCAGCCACAACCAACCTAAAGGGGTCCCTGCACAGGACACAGTGGATAGAGTTCACAATAGCCCTGCTGCTGAAACACCCTTTGCCACAAAGCCCATGGTGAAGAAGGCAGCAGGCACCCATTAGCCATCAGCTTCCCTGACCCATTCTCAGGGTGTTGTTGGTCAGGTGGGTTTTCCTGGAGGTGCCCATTGCTTCCCAGTACCCTCCCTTTCTGCTCATCAGGCTCAAAACAATGCCCCTGCAACCACTTCACACCTATCAGACAAAAATTATCTGACTGGGGGCACTGAGAGAGAGAGCAGAACAGAATGGACTGTGCTAAAAAATAGGTGGAATATATCTTTGCCATGTTCTACACCTGGAGAATGCCTGAGTATAAAAACCCCAGAGCTAAACATCCTAACAGTCTCTCTTTTGACTGCTAGTCATCTCCTCCCTTCATACAGAGCATCTCCAGACTTTCCCTTGAGGTGACATGGTTATCACACATAAAAGAAAACTGGCATAAAAAACACCCTTTCAAACCAAACAACTGGGGGGAAAGGTGCTTCTCTGATATTCTGTGGCCAAACAGTCAGCGTACTTGTTTAGAGCCAGAGAAACTGTGTCCAGGTGCCTCCTCAGCTTGTGTTTGCTTTACCACAAAATCTGCCTGCAAAGCATTCTCCTACACTGATGTGTTCAGGAAAGCTGTGGTTTCTTTCCCTCACAGACGTTCTTCTTTGTGTCAACACATATTTGCCAGATTAGAGGGAGCGAGACCATCAATGCTATCTCAAAAGACCATCAAAAGCAGAAATGAGGCAGACCAAGACCAACACCTACACACACCTGCTAACACCACATCAAAAATCACTCTGATGCCTTGTGCCAGGTCCCTGTCCTTCCAGGCAGTTATTCACAGGACTGCCCCAATCCCTCCCTTCTTTTGGTGTGACAGGGGTGAATGTGTTTCCGCCAATGCTTGCTAGAGGGAATGATGCCATGGGTGCCTGTTACACCAGGCCCTGCAGAATGCATGGGGTGAAATGGGTTCCGCACTGACTGGGCTGGGGCACAGCCTCCATGGACATGTACAACCCAGTGCCAAGGAATGAGAAATGCTAGAAACCCTTGGGCTTCAGGCAATCCCTCAGCTCAGAGGAGGATTTGTACATTGAAACATTAGGCCTGAGAGCGGTCTGTGGCAGTCAAGAGCTATGTCTTTCTTCAGACTAAGTGAACATTCACTGCAGACTTCGTTGGAGATGGGACGTTTTTTGCAAAATATTTCATGGGCACCAGCTGCATTGAATACCACAGCTGCCAGCCCAAGCAGCGTGAGGTCCGAGTACAGGACTGCAGGTAAATGAACAACCAAAGACTAATATAAAAAGGAATATTTCTAAATTTCTGAGAGAATTATTGTAATAGTCCACTTCACCCTTCTTCTCTTTAGCTTTTAATTATTCTATACCCAAGATATTACTAAAACAGCCACAACTGTATTCTGTGGATCTAGAGTGATTTCTTCATTAGATTAAGAGCCACAGAAGAACTCCAGAAGCATTCTTGTCCTCTGCATTGAACAATTTAATTCTCTCCTCTCCACCCATCTGAGGTGTTTAAGTCCTGAGACATTTAAAGCCTAGTCCAGCAAAGTACTTTGGCACTAACTACACAAAAGTTCTTCTGTACCAGTAATAAGAGTAGTTATTTTGAGTTTTATTTAGGAGATATTTAGTTGATGTAGCAGTGGAAAGCATTAACTAAAATTTCACTCTACATATCTAGATTATGTTACATTTGTGTATTATTTGACACATTTGTGTCTATGTACTTCAACTACACCACGCATTTTGCAGCACATGCCTGCAATTCAGAGGTCAGTTATATCCAGGATGCTTTAGGGATGCAGGGGGCTTTTCTTTAAATATGCCTGGATTAATTTCATTAGCATAACATAGTCTATTTTTACTATAGGATATGAACTGTTATTGTACAGTGAAGCAGCTCAAGAGCAGGTGCTTTTCATTGATAGGTTAATTGTTTCCCTCAAATTGTGGAGAGATGATGGACTCTATAGATTGTATTTTTGAAGAGTAGAAACCCTACACATTTTGTGATAAATGCTAACCTCCAACCATCTGTATTTCTTTGAAATCTTTGAATGATGATTTGTTTCCAAGCTGAGGTTTGATAAATAGGGTTCCAGCTCTGAGCACAATTATGAAGCCAAGCTTGAACTTCCTGCAAATGAAAATTTATTATGAAACTAAAACAAGTTTCTAACTATGACATGAAGAATACAATCAAGAATGGAAATCATTCTGCTGTGATAAGAACAATTTTTCTATGCAGGTGCATCATTGTTCTAGACTAAGCATGTGAAAAGAATTAGGTTAGCCTTACCTTCTCTGTCTCCAATTCAAGTAGTTGAAAGTTAACAGAAGGTAGACTAAAATTATCTCAAAATGCCACAGCCATATAATAACCCAGAAATCGAACCACAGGCCTGTCTATTGTGATTTAAATCTAAACCAGAATGGGACTACTCCTAAAATGGTTCATATCGCTCTGTGGTTCAGTCTGCTCCTCTTGTTTGCCTGCTGATTTCTGCTACAGCCTCTGGAGGAAGCCCTTCCCTGAGCTCACCTCCTTCAGGATCACAGTTCCCAGATTTTACACCCAGGTTTTCTAAGTCCTGTAAAGATGCAGACCTCTGCCTGGCAGAGGCACTGACACAGCATCTACTATGCATGGGCAAGGACAGCCACACTCCCCTTCCCAGCGACTCTGACCAGTGCTGTAGCTCCTAATTCAGCATGCTACATCCTGGCTTTGCCCAAGTGACACACCCACACTCTCTTGGTGTCAAGAGAGCGAGTTGTCCTGTTGGGGTGTGCCAAAATGTTGGTTGCAGGAGCCTTGCAGGAAGATGTTAGGTAGGTGCCACCAGCACCTTCCCACAGCTGGGTCAGATATCTGCCTAGGTATCTTCAGAGACAGGAAATGCTGTCTCCAACAGCTTCTACTGCAGGGCCAAGACAGCTCTCCCATACTTGGCGGGGGTACTCCATGAATGCTGAATTTCAGCTTTGCTGTGCTGCCCAGGTGAAAATAGCTGTCGGAAGGTAGGAAGAATGAAAAAGACCCTACTGGCACAAGGGAGTAAGACCCTCTTTGGTGCATGTGTGCCCATGGATGCCTACTTAAATGTAGCATTGAGCTGTGAGAGGACACAAGCACAGGTTGGCTTGGAGAGCTGGCCTTCCACTGCCAGCAGCAATGGTGATTGCACTGTGATTGAGTGTTTCAGGCTAGTGCAGCAGAAGAATGTCTGCACCTCCAGGCTCTATCACAGCCCAGGGCTGCCCATCACCTGATCCAGTGCATCAGGATATGAGCAAAGATCAAGCACCTGGAATGCCTAATGCCTACTTGCAGCTTGCTCTGCTGTATACTGGTCAGTGAACAAGCGGCTTCCTTTCCACCTACCTTGGCATATCTTGGTGGCAAAATCCAAGTTCTAACACAACTTTTGTTTCTAGCGGGGAAGTGAGCAGTAACCAGGAAGGAAGGTGCATGTGCAGAGCAGACCAGAGTGTGCCAGCTGCCTATGCTTGCTCATACCCATTCAGACTCCCACAGATGGGCAAGAATAGTACCTGATCACATTGCACATGTGGCTTGCCTTCCTCTGATAAAACTGCTGGATCTTTAAGCAGAAACAATGCTTCAAAAATACTCTTTTGGTGATACAAATGGCAGGCTTCTGCATCCCCATGTTTGTACGTGGTCAGATCATTCCTCAGTAGCAGGCAACAGGACCAGTGTGTGCCTAGGAGGCTTCAGCCTCAGGGCTCTGTGCACATAGCTTAGCTGCCTTGTTGTTATGCTCCCTAGAGTTAGAAGTGAGGGATATTAGAGCAACAGACAACAGGATACTCCCAGTTCTGCATCTCCCTTCTAGCCTCAGTCCATGCTGCCTTTCCCTGTGGGATCTTTTCCTTTCAGAGTCATGACTACACTTTGAAGGAGACAGTTCTGCATATCTGCTACATGCAGCTGTGCTTATGCCTATTGAGAAACACCTGTGACATTAACTCTTAAGTTACAAAAAGAAATCCCACAGTAATCCCATGCTAAATTTCTTATGTGCAAGACACAGTATGATTAGCTTCCCAGAAACTGCAGTTCAGCTGTGTGGCTAAGGCACTGCTTCCAACACTGGAGGGAAAAAGAACAGGGCCAAGTGGAAGGTATGCAAGTCTATGGGAGACTTTATGAGACCTCTGGCAGGTAAGAAGAAAGGATGGCCAGATATGCCCCCTGGACCAGGAAGAGTCATGAACATTGGTGCAGGTCATGGACCCACATAGTACTCAGCAGTCCTGATCCTGATTTTACAAAAGTAGCTGGTCTTCCCTAATAGTCCCCAGTCGGTGTCACATTATTTATCTTCCATCTCTTCCCTTGTGTGTGCATGTCCCTAAGAGCTAACACTGTCAGTGCAGTGCATACCTGCAGTCCCAGACATCCCCCAGTCCAGCAAGAAAGGTGCCTGAGGAGAACCTCAGGCATGGCAAGCACTGCTCAGCAGGCCACTGCAGCTGCACAAAGCCTGTGTGCAATTGTGTCTTGCTCTTCAGCTCACCTTTCTGGCAGCCAAACAATTTCACCCTTTCACAGGCACTTGAGGCATGAAGACAGATGATCCAGATGATCTGGATGATCCAGAGCTTGTGCTTGTCTCAGAGCAATCCTGAGTGCTGGCACCTCTGTAAAGCTCTGGCTGCTGAGGATTTCAAGTGCCATTACTGTAGAGGGGTTTGATTTTCCTTCTGTTCTATTTTACTTCATTTATTTGCTCCTCTAACCAACAGTAAAATACTTTCCTGTCATTACCTACTACACATTTTTAGTTCAAAACCTGAAAAATAACATGTTCCCATTGAGTAGGAGCACGAAGCACTGCGATAATCTTGCCACTTAATGTCCCAGTGTATCTGTGGGAGGGTCAGCTACTTAAGCACATCTGCAGCTTGCTGATTGTCTGAAAACCATGCAGATTAGCCAAAAATCCAGTTCACAGCTGTGGATGCTTCCTGGGCAACAGACTCTGCTGTTGATTTGCTAACTCTGAGGTGGCTGGTGGGAAAGAACAGGCATTATGAGGAGCTGCATGCTCTAGTCCATATCTTCTTTTCATTGAATGCACAATGAGGTTAGGTCATCATGTTTGTCCAAGGATTTTCTGATCCTCCTTTGCTGCAAATTTATCACCTCTGTCTTTCTCACAGACCCAGAATGATGCTGGCAGTGCAAAGGAACCAGCTTGCCCAGCATGGCATCTCCTTGCTCTGTGATAGAGCTGGGTCCTGCTCTGTCTGGCTTCTGCATGGGTCAGGCAAGCTAAGTTGACTGGTGGCATCATTGCACTTGAATGTATCATGTGAGTCTCACAGCAAGAGGCATATTCACACATAGGTGCAACCTCTGGTTGCCTTATGTAGTATTGGTGTTTGCACACTATTAAATATCCATGCCACTGGACTGATTACTTAGCGATTTTTTTGGAAACTGCTTGTGGGATATCATTGGAAAAAAGAAGTGCAGGTTTCTGGTTCAGCTTTAGTCTCAAAATGTCTTGGTGTCCCACAACACCCTGTCAGAGGCCTGACATGTGTTTGGAGTTCACAGACAGCATGACTTGCTGTCATGAGTTTGCCAGAAGAAGACAATGCTACTAATTTCAGTGTTAGCACTTCATTAATTTAAAATTTAGAACATATCTTTGGGGAGGATTGTGTTTGCTGATCATCTGTTTCATACCTGTGGGGATTTGGGCCTTTGTTTTTATTTACACAAAAGCAGTTTGTGATAAACAAGGAAATGCCTGTATTATCAAGTGGAAGATGGAACTTGTTGAAACATGTCTGATTCTGATGTATAAATGTTGCGTGGATCAAAAAGCACTGCTAGCAGAACCAATCACGAAAGGCAGTATACCAGTCTGGGTGAGGAGCATTCTTAGTAGACATCAAGAAGCAGGATTATAGCTTTAAAGAGGAAAGTCCTTCACCCCAATACCCACTGCCATGACATGGTTTATCCACCACAGAGAGGAGAAAAAGTGGAGGACCAATAGTGGGAAAAGTGGTGGACCAATTCATGCATATGGAAAGGGAGGAGGACTAATCACAGCAGGGGCAGCAGTCCAGAAGGCACTGGCCAAAACAGGCAGGTTGATGAAGGAAGGCAGGAGCATAGGCTGTAGGCTGCCAGGGCTGCTCTTCCTGGCAGGTGTTGGGGCCAGCCAGGAGCAGAGTCTATGTTCTGGCCACCAGCTATGGTGGTCAGGGGAAAATTTCATAAACAGCAATTTCCCACTTGGCAAGGAAATAGATAAATGATGGTTCATTTGTTCTTCTGTGAGGTCCTCTGCCACAGGGTGTTTCTAGGGGAGTCTGTTAGAAAGAGTGTTTGGATACCTCTGCTGTGATGGATCCTGAGATACAAGGTTAATTAGGGAAATTCCCTGCCAATCTACCAGAGCCTGGTTGGCCCCAGAGATGCCCAGCAAGTTTTGCAGTTCCCAGTAGTGCCTTATGGCCCAAAGCCAGAGCTCAGTCAGTGTGCTCCCCTGGTGCCAGCACAGCATGGACACTTGGTAGTTTGAAAGAGTGTGAGAAAAACTATTTGTTTGCAAATGCGTTGCATTTGCAACTTTGTCTAGATGGATGGAGGGTGATACTGAACAACAGCATGGCTGTTCATGTAGGAAATACAGCTCATGGCACATTCGTGTCTGTGGGCTTTGGCGCAGGGTAGAGGGAGAACAGTAAATGTTGCTTCCACCAACCACAGCAGGAGAGAAGCCAGGCCTGTCTGGATGAGGTTAAAAGAAAGGGATGTGGCTAAATGGCATACATCTCTGACCTCACTGCTCATCAGCTAGATCTTCACCCTCAGTAGGAACTAAGCCAAAGGTTACCCCATGCTGCCCCAGTGCTGTGGTCCTCTAATATCTACACAGATATCCATTTCTGAAATGCAAATCGCATGGCTCTTAAAGTAAGTTATTTGATTTTCTTAAGCACTTTTAGTGCATGACTCTTAAATTGTAGACTTATGCACCTGCAAATAACTTTTAACACCATTACTGGGTGTTATATGAGGACATAGTCTGCAAACAATGAATTACTTGATTGTAGTAAATCACACTGGTAGATGTCTGTGTAATCTCACTTAAATCCACATGGAGTTGCAGGTCCAGTCATTAGACATATTAAAATTTAAAATGCAAAACAGGAAGAAAAGTAAAGTTTTTTTTAAAAATTGGAGATAGGATTTGGTGGGCAGCAAACTGAGTCTACTATGTTCTTTATCCCTACATGTAGAAGCTATTACTATAGCTCATTTATATACTGGTTAGTACCAAGACTTTTTGCCTTTGCAAATTTTTTTTTTGTAATGTGCAGACTAAAAATATTGCATTTTTATATAAAATTCCCTGTAATTTTTTTTCTGGTTTTACTGCAACAGTGGTAGTCTCTAAAGAGAGTGATATTTATTACAGAATGACTGTCTGTCAACTAAACCTCTTCTTTGCCCATGCTCCTTTAGCACATCATATCCTCAAGTACTCACACCAACCCACAAGTTTTGTGGAAACACTGCATGTTTCAGAGTCTCAGCTCTGAATTTATATAAACCAACAGTGAACCAAAAAGCCCAGAAAAATTCTCTCAAGAAATGTCAATTTTTCTTCATGGTTAGATCCATAATGTTTCAAGTACAATTCTTTTTCTTAAAAAAAATAGTGTTTCTATAATAGATACATTTTTTCTCAGTAGATTACTCTAATAGTGAGCATGCGACACGCAAACCACAATTTTCCCTGCTTGAGATGAAGTTATGGGTGAGACATTACAGTTAAGCCTTACAGAATGATCTATTTTGGAAGAAAACAGTTGCCTTGGTGCCGTGCCTCCTCGACTTTTTGTGCTGGAGTGTCTTGGCTGTATGAAGAGTTGACTGTATGAAGAGTTGACTGTTTCTTTTAAAAGCCACAGTAGCACACATGAGAATCAAATCCTCCAAGCAAGGAATGGCTTATGAAAGGATAGCAATTACTTATTTTCAAAATATTTTTTTGGGAAAAAGAGCCACAAGGTCAGAAGTTTACCTCCGAGTACAGTTTTTTGGCCAAAGACAGCACAGATTTGACCCACAGGGATTATCACATTATGCAGCACGTCAGTGCCAAGCCCAGGAACAATGCCACACTAGTCTGACTCCTACCCACAGTGCTGCAGGCGGAGCTGAGCCCTTTGTGCAGAGGAAAAAATCAGCAAGCACAGGGACTCGCTGTTCAGCATGGCCCCCACAGCAGGAGTTTACTGAGGCTTCAGAGGATGTTAAACATATCTATTAGGAGGTATTTACAGAAATGAAATATTAGCAGGTCACAGAGACTCCTGATTAGGTAGCAGATCTCTGTAAACAGCTGCCTAGAAAATACTTGGTCATACTAGCACACAGAAAGCACCGAATCCAGCCATAGTAAATTTTGTTTACTGGTTGAAAAGAACAGTCATTTTGATCATCACTCTCCCCTTTGAACACCATGCTGAGTACACTGAAGGACGGACATGAGCAAAAAACATTTAATTTTTTTCCTGTTAATTAAACTAACCAAGGAACTTGAGTAGTGTTGCAGAACATGCTTGTTCAATTCCAGTGAGCAAGCAAGCACCCTCCCTGACTGCTTACCAATCCAGCTTGCCCAGCAATGCACTCTCAAATGATTTTCTGCAAGGAATTCTTCCCCAGAAAACTTATCATTAAAAGCAAAGAGAGCATGTGGGTGTAACTGATCATTTGGAAGATATTTATAACTCTCTTGCTAGAGGCTTGTGTGGTTGGACTTGAGAAATGAAGCAGAGAGTGAATAGAAAAGCTGTCAGTAACACTTCTCTGACAATATTTAACACTTCTGTGACTGGGGGAAGATGGGTTTGTTTCACACTTGCCTTGGACTTCCATATTCTAGGAGGATTCAGTGTCTAAGGATTTTCCTTGATGTGGGTAATGCAGTCATGCCCAAATGATCAGAACTTCTCTCCTACACACAAGTGTTTGCTTCCTCCATTCCTCTCCCTCTAGATAAAAGTATTTGTTAAATACACAGTCACATTGTCTCCTGCTGTGGCACTCTAGCTGATACTCTGATTTGACTTTTTCTCATCTTCTCTGAGCACATCCTTCATCCCATGTTTTTGCACTTCATCTAAACAGGTAAATGATCCACAACTCAGCAGATCATTATTTTCATGAAATTATCTTCAGCCCTCTGAATTCTACTGCTTAACAACCATTCTTAGGCGACCTCTGTCTTCAATGCAAAACAGACTGCATTTTTATATAAAGGTATCTACTTCATAATAAAACATGATCCATTGGCCTGTTTCCTATAATAGCTAGTCTGACAAAAATTAAGATCATTCATTAATTTACCATGAACTTTCACAGTAAGAATATAGTACATGCTGGAAATTATTGCCCAGAGACATTCTTGAATGCCTATCCTTGTAGGTTTTCAAGACTCAGGTAGACAAAACCATGAATGACCTGGCCTAATTGAACAATACTCTCAATTTTTAGCAAAAGGTTTAACTGGGTGATTTCCAGAGATCCCTTCCAAGCAGTAATTCTAATTTATGTGTGTATTATTTAATTTATGTGTGTAGAAAAGGAGAAACTACATGTAGATTGTCTCCAGATGCCTCTGTTAGTTATCTTGATGTAGGAAAACCCACATGTATTTTCAATGGAGATGAATTTGGACAGGAATGATCAGCCATGTTAAAGGGGTGGCAGCAGCTGTTCCATTAACACAGAAAAAAGGTAAATGAATAATTGCATCCTCTTTGTAATCCTGTTCTATCTATGGAGATATTTTATTATTTTTGTTTACTTTTAAATCAGATTATATGAAATAAATTACAATCAGGAAACCTCAATAGAAACCTCAGCAATAAAGCAGGAAGAGATGCATACCTGCATGTCAGTTTTGCAAAGGAATTTACTGTTATTTATTTGCTGTGATTTCAACTACCTCTTTTCAAGGTAGTACCATGTAATTTTGCACAAGCAAGTGCAAAGTGGGGTCAAAGAAAGCATAAGGTATGTCCCTTCCCATTGGGAACCAAGCATCCATCCACATCGGTCATAGGAAGGCACTGTTTTACCCAAAGCACCATGCCTTTTCCTGCACACCCTGTGCCAGGCTGATATGCAGGGCTGCTCCATCTGCAAGGATGGAATGGCATACAGAGACAGAAGCCAAAGATATCTCTCTCTGAGCTCTCTTTTCTGATCTCTCAAAAAAAGCACAGATAAATCATCCCAGGCTGCTCTCTTATGACCTTCCCCTTGTTTGCATTTGAAACTATTATTGGTGATTAGATGCTGAGAAAAAAAAAATCCACCAATGAAGGGAGTTTGAAAAGTGTAGTTATTTAAAAAAAAAAAATTTGAAAAAGAAGCCTTCAAACCAAAACAGTTCCAGGTAGGTTTTATAAACCCTAGAACAATAAAAATACTTTTTATTGCTCCAATTCCACATAACCTTAAGGGCTCATCTTCCTGTCTCCCTGAAGGATGCAGTGTAACTGGAAAAAGTTCTTTGACACTCAAGAAAAGTAAAAAAATCTGTATTGAATAGCTGGTTTTCCTAACTCCGCATCTAAGAATAACATTTACAGTAAGGCATATACAAAGAATCTCCCTATAAATATAACACTAAAGACAATATTTAGTCAGTCATTGAGAAATGAACATAGAATTTTCCATTCATGTTATTGTAGCTGGTAAAGGTTTACATTCTGATTCTCATAAAAGGATTTACAGAGTGCTGTAAATTTACAAAGCACGTTCCAAACATAGATAAAACATAGTCCCTGACCAAAATGTTATGGAAGACAAATGTAAGAGGAGAAGTAGGAGGAAACCTGAGGGAGAATTAGGGACTACAGAGTTGTGAAAGCAAGTGTTAAGGGGATAGCAATGCTCTGGAAAACACCCAGTCTAATTCTTGAGTTTCTTGCATCAGCTCATACAGGTACAATCAATTTCTTGAGGGACCTGATTTCTGCTCCCCAGCCATAAAAGCAGAAAGATCCTACTTCTTTCATTCTGGCAAGAAAAAATCACTTAGAAATTAGCAGCAGATAGAAATCTGACTCCTAGATTTGAACTAAGGATTCAAAACTGAATATATTCAAAACCAAACCAAAATCTAAAATATCCTGAACTGAAAAGGAAACCCTGATTTTGGGAAAAGACAATTTTTAAAATGGGCTTTTTTCAGAATTAAAAGTCAAAGCATCATGAAGAGATTCAGTCTCCAGTCCAGTTTTGGACCCTAACTTGTGACCTAAACCAACTACACTGGAGATTGAAGCGTGCTGTTCCATGCTTAATAAGACTTGGGAGCTCAGGGCTGCTCAAATACATTGAAATAGCACAAAATAGTTGCAGCATTCTGCAGAATTAATGTTAGAAATGTTTGTCAGAACTGTTCTGTTATAACTGCATATTTTCTCTCTTCCTATTGGATTTTGCTGTTGTAGCCATTCATAGAAATGCTCCATTTAATTTTAGATGATCCAATGAACAAGTAAAATTCCATTCCATGAAAGCTTATTTAAAAGTCTCATCTTTACTATCTCTAAAATACTACATTAAACTGTGCAAGTAATTGTCAGGGCCTGAACTTGAGCCTTTGGCTGGGAAACCTTTTTTAACTGTTACTTTAAATATGAAATTATGTTTAGGCAATCACAGTATCTTCCAACAGCACAGAAGGAAATAAAGAGCTTCAAACAAACAAAAGCAGAAAAAGAGATTAAGGAGCAAGGACTGCCCTAAATGTGCCTTTTCTCTACAAAAAAATCATAATCTGAAAATCACACTTCCGTTTAAAGCAATGTTTGCACAACTCTCAATCATTTCCAGATTGACATCAGCAACTTATAGTGCATTTCACATCCATTTTCTGGTGCATCAATACATCCTGAGATCCTGAAGATTAAGATACAAGCCTGTGTTGTGGATAAAAAACCCATACTGAATATTGTCAGAGCAGTTTGGATAGTTTACTTCCTTTATTAATCTTTCTGTCAGCAAGAGCCCTGTACAGATTTCAGTAAAGAAAAATATTCAGAATTTCTCATAAAAAAAAGTTGGCTTTTCTGACAATATCAAGAAAGAATATTAATGTAATAATAATTCAAATTTGCACATTGGGGTGGCTATGCTCTTTTAAAGCTCTCCAATGGTATTTGAGCTCCAAAGACCTCACATTTTCAGTTGCACAAAGAACAAACCTGTGGGGTGTTTGCTGAAGTGTGGAAAGTTGAAAGATTTTCAGGACATAAAGTCACTGTCTCATCCTTTCCTTATCATATACATCCTTCACACACAATTATTTTCCAGTTCTTCAAATGTTATTGGTACTGCCTTGTTCATCTTTGAGTCTCTCAGGAAGGAGACAGTGGCCCCACCTGCCATCCCACCCACTGTGTCTCCTAGAGATTCTGTGTTACACCTCAGCTGCAGACCCACAACCTCAGTGGTGCCCAGAAATGGATTCAGCATTCATGGCTGACTTTTAGGGAATTATCTAACACAGGTAGTCCAGGACAGATAATGGCATGGTTTGCTTCAGCCTAGTAAGGGAGATCTTAGCCTGTGGCTTTCTTCTGAGTCTCTTCAAAAAAATGAAAATAAAATGTCAGAAATGCAAGACAGGCAATGCAAGTAGAGGATATTTACCTACTACTGAAATTTGACCATTTAAGGATGGAGAGGATCCTGGCTTACACAGAAAGTCAAGAGAGCTGCTGTGGTGGGTATCAGGCTGTAAAATTGAAGTATCTGGTGAAACTAATAAGTGGGGTTTTTGTAACTTTGTCAGCTAGTCAGGTATGTGCTGGAATCCTTCTGTAGAATAGTGATTTAGCTATTATTAAATAACAGTAGTATTAAATAACAGGTACAATGACTATACATTCACTAGAGTCACAGAACAGTTTGGGTTAGAAAGGACATTAAAAGGTGATCTAGTTGAATAGCCCCAGTAGTGAGTAGAGGCATCTTCAGCTAGGTCAGGTTGCTTAGAGCTCCATCCAGCCTGGCCTTGAATGTTGCCAGGGAGCAGACATCCACCACTTCTCCAGTCAAATCTGTCCCAGTATTTCATCATCTCCACGAAAAAGCTCCTTTCTTATATTTCGTCTGAGTCAACTCTCTATTCGTTTAAAACCATCACCCTTTTCCTATCCACAACAGACCCTGCTAAATATTCTCTCTCCATCTTTCTATCAGGCTGCCTGCCTATTGTTAAGGGCTAAGAGGCTGCAACAAGGTCTCCCTGTAGCCTCCTCTTGTCCAGGCTGAACAAACTTACTCCCTCAGCCTTTTCATAAAGAAGAGATGTTCCATCCCTCTGATCATCTTTGTGGCCTCCTCCGGAGTCCCTCCAGCAGGTCCATGTCCTTCCTGTGCTGGGACTCCAGAGCTGATGCAGCACTGCAGGTGGGGTCTCAGCAGAGCAGAGCAGAGCAGAGCAGAGGAGCAGAATCACTTCTCTTGACCTGTCAGCTGCAAATCAGCATCAATATATTTGTAGCCAAGACAATTTGCTAATTTTAAAGGTAAGACTGGAGGACAATTCGAAGACCAACTTCATGTTGCAGGACTCATTCACAGTCTGGATGAGTGATGGAAGTAATTAGCCAAAGTTTAGCACCTCTGATTCCAACTTTTAGAGTTGAAAATGACAATTTTCAAAGTACTCTGTAGCAAAACATGAACAAGAAGAATAGTCTTAAAAATTAGACTCAAGTTTGGTTTTTTTTTTAATAAAGCACCTAACACTCAAAGTGCCTGCAGTGTTCTAAGCAATCTGCCAGCCTTCACAATTGAGAGCTGCTGTGCAGAATCTAAGGCAAGTTTACAAAGGCATTTTGGTATCTGAAGGTGCAGGGACTATCTAGCAGGCCTTAGAAGTGTGACATTCCCTAATTTAGACTGCAATTTAAGATTAATGGAAATCATCTGCAAGAGTGCTTTTAAAATTCACTTAAGATATTTTCAGTATTTTAAGGCAAACAGGTAAATTTGAAAACATGGACTTTTAGCTGTTTGGTAAAATTTTCAGTTTAGCAGAGCCCATGGCCAACATCGATACATCCCTGGGTATCTGAGTTTGCAGACACAAGCTCAGACTGAACAAAATGCTAAGGGAACCTCCAAGGTCTAAAATTTGCATTTTATTAAATTAATTTGCATTTGGTGATAGCTTCCAGCTAGTATTCATTTCCACTTTCCAGTGAGTCTTGTAAGTTAGTCCTGACTGGGCATGTAAGACACAGGTCCATCCTATTTGTTCTGTTGTTCCTAGAGTTAGGTCTTGATTTCATATTTACATGTTTATCACATTAAAAAGCAAAGAAAGTAATTGATTTTTCTGTAAAACCAGTAGTATAAAAAGGTCTAAACCAATAATTTCAGAAAAAACTGAGAACCAAAAACCATGTATGGAAAAATCTTACTAAATGGATTAGCCTGTGTTTTTTAATATGAACTATTTCTTTCACTGGATTTTCACAACAGCTATGTAAAGAAACTAAGTGTCATTTGACCAAAAGGTTTGGTAGTCCTGGCAAGCCAGTTCTGTTTGGATTTAGCTGATGAGACTGCTGGAGATTGTTTAATAGTCATCAGGGAGGTCATCATAAGGTGCTGTTGAAGTGTGTTTCTTTAATTGGTTTGGGTGAACTTTTTTGTCTCTGGGCAAATTTTAAGAATGCTTCAAGTCTGAGGAAAAGACACTTGTGCCTCTCTTACAAAGCTCTAAAAAGCATCCTCAGTACTGTCAGTTACTATCATTTATCCAGATCATTGTATCACCCACACTTTCTATTCATCCCTTTAGCCACAAAGCCTTAATTTTTACAAGGTGCTAGAGGGGAGAGAAGTCTCTTACTAATTTCCTACAGCTTAGCTTGCCAAAGCACCATGCAGAAGTGCCTTTACATGCCTTTATTGCTATTGACAACAGGCCAGGAATGATCAACATTTAAACATCAACATAATTGTATTGGGAAAAAAAAAAAAAAAAAAAAAACAAAAAAAAAAAAAAAAAACAAAAAAAAACAAAAAAAAAAAAAAAACAAAAAAAAAAAAACAAAAAAAAAAAAAAACAAAAACAAAAAAACACCTGCAACACCCCCCCAAAAACACAAAAACAAACAAACAAACAAAAAAAAACCAGCAAAAAATCAACCAAACAAAAAAACCCCCACACCAATAACCTCCCCCCCGCAAACTCCCACACTATCACTGAAAACAGAAACTTGAAAGCTCTCCACATTTATCTTTTTCCAACTGTGTGCACCTATTCCCATTCATGCTGACTTATCTTTTAAAAGTATCTTTGCCTGACCAGTAGTAGAGGAGATATTATATCAACAGAAGACATAAATCTGCAGTCATCCTCATTGAAAATTTGGATATCTCTAGTAAGTATGCTTAGTACTGTTTCCTGCTTGTAAAATATTATTTCCTTTCATGACAAGATAGCCAACCTAGCTGATACAGGGAAGCCAGTTGATGTGATCTATTTGGATTTCAGTAAAATTTCTGATATGATTTCTCACAGCATCATTCAGCCCACAGCTGGATAAACACATGTGATGGGAGAGCAGCTGGCTCACAGGTCAGGCACAGAGGGTTGCAGTGAATGGCATGACATCAGACTGGGGACCTGTTACTAGGGGAGTTCCACGGGGCTCCATCCTTGGCCCTGTGCTGTTCAACATCTTCAGAAATTATTTCAACACAGGATTTGAAGGGATACTAAGCAAGTTTGACAATGATACTTTTGACTCCCTCAAAAGCAGAGAGGTCTTTGACAAATTAGAGGACTGGGCAATAACCACTCAAATGAAATTCTACAGGGGAAACTGCTGGATTCTGCATCTGGGAGGGGACAGCCCTGGATGTACAGACAGACTGGGGAATGAGACGCTGGAGAGCAGCACCATGGAAATGGAGCTGAATATTCAGTCACCAGTAAGTTGATCATGAGCCAGCAGTGCCCTGGCAGCCAGGAGGGCCAACATCACCAGCAGAGCAAGAGAGGGGATTGTCCTGCTCTGCTTTGCTCTGGGGCAGCCTCACCTCAGGTGAGGGGCTGGGGGCAGCATAAGAAGGACGGTACTGGAGAGTGTCCAGCAAGGACATGGAGGCGGTGAAGGGTCTTGAGGGGAAGCCGTATGAGGAGAGGCTGAGGTCACTTGGTCTGTTCAGCTTGGACAAGGGGAGAATGAGGGGAGACCTCACTGCAGTTACAGCTTCCTCACATGAGGTAGCAAAGATTCAGACACTGATGTCTTCTCTGTGGTGACCAGTGACAGGATCCAAGGGAATGTCCCGAAGTTGTGTCAGGGGAGACTTACGTTGCATTTTAGAAAAATATCCAGAAGCTGGTTGGGCACTGGAGCAGGTTCCCCAGAGAAGTGTCACAATACCAGCCCCATCAAAGTTTAAGAAGTGTTTGAACTTTAAGAAGTGTTTAAGAAGTGCTCTCAGGCACATGGCGTGACCCTTGTGGTGCAGGACCAGGAGTCAGATTTTTATGATCTTTGTGGGTTGCTTCCAACTTAGAATGCCCTGTTATTTTGTGCATAAAGAATTCAGCAAGTCACATATTCTCCTCCCTTTGCACACCTCACTCTGTAATTTGCCTGGTTTTTTTCCTTGAGTAAGTAGATCTGTAAGTCTTTCTCATGAGAATGATAATCCTTTGGATGCAATTCCAGTGTGCCCTGGGACCACTTTCTGGACTGAGCTCCTCTGTTTGCAATGATACCTGTTTCTTTGTTAAAGTAGGCTTGGCTGTCAGTTCAGATTTAAATTTCTTTGCTTTGCCAAGTGTAGGGTACATGAGAATCAAAGACAGCAAAACATGAGGCATATAGGAAAGCTTCCAGAGTTTAGGTAAACAGGATATTTCAAAATGTTTTGGGATTCTATATATCTAAATTAAGACTAAGTTGAAATTCATTACGTTATGCCTAGATGTACTTGTTAGGACAATGGGAAAATGCATGTCTATCAGCCTTGATGCTTATGGATACTGAGCACCTTAGGATTAGACAGTAACCTGATGAGCTTAGTGAGAATTTTAAGAACATTCAGTGTCCAAGAAGATACTTAGATAAAATCTGACAAATGAGGCTTTTTGTAGATCTAAACATCTCCCTGTCTGCAGTTCAAAACCCATATGGTTCATCTATTACACACCTCACATTAAAAACATTCTGCAGCTCTGTTTTTCAAGACAGTGATACCACAGTTGTACTGTGGTGGATTGCTTAAGAATAGTAGTGTACATTTGTGGTATTATACACATCTATGGAGATGTAAACATCTGCACATACATGCACACAGGGAGAGACATGAGCACTGTCAGATTAGAAGAACTAAACATTTTACTACATCATATTTTTCAGCCTGCATCTCACCAACAACTAGGAAAAGGCAAATTCTAGAATGAGGAAATAATCAAGGTATATTAACAAGTCCAATTCTCAAGTAATATAAGAGGTGAAAACTACTAGATAGAGGTGGGGTTGATATATTTAAAATGAGGAATAATTTCAGGGAAAATTTTGAGTATCACTTATTCTTTCTAGTTCATTACAAGTTTCCAGTGAGTAGTTTCAAATATATTCCTCACCATGGGTAATTAACAGACTGCAAGCAGCATGTCATTTACTTTCTTTTATTTTTCTGTTCTTCATTAAACTTGAATTATCTCTGCATCTCCACCCCTCTGCCTTACAGTTTTGATCTTCCAATAATTCCTACTCTGGCTGTCTGTATTTACAATTGTGTACCATTTAAAATCTCAAAGGTAAAATCATACATGTTTCAATATACTCTTCTTCATATTAATAATCTGAATATGGTTAAGTCTACAACATCAATACAACCTGACCTCTGATTCCCAAAGGCATTTTAAATTACCCCATGTTCTTACACAAAATTTGCCTAAAAATTTGAGAAATACTCTCCTGCTTTCTGGGATATGTGCTCAAAGCCCCTGTCCTATTACTGCTAAATTTCAGTCTTTTCTTTCCAGAGAAAAGGGTAAAAGTTGTTTTCCTGCCCTGTTCTATTGACATTGCAGATATGAACGTCTCATTTGACTATCTAAATTACTTTATTACAAGCCTAAAGAAGTGCAAAAAGCACCTGCATCCACTTAACTACTATTTATCAAATTGCATAGCTGCACTGTTGAAACGTTTAAGTTGTTGTGGACCTCCTTCTTACAGAGGATACACTAAAAATGACACAGAAAAAGCCATGTGCTTTGGCCTGCTAATAAAACCCTCTTGGGGTAGCACCTCAGCACCTCTAATACCTTCCCATGTTGCAGTTGCCAGGCCTTCTTATGCCCTCTTCTCTGCACACTCACTACTTTTCTCTAGTTCATAATAATGTCCACTTTGGACATTATTTGACACTTTGGACATGTTGATCATGCTCCTTTTTCTCTCTGCTCATACCAGCATACTATCTCACTCCTGTCCGCTCTTCCTTGAGAAGGAATTGCCCAGCATTAGGGACATAGGAAGTGCTGATGAGTATAACTAGCAGTGACTGCTGATCCAGCTGATCTTCCTCTGTAGCTGCAGTTTATTGTGAACATAAAAAGAGATTTCCAGCTGCTCTGCCCAGGCAAGAAATAGAAAGCATGGAAAGAAAGGAGTCACAGGCATATTCTGCCAATTTCTCCACAAACTGCAAGTAAACACTTTTTGAACCAGAATGGAACCAGGAGCCACAGCCTGAGCCTTAGCAGGATGCCACTACTTCTAATTACATACTGGGTTTGCAACACCGATATTTCCCTTTTGTTCTGAGGGTATAGCATGACTAGAAGACAATCCTCCTCACACACCCTCTTTAATCACATCCTATCAAATGCATTTTGCTCCTGGTAGATTTCTCCATAAACTTGTTGCTCTGGAGTTTTAGACATTTCTGTGGATTTTTAATGGTATAACAGGAAATATAACTAAAGGAGACAAAGTAAAGTTAAGCAGAGCTCAAGAAGTCCAGATGTTTGGAGGGAAGGTTAAAAGTGTCAAGATCAAGATCACTTTCTGGTTTATAAGTCAACCTGGAATAGCATGCCAAGACAATTAACAAATTGATTTTGGTAGGTCTTTCTGATTTTTTCTCTCATGAAAATTCT
The DNA here is from genome assembly GCF_024509145.1 of Vidua macroura. Lineage (NCBI taxonomy): Eukaryota > Metazoa > Chordata > Aves > Passeriformes > Viduidae > Vidua > Vidua macroura. The sequence continues at coordinate 28,740,175 of NC_071611.1, forward strand.
TTGACAAAAAAACATCCTCTGACAGTCTGTTTGGAGTCTCAAAAAAAAACAAGAAAGTGGAAGGTATAGGAAAAAACAAAATTCTTTTATTTGAAGATTGAGAATAGTCTTATGGCAGTTTATATTTCTGCCCTTTTACTCAAACCTGGCTTAGGAGCCCTGCCAAGATTAAGTCCCTTAAAACACAACTTGTAGCCAGCCTCTCTGTGATACCTGCTGTGATAAACAATAGTTATCCAAAGCTTAAACTGGGCATTTGAGCACTTATTCATTCTTTCAAGTCCTCTCTCTCCCTGACGTGTCCAGGGTCACCATGCAGAGCAGTTCCACTACTGTTTGCTGTTTAGTGTAACTGAGAGTACCTTCAGCCTGGAGACACTGCTCAGCCCATGTGTGCAGAACACTTCAGCATCTTACAGCCAGCTGCACCAGCCTGTCTAAGAAACTACCCATGCCACCCAGGCACCCATAACATGACTGAACTACACCATGTACCTGTCCTCACTTTTAGGATAGCAACAACTTTTTCTCCAGCACTGCCAAAGAAAGATATGTCCCATTTTTAGCACTCATGACAGTGCTGTGAAGATCCTGGGAAGTTGCTTATTTTTGTAAAGCCATGAGATAGTCCTTACCTGTTAAATCCAGGATAAGTGTCTCATCTCAGCTTTAAAGCCCTTGTGCCCTGCTCCATGTGTCACTCACCTCTCACTTGCTGACTTCTACTGCCAGAATGCCATTTTTGAACTAAATTTTTTCTATTCCTTCCATATTTTCCTTTCTGCCAAATGACATCCTTTAAATACTCATGGCACAATCATCTCATCTTTGAATCCTGCCTAAAAGCTGGACTGTGGTCTGAAACCTGCAAAATTCTTTGCACTGACCAGCATACATTTTAACAGATACCACAACCACTTCTGCTGCCCAAAATAGAGAAGAGGGGCGATGGGTTAAATCCTCCTTTGGTCAGAAGCTGGGCTGGTAGACAGGATTCCAGTACAGGCAAAAAAAACCTGCTGTTTCTTCCCCCTTTCTCTCTTTGCTTAGCCAGGCACCCTCGCAGCAGCATCTTTCACAGAGCTTGTGAGGCACAGAGATGGTAAGATGCAGCATCAGGACAGCCTGCAAAGCCTGGACACAGACTCATAACTCAGAACTCAGAACTCACCCCATGCTGCGGTCAAAGCTCAGCAGTCATCCCAATCCCTTGGATGAGAACATCACATTTTCCACAAGATCCCTGTTCTGTATTTTTATCTGATGGTCATACCCATCCCTTTCTTAAGAACAGAAAGAAGTCAAAAATGTAACTGAGAGAGGTTTCTAATCTAATTTATTTTCTGCTGGAACTTTTCTACTTATCTCAGATAGGATTTTGTGTGAGGACTACAAATAATATGCTACCTCTTCAGAGCTTATAAGGAGTTTTACTCAGAGCATGAACATACATCTCCATGAAGATGGTTTCCACTGGGCTAGCCCACATGTCATTCCCAGTGAATGATGCCTGTGTCAAATGGCCACTTTAAAAAGTCTGATTTTTTGGTGCAAGGCAGTCACATTTAGTTCAAACATAGAGCATACTATTTTAGAAATGCAATTATAGATATGAATTTATATGTAGATCTAAATTATAAAAATAAGCATTTTTAAATTTTTCTGGTTTTAGCATGTCCATGCAAAGAGAAGTATGTAGGCTTACCTTTTTGGCAACTCAGGCCACAGGATACCAAACCACACAAATGGAACCTTTAGCTCGTATGATATCCTTATACATGTTTAAAAGCTATACATTGTTTTTAAAGATTTTACTCAAAGACATGGACCAAATCAAGCAGAAGTTTTAGGCTTTTCTGGGTTACTTAATGAGCTAATGTTGACTGGACAGTGTGGTAGCACTTTATGATACTGTTTGCAACCCCTAAAACTATGTTTCTGGTACCACATTAATAACTGTGCATTGGGAGTAGGACGCTTCTAATTCATCACAATCTGTGCTTACAGACACCTGAATTTCACCCTCAACTTCCTTTCCTGAATTGCCCCTGGAATTTATATTCTTTAGTTTGTAGACAGAATATTGCTCTTAGCCACATGATGCCCTTATGTGAACGTCTCACAGGTCTCCACTGAAGCAAGCACACAGGCTTTGAGCCACTGTGAGCCACAGGAAAGGGCACAATCAATTGCAAATTTTTCCCTTGTGCTTTACTAACCTCTAAACTTTGGGGCTGGAGGTGAGGGGACCAGGAGCCATCTGCATCAGTTATTGTTTCCCCTGTGAAGCAAGGCAGAAATGCAAGGTGAGCTTGCAACTAGGGATGCCCTGACCATGCAGAGCATACCATCCGTACTAACTGCGTTCCCAAAGGTTTCATGGAGATCAGAACAAACTTCTTCAGTGGCATATACAGTCAAAAGTGTAGCAGGGAGATGGTTCTGTCTTCTGCCAGCTCCCTATGATTTGGGACTTCTTGCCCATCCTCTCTCTGCACTACTTTTCCAACTGTAAAATGAATTTTCATTTTCTTTCCATTAAACAGAAGGAGAGGAGGAGGGATTTTGATAGAAGGGTAAAAATATATAACCATACACTGCAAAGCACTCAGAAAACTATAGATAGGATTAAATTAATTGCTTCAGCTCAAAAACCTCTGTCTTAAGTAGTATATGTTTAATCTCAGCATCCTGTAATTCAATTCCTTTGACTTCATAGAAATTGTTTAGGTGTTTATCTAAAGTTTACATTTTTTCTGTGCATCACTCTTCCCACTTGCAATTTAAATACTCAATAAGCTTTCCTTAAAAGTGGGAAAATTATACTTTATATCTGCTTATCTAAAAACTACAAACATTGTCAAAATATTTTCAGGCAAAATTTATTAGAAAACTTTGCATCTGTGAAAGATGCTTTCAATCCTGAACTCTGTGTTTGAAAGATATGGGGAGATAGGAAAAATAATAATAATAATAACCCCTGACTGAGAAGTTTTATGAGTTTTATACTCCTGGGATTTTTCCTTTTTTGTTTTTCTTCTCCTTCAGGGTTATGACTGCTTCAAAAACTCTAAGGCCTTTTATATCTGTTTTTAAGCACAGCATGTATGTATGCATGTCAGCTCATTTTGGCCTATGGCTACACAGAAAGGAAATTAAAAGTTTCATTGAAATATTTATTTTGTAATGATGTTATTTTGGGGGATCTTTTCAGTTAAGAGGACAATCCAATCTATTTGGTGGTGAAGACCCTCTGCTGGAAATGCCTGTAAAGATGCATAGGAGTTGTCCTGTCAGAAGTTCTTTGTCTGAATTGATCAGTGAAAGGTAATGAAAAATATTTCTATGACATATCTTCTGTGAGGAAAAGCTGAGAGAGTTGCGGTTGTTAAGCCTGGGGAAGAGAAAGCTCATGGGAGACCTTATATAGGCTTTTCAGTACTTAACAGGAACTTATAAGAAAGAGGGGGACAAACATTTTATTAGGAATTGTAGTGACAGGAAAAGGGGTAATGGTTTTAAACTAGTAGAAGATCAGTTAAGACTAGATATAAGGAAGAAGTTCTTACGTAAGACTGGTGAAACACTGGAGCAGGTTGCCCAGAGAGGTGGTAGATGCCCCATCTCTGGAAACATTCAAGGTCAGGTTGGACAGGGCTCTGAACAACAGGATGTAATTGAAGATGTCTCTGCCCATTGCAGGTGAATCGGAGTAGCTGTCCTCTAATGATCCCTTTCAACCCAAACTATTTGTAATTCTATGATTCTATGACTGTATGGTAAGGATTGAGGGATTCAGTTTTAAAGTGGGCTACTACTGCGAACACGCATATATAGTGCTCTGGGACAAAATGTTGAGTTTATACAGTTACGCCAGGGCTGGCAATGTGTGTTCTTTTCGGTTTGCTGTCAGCTGTTCTGCAGGAAGGCAACTTGGCCTGCAAAAATCTGATAAACCTGATTTTCCAGTCAGCTAGGATTTGTGTTAGCTGGTTGGACTGGAAGACCTGAAGCTCTCTCTTCCTGCTTCTCAGACATATCCCCATACTTGAAGCCAGCTCTTAGTTTGAGCAGCTGTTTGCCCCTTTCCCTGCAAAAAAAACCTGCCATGGTCTGGCCATTGGCATGAACATGAAGTAGAAAGCTGCTGCCTGTTCCATCTGAAATGTTTGCTGGAGAGCAGCTGGTAGCACACACCAGTGGCTCTCCATACCATGGAGAGACTCCTCTTCACCCAAAAAGGAAAGCCACAAGGGTTGCCTTCATTTTGAAAAGATTCATTTAGAGCATGTTTTAAAAATGGAACACCAAACTGCTGGGTTTGTCATGTCTCTGATGTAAGGACAAGTCAGAAAAGAACTTTGAAAATGCAGGAGGGGGATCTAAGAACTGAAGAAAAAAAAAAAGAGTAAATACTGAGATCTGTAGGCCTGTTTCCATCCAGGCACTCTGTTGGTGGATTTTCACCCAAGCACTGGTGGTGCTAAGGGAAAGGGGTACCAGAAGGATTTCATTATCCAAACAAACAGGGTGATCCAGATTCTCCAGCTTTGTTCAAACTAGTGGGTAATGTTCAAATCAAATTAAAAGACTGTTATGCACTGGCCATCATGATCTGTGAGTCATGCTTTTCAAAGTTCTGTCAAACTGCTTTTTAATCAGACAACAGAGTTCTTACTGATTGCTGGAGCATCTCAAGGCTCACTACCCATTTCAAGACAACGTTTTACCAGCATGCCCTGTTCTTGTTCTCAAGGTTTCTGGATGCAACTTTTTCTGCAAACTTAGTCCAACTGCACTGAGTTTCTAAGTCTACAGAAAGGAAAACAACATTTATGATAGCAACGAAGTATTAATAGAGGAATTAAAACCAATAAAGCTGCTGCCCCTCCTTATAGCTCTTCTGTCTGCAGGGTGTGTGGGGAAAGCTTTCTGAGAAGTCAATTTCAAACTCCAAACCAGCTGTCATAAGGAGGTTGAACACAGTAACCTAAAGAAAAACAGTTTTACTTTTGCTAACAAAGGAGAGATTTCATAACTGTTGCTTCTGCAAGTAACAGTCCTCTGACCTTCAAAAAGGCATGCCTAAAATCATCAGAGATCCAATTCCCTGGTACAGCTAAGTGGGCAAATTTTCCGAGCAGGGACTGTTTTTGTGGACTCTAATGTAGTGCAGTGAGGACTGCTGAAAACTGTGACCCAACATGCATTTAGCACCATACATACACAATTGGATTCTGAGAAAATTGTTTGCTATTAAATGTAACTAATATCAACCTAATCATTTCCTAGCATTAATCAGTCTACTGAAAGTATGTCCAGAACACACCACTGATGTCAACAATGTAATATGATTCAAATACATATGAATAAGGAGAATGTTCACAATAATATCGTACAATGAGCTCTTCCATATGAATCAAAGGGAAAAAAAGAAAAAAAATACTTTATTGCAGCATCCTCCATGTATTTTGTAACAGGGGTTAGTCAGAAGCTTGCCAGCTGGCTGGCTGTTTTCTGACTGTCCATTGCCAATTTATTTCTCCCTCTTCCTTCCAAGGGTGAGGTACTGGCCTTTAACTCCAGACTGCTGTGCTGGACAGACCAGTTAAGATTCTTGGCAATTTCCAAGTGACTATTAAATTACCCATGCATATTTTTTACCTAGTTGTAACATATAATCTCTGGGAAATATCCAAAAGAACACAGAAGACTGATAATAAATTGCAGATCCTGTGTGACTAGTTAAAAAATCCAACCCTGGCAGGAAGCTAGACTAATTTTCTGATAGTTGTTTTCACAGCCTTTTTAATCCAAAGGGGCAGGGAACAGCAAAGCACACATCCCTGCACTGGAGCTAGGTTAACAGGCTGCCCTGTCAGCCCTGGGACTGCCTGCTTCACAGCACCATCAAAATAAATGAAAATTCTTCTTAAAAAAAAATAATGTCAAAGACGTGCTAAGCATCTACTGGGACCGGGCATGGTGTTCAGAAAGAAAAGGACTCTTTTTATGTTATTGTTACTTTTGCAAATTTTGTTTGGCATTGTTCAACTACTGCCAGGTTTTCCACCAGCTTTGGAGGTTTTTTTCTAAATTCTTTATCTTTCCACAAGCAAAATGGAGAGAAATGAGTAGTTAAGAATTGAAAACCAACTTTTCTCCTTTTTATTTTTTCTTTTAAGATAAACCCAGCATTCTCAGCAATTTTTTTTTCTCAAAAATGACCATGTTGAATTAACCTTGTGGGCAGCTCTTCTTACAAGTATTGGATTTCCCACAAGGAAGAAAACAATAACTTAGTGCTGTACCTAAAGTAATAGGGGACTGAAGAGTCTTCCATCCAGCAAATTCACTGCACAGGCCATCAGGGCCTTCTGATGTCTCCACCACTAAAGACTAATTTTCTCATGGGCATGATGATGCTGAGATTCATGTTTTACCATACTGCTATGAAATTTGACTCCTGCAAGTGAAACATCTGACAGCAAACAGTGGTGCAGGTTCCAATCCAAATGCTGCTATTACTTCTGCCAAGGGAGAACATGAAAATTTTCTTTGAGCCCTCCCCTCTCTGCCACAGTTTTACTTTTTTACTGTTTATGAAATTCAGACTTCCTTTTCTGTGTGATCAATATTACATCTCATGTTTCTGTTTACAGATAGGATGGCCCAGGATGAGCAGCAGCCCCCTTCAGCAAAGAGCAAATGACCCACCACACCTCCTTCCCGGTGGGAAGGGCCTCTCTCCCACCAGGGAAATCGACTGGCTGAAGCAGGTAAAGACAGGGGAGCAGCCAACATGCTCTGGGCTCACTGCATTGCCACTGTACCACAGTGTAGAAAACACCACTGAGGTGTAAGAGCAGTGATTGCCAACACAGCTGGAAGCTCCATCTCAGAAGGACTTTGTCCTCTGATCAGTACTGGATGAGTCCCAATTCCCAAGTCCGTATGGGCATTTCAACTGATGCTGAGGGATAAAGATGCCATCCTGCATACCCTTGACATGGAGGAGAACTGTTCTCTGACAGGTTTCATTGCCATTAAAAGATCTAAAAATTTTACTATGTTGCAGCTTCCTCTGAAATTTGAGGACCTAGTCACAGTAATTCCACTGCAGACATGGGACAGCTGAAATAAAGCAAACATGGCAGTAGGGAGAAGGTTGAGTAAAAGGGAAAGATATGCCAAAGATGAACAAAGAAGACTTCTGCACACAGACTGTGCATCCACTCTGGCTTGCTAATATGATACTTTGTGATGTTCTTGCTTAAGAGTTCCTTTGTCCACTTTAACTTAAACCTGTTCCCAATCAGCTGAAGCAAAGCTGAAGTAAACCTGGATTAAATCAAGACTGGAATGTACAGAGAAGGACTACTTGGAAACTGTGTCCCAAGGCACACACTTATTTCGGCTGGATGAAGCATTGATTTATATAATGGGTTTTCAGGATGGGAAGTACATATTAATAGAAAAGACATAAAAAACCATTTAATTGAATGTACAGGACATTTTGGATGACCTTTTTTCAGCTGTTTTTTAGAAAGCATTTCATGAGGCTGCAATCTTTGAAAAATAATAGTACCAAGAAAAATACTAAAATGATGGTAATAACTGTTATATCTAGATGAGAATTAAAAGCTGTATGCACTCTGAATGGCAGGGGATGAAAAAAAGGACCTGATTTTTTAATAATTTTTATGTTTAAAAAAGTTCCAGCTGTTTTTATCCTTAATAACCAACATTTCCAATATAATAGAACATGCCAGAAAAATAATATATCCTGGAGTGCTATGGGTGGGTTCTACAGGCTTTACAAGACTGAAATCAGATAAATAACTCATCTCCCAACAGCTGGGGAAACATGACAGACTTTCAGGAGCCCCCAGCTCGGACCCATGATCACTCACACAGATACTAAAAGAGACCAGACTGCTCAGGGCCACAGGTGTGGGGTGCCAAATTGGTCTGAGATAGGCAGCTTTCAGTCAGCTCTGATTTGCAACAATCATTACCTATGTGTGACAAAATTTAATGGCCTGATTTAATTTGCAAGTATAGTTGTGCTGTCTGGATCTAAAAACATACTTCCATTTATGTAGAGTAGAGCAGAGGGATTAATTGAATAGTCAAAGATTGGCTTTATCATCTTCTCACAGAGTGTACCCTTCCCTGACGGGATCTCAGTAGCAGTGAAGCAGACTTTTGGACCTTTTTATCTAATATTGGGAAAAAAAAAACAAACCCTTGAGGAAGGACAGAAGCAAATAAACCTACTTGATTTCCTTCACATGACAGGACAGAAAGGTCAATTGAGACTATATTGAGCCCCATTTCAGGGCTGCAAAATATGCTGTCCGTATCATTAGTCCTCCATAGCTATTCCTATGTCCCAGACCTGCTTGGTATTATCTTCAGTTCAAAACATGCAAATCTCAACCATTAGTTATTTCATTTCAAATTACATTGTCCCAGTGTTACTACCAAATCTAATCTTTTATATGGATATTTATAAAATTGCCTGTGACACATCAGCAGTAGTTTTCAGCATTTTAACTTTCCATTCTCATGGTACCACTCAAAGACAGTCATGAGAAAAAATAAGTCATAATTAGGTTGGCCAGACAAAAGTGTGGAGGCATCTATAAAAGCACAACTGACTTTATGTCTGAGTCCTCCTGCCACTTTGCTAGCGCAGCAGTGAGAAGATTCGAAGAATGTAGGCTTTTCTTGTCTTGAGCACTATCCTGTTCTATCGATGCTACAAACTGTCATCCAGAGTCCACTTGGAAAATTTTGAAATGAACAAATATACATGACAATAGAATCCGCCTGATTAAGTGTTCATGGAAAGGATTTACAAGGGATTTGTTGGCAATTTCAGTCTTAGTTCCCTTCCAAATCCATATGCGTACTTCTAGGAGAGGGTACATAGTTATTCTATTTCCAGCTCCTGAAGCTATGCCACAATTCGTGCTTTGCAAAATTAGAAACTAATGAAGTATGCTGGCATTACGAGGAGTCCTTGGGAGAAAAAAACAGTAATAAAAGGTTGGTAATTGCTGCTGAACAAGGGGTTGATAGATAGCACACCATGCTGCTGCAGGTAGGTAGGCAAAGTGACTCATGAAATAGGCTATATAAAGGGATGAGTAATCAGTAAAAACAGAGTGAAAGAACAAACTGTCTCATATGAGAAAAGCAGCTGTTGACATAGATTAGCCACTAGGACATGGAAGCAGTAACAAAAAATTTGTTGGAGTAGAATAAAGAAGGGTAATGGAAAAAAGTAATAGAGTAACAGCTCCTGGTCCCAGTTTGCTCAAGAACCAGAATCACTCCCAGCAGCTGAAGAATTTCCTGACCATGAGCAGAGGAGGCAGACAATTTTTTAGGTAATGTACTCTGACATATTTTGCATATCTACAGCAGCATGTGGAGAGAATGGAGGCTGAGAGCTGACCTGATATGGTACCTAGAGGTTCATCTTTTCTGCCACTGAGACAGTGCAGATTTGGAAGTGAAGGGGAACATGTGGTATTTTAAGGCAAATACATTGTCTTTGCATTTGGATGTTAAGAGCATGAACATCTGTGTGGTCAACAGTCACTACAGAGGACAGTAGAGCTCAGTTTTACCAAAGGGGCTTCTTCCCAGACACCAGTAAAACAGACATGTGCTTCAGTGCTGTTTTCCCTAGCAGTGCTCCAAGGGGTATCAGTGCTGTGTATTCCCATATCTGCACAATCAGCAGCAGGGGGAAGATGAAGCCGGTCTTCCCAATAAAGGGATCCCACAAAGAGCTGGTATAGCCAGCACAGGCTCACAGATCCAGGAGAGCCACAGCAGTTGTACCCCTCTCTGAGATACAATGTACTGTGACTTTTCCCTTATTTGGATAGTTATAGGCCATTTACACACTAAATTAAGCCAGACCACCTCTCCTCTGTGATTACTGAATGGCAGTCAGTTCTAGAGATAGGGGATGCTCTCACACTTCAGCCCTTTGATATGTTGTTCACTCAATTCTCTCAGGTTCTGCTAGATATTAAAGTATTGCCCCAGTAATTTTGTATAATTTGACTGTATACCCAAACAATGCTTTTGAGTAAATCATAATGCTAGTCATTGTGACTGAACAGAAATGGGATAGATTTGCCTTTGTTCTCAGAGGGGATAAGCCCACCTATTAGGAGAAAGTTTCCTGGTTTATGCTCTTGGCATAAAATGAAATTCCCTATCTGCACTATCCTTGCTTATACCCTGAACCCATAAACACTTTTACTAAATATTTGCAAAGAAGAAGAAACACAGCCAAATCCTACTAAGTTATAATGAACAGCAATCATATTGCAGAACCTTTGTCTTTTCTGCATATTCCACTGGGGAGAGGTTGCTTTAAAACTTTCAATATGATTTAAGCACAAATGCTTTTTATATAGGTCAGGAAACAGAAATGTAATTTCCCTCAGTTTTGTTTGGTCAAAGTTCTCTGTTCTAGCACTTAATTAATGACTCTGGTGAAATGCTTTGAAAACAGTAACATTTCTAACCCCAAATGTGTTGCCAAAATGAGTACTTCCTGGTCATTATCTATTTTGGAGAGGATTCTGAACACACATGCATGTGCTGTTAATAAACTCAAGGAAACTATTTTTATGACTGTGGAAAAAAAGGAAAAAAGATATTTCTTTTTCAGTACTTGTCTCTGTCAGTTATAGCTGTGGGAAACAAAAACTGAAATAAGAAAAGTGGAAAGCAAAGGAGTTGGAGGGAAGGAAAGCCACACAGGGCTGTGCAACATTAACCCACCTGGAACAGTCAGCTTCCCCATTTGACTTTAACATTTAATTTCTTTTCTGGCGTATCCACCCTTGAAACCCAAGCACCCAAAGACAGCCCACGTAAGGACATAAGCACTCAGAATCAAAAATGAGGCAGAATTGGGTCCAAAATACAATCCTCAAATGTTTACCTAATCCAATGACTTTTTCCTATGGCTTTAAGCTTTCATGTCTCTTACAGCTGAGCCTCTGCCTCAGTCACTGCAGCCCAGAGGGTATGTACACTCAGAGTTCCCCTTAGGTTTGTTTCAAATTCCTACTACACTCTGACAATATTGCTAGCAAACATCTCCCTAGACAAGGGGTGACACACTTCCAGTTGTGCCACAGCCTGCTGTCCCCTTACCCAGGCAGCACCAAATGCACTGATCCTGCAGGCACTACTGTTAGAAACACTTTCAATTGTCAGAGCCCCTAATTGTCGTAGTTCCAAGTCTTCATACTCTTAGACTGTCCTGTCCCCCAGGAAGGCCAGACTTCACATCCTTCCTCTTCAACTCTTTTGCTACCAGACCTACTACTCAAGAGTGGAGAAAAGTTCACTGATAAGATCCCTACATTGTCTGGAAGATTTCTCATGGATGCCTTTGTCACACCATGATACCACTCAAGCACACACGTACCTGGAGGAGGCTCCAGTAGGAAACCCTGCATGGCTCTCAAGAGGTACAGAGGAACTTAAAAATACCCCTAAGGTGTAAAAAAAAAAAAAAATCTTCAGTGTTATTGGCACATCTTTATTCAGAAAAGAAATTGTAAAAGCTTGTCAGGCTGTGACAATGAAAGATTGGATCTGCATGGCACACAGAGCATGAAATAGCATCAGGCATTAATGTCTTCTGAGTGACTGGACTAAGTCTTCATCCTGATGCTTTTCTTGAGGTGGGGTGTACTGATGGGAGGGACAGCAGTGATAAGGTGGAGACACGACAAGCAGAGATGATAAGGTTTCACTTCTAAGTGAGGATGGCAATGATTTTGGTTCTGACACACAAAAGAGTCATCCTTGAAATAACAGTTGGTGAAAGAGCTGATCTGTGCATCAATATCTAAGAGAGATTGAAACAAGATGTGGTTCTTGAGATCTCAGGTACAGGCAAAAATGAGAACATAAGCTAAGAAGTAAATCATAAATCTCCTATCTGAAATATTTTTTGGATGCATCACCTATCTTTAAACAGAACAAACACTGCTCATTAAATGTTGTTCCACAGACCCACAGCATCTGACAAAATAAACAGCTGCCCAGGACTTCTCATTCTGCATTTCTACTTTCTGCTCGAAAACAATGATACTGGCTAAACAAGTGTCTTGTAAACACTGTGGTGTTCTTGCTTTGTATATTTACACAGCCATGTAAATTTTATGTTTTACTTTTGACAGAGAAAACCTGCAGTGACTTTTATGTTTAACACATTAATTCTGAAGTTGTTGTTTCACCTTCTGCCAATATGCTTATTTTTTTTGTTTAAGAACATTAAAACATATTAAGAAAACATACTTGCTTCATGTAACCTTCACACTGCTGTTACATGTTTCAGTGGCCAAGAAAGTGATCTAGTCCAAGGTTTTTGATCAGTGAGGTTACTCTGCATCATTGGATTTGCTTGCCAAGGCCAAGAAAACAGAGTTCAGAAGGCATGGGAATCCCATGTGAGAGTTTGCCAGCCTGGAAAGAAAGAAGCAAAGGCAATGCCAAGTCACAAATGCTCAATTTGTTGAAAAGATGAATCATGTTAGCAGGAGATGCAACACATGGGTGAGAAGAACAGTGCAGAGGCTGTTGAGAGCAATGTGTGAAGCTTTAGACAACTAGTCAGCAAGTTGGCATCATTATTTTAAGCTGCATACAAACTTTAGAGGGACTCTTGCTATTGAAGAAAAAAAAAGCAAGCCACAAAAAATAATAAAGAAATGAAATAGAGGACTTGCTTTGATCACTGCTTCTTGCTAAAGGAATGTAAGAACTAAAGTTACTATAAATATTTACAAAAACTAACAGCCAAGGATTGTAGAAGAGGTATTAAAATACTCACTGTTTCAAAAATAGTTCCCATATAGATCTCATCAAGCTGACACCCCTAGGAGGAACAGGTAATCCATGCAGTTAGAGAAGAGCTTGAGGGCACCGGGAAGACAAGAACCTGATAATAAACATAGGCTAGGGTTAAGGGAACCCAACCATCCTACTCATTGTGACTCAAAAATTATTTCTCTGCTTTAAAAGCTGAAACGGAAGAAGTTTTTTTTTTTCCTCGGGAAATTGTTGCAAGTAGAATACCCCGCTAGGATGATTAAAAGAGAGAAAAAAAGCTTTACTGTGAAATCAGTTTAGCTTTTCTAAGGAAAGCCTTTATTAACTGCAACTGACCTTAAAGCAAGGGTTACTTTTTCCAAAAGGGACTTCACAAATATTTTCTTGGCCTACAAAATGCGGAGATACTATCTCCAACTTCAAGCATCCAATCTGCAAAGCATATAAAATTTAGGGTGGTGTTACTACTTTTCTGAACAGAACAGTCAGAAGAGCAATGTCCAGAAGTATAATTTCAATCTGATTCAGAAAAGAATACTGCATAACACCAGGTAGATTTAGGCTAAGTTTGTCAGAGTTTGTGGACGCCTCCTGCAGAAATGGAGTCCAAACAAATAGCGGTTTTTTCAGCCTCTACTGGAAGAAAAAAGGATAGGTAGGACTCTCAGTATTAGCTAATGTGATTTTTTTAATGATATATATTTACAGGATTTATGGAATTTGTACCCCTCCACTGCTCTGCTTTGCCTGGGCTTAACTTCCTATCTGTGAAGAAGAAGTACATTCCGTTTCTTCCTGAAATGTTTAGAAAAGGGAATGAGGTCTTTTAAGACAGGCAAAGGTAAAAGCAACAGTAAAAAATACTAAAGAAAGCTAGAGATTCCTTATGCTGTCTCCAGAGGAAAAGGAAGTTCAAAAGTTATTGTGTGTGACAAAAGTACAGGTTAAGTCAGGCAAAATGTTCCAGCAGTAATATGAACAGAGGTAGACCTTGTAGCGGAACAGACATGTAGATTCATGTCCCAGACTAGGATTTTCTCCTCCTTCCGCAAACAGGAATAGATGGCCATTGAAAAGCTTATGATGTGCCCATTTGCATGGGGCATAGGGCAAGTAACAGAGGAATGAGGCCTGAACAAGAACTGGAACTGTTAGATGCAGTATTTAAATGTTGATACCTTACTAATAGCCTTAATCCTTAGTCTAGGGGAACAGTGGTAACAGTGATAACATGGTGAAACAGCCAAGCCTGGATGTAGAGCCACAGCTCAAGCATGTCTGCTGGTTATTGCCTTTGCTGGAAAAAAAAAAAACAACTCATGAAAACAAAGCAAGCATGTGTAAAGGAAATATACAAAACATGTTCAGAGGGAACAGGTCGTGCCATGTATTTTCCTGTGCTTGAAGTGTCACCTGGGTCTCACAGGCACCTTTGGAAAATAACTAGCAAGTCAGAGCAAAAGCTAATGGCTCCCTAAATCCATGCTGTGAGACACTGGCATCTAGTAATTTCGATACTTCTCCTTTCTCATGGCTAAAGGAGAACCTCATCTTTCTCAGATACCAAACCTTGCTCATCTCCTAAACAAACATAAAGCTCCCACAGGCTCTCAGGGGCTGAGATGGTTGGAGGAGAACACAAGCCCCACAGCCTCATAAGACACTCTGCTCCTCCTGATTCCCTCCATTACCCCAGGCTCTTCCCCAACAGAACCCTTTAACCATGCTGTAGGTCTGCCTACTCCTCTCTCTTGGTGTAGTGAGGACAATGTGTGCTCACTACATATCTGATATTCAGTTAGTTTTTTTCCTTTTTAAAACTTAGTTCCCTGATCTACCACATTTCCCAGATTCCATGCAAATCACTTACTCTCGCATCACAGCAAGAGGGTGTTATTGCTCACTATCACACTCAGATCCTGGGAGAATGCAAAGAATAAAGACTGCAAGCTGATCCATAGAGGAAAAAAGGGCCATAGACAGATGTTTTGTAAATATAACTTAGACTCCTGTTTGCCACTTTTGTTTGCTAAGACAATGAATTCCAAGCATTTCTGTCTGCCTTAAAACACCACATAGAGTTAAAATATGCTCACCAGGAAGATGGACTAAAGTTTCACCAAAATAATAGCACTACCATGAAATACAGATTTTGAGGTAACCCCCTGATCCTGGAAGAAGAATTTGAACTGGTGTCTTCAAAGGCCAGAAAAACATTCATTAGTCTTTGGTCAGCAGTTGAACTGGAAAAGATAAGCCTGAGCTTTTATTGTAATATACGTGGTTTCTTGAATCCATGCTGATATGATCTCTACAGAAATACAAATCAGGGTAGGTTGGTCTTACTGTGCAGAAAGCAATATTTCTAAACTTAAGTATGGAGTAAGTAACCCATTGGGGTCAGGAGAGAGGAAAGCAATGGAATAAATTACTGATAAAAGAAAATTATTGCAAGCTGCTTAGCTAGACTTTCAGAACACCAGCTGGGGAAGGAAAAATGGCAAAAGAACAAAATTGCTGCATATTTAGCCAGGGATAGAAAAAATAAACACATTAAATAATCACTGTATTTTTATATATTATGCTGATCCCTTGCAGATAACTTGCAAAATTAAGGCCTGAGCTTGGTGCCAAAAAGTCCATAGACATTCTGACACAGAAGCTAGAAGAAACAGGATCTGGCCCATGGATAATATAAGAAAAACAGAACCAAGCCAAAGATTATTTTTCTCTTTATTGCCAGATATTTTGAAGGGGAACTAGAGATTAACTGTATTCACCAATACAGAAAACATTTACTTTCAGAAGGCAATTGTCCAACACCCTCTTAAGAAATAGAATTTCTTTAAAATATCTCAATTTACTACTGAATAACGTTTGAAAACTAAAATCACCAGTCTTTTCTGAAGATTTAATTTAAAAAACAGGTATATAAAATGAAAGCTTAGTTGTTTCCCTCTACATGGCAGCAAGTTTTGATTAAAATTTTTACTCGTTAAGTGTTCAGCATCTGGCCTAAAATGCAATTATATGAAGATTTGATACTTTGACCCTACGAATATAAAAAGAAAGATTTAGACTTTGTGGCTTTCACTGTATTTTCCTGAAGTCCAAAACCAAAAGCACATATCTGACAACCTCAGATTGCAGTAAAGTTCAGTCCTTACATCTATCCAAACAACAGAATCCTTGGTTCTTGGTAATCTTTAGTTCTATTGGGCTGTAATTTCTTTGTAGGAACAAAAAAGAAAAACTAACCAGAACAACAACAACAAAAAAGGAAAACCACCACCAACAACAACAAAATCAGCCCAGGTTTTAGAGTATTTTATAACAAAATCACTGTTGTTGAAGCCTAAATAAATACATGAAAAGAACACCTGAAGGAAATATCTGTCATTTATAGGAAAGATATATGAAAACATGTAAATCCTATTAACCATAATATATGCTTGGAAACCTGCTAAGTTTGTGAGGGTGTTTCACTATTACAACACTAAAACTCTCCTTGTATACATTTTAATTAGTACCCTGCTACCTATAAAACATAATGTTCAGTCTACATCTATCTGTTTTACTAGCTTAATATGAATTCTGACCTGATATTCCCAGAATCTCCATCACTTCTGAGGCATTCTCTTACTTAACTGTGCTTATCACTATAAAATAAACCTGAAGCTAACATGAAACATGGCAATACAACTCTACTGCCAATTCAGCCAGATGTAGCTTTCAAGGGGAAAAAATCCCAGGACTTGACTTTAAGCCACTTGGCTGGCTTTGTTTCAATGCTCACTGACTGGGGCTAGGATGGGTGAGGCTAATGGAGTGAGTGAGGACTCACTGTGAGTGAGTCCTTTGGGAGCCCCTAGCTCCAGTTATCCCTAGTGGTCACTGCATTGCACTTGCAGTGCTGCTGAATTACAGCCTTGGGCAGGAGGCTGCCTGGGGCTGCAGAGCCTTTATTCCCATTGCAGTGATGTGCAACAGTAAGATAGTACTACCTTATAAAGGCTTTTATGCAGTAGTGGTACTTTTAACTTTTAAAAGGTTCTATGTTGTTTTGAGGTTATAACTTAGCCTTTAGAAAGGAAATCTGCCAGAGTGCTGCAGCTGAAGTTACCTGTTGCTTTTGAGATGCAGCAGGTCAGCTGCACCTGCTGCCCCTCCCGTGTGATCAGTGCTATCCAGAGGAAATCCTCCTGTGGCTCCACATACAGGCACTTGTGCAAACACACTGGTTCCTGAAACCCATGATCAAATAGCACACCTGAAAACTTGCAAGGGTCAGAGACATATAAAACAGTGCCAAATTACAGCCTGAAGGCCATAAAACTGAGACACCAATGAACAATCCTGGGCTGTTCCTGCCCTAAGTGCAGCAAGCCCTGTTGGGGCTCAGCTGGGGGAAGGAGGTGGGGTTGGCTGGTGTGGGGCCATGCTTCCCCAGTCTGGTGGAGCAGTGGCTGTGGAGCAGCCTCACAACATGGGAAATATCATAGCACTGGCAATGACAGCCTGGGACTGGAGAGCACAGCAGGGAACACAAGGCCAGGTCAAAACATTGCAAGTGTGAGGACCCTTTCTTTTTTCTTCCCTTTTTAAACCAAACAGTTTTACTTTTTGTACACACATTACAATATATCAACTCTGAGATCTCATAATAATTAGAATCAAGCATATAAAGCATCCTACTAACAAAGTTTAGCTCTAAAGATCTCCTTGACCACTAGGCACTCCTTACCATCTCCTGAAATGGCCTTTGACTGACATGCAAAATAAGCATGCTAAACCACCACAACAGATCCACAATGAAATGACAGTTTTTGCACACACACACAAGCTAACAGAAATCAGAAACCTAAAACAGACTGCAAATATTCATTTCTTTGCAGCAGTGAGAAAACAGGCTTCAGGGGAGAGAACACAAGTATATCCAGGCTGTAAGAGATGATAAAAAAACAGAACAAAGTGTCTAGTAATCTTGTAACCTATTCATTGAGAGAACTCTATTCATATACTGCATGAATGATATGCACCTATTAGGACACTACATTCTCCTTGTCCTCAAACTGCTGTGCCCAGGGGGACCGTTACTGGATAGAGGAGAAGCTCAAACCTGGTCTAGCTCTTCAGAGAACCAGAGTATTTTACACAATGCCCTGAAGTTTAGCAACATGGAGAGTCAACTCTGGGAGCTGCTTTTCTTTCTGGGGCATTCAGCTTTCTCTTTTAAAATTTAACAAGAAATAACTGGCCCTTCTGAAGAGCAGGAAAGTTTTGCTGCTACCAAATCCATGCTACACTGCCAACCTCCTGGAGAGGTTACAGCCCTGCTTCATGAAGGAGGCTCCCAGCCCTCCAATTTAGCCTCTTCCTTCTAGGCAGAATGCAGAACAGCATTCCAACAGCTTCCTTGACATCAGAAGGAAGAGCAGTGCACATGTCCATTGAATTTAATTGAGAAAGAAGGGTGACATAACAAAAGAGAAGATTATGGGAACACAAAATTATTTTGCATCAGCTCAGTAAGGGAGATCTCTCCTTACTGAGTGCTGGGGATCAAAGTGTACCCCAGGCAGATCTTCAGGCTTTGAGAGCTTAGCACCCTGACGCTAGTAACTGTTTTAATGTGAAAAACGCTGCATTGAACACTGTAAAAGGGGTATGCTCTTTGAAATATTTCATCTGTGCTATTAAGTGTGCTCACAGAGAGCAGGTGTCCATGTGCATGTGCAAACAATCACTGACAAAGCACCATGGACTCTGACATCATACTGATGCCAGGGATTGTACCCATCCTGCGGGAGAATATGGGCTTCCAGGAACAAAAATTTCTGAAGTATGAATATGAAATTATGAGATGACAGGGAATGTCTTCCAAATGATACATTGTGCCTGTTTACCAGAGATGATTTTGCACAAGATATCTCAGTGTTATAGAAACCACAGATAATGAGAAAGAGGATGAAAGGGAACTTGAGAAAATGTTGTCTGTAGCATAAGATTGACAAATGTCCTGGGAAGAGATCCTTTCATCACTCCAGCAAACTCTATTATAATCAAAGTGTAGGCAAATTCATCGTATAGTGAATCAAAAGAACTTTTCAAATGCTAAGAGGATTTGAGAGGGAAACGGGTAAATAAGAACTTTTAAGGAGAGGTGGGACTCTCATTACATATGGCTAACAACTGGCTTTTGCACTGGGAACAAGGACATGAACTAATAAATTTCTTAATCTGGCACTCCAATCAAATATCATTGCCAAAGTCAGCATGATTTGTTAATTATATGGTGTGATGTCCTACCTTTAAGGGGAAGGAAGCTCTCAAGATTCATAAGTGCTTGTGGCCAAAAGAAATTATAGAAATCAGAGGATCCACAAAAAAAAATATTAGTAAAGTACAGACTCAGCATGAGAATTTGTACATTAGTCCCTGACCTACTGTGAGAGAAAGAATGAAAGGGAGAGAAGGAGAGAGAGAGAAAGAGAGCGAGTGAGGAAGGAAGGAATTTCAGAAGGAAAGGGGGAGGGGAGGGGAGGGGAGGGGAGGGGAGGGGAGGGGAGGGGAGGGGAGGGGAGGGGAGGGGAGGGGAGGGGAGGGGAGGGAAGGGAAGGGAAGGGAAGGGAAGGGAAGGGAAGGGAAGGGAAGGGAAGGGAAGGGAAGGGAAGGGAAGGGAAGGGAAGGGAAGGGAAGGGAAGGGAAGGGAAGGGAAGGGAAGGGAAGGGAAGGGAAGGGAAGGGAAGGGAAGGGAAGGGAAGGGAAGGGAAGGGAAGGGAAGGGAAGGGAAGGGAAGGGAAGGGAAGGGAAGGGAAGGGAAGGGAAGGGAAGGGAAGGGAAGGGAAGGGAAGGGAAGGGAAGGGAAGGGAAGGGAAGGGAAGGGAAGGGAAGGGAAGGGAAGGGAAGGGAAGGGAAGGGAAGGGAAGGGAAGGGAAGGGAAGGGAAGGGAAGGGAAGGGAAGGGAAGGGAAGGGGAGATCCCTGTGCTTGTGCTGTACTGTTTTGCGCTTATCTGCAGGGACTAGAACAAAGATGTTTGCCCCAGAAAAGTGCTGCCCTATGTCTGCATGGCCCTTTCTACAGTTACATCTTGCTCCTTCTTATGGCACCAATCCTTGGTTGGCTCCATGGCTATCCAGAAATCAGTGTTTCAGACATACCCATCAGTCCCTTCTCTTCTTGATACCCTGTACTTATGGTACTAACATGCTAACTGTCCAGTACCAAACTTCCCTAATAGAATATTGAGACATATTTCCTGATATCAGAGGAACAAAATATATATCTGTAAGATGCAAAGGAAGGTCTTTAGCAGCCTGGGGAAAAAACAGTCTGAGAGAAAGATGTGAGCCTCAGATTTGTCTTTGGTTTTCCCAAGACTCGTTAGGATATGTCAGTCTTGTTTATGGTCGAATTAGTTTAGCTAAGAAAAAATGATCAGAAATAAAATATACCAGTGCAGTCAAAAATAAAGGTGAATTATTTTCCCATACCAAATTCTGGCCATAAGATGCAACTGAAGCTGGATAAAATTAGGTGGATGTGAGACCTAGGTATCTTAAAACTTGCAGCAAACTAGCCACAAATGAACAATAGCTCAAAGATTAAAGTTACATTAAAAAGTGCTTTTGTTTCACATGTCAGGGTGTGCTTCTTTCAACTTGCCTTGTCAACTCATTTCCATTTCTTAGCTAATACAACAAACCGTATAAACTGACAAAAGCCATATGACTGATGCAACAGTTACAAAAGTTAGCTGCATAATTTTTAACTTTTCATTGTTCACTGTGTCCTCATTGTGTTGCACATTATCTGATATACATTGTGATTGCCTCTGGGCAGGGGCAATAATAAACCATATACACATTCTCCAAGAACAAAGTAATCTAAAGGAGCTAGTTAAATTAGTAGTAAAGATACAACAGGCACAGTAGCCATTAATTAAAAGAAAAAAAGTGCTAGTTGCTGTTCTTACAAAAACCCCTCAAATTGGCACCAAACATTTGCAAAATATTCCATTCTCAAATTGCTTTGGCAATTGGATTGGAAAATCTCCAAGGTCAAAGTCTCTGCTAAAGTGGGCAGAGCAGCTGAGCCAAAGCTGCAACATACTTGAGGTCAGGATACCATCTTTGGACAACTATCTCTCTTTGCAGAAGGGAACCTCCTGCAGTAGGATAGTACAACAACCTATTTTCTTTATAGATGAATATCAGAAGGGGAGTCAAGCTAATGCTGGACTGACTCTGTGACTGCTGCCAAAGACTAAACAACAGGTAATGTTTCTCAACTGGACATGCTAATCCTCCTTACAAAAGGAAAAGTATGCTGAGCATTCATATATTTAGCCTAGGGGTTTGCTTCAGCAACCTTCTTATGGCATAACTGAGACAACCCAGTTGGGTCCTGGCCTGGAGGAAGCCTAGCTAGTGAATTAGAAGTCAACATTTTATATTCATGCAGTGAGATTATAGGTATGCAACTTTTGTTTCCACTAAATATGATGGCAGCTTTGGTAAGTGCATAAGACGAGAAGAACAGAGGTATTTAGCTTACAGGTAAGCAAGCCTGCTCTTAGGTGGGAAGTAACAAATTCACTGGGTTTTTAGAGGTGCTGCTCTGTTATTTTTTCTTCCCATACTATATTGCTATTTTGAATTTAATAAGCCAAGGGCCAATTTTAAAATATCATG
The DNA here is from genome assembly GCF_024509145.1 of Vidua macroura. NCBI lineage: Eukaryota > Metazoa > Chordata > Aves > Passeriformes > Viduidae > Vidua > Vidua macroura. The sequence goes on from NC_071611.1 coordinate 28,761,752, forward strand.
CTATGCAACACAGCAAATATTCCATGTCAGGACAGATTGTGGCATGGATTCAAGACAGTGCAGCACTGGAAGCAGAGGACAGTGAGAGCTAAACCAGCCTGGATTTGGTTGTTTTGGTAAATAGAGAAATAAGGAAACACAGTGTCCTATTCCTTCACAGCTCACAGTGGCTCCCTTTGCTGCATCCCTCTTCAATATATCATTCCAGCAGGCTTCAGCTACCATACCACACAAATTTGTTATGACATCCTGCTTCAATCAGACTTGTGCCAGTTTCAGAGAACCTGGAAGGACAATCTGTAGTCTTTACTTAGCCTAATTGCACCACTTTGCAATCACTGTCATTTAAGGCTTTTTAGCCAATAGGTCATCAAAATAAAATCATTCCAATAACTCTTTCTTTTACCTGTCTGATATTCACAGAAATAATAATCAGCATATAAAAAAAAATTCTCTCTCAATATGAAATTGCAGGAAAAGATTTGAATTAAGGGGTACATTTGAAAAAACATAGGAGCTTTTCACTGAACAATGCTAATAACAGGAGGCCTTTAAACTCTATTGAAATATAATTAAATGCATGTTCACCTCAAAAACAATTTTAAATAATTAAGCTTTCTTAAAGTCATTCCATAAAGCCCCTTGGAACCCATTATGAATCCTTTCAATAAAATTTACAACATTCAGTTAAGGGGTTTTGGTTTTTTTCTTGTTGGCTGGGTACATTTCATGAGAGCAAAACTGCCTAGTGCCATTGTGTTAGCTTTGGGGAAAAATACAGTGCTATAAGCAAATGCAAATGCTCTTTTGTTTTCCCCTCATTACCCAACAGAATAAGGGTGTAATTGAACAAGTGACCTCACATTTGGACACACATAGGAAAGAATGAAATGTATGTTATTGTAAGTTCTCTGGAGTTCCCATAAGCAAACCTCTCCAGATATTTCCCTAAATGTCAGATCCTGCTTCATATGAAGTCAGCGGGAGGTTTGCCATTGTCTTCTGTGTCAGCAGGATGCAGTCTCTGGTACTTGTGTTCAGATGTGGTGACTTATCCATGCCCACCAATGTCACTAGAGCTCTGTCTGCTTAGGTTAGCTGAAGATCTGGCAAGACTTATTTATGCTCTGTCGCTATTGAAATCACAGCATGCAGGAATTTAAAAAACAAAACCAGAATGGGCCAAGAAACAAACCAAACTACTTTATTCAAGGAAGTCCTGGAGGACAGTCCAGTGCCTTTGGGAAAGGACTGCACATGAATAGAGCTAAAGAACATGGAAAACATTTAGGTATGGTGGCAGTCAGAGCATTGCACAGAGGATGAGTTTATTTTGCTCACTCCCAGGAGCTCACTGCAGATGGATATGTGGGAGCTGTAAAGGAGAATGAAGTGATGTCTCCTCCAGCTCATGGTGCCCTGCAGAGCAGAGATGGGAGAAGAAATATGTAATTGCTGGGTATCATCAAGGGATGAAGAATACAAGCTGGACCCCAGGTGATGGAGGGAGAGACCCAAATTCCTACCAGAAAAACCACTGGACCCATGGTAGCAGAGATGGCTGGCAGAGCCAGCACAGGCAGGGAATGGAACTGCATACAAACCTTTCCATCTTGACATTTTTTCCCCTCTCCTGTTCTTGGTGACCCAGTCTCCTTGAGTTTTCTCTATCTAAAAGACAAAACTTTCTAAAATTAAATTTTCAGTTTGAAAGTCCTGCCATTTTCCTGCAGAAAATTTCCCCTCATTGTAGGGGAAAGCCTCAGCAGGTCATTGAAATCCTGTCAGAAGTACCAAAAGACATCATCTGCAAAGACTCATTAAATTTAAGAGGTTTTGGTTTGTTCTGGTTTGTTTGTTTTTTTTTTAGGCTGTTTGGTTTAATCAAAGCCATTGCCCTTGCTATCACCTAAGCTGGAATATAAACATACTCTTCTTAAAAATACAGTGCATCTTTGTTTGGTTTGAATGTAATTTTTTGGAAAACAAATCTTGCTGAGATTTACATCTTGCTCAGCCTTTTAATTCAGTGCCAGACAAAAAGCAGACAGGGTGAACTACTTAAAAAGGACAACAAGTACACTTTATTTGGAGTCAGCCCACCACAGAGAAGAGATGAAGAAAAAACAGCTGTGATGAGATTCATATTCATAAGGATCCTCCAACAACGTTTGCATTGCCATAATACCATCTGCTTAATGAATATGCCCAGTGAGGTAAAATAAAAGCAATACTCTCATCTGGAAAATGGAAACAGAGGTAGTTAGTGGCTCTCCTGAAGTCACAGAACTTGCATGTAGTGGAGACACCAATGCACAGCCTTACAGCTAGGGCTTAACCAGAAGACTGTAACTTACCTATCAACTTGTTAATCACTGTATGCACAATCACAAAACCTGTGACATGGAAATCCAGGACTTCTGTCACAAAAGAATATGAAGTTGATCACAATTACGGGTGTTTCTGATGACCTCTGAAATGAGAAAGAGCTGCTGGCAAGCAGTGGTGCTGAATCCTAGAGCTGCTATCTCCTGTGTGATAATAGGATCAGCATTTGTTGACAGTAATAGAGCCACTCCCTCATACTTTATATTTAACTGGGTTATATCTCATTCCATGTAAAACCAAAAATAGCCCACTGAGAGCTGAAACATAATTCACTGAACAGCATTTGTGATGTTGCTAAGCTGCTGCTGAAGCAATGAGGAGGGATACATTAAGTCCAAGAGCTTCTGGCCTACCACAGGGGGGCAAGGACCACTCTCTCCACACAGCCACAGCAGAGGACACCACATGCATGTACAGCCAGGATGCTCCATGGTCATTAGCCAGGTAATTAATACATGTTTACCTAGGGAGGACCACCCATATTGTCTGGAGGTCTGAAGGAACAGAAAAACTTTTCCGTACTCTGGGTTTGCCCAAGCTCCTCTAAATCATGGCAGTCAGGGGAAGTCCATGATGGCTGGAAAAAGGGAATTGTAACAGCAGTTTTTAAAAAGGGGTAAGTGGAAGACCCAGGGAACTACAGAGACCAGCCAGTCTCACCTTCACTTCAGGGAAGATCCTGGAGCAGATTCTCTTGGAAAGTCTGCTAAGGCACATGGAAACAAAAGGGGGATTGATAATAGCCAACATGGTTGGTAACAGCCAACAAATGGCAAATTGTGCCTGACAGATCTGGTGACCTTCTGTCTGGGATGACAGCATAGGTGGACAGGGCAGAGCTACTGACATGCCTCCTGGACTTACACAAAGTGTTTGAGACTGTCCCACACGACATCCTTATCTCTAAATTGGAGAGGCATGGATTTGAGGGATGGACCACTGGGTGGATAAAGAACTGGCTGGATGGCCAGCCACAGAGTTGTGGTCAAGGGCTCATGGTCCATGTGGAGACCAGTGAGGAGTGGTATCCCTCAGGGATCACTGCTGGGGCCAATACTGCTCAACATGTCTGTCAGGGACATGGACAGTGGGATCGAGCACACCTCAGCAAGGTCACTGACAGCACCAGGCCCTGTGGGGCAGGTGACACACTGGAGGGAAGGGATGGCATCCAGAGGGACCTGAACAGGATTGAGAGCTGGGCCAGTGCAAACCTCATGGTGGTCAACAAAACAAAGTGCAAGGTCCTACAGCTGGGTCATGGCAATCCCAGACACACCAACAGCTTTGGCAGAGGAGTGATTGAAGCAGCCCTGCAGTGAAAGATTTGGAGTGATGGTTCATTCAGCATTAACCAGCAGTGTGTACTCACAGCCCAGAAAGCCAGTTGTGTTCTGGGCTGCACCCAAAGCAATACAGCCAGGAGGGTAAAGAAGAGGATTCTGTCCCTCTACACCTCTCTGATGAGACCCCAGCTGGAGTGCTGCACCCAGGCTGGAGTGCCCAACAAAGGAATGACAAGGAACTGTCAGAGTGAGACCAGAGGAGGCCATGAAGCTGCTAAGAGGAATGAAAGACCTCCTCTATGAAGACAGTCTGAGAAAATTTTGGCTGTTCAGCCTGAAGAAGACAAAATTGCATGGAGACCTCATAGCAAGGTCTCATAGCAAGCATCCAGTATCTGACAGTATCTGGCCTACAAGGGGAGCCAGAGAGAGACTGTTCATCAGGAACTGCAGTGATAGGACAAGGAATAATGGGTAAAAATTGAAATTTACTGAGAGTGTGGTGAGATGCTGGAAAAAAATCCCAGGGAGGTTGTGAGTGCCCCGACCCTGGCAGTGTTAACAGCCAGTCCGGACAACGTCCTGAGGCTAAGAGGTACTCCTGCTCATAACAGAGGGAGTTGGGACTAGATGATCTCAAGGTCCATTCCTACCCCTTAACATCCTATGAGTCCATGATTCTATGATAACTGTGACCCACTTCCAGGAACACATCTTACTTCTGGTATCGTAGGCAGTGGCCTTCCCTCAGGCTTCTGTCTCACCTGCCATAGTTGTACCCTTTCTTGTCCACTCTGGGAACTACTTCCAAAGCAGAGCCAGCTAACCAGCTAAACTTACCCAACAAGGTTCTGTGTCCTGACAGAAAAAGGGGAGCTGGTAGACAGAGAACTGGAAATGTTTTCCCCCTCTGCTGAAGGGATTCGAAATAACAACAAAAGTGACCCAGACTAACACCAAGGAAAGCTGATGGAGATGAGTGAAGCCCTTCACCACACCAGGGGATACTCAGTACTATTGATCACAAGGTCCACATGTTAGCCCAGCATTTCAGGCTTTGGGGTAAAGGATAGCAAAACAAAGGAAGAGAATATTAAGGCAAGGATATTGATGTGGCAAAACTGAAATCAGGAAGAGAGACAAAATCATGCATCAGTTTTCCTCAGAAGTACCTCAATGACTTGGCTATGCCTGTGTCATTTATCCATTATATATTTTTTCCCCATTCAGGTAGAGAACCTGCATTAATTGTTAAATGGGTTATTGTTAACATGAGGATGTTTCCTGCTCATTCAGTAACTCCTTGCCAGGCCAATAAATCTTTGAGTTTTGGCCTCACAGTATTTATTTGCAGTATACTTTACCATCGGGTTAACTCACTTTTGGGCACCAGGCAGCTGAGATGGCTTTTTACAAGCAAGGTGTGCTGTGTCTGCCCACACAAAGCGCAAAGCACACAGGCCACAAAGGGAGCTTCAAGTAAAGAGGTCAGCCACAGCCATCCATGCTCAGATGACAAACCCTGCCTGGGAGGAAAGAGGACTCTTCATTTCCTAAGCTCCCACTGACATTTCTTCCACCTGAGGTAGGAAGTAGACGTAACAAGAGTCTGCTCATTAAAGCCCAAGTTATTTTAAAAGTAACACCTGCTAGGCACTTCAACCAAAATCACATATCTTCCTGAAAGGAAAACGAGTTTTACTGCTCAACATAACAACCTGGAAATGCAGAGATTCCTTGCCTGTGGAACCTCTAATTAATACCATCTTGAAGTAAACTTGAAAAAGGGATTAGATAAGGTCTCAGTGCCCTGGGATAACTATAACTACAGATTCAATGCTTTGAAATCTGATGTATGAAGGGTTAATCTGAAACTATATCATATACTGCAATGCCATCATCTCAATAATTCATAAATAACTGACTTCAGCTTTGCAGGACAATATGGTGGCAGTATTATGAAACCTGTACAGAAACTGACTGTAACATAATTTATATGAATGGTTTATTGGAGGTGGGCTGTTGCCTTTAGTGATACAGTTAAATGTTTCCTCTGTTTTTAGCCCTAATTGTGAAGGGTTTTCTTATATCGTCTGAGTGAAAGCAGTGTTTTCCATCTGTTTCCAGTAGTAAACAGCTCCTAAACACCTTTACTATTTGGCTCTACAGCTGCAAAACTGGCATGTGAATACTTCTAACAACTAATTAATTCAGGGCAAGTTTTAGTTGGCCTAAACTCACATCCATTGAATGAAGTTACCCTGTAAAAAAATTGGTTTGATCATTTCATTCTTGCACCATTAAATACACTGTTACCTAAGTAGACAATCTTACCCATAGTCTTTGAGGTGAATTATACTTTAGTAACCATGCAAGTGGGACACATTCATCCCATCAAATATGTGCCCTTCAAGAGCATAGGCTACTCCACTGCTGGAAAAGCTGGTGTTTAAAAATACCCTTTTGCCATTTTGCTGTACTTTGAAGAAGCTACTCCTTCAAAGCAAAGACACTCAATTGCATCAGAAACATAAACATCTGCCAGAAATATGTTTGTAATCAGCATTCAGAGACAGGAAAGCATCCCTATGCAGAAAGGTTAGTTCAGCATATGTTTAAATTTAAGCACATATTTAAGTCACACGAAAGGAAATTCTACTTTAGTATTTCTCCTTGCATTGGCTGTTGTACCTACTCTCTGCTGGAGAAATCAGTGGTTCATCCAATGAACTAAATGCCGTGCCTATATTTCCTAAGAAAAGTTGACATACACATTGAAATATTTTCCTAGGCAAGCATGGGATTTCAGTATATGTACAAGTAAATTTAAGTGCATGCACAAATAAGTTTCTAGATGAAGGTCTAAAATCAGAAAATATGGATGGAGAAACAAGAATTAATTACCTGTCATTCCCAAAGAAAAGAACTTTCTTTCAAATACAGCCTATATTTTTCAGGGAACCTCTGTTCTCTGTAGTTCTTGAGCAGCTGGGCTTCAGCTGGCAAGATTTAGTTAAGGGTGAATGGCTGCCACTTGACAAAATATTCTCATTCCCCAGCATGAAAAAGAAATGGCCCACACAATATTGAGTTTGATGTAAATAAAAAGGGCATGCAATTTCAAAGCTACCTACTAATTTCTTTCAATTAGTATATTAATAATTATGACAATTAAATAGCTCCTGGGTTTTGATAAAAACTAACTTGCCTTTTTTTTTAACTGCAGACTCTTTTTCTACCAGTATTATATTTTTCTTTTCAGATAAACATGTCTCAACTTTATTAGGGGTAGCAATTTTTCTGGTTTGTAAAAATGTAGTCACATGCTCCATTTTTTATGGATTAGAATCATACACATGCTGTTTTATAATGGACTTTCAGTAACTTCATTTTAGGTTCTGCTTTATAATGTTGTTTGCTTACCTCATAATCTTCCGATAAAATTTTTCTGACCAGAACATTTATTTCTTTACTTGGTTTGTATTTAACTGCCATAAAGCAGTGAACTGTAAGAGCTCTGTACAGAGTGATTGATCCACTCCTTTATGTACTGTATGTTTCTCTGACTTAACTAAATTTAGCAGTATTGCTCAGTTCCTCACCATATACTTCTCTATCAAACTTTACAAATGTTTGCGAAATGTTCTTTTTTCCAACATATTGACCAAAAAGTGAGTAAATTTAAGAACAAAGTGAAATTTGTCTTGTTCTTTTAAAAACTAGAAGGGATGAAAGACCTGTCTTACACAAATATGACCCCTATGTATGACAGCCAGCTAATAATAGAATGGACCAGTACATTTCATAGCTTTGATGTTTGCAGAATGAGCATGAGTGAAAAGTTATTTTGGTATTCAGATTAATACCATATTTTCACTTTATTCATCCCAAGACTCAGAAAGTGAAACAAAACATGCACATGCTCAGCACTGTATACTATCAACCTGAAAACCCTGCACTCATATGATTTATACAGTTGGAACAGTCTAAAGCTCCTCAACACTTGCCAAAAATATCATGACTAAAAGGACACAGTCACAGATACACCAGGGCAGAAATAGTCCTGTATCAGCACTCTCTTCTACAGCACAGCTTGCACACCTCATCTCATAGTGCAAGCACAGATTTAGATATCATCCCTCACAGGACTGCATTTGTGCCTATTCCCTGCCAGGTCTTCTGTGCACAGCACACAACTAATGGGAAGTTCTAGCAATTTCTTGCAGCACCATTTTTATCCTATCAGCATCCCAAAGGTGGTTTGACCCCAGAAGGATAAAGGCTGAGAGGACATGTACAGTGTGAGGGGACAAGGAAGCTAAGTGCCAGAAGCAGGCAGCTGACTTTTCTCACCAAGTACTAAGACCAGACAGAAAGGCAAAAAGCTGATAGGTCAAATTATTACAAATGCAAAATCTGAACTGTTGTGGGGTTCTGTTGGAGATAATTATGGCATAGCAGTTGCCATCAAGGGTCCAAAGTTTCTGCAGGAATCTCTCTGCAGACATCTGTGTCTGACTATTCCAATCTGACTTACAACCATGCTGTTCCTCTGGAAAACAAACAATTTGTTTTCTCCTTGGAGTTTTAGTCTATATCAAGATAAAAACTCAGCCCATCCTCCTCTCCTTCGAAGCTGATCAGAATAATATTTAATAAGGAAATAATAAAGCAGAAATCTGACTGAAACTCATTTCCAAAGATCACTTTAACTTCATCTGCTGTGACTGATAGTCAGATCAGCACTGCTCAGAGTACACATAAGTCTTGTAAATGGTGTCAAGGAATTTTGCCTGAGCCAGCGCTTCCCAGATGCAGCATCTGGTTTTCAGCTTTCCAGCAAACTTACAGTTTGGTTTATTAGAGCATAAGGGAGGTCAAGTGACCTGCCAGAGGTCTCCCTCCCAGCAAGTGAAGCATAGCACTGGGTTTGAACCTCAGGTTCCACCTGATTTGCAGACTTCTACTGTCTTGTTTGGATGCTTCCCATCCATCAACACTGCTCCTCCCTGCCAGCTTCACAGCCAACAAACCCACCAAGCCTTCCCAAACAGGTTACAAACAGGTTTTTTTACCATTCATCCAGCACACACTGAATTTGGTGGGTTCAGTAAAGCTTCAGTCTGTACTGCATTTTGAGTGCACAAGAGAACAGTGGGGGAACAGTAGCCCCACAAAAGCCCTTTTTGTGATCCACTCTCCCCACCCGGCATTCTTATAGAGACATACTGATGGATAGGAAAGCTTCTGTAGTGCCTAAACCAGGGCTATCCCAAACTGGTCATGGCAAGAAGAGCCACTGTTCCCCAAATATGCAGAGTCTGGGGTCAGTCAAAGCCCCAGAAAATCTTGGAGAAATACATATTTTCCTTCCTCTTGGCAACCTTGGCATTAACTGAATGTCTCAACTCTCTAAGCTGCTCATCACTGCTCAGCTCTGGCATGCATCTGACTGTTCCCTTGCTCCTCATAGCCATGACTGAGTCCATCAGAGGCCTGGCTGAATTACTTTTGCAATCAATAGGAACTTATTAATCAGTAAATTCAAGGGTAGTAAAATAATTTTTAAATTGTTATTCTTGTTGGTATTATTATTAGAAATTATAAATTTAACAGTAGAATACTCAGCCCAAATAAATGCATTTTTGTTGTAAAATGTACAAATATTTTGTTGCCTTTGCAGTGAACATGAACTCAGACTGAGAATAAAAAAAGTTAAAACAAAATCCAAGGCTTCCCATTAAACAGCTTTACAGTCTTGTATAATTCATAGCATTTCTCTGTGCTTCAGTTCCCTCTCCTACAAAGAAGAGCTATTGAAAGATGTCTGCCTTTGCCAAAACGTGGGTTTTTCAGGAAATGAGGATTGTATTAGGTGTAATCCTGAAAGTTTACAGGCTTTGAAGCTTGTCCTCAAAATTGAAACCATAGTCTATGTGGTTGTTTGGGGTTTTTTGACTATCTAATTCATTACTTCACTGTGTAGTGTCCAGCAAGAAAAGCAAACGTTAATAAAATGTGACTGTTCATGGGCACAAGAAAAAGATACTGTCCTTCACACAGAGCAGTGGAACATGAGGCTGGGGCAGTCCTTCCTGGCTTCCACCTTTGTCATTTCAGCAGTGTATAGGGCTGGGCTTCAATGCCATCTGCAGAGCTAAACCAGCTTAGAAACGAAACCTACAGATCCAGTTTTGCTAAAGAGTTTATTTGGAACGGGCAACTCAAGACAGGACTTTACCACACAACAAAAGGACCAATGTTTGCTACATAACAGCACTGTGCATCGTATGACTTTCTACCCACCTTGGTTCTTAGCAGCAAAGCTGTCCAGAGCTGCTGTCCACCTGGGTACATACACAGTGGAAATATCAGTGTTGGCTACACTGCAAAGCACTGCCTGGGAACACCTTTGTGATCATGGGGTTGATTTGGGGTTTATCAAGGACGGACATACGGCTTTGGCAATTCCTCCTGAAAAGCCACCACACCTGTTTGTAATGATGCCTTTATATTATTTATAGCTGAGTTCACATTTTTGTCTAAAGCATGTCCTACTAGGTGCTATTTTAAAAATGCTGCACTGCAAAAGCAGAAAAAAAATCTACTGACATTTCTATATTGCATTATTACACTAGATTAAGCCTCTAGCAGTGCCTCAGATGGAATCTCTTCTTGCTCCAGCTGTCAAACAATTTACACCATAAAACCTGGTTTTGAACAAGGTATAATGGACAATATCAGAATGTTCTTTCCTTGTCAATTCAGATTAAAAAATTATTCTCAAGTAACAAATTATTAAGGCATGCAAAGCCTTAGTTCACTCTATTCCTATTGCGCACAATTATTTTTTAAAGTAAAAAGAAACCAAAAACCTCTGACAACAACAAAATTTAAAAAACCCTTTACAATTGTTTGAATAGCTGAGATTTCTTTTGTGGGTTACATCCAAACATCTTGCTCTATTTTGTTACAGTCCTGAAAAGTCACAACATTTACCACTTTTCTTAATCCCACCCCACAACATATGCTATAGTTCTCAGGCAGATCCTTCTCATGACCACCCTCTTCTCAGTCTCTGTAATTCAGAAGACAGGAACAGACATCCCTCTCTGTGTTGCAACATGCTCCCATCAGGTTATTTAGAACAAAACAATTCCTAATCTGGACTACATAGCAGGAAAAAAAAAAAAAAAAAAAAAAAAGAGAAATTTCACGGCAGCTTTTAAACTGCCACATGCCATAACCCTGCACAGAGCAGCAGAGCCACTTTGTTGACCCAAGCTAGGAAAGTATGTGGCTGTGGCAGATGGGTCTTGTTAGCAGTAATGCACAGCTAAAAAAGGGGTTTGTGTCCTCCCTTTGAAAAAAGCAAATTTGAAGTGTAAGACATCTTGTAAAGTAAAGCCTTAGAAGCAGAAAATGCCTAAAAAGGCTCAGTATTTGACATTGCTTAGTTTTAGATTACAAATAAAATAGTCCCTGTCTCTCTCCAACCTAGAAAGCAGAAACTTTGCACAGCTTTAGCCTGTGCATCATGTCAGCCACATGATGCACAGCCTCACATTACTTCCATTTTCTGCTCTAGATTAAAAAAAAAAAAAAAAAAAAAAAAAAGGTACATGTCTCTTGAGTTCAGCTCTCTGGAGTTTGAAATACAGATTTTAGATGAGAAAAAAAAGTTTCTTTTCCTAACTACAGCATATTTTCCACTGTGGAGGAAGTGAACACTAGCCAAAGAGAAAAAATATAAGCCATGAGTTCCTGTATTTTAACTGTCTCTCATCTTGAAACAATAAACAAAGGTTAATCAAATACTTACTAGCTGAATAAATATTTTTGCTCATATGTATAAACCAACCTAGGTCAGATTCTTGTGTTTTGGCTCAGCATTAGTATCTCTTTTCATGGTTGGTAGGTCCAAAATTATTTTTTTCCATCTTAAGCCCATATGCTAAATTGAGAAACTATGCATATATACATACATAAGGATATACATACACTCTATACACATTGTTTTTTACAGACCCTCCAAGAACTGTTTCCTTTTCCTAAACAAAGCCCAGAAGCATGTTCATCAAAGTGTCTCTACAGAACTCTGCAATGACCATTTAACAGAGGTCAGCATGTTCCAGCAAGGTAACACACTCCAGCTGCCTACAAACTAGGTGGAAGGATCTTCCCAGCCCACGTTGCAGAGGCAGATGATGCATCAAAAGCTCCATTTAGGCAGGATGCTCCCACCCAACCATGCTTACCTTGCATGTTCACTCCTATCTGGCTTTCAGCAAGCCCTGGTCCTGTATCACTCTTATCATGCGCCTAACATAACAGAGAGCCCTGTGTTGTGGATACTATTAGAACAATTAATTTGCTGCAGCTCTGTGAGGGTTGTGGTTTAAGCCCACATTCAACTCCATTTGAATCTTTAGGTCAAATTTCTTCATTGCGTGAAAGCTGTGCTGAAGTCCCCAAAGAGCATGACCACTCTTCCCCAAAAGCTTTAGAGACGGGGATGGAGAAGTAACTGTTTTCTGAGGACCTCCCAAAGGAGACCTGATCTGCCAGACAGCAGACACCCTGTCCTCCCTGGAGAAAGAACCAAGCAACAATAATGTCAAGTAACATCTCCAGCATGATTATCTATGCCTTCCAAAGCAGTACTGTTCAATTCTACAAAACTTGTGGCTATGTGTCACATTCCAGTATGGGGAACTGCAAGGAGTTCTTTTAAAAAATAGACAGTCGGGAACGAAATTAAGCCAAAGGAGACAAACATTGTCTCTGACAACTGTTTATTCGTAACGAAACGACAAGTTACCCCACTAAGGAGGGCTAGAGAACACAGAGTACCGGGAAGAAAAATGGGAGAGAGAAGGAGAGAGACAGAGATGAGACAGAGGGAAAAGAGGGCGTTACCAGCGGAGGTCGGGCGTGCCGTCGATGTCCCGAGGCGGGGCTGTGCACGCTGCCGGCCGGGTCACGGCTCCTGCGGCGAGGGGCGGCCTCACACGGGCTGAGGGGCACTCGAACAGGAGGGCCAGGAGCGTGGGCAGTCGCGACGAGGATGAGCGGCGGGCTGGCTCGGGCCGCTGGCTCACAAGTGTCTCAGGAAGGGAGCAGGGACGCAGAGATGAAGTAGGCAGGACGTCGGTCAGGGACACAGGGAGGCAGGACAGACGCGAGGGAGAGAAAGAGCCAGCGAGGGCAGGGGAGCCAAAAGGCAGGACTCCAAAAGCAAGTTCGAAAAGCCCCCAGAAGAGTCAAAAGTCAAGGGACAGAACAGCCCCCGGAGCTTGCAACACAGTTACTTTTTCTGCCCCCGGCTCCTCCCCAAGTGTGCCTGCTGAGAGGAGACCATCAGCCCAGTCCGATGTCCCACTGCAGTCCATTGGCAGAGACCTTTTTCGTCTGACTGGAGAGTGTTTCTGCGGTACAGTGCCTTTGGTGTCCCCCTGCTGTCCCCCCTGCCTGTTCCGTGCAAGACATGAAGTGGTGGCCAGGCGAAGTCTCCCCAGAGACAAGGCTTTCCTGCATCTTCTCCTGGCTGCCTCCTGGACATGGCACATCTGCAGCCCCTCCCCACAGGCCTCTGACAGCCATTGCTGAAACCTAACAAAACTCATTAGCTCCTCACACTATGGTTTAAAAGCTTGTGTTTTCAAACAGTCTCTTTCTGCATTTGTGCATTTCACAGGATCACATATATTGTGGTTGGGGTGAACTGTTTTAAGATAATAGTTCTGCCATAACCTTTCCTTCAGACAAGTAATCACTTTATGTCCTGAAAAACACATATCAGACCAGACATTACTTTTGGCAACCATATCTGTCTCCTGATCCTCTAAGACTCAACTCAGCTTTTTAAGGACCACAGCCTTGCAAGAAAGCTCCATCACTAAACTGTAAGATGATGGCCCTGGACTGTACTGTACTGAGCCGGTGACTTTGGATCCAGAAAGCTAAAATGCAGAGTGGGTGTTACCAGGCCATCCATCCAGTTCCAGTCTGCTGAACAAACCTCTCACTAAGCCAATTCAAATACAAGTCCTTCTTCTCATTTTCCTCTGCAGAGGTACTATGGCCTACCCATGGATGCCAGATGGATCTGATACACTGGCATCTAGATCTGACACACTGGTATCTAGGACATGACTCCACAAACCAAGGCTCCCCAAGGGATAGGAGGAATGTTTCCTTTAGAGGAACTAGCTATGCTTGTTTATTCTCGGTGAGGACAATGCAGGTTTTATCCAACAGAAAAATCATTAAAACATTTTAAAACAGAAACTAGACCCTAGATAGTATTCCAGTGCTTATAAAATACAATATAAGAGAGATCAAAGGAAACAGATTTATGAGAATCTAATTTTTTTTCCAATATATACCAATCACTTGGGACTGGGGTGAATAGCTTACACAGTTACCCCATCCCTTCCTCATCCATTAGACTTTGCACCTCCTCCATGGGGCTCAGTGAATGCATTCATCCCAGGGGACCCAAAAGCCAACTTTCTGTGCAGCTGTTTATATGAGGCTAACTTTTCATGGATCCTGGCTAGACCACAGGGAAGCAAGCCACAGCCTTCTGCCCATTTTTGCCTTCTCCTGGAAAGACACAACATTGCATGCCTTTGTCAGCAGTGGTCTAGCTTGGCTCTATCTCTAGCCTGGGATTTAATCCTGGGAAACACTCACGTGACTTCTCCGTACAGAATCTCCATTTGAGCCAGATTTCCCTGAATTTTTCCCCTCTTTATTTATCCAACTATTGGCTTTGTTGTTTTGGAGATATTTTTAACCTTTCAATTTCATGCTTTGGGGCCCTAATTGTAGGAAGACATGACTGTAGCTTCTTAGTTATAAGAACCAATTTCTGACTGCTCCTTTCTCAGAGGGGCAATTCCACCACTGAGACTGAATATTTTCCTTCCTCTTGTTCTTTCTACAAGTTTAAAATTTATTTCAATCTTTAAACATAAGCCTGTTTAAACAATCCACATGTACATTAATGATGTTTTAGATGTTTCTTTGGGAGTCACTAAGTCAATCAGCATCTGAATTTCCATGTAAAGCAGTCTTACCTTGCTGGTAAACAGGTCTAGGGTGGAGAACAGCTGACAAAGGGAGAGAGCAATCGGACAAAAAGTGTGAGTATCATTTTCTCATCCTTTCTCAACTTTACATTCTCCTTCTCCCAAGTTCAGTCTCAGCTTCTCTCCTCTTACCTAAAACCCTGTTGTTCTCATTTACAGTTTCTGCAATTACAACACTCAAGCAGATACACATGGTTAGGATGGTATCAGCTTTGCTCACCATGGGTAATAAGGGTGAAGAAGACCTTTCCCAAGTTACTGTCAGGGTTGTGTTTCAGATTTTTGCCCTCTGCAGGGAAGCATTTCTGCCAGAGGCAGCCCACAACCTCTAGTCACACAACACTGCTACTCACCACTTAGGAAGCCGGACAACATTGGCATCTTTCCATGTTTATTACCCTCCTTGAAACTTCCAAGTAAAATATGTAGGTTTATTTCTTACTGAATCCTTTGACTAATCTTGTTCTTTTTTGTGCCGTGGTCACTTTATGGGAATGAGTGTAGTTGCAGAGGAAACCAGTCCCAGTTACTAACTCAGCTGCCACAGTTCAGAGGGAGAACTTGTTTCTGACCTTTACACAGTCCCTCTGCAAGTACATCACCTCAACACTAAGATCACTACTAAGGTCACTACTTTGTGTATGAGATCAAGCTGCATTTTCTCCAGTGGTTTCTCCAGCACTTTCTAAGGATGCTGAGCTGCTGTTTGAGGTGTAGTCTTTCAGGGAGATAGGCAGCCAGAAGATGTTTGCAGTGGGATAGTGCAACATTTTCAAAACAAACAAGTGTATATTAGCCCATGCTAATAGCACATTCCTAGCAAGCCTGTACCAGTCATGTCATTTCTCTCTCCTTAAAAATGGCAAAAATAATTTAATTCTATCAATTTAATAAGCACACAATTATAATACTTTCTGATTTCAGGCTCCAGTTATGTTTTTTTACCTGTTTCTGGATACTTGGCCAGTAAACATGATGTGTGGTCATAGGTTTTCCACTGTAGAAAGGTCAAAGGCCTTTGGTCTTTAACATCTTGACTGAGGCATGGGATTTCCAATTGGCCAGCAACCTGGTGAATCCATACAAGCCTATATGGTGGAGCCTGCAGTGTCAAGTACAGGGGTGGAGTGTAGATGCATGCAAGGGAAGTGCCCACCCTGACATTGGTGCACCCAGGCTACATCCCCCAGGCTTCCAGCAGCTCCTCCGGGAAAGTATCACAGTTTCACTGCCCTGTTACAGGTTCAGAGAGGAATCTCCCATCCACTGCTGTCATTTCTAACAAGACATGAACAACAAGATGAGGGACATGCTTTTACACCAGCCTAAGCAGGCAAAAAAAAAGTACATTTAATACAGGAATGGCAGGGGTGGCAGGGACTGCCCATTGGACATGGGGCTTTTGGCTTAACAGCTGTTTTCAAGATTTGTAGAAGTTGGAAGATCCAGGTTTTGGAGAAAACACAAAAACAACTTTACTCTGTCCCTCCTGGGTTCACTGCCCTCTCTATATCCATGAGAAGCCCTGATCACAATTCTTGGAATCATGAACCAGTGTGACCAGATCATGGAATTCAGGAGCTTCTGGTAACCAGAAGGACATAGCTCTTTTTTATGTTTGGTGGAACACCTGAGTACATCTGCCTTACTAAGTTCAGCACTGCAGGCTCGCCTCACCCACAGCCACTCAGAAGACAGATCCACTTCAAGCAGAGAGCCAAGGACACCTGGAAACTATGCTTTGTAACTCCCATTTTCCTAAGAATCAGGAGACTTTCCATGTGTTCCCGGTTTGCTGCCATTGGTATTTGCATGACAGTAACAACCACAGGCTCTGGATCACAGATCATTGTGTATATATTGCCAAGTGCTCCTGTAAAGATGTATGTTCATTATGGCTCTAAAGCCATTCTCTGCCTGCAGCCCCTCTCTAGTCAGATGTCTGTCTTTCCCCTTTCCTAGCTTGGAAAAGGGAAGCCCTTCTTTGAGGCTCTGAGGAGCAGTTAGTAACCAAATTTAGATGTGCAAGAAAAGAATTGGGTCCAAGGCACTGACAGTAGCTAGTTTCAAAATGCTTTCAGTTATGTGTTCTAAGTTATTTCTACAGGATCTTCTTTGAGTTTTACTATATGGCTGAGAAGATTTTCTTCTGTTGCTGCTAATTAAAATGATAGTAAACAGACACTTGTGTACTGTCCTGCCATTATGTAGTTTATACCTTTCTCATCTAGATACTTCCTAGGGCACGTTTTAGTTCAAATATGTCTCTGGTAGTGAGGTGACTCTTCTTCCTACACAATCCCCTCACATATATCTAATTTCATAAACATTTCAGATACTGTTTGCCTTTCAGTTTCTTTCCTTCATCCCTTAAAATTACCTTTATATGTCCACTCTAATGGGGTCTATTTTCTGAAGTTACTAGAAGCATTTTCTTTCCAGATACTGGCTCAGAAAGGAGCAGTGTTCTTCACTTCAACAAGGTTCTGCATAGTCCTTGCATTTCAGCTCCCACTGTGGAGAGTGCTGAAGCCCCAGTTTCTTGAGATTCTAAGTACAGTATGTGATATGCTGAGTAATGAAAAACTTATTTCCTTAGTTTTGTCTCTTGCTCTCTCTTCCTGTCCCCCACCTTCAAATAGGACAGCTTTGAGTTACGCCTGCAAGGATTTGCTTTAGACCCAAACCTAGAGGGACAGCTTTCAAAGGGCAACACTGGTGATCCTACTCTGTGCTGAAAATTAATGCATGCACATCTGCCCCACTGAGGTGCCTCAGCACCAGCATCTTTCACTTACGTCAAAAAAAAGACATATGAGATTTGCTGTAATTTAATATAAATCAGTTAGCAGCTTCTAAAGGAATAACCAAACTCAAAACAGTGTTGAAAGTGAACAGAAATAATAGATCCAAGTTGTATCAAGCAGATGCAAACAGTAGAATTCAACTTTGCTCTGCCTGATGTTCAAGATGCCTTTGTTTGGTAATTTAGCTTGTAAATAAACCACTGTCATTTGGCACAGTCAAAGATGTTTTACGCACAGAAAAGAGGACAGCAAGGACTGATGTGATATTAAGGGATACAAACATAGAAAGCAATGAAAATGTTACTATATCCTCTTTGGCCAGCTGTATTTCTGAGTTCTTATTTGACAGAGAAACAACATGTCATTTGTCCTCTGCACACATATGAATTATAAAGTTCTAGAAGTACCAAGTGTGCAATTAGAGATAGATTTTGCATACAAAGGGCAAAGGAGAGTAATGTGGCTTCCTACAGCTTCCCTTGTGCATTTCTGCTGGAATCAAGCCCTTCCAATGAGAAGACTATTGAGTAAAGCAGGAAGAAAGAGTCTATTTTTGCCAAGTAGGAGGTTCTGCCACCACTTTGGAGAAAGGGACAGGAGGCTTTGGCTGAGCTGTGCAGCTAGAAGCTATGGCCCACACAGAATGCAGAAACGTACACAGGCTGCCAAAACAGCCAGCTCCCAAGGGAGTTTCACTCCCAAGTTAAGAGGCAGCCCCAATGATTCCTTGAGAATATGTCGCTCTAATGCACATATCAAAAACCTTAATCCTGACCCCAAAACAGACCTTGTCTTTTAAGACAGAGCAAAAAGTAAGTAATGGCACTGTTATAAAAATAATAAAGATGATGTTTTTCAGAGACAGCTGTATATTACGCTGGTTTGAATGCAGCCATAGTTAAAATCTGTTGGACTTAATCCATGCAAAATCTATGCATCATGACTGAGTCTCAATAGATCATGTTTCAGCCCTCCAAAACCTATGGATCATGAGTAAACATAAGACCATGTTTTGCAATTGTGTACACAAACCCACTGGAAAAGGGGTGAATGCAACAAAGACAATCACAATGAGACAGGGGAGATCTACAGAAATTAGGTCTAGAACAGAAATGTCTTAAGAGTTGACTAGCAGCAATGATACACAGAATGAATGTAAAATAATTAGTAAGGAGATTAAAAACATATTTAGGTAAGAAACAAGGAGAACTCAGAAAGCACTTGGCATTGAAGCAAACTGCCCTTTTAAGAGCTCTTGCAGAAAAAAATACACAGTACAGTTATATTTAGAAACTACACTGAAAGTCATCTGCAAAATTGTAATAATAAAAACCCAAGTTTTTGAATTCATTGGCCTGATTCTCAAAAATGTGTTTCATTGAAAGCTATGAAGAAAGAAGAGCTATTAAAATAAGTTATTTGGAGGGTCTTCCTCTTACTAAATAAACATAATGAGCAAGACATTATCACAGTTTTGCAATTTGATAATTATCTTCCAGGCACCCAGTGAGTATAAAGAAAATGCATATTAAATTATGGATTACTCCTAATGATAGCTGTAAACAGTGTGTTTATTTGAAACCCTGAATAAGAGAGGGCAAAGCAATCTGTGGGACTCAAACACACACTGCTTGCTACAAAAAAAAAAAAAAAATCAGCAGCATTATTATGTCTAAAACAAGCCTGGGCACTTGTGAAAAACTCAACAGAACTTGCCCACTATCGTTAAAGTTGAGATGCTCTGTCCCAAAACACTTGAGAAAATCCTACTGAGATCCAAACCAATTAGTTGGCTCCCACATCTATGTGTCCAAAACTCATGGCCCTGAATTGGGTTTTAAGAGAGAGGGCATTTCATAATTTCATAGTTTGGTTTCAGGATTTAGCTGCAGGGGCTTCCCGCTGCTACTGGGAAGCTCAGATCAAAACCATATCTCAAATCTGCCATGAGAACTTGAGGGGAGAGGACCTGAGAGCAGCTCAGAGTATCCCAAATAATGGCAGTAAAACAGCTGTGGCAACCTGGCTTTGTGCACAAGAGTGTGATAGCCACACTGGACCCTGGGAGTGCCTAGTGCTGCACCACAGTACCAGCTGCCACTGCTACTGTTGCCACCAGCACCCACTCTGAAGTCGCATCAATGCTGAAAGCATTGCCAGCACCACAGCCAAGCCCCGCACTGTCCCTAAGAAGAAGAATTAAAAGAAGCTGAGGCTGAACTGGCTGCACCAGCACAGAAACATCGTCTAACTGAGGCTAGTCAAATCTATTATTGCCAAGGGCTGCTGTACGATTTTAATGGAGCTTAGCTGGTTGTTTTTTCCCTCTTCTTTCCTCCCTTTCTGGTCAGCTGTCAGGAGCCAGACCAAGCTTGCTGGACTCAAGGCTTGCTCCTCTGGCCAGCCTGCTCCAAAGCTTTTCCACAGGCTACAGTGGGGTCAGTACCTTGTGCTCTGCCTGTGAGCAGACACATGCCTCTTCTGCTGTGTACACCCAGTGTGTGAACACTGGGAGAAATAGGTTATCCTAAGCCTTTATATGCCCCAACTTGCAGGTTTTTCATAACAGGTTAAAAACATTCAGCTCTTTTACCACCAAAAATGTCTGGCTAGTCAGTTTTTTTTAGCAATCAGTACTGCTCTCTTTTAATGTGCATTTTTCAGCTAAACCATTACATTTTTGTTGTTGTCTTTGCCTTCTCCATTGTTACCTGGTCCTTTCTGATCCTGACTACTAATCTACAATTTCATAGCTCTGTGTTTTTAGATCTGTCCTGTGTTATGTTGATGAAGTCTCAGTGCCAACCATACTGTCACAACCTAGCACACTCTTCACATTTACATAGCCAAGGACTAAAGGATTTTTAATTTTTTTTCAGACTTTCTGTTTCACTTCTGGAAAGCTAAAAAAAAAAAAAAAAAAAAAAAAAAAAAAAAAAAAAAAAATTAAAAAAAAAATTAAAAAAAAAAAAAATTAAAAATAGTTGCAAGCAGGAGGAGTTGAAGGGTGACACAAGGAGCTCATAATAGAGAGGGCAGGCCTGCAGTGCTGAGTGCAGTTATAACCTCTTGTAACTGCCTTAATGAGAAGTCAGTTTATTTTTTTAAAAAAAGGGAACTAAATCTGAATGTCATTATCAAACATGCCACAACTGATACATCCTTTGCACACCTTCAGAGAGATCTGCCTGTCTAGTTTTGGTAATGGAGAGCAGCCAAGCAGGTCTCTAACCGGGTCCATCTCATGCCTGATGGAGCAGCATGACAACTCTCGCAGGGCTCTGTGCCAGCTGGCAGTGCTTCAATCTAATAATCCCATACAGCACTTTCCTACAGTGCACTGCAGGGTGTTGTAAGGCTTCATTAGCTAAGTCTTGTAAAGGATTGTGACTGCTTAAATAAAAGGGACTAGTTTAATGTTAAATATTAGGAGGACGATTTTCACCATGCAAAATTTTCAGTTCCAGCTCAGAGAAGTCAGCTCTCATCCCTCTCATCGAAAGAGAGGCAGCTGCCACGGGCACTGGTATCAACAGGATTGCCTGGAATGGCCTGAAAGCAACAGTGACACACAGGTTTCTTCCACATTTAAAGGAACATTTCACTGATTTGTTGAAAAAAAAGTTAATTTTCTTCCTTGGCAACACTTTAGCAACTAAAACTATATGCAGGCCAGTCCTGGTTTTTGCCAGAACATTTCATTCTGTTGCATTTAAAACCTTTCTTAATAGTAATTTTAAAGTGTAACAAAAAGGAGGTAAAAAGGCTATATTTTAACCTAAGTGAAAACTTTCTGTTGCAGTTAGCAGAACAAATCACACTCAACAGCAGTAAGCTTTTACTGCTATATTATATAAATAAATGACAGTTTAAATTAAAACTGTTAATCAACTGCTGGCGATGCAAACCTTCCTGCCCTACAACATGAAGACAATATAACCATAGACAACAAGGACCTTTCTTTCAAGAAAATTAGTTCTGAAAAGGAGAGGAAACCTCCCACTGACTGTGACCCTAGCAAATGGCTCTGCATCATACCCTCAAAAAACCCAAAGACAAAAAAAAAAAAAAAAAAAAAAAAAAAAAAAAAAAAAAAAAAAGCCAGATTATTTACTGGAGGTAGATGTGACAAATTCAGAGAATAATTCTGGAACCAAAGAAGAACCCTTCACTGTATTATAATTTCAAAGTTTCAGAAATTACTGCAGGAAATCACACGAGTCACTTTTTTAAACCATAGCCCCAAGTACCACAGTAACACACATCTTAACATGGTGACACCACCACTTCCCTGAGCAGGCTGTTCCAATATCTACACACCCTTTCAGTGAAGAAATTTTTGCTAATATCCAATTTAAACTTCCCTTTGACCACCTCAAAGCCATGTCCTCAATTCCATGGAGCAAGTAGGACTGCCTAGTGCTGAGAGGGACATGAAGGGCACAGCAAAGCACTATTTTGGAGGTTAGAGGAGTGGCCATGTTCCCCTTCCCATAATCCTCTCCCCTTTTCTGCCATTCATCTGTCTTTCCATGTTTATTGGCTTAATGACTTCTGCCATTAACTGCAGAGGCTCTTCTCTTTTCAAGGCCCTGCAACCACTAAAGAGAGCCAAAAATGCTGACTCCTAAAGAAGTTTACAGTAGCTGGTATTTCTGCTGCCTCTGATATTCTTAATGACTTGTTGGTCAAGGAGTGAAGAAACACCTGTTTGTTAATATTTCTGATCTCCGCAGCCACCACACAGCATTTGTCCTTCAGTAGACAGGATGTCTTCCCCAAGGCATGATCTGGGATGGGTTAAGTCCAGACAAACTGTAAGGTCAGCTAAGTCATCCAGGCTCTAGAAGCATTCACTCTGCAGCTGAAAACTGCCCACGTTGTCTCTGTCTGTCAGGGTGTATCCTTTTTCCTTACTGACACTCAGACTTTTAATTTCACCACAAATACTTTTATCATGGTTTTATGCAGCACAAGCATGTCAAACAAAGTAGTCATTACTTAATTACTTGATATCTAAATTGGAGAGTTTAGTCAAACATCTCAGGTTTTCATAATTATAGACAACTTTATATAAACATCTGGTGGGAAACACCAGGCTTGCATGCTTGAAGGAGGGACACCACAAATGACAGGAGAATAACCTGGGGTAACAAAATAAACACGGTTGCTCATCTCAGCTTGCTAATCTTCTGAATATTTTTGTTTTCAAGTGATTTTTACAAGCATTTTTTAAATTCAACCAGAAGTCTGTGTATCATTGTAGTGGTTTTCTTTGTTACTTTATTACTACTACAGACCAAAGTTCGAGACAATATTTTTATCCTGCCCCTGGTTTGTCAAGGAATTCTGTCATCAACATGATACCATTACCTTTTTGCATAAAGCATAGCTAGCAAGACCTTAGCCTGGCATAAAAATGTATACAGGTAATTTTGTATCTATAAATTTTAGTTCATCTTTCTTTCTCTCCCAGAACTCTCTCTTAGATACAGTAAATGCTAATTTTATGGCTGGCCGATAAGGACTTTTCTCTACCTCATAGAATGTGACTCCAGGCACTTTCTCCAGAAAAAATCAACCTTTTTTAATTGGCAGAGGGACCTTGTTCTTTTACCTTCTCTCAGTTAGATGCTCAAGATCTCTACCAAGTCTGCTTGCTGACCCTTCCAAGAGTTCTTAGCATGAGTAGGCATAGATGACAAAACTATTCCTGACACCTCCAGGCTCTGGAAAAGCTGTAAATCAAATGGGAAAGAGCTAAAACTTGGTCTCCTTCATGTGCTTTGGTTATCACAGGAAATCTACAAGGGCAGTGACCTGCATGGTCCATGATGCTGGAGAAACTGGGTGCCAGTGCAGCAGTGGGTCACTGTGAACTGTTCCCACATTATTCCTTCAGTAGAGGAGCCATCTCTTTTCTCCCCCAGGCATCCTCAGTGGCAGCTGTGTCACTCTGAGAAGCCAGGACACAAGGCAATATGACAAGCTAATGTTTACATTATTTTTTGCTTTCTAGAAGCATTAGTAGCATAATTATTTTCTCAGTCCATTTCATCAGCCTTAAAGTCTTACTCAGGATATCCTTACACCCTCTTCTTGTTTGTCTTTTTGCTTGTTTGTTTGGCTGGGTTTTTTTATTTGTTCTTTGTTTTGGTTTGGGTTTGGTTTTGGTTTTATTTTCAGTAGTATGGATGTTGTCCAGTCTTAATCTAAGTTTTTATTTTGACTCTGAAGGTTAGTGTCATCTCAGATCCTTGTATGTGATCCCCCTGCAGTCATCTATTCTTCTTCTCAATGCGTGTGCTGATATTTTTGTCTTGTAGCACCTGCATCCTATGAAAACCCCTTGTTACTTCTTTATGGCTCAAACCTCCCTCTCCTCAGGTGAACCTTTTCCTGTCTTTCCAGTGGGAATAGGAGACAAATGTTGCCATACTTACCAAATTTGGTATCAAATGGACCTTTTATCTTTAGAGGAGGCATCTATGGACACTAAGTCAAATTTTCTCCCTGGTGAAGGTGCCCAGGTTCCTGGAAAGGTGTTTTTTGCCCAGACTGCTGTGGGCCATGGTATATTCACAAGACTGTAATTTAGAGGCCTATCCAGCCTGGCCTTGAGCAATTCTACAGATGAGGAGTCCACAGCCTCTCTGGGCAATCAGTTACAGTGCCTCATCACCTTATTTCTTTTCCAGATTCGTTCTAAAAGCTTATCTAAACCTGCCCTCCTTCAGCTTAAGGCCATTCACTACATAAGTGAAAAGAAACACTATATAATATATAAGAAAAAGACTTGAGTATTTCTACAATGTTGCCCCTGCAGTTTCTTGTAATTGACTGAAGAGGCTTTGATGTAGGGCTTCCTGCAATTACCTGTCAGCCAGCTTGAACTACTTCTTAGAACATTGCCCTGCGTAAATGAACCTCTAGATTAAATCACTGTGATGGACACATAAGCACATATTTATAGGAACAATTACAAATATCCTCATAAACTTTATGTCTTTCCTTATGGGAATTCCATAATGTTTCAAGGTTTCATTCCATTAGCACTTCATCAGAAATGTGAATCTATGTAACTGTCCCTCCCCTACAGTAAAAAAATTGAAGATTTCATATAAAATCCAGTAGCCAATTATTTCTTCTGTGAAGCTTTCAAAACATACTACCAATTTAAGTTACATTCATGTAGATAATAGTAGTAATCTCCTTTAAAGCATTTCTCTCCTTATTGTAAATTAGATAACCTCCATGTACAAGAAGTGTCAAATTCATATGCAAGAACTGATCTATGTGATACTTATAGGAATATATAAGGCAAGTAAAGGCATGAGTGCAGAATGTAGTCAAGGAACTAATGACTGCAAAGAACATAAAATCCTTAGAGAATTTTTCTGGCCTCCATGCTGTGAAGGACAGAAAGGTTAAATAGCCCCAAGCACTCTTTCTACCAAGAAGGAAGGAAGACTTTCGCAGCCATTTTTTAAATACTTTAGCATATTGTGTGTCAAAGTATTAAACTATAACCCACTGGTCAGTAATTTATTACAGTGGTAATCCTTCTCCTGCGGCAGAATCCTTCTCCTGAGTGTTAAAGCTGTGAAATTAAAAGGAAGCAGGATTACTGAATTCTGATTTCATTAGAAGCCAAGATAACCCAAGTTCCTTCCGATGAAAAGTGTATAAAAGTGTATAGGCTATTAGAGTCTAATCCTGTTATTTTATATTTAATTTTAAAAGTCTTAAAAGTAAAGTGGTCATCTATTGCAACATATAGAGTCTCAGCCTACCTGGTCAAAAAAAAAAAAAAAAAATTGCAACAAAGCAGGGGAAAAAAATGAAGAAAAGGAATTCTCACTGCTCCAAAAACTCATCTTCAGACATGAACATGTTTACCTTTGCTCAGCCTAGCAGCAGACATAATCAGAGCTGCCACCAGAGTGAGTGCTTTTTCCAGAGTGAGCTCCGACATGGTGCAGATGTCAAAGTTTCAGCTGCCACTGAATGTACGTAATGTGGCTGTTAGAAAGCAAAGTGTTCTCTGTCACAGCCATATTACAGCTTGGTATGGAAGGAAAATACTTTAAGTTTCATGTGACAGATCTCAGGAGATAAAAAAAATGACACTGTTCTGAAAGGCAAAGCTAAGCTGTCTGGACTTCTTTTTCCTTTCTAGTTTAGTCAGTGAACCCACATGACCCCCTTCCTCCCCCAAGTGACTTATTTAAACAAACTCAATCTGCCCCAAGAATTAATTAGTGACAGTGAAAGGAAAACAGATTGTTATACCTTTTGTTAAGAACTTCCTGATATGTCAGGGACATTTAAGACAAGTTATCAGTGGTATTTCCAGACTTACATTTTATACTCCTCTTTTGTGAGTTTATCTAGGGTTTTGGAAATGCAGTTTCACATGTCCACACCAAAACCTACAGATCCCTAGTATTTCCCATTTCCAGTTGCTGTGGACCTGTACAAGTGCATTAAAACATGACAAGAAGAGAAGTCTTGCATTTCAAAAACATGAACCTAAAGGTATATCAAGATTTCTTCTTTAACTTGCTTAATTAATGCACCATTTGCAATATTTTCAACGCCTTGGATTTCAGCAGTGTCATGTCCCCCATGTCACACTGATAAGGAATCTGAGCATGCACCATCCTCTCATCCTGTGACATGTACTACACACTACACCAGGTGTACACTCTGTCTCACTAAGATTTGAAATGCAAAGAGTGCTCCTTGCCTCTGCCCAGCCTCAATAAACCAAACCTCTGAGGATAAATGACTGCCAAGGCAGAGCAGAGACCCTTTGAATGAGAGATACCATTCAAATTTAAAGAAGCACTAAAAACCCGAAAAATAGAGAATTATGTGCCACTGAAAAGGAAGCAGAGAAACACAGTACATGAGTCTTGAATAAAAACAAAAACCTAATCACACTGCTGAGGCTGTGGATAGAACATTTCATCCCCTTTTTTGTATTCTGTTCAGTCAGGCAGGCATAAAAATGACATTTCTTGTATTCATGTTTTCAAAAACATTTTTCAAGCAGATGTTTATTTTAGCTGCCTGGATCTCAGCCAGCCTTCAGCACAGATGATACCAGATGTTTTGCATTTAAGGACTACACTCTGGAATGTTATGCCTGGGCAGTACTGCAGGTGTCTGTGTGTGAGTAGTTCACCTTCTTCATCCTTGGGATCCTTCAGTGCTATGTGACTTCAGCAGAGACTGCCAGTGAGCAGGAAAACTGCCTGGTTCCTCAGCTGCTGTTTGACATGTATTGTCCAAGAACTCTGGGTATGGTTCAAAAGGTCCTGTGCTGATCCCAGGACCCTGGCGCACAACATCATAAGTACCCTCTGACAGTTTTTTTGTGTGGTCTTCCATCCTTGGCAGTACACAAGCCTCTGAGCCATTGCATGCTGCTGCTAAAGTGAGGTTTCCTCAACAATGAACAGGAGTTAAAACTGAGACCATTTCCTTCCTTTCAGCCTCAGACTATAGGCAATTTTCCCACTCTGTTTTTTCCAGAGCTCAAACCCAAAGAAAACTGCCTACTAAAAGCAAAAGGGTATTTAGCTATTTAGCTTACCTAGTACCATGTATAAGGCCATCTGGAACAGGCCATACCAAAAGATCTCTGAGGCTCAAAATCTTCTCTCTGACAGTGGCTAAAAGCGTGTGCCCATAGCAGGTGGCAGGTAAGGATACATCCATAGGATACTTAACCAACTAATGTCAGAACATCTGGTACCACGGGGATAATGGCCACAGTGAGGTGGAGGTGATTCCTGTATACTGGGTAACCCCAGGTGCATTTATCTGTCATTAACAGATCTGTCATTAACAGATCTGTCATTAACATTAACATGTCAGTCTTCAGACATGAACTCATGCATCTGTGTTATGCTGTAGCATAGAGCTCATGTCTGAGCTACACAGCACTTGAGCAGATTAACAGTGAGCAGGTGAAATTTAACATGTTAACAAAAATAAAAGGAAGTTCTTGAAAAAGAGATAAATGAACACTGAAAGATAAATGGCACTAAGGAAAAAAATAAGAAAATTAAGTATTGCCCATAATATAGTGTTAATCTCTCACTTGGTTTTGGTCCTAACTGAGAGGTACTGGAAATCGAAAAAGGTAACATTTGCATCTTGTCTGATGATGATGGTGATTATTATTATTATTACTACTGCTACTGCTGCTACTATAACTCCTGCTACAAATATCTGCTTGGATCAGATCAAAACCCTGGGATTAACCATACTACACATCCCAATGGCTAAAAATAATTTACTCAGCTGGCATCTTGTACATTTTCTTGATGAAAAGGTAGTAATTTTTTTAGGAACATTTAAGTTTAGGGTTACAACTTATGAGGGAACAAAAGAGGAAGACAAGAGAAAAAAAGTGAAAAATGAGAATGAGCTAATCAAAGAAATTAATGCAAATTCTTAAAAGTGTAAGGATATTGATGAAACCTGAGAGTTATCACAGTGAACATACTTTGGTTTTTTTTGCTCTTAGAAAGATTTTGACTATATCTCACTGTAACTATGTGCCTGGAGACCTGTAGCAGTCCCAGCAAGTGGAAAGCAAGTCCCAGCAAGTGGAAAGGTGGAATGAAAGAGGGGCTTTACTGACTTTTAATAAGTGAGTAGAAGAAGAGTGGTAGAGAGACATCTGCCACTCCTAATTAATTTACCAGCCAGGATTTTGGCTTTGAGGAGATTTCTTAGTCTGGACCGACAGAGGAAGGAAAGTGAAGAAGAATTAAAAGATGTCTGTTCATTCGATCAGTTGTTATGAATCTAAAGGATTTGACTGAAAGATCTCATCTGGTCCTAGATTTTTCCACTATAAGTATCTTGATTTTTTTGTGGAAAATTATAAAGCACAGTTCACAGAGCAAATTTTCTTGCACATGTCATTTGAGGTTGTAAAATTGTTTTCAAAACATTTATATTCCTCAGGAGTGTTCCAGCCTTGACCCACATCTTCATATAATGTGTTATTATTGCTGCCATATCTGAGACCCCATAGGCAAAACCAAACACAGACTAATACAACCAGAGCCAGTTTGCCTTCTTACAAAGAAGAGCATGTATACATACAGACAGATGCATGAACAAGGAGCAAAAATAACTCTGAAAACACATTGTTACTGTCCCTAAGAGGCACTTGGCTCTTCAACAAGATATTTTTTCACTATGTTCCGGTGTTTAATTGCATTACTATGGATGACAGGAAGTCATCCTCCTTCATCCATGTGGGGATATAGAGATTACTGAAGGGTAGGCTAAAGAGCTAAGTGTATTATAGCATTAACACTGTTTTATACCCCATTAATGAACGTTGTTTAAAGAGAATAAAAATAAACACCTTTGATTACAGATAGGAAAAAGATGTGTCAATATTGAAAGATATTCAGCACTAAGAGGAACTCATATAATTTATGGGGAGAAAAAAACAAAGCAGGGAAACTATACGATGCAGTCTCAATAAATGCTGTTTTAAAAACCCCAAATGTTTATTTACATAATTTCTGTAAAATTTCTTTGCCTTGCAACCTGCCACTGAATTAACTAGTTCCAGAAAGAAACCATACACTTTCACATCAAATACTAGATGTCAAAATAATGGGAGCAGTTGTATAACAGCTGCTGCAGCACAGAGGGAAAAAAACCCCTTTTTTTTGTACACACAGTATAGAGCAGAATGGTAATTTGTATTTAATTTCTATAATATTGGGAAAGGCTTTTAGTGTATAATGTTTCCGAGTATTTCTCACAGTTTATTAAGAATGCTGTTCTACTTCCTGTGCTTTTCCCAGTGTTTTGTTGACAGCTTTTCTCAGGCAGATGGACCTTGATAAAAGACCAGAGGAAAATTTCTTCTAATCAGCACTAGGTCATGAACCAAATGGAACAACCACTTGGTTAGGAGCTGTGTTCCACATTCAGCAGGTCAAACTGGGATCAGGAAAATACATTTTGGCCTGGCCTGAAGGCTGTGACCAATGCAGTCCTTGTGGTACACGTAGCCCAGGTTAGCCTCAGCTCAAGACACTTTTTACTCTTATGTTGCACAGAGTACCTCTAACCCCCAAGACACCTTGGTTAATGCCCCAGACTTGCTTCACAGAGACCTCTCACATGCTAGTAATTTTATCCACCAATACCCTTACCCATGTTCAGTTTATAACCCAGAGGTAAGAAGTAGCTTATTTCAAGCTCCTGGAGCAACATCACATTGCCTAGAAATGCTTAATGAGGTGGATTATTTGCTGAATGAAACCACTGTACTGACCTGTAGCGCATATGTGACTATTTCCGCTCGTCCTCTTCTGCACAGCACATGCAGCAAAACAGAGTTTAAATTCTATTAAGAAGTTTGCTCCAGAAGTGTAATCATTTAATAAGATCATAAAATTGCATAAAATACACAGTGAGATGTAGCATAAGAAAGCATGGATTTTTTTTTTACAGATACACATTTTTACATGGTTCTTTATTTATTAGAAGTTTTAAAGAGGAATGATAGACCTATCTCTACACAATCTAATAAGCAATTTTATTCTTTATTAAAAAAACATATTTCTCAAAGATAACAGTGCATCCTGAAAGTATCAGCGCAAAACTACTTGCATATCTAGCTGACAAGTTCTGAAAATAAGGTAAAAAGGCCTGGTAATTCCTAAGTATTTCAGATTACCATGGAATTACACTAAAAGTAACTTGGCAAATGATTTAAGAATGCCTCAGAGTGTAATTATGTGCAGATAGAGGTCATTGGATAGAATATTCTTACTGTAGTTTGGAGTTCATAAAGGAGTGACGGTCATATTCTAAGGTACTTTGAATTCCATTCTCTGTAATTGGGGTGGAAAAGTAGCAGCATGACAGTATCTGATTTAACTTCTAGGTAATTGTAACACCTCTGATAGGATTTTTCCATTGAACAACAGACAGGACAGGCAGGAAGTATGTAAAGCAAAGGTCAAGGAAAGAAAAAAAGATGTGTGTTTGAAGAACTCAGAAGAAGCATATCTTGAGCTATTTTCTTGTCTTCAAGAAAGAAAGAAGGCAGAAACTTTTGCCAAACTGTGAGGAAGCTTCTTTGTGCTCATGCAAGAGGTTTTGTCCTCATACCAGGAGTGCTTCCCTCCTGTGGCATGTACTGACTGAAGCTCTATCTAGAAAGCAGTTTTGCAGAACCAAGGCTTGACTCATGGTTAAGACACTGACTGGGACCCTGGGAATTTGTTTCTTTGCTGGCACAGTGTCCTGACTGCACCCCAACACACCTCCTCTTGCCGTTTAGTCAAGCACCTTAAGAAAAATATGCATTTTTTAAAAACAAAAATCCTGCATTGGCATGCAAAGACTCTACCTTACGCTAGAAAAGCCCTTTTTTACTTGCCTGTAGCATGTCTCGAGGGCTTCAGCAGGGACCTGTTCAGGTCAAGAATCCCTGACCACGCAAGCACCCTGCAAAGGCTGCAGAGGAAGGAGGAGAAATGCACAGTGAGCCCACCATTCTGAAAGTCCCCTGGTAGTGCCAGTCTCTTCCTCCCTCTCCTCTGATAACCACAGCACAGGAACTGTGTTTGCAGACAATTATGAACCAAAACTGAGTAAAAATATCAATGAACATGGTGTTCACAAATCATCTGAACAAGCTTTATTTATTTGGAAAAAAATAATACTTGTCACTCTGATCAAGGTTGGAAATGAAGCCACAATTATAGCATTAACTTTCCTTCCCAAAGACTAATGAATCAGGGACTTGACATTTAGAATTATATTTAATTTTATTAAGAAATACAAAAACAATTGAATACAGAATTTGCCTTTTTCAAGCCACAGAAGTTTCACTAATATTCAGGGCTCCTCTGGAAATGAAATAGATTAATCTTGATTTATTATAAAGGGAAAGAATTCATTAGAGTAAAAATAAAGTTCTCTGATAAATTATATGTAAATTATATTTTGTCAGGAAACTAAAACTGGCAATCAAATAAAAATACCCTGAATAGTCATTATGGTAGCACAGATGTTCTCCTACCCACATTTCACTTTGACTTTTTCTATTCAAGTAGCACTAAAATAGATAATTGAATAAGAAGCTCTATAGCAGGCTACAGAACCTTTCTTCTGAGTCTCATAGATCTTTCTTTTCTACCCTTATTCACAAGCCTGTTGCTCCTGGGACACATTTCCTGGATATTGAACATGGGGAGTTTTATTTTAAAAAAAAAATGTTTTGCAGAAATATAAGCTCTGCAGCTGTTATGGTTCCTTTTTTTCAGGCTCTCGACTGCATACCGTTAGCATTTCATGGAACTTGACTAAGGAGTTCAAAATGAGGGCAAATGTGAAGTTCTCAGAAGTTCAACTAATTCAACAGCTTGGAAAGAGTAAGTGTTCCAAGAAGTCACATAAAAAGCTGTTGAAAGTGCTGGATAAACAACAAATTTTGCATACAGAGTCTGCTAACTGGTTTCATGGAAAATTTATGCTTGTGCCTACAAAACTTTGCTTTTTGCTCCTGAGAGCTACTAAGGGATTTTGTTTTAAACAGGACTTTACAGACTTTGCAGCCCTTCCGAAATCTCCTGAGAGTTTGGTGCTATCACTTGCTTAGGAGTTATATAATTAATTGGTATTGTCAGTTTGCTATGTTAACTGAAAAAAAAAAAGAAAAAAAACCATCAAAAAAACCCCAAACAACAAAAAAAAAACCCCGGGAGTGCACGTGCACACACACACACATGCACATGAAAACTGCACCAAAAAACAAGCAGTGGCAGTGTGTTACTTTTCCCGGCCCCAGTTGGCTCCTGAGCGCCCGGCTTGAGCATCTCGGCTTCTTGTCAGGATTGGTGCTTGCCGCTATTTCCAGGCGCTTCTGCTGCTGTGCCTCTGGGGGTGGGCTGCCACACGTTGCCGTTGGCGCGAGGGAAGAAATGAAGAGGCAGGAAATTCGTTCAAATCCACCCGCGTGGCGGCTGGATGCTTTATTGGCCGCGAGAGCCAAGATGTAGAAGCCATAGCCCGCTCCCAAACTCACGTGGATGAATCTGGCCCCGAGGCTGGGGAGCTGTGGAAGGATATAGGGGGAGGGATAGGGGAAGGCAAAGGCCCTCCCACCCAATCGGAGTGGGTGCTGCGGTGATGACGTGGCCACGGCAACCCATGGGAATGCGGCAGGGGCGGACACAGGGCTTTGGGGCAAGTGGGACCGCGGGAAAGGGGTGACAGGCACAGAACTCCTGGGACTGGATGGGGGAGTGGTCACAGGAGTGACAGGGGGAAACTCCAATGGCAGGCAGCCTGGGGCTAGCCACCATGGGGCGGGGGGGGGGGGGGAGGGGAAACACAGGGGATGCACAAGGGTACACACAACCGGCAAACTAACAAAGACCAGAACTCCTAATCTGAACCCAAACCAAAGATGCAACATCTCCCTGCTTTAAAAAATATAAAAAAGACAGTTGCTTTGACTCGGATTCTCACGTGATTGCCTCTTCTCCCAGCTTCTTCTGCTGCTGCAACTGTGGTGACTGCTTTGCAGATGGAGAGGGCCTGGAGATGATGCTGGAGCTGGTTTTTCCATGGGCGTTTGGGGATAGGGGAACTGGGGCAACAACTTTATTATAAACATGTGGACTGGGGACATAACTGGACTGAGGTAGTTGAATGGAGAATACTATTTAGGGGGATGTTGAATCCCTCCTCTCTCTGTGGCGCCTGCAATTGGATGCAACCCCTTGGTTGGTGGGATCATAGGTTGCATCCACTGTCACTGTATTGCTCCGACCCACTAATTGTCCTGGAGTGTAAGGTTTGACATGCCTCCTGGGGATCCACTTGACTCCTGAGGGCGTGGATATGCAGGCATATCCCCATCCTCAGGTCAAAAGTGGGAATGGACCCTGGATTTCTTTAGAGTCCAGATCCCTCACTAGTACTGGAGGCCTCTCCTCTGGCTGGAGCTCCTCATGTTGTTTGAAATGTCTCAGGGCTGGCGGTTCTGGTCTGTCCAAAGAGCAGTTTAGGAAACTGATGGTAAACAATGCCTTGCAGAGCCTCTTGTGCGGTGACAGCACTCGCACATCCCTCCGCTGCTTCCGGAGGACCTGCTTCAGCGTCGGGTGTGTTCTTTCTATTATGGCCTGGCTGGTGGGGGAGTGAGGAATCCCGGTCTTATGTTGGACCTCCCATTCCTGCAGGAGGTTGCTGAGCACCCTGGAAGTATATGCTGGACTATTGTCTGTTTTAATTGTGGCTGGGACCCCTAAGGTGGCAAAGGTGTGTATGAGTTGTTTTCTCATGTCTGTGGCCCTTTCCCCTATGTGGGCTGAGGCAAAACCCGCTCCCGAGAAGGTGTCCACGGTTACATGGACATTCTTAAGTTTCCCAAATTTGGGGACTTTGGTGACATCCATCTGCCATACCTCGCAACTGCCGAGACCTCTGGGATTCACACCTGCTCCCAGTGTTGGTAAAGCTGCCTCCTGACAGTTGGGGCATGAGGCCACAATTTCCCTGGCTTGGTCACGCCGCAGATGGAACTGGCGTACCAGACCTGGAGCATTTTGATGGAACTGCTGATGGCTGAGCCTGGCCTGATCGACTATACTTGGCTGGCCTCCCAGCTGTACTGGGGCTGCCCGGGCATCTGCTCTGCGGTTCCCCTCAGCAATAAAGCCTTGGAGATCCATGTGTGATCTCACATGCACCACATAAAAGGGATGCTCACGGTTAGAAACCAGGTGTACCAATTTTGTGAGCAACCCAAAGATGACCTGATTCGGGACCTCTTTGATGACTGCATGCTCAGCTCTAGACACTGCTCCTGCTACATACGCAGAATCTGTTACCAGATTGAAAAGTTGATCAAATTTTTCAAAAGCCCTCATGACAGCATCCAACTCAGCCACCTGTGGGAAACCTTCCACTACCTTAACATCAGATTCCCACAGCTGAGTCTCTGGGTCCTTCCAAGTCACCACTGACTTGTGGGACTTCCCTGACCCATCTGTGAACACTGTTAGTGCTCTGAGTGGCTTCTTACTTTGTAATTCTTTTGGCAACAATTTGAACTCTGTGTTAAACAGATGATGGCCAGGATGTCCGATCTGAATTTGGCCTGAGAAGCTGTCTAAAGCAAACTGCAAATTTTCATTCTGTCTTAAAAGGTGTTCAAAAGTCTCCTTGGTCATTTTCCCCATGGATGTTTTGATGAGGAGGTGGATACATGTGAAGTCACATCCTGCTAGTACTTGCAGACGAGCCCTGGCCTGTATTATGAGCTGCGCCATCAGCTCCTGTGGCCTGGTGATACTCTTGGACTGTTTGTGGCCAAGGAACACCCACTCTATTTTTAAGAGGGGGTCCCGTTGGCCCTTGTCCCACTGGAATATCATTCCATATAAATGGGGTAACTCACCTAGGATGTTGAAGCAGAAAGGCAGCCCTGGTTGACAGCGATGGGCTTGCCTATTCGCTATGGTGGTCTGGACCTTCTTGAGTGCGGCTCTGGCCTCCTGGGTCAGGACTCTTGGGGAATTTAAACCCTCATCCCCCTCCCTTTCTGCTAACAAGTCAAAAAGAGGGGATAGTTCCCTCATGGTGAGACCTAGACATGGCCTGATCCAATTCAACGATCCGCACAAGCGCTGGATGTCATTCAGCGTCTTGGGGTTGTTACTTATCTGAATTTGTTGAGGCCTAATTGTTCAGTTGTAGGCCCAGGTACTTCCAGGGTGGCAGCAACTGTACCTTCTCCTCTGCAACTCAAATCCTGCCACCGACAAGTCCCTAACAGTGTCTTCCAGAGCTGCTTGCAGGACCTCGCTGTCAGAGGCACAAATCAGCACATCATCCATGTAATGATAGAAAATGCGGGATGTCCACTTGGCACACATGGGGGACAGAACCCTGGCAACATACCACTGGCATATAGTGGGGGAACATTTAAGCCCCTGAGGTAGTACCATCCAATGGTAGCTTACAGATGGGACAAGATGGTGTATTGCGGCTCCTCTTGTGGCACCACGACTTGCCTCATTTTAATCAGCATGCGAGGCAAGTGCGCGTTCTTTCCCTAGTTTTTTGGAATGGTGGGGTTCCCGTCCCCCCTCCCTCCTCCCGCGGCCCCGGGTGGTGTAGTCTTTAGAAGTGGGCAGCGATCCTGAAAATGTCCCTCCTGATGGCAATGGAAGACCAGCGTGTAAATGGAAATCGCCTCGGAGCTGAGTTCCTTGAAGGAGCAGCAGCTGATGCGACCAGCTTGTCTTTGGGTCTCTTTGGGGAGTGACAGGATGATTCTTTTGCACATTGTATTGGCGTTCATGTGCACCACTTCTAGGACCAGTCCATCTCGGTATTCGGGTCTCTCCACCCATCTCTTGACCGCTGCCCGGACCCAGTCTACAAAAGCTACAAAAGGCTCCGCAACACCTTTTTTAATTGCTGTATAGGGCACCATTGGGTCCTGGGTGGGCATGCCCAGGAACGCACGCTCTGCTGCACCCCTGGACATGTCCAGCACGGCCGTTGGAATTCCCTGAGCCTGTAGTTGCCCCTCACTCCATTCTCCCTCACCCACAAGATGGTCTAGGGTGATT
The DNA here is from genome assembly GCF_024509145.1 of Vidua macroura. Taxonomy (NCBI): domain Eukaryota; kingdom Metazoa; phylum Chordata; class Aves; order Passeriformes; family Viduidae; genus Vidua; species Vidua macroura. The sequence goes on from NC_071611.1 coordinate 28,797,976, forward strand.
GGTTCTTCCACGAAATCCAGGTTGTGTGGTCCCTCTCAGATTTCGGGAAGCAGGTCTGCTACCAGTTTTTTCCACCTCCTCTCCCACAGGCTGTATTCCGATGGGAGAAGCAGGCAGCTAAACAGACGCTTAAGGTCTGCTGACACTATGGTTCTATAGTTAAAGTTGCTTTTAGAATGCCCTTAAAGAACGGGCTTGTTCTGCCGAATTCGTGCAATGTTTTGCAGACCTCTTTCACTGATTCATAGGCAAGGGGTGCCCATGTAGGGTTCTTCTGGCGTAGGAGGCTGGAGTGCAGAGTGACTGCTCGACTTCGTAGACTAGGCCCCGTCTCCTCCCCTCACCCGGGTATCCGAGGAGCAGGAGGATGTTGGGGCGGGGTATGAGGCACAGGGCGGACAGGGCAGGGAAAATCTTCTCCCTGGGACAGCGGGGCGGAGGATACAACACAAGCAAGCAAAAAAAAGCAAAAGCAACCAATCAACCTGAAACCAACCCTTTCAATAAACAAACAGGCCCAAAGCACCCCAGCTTCCTCAGCAAAGCAAGAACTGGGAAAGTATCACAGGGAATGGACAAAAATGTTTCTAATGGTCCAGACTAGAAAATGCATTTTTAAAATTAAACACAGTCAAATATCACAGCTAAGGGTTACTTGGACCAATGCCATTATTATTTATCTTTTTTGTGTGCAAACTCTTCCATTCAATACTATGCACCTGGAAAATTTCAGCTCTCTTACTTGGAGCCCAGGCACAACATGGCTTTACCAAGTTCTGACTATATGTACATATGGCCCTCCAATATTTCTTCAGGGTAAAGCATATCAATTTTATTTCAACTCTCAAAAAATTCTGTGACTGGCAGGGCAGAACTTTATGCTTTGACTCTAGCGGAGCTTTAAGCATATAAACCTCTTTGAGAAAATAAATATTTGTCTTAAAAGCAACCCATGACATAGTCTTCTGCCCCACCCCATTACACAGTACCTAAAAAGAGTCCACAGCTCAACATGGACAGTGAAGGGATGGTGAGGATATACCCCGAGAGCATGACCCACCTTGTTCTTGCTCTCCACATCCTAGTCAGGATTAAGCATGTCTTCTTTTACAACAGACATAAAAATTGATACCTGCACTGTCATTCACATGAGACACTGCTCCTTGCCCCATGCTCATTGCAGACCAAAACATGGAAAAAGCTGAATTTTTTACATACTGAAGCCACACTACATGAGCCAGACCTCTTCTCAGGAAGTCAATGCATTTGTGAGCCAACCATCCTCAGCATTGACTCACAGTCCACAGAAGTCACCTCTTAAGCCCCAGCAACCGTTTGTGTGGTTCCAGAATCACAGGACAGGTCAGGCTGGAAGAGACTACAGTAGGTCATTTAGTTCAATCACTCTTCTCAAGCAGGGTTATCCCAGAGTACATGGCACAGGATTGCATCTAGATGGTTCTTGGATATTTCCACAGAGCTATTCACAGTTGTACAGGGAACTTTGCACAGAAACTCATTTGAAGGCTACAGGCTGGGACTGTTTTTCTGAGAGCTACATTCCATGCATCTGCAATGTTTTTTCCTTATCTGCCAGGCCTTTAAATGGGAAAAATGTCCTTCCCCTGTCTCAGCCATTAGTCATTTTGTGTTTAGATGTCCCTTACAAAAATGCTCTCAGATTCATTACTTCTGCTCTTTTTTCCTTTAATTTGAGTAGCTCATTGTGGCTAAATGAAATTTGAGGTCAGTTGACTAAATGGGGTAGCATTTTAGCTGTCAGCACTTCAATTTGGAAAAAAAGAAAGCTACAGCAATAAAAGTTTGAAAGGCTAAAATGGGTTCTTCCTAGGACAGAGATTCACTCTGAGCTGTTCTGGGTATTATATATTTCAAAATCTCACTCACAGCTATTTAATTAAATCGGCTTTTTACTTTCCTCCCAAGACATCAAAGTCCCAATATCTGTCCTTGAGCAATAAGTCCTGAGACACCAGTGAGTACCTTCACTGAGGAAAACTCAGGCTAGGTTGTAAAAATCTCCTATGGACCCTCTGTACCAGAAAAGCAGAGCAACTGAAGAGTCTTCCAGAGAATAAAGAATGAATCTGGTCCAGAAGACACAATTCTTTTGGCATGATCTAGAAAATGGCTGAGCAATATATCATGTCAGAGCCTGATACGGCTAAACATCAAATATATAATTTCCCCCAACTCTGTTATTTGTAGCTTTGTACTTTTAATAAAAGGATTCAAGAAGAGCTTCCACTATTGTGAGGCTGTGTTATATTTCCAATCTAAAGGACTTCTAGGGATATTTGAAGAGTATTTTCCTGCTATGTCTGAGAAATGTGTATGACACAAATGGCTAATGTAAGGAAAGCAGGTTCTTACACTTCTTCCTGTGACTGATGTCTTGAGATTTCCAGTGCATGGCTGAGGGGCTCATTTCTAGCAGCTACTTGTGAGTGCAGAGGGTTTTGCAAAGAGTGGTCCTCTCTGCTTCTTGCCTGTGAGCTGCTGTGCTTTTTTCAGTAATTGCCTAAATGAGCCTGATTTTAGATGTTCGCCACAGCAGCAAGGCTGTCACATGCTGGCCCAAAGGTCTCTGACCTCTGTGGCAGATAAGTGACCACTGTGCTGCTTTTCTTCTCACGTTTCATTACCAAACTACATCCGGATACCACAGTTCTCAGAACACTTCCTGCCAGAAATTGCTGCAGCTCAGGCTTTCTAGTGTAACTAGGTATGTGCTTTTCTACCACCCATTTCAGCCTGTGCATCATCCAGGAGAGCTACCAGGGAAGAACATGTGAGAGCTATCTCAGTCCCTCTTTCCTCCTTATTTTACAACCTGGAGCTGATGTGATGAGATGCCATAAAAAGCCAAAAGCAGAAGGCACACACACACACACACAAGGACCACACTGGCCCCATTTGGGATGAAATGTCCCAAAAGCTTGTGTAGCTCAGATTCCAGAAACCAGCATTGATGCTCCCTTGCTCCAGGACAAAGATTCCAGTCTGGAAAACTGTTCATGCACTATTACAACCAGAGATCTACACCAGAGCACTTCATCCTCCAAACCTTATTCTAGTGCCTACCAACACACTCAGCACCCTGAAATGCTTAGTCCCAGTTGAAAAAAGGCCCTGTGACATTAAAAATCTATCTCAAAGAAATTGCCCATCAATGGTGAATTGGAGTGGTATCACCATGACGGTAAACAGTAGCTGAACAATGGTACTCTAGAAGCATCTTACTGCAGCCACAGGCAAAATAAAAGTGTGTTTCATCGAGCAGGATCAACATGGTAATTCACACAGTTGTAGCACAGTGAGGAAAGATTCCTGTTTTTATGAGAGCAATCATAGATGTTTTAATGCTTGACATATATTTAAAACTGATATTTGTGCCTAGTTTCTTAGTTTCCCTTCTTCAGTTTGAAAGTTGAAAAGTTGTGAATATTATGACCTCAATCTCATTTTATGGGAACAAGGTTGTCAGAAACCCAGGACAGCTTTATCATTAGAGAAAACCATGCATGTAGTGTGTGTTTGTATGCATGTATTAAGGACAGGGGAGCAAAATCTATTATGAAAAAATCAAGATGCTTAAAAATATCAAATAGTAAGAAGAAAATACTGTGTTCACTGAACAGGAATTAAGCTCTAAGCAAAAAGTAACAAACTATTTTAAAACTGTAACTGCGCCATTTTGAACCAAACAAATCAAGGTGATACCCAAAATGCAGTAAAACTAGACTGTTTAAACACAGATGAGTATTACATCTTGCGTTAATTGTTAAAGTGCAGCAGGCACCCTAAGATTTCCAGCTAGGGATCCCCAGCTGGTTTATGTCCCATTTTGTAGATTTGCCAGATCATTGCTGCACTCAGCACCAAGCTTCATCCTCTCAAGGGCAAATCCTCCCTGAAAATAAACAGCAGCAAACCCCTGAACTCACAAGGCTGGTGGCAACACCATGGAGAGAAACATTTGGTTCTGCTCAGCTGATGCTGGCAGTGCCGTGGGAGTGCTGCCAGAGTCCAGGACTGGAGGTGGCAGTCCTAGGAGAGCACCTCCAGCCAGTATGCCTCTTGCCTGCCCATCTCACCAGTTTGCAGAGCAGCCCTTCCAACAACTCAGAATCACCTGCCACACAGGGGAGGCAAGGACACGTGTTAAATCAGCTTCCAGGAGAAAGGAAGCCTCTGTTTCTGTATACCAGCAATTATAGATTATATTGAAATAGTGTATTCATATCAGGACTGGCAGAAAGTGGGGGAGTGTTTGCAACAGCCCAGGTAGAGCCACACTGGGTTCACAGCTGGGTGGGATGCCCTTACTAATACACTGTCTGAGGCAAGGTCTTGCTGTGGTGCCAAGCACGGTCCCCTGGGCAGGTTGCAGACAGGTGACAAAGGCAACATCAAGTTTCAGTGTATCAGACTCATTGCAACTATCTTAGTTATATTTTGACACATGTGGTGTTACATTTTAGTTAAATGGTATACTCTGTCTCACCCCTCAAAAATGTATTATTTATTCCAAGCCTCTAATTCTCCCCTGAAGTATCACGTGTTTGTAATCCCATTGGCCCAAATCTTATTCCACGCCCACTTTGAATCTCCCTGTTAAGTGTGCCGGTGAGACCAGGCTCTTTTTTGGCCCTTTTTCTCCCTAGCTTCTCCCTCTCTCCTCCTCCCTCTTTCTACCTCCCTCTCCTTCACACCCCCCCCCCCCCCAAAAACCATGCTGCTCCCGGGGGTAGGACCCCAAATAAACCCTCATCTAATGAGCACCCTCAGAAGCCGTGTGGAATCTCCTTGCCTGCCTGTTGCTACCAGTGAACTCACAGCTTAGGGGGCCCCCGGGGACCACAAATGCACCGCAACAGACACAGTTACAGGCATTTATTTTGCAAGGGGTTTTCCTATGTTTCACTTCTGCTACTTAATAACATAGCTGACACCATGATGAACATGGCAAAAGAGAGAAGATTGCTATGCAGATCAGATACCCATCATTAACCAAGAGAGCAATAGTAAGTGAGGTTATTGTGCAGCTGAGAGAGAGTTCAATGTGCTGAATGTAGATGAGATCTGCAGCCAAACTTCCTGAAGATTTCACAAGGGATAGGAACCTGCATCACAGTTCCAGGGTGGATCCAGCTGAGCACATCACTAGGACTAGGATATCTCCAGTTCCAACCCTAGTCCCTCTCTCCCCTGGAGACTCTCACTGTGCAAACTCTCCTCTCCATGACAGTTCTATGGCACACACATGTACACACATACACACATAGTGGAAGCTCTTTAAACATTTCATGTCGCTTCCATGCACAGCAGAGTAGATTAGTCCCACAGAGATAGTACTTGTGATGATCTAGCAGACCATGGTAATGTAAATGCCAGGGCAATGAGGAGTGAGGGAAGGTGAATATCACAGTCTGCTGATTTATGATTATACTGGTTGATCTTGCTAAAAATGTCTAGAAATATATGTTATTTAGACAAATAAACTGTCTTCAAGTAAAAATATTCCTCATATGACAGCAAATTTAAACAAGCATTATTTACTATTGTTTGCTTCCCAATGAATCACTCAGTGTAATTTCCAAAAAGCTCACTAATATTGTGTTGGACCAAAGTAATACATCCCTGCAAATACCAAGCAAATAAGGTGCTTTACAGTTCTGTCCTTCCTTCCACCCAAAGAGCACTCCACACTTTATGCACTCATGAATTTACCCTCACTGTTTGTGAGGCCGTGGAGAAAAAAAAATAAAAAGTGGAAAAATTCAGCTATAACACTGAACTGTAATTTACTTGTAAAAACATAATACAAACATATTTTGAAACTGATTTATTTTTCCACAGGGTTTTTCCATTGAATTATTTTGCACCATTAATATTAGTTGCAAAATACATTCCAATCTGATAAATTTTAGTAGAGAAGAACATTAATAAAGCTGATGCTAAGATCAGCATCAGAGTCGCCTTGAAGCACCTTGATCCTTCTCCAAAGAGAACATACTGTATTCTAAAGTGATACTTCCACAATGTGTCTCTAGTTATTCACTGTAAAGCTAATAAAATAATTGTATATGGCATAACACTGCATGAAACAATAAATCTCCAGCAGTTTAAGTAGAAACTATTTCCAAGGAGAAACCATAGTTCTGCTGCCTCTGAGTCTGTGAACATCCCAAACATCTTAATATTTAAATGACAAGCATGAGGTTTCAACCAGGAAAAAAATATCTCAGATGAAAACCTGTTTGCCTTCCAGTAGATGCCAGAGGGAGATTTAAATCATTCATACCAAAGTGATCAATATTCCACATGGCACTTCACAAAGGAATTAAAGAAAATCAATTTCCTACAGACCTTCCTACACCAAGCTTTTTTATGAGTCAATGACAGCTGAAGTGTTTGCATCATCACTGAGGTCTTTCAGCACATACCTCAAACACTGCACAAGACCTCTCTTGGGAGGCATAAAACAAATTCACTTGTTCTGATGTGCAGACTTCAGAGCAACAACCAGAAAGCATGGCTGCATTACACCCCTCATACACACATACACATATATCCTTTTTAAAACTAGCTTGTATTATGCAGAGTAACATATTTTGCTAGCACTCTGAGCTTAGCTGCATTCATGTGGAATACCCCAGACTCTATAGGAATCAAGAAAAGCAAAGGCATAACTATGTGCTAGACATTGTAAATTGTGGTGGCAGAGACTGAAGGAACAAAGGAACACTGTGAATTGCAAAGGGTAAGATGGCTATTCTTTTCTTCTGTATTAGCTACATACACCTTAAAATCAGATGGTTTAGCTGGTGAGGTCTCCAGTCTAAAAGTGTAATTTAGCACAGTAAGCAGCAAATTTAACTGAAGAGATATGCAGGAAAAATATATGGAGAGAGCCTTACTCATGTTCACTGCCTGTAGGAATAACTAACCAATAACCTACTAAGAGGTTTCCATTCCTGTGGTACCTCATCTTTCAGAAAACAATGCCTGATGGGACTGTTGCCTGTGGGGCAGCCCTGACTGCTCAGCAGCATCACTCACAGGCTGCAGGAGTCTCTTGCTGACAAACAGCACAAGAGTCGCAGAGATCTTTAAATTCCCTGTTTTTTACTGAGAGGAAATTGCAGTTGTAGCCACATCACTCTGCAGCCTCCAGCTCTGTGTGGGTTGGTGTCTGTGATCCTCCTCCTGCTGCTGGCATGCTGCACATATTCCTCTCCTATCATCTGCTTTTTTCACCACAGTTTTTGAGGACAGCTTGCCAATCAAAAATTTGCTATCACAATCTTAGAAAATACACTTTTTTGGCTTTCCCTCTTATCAAACACATTAGTCTTAAGGAAGCCCTGAGCGAACTTGGGTGCTTTGTGCAATATTGAGGAAATTTCTAAGATTTAAGGCTCAAGGTTCTGAAAAAAAATTCTTCTTACAACTTCACCTGCAGCTAGCCCACAGCTCTGTTGGTAATTTTTTGTCCCACTTGCCAGGTGAATGCATGGGGCTATGTCCCTACAGGGCTCTGTAGGAGTGGAGTGAACAGGGCAGGAAGCACTTCAGCTTGTGGAAAAGTTCAAACAACATCCACATCATGTATCCAAAATGTTGTCCAGCACAGGGAGACACCCCAGTGAGTGCGGCCCTGCTATGCCCTGTGAGACAGCCTGTGTAGGCCGCCCTGAGATCCAGTCCATCAGGGTGGCCCACAGCTGGCTGATTAACCAGTCCCCAGATAGTTATGGATAGCTCCACCGAAGAGACAGGAGGACACTCAGGCTGCTGTGATGCACGAGGGTTTTATTGAAGGCAAGGCAGAGGACGAGGGAGGAGGGAGAGGTGCAGGGAGACAACCACTTGGAAGGGAAGCAGACTCTGAGAGCCCCGAGTGAAGGCGGGGCTAGGGTATATAACAGTGGAGGGGTAGGAGTGGTCGGGGTACAAATGAACCAATAGGGGAAAGGCTAAGGGGAGGAACAAGGATGGGGTGACACGAACTGAGCCAACGAGGAAGGAGGAAGGAGTGGTCTTACAGAGGGAACCAATAGGGGTAATAAGAACAAAGAACTTTCTAGAACAGGGGAGTAGAACAATTGTTGATTGGCGTGAACCAGGGAGGGTGTCGCATTTCATGGACAAGTTTCCCTATACCTGTGTAGGCTCCCATGGCAGTTCAGCGGCCCCCACCACAAGCCTGCACCAGGTACCCAGCAGGGCAAACAGCAGCAGTGTTGCACCAGTAATCTTTGCAGACACCAGACAGGTCCTACTCTCATGTCTTTTGGTTCCCTTGAGTGAAGGTTTCAGTTGAATTTATCTTGTCACAGCTGAATCCTCTTTCTGTGCCTGATTTACCATCTTTTTCTACCCAAATTATGGCAGAAAAACACAACATATAGATGAAAATTTGGTGAAAAGGTTCTCCAGATGCAACAGTAACCAAATCAGAATGTGTGGGTATCATCTCTATCCCAATGTTTTGTGTTTGCATTGCTGTTTGGGTTTGGGTATTTTTTAAAAGAAACTTACAACAAAAGAATATTTGCAAAAATATCACTTTACAGAAGAAAAGCACTCATCAATGACCACACCAACAACTCAATGACTGCACACATCCACTCAACGGGAGCTTTACAACATAAGTATTTCTTTGGTAAAGACATGTATTTGGGGGAAAACCCTTGCTGATGCTACAGCACTTCACTACAAGAGCCTGACCATCCCATTAACTGGATAGATGATCCACTCACTAAAATAAATAAGCTACACTTTTGCAGGGCTAGAAATTCAAGAATCCATATGGCCCTATTATCTTACAGTGAATAAAAGCCTGTAAATTATGCAGACATTTAATTATATGCCAGTCAAAAAGGAAAAAAACTGATATGTTCTAAGGAGTATATTGTTTTCTTTCTTGTTTTTTTTTTCCAAAAATTATTATCCAACAGAAATCCCACACATTCCCCAAGAAGCTCTCCAAAATCACATGCATGAGATGAGCCCCTCAAATACCATAATCAGTCAGATTAAAGGCTTAAATGCTTTTTCTTCATGAAGTGAGTAAATTAAAGGCTCATCTAGCAGAACACAGATATTCCTGCACTATAGTCTCCTATCATCCTTACAATTTGATTATTATTTGGTTGCTTTGAAAAGGAGGTGAGGCAGGCTGGATGCTTGTGAGGCAGCCTATCTAATTTAAGCCATCCCCAACACTTGTAACACACAGTGGCTAATACAAACCTAGAGAGAATATGTACTAAAAAGCAAGCATACTTGCACTCTGGGCAGGGAGCTTCTGCAGGCTGACCCAGCTGCAGGCACATATCTGCCCCGCTCCTCTGCCCTGCAGTAAAGGACATCTGAGTCTTTCTCTGCATGTCCAATGTCATGATTGAGGTAGAGAAAAAACTAAGGGTAAGTAAACCCTTGATTTCTCCAGGGGATATAATTGTCCATCCTTACATACCTGCTGACAATACCTCAAATCAGCAATGTTAGTCCCAAAGTCCCTACCACCCAAGCCAAAGGACTAAAGTGGCTATTACTAGTTAAGACTGTCCAGACTGTCCACCAAAGGGATATATATTTGGACTAAAGCTGGTTTTGAAGCATTTTCTCGTGAAAATTTCACAATAAAGGAAACCTGACTATAACCTACTATAAACAATTCATTTCAAGGAATACAATGCCACAAAGAACAGGATTATCAGATACTCTGGTGAAGGTAAGATCCTACAAAGTTATTGCCTGTGACTTCAAAGTATATTCCTCCTGCTTTTTCTTAATTGGATTTACTACTAGCATGTCAGGTTCTACCTTTTTTCTTCTGTTTTTATCAATCAGGCTCATTGGTTGAAATTCACAGTCATTCGTGTGAATAAGGAGAAGTTAGGGCCTCCTGTACAGAAGAGGATTTAGGAAATGCTCTTTTACTGCTCTTTCAGAACTTGGCTCTGAATTCCTCATCCTGAATAAGCTTTTTCCATCTGTTTAACCAGACAAAGCACAGATCCAAGAGATGTAGGCTATTTGGGTAGAGCTGAGATATGTGGACTTTTTGGTTATTCCAAAATTCTTTGGGCGAAGTACTTGAGGCAACATCTGCATGACTAGGAAATGATAGGCAGGCATATAAATGTGCATAAGTGTATATTCAGACTTAATTTCTCATATCCTGTGGCTGAGCATTACCAGCCATGGGGTGCAGGAGGAAGGGGAAGAGTGGGAATAAAAATAAAAAGAGCCATGGGTCTGTTTGTTGCCTCCTATTCAGTATCTCTTCTGCTCTGAAGGATAGTCATCCAGTCTGCATTCTAGGAAATGCATGATCCAAAGTGAAGAATATTGTATATATTTGAGACCAACAACCCACACTGAAATGCTCTTGCATTTCTTAATAAATGGCAATTATTTGTACACTATCTTCTATAAATGAAAATAAGCCTTCATAGTCGGGTATGTAATGATATAAAGGTTTGTTGAAAGGAAGACTTCTGGGAAGAAATGCAGGTCCTATCCCTGAATTCTGGGAAATCACTTAGGCCTGATCTAGCTGACATTTGTCTAACAATATATGGAGGCAAATACCTTATGGTTGAAAGCATATTGGAAAGACCATGGCAACCTATTTGTTTCAGCAGCAGTCAGAAACAAATTATATTCTAAAACATGTGTTCCTTACCTGCTTGTTTATAGCTATCTGACATGCAGATCTAAAACCCCTCACTTCCAGTTAAAGGAAACTTCATTTACAGAGCAAAGCTCATTTGTAGGTCTGTTGAACAAGCACATCTCTGTCAATTTACTCTCTGGCAGGGCTATGATATCCTGGAGGTTACACAAGATTTTGTGCAGCAATTGCTGATCAAGCCCTTAGATGGATAGAGAATGCCAGTTCGGTGGTGTTTGCTGAAAGATCCTAATGGCTGCCAGGAGGTGAATTTCAGAATGAAAGACAATATGATTCCTCATTAAAACACTGGGTTTGCCATGCTCATTTTAGATTCAGTTGAAGGACCAATGAAATCACTTTCTATATAATAAAAAACATTTTTGAGCTGCCTTACAAGGCATTAAATTGAAAAAGAGGTCAAGGCTAAGCCATTCCACCTGAGAGTTTCCACATATTATGAAAGAAGAGACTGAAATACTAGCTTTGCTGGAACTGGACTTTGGAGACATAAAGTCAGGTAAAAGCTTGGGAAGGAAATTGGGGAGAGATGGGCTGTCTGAATGCCTAACTCCTTGGAATTACAGTCTTTGGATATACTAAGAGCTGTACCCAGTGTGTACTTTTTTTCATTTGTTAAAAAAAAAAATATTTAGGAATTTACATAAAAGTGTGACAATTATGACTACAAAAGATCAGCAATGAGCTCACAGGACTCCAGAAACTGCTTTTTCTGACTTTGTCCTGATTCTAAAAATGGGCAGTGGGCAGTGTAAAGATTGAAGAGGCAATGAAAAAGAGTCCAAAAGTAAGCTTAAACAAGCTTAAAATTCCTTAAGGATGAGAAGGCAAAGTAAAGTTTCAGTGAGATGGAGGAAATGTCTAATTACACAAAACATATACTTAAATAAATACATAACTGTTAGGTATGGCATGCACATGATACTAAGAAAATGTAAACCCGTCTTTCAAATCAGGGCTCTGCTTATGTAGCAAAGTATCACACTTCTATTGTGTGGCACTTAGGAACTGATAAAAGGCATAAAACAGATGAGCAAACCTCTCCTTTTGGTTGTCTGCCACTGGAGCAGACTGGACCATTGCTACAATATGGAGTTCTTATAAAATAATAAAAAATAAGGATTATAAATATTTAAAGAGGTTTATCCAAAGAAAGGTTTAAAAATATTTGATCCAAAGAAACCACTCATATTTGCTGTTCTCTGTCCACTCTTCTCCCCCAAGGCCAGAACACCCACTAGGGCCCATCCATTCTCCTCTTTCTCGGAATTATTTTGTTGCTTTTTTTTTTTTTTTTTTTCCAAGGAATAATGTAGAACATTTATGAAGCACGGTCTTGCTGTTTGTTTTCATTTTCACTCTAAGCCTGTTAGGTTCTTCTCTGAAATCTCTGGCAATTCACTTGCTGTATGTTTTTCTATTTATGAGGTATTGTGTAATTGGTTAAGTTCTAGAAATTTAATTTGCATTTTGCATTTCAGGGCTTTGAGGATGAGGTGGGGATTATTTTGAAGTGCTTTTTTCTGTTTGTTTTCAAGACCACAGAACACCTTGAACCTGGACTATTTGTTGTTTTTCCCATAAATCCTTCCATGCTTTTTAGCCGAGCATTATTTTACCTAACTGAGGGGTTGGACTGCTCTATTCTTGAACTGGAACATGCTATCATATTCCCCTTCAAGAGTTTTTTTTTAATATCCTGGGATTAAGTTTGAAGCTAGTTCAGGCAAGGGCACTGAGGGTACTGTTCATTGCTGTGGCTACAGCTGGTAAGTAGTTATATAGGATTCTTTCTTCTCTCTGTATCAGGAAGTAGGTATTTCTGCTTCCTATATCTCCTAATCATGTAAACTGTGACTTGAACAGATTTGCTTGGGGCATTTGCCCACTGTACTATTGAATACCATCAAACAGCAGACTGTATACTTACTTGCAAAAACTTGGATAATACATCCATTCCATGTATGCAATAATAATAATAATAGTAATTAAGTGGATAATAATTTATACCAGAGTGAATACATATATGAAGCTATTGGCAGAGGTCATCACATTAAATGGCATGTCTTCCCCAGATAATAAACCAAATTAACAGTTCAAATTGCAGATGCCCATAAACCTCAGGACCATTTGGGCTGACTGCCTCTTGTGTGCAGGAGTTTTACTCCCCATGCATTTCACATGTCCTAGCTATTCAATTACCCAAAATTTTAGATGGGAACATCCATAAGCCCTGATATATGAATGCAGTATAATTCAGACCTATGTGATGTCAGTAATCAGTCTGTCATAATTCCACCAGCTGTGCAAGAACATCATCTTCTCAAGAGCAATCATCCACCACCTCAGGAAAAACTTAAAACAAAAAAAAGTTTTAGTCAGTTCTTTGCTGTCTGCACTGGCTTTGGCTTGTTCTTGTTCTAAGACTCTCCCTTTGCCATGAAAGAACCAGGGCAAAATGAAAAATCTCCATATGGTTATGATAGTGATTTGTGACCATTAATATTGGGTCATGTATTGAAGTGCCTTGTGTTTCACTGATAGTCAAATTGTGCTGTAGACATTCAGTCTGACTTGTATGGACTGAAGAAGTGGTACCTCAACCACCATAGCTGAACCACAAAAGCCTGCACTGATTATGGAAGTCCTATGAATTTTAATGTAAATTATTATTCAAAATGATAACATATGATAATGTGTTGATAAATGATAAATACCATGTATTCATTATCATGGGTTTAAAATCCTCTGACGTGCAATACTTGCTTCATTTTGAGTTGTACGTGCCACCCCTTAAGGCAAGAGACATTACATCACAGACATCAGCTGACTATGATGTCAATGACCAAGGTGAATGTCATGCAGACAGTCCACCCTCTGGAAAAGTAGTTAACCACTCTACTCACTGAGTCTTAGGAGGAAGTCTGGTAAGTCCCTCCATGAAACAGGCACTGTGATAAAGGCAAAAAATACGAAGAAGGCTAGAGCAGGATTTTCTTTCTGCTAATGGTAATTTCTTTTCACCTCCCTTCAGTCCAAAACCTTCTAGTACAAGACAGAGTCAAGGGTCCCAGATGTGCTGTCCTGTGTCATTACCCTTACCAGCTCATGTAGCTCCCAGAACACCTGGGAAGCCAGTCCTGTGAGACTGGGAGCAGCATGGAATTTGCTGTTGGGTTTATTGAACATTATTCAGAACACATGAAATCTCTTCATTTGCAAACAGTCATCACTTCAGATATGAATTAGTTGTAATCTCCCATTTTTACACTATCTTCTTGTTCAGTCTCAGCACACACACAGATCTGTGGGGTATGGAAATCTCCTGAGAGATTGAAGAGAATGATTGAAGAGAGAGGATTGTTGGAGTTTCACTGGGAATATCAGGAAGGCCTGGAGAGGCTAAAAGTGTGAGATCAGAGCCATCAGGGAGCAATAATATAAGCCTAAGAAACTGGAGAAGGAAGACAGAATGGCTCAGGGTGTACTTGAGGCAGTAGATCAAAGAGATGACTTGTGAATGAAATAAGTCAGATTGAAAACTAATTGAGTAAAGCAGACAGACAAAAAGACTGAATCAAGTCTGGTTTCCTTTACTATCTGCTGTACTATCTGTACTGTGCTTACAAAAGTTACCTTGATTATCATGGGGATATTGCAGCAGGACACTAGCGGAGATGGTGATGTTGACATGTAAAATGATTGTATCAGGGGTACTGTTTATTAAATAAAGTTGTATCCTCTGCAACTGACAAGGCACGGCTGTTACTTGCCTGTTCTCTCTCCCTGTTCAAAAAAATATTTAGACAGGGATTGCAAGAGGAGCTCAGGAGCTTTGAAGCTGAGATGCTTTGCTTCATCCTATAGGCACAGAGTCAGAGGTCACTCACTGGGGGCACTCGAAGGAAGATGTTGCACAGGACAATGAGCTGGAAAGGGGCCAAGGAGACTTCCAGACATTTCACAACATAAAATTGTCTCTAAGATTTAAACTGCTGAGGAGCAGGTCTCTGTAAAAGCAAAGCTGTTTCATCCAGACCTTTCCAGTTTTGACATATAGTTAGATAAATCATATCAAGAGATGAAGCAGCAGCCAGTATAAGAGTTGGCCCCCTTTTTATTCTATTTGTAGCACCTGAGGAAGAAGAGGTGAACTGAAATGTTTCTTTTACTTCTTAAAACCTTCTTTCTTCAGTATCCTGTTCCTAATCATTTTTAATTGAGGTATAGAAACATCTAAATTATCTGAAGCCAATTTAAGAAACAAATAATTTTAAAAACATAGAAATAACAGCTTTCAGAGTATCCTAGAGCCATTTAGGTTGGGAAAGACCTTTAAAGTCATCAAATCAAACTGCTGTAGTCTAGAATAAATGAGCTTTATAACCAGGTCTGGTCCACACATCTCCAGCAGCAAAAGGTGAGGCTTTCACTGCAGAAAACGCTCTAAGAAAACACCCCCACAGTCATCAAAAGCCTGCAAGAGAGAGACTACTCCTTCAAGTTAGCTGCCAGGCTAGAATAAATGGGATCTTGTAGATCCCTTCATTCATGCTTGGTGGAAAATATGTCAGTGAGACACCAGCCCTAAGTCAGGAAGATGTTTGCACACCTGGCTAAACAGAGTCCTAGTGAGAACTACACCTCTCAGGGGTATTGTCCCAACAAAATTATGAGTTACTTCAGGGCCAAGTGCCACCCAGTCAGATTAACTGCAAACATTATAGCAAAACTTGAACATTACTGCACTGACTGCTCCAAAACACGGTTCCCAAAAGAAGGCAGTCTGTAGCATAGGCAGACTGAATAGGAAACACATTTTTCTATCTTACCACACCTTCCCGTCTTCCTCCTCCAGTTCTGTGATATGCACAGTCACACAGAAAACTTCCATTTGACATTTTCATCTGTAGAAGTCCAATAAGTTGACTGGTAGGCCTCTCACACGCCAGTTTGTCCCAGCAAGAAGACAGAAATGGGTGTGTAAGTATTGCTGCATTTCAGCCCCATCAGTCAACTCAGCAGTGATGATGGGACCAAATGAAGTCTTTCCACTCATTAGATTCCTGTGGTCTGCTAAGTGCCAGGAGTTTGACCACAACTCCCTGGTGTATGTAGATGGCTTCTGTGATTCCCAGGTGGTCCCTCACCAAAATATATCCCAGGCCTGCATCTGGTTAACTTTCAAGAACAAATGACACCATCACAGCCATGGACTCCAAAGGTGATTATTTCTTTAAAAATATACAGTTTTTAGCAACACAGGTCAAAAAATAACCACCACTTATGGAGTCAGAAATAAGAAATCAGAGCAAATCTACCTTCTTTGTTTGAGAACAACAAAGAAGCGAGGCAGTCTTGCTTTTTTCTTAACCAAAAGAGTACTTTAAAAGTAAGACCTTAAAACCCAATAATTTTCTTTATTTTCAAATAAGAAGTATTATCACATTTAACCTAATCCTTAGCCTCTCTGCTTTCTCTCTTCCCTCTTCTGGACAGGTTTGCTCTGACACCCTTCAGGCCCAGGTGACTGCAGGACTAAGGAAGTAATCCTTACTGTGAAAGCAAGATAAATCTCTGGTTTTATAAAAGCCCTTTTTCAATGGAATTTGATACTATTTTATTATTTGACTCTGCAGGAAAAACACCTTGAATCAATACAGAAATAATAAAGGACCTGGGCACTGATTTGATTTCCAGGCAGGAGAACAAGGTCTCTTTTCTCTCCCTTTTTACCACAGTGCTGGCAAAAACATACAAAATGTGCAAAGAGGATTCAAGAGGATTCAATAAATCAGTAGAAAGACTTAAAGGCTTTTTTTTTGTTTGTTTGTTTAAACTTGAAGGATGAAATATAGGAAAAGGACTGCAAAAAGCAGGGACAGAGAACTAGGAAAAGGCAGCAGATGTTCTAAAATATCTACTTTCATGTTCCCTGTGCACCAGAAATGTGCAGATATATGTTGGCAGAGCTACAGTCAGAGTCCACAGCGAGGCTACATTGTACACATCTGGAAGGTATTTGGCAGGGTGTCGAGTTCAAATGTTTTCTGCTTCAGCTGATTTCAGACATACCTCAGTGACAGGCTGAGCTGGGGACAGCTCAACCAACAGGCTCATGGAAGAAGTCATTCACTGCAGTTCCAGCTTGCCTGCTCTGACTGCTGTTAAAAGCAGGCATGGGGCTGGGCTCTGCTCTTCCCTTGGGCTAAGGGTTGCTAGTAACACTCAGCAATGAGAATGATAATAGAGGAACTGGGAGGAGAGCAGGCAGAAGAAAATGGAACCATAACTCAGCAAAGCCTGGCCTTGTATCAAGAAACAGAATGTACTTGGATGAAGTCCAGGGTGTGAGTTAACTGGAGTGCAGAGCAAGTCATTCAGGAAATAAGAAGGCCCTCACTGCACAGAAACATGGAAGGGTCACATTAGAGCCCGTGTGCTTTTTTTTTTTCAGAAATCCCTCTATTTTAAAAATACATAAATACAAACAGAAAGAAAAGTTCCATTTCTCTGCACTAAAAGAAAGGCCAGCTTAAGCCAGCAGGGAAGGTGAGGCACATTGCTGTATCTGGAACTGCCTGACATTGCACTGGCCCAGTATGGGAGCTTACAGCAGTCACCAGAGGTTAACTCTGCTTTGGTAAGAAATGCTTCTCAGCAGAAATGCACTTCTAGGACCTCTTCCTACTCCAGCTGGTACAATCCAGTGCCTGTGAGCTACCTGCTAAGCCTAGTCAGGAGAGAGCATGTCCCTGGTGTGGTGCATAATTTACATCACTATGATGAGCTTTCCAGGTGCAGAACACCTTGCAGTAACAAGCCTGCCTGACAGCTTACTGTGACCAGCTAACCACCATGCTAACAAAGCCCTGCTGATGCTGCAGATCCCGCAGGTATGAAACAGCTCATGGCAGAGGGAGGCTTTCCCCACCTCACAGCACAGGTTCTGGCTGTGCCACCATGGGAACCAAGCCAGGGACTCCACTGATGAGGAAGGACACCTTGTGTGACAAGGAGACAGGGGACAAGGTTTGCCCCTGTAAGCTGCCCTTGGACCATCCAGACAATGTTTCCCTCATTTCCTCTGGAGTCTCAACCATGCACAGGAACTCAAAGCAATTCATTGATCTTTTCAATGCTTGACACACTTCAGGCTTGCAATGTAGAGTTTGTTACATATCTCCACTTCTGCCTTCACCTTCTCTGCCCAGAGCAATCCTGGAATTACAACAGGGAAAGAGAGGAGGAATAGGATGACCAGTGTCTAAAAGCATCATGCCAAGACATTACCACTGAATAACACTGTCAGTGGCAGGAACATTTTGCAGCACAGTTATTGCAACACCTCCACCTGCAGCTCCCTCACACTCACCTCACTATTTTTATTTTTGCACTCTCTGACAACACACATACCCAGATGCAGGTGTTTTATTCATTCCCCTTTAAAACTTGAAAAGGCAGCAATATTTATTCACTCAAATTGTTGCTAAGATCACAGACACTTAGACACAGTAGGCTTGATCCACACATACAGTAGAGAGATGAGGGAATGGAAAGTCCCTATGATGTAACACCTCTGCATGGCCACTGCAGTCTTCTCTAACCACCAGTCCAGGTGTCCAAATATGTAGCCCCACTTTGGAAATATCCAGCAGCAGGGGCTTGCAGCTGGGCTTGTCCTCAGAGAGTGCTTTTCATCTACCTGTCAGCCCAGCCATCAAGCCTTGCACTGATATTTTCCCTGGGTCAGCATTTCCAAATATTTTTTTATCCTGACCCTACCACCCCTGCCCCACAGCACACTCTGACAGCCTCTCCAAAATAAGCATCCATTTCCTCCCCTTCCCTCAGTTACCCATGCCCCCCACAAACTCATCCACAGCCCTCCTATTCTGGTGCTGACATGGAGGAGCCACACTATTTCTTTAGCTGACACAATGAGAAGTTTGGTCAGGGATTAAAAAAACCCAAGAGAACACTAAAAAGTTTTATAAAAACTTGGAATGACAGCAAGTCATTCCAAGTCATTTCAAGCAGTCCAAACTGCTGTTTCTACACATCAAAAATACATCCAAGGTGAAGAAAGAACCCACACTCATGACATAACAAAAATTGGAACCTGGAACAAAGTTAAAATTTATCTGATGATGAAAACAGGCTGAGAGATGTGGGGCTGATCAGCCTGGAGAAGACAAGGTTACAGAGAGACTTTAATGCACCTTGTAGTACCTGAGGAGAGCCTACAAGAAAGATAAAGAGGGGCTTTTACAAAAGCATGCAGTGATAGTCCAGGGGGAATGGGTTCAAACTGAAAGAGGGCATGTTTAGGTTAGATATTAGGAAGAAATTCTTTAGTGTAAGGGTGGTGAGACACTAGATTGCCCAAAGAAGCTGGGGGCATCCCAACCCAGGAAGTGTTCAAGATTAGGTTCAATGGGGCCCTGAGCAACCTGTTCTAGTGGAAGGTGTTCCTGCCATGGCATGGCGCTCAGAACCAGATGATTTTCAAGGTTCATTCCAACCCAAACCATTCTGTGAATCAGTGACTATGGTGACTGCAAAATCTCAGCAGACTGAGACCCAGGTAATTATCTTTTCCCTACAAACAGCTTTACTAGAAAATACATGTAAACCATAAATATAAAATTCACTTACTTTTTTCAACTTGTTGTACCTACCTTAGCAATACCAACATGACATGGTGCTGTGTAGACGAACAGTCTGCAGAGGAGGAGTGGTTTAACCACAATGTTCAACTGTTCTGCCTCAGCACAATAGCTCACCTCCCTATTGCAGCCCAAAGGAATAGAGGAAAATGCTTTTGAAATGGGAGACCACCCACTGAAAACCACCTAAAACACCTGTGTTTAGCTTCTGTGTAAATAATCTGAATTCTAAAACAAACTGCAGGCTGTCACCTGATGATTTTTCATCTAAAAGAAGCAACAAACCAGGGAGCAGCAGCATACCAGGGAACAAGCAGCAATCCTCCAACCTTGCAGGTGTAGAGAGCCAGGTCAGGGTAAACACACAAATACTGAAATGTAAGTTGGTGGCAGGAGCCCTGGGGCAAGGATGCAGCATCTGTCTCAGAAATGTGATCTTTCCCAAAGCCAGGAAAGGGGAGAGGTGTTTTGAGCACTAGATCAGTTGTTTCCCTCAAGACTGCTTCAGAAAAACCTAACCCCAGCAGACTGATGTGCCTGAGCTCTCAGTCACAGCACAAACAGAGTTACTCCATCTTGGCAAGGGTGGTGCTAGCAGACATGGGGCATAATGATCTAAGAGCATAAGGTAACAAAGTCTGTGGACAGAGGGGAATATATTTTATTAGAATCACTAACACAGTTACAAGAATAAAACAGACCAGCTTTCATCATGCAAGCTTTCTCTCAGGTCTCTCAAGCTTTCTCTCCCCAGGGGAGAGCCATGACCCATGGCGACCACATAGAATCTGAAAAAATAAGAGGATACTGAAATTCAGTGGATTATTCATGTATATTTGAAATATTAAGTAGCAGGATGGCTGTTTCCGGCGGCGCATCATCCAGTGGAGCGTCACTTTTCCCGCCCCGACCGGCTCCCGAGAACATGGCATGGCACCTCGGCTCCTCGTCAGGGTCGGTGCTGCCACTACTTCCGGGCGCTTCTGCAGCTGCGCTCTGGGTGGGCTGGCCGCGCTTCATCGTCGGTGCGAGGGAAGGAAACGAAGAGGCAGGAATTCGTCCAAACCCATCCGTGTCGTGGCTGGGCCTTTATTGGTCGCAGGAGCCGCAATGGAGAAGCCGTGGCCGCTCCCAGCCTTGCTTGGACGAATCTGGCCCCGAGGCTGGGGTGCTGTGGAGGGATATAGGGGTGGGACAGGGGAGGACGGGAGCTCTCCGCCCAATGAACACAGACACCGTGGCTGTGACGTTGCCACAACGGCCAATGGCCAGCAGCCTGGGGCTAACTTCCGTGGCAGGGGGAAGACACGGGGGACACACGAGGATACGTGGAACCGGTAAGCTGACAAAGACCAGAACCCCAAATCTGAGCCCAAAACCCAGGATGCAACAGTTGTTGACTAGCACAGGGTTTGGCCAGGAGAAGAGAGCAGCCAGCTGCCTGCGAGGGGCTCTCCAAAGGCTGGTGGGAATTAACCACACTGTGATGAGCAGAGCAGACCCTCCTGCACCTGACCAGGCTGCGACTGGGAGCCCATGTGCCTGGGACACCAGCAGCAGAGGATCAAGCACTACCCAGGTTCCCAGGCTCCCAGGCTCCCAGAATTTTCCCAACATGTCAATAGCAGCATACAACTTTGCTCACAGCCCTGATGAAAGTCCTATTTATGAGCAAAGCTGCCTGGCTTGGTGAGGCTGCAAAGGCCTCACTTGTGTTAAGACTGAACTGGGAGCCTGTCAGCAGTTACTGCTGCAAAGTGCACAGCTGTGGAGCCCTTTGGGGGTTTTAGAATTCTGCAAAAAAGAGTTTGCAAGAAATAATGTAATTTTTTCCAGCTGTTCACAGAACTTGCCACATCTCTACAGAGCAACTTCTTTTAAAGAGTATGAAAGCCCTTATAGTCAGCCTCTAGCACACTGAGGGAAATGCTCTCTTCCTGCTGAGATAAAGGTCTGGTGGCACATGAAGAAAGGCCTATGCTCCCCTGGAGTAATGACAAAACCCAGTGCATTAGTATTGCTCTGGCTGAGCAGAGGCCATTGCAGCTGCCCTGCTTCATTCTGTATTCTCTTTCTTGTCATCTATACAAAGGGAAAGATGATGAAAGCATAGCCCAGACCTGCTCCCACAATAAAGTCAAACATGAGTATGGAAGAAGAGCTCGTGCCTGATTTTGAATGCCTGCTGAGAAAGAGATCTGCATATGGAAGTTGAGAAATACTTGGTCTGGTAGAAATAGATGTAAGTATATATCTTTGGATAAGGGGACGAGACTAATTAGAAAAAGGAGGGAGGAGACAGCAAGTGGTAGGATTGAACACATGGAAAATGAAATTTTTGCCATTGACATTAAACAGGTTCAGATCTAGTATTGAATGGTGCTTTCTACCCTTCTTCTGTAGCAAAAAACATCTCAAAATTAGAAAATTATGATACAGTCAGAAGTAATATCTAAGTTTTAAGGAAATGAAAGAATATGGATATTATTTATGCATGAGAAGTCATTGTAAAAGAGGAAAAACTATACTTCAGTGAAGGTTGAACTGTTGAGTTTCACGGCATAATCTTTATCCATCATCTCTTCACAATAGGTTTTCTGCTTTAATGAAATCCCAAGGGCTGATGAAAAAGGAAGGCAGGCTGCCAAAATGAGTGAGGTACTGTCATTGCAGAGTGGCCTGAGTTCCCAGTGCTCAAGCTCACCTGCAAAGCTCAATACCTCAGGTAGGAGTTATTGCTGACTGCTGGTTTTCACTTATAGGTGAAGCTCAAGACTCATCTCTCTCTGGTCAGATAACAACAAGCCAGTTTACTATTTTTAAAAATTATGTATCTGGCATTAGCCAAATTGAAAATAGAACCAAATTCCTTTAAGTCATAGGGCCTTCATGGGAAACCAAAAGACATCAGATGATCTCGAGGTCTATTTTTAATCCTTCACCTCTCTGAGGACACTATCAGCTGTGATACTCGGTGCCACATCCTCCTCCAGAGGCTAAAACTGCCTCAGACTCAGCTCACGAAGAAAAGCAAGTCTGAAATGCTACTACAGATGTAACCATCCTTTCGCTTCACAAAAAAACATGGAGAGACTAGATCACAGGCTTCTCTGCAGCCTTGCCTGTGGCAGTCAGCATTCTGGGCATCTAAGGCTCATCTTTAGGAGTTTGTAGGCAAAGAGTGTTCTGCAAATGCAGCACTGATGCCATGGCATTGGTACTTGGTACCTAGTTGTTTTCCACTGCTGTACCAAGTTATAGCACTTGTTAAGCACAGAGAAAGACTGAGAAATCAGATATGTTGCTTTTGCATGTTGCCAAATTGCAGTTTAAGAGAGAAAATGGATCTGTCTCTTTGCAGATCTCAAAGATGGAGATGAGATACTTCTGGAATGACAAGGAAGTTTTCTTACCACAGCCAACACAATTGAGCAGAGACGTATATGGGTGGGGGGGAGAAGGGGATGGGGGGAAGCTGCACCAGGCTTCAGTGCTTCTCCCCTCTTGAGCTCAATGAAATTTATGACAATTTCTTTGTGTATTCAACCCATGGTCACAACATGGCTGGAGTGACTTCCACAGAGAGACACCTTACAAGTGACTGCTACTGTCATTGTTTGCTTCACTTCCAGTGCAGATCTGTGCCACACAAATTTGCCCTCTTGCTTCAGATGCACTCAAACCTGTCCACTCCTGTTTGGAAAGTAACAGACTGAGCAAAGAAGAGGAAGCTTTGTCACAAATCAGAGTTTCCTTCACCTTTTGACATAATACCTACACATGCACGAACATGAGAAAGATAATTAGAGAAAATGCAAGACTTCAAAAGCAAGTTTTTTTATTATCCCCATACCACAGATCTCTACCAGTTACCTAACTGGTGCTCTAAACTAGCTACAAAAGGGTTCAGCTCACATAACCCTGGCCCCACATGGCCCTGGGTCCTTGGTGCCATCCTGCAAGGAGGGACAGGATGTGATATCAAACACATGGGGTAGCCCAGTGTCCTGTATATTTTTCTAATTGGTGTCAGACATTGGCTGATGGTTTGAAGTTTATATGTACTATATCTTCCGCATAATTTTCCTTCCATTGTCATGAGGGCTGTTTTCATTTAAAGCAGGTCTTGCTTTGCTACTTTTTAACCCAGTCCTCTGTACTACTACATTTTTGCATGTTAAATCACTTAGGATCATTTTTACTGAAGCATAGAGGGAATCTGTTTTTTTTACCCCAATTGCTGGACATCATCTTATACACAAAGGCCTTGCTTTGTAAAGGCAACAGTAACAGAGAGAGTTTGCTGTAGAAATACCTGAGGTACCTTCAAGGAGCAGGGACCATAAATCCTCCTAGGGATGATGAAGCAGGATAACAGCAACACCAAGGCCTCATCTGTCTTAAAGGAAAATCTGTATCTCTTGCATAATTTCTATAATGGACCTTCAGAAACAGATTCATGGGTGTGGCAGGTGATTACAAACCAAGCAGCAACCAAATAAATAGTTTCAGAGGTGACCAAAATTCATCTGTTTATAATTCAGGTCAAATAGTGTTAGCCAAACAAAGGCGGGTGATAATTTCTAAATTAACTGTGTAAGTATTTTTACAGTGTAAAAATAATATTTCATTTGAGATGAAAATAACACATTTAGTATCTCCAAAGTAAAATTTTCCTTTTTATTATATTTCAGTGGAAAGAAAAACAGTACCCAAACTTGTGTGGTTTGCTTTTTTCCTCCCTCCTTGGCAGCTGAAACATAGTTCAGTCCTAACTTTCATTACCGAGGACTTTCATATTCCTTTCCCACAATTCCTATTGTCTATTTAAGTACCTTCCAATGGATATAATTTCTAATCAAGACAAAGGCTTGTCATTACATGACCCTCAACAAATATATAAGACAACAAGACGGAACCATATCAAATTTGTTTTACAAGTGTGCTTTATCAAACTGTGGGGAAAAAGTGAAGAGAAATCAAGAAAGGGACCACTGACAAAGTTTAATCACATATTTTCACTTGTGAATTATGACTTGATAACTTGATGTTCTCTATGTAAGGCAATATGAGCTGTGACCCCATTTCTCTTTATCATTATCTGATATTTGCAACCTCGTTGACATTTCTGCAAAAGAGTCTACCAGAGGTAATGCAGGTCACATGGGTCCTTTCCAAAAGGCCACTGACTGCTTTCATCTTCCCACATATGGGTTTGCCAAACAGAGGCTCAGGTCTTTAGGAGCTGCAGAGAAGGGAGAACATGAAACCAATGAGAAAGGGGAGAAAAAGAGGATGTTTTAGGAAGCAGAAGCTACAGAGAATTACTCTGCCTCATTAGCAATCAAAACCTTTTTCTGACCACATCAACTCTACTTGAAAAAGAGAGACAACAGGACTGTAACAAGCACATGGGAGGCTATAATTTTTACCTGAACTATTACCTACTGGTATGGAGCTCTTTGAGGGCCTGATAGCTCTCTCTCACCCTACAACTGATCTACAAAGCTGTGCCATGGACCATCTCCCTTAGGCAGCTAGATAGAAATTTTATTCCAGTAAAACGTCTCGAACATTTCATATCAGAATGAAAACTAGACCAACATTTTTGAGAGAAGTCACAAAGGTTGCAGTCTGAACCTTTGTTTAAAATAATTGCCAGGAAAGCAACAGGCTGAGGTTTGAGTCTTGTTTTTGCCTCATTCAGAAAATGATCTGAAAACCAGACCTGTGAGACATAGGCATACCAAGCTTCAGGCACTGCAGGGAAACCCTGGTGTACAGACAAGACACCTTCGTGCAAATGCTACTGTTGCACCTTTTAGGGTGCTCTGCAATAAACATGGTGCAAAGGCTACAGGGCATGGTACAGGAAAGGCACAGACATTCTCCTGCTTAGAGTCTGGGAAGCTGAAGAGCTTCAAACTATTATTATCTGTGTGAGGGAAAACAGACTTTGCACACTATTTATATTTTTCAAGAAAAATATTTCACTGAAATAACATGTTTATGGGCTTTAGCTACCAGAGAGAGAAGCCTGACCTCTTGCCTGCAGTGGTAAGTCGGTCAGAGGGTGTGTGGGTCTGAGATCCCATGTTTGAACATCTGGGATGCCAGGGTGGAAGTGCAGCTGCAAAGGGAATGAACAGTCCAACCTGCAGTCAGCTACCTCTTTCTCTTGCATTCCTGTTCATCGAGGCTTCAGTTTTCAGACCTGCTCTACAGTCTCCCTGTTCTTTCCTGTGAGGAATAACTGACCTTATGACTCTTGGTCCTGTCCAGGGAGCCAGGAAGCTACCCAGGAGATGCACTTTGATTTCCAAATCTTCTAGCCTCCCCTGAAGCAAGGAGCTATGTTTAATCTGTGAGGCAGCAGGCAGATGAAGACTCTGAAAATTTCTGCTTTATCTGGAGAGGAATAAATTGGAAGATATTAACAGTGTTAAACTTAACAGTAACACAGATTTGGATAGCAGACAGCACAAGGTTATGAAGAAATAATTGATCAGACCACTGCAGTTGCTCAATAGACAGAATGGCAAGTTTAGTGAAACACAACAGATGTAAATCAACAGTACAACCTAAATTTGACCTTACTGATGGAAGGTAAACAGGGGACCTGTTTTGTCTCACTAAGTGTCTTCAGCAAAAATTTTTCAGCAAATGGAAGCTGCAATCTCGAAAGAAGGAAAATGATGCAGGAGAATTAAGTAATTTTCTTCCAGATTTTAGATGCACTCATTTCAAATGCATGATGTGATGAAACAGGAATTGCATCAGCTCCACACAGTCCCTCTCTATCGGGTTATGTGGGCTGGAGCTGATTCTGTGTAACCAGTGAATCAACTAAGCAGTGGTTTCCTGTACCAGTTTTTCTTTAACTTCTCAAGAAGGAGCTTGGGGTTGCAAATAAACTGTTCAGTTAGTACTGATGAAGAAGAGGTGGAAATGACATGCCACAGCTGCCAGCTAATCCTGTTCTATTATGGGACTCTTTCTTTCAGGTTTGGCAGCCCACATTAATCCCATCACTTTTTTGGGGAAGTGCTCTTTGAGCAGAGCATAGCAACCTGCTGAGCAACATCCGTGGCAGAAACAGCTCACAGCTCCCCTGTGTTAAGTTCTGCATGCAGCAAAGTCACACAGGCTCTGCCACTTCAGGAACAGACATGTGAGAACAGAGGTCCATACTGTGTTGGATGAATATTTCTGGGACTCCTGTTGTAGTCCCCTATGGATCACATTCAATCAGCAATTGCAGGCAGTGGGAATAACCCAGAGCAGTGCCAGAGGAACAAAAGGGCAGCTGGAAGTGGAATCTCATTCTTTGGAAGAAGCTAGCTGGTGGAGGCCTGGGGAAGCTGCATAAAATTTGGCTTAGTTTCTAACTATCTGGTTAAAAATCTGGCTTGTTAGGGCAAATTTGGTTCTCCCCTTTGATCTTCGTGATGTGGAAAAACCACAAAATAATGAAGCTTTCAAATAGAGCTGTGTAAGACCTGTCTCTCTCCCATTAGGCTGCAGCACACTGCTCAAGTTACCACTTTTTGAGTAAGTGGTTCTGCAGCATCATCTGTTTTCCCGTCATCTGAACATTCTGGAATCAGTAAAATCAAAAGATCCTAATATTATATATTTTACTACAATATTCAGTGCTCAGCTGGAGAAAGGTTAAGGAGATGGTTGAAATGTTTTAAAATAATTAAAATGTTTTATCTGAAAAATGCTAAACTATTCTACTGTTCCCCTTCTTTGTGAAATTCCAGGAAGATCAACCTGATTTCATAGAACTTTTCAATTTTAATGGAAATGCTTGAAATTTCTTTCTCCAGCTGGATGTTTCTATGTCCTACAAAAAAATGTCTGAAACTCGTTGACATAAAACTCCAGAGTAATTGCACCCATCTTGGAAGCTGGAAGGATCATATTTCAGATGCTTATTTAACACATTTGACATAACCCTTGATAACGTCTTAGAATTTAATTATAGTATATACATAAAAGAAGCAGCTCAAAAAAATGTTATCTGAGATGATAATTCCTGCTGCAGCTGAAGTATAAAGTTTTCTTTGAGGATTAAGAGTTAGTCAATCCAGTCTACCTTTTTATATGCCCAAACCACTAGATCTCACCTGGAATTTTCAATTTCTCCCATATGCCCACTCACACATCTCTTCTTCCCTTTTGAAGGCTACATCTTGTTCATCTACCTCTTTACTAAGAAAAACCACCAAAGCCACATTCTCAGCAACACTATTCCTAGTTTTTTGTTTCCCCTGTAGGAATTGCACAGTTCATGTTACCATGAAACCAACTCACAAAAACTTATTTGCCAAATCTAGCTGCAGCTTGACCCAAGTTCTGAACAAATTGCATTTGATAGCTACCTTTGTTCAGACAGGCGACATACTACAAAATCTAGTATTACGTTCATCAACATACACACAAAAATGAGAGTCAATGGGAAGCACTGACATTTAGAGCTCAGTACAAAGCCACATTAGAAGTGGTGAGATTCCAAACATTCAGTCCATGTCAGAGTGCAGCCACAATTAATTGCTGAAGAAACTCAGAATACAAGTTTCTTATATTTCTCTTTCATGCTGCACCATCATCCTTGAAAATGAGCTGAGACATCTATTGCTGTGGAGGGAAAAGCTGTACCACCTGACCTACCAGGAAAAGTCTGAAGCAAGGTTGTCCTCTCTTTCAGTTTGCTTGGTACAGAATGCTTTGAAATATTTGTGTTGTAGACTCATAGAAGGATACAGCTGAAAATAATTTGAAAAGCTATGGACTTCTTACCACTGCTCTAAGGCAGAATCAGCTGCTCCAGTGTCACTTATATGTCTCCCTATGGTTCTTAAAAACTGGCATCCCATTCCTGCAGTTTACCATTTCTACCACCAGAAAGCATATTAAAACCTTATTAAATCCTATATTAAAACCAGAAACTTCTTCGCTACTGTTTACAAATTGCCATTCCCTTACTCCACAGCAGTTCTGCAGCAGCAAGACATTTTTCTTCCCTCTTCATTCTCCCATTCTTTCCACTGGAAAGTTCTCAGTCTCTCACCATCAATTATTTGCTGCATCCCATACCACTTCTTTATGGACTTTTTCCAGTTGCTGCCCAACTTCTCTGCTGTTGACACAGCTCCTGAACTGCTTTGTCCCAGGCTCAGTGCAGCCTTCTAGAGCTCACACTGCTATCCTTACTGGCACTTTTTCCACATCCCTCTGCAACTGGAAGACAATGTTGCCTCACATTCACTTTTGAAACTAAAAGCATGCCCCAGAATACCTCTCCTCCCAATCTCTGCTCATTTAGCACTTCCCCACCTGTGCCCATTGATCTAATAGCTTCTGAGAAGGCAAGACCTGTGGACTATCTTTATTTACACCACCACTTATCAGTCCATATCTTTAATTCACTGAGATCCTTTACAATTCAAAACCCTTCTGAGATATGATCACAGCACTCTAACCTTGGTGTTACCTGCAAATTTGATGAATTGTCTCTACTTCACTAAAATATTGAGTAGTGATGGCCAAAACCAAACTCAGACAAACCTCTCACAACCATCTTCAGTTTTGATTTACGAGTTTCTCAGCATCCCTGTTGAGTAGGGCAGTTTTCTTGATAATGAATTCACCTACACTTCCCTCTGATTATAAAAACATAATCCAGTCTTTCCTATCTACCTGCGGTGAGGTAGAAATAAAGATGTCACTAATGAGGGATGAGATTTTCTCAAAAATAAGTCATCATGCCTAATACAAGATAACTGCAAAAATCTGCACCAAAGGAGATACCAACCCAAATTAAGAAATCACCCATTTAAATGCATTGGTAGCCACTGCTTCCACTTTCCTTCTGGGTTTTAGCACATTTCACCTTTAAAAATTCCATGGACACAAGCATGCTCACACAGTTCTTCCTCACAGCAAGGGACAGAGTCAAAAACCAAGTAAGGGGAAAGTAAAATGTCAAAAAGAGTTAAGATGTCCCCTAACCACTGTAGCAAAGTCTAGAGAATAGTCTTTGGGGAAAACAGCTACAGTTGTTTTATATTTGCATTGTAAGTAGCATTTCTGGTTTGGGCTTTTGCATTGTGCCAGGTGTTTAAGACTTGTCTCTCTCACAACTGTTCATCCCTAATTTAGCATTACAACTTCTTCACATAGGTTATTCCCTGAAGCACTAAACACAATTAAAAACATGAAGAAGATCAATGCACATTTCTAGGATAATCTGGTATTGCTCCACTGGTTGCCTTAACTCTAGCTCTTCCATATAATATTCTTTTTGTTCATGTAAAATCTTATTAAATTATTAATTTAATAATTATATAATTATTATTTGCAATTGTCTTGAAGATCATTCCTTCTGCAATAGCAATTGAAACTATTTATGAACATCCTCTTGGAGTGAAAATTATACAAAACCTAAGGCTACAAACATGTGATGTTTCTATGATTAATTTCTTTTCTGTAATAGATTTTTGATGTCCCTTGGCCAAAGCTTCTGGTCAGTAACAGGTTACAGTGCAGGCCAGGCTGGGTCCTGAATGCTGCACAGGTGCTCCAAGCAGCTACTCCCCTGGCCACCAAGCACTCCAGATAAGATGCTCAGGCAAACTTAGTCCTCCTGCATAGTGTTGCAACAGGTAAATTTCAGTACTCATTTACCCATTCATAAGATTTACCCATTCTTGCTGTCCACATGGCAGTGTTCACTATTTCCCACAGTTAAGACTGGGCAAGATGAGGCAGTCAGTCTGTCCTTCCCATTTACCAACACACCACTGATCACCGTCCCAAAGGCTTTACAGTCTATTTTGAAGAAAGGCATGAAAGAGCATAAGCAAACAGGGGAAGGACAAAGGAGATCAAAGGCATCCAGGGCAATGAAGATAAGTTTGAGTAATGATGCATATCTGCGCTTGCTCAATTTCATGGTTTTAAATCATCTGAAAAATCAGCTGACCTTCAAACAGATTCAGGCATAATCACATTGTGTGTGGTTTGATTTTCCTATGTTTAATCAGATTTTTCTTTTTCCTCAGAGGTGTCCGAGCAGAAGTAATTCTGACTGGAAACTACCTGGCCAAAGCCTTTGACCTAGTTCAGAAACATAAATCAAAACAGCACAGGGAAATTCAAGGGAGGTGTGAAGAAATGAGCCATAAGGTGCCAGCTCAAGGAAAGAAGGGAACAGTTACAGAGATCACATCTTGTGTCAGGGCTTCTTAGCTGCAGGATGGCAGAATCACCTTTTTTTTCTACTGGGGACATATACAGAGAAACCAGAGATATTAAAGAGACTGGTATCTTTGAATATTGTGTCTGACAACACAGAACAAGAGTAAGAAGCCTGGGGAAGACTGCGCCATGAATTTGCAAGCCCAGTGCTGCATGGAGCCAACAGAGCTGTGCAGAGCTCTAATGAATAACAAGCTGGATCCAAGGGAAGTTAGGAACTTAGAAAACCCATACCATGATCCTGTCTCCTGTGACCAGCTATTTAATAAAATTAAGATTTAACTTTTTCTGTAGTTTCATGTAGATAACTAACACCATAGATTCAGATTAACAGAGCTGTACTATACTGTCTTGCTTGAAACCATATTATTCCAAATGCTTGTCTTCATAACTATGTAGGACAGATCACTACTGTTACAGTACCTTTTTATGTATGATGCACAAACCATTGCTTCCCTGCTTCCTTTACTATCCTTTTTCAAATTCTGTAGCAGGCACAGAGTAACAAGAAACCCTGCTGTTGTAAATTACTCTGCTCAGTATGCTATTTTGCTTAAATATTTTTCTTTCATATGGCATCCCAAAAAATACATAAATATGAAAATATTACTGTGGTTGAAAAATCAAGCTATTTAGGTAATGTCAAATTGGCAGACATTCAGCATTCTTCAATTACCCCCCTCATACATATGCATTCTGGCATAGCCTTTAATTAACGTGATCTTACAATTTTTTCTTGTGAAAACATGTCATTAAGTACCCAGGGGGAGTGAGGACCCTGTTCAGACCATTCTACCTTCTCCACAATGATTAACAGGCTTATTTTCTATAATCCCTAAAACCCTGCTCTGAAGACAGACTAATTAATTTCTGCCTGTTTTCTCCCATGCCACTACAATACATGAGTGCTTCAAAAACAACATGTTCATTTTCAAGGCAGCCTGGGGAGATGGGCAAGGGGTAAGGAGGTGTGGGAAGCAATAATTTTCACTTTACACAAAGCAAGCCAAAACTGTGGTCCTTGGTGGGAGATATACACAAAGACAGTCTCTCCTATACCACCCCAGACTGGAAAAGCATAAACCACCCACCCCAAGCTGAAGCACAGTGCTGGGCTCCATGGGGACAGCACACACTTCGGCTGGTGGCAGAGAAATCGGTATGGGCTGGTGCCAGTTCCAGGGCACGTGGCCACACTGAGCCACTCCAACAGTTGAAGCAAGCATGGGTCGCTGCAGGAGAGCGTGTCCACAAGGATTTATGTGCACAGGTTCTGTGCTCAAAAACAGCCAAGTGTTTTGGCTGAAGTTTTCCAGTAAAATCAGCTTGACTCAGAGATCTGGTGAGGAAGTGCTCAACACAGGGTATCACATTTTGTCAGAATCTGATAATCAGAAGCACCTGATAACCATAACAACAAGCTCAAACCCTTATAATGAGAAAAACAATAGTATGTCTGGCCATATAAGAAAAAAAAATGAGATTGATTTTGAAAATCTGACAACACAGTTTTGATTGCTGTTTATTGCACATCACTTTTGTGTACCCACATAATCCATTAGCAGAACTGTCAGCAGCTAAAATACAGCTACATTTGCATACTAGCTCGAGGAGATGGACTGGGTGGTCTTGCCTGCTCTGAGCTGCAGATGGGCTTGTAGTGCTCTGGCCATGGCCACCCCTACCGAGGGCAACCTCTGCTTTGACTAAAATCAGGGCAGAGCCACGAGGGTCACTTTAACATACAAAATCACAGAATGGGTCAGGTGGGAAGGGACTACATCTAGTCCAGCCTCCCTGCTCAAGCAGGGTAATCCCAGAGCACCCAGCACAGGATTGTGTCCCAGCAGTTCTTAAGTATCTCCAGTGAGGGAGACTCCACACCCTCTCTGGGCAATCTGTTCCACAGCACGGTCACCTGCACAGTAAAGAAGTTCTTCCTTGTGTTCAGGTAGAACTTCCTGGGCATCAGTTTCTGCCTACTGCCTCTCGTTCTACTTCTCAGCACCACTAAGAAGAACCTGGTCCATCCTCTTGGCACCCTCCCTTCAGATCCTTGTACATGTTGATGGGGTCCCCGTCAGTCATCTCTTCCTGAGGCTGAACAGCCCCAGCTCCCTCTGCCGTTTGTCATAAGAGAGACGCTCCAGACCCCTCATCATCTCTGTAGCCTCTGCTGGACCCACTCCAGGAACCCCATGTCTCTTTTGTCCTGAGGAACTTGTCCCAAAACCGCACTCCAACTTGTCAAGATCATTCTGAAGGGCTGCACAGCTCTCTGGGGTATTGGCCACTCCTCCTAGCTTTGTGTCCTTTGTGAATTTGCTGAGGAGGCATCTGCCCCTTCATCCAAGCCAGGGATGGATAAGTGAAACAGTACAGCATTGAACCTAGCGGGACACTACTAGGGACAGGCCTCCAACTAGACCCTGTGACACTGATTGTAACCCTCTGGGCTCTGTTGTTCAGTCAGTTCTTGATGCACCTCACTGTCCACTCATCCAGTCCACATTCCTGAATTTGTCTGAGGATGTTGTAAGAGAACCTGTCAAAGCCTTGGCTGAGGTTGAGGTAAACAATATCCTCTGCACTCCCCTCATCCAGCCAGGTGTTTGTTACATTGCAGAAGGCAATCAGGCTGGTCAAATATGACTTACCTTTAGTGAACCTGTGCATATGTATCCATGTGCACTGAGAAACCTTCTTGCAAGGATACATACAGTTCAGAGCCACATCACCACCAGAGGCTTTTGATGAAGAAACCAGTCTGTAGGACTTCAAAAGACTCCACTTTAATCATGACAGGTGAGTACAATAGTGTACTCACTTGTCCAGTCAGTGGAAGTGCAGCTGTGAGGACTGTGAGGATGAAAACCCTGGGAAGCATGCTCTTCCAGCCATCATGGGTTTAAGGGTCACAGCCTGTCACAATGAGACTTCCTTGGCATAGTGTCATTACCAAAAAGCAGTAACAGTCAGAGACTTGACTGAGCCAGAGCACAAATCATTTTCTGAACCACTGACATGAGAGTTTTACTCAGCTACCATGAACAGAACATACATAGCCAGATCTGAAACACAACAGCTAAAAAAAAAAATTCAAAAAATACATACATGGAAAGCTGGTGGCTCAGGCACAAAGGCAAGTGATCACCAGAGCCAGCTATATGTGTCAGACATGTGCTGTAGACTAAGTGCTGCAGGTGAAGTCTTCCCTGCTTAATCTGAGAGGCCTTACAGTGAATCACATGAAAAACCTGCACCAAATGACATTAATTTTCTGCTACAATATGCATGCCTACAATATGCCTGCCACTTTTTGCTCTGATAGCCAGAGACTACAAAGCCTCTGCAACAAATCTTCATACATCCATGTCTCAGGAACCCCCATGATCACCTTCTTTAACTTAGTGACAGTCACACCCCTCTTTTGCAGCCTCTCACCAGGCAAAGAAGGTGCCTTGAAGACTGTCCTAGGTTGACTGTATGATGCTTTTATCCCCAATCGTCTGTTCTGTTTATGCTGATAATAAGTTTTGCACCTTTAAGACTTGTTCCAGGAGTGAAGGGAGGGAGAAGAAGCGCGGAGTTTGTTTTCAGAAACTGCACTCACTCCTCCACGTTCCTGCTACTGGACTGTGTTGTCTGCGGATGGACAGACAGAAAGACAGAGCTCGCCTTTGCTTTTTAGTTAGTTTTAGCTAGCTGAGGCAAAGAAGTTCCCTGGACTGTGGCTTTTCCTTTTCTTTGGACCTGCTCAAACCTGCTCTGGACTGAACATCAAGAAGAGCAGCAGCAGCTCGCACCTGTGGCCCAGCGGGCCGGGCCTGGGCCGCGGCGTTTCCAGCACTGGAGGGAGTGATCAGAGAGTGAGTGAGCCAACCTGCAGCCCGGGGTGGAGGGGAGGGGGGATTTTTCTGAGTTTGTCCCTCTTTTAGAGCGGCAAGAAGTTTCACTGTTTAATATTGTTTAGGTTTTCTTGTTTAATAAACAGGTTTTTTTCCACTTTTCCCCAAGGAAGTATTTTTTCCCGAACCAGTTGGGGGGAGGGGCCAATTGAATCTGCTTCCTAGAGGAACCCCTTTGGGGGTTCTCTCCCAAATTTGCCCTGAACCAGAACAAAGACATACTATATTTACTCTTAGAGGGAACAGCAAAGGCTTCAGACAATGCTCCTTCTCTCTTACTGAAGCATGAGTGAAGCAATGTTACATCCTTCTCAATATCAGGAGAAAATCAGACAATCCTCAAATTTAAAAATGTGTTTGTAGGGCTGAATTGAAAACCAAGATTAGATGATTTTCTAAGCCAAAGCCAGGAACAATTCCCCAAGTTCACCCCTTTTGCTTGACACTTGTCACAGTACAAGATAGACGGAAGTTTTCATTGCTTCGTTGGTATCAATGTGAAATTTAACACGTCCATAATTACAGCAGTCTGAGTGGCAATCCCACAATATTTAAAGAAGAATGCAAAATCCTAACCTCTGCAGGACTGTACTAGTTCATGGCAAATAGCCCTGGGAATAGCACACAACACCCTGTGAGACACAGGTAAGACAAACTGCTCCACATTACAGCAAATACGAACAGTATTTTAATCTTGCTCTCAAACCAGCCAAATGAGTAGCATTCATTTGGAGGAATTAATGTAAATACTTATATTCAAACACCAAGCCAATCCATTTGCAAATCTTACCCCATTTTGCTAGCTAGCAGGTGACTCTTAAAAGCTAGCTAGCTTTTGACTCTTAGCAACCACAGGCTCTTGCTGTGCAAAACCAATTATTTTTCTGAATATCCTCATTGTACACAATCATTTTAAACCTAAAGAGGAAGCAGAGGCTTTCTTTAGTAAGATCTTTCTGCCAAACTCTGTGAACACATGGGCCTTTAAAGCAGGCTTTGACAATTTTTTTTTATATTTTTATATATATATATATATATATATAAAGTGACACCAAAAGGTTCAGTTAAACCTTCTAGCTCTGTTTTTATGAGCTGAGAATAAAGAAAGTTACATTTTGGAGGAAAGGAGAGTAGCAAACTATGGCTACCAATATTCAAATGACAGAAATGTCTGAGAGAATTCCAGATGTCAGCCATGTGTTATGGTTTAATAGTTCAGCTCTGAGTCACAAGCACAGAAACCTGTTATGAAACACATGCCTGCCTGCATATGTGTGTGTGCACACAACAGTGTGGGCTAAAAAAGGAAAAGTCATAATTTGGAGGGCATTGATACCACTTGGGAAAAGCAGTTAATCTAAGCTGAGGTAGGAGGAAATCAGCACAGTTTGTCCTATGCCATGGACCAAGGGTGTGATGATTTATAGTTTCAACATTTACAAACTGAATTTATAACGGAAGAGAGATTAAACACCCACTTGACAAGCATGTGTAATCCTTTCAAATCCTAAAAGTCCAATCACACCCTGTGTCTTGAATAATCACTAGCCTAAATCACCCACACCCCTGACATGTGAAACTCATGAAAGTTCAAATAATTTCTAGTCCAGATCTTTCAAATAGTAGCATTTATGCTGTGATTTATTAGGTCCTTCTAGCATTTTTTTTTATTCTCACATAAAAGGAACAAATATCTGTGGCACCAGTGCTTGCAAGAGATATCACATGCCTCATCTTCTTTCTGGCAAAGAAACACGATCATTTATTGCTCTGTGAGCTGTTGGTGTCCATGGGCAGGCACCCCTCACTGGCTGATTTCAGCCCTCCCTGACTCTGGATGACAGGCCTGCAGGGGACCTAGCAAGCAAGATGTTCCCTCTCTGCCATCCTCCAGCTTGGCTACCTGACCAAAGCAAGGACCTGCCTGCAAGCAGAATAATGTACTTCAGCTCACTAATTTTTGACTCCTGGAACCAGTGTTGCCTGTGCCATTCTCCCACACGCTGCCATCAGCCTGCTCTCTCTCCCTCGCTGTCTCCCTCCATCTGGGTGAACCTTCCAGGGGCACAGCTTCAGGAGCTTTGGGATCTGAACCAGTTGATTTCAGGGAATTTGCACAGCAGCGTAATCCATAAGGAGCTGCAGACAGTTTGTCACCCCAAGAATTACACCCTGAACATCGACAGGCAATTGCACACTGCAGGTTTTCATGGCCAGTAGCAAATGCCATCGGTATTTGGACGTGCTTCTGGCACATCTGTGCTCCCACACAGCTAGATGGGTGCATGCAAGCCTGAGCCAGGCAGGCAAGCATATCAAGGGCACACACGTGTGGAATGCAGTAACTGCATGCTAGGCATGCACAAATAGACGTACTCTTTTATGAAAATTACACCTTTAAAGCTATGTTTAAATAACCCATATTAGAGGACTTTAATGACTCTGAAAGGACAATTAGCATAGTGGTAGTGAAGTGGCTCAAGCAAAATCACTGCAAAGCAGTTCATGTTGCAGACTGGAGAGTGTGAGAAAGAAGAGCAAACTTCAGCTGTAGGACATACAGCAAGGTGCTCCTTGGAAGGGGCAATGGCTGAAGGCTGTCTGCTATTTGGGCCTCCCAGACACACTTATCAGCTGCTCCAGGTGGTCATCAGAGTAAAGAAATTGAAACGATGCTGATTCTGTCTCTGTTTTGGTCTTGAAAAGCAAGAGACAGACGGTGCTTGATAAGTGCCTGTGTGCTAAGAGGGTGCTAAGGTTTTGGTCTGCCTCAAGGATGCTGCAAAGAGGACAGTCCTCTGCTTGGGAGTTCATAAGAGCCTTTTTATTTCCCTCAAATCTCCCTCCACTGTAAAGGACAGGTCTGGGGACAGGAAAGGATGGATGTCAAACCATACTGTAAAAAAAGCCTAACCAACAATTGTCAAACACGTTTATGCTCCATCATGAATTAAGATTTCACATGAGAATTTGGACAGGTGCAGTGTCACCAGATCTGGCAATGACAGCCCCCGCCTAGATAGCTGACCCTTACTTATCTTGCTGTGGTTTCCTTGGCTGGGACCTGCAGCAGGGAGGGTTTCAGACCCCGTGTGGCTGACAAGTAGCAGCCAGCTGGCCCTCTGCTGAGGCAGGCAAGGGGAGCAGTCAGCCTCCAGCACCGGGCACTTGCTTGGGAAGGAAACTTCTGCCCACTGGCTCCCTGGGTGGCCATGGACTCAGAACAAGCACTTGTTGCCAGCAACACCTCATCACAGAGATAGCACTTATCTCCTGTGTGCCAACAGAGAACACCAGCTTCTCACAGCAATGCCAGCACAGCCCTAAACCACTTGCAAGCTGTGAGCAAGGGGTGCTCATGATATGCTTCTTCCAAGCATTACAAACATTGCATATAAAACTGGCCCTAACTTTGACAGCTCCTACTGAAAATCCCCAGACAAATGCCTCTCCCTGAGCTGCTGCTGTTTATAGGGGCTGCAACATCAAAGTATGCTCCAACAACAAGAGCAGGAGGTGTTTGGCTCTGTAGGCACAACTTGATCAAAAGACAGGCATGCCATGAGGTTCTCAAGCATATATCATAAATCAACAGCATTTACATGAATTTTTGTGTGCATTGTGACTCAGTGGAGAATGGGGCCAGTGGGGGTAAAGCAGAGCGGGAATGAGCAGATGCTGCAGTGGAAGAAGATGGCACATGGAAACAGACATAACAAGGCTTTAAAAGATTGATTAGAAAGGACAGAAATGTCACATGAGAGGGTCATAATGATTCGGCAAAGGCAGTCTGCTGCCCTAGAGGGCTAATGATTGCAGACAGGCAAGCTGGGTGTCAAAGAGCCACTCTGAATGCACTTGGGGCATTGCAACTTTCCTCAGCCATGGCAAAACAGACCCTCCAGAAGGTGAGGCTGGATGCACACCTCAGCAGCTGCTCCAGTGTGGGACAAAGCTGCAGTTTGAGCGTATTTATCTCCATCCTCTGGGAGTAATTTTTGCAAGAGGTCTTTTGACACAGTCTATCCAAATGTGCATTGAGCTCCAGCTGTTGCTTCTGGAATTTGCCTTTTTTTGGATGATGATTTTTCATAAAATTCTACCCACTTCAGAAGTACTGACACGGAAATGAAAAAAAAAAAAAAAAAAAAATATATATATAGAATAAAATGCAGTAGCACACTTGCTCCCCACGGTCTGCTGCCAAATCCATGTTAGAATAGCTCCATCTCGTGGAAATCAGTAGCAGCACTGGGAGCAAACAATGATCTGGAAGAAAACTGTAGGAAAATGTTGGCAATTTGGTCCTTGGTCACATGTGCCAGCAGTTGCTTTGGTTCCCGTCCATAGGGGTTTTCCTAGCCTCATTTTTCCCAGAATTTCAGCCTGAGCTGTAGGCTTGAAAAAAAAGCAAAAAATATCTATTTGCAAATCCAGCATAACTGGCATATTTTATTGGATTTTTGACATATAACTGTAATATTTACACAGTTACTGTATGATCATGTTCACACTCAGGGGCTGTGTAGTGGCTTCAACCTCTGCCACTGAGAGCTCCACTTCAGACTGTCTCCTAGAGGGACTCCCTCACCCCCATCATTCCCTGCTTCTCTTGATTAATTGTCAGCTGCATCTGCAGCTCAGCACTTTTTTCTCATCTCTGTCATGTAGTTTCTCACTGTCTGTACCCCTGTGCATGCACCTGTTAAACGAAGGGAACATCTGCACTGCAGGGCTCAAACACATTTCTGTCTTTAAGTTTCCAGCTTAGATAAGAAATTCGTGAGGTTACAGTTTAAAATAATAATTACTCCCTCTTTCCTAACGTATTGTTGGATTTCTTCTCTTGTTTATCTAGACTCTAAACTTTACACTCAGATAAAAAACTCACTTCAAACTTTCCTTTTAAAGTCTGTTTAATCTATATCCTGAAGGACAAGCAGTGAATTTCAGCTTGAAGTATGTGTCCTTTTGGTTTGCATTGTTACCACCACTTAGAATCATCTAAGTGATGACAAAATCTTTCAGGCCGGAGAAGTCTAACAAACATCCCATAAACTACATCAAGAAGTCACCAGGACAGATCACTGAACATAGATGTAGCCTCCTCAGGTGAAATTGCACTCAGCTGCAAGGTGCACAAACACTTAAATAATGCTAAGAAGATTAATTACCCTGAAGAGAACTCTTCATTGTCTTCTCATGCTCATGGTATCCCACAGTGCCTTAGCAAACAGTGCTCATTCAGCACATGGGCATGAGAGATGGAATTGCAGACAGGCACAGCAGCATGCACTGCAGGGATCCCATACAGCTGGCCAGGGTGAGGTCCAGGCTGACAGCAGCTTAGAAACGGGACCTCGAAATGAAAGGCCAAGGAAAAGGCTCTTAACTGAAAATCTAGACAAAGTCATGATTGTGTCTCCATCCCCTGATTTTCCCCTGACTGCAGGCAGCCAACTAAATCTGTTACAAACTGCAGCTCCCTGAGGTCCCACTCACTCCATAATGCTGGGTATGACTCCTGCAAGATTGGGTCTATAGCAATGCTGCTTAGGTATCTGAAAGAGAGAAGAAGAAAAAGGTAGAACTAAATACAAGGATAATATGAAGGCAAATTTTGGAAATCTCATCAAGATCATAGGAGTTTTCTCTTCTGCTATTGTTCACCCCACTGTCCTCTTCTAAAGTTATTTCCACTTGTGTGTAAAACGATCAATTTGTACAGTACTATTGCCCACACCCAGCTTGCGTCATTTAATCAAACCAGGCAAACCCCGCCTAGGGCGGGCTTACCACTCCCAAACTGAAAGACACGGCCATTTCTATCACACCAACACAACATCTGAAACTTCCTCTTTGTTCATTAAAATGGAGTGCCAGTGCCCAACCCCTAGTGTTCCTTTAAGTCCCACTCTTCTGTGACCTAAGGAAAATATACATCCCATGGTGCAGTGCAGACTAACAGAGACATGTGTCTGCCCCAAGCAGTGCAGCTTGGATCAGCACAGCAGCGTGACAAACTACAAACCACACACCTTCTAAGAACACTTCTTTAAACACGATTTTGTCCCCACAAGATGAGGGTGACGGCTCTGACCAGGCGGAGGAGCGCTGTAGAAGAGGGGATGGGGGCTGCAGTGTCCACAGCCTACAGATGCTGCAGACGATGTTAGGTGAAGGAAAGGGTCAATCGTTCTCAGCTGTCAACAGCAAAATAAGCAACAAGTTAAATTAGAGCAAGGAAAATACAGCTACACCAAGAGGAAAAAGCCTGTAATTGACAGCAAGTGTGATAGGCCACAGGCCCCAGTGGCAGAGGAAGCGCTGACTATTGGCCAGCACCATCCCAGCGAGACTTCGCCATCACTGCCTGCAGGAGAATGGAGCCCAGCCACTGCTCCCTTCCTTTTTGCTAGGGAGATCAGCCATCCCAGGCCATCCCTGCTATGGGTGTGGCTGTTCAGCTGCTCCCAGCCCACCCTAGGAGAGCACAGAGAGCTGGGGTACAGTCTCTTGAGAATTCCACTCCTTTCTTTAAAGTTATTGCAGAAAACCAAGAGAAGACTTTGGCTTGGTTCTGGCATTCCCTTGGAGGAAATTGGTATTTTGGAGGGATGGCAATATGCAAAGAACTAACACCCAGACAAGCTGCATTGTGAAGTTCTGATGTGCTTTCTCTGATGGAAAACTTGCCAAAGACTGAGTTGCCAAGTGAAACCCTGTCAAAAGACTAATGACCAACCTGCAGATTATTACCCCTGTCCATGCTGTAGGACATCCATCCAGAGATTTTTCAGGGGTCTGAGGAGCAAACCAGGATCTGACAAACTCTAAATTCTAAACATTTGGCAAATTCTTCTCCTTGTACATAGTTTTGGAAACAGGGACTAGGTATTTGGTGTATATATATAAAAAGAAAACCATATGAAAGTTGACATAAGAGCAGACAGGATTTCAGGAGCAAATATCTGATGGGAGGAGTCATCTGTAGCCCCAGGTCACTGGTTACTTCTGAGGCCAGTGGGTAGGGGGGCCATGGCTGACTAGCTCTGTGCACATGGAACCACTCTTCCCACACTTCCATCTCTAGTCTGGCTGAGTTATAGGAAATTACCTTTTCAAAACCATTTAATAGAAACAGCTTATTAGCAGCACCCAACTGCAGCCTCAATGCCCAGCAGCTGCAAAAAGAACTAAATGCTGAATTTTAGCAGAGAGGTTGGTTTGTTCTCCCATCAGGAAATCAGATCAGTCAAGAATTCACACTTGGCAAGAAAGGCAAGACCACTGTGAGCCCCATCTCTGAAGCATGGAGGGGACAAAGGAAGAAATGTTATGCTGTGGCAAAATATATTTATTTTGACATATTCCTGAATACAGAATGCATTTCACATCATTACATCACATTAGTAGTTACCTGGCAGTTAGTTGGATGATCATAGGCAAAGACCATCAGTGTGAAAGACAAGAATTTGTTAATATGAATGGGGGAGAAAGAGGAGGGAAACTTGAGAAATTAATTGAAGCAATCAAAACACTACTGGAAACATCACTTTATGTTCCCAAAACATCTGGCTGAGGATGACCTAGGGTTTTTTTTTTTTTATGTTACTCTAGCAGTTTCAGGTTTCTCCCATTATTCTCAAACACCTTGAGCAGAATCACAATGCTCCTGCATTTGAGCAGGTGGAGGAGGAGAGGTGGCTCTCACCTGCCCACACAGTCTCACCAGTGGCCACTCTGACCTGAAGGGTCATGGAAACTCTCTCACAGACAGGATGTGGCTGGAACATTTCAAACACACTTTGGATGCAGGTATGGCTCCTCACCAGCATTTCTTCTTTGAAAGCAGCGGAGTTTTCTCTCTTATCTTCCTGGAGTTCTATAACAACAATGCATGTTGCTTAGCAACAGGGCTTCCTTTTAAGATGTTTTTCTGTAATTTCAAAGCCTCCATGACAGAAGTTCTTTAAATAGTCTGAACTCACACAACAGAGCTTCCTCAGTTTGGCTCTTTTCCTTTATCTCTGCCTGGTTTCCTTCCATTATAAGGTTAATATATTAAATATATTAAATATATTAAAGCCAAACCAAAACCAACAGAAATGCAACTTCAGTGATCAGTCCAGCTTCTCTGTGTAAGGGCTAAGAACTTCCTTTTCTGCAAAGCCACCCCAAGCAACACCCAATAGAGACCAGTAATGAAAAGGGAAGCTTACATTTTTTCTTGCTTCTCAAGTCAGAACTGTTGCAATTACAAGGTTTTTCTATTGTTTGTTTAAAATCTAGGATTTGAGATTTGTGCAGCCCAGTTTGCCATATTCTGTACTAGTTTAAGAGAAGAATAATGGCTTCTTACTAATCATTGAAATCTGCATTTTATCTTGGCTTCATCATGCCTTTACAGTACTGTAAAGTACTCACTCCCATGGGA
The DNA here is from genome assembly GCF_024509145.1 of Vidua macroura. Classification (NCBI taxonomy): domain Eukaryota; kingdom Metazoa; phylum Chordata; class Aves; order Passeriformes; family Viduidae; genus Vidua; species Vidua macroura. The sequence goes on from NC_071611.1 coordinate 28,840,987, forward strand.
ACCAAGAACACTGAGTATTTTGCTTGCTTAGTATGGAACAGAGGCTGAATTTTTGAGACAGAGAAAAGTCTTATAACTGTTTCAAAGAGTAACAGGGAGCTCCAGCACTGAGATCCTCAAGACACCTTCTAAATTTTTGAAAAATCAGAAGATACTCAAGGAGGGTAACACAGCAGCAGAGTCTACAGGGAGCACATAGGAGATATCCCCTCTTTAAAGAAGAAGCATGGATGAACACAACATCAGTGATTAATCTGTTGCTAATTAAACTTGTCAGCAATTTTCTTCTTACTTAGTGCCTTTGTCCTGGCCATTTTTAGTCTAAGCATTTTAGTCTATCATTTTGTAAGACTTCACACAGTTCCACATACCCCAGCCATGGCAAATTCAGCTTTCTGGCCACCAGCTGGGCTCAGGATGAAGGCACAGGGGCCAGGAAACCCTGTGTCCCCTGCCCTCTAGCAAGCTGTAGTCATCACCTGAAAGTTTGTTCATCCTGTCTGCTAAAAAAATAGCACTGCTGCCTCCTCTGAAGTCAGGGGTTCTAGGTCATGGAGCCATAGTAGTAGCCTGACTAAGCACCTGCACCATCAACCCTTTTGGAAGTTACCACAAGTAAAATTCACTAGAGAACAATCCAGCAGTGGAGAGGCCACTGGAGGAGTGCTCACTTTTTTTGTTTGGGATATTTCTACATCATGTCTGTGGTCACACTGCCCCTTTCTTCCAATGGGCATCCAGGTCACTACCTGCACAAGTGGTTTTTTAAGTCATGAGAATTTTGGATTGAAGCTGTGGTATGTCTTCAGCAGTAACCTCAACCATCAATTCCAGAGAAGGAAGCTGGTGGTTTGGTCACCTGCCAAGGAGTGGTGGCAACCAGAGGAAGAGGAATCCCTGGGGCAGGGGCATGCTGTGGCTTGGTCCCTGGCTACTCAAAAGATCCAGTGGGCAAGCTCATGCCCAGCTGGGAGAGTACCACAGGTGCAGTACTGCAGCTCTTGTCCCACTAGTGTCCCTACCACCCCCAAGGCCAGGCAAAAGGATATTGCTCACCTGCCCAGGGTGTGGGCTGGAGAGCACATCTGGAGCCCTTGTTTAGGATTTCAGAAAGATCAATTGCTGCAGCATGAAACAAAAGAGCTTCACATAAAGTCTGGTAAAGTCTGACATGTTTTACAGCAGCTGTTTCTTCCTGACAGTGATTTATCCTCTTGCTTCATCACTTTGTTTTGGGCTTTTCCTTAGAATGCAGCCTGCAGCCTGAGCCTGCAGCACCTGCTGCACTGGCAGCAAAGCCCATGCAGGTTTTCCTGCTGGGAAATGCAGGTTTGAGTTAGAGCGGGTGGTCCTGGTCCTCCCCAGCTGCCATGTTTCACTCTTTTGTGGTGCCATGCAGCCACAGCAGGGGAATAGTCACAGCTCAAATCCTGAGTTCTTAACATCAAACATTTGCATTCCTATCTCATTTTTAATACCAAAGAAAACAACAAATGGGGAAAATCTTGAAATCCATACTTGAAGGAAATAGCTGAAAACTATTTTAATCCTTTGATCCTATATAGGATTTGCAGGTATTTTGGAAGCCTTTCTGTATTGGGTTGCCAATCCATTTCTCTTCAGAGCTATGGCAAGTACAGAGGTTGACATGATTTATCTTTTAAAAAAGAGAGAATTTACATCTTATAGGGATTCTGAAGGTACTAAAGTCTTTTTAATATATATACACAACTCAGTGCACTTTGGTTTTGTTTTGGTTTTGTTGTTTGGTTTTTTTTGTTTTGTTTTGTTTTGGTGTTTTTTTTGTTTTGTTTTGTTTTGGTTTTTTTTTGTTGTTTTTTTTTTTTTTATCATCTTAGATTGATTCTCACTTATTCCTACAGTCATTACACATCTTTTTCAGGTTCATTCAACCTGCAGCATCCCTCGGCACTTTTTGGATTTTTTGGAGGTGTGGCACTCAGTGATCTGACTGGGACCCCTTCCTGACATACAGTCCAAGCCTGGCATAGGGTCAGCCAAGTGGATTGACTTCATGCAGGATTTCCTTTCAACCCAGCCAGCCATCCTCCTACCCAGGTGGACAGGCTTCTGCAGGATCCAGGATCCCACCAGAAACAGGACCCATCCTTCTGTGTCCAGGGTGGGAATTGGCATCCTGTGCCTTCCACATTGTGCCAACAGTCCACACAATGCCTGGGTGTGTGGGTCTGTGCCCTGGGCTGAGCTGAGGGACATGGCAGCACTTCACTGCCACAGTCCCTGCTAGGAGTGACACTATATCCCTGATGAGGGAAGATCCATCACCTGTGGACCCTGTGTATGACCCACTGCATTCTGGTGACTTTTGTGAGCTGTTCTTCCTGTCTAGTTCAGAATACCAGTTTAGAATAGGGAACCTGGGGTAGAAAAGGGACTAACTGGGGTGCCACAGTTCTGGAGGGGCAGAATGGAGGCAACAGTGTGCTCAGCCCTCTGTAGCATGCAGCAACTCACAAGCATTCAGTGGCAAGTGCTGAGGTCAATTATTACTGCTGGTGTTTGCATGCTCCTAAATTTTCCCCATCAATAGTGGAAAGAGTTTCAACGAAGCACAAAGAAAATTTAATTAGAAGCAGCAACTTACTCTTGAGGGCACTGTCCCAGTAACCCCTATGATCTGACAGCTACCCTGAGTGCAGTGATGGAGAAAAAAAATCTACCCAGCACTTGGGAACAGCAAACTCCAGCATGCAGAAGAGGAGCAGAACTGAGCATGGGAAGTGAATCAGCCTGCAACAGCCCTGGCTGTGCCTGTCACAGAGGGTCTGAAACCTGCCTGAGCCCATGGTGGGTATCCATAGCAAAGCCCCCTGCCAACATCAAAACCCACTCCCACTAGCTATTACCATAAATCCTTACCCCTCCCCATTTTGCTTTAAAAGCACAAAGATCTAAATTAATCTTGATAGGCACTCATAATGAATAATTTAAATATCCCTAATCATTAGTCAGTTTTACTAAGCTCAGCAATTACTTGATCACATGGTCAAGAAGAGGAACTTCAGTCACCCAATACTAATTTCATAATGAATTCTTCAAAATCCAAAATTTACAGTTTTGGGAGCCTCAGTATAAGATGTAAAGCTAGTAGAAAATGTCCAGAGGAGGGCAACAAAAATGGTGAAAGGGAAGGGAAGCCATATGAGGAGCAGCAGGGGTCACTTGGTCTGTTCAGCCTGGAGGAGACTGAGAGGAGACCCCACGGCTGTCTGCAACTTCCTCATTAGGGGAAGAGGAGGGGCAGGCACTGATTTTGTATCTCTGGTGAGCAGTGACAGGACCTGAGGGAATGGCCTGAAGTTGTGTTGGGGTGGTTTAGGTTGGATATCTGGAAAATGTTCTTCATCCAGAGGGTGGCTGGGCACTGAACAGGCTCCCCAGGGAAGTGGTCCCAGCACCAGCCTGACAGAGTTCAACAAGTGTTTGGACAACACTGTCAGGCATATGGGGTGATCCTTGGGACTGGCCAAGAGTTGGGCTTTAAGATCCTTGTGCATTACTTTTAATTCAGGTTATTCTCTGAGTTTATGAAATTGAGTTAGTCCCTAGAACTCATTATTTGAATAAAATATCTTCCCATTTTCTCAACAGTCCCACTCCTTCCCCCCACTCCATTTCAAAAAACAAAAAACAAAACAAGCAAACAACAACCAAAACCAAACCAAACACACCCAAAACTTACTAAAACTAAAAACATCTCTGGAGTTATTACTGCTTTCTTATATGGCACATAAGCTCCATGATGCATAATAATAGGCTTCATTGCACTGCAGAATGAGACAGGATTAGCTTTGGCTGATGCCCTTCTTGATTCAGAGGACTTTTCTTCTAAAATACCTCATTAATTTTAAATTTGCGGGTTTTGGTATGGATGGTCTGAGGAAGTATCTATGCCACCAGGGCTCACAGTCTGCAAAAAAAAAAAAAAAAATAGGTAATGGGGTGCAAGTGTGAGTCCAAGCTGCTTCACCCCAGGAAAGCACAGCAGGGATCACCGGGTGTAGAGGTTTGACCCTGATTGGATTCCAGATATTCATCACTCCCTCTATCACTCCCCTCCACCAGCTGAACAGGGGAGAGAAAATATAACAAAAGTTCATGAGCTGACATAAGGACAAGAGAGATCACTCAACAAATACCATTACTGCCTAAACAGATTGAACATGGGGATATTAAGTAAATTTATGATCAACTAAATCAGAGCAGGATAATGAGAAGTAAAATAAATCTTAAAAACATCTTCCCCCCACCACTCGCTCCTTCTCAGACTCTATTTCCTCCCCCTCAATGGCACAGGGAGTGGGGGTTATGGTCAGTTCATCACAGATTGTCCTTGCAGCTGCTCAGGGAGGGGATTCCTTCCCCTGCTCCAGCATGGGATTCCTCCCATAGGAGACAGTTTTTCATTAACTTCTCCAACTTAAGCCCAACCTACAGACACAGTTCTTCATGAACTGCTGCAGTATGGGTCACTCTTCCATGGGTGCTTCAGGCACAGCCTACTCCAGCATGGATCCCCCACAGGGTCAAAAGTCCTACCAGGAAACCTGCTCCACTGTGGGCTCCTCTCTCCATGGGTCTGGAGGTCCCTGCCAGGACCCTGCTCCAGCACAGACCTCCCACAGGTTCACAGCCCCCTCTCAGGCATTCACCTGCTCTGGCCTGGGTCTCTTCCAGGGGCTGCAGGTGGATCTCTGCATCCCCTGGGACCTCCATGGGCTGCAGGGGAACCTCAGCTCTGGTGCCTGGAGCATCTTCTCTCTCTCCTTCACCAACCTGGGTGTCTGCAAGGCTGTTCCTCACATATTGTCACCCTGATCCTCTCTGGCTGCAATTACATTTGCAGAGTAACTTTTTTTTTTCTTCTTAAATCTGTTGTCACAGAGTCATTTCTAATTGGCTCAGCCTTGGCCAGGGGCACCTCCATCCTGGAGCCTCCTGGCATTGGATCTGCTGGGCATGAAGGAAGCTTCTAGCAGCTTCTCACAGAAGCCATCCTGGTAGCATCCCCACTACCAAAACCTGTCTGTGCAAATCCAATACACAGCGACACACCAAGCCTTAGCTTTTGAGCATTAACATGGAAAATGGCAGATAAACAAGGAGCAAATGCATCAAATTCTTTCAGAACTTTTTGTGACCAGCTACAGGGCAAGCAGGATTCCCAGCAAACACAGAACTGGATGGGGAAGAGAGAGAGAGCTGTTAGTGAAATGTGGAGTCAGCTTTTCAGCTTGTCATTGAGATAAGGTATTTTCTTTTGTATACTATAAATTAAAGAGGAGGGAAAAGACCCCAGCCAATCAGGTCAGCACAGAAGCATCATGGTAGCAAACAAATACAGCAGCAGGGCACTGGTTCTGTGGCCTCTCGGTACCTGCCCGCACCGTCAGTCCACCCAATAGGCTTAGGCAAGTATGCAAAGTGGAGCGAGCTCTTCATTTCGGGCAGCTTCCCTCCTACCTTGTTGACTCCTCCCCTCTCCTCAGCTGCCTGTAGGTATGAGCTCAGCGCGGCTCAGGTGAACTCTGAAATCAGCTGCAGCTACCAGCACAGCTGTGGCATTTATACACTGTTTCAGAGCCAAAGGCACTGATTTTGTGCATAGCCTTAGCACCAGAGAAGTTGAGGTGTCTACACCTTCCTGGGTGCTGACCTTGATGCACTCCACATGGCATCTTGATTACTTGAAGCTTCCCCGATTGAGTACAGGATCTGGATTGGCTCTGTCAGGCTGAGACACATTTTCTGAGCCCAGTAAGTTTTCCTTATGCCTTTTTCTCCTAGGTGGTGGAGATAGGGTGCCACTTAAGGCAGCAAAGTTGTCAAGCTACTAACTCAGTCATTTAAGAAAGGAAAGAAAAAGACAGGCTGAGCTGTGTGGCCGAAGTCAGTGCTCAGCACTGCCCTGGGCAGTCAGGGCCTGACATCTCTGTCTGGCTGGCATCAGATCCCCTCCTGCCTGCAGCTGCCACACACACACTCATCTTAGAGATGGTTAGAAATATTGTCCTCCTTCAAAAAAGTGATCATTCTCTGTAACCTAAATACGAGAGGAACAGTGATAATTTTCAGATTGAAGTATTGCTTTCTAGCTTTACTGTTTGTACTGCAGTAGTCATCCATCAGCACCATAATGCTTTTTGCAAAAGTGTAGGCAGAGGTCTTAGAGTCATAGAATGGTTTAGGCTGGAGAAGATATCTAAGATCATTGAGTCCACTGTAAAACTCATAAAGCCAAGTCCACCACTGCCATCAGCCCTCAAAGAAGAGCTCTGACTGTCAGCTGGTTTATAAGCCTTTCCTAAGTGATTAATCAAATTTTGTTCAACTCAATTTTCCCATTAATGAAATTCTCCTTTGGTAGTGTGCTACAACCTTGTCTGCATTATCCTGTGACAGAGACGTTCCAGTCCACATGAAGACCAATTTTCCTCACTTTCCACTTCTTAAAATCTGTTCTGCCTCAGAAAAGCATCAGTGCACAGTAACCCAACTATATTTAAAGCAGGCAAGTTCCTGTTTCGCTCTGAAACTACTGTTTTGCTCACATTGAGTTCAGCATGTCTTTTCCTTGCAACCTGCTTTCCGGCCAACTCCCCTGGTTTGTCTGACCTCTCTGCTCAGCCTCACTTTTATTCAGAGAAGTTAGCACAAGATCATCCAATGCAGCAACCCCCCTCTCTCCACAAGGTGCAGTTGTGTGATTTACATCTGCTGACTTTCACAGAGCTCCCCTGTGCCAGCTGCAGAGCACCCAGCACGGATGCGCAGGAAGGGGAGTGACTGCCGCCATCCTGCTCAATGATGGAGCTGCAGACATCTGGGTTAAACACTTACCTGCTGATGTCTGAAAGTTTCCAGTTCCCACAGGATTTATCTTAGGGGAATCTGAAGGTATTTATGAGAAGAATAAGACAGGTTTCTCAGGATATACTTAGGGACATCAGCCACTGTCCGTCTTCCTCCTCACACCTGTGCATCAGTGCACCGTCACATGCTCTCCCACCACTGATGGGGACTTTGGGAGCCCTTCAAACCAGCACTGTACTTCACTCTACAGAGAACCTGAAGGATGATAAAGTTTCCCAGGGGTGTTTAACAGGTATGAGAGATTGAAAGAGGAAAGGTATAAGGATTTTACCTCTTGTACTGTGCTCTTCATACAGGAATTTGTACACAGTGGGGATATGATAATGTCACTATTTGTTATTTGGTTGGTGTGCAGTACCACATGAGAATAGTAAGAAAGTACCAGGGCTTTTCCAGGGGCAGGAGAAAAGACTAGCTGAATAAACTTTTCCTTTTTCTTAATACTTTCTTTTATCTTTGCTTTTCTTCTCTTTTTTTTTTTTTTTTTTTTTTTTTTTTTTTAATCTATTCTTTTCTATTCCAAGTGGGAGACAACAGAAAAAAGCATCCCTATGAAATGCACACCTGGGGCTAATAGCAAATTCCTCACTGAATTAAATCTACAAATCTCTGAGCACTCAGAGCTGCACAACAGGATCCCCCTTGGGACAGTTTCTCCTCAGTTCACTGCTAGAACCAATCCACACCCTGAAGCATATGGAGAGGGCTTACTTAGTCACTGTTTTATTTGAAAGGCAAAACATAGGCACTCTTCTCATTTGCAGTGACAGTTAAATTATTTTTATCTGTCTAAATTACACATGGCAGCAGTTAGCTCCACAGGTTCTCATTTGCTTACCAGCATTGAAAGCATCAACTTTTCTAGGTCTGTATTTTGACATTTTTGTAGATACTGACACTGTATCAGTGCTTCTAGGCTGGGCCTAAGTCCCTGTGCTATCACAAGTGTTATCACAGCAGGTACTGGGCTGGCTTTCTGCCCACAGGTCATGCCAAGCACCTACATGTGGAGGGATTCAGCCGTGGGCAGCATTGGCTCATCCCTCCTTGCTGATGCTGTCCCTGTGTGCTGTTTGCCTGGCAGTGAACTTCAGCTGGGACCCAGCATCCCAGAGGGAGCTGGACAACTGAGTAGCTGTGCTCCCCACCCAGATGGGAAATTCTGCTGTGACACCCCTCTCCACTTCCTCCCACTCCACCACACTGCTGCTGACATCTCTCTGCCCCTGCCTGCCAGGATGCACTGTCTGCAGCAGTGGAGGCCCACGCTGGTTCCCTGACACTCCCTGGCACCCTGCAGTTACAGGATTTGTGCTTAAAGGAAAGGAAGACAATGTTCACCAAACCCAGACTGTGGTTTGCAACAAACATTACTGCTCTTCCCCGTATCCTGAGGCTATTGAGTGCAGACACAGCCCACCTGCCTCTTCTAAGCCAGAGACAGGCAGAGATGTGGTTTAGCCTCAAATACTCATGGCTGTGCCAGCAGAAAGACCGGAGCCTCATGCACCGCTCCCCAGGGCCTACATACGTGTGCCTCAGCAAACCCCGACTGACCATGTGCTCCCACCCACAAGGCACACACCTGCACACCTGTCCTCTACACATCATGGCTCCAGCGCATTCTTCTCTGGACATACAACTGCTGCCCTGCTTTCTTCCACTAGCACACTAGTTTTGTGTCAAATTAAAGTGCTCATGTTGGCCAACTATGCCATACACGTATTTACTTCCCCACAAGATTAACATTTACATGGTTATGAGGCAGGAAATTGCCAGAGCGGCAGCTCCTACACAGCCTTGGGTACCCCACCCCTCCTAGGCTGGCCCTGGGACCACCCAGGACAGGACATTCCTCTGTCCTTTGGGAGGGGAGGTGGGTGTGGAGGAGGCTGGTGCTGCACTGGCTGTGCCTGTGCTCCCCATTGCAGTTGGGAGCTGGGATGAGTGCAATACCATGAGCATTCCCATCCCTCAACAGCATGACAGGCTATTTCAGGCTGGCACTAACCTGGGTCTGGTTGACTTTCATGTAAACAGCAGGCAAAGGCAGGTCAAGTGCACTCAATGAATTTCCCTGGTATCCACAGAGTTGACTTCCCTAATAGATGGATTTCTTTTCACATAAAACTGAAAAGCTTTTGTAGACATTTTAAGGACTTAGCATATCAGGCATGATCTTCATCTAGTCTGAGCTAAACATTCCTGCTGTCTCCTCACTGCAGTGTGTAACTGAATTAATATCCAGTTAATTTGGCCACATTCCTTCTAGAAACATTTTCCAGACCTACTCTTTTTTACTTCTTCTCTGTAAGGTTTACTTAAGACTTCTCTTAGAGTAAGTTTTGTTACAAGACTCATGACATTCACAATTTAAAACTACCTTGTGGGGATCCCTTTTTAAGGATTAATAATTTATCAGAAGAGTAAACAGTCCTCATATGTGCTAACTTTGATAAGAAAGTACTGCAGATGAGACACTCAAATTAATACAAGAGAGATTCAAGGCATTAGTTTTAAAAACATACTCCCCAAAACCCCAGGGCTATGCATTGCAAGCCTGTGCTGAGGCTTCCTAGGATTTTGGCTGCTGCATTTTAAATAATTAAAAATTCTCTTTGGGTTATTTTGTTGGTTGTGTTAGTTTGGGTGGGGGAGATGAATTTTCCAAGTGCCATGTTTTCCTATTTATATTCACAGTACATAACTCTTTCAAATTTACTGTGTATTTTCCACAGATTACAGAAAATAAAAACTACAGCTGGGAAGGTTTAGGAATGAGAGAGGTTCCTATGACTATTTGTCACAACAGAAGTCCTCAATTACAGCTTCAATGTGCTCCTTTCCCTCCAGAATTCAACTTCTCTGACCTGAATTCTCTTCTCTACTTGGACTTAACAAAGTATGGAAGGAGCATCCTCACTTCTGCTCATCACAATCGTCTCTGTCCCTGTCAGAGACTTCTGCAGCACACCACAGCAGCATCTTCCTGCATTCACAGGGAAATCACTACCAGCACCTTCAGACAGCTGGTGAATTTTTTTGCTAAGCAGAGATTGATCCACTTGGGCAATATCTTGGCTTCTCCTCTAAGGACAATCATTTACAGTTCAGTGGGTGAAATACGCAGTAGTGACAGCAAAGTCACCAGAGCAGATTCTTATTAATTTTCAATATTGTTCCCTAAAAAACTGGAGAAAGACATGTTTGGCCCATCGAAGTGTCTGGCTTTTTTTATAGCAAAAGAGATTTTCCTATTAAGTTAGACATTAAATACCTCATATCTCCTGACTCCCATAAACGCCTGCTCACACCCATCATTTCAGGACAGGTTTTTCTTCTCAGCAGAACCCTGTAATTAAATGTGAACTTAAAAGTACCAGGCAAGCATCAGTGAAAAAGACAGACACTTTTACCCTGGTGAGGGCAACAGATAATGGAGTTTAACAGATATGAGGTGCAGTTTTGTGCAATCACATTACCAGGAGATTTTGTAAGGCAGTTTTGTAATGTTTTCTCAAGGTGTCAAATCCGCTGGGTGTATGACAGTGCCTTTCCCAGCAACAGGCAGCTGAAGACAGTCATTCTGACCAGAAACCTGCTCATGTTTCTGTCTGACACAACATTTGCTGGCCCACGTTCCCTGGAGAATCTTAACACAGACAGGAATAACATGTTCTTTATTACAGTGACAAATCTTGGCAGCTTAGGTATCTTCATCTTGGGCAGCAACCACATCTCTTCACTGCAGCTTCCTCCCAACTTTCCCACATGAAACCTCAAACACTCGACTTTCAAATGGACAACATACAAGCAATCACAGCAGATGTCCAAGCTCTGCAGAAGTCCAGCAATGCAACTCTCATCCTTAAAGGCAATGGCATTACATACATTCAATCTGGATCTTTTCAATCACATTTCTACAGTTTGGACTTAGTGGGCTGTGCTGGCATCCCTGGGGTCCTGGTGGGGATGCAGAACTCCACAGCCCAGACCTTTTGGCTGGGAACATTTTATGTTGTGGAAAAGGAGCTCTACATAAGCCCAGATATTTTACAAGGCCTCTGTAGTATCTCTGTCAAGGATCTCTGCAGTTATAGCACTTCAGAAATCTAAATGCTGACATATTTCAGAGCTTAACCAGGCTCCGAAAGTTGGACCTAACCCAAATCCACATTCATGCACTGCCCCCTGGCATCAGTGGCATGAGCTTGCTAGAGGAGATGGTTCTCAATGCAAACTGCTTTGAGCACCTAGGCGACACCAGCTATGCTGCCTTCCCCTCCCTCACCCACCTCCTCATCAAGGGTAACTCACAGGCAGGAGCTGTAGTCCAGCTGCCCAACATGAAGCTGCATGGGCTGCCTGCCCTTCTGCAAGGGCTCAGCTACAGGACAGAACTGTCCCTGAGCAGACCATGCTGCCCGAGCTGATCACACCCTGACTTGACCTTGGGAGCAAGGCAGGGACATTGCTGAACTCAGCCCAAGGTTCAAGGTGGATTTTCCTCTCACTCTGCAAATCCAATTGGTTAAATGAGCAACCTCCAGTATCTTAATAATTCAGCATGGCTGCTAGAGTGAGTTCCACCGAAGAAAGACTTATTTCTCTCTTGAAATGGTGAGGTCAGGAAGGTGTTAGACAAATACTAACGTCAAAACGGAACATAACACACTCCAAGGGCACAAAAAATAGTGTTCAAGTATCAGGTAGTTAACTGTGAGAGAGGCACCTATAGTAGTGACTGGAGACAAAACTGCATGTTGTGCTGAAAGGTATTCTGAAATGCTCTTCTGTTTGGAGAGAACACCACAGGATTTAACCACCACCAGTTTCTGAAATGCTATACCCTGTGTCACAGTGTAGACTCAGGTGTACAGTTACTGTTAAAACTCAGATGTTTGAGAAGGCAAAACATGTTTCCTGTGACATATGTATTTGCATACAGAGTATTAAGGCTTTCTCACAATCTATCTTGCCCCTCACACAACTTGTTTTAGATTACCTTATCTTCAGGTGTTCTAATTTTGCTCTTTTCTTAACAGGACACTTTACTCTGTTCTGTTTGCCTGAAAAAATGTGATTCGTAACACACTGTGCACACAAAACAGCATACACTGTGTATTTCAGAACACACAAACCCTAAATACAGGGACTGACTATTCTGAAGGAAAAGTTATCTCTAAATATAATACACTAAAATATCCTAGATTATGCATTAAGACTGTTAAATTCAAAGATCTGACCTTCTGGGATTATTTAGTAAGGATATACATGGCAAGAGGCAATAGATTTTTTTCTTATAGAATTGTGTACCTAGTCAAGCTCTGATGTGATGCACTAATTTGGCTTTCAATCGTGCCTTTTATCTCTTTTTTTTTCAAATATGGATATGAAGCCAGTACACAGAACAAGAGAATTGTCTGAGGTGAATGGTGCCTAACAAAATTTAGCTTGTCACCACCCTAGCTCCTGCACTACACATCCCTGAAAGACACAGTACAACTCAGCACCACAACACAGAATTTATCAGTATTTGCAAAGAGAAGGAACCCGAGCATATCTTCATTATTTCACAGACTGGTAAGCACTTAGCTTTATTTCACCAGGACAACCCAAAACTCAGAGCCAAGTTCTTCTTTCCTTAACTGCTTAAGCAAGGTCTCTCAGTAAGAAGCAAGTCAATTTTTGAAGGGGCATTTTACTCTGAACAAGATGGTTAAGTGGGCCAATTTCTACATATGTTAATTTCAAAATATGCACCCTGATGTCAATGGAACATCTTTTAAGAACTCTCTCTCATTCACTGGTCTTGTCTGTAACTGGAAAAAGGTGAGGTCCCCTCCCAAACAATCTATACTATACCTCCCTGATCAAACAAAAACAATGGGAATTCTTCTTGCCCAGTAGCAGAAGACATTTTTCCCTACCAAATCCCTTGGACATCCTCTTCCCTTTCAGAGATGCATTTCTTAAGGCTTGATGTGTACTAGAACACAACTACACCATTACTGTCTTCTTACTCTGCAGTCTTCTCAGTTCCTCCTGATGCTCCCAAATTTTGCCTTTTGAACTATTAACCTTTAGCATCGCTTCCTATCCACCGTGGTTGGAAATTTAAGGTCCCTTCCAACCCAAACCATTCTGTGATTCCTACACTCAGTTCATTCAAATGTATCCTTGGCAGATTGATCTGGTCAGTTCTAATCAACTACTATACTACAGATACACTCAACGGAAAGAAAAACTGTTGCTAACTCAAGGCATGCAGTGGGACATGCATCCATACACCCTCTAGTATCTTCCTGTCCTGTGATCTTTTCCTTCTCATCTGCCCTCTCAGTTTTGATCCAAATCAAGCTGGATTCCCCTGCGAAGTCTTGCAGGCTACGCAAGACTACAGTAAGGGCCCTAAGGGGGCTTAGCAAACTGAAGAGTTCAGTGCTGAAAAAGGGAGCTTGCATTCCCCTTCAGACCATGGAAACATTCCTGTCCCAGGTAAGGTGAAAAAGTCAAGGTGACAGGCCATGCCAGATATAACAGTGATAACTCATCTCTCCCAGCTTCCCCTTAACACAAACTCCACACACCACCCCTTTCCTCTGGCCCACAACACTGGGGCTCACTCTGGGCATGCAGGTTTCTCTACCTCTCCTGGCAGAGACAACTATGCTGTCCACAGCCATGGATAGCACAGCTGGCAGAGGCATGAGATAGTCAACCCTCAACTCTTGTAATTTCCCTTCCCTCAGCTGCTGGATCCTGCTCTTCTTTCCTCAACCCATCACCCCCCATCAGCACACCAGATTTTCAAGACTATCTGCCTTCTGATGGGCTGCAGCAAACTGGAAAAGTTTGGGGTGAACTGCAACTTCCCCTCACTTATATGTTTCAAACAAACAGAAAAGCAGCAAAAGTGATGATGTAACACTGCTGCACTTAGTTCTGTACAGAGGAAAAATAAAGACAAAACAATGCAATAATAAAATATGAACACAAATTCCCAAATGCTGGGCAGCTGTGCAGAGTTAGGAGCAGCAGAACAGTAAAGAGGTGTGTACTTTAATATATGCTGCTCCTATAGTAATGAATGATTACATGTGTTTTGCAGAAAGAATTTAAATGTCACATTACAGGCTACTGCCCATGGAAGCCAGCAGTCAGGCTATGCCATCCACCACCACACCACACTTACCGATCCAACAGCGGAGCAGAGGATCCAGACACAGCCTGAGATGAGATACTCAGCCATACATATCTCCTCTGTCCCCAGACCAAACTGCATTTCCTCATGCAAAACCCTCCACCAGCATATGCCGTTAAGGGTGCACTGAGCTGGTCCCAAAAAACACCAAAACTGCCAGCCTCTGAGTACAGCAGAGATGTGCCTTAATTTACAGCAGTGAAAGCAAGAAAAAATGCTAACACAACAGTTTCATGCTGAATTTTTATTTCAATGTTATGCAACTGCATAAATATAAATAACTGTGTTCAATATATAACAATTATGACATCCATAAGGAGTTTCTCAGAGAAAATAAGACTGCAAACACTTTATTGCACAGACCCTAACGATTTTTTTTTAACTTTTACAGTTTTTTTGTAAGCTGAGAAATCTACTGCAGGAAGTCTACAAAAGAACACATCAGATCTATAGTCACATTAAGACTGACCAAGAAGAACACAGGCAGAAGGATCTCTAACAGCTCACTTATAAGGTAAACACCAACAAACAGTTACTACATAAACACAAGCTTATGCACTGTTACACTTCCAAAATGCAAAGAACTTATTTGTCAGAAGTGATAATACAAAATACTCATAAAGGTATCCTGTAAACAAAAGCTAGATGGGTTTTAAAAGAAACAAGAGGATAGCTGAAAAAATGCAGAGACTGTAAACTAGGAAGTATCTCCCAGACAGAAATGTTATTTTGAAGTGCATTAGCATTCATTTGTATTAACTGCCAAAGCACAGATGAACTGTAAATGTCGAGACCATTTTATTTTTAAGACTTCTCAAAAACGATTATCCACTGCTTACTAGCTCCTTTCTGAATGCATCAAAGGCAGTATTAATGTTCTAGTGCCACATGTAAAATCAGGAGTTTTTTGTGATACTGGATTTTCCTTACAGATTTGCTGTAATCCAACTGAACAAATCAGTACAATAAAGTTTTCAGCAGAGGGAAATTAATTCTGCACATTGTCTGTTTTCACACAATTCTCCAAGTCAAGATTACACTGTGCTTTTACAAAAAATTTTCTAGCTTTTGAGACAGAAAGACAAACCATAAGCATTGGTGAAAAAGGTAGGGGCCTAGCTCTACTGTGGTTACAGATAACAGAAATAAGCAAAATGACCATTCTATTGATCCCCAATTATTAAAACCCATGCGCCTGCAAGGGTATTTCATAGTGCTTCTGTACGTGTTTCAAATTTTACCTTTCATCCCTCAAAACAAGCTAAATACTCCACACAAAAATGATCAAAGTCTACACGTTCCACTGTATACAAAATTTAAATAAGGCTTAGCAAAAGTAAAAAGACAGTAACATTCTAGCACCAAATAGCTCCAACAAGTTCCTTTGTTAAAAAATGCTTCTTTTTTTGTAATTACAGTATTGAGTTTTTTTTTTTTGCATACAAATAAAAAGATTATGCTATGAAATGTATGGAGCTACTCAATGCATTTCAAAATGAATATGAAACCTAGGATTACTTGCTAAAAACAGCAAGTTAGGTCTGTAACATAAGGCCCCAGATATGTATTAAAATGTGTCAAATAGCCTAAACTTTTCTGAGGATATGATACTGAAGTGTATTTTTCCTTTATACCTTACTTGTCATAAAATAGAAAATAGCTACCAGCTATATGACACTAACCAAACAGACCTATATGCCATAATAAGTATTCTCTAAATGTATTAAGAACAGGGATGAACATACTAGTACAACCAGTCATGTGCTTGTACTTGAGCCTTACACTGTAAGAGCCTGAATTTAAAAAAGCTCAAGGAACTCAAGAGGATTGCAGCAAAAAACTAAGCACATGGCATGTGCTTCAGAATTTCAGCCTTGTCTGGGGTGAAAATCACACAATACACTCCCAACAGACAAGACAGGAACCATCATTTCACCAGAGAACACAACTCTTGCTGGGATGCCCTGATAATTAAGTGGTCTTCCCATAGTTTTAAGGACATCTACTCTACTCAGACTTTGTGCAGCAGGGAGATGCAGCTACTTGTGTTAGTTCTGGTGAAGCAGTCAGCCAAATACAGTACTATCAAAATCAGATTATTAAAAATACATGTGAAAACTCACAATAGGTCACCATATTATTTTGTACTAGTATTTTTTTAGCCTCTATCTAGGATTTTTAGTTAGTAAAAATGTGGCCTGTTTTTTATTTTTTTCCCAGTCAGATCAATGCTTGTGCATGTCCATGCCAGCTCTATATTTTAGTAATTTGGTTTCATATTCGAGTATGGCAAATACGTGGCAAAGCAACTATCTTAAAAAGGGAAAGAGTAAACAACGCAACCAGCAGCAAAGTATATATGCTACATTCAAACCCCAAACACATTGCTAAGTATTTACAGAAGAAGTATTTTCAACAGCTCTAGGCTGTAAAGGTATTTTTGTACAAATACTATGTGGTAACAGTTTTACCGGTTACAATTGGAAAGGCATTTTGAAAAAAAGTCCTCTCTTTACATATCCCCTTGTATTGTTTCTTCAGTGACATGAAAGCTTTGCCGCACAAAGACACGACACAGTGCTGGTTTAAAGGCAGTACAACATATTGAAATTGTATCAGCTAGTGTTGAATACACACTTGCCAGGTCTTAGAGTTAACATGTTTTTTTGTGAGCACTGCTCCGTGAAACTTCCTTTCCTCGACGCTGCCGAGCCGAGTCTTTGTCATCTGAAAGTGCGTTAGGGCGGTCAAGTGTGGCTGCCGACCTGGGTAAATCTTTACCTACATTCTGTTTTCTTGAAGTAGACTGCTGAGTCAGAACAGCATCTTTTCCCTTTACATCCACAGTGTTAACGAAAAGAGCCTTTTCTTGATTTCCAGGTTTCCCCCCAAGGTTTGAAGCAGGGTGGTGGGCTTCTGCTACAACAGTGGCACTGTGCAAGGCCATCAGTGAAACACTCTTAGTCATTTCTGCCTTACTGCTCCCTGTGGAAGAGGTGCTTTTCTTACTTAGTTCCTTGCAAGTTGCAGGAAGCTCTGACGAGCCTGGTTTAACCTTTGCTGAAGATGCCTCACTTTTGGCTGAAACAGATACTTCCTGTCTACATTCAGAGAAACCGGATGAACAAGTCAGTGGCTTTCCCGGTGTTGCAGCCACACGACAAGAACTTTGCCCACTGGCAGCCGGCAGATGTTTTATTGCAGTCTGCTTGTTTGCATCCTCTGGCTGTTTCTGATTAACTTGTCCCTTCCCTTTTATATCTTGAAAGATTTTGCTACTCATGGTTGCTTTTTCTGCTCCTTTCCCTCTGACATCACAGGTTGTGAGACAAAGGGTAGGTTCCACTGTCCCACTATCAAGCTGAACGTAAAGTGCGTCAGTGCATATTTTTACTTCAGGTCTTTTGTCTGCAGTGATCAGCTCATTACAAGGACTTCTCTCTGCCTCTTTGTTCAGTGAGAGACTGTCTTTCACAGTGGAAAACTTTGGAGCAGTGGTTTGTTTTTCACTCAAACGAAGTTGCTTTTGATCAGCAGATTCCCCCAGGCCTGCTGCTTCTTGCCTCTGCATCTGCTTAGAACTCTCTGGGCCTGCTGGAAGTGGGCCCACAGCAAACGATTTGGGTTTGGTGTCAGGGGCTGTACTGCTCATTTGGAGGGTGGTGACTGAGCCGTGGTCCAAACCCACAGACCTTTCAGCCTGCACATGTTCAATGTTCATTCTTCTTGAAGAGCCTGGAACAGGAGAAAGGTGATCTAGAACATTTTTACTGGCATGCTTTCCATCCTTTCGGGAGCTGGTAGACAACTGAGTAACAATTTCTTTTTCTTTAATGGCTGGAGCACATGGTTTTTGTGACAATGTCTGTTTATCCAAGGACTTAGACTTGGAGGAGCTTGTATCAGAGGCTGGCCAGGATTTATTACTGCTGCTTTCCACACAGGTGGCAGCAGGCTTCACATGTTCTTGAACGCTTACATGAACTTCTATAGTGCTGTGTCTGCTTACTGCCTCTTTCACAGCAGGGGAGCCTGAAGTGTTAAGCTGCTGCCGAGGAACTTGGCAGGACTGCTCTCTCTCACTAGTTTGAAACCTTATATCTGTAAGTGATTTCTGATCTGTCTTTCCCATGTCTTTAGCACTGTCCTTCTGCACAGAGGAAACTGGTGCAGACTTCTCAGTTTTATGATCACCATCTCTTGAGGGTTGCACGGACCATTTGGATGGAAGACTATCACTCTTTGCCTCTGTAATAACTTTCTTAGACTCCGCTTTCTGCTTTGTTATTTCCCTTTCCACAAAACTTTTAGAAACACCGCTGTCATCTTTGCCTAGCTGTTTCAATGATTCTCTGCCATCCTTAGGTTGTGCCTTGGGGCCAGCTGACTGCATTTTTCCTTGCATCTCAAGTGGAATGGCAAAATCAGCACAATTTTTTTCACTGCTCTTGGAGCAGGTTGTTATCAGGACGTCTGAAACAGAAACCTTCAGAGATGACTCCCTGATCACTTCCACCTTTGCAGGGATAGGCTCACAACCTCTCTGGGATACTGGCTGTTTGACAGGAAACTCTTTCTGTATTTGTTTCTCTTTTCCTGCAGCTTTTTCAGAAGTGTTTTGGCCAGCAAAAGGTTTGGAATATGTTTGAGTAGTTTTAAAACTCTGACTTTGAGTAACACAAGACTTTACCTCCACTGAATGGTCCTTTTGTTTTGAAGGGGAGGTATCTTTCTTCTGAACAGCTTCAACAATGGAAATACCGCCTTTACTGGCCGGACTAGAAACCTTTTTTTCCGTCATGGCGTCTGGAGCCACAGAGATGAGTGGTGGATTTGGAGAACTCTTGCCTACTTGTTGAACCGGAGGCTCTGCTATGTTGACTTTGCTAGATTTTGGGTAGCTCAACGACTGCTCTTTCTGAGAGACCATTTCTGCCTTCCCACCACTCCCTTGTGGCACTGGGGGCTTAAGAGATGCCCCATCACTGCTGGTGCTCTGTCCTTCTGGCAGCACACACAAAGGCAGTTCAGTCTTTGAAGCCTGTGGCCCAGAAAGTAATGCAATGTCTAGTGTGCCTTCTATTGGCTTCAGACAGGAAACAGACCTCCCATCAAGCTTATATTCTGAAGGACTTTTTCTGACAGGAGCTTCAGAGGAAATAAGGGCTGATTTTTCCACGCTCATGTCTGCTCGGCCACTCAAGGTCTTGAGAGGAACCAAAGAAACTGAGTTCATCTGAGTAGCATGTCCACTGCCAATAAATGCTCTACCTTCTGCAACTGCAGTGGAGTCCTGCTGTATGTTTACAGGTCTGCCTGTACTAAGTTGAAGGCATTCATGAACATTAGATGTCATCTTAGGTTTTAGCACTGGACAGACACTGTCATCTTTTTCTTCAATAGACATTTTCTTTTTGAGATAATCAATATTTGCAACTTTACCATCTAATCTTTCGAATTTGACAAATTCTTTTGTTGGTACAATTTTATCTGTGTTTTCTCCCTTTCCATTTAGTATCTTATCAGAGGACTGAGGTAGCACATCTTGCAGGGTACATGAAGGGGAAATTCTTTTTAAGTCATAAGAAATATGACTGAGTTCATTAGAGGGAGGCCCATGACACAATGTCTGTCCATCTAAAGCAACACCATCATTTGATCTCAAGTTTGCATTCTTTTGAAGGGTGTCTTTGAGTATGCCACCAGCTGACTGGGTCTCTAGAGTAACAATTTTCGTTTCAAACTGGTTTGATCTTTCTAATACCTTCTGGAATGCTTTTTTGTCTCTTTCTTCCAGTCTTAAGGTATTGGGATTTTCTGGTTCGCTGCTAGGTTCATGTATAGCAGCATTTGCTTTTTCAGCAAAATCTTGCTTTTTCATAACTACCTTGACCTTCAGCTTCTCTCTGTCTAGCTCATCAATGGATTCTTGTCTACCCAATTTTCGGGAGATGGGTCGTTTCAAGCAGCCCTGCTCTGCAGGCCTGACTCGTGTGAGCGATGGCACATCACATACATTCTCCTCCAAGCTCTGAAGAGTTATATCTCTTTGAGACAATTCTCTATTCACTTCTTCCTGGGTCACTTCCAGACTGTGTTTTCGTGAACATAAGTGTTTTTTATCACTCCCATAAGAGGGTGCAAGTTTCTCTTCAGACTGGACTCTCTTCAACAATGGAGATCTTGGTGGCTCTGCACTCTTTGGCCTGACAATATGCCTCACAATAGTTGGAGGCGAGTGCATTTTACTAGGAAAAGACTGAGCTATTTTTGTATTTCCAATTGAATGTCCCAGCAATGGTGATGGAGATCGCTGAGGAGATGTTGGCTGGGGTGTTGGAGAAGGTGTCCGTGCGAGAGGAGAAAGGGGAATGCTGCCAGCTGATTTGCGCCTTCCTGATCTGTATCTTTGCCCACCAAGCTTTGGACCCAAGCCATGAAGAGTGCTGGGTCTTATGTGCCCTGAACCAGCTGGAGAATTGGGAGCACTGGAACTAGGGGAGCTACTCTGGGAAGAGTTAGTACCTACAAAAAGAACAAAAAAACAAGCAAACAACATAAGATTAGCAAGATTTTTCTATCTTGTCTAAATGTTCAGTGAGAAATAGAACAAAAGCCCAATGCTGTCTCCCATTACAGAGTTCCAAAATCTGGCAGGTTTTAAGTGGAAAAGGTTTTAGGCTGCAAAACCTGCATCATTCAAATTACATTTGCTGTTTCTCTCTCTCTTCCATCATCCCCTTTAAGTTATCTCTTGCTTTTACTTAAATAGAATAACTAATGCTTTCTGACACTTCAAAGCAATGATCAAGGCTTTTCAGATAATTTACCTTTGCCAAGAGATTGTACAATAGCAGTCAATTCTAGTACACGCTACAATTGTGACAGAAGTTAAAGAAGTAAAAAGGGGCAGGCTTTTAGGAGTCAGAGAGATGTATATTTTAGCACTTGGCTAATCTTTTCAGCAATAAATCTGCATTCATGAGTGCTGTCCTAGTTCCATTATGTAGCAACTTTTATATCAGTTTCAGTCTTTTATCAGGTAGCCTCTCCTAGGCAAAATTCTGTCTTTTGCTACAAATTGGGACTTTTTATTATTCAACTTTCAGCCACTGGACTGAGCTTTAAACACTAGGACAAAGTTAAGAGAAAATTGCTGTTTAGGTGTTTCTGTATCATAAAAACACCTTTTGTTTTGCATCAGGAATCTGTTTCCATTTTCCAGACAGAAAACAGTTTTTCTATGATTATGTTTGTCAGAGCTGACTGCTCTTAGGAGAGTATATCAGATCTGTGGGGGCTCACAAAGTGTACAGCATCCCTCCAGTCCTTTTCCTCTGCTCTCCACTGCTTCACACTCACCTGATGGAAAATCAGGAGTGGAACGGTAGCTCGGGGTAGGAGATCTAGGAGATAAGCTGTGGGTTGGAGACCCAGGCAAGCTCTCCCCTGAAGAAAGTGATCGGTTCAGGCAGGAAAAGCTTCTGCTTGTATGAAGAAGAGGTGAGGGTTGCTTTGCCAGCTTTTTAAAGAGAGATCTTCTCCTTGTGTGAGAAAAACATAGCATTAATCATAAGTTAAGCTGCACAAAAGATACTATTACCACAGGCAAAATTCTTGTAAGCTGACACTATGAGAATAGTAAATCTATCTTTACATGAAAGCAAACCACATTGTAGACTGGGAAGTTTAGTAAACATCCTGATTCGCTAACAGGTGGGATAGACACTGTAACTAATTTTATTCATACTAAAATTCACTTATTATATTTCAGAACATCTATCTCCTTATGAGTATAAATTTTTATTTTCTTAATTTAGCAACCTATCAAAACTGAAGAAATTTTATAAATATGTTGCTAGTACAAAGTACTAGCAACATATTTATAAAATACACAGTACTATATATAAAAATATATATATATTTTTGTATATATATATATTTTTATATATATATATATATATATATATATATATTTATATATATATATATATTTATATATATATATATATATATGTATATATATATATTTTTGTATAATATATATATATATTTGTATATAAAATACAAAGTACTAGCAACATATTTATAAAATACACATGAACGTATCATATTAAAAACGCTGATAAGCACTAGCACTAAAAAGTTCATTTAAGCAAGTATAAAATGATACATAGTTAAGCCAAATTAAGATGCAACCTCAGTTGTTCACTATTTTCAGAGGTTATTTTACCAGATCTAGTTTAGGCAAACAAGATTTGGAAGGACACATAATGTCAGAAAAGAAGGTAGAAATACAGAAGATGAGAGAAAACTGTATTAACTTCATAATTTAAATTTATTGTTATGTACAGACACACACACACAAACAAAGAAATGCCTTCACTGTGAAAGCAACAGATTATTCACCTCTCTAAACTCTCCTTCTTCTTGGTCTTCTTACTGCGCCTAACCATTCGGCTCCTGTAGCTGTTTCGCCTGGCAGGTCCTGTCTTGATGGAAGTGTTTTCAAAAGGAGTTGTCATTACTGAGACTTTGTTGCCACTCTGACAAAATGAAAGAAGATATTTAAGAGTGAGTAATACGAGTAATACAAAACGACTTTGCCTTAAACTGAATCAATGCCATACATGCAAATGCAATGAGAATCAACTCCAGAATAAGAGGAGCTTTTGTAGGAAACCCTATGCAGACATTGCCAGGCATAGCTAGCAAATGAGGATTGGGAAGTTCTCAAACGCTGCTGTATTTCCTAACTTCCTCCTTCAAGCTCCAAGACAAGGAGTAATTCCAATAATTGTAGCTAGACAGGAGGACACCAAGGATTAAGCAAGACTGAAAATTTCAAGATATAAGCTTCTGCAGAAAAACCTGATTTTCTCCCAAAGAACAGCTGTAATTGCACAGTGGTCCACTCACATCTCAAGACACCAACTGTTACAATGATGTAACAGAGGAGAAAAATGAATCTTCATTGTCAATCCCAAAACATATTTTTATCTTGTTCAAAACGGTTAACAAGTATAATTAACCTAAGCTTTTTAGCACTGATTACACAAAGAGATGACTCAAAAAATTAAAGGTATTTCCTGCTGATTTTATGTTTTAAAAATCTGTAGCTCCTGCTCAGCACTGTATACCCCTACAGTGAACTTCCTTTCAAAGAAATTGCAATAGCCCAAATTAATTTATGATATAGCCCAACTAATTAAGTGATGGATAAACAATGATCTCTTGTTTTGTGTTTACGTTTTTAAGTAGTGAGCAGGGTTGTCATGCTTCTTTTTCTGTATCTGACCTGGACAATGAGTGCATAGCTGACTGCCTTAAGTCACAGAATTTTCTATTACGTATTTCTTTCAAAATTTGAAAACTTGGAAGCTCCTCCTGGTTTCAGAGAAATAAAGACTGAAGAAAAAGTGTGTTTTTAATCTTTCTTTAGCGTTGCATCCTGCGTTTTGGGTTCAGATTTTGGGTTCTGGTCTTTGTCAGCTTACCGGTTCCATGTATCCTCGTGTGTCCCCCGTGTCTTCCCCCCCCACCACGGAAGTTAGCCCCAGGCTGCTGGCCATTGGGTCTTCTCCCATGCCATTCCTGTGACCACTCCCCCGTCCAGTCCCCAGCAGTTCCATGCTCGTCACCTCATTCTTGCGGTCCCACTGGCCCTGAACCCCCGTGTCCGCCGCCGTCGTGTGCCCATTGGCCATTGTGGCACTGTCACAGCCACGGTGTCTGTGTTCATTGGGCGGAGAGCTCCCGTCCTCCCCTGTCCCACCCCTATATCCCTCTGCGGCACCCCAGCCTCGGGGCCAGATTCGTCCAAGCAAGGCTGGGAACAGTCACGGCTTCTCCATTGCGGCTCCTGTGACCAATAAAGGCCCAGCCGCCATGCGGATGGGTTTGGACGAATTCCTGCCTCTTCATTTCCTTCCCTCATGCCACCGACGAAGCGCAGCCAACCCACCCCAGAGCGCAGCCGCAGAAGCGCCCGGAAGTAGCAGCAGCACCGACCCTGACGAGGAGCCGAGGTGCCAAGCCATGTTCTCGGGAGCCAATCGGGGCGAGAAAGGTGACGCACAGCAGTACTTTAGCTTTTTATAGTTTCCCATCACCTCAACTGCTTTCCAGTGCTTTTTTTGGACTTCTTTTATAACTGACTACTTACTTTGAGCTCTGCACATAACACCATAAATTGTTAATAATATAGGAAGCAAATATACAGCTGTCTAAAGTAATTCTGACCTACATTAGCCTACACTGAAAGATTACATGAAAAATGAGATATGATGAGCTACAGAGAAAAATAAAAGTTGGTGTTTTTTTTGTTTGGTGGTTTATTTGTTTCCATGGAAAAACTGTGCTTTTCTAATAGGACAGACTTCAGAAAACTCCACAAGAGAAAAATGTGACAGATTATTCATGAAAGTCCAGCTGCAGGATGAGAATTTCATTAATCGAAGAAGCTCTGTCAGACATGCTTGGCTATACTTGAGACAAAAACCTTTTGGGGCCTAATATGAAAGGCATCCTCCTGTATAGCAGGCAAACAAATATTTAATATTCTTTGTTTTTACTTTTCCTCACTGATTTCACTTTTAAAGAAGAAAAATGAGAAGTTTCATCATTGTCAAAAGGCTGAATTATCTGAGGGAGATGCAGGCATTAGATAACATGCTTGAAAAGGTCAATTTTTTTGAGAGACAGAGACATCTCTTTGTGTCATTGCCTCAAATTTACTTCAGCTACCTCTGCAGCAGTGCCAGTCTATGGCAGAGAAACTAAAATCACAGAACAATATATGAAAGTCATTGGCCCTTCTCCTGATCTGTGGCAATAGCAGCTTAGAGTTTGTACTTCTAAGAACAATAAAATCTAGTAACTAATCTCAAGAAAACAAACATAACCCCACCATTGTTGGTGAAAACAGCAATTGCTTTAGTATCGCAGCTGTACAAGAGTTACCTTTAACAACAATTCAATGACTTCTGTATGAACAAGACCATGCACTGGCTCTCCATTGATATGAGTAATCAGGTCTCCAGCTTTTAAACCTGCTTGGTAAGCTGCACTTCCTTCTTCCACATTCTGAAAAGACAGAGGGAGAGAATATACACAAAATGAACCCCAAACCAGCTGGCAATGAAGAAACTTATATAAAGGAAGAAGAATAATACATTCGGCTCTTTCACCATCCCCTACTTACTCCAACTTTATACGAGTATTCCCTCCTTACTCAAACTTTATATGGGGCCCAGAATGGTTTCAAAGGTCACTGAAACACTGCTGGTTGCTATGGGTATTAAGTGAGCTCTGTAGAACAGGGAGTTTTCATGCATGGTAAGAAGGGATGGTTCACTACCCACTGCAAAATTTCAGAACTAAGTGAAGATTTTTAGCATCTGAAAATGAGAAACACTATGAAATTAAGGTAATGGTCACATGCAATACTCTCATCACAACAAAAATTAACTCCATCATATGGTTAAAGATTGTTTCTATTTGGTTCAAATTTACCAGGCTTCCCATTAGAGGAGTTGGTGCAGCACAGAAGTGACAATGGACCAAAACAAACTGAATTGAAAAATATTTTGAAGGTTGTTTAAATAATTTATTCTATTTTTAAATGGGTATTTTAAGTCATGCAGACACTACTGAAGACTACAATGCAAACAGAGCTAAACAACAAACTTATGATACTTAAAAAAACCCCCAAGGTTTAGCTTGTACTGCAATGTACCATTTTCCCCCTTCCTTTCACTGGTGTGACGTTACACTAGTGGCAAGAAATAATTTTTTAAAATTTATTCCATTATCCACCAAATGTAGCCAGTTCTCCAGATTCAATGTTCTTGATGGATTAACAGGTCTAAGGGGTGAACAATAGGAATAAAAAAACGAATAATACACTGCATCAGCACTGCTACTTCAAAATCTACAATACCTATTTAAAACTAAGCAGTGTAAAAAAACTTGAAGTCTTTTGGTAAATTTGCGATAATTTTTTAGGGTAGTTGAACTAATTATGTACATATAGTATTTATGTACGTGTAATTTATACCATATATAAAATGACAATTTGTTACTAACATAAATTATAAAATAAATGCATATCTATGTACCTAAATATATAATTATTTTAAAGTTAAGGAGGCTGACAACCAAAGAATTGCTTTAGCCTCTCTCCCACGGTGTAGTGAAGAGAGGATGAAAAATACATTATTTATTCAAGACAGTCAATCTTTTTCCTGCACCATACAAACCTCAAAAGTCTTCACAATTCCAAACAATCTGCACATTTCTACACCAGAGAAAATCGGTGCTTGAGATTAGCTTACCTGTGTCTTGTAAAATAGTTCCATTTACTAAACTCCACCTATTTTTCAACAATTTCTCTTTACAACCTCCTACAACTGCAGATCCTGATCCAAATCAAAAAGGGTCTGCACCAAGCCTTTGGTTTTCTAAGACCTAGTACTCCGAACTCAAGACACTATTTTTCAAAACTGACAAACTTGCCACAAGTGAACTTGCAGAAGTTCAACACCACGTGTAGATAATGCTTCTGCCAAAGATGGCTTGTTGTCTTCCCTACAGGCAACACTGCTCTTGTACACAGGCAGAATTTCATTCTAAGAAAAACTGCTTGGCATATCATTGTAACTTACA
Source organism: Vidua macroura (assembly GCF_024509145.1). Lineage (NCBI taxonomy): Eukaryota > Metazoa > Chordata > Aves > Passeriformes > Viduidae > Vidua > Vidua macroura. The sequence goes on from NC_071611.1 coordinate 28,867,772, forward strand.
CAGTAATTGTCAACAAAGAGATACAACGGGTACAAAAAAGTGAATCCATCGTTACAAGATTCTGTGGCCACGTATCAGCAAGAAAACATGTATTATCTTACCCAAACAATGTGGTGCACAGTGTAGATATCGCTGTCACCCACGTAAACCCTGATTGCTCGGATGGTAAAGCCATACTTTTTCCCTGAACTATGAATTACAATTGGCTGATGAGGACTTGCAGCAGCAATTGATGAATCACGGCTGGGAGATGAATCTCGGGATGATGAAAGGTCAGATGATAGGGAATGAGGAGACATAGGACTTCCCAAAGGAGAAACACCAAACACATCTGGAAAAAAAAAATCTACCTATTACACTCTGAGTACACACAGATTTTGTTCGGCTTAATGATATTTTTGTATTAAAATACATCATTGTCTTTGTCTAAACAACCGCTCCTCTTCCTCCTCGCCTGGTGTGCATATTAGTGAATGAGAAGTTCAACAACCAGATATTAGAACCTTATTATTTTCCCAGGAGTGTAAACTCTATTGTTTAATGCAAGGGTTAATTTGTTAGACATAGATGGCTTCCTTTTGCACAGGAAACACACTCATTGCTAACTTTGCAAGAACTATTCTCAGTCGTTTCCTAGCAAACACTAATGAGAAGAAAATGAGAGTAGGGTAGCAAATATTATTATGAATACACCCAAAATCACTCCCTAAGTAATCCAGCAATGCTTAACAAATTGCTAGCTGTTTTCTTGATTTCAGTTATATACGAAAATAGATAAAGACTACTCCCATTAAACCACAATATCTACTGGGTACCTAGGGCAGTAACTCAATGTTTGTAAGAAGGCTCCATTGCTACATTCTGCTACATCATGTAAAGACTGCAAGAGTTTCTCACAATAATACCAGTTCCAACTTTGCTTTATTTTATTGTTTTGAATGCACTATGTGCTTACGCTTGTGCAAATGTGAATACAATTGCAGCAGTTTGGACTTCAGTACTGTACAACAAGAAAGCAAAGTACCAATCCTTCATATGAAAACACTCAATATTATTGTTATACGTCCACTAACAGCATTATTTCTGGCTCCAAATTTTGAGCACTTGATCTAAGTTAAGATCATCACATCTAAGTTAAGATCAAGTGACTTAGACTCAAGAGTAGTACAAGTAGGAGGCTACATGCTATTTCTATTTTTGTGACACTGCTCTCCTGTTTATCAGCTTTTTTTATAGGGGATGAGGCAGAACTAGTCACGTGCTGCTTTAACAAACATCTGTTTTTGTGAGCTAGTTAAAACTTAATCTACAACCCTACTGTCAGATGGACCAAGGACTGAAGTTGCATCCTGCCATGCATGCTCAAGATCAAACACCATTAAGTTGCATTTCTGCCTGTCAGAGAAGGCCCCTCAACTGTAGTGTGAGCACCATGACTTGCTGACAAGATTGCACTAACTAGTCATGCAAGTGAACATGAGAAACAAAAAGAGCGATGAAGAATCAATTCTGGACTATACAAAATCTTGCATTTGCATCATAAGCCTTCATAGCATTGCATAAATAATTAACATTTCAACTAAAAGTATTTATCTCTACCTCCTGGGATCATGAGGGACAAAGCACTTGCAGAAAGAGACTTTGTGACTTTTCCAGAGATCTTCTTTTTCTCTGTGCTTTCCAATCGCTGTCGAGCCATGTGAGATGCAACTTCACCAGCTGGCTTTAAGGAGTTATCTGTACTGTCCACACTCTCACTTCTTCCATTTATTTGATCTAAGTGTTCTGAGAAACTGCCAACTGTACAAAAAAGAAGGGATAAAGACATTGATGGAAAACTGAATATCCTTTTGCTAATGGACCACATAAAAAATAAATTACTCTCAAGTGTAACTGGTTAAGTGTAAGAAAAGGATTACACGGTTGGAGCTATCACTGCAGCTGCTGTGTTAATGCCAGCACCATTACACAGGACCCAGGGGATAGCAAGCAAGACTTGGGATACAGCACAGTCAATATCAATGTTTTAGACAAGGGAAGGAGATGGATGACCCTGAGGAAATTTTTTTCTCCAAGAACAGAAAGAAGGGAGGGGGAGGAAAATGTGGACTACATGGGAAATCAAGGGCTTGGGAACAGAAGGGTATATCTTGAAAAAACTTACTGAGATACAAAAGAGAAGTAAGCTGAAAATTGGTAGATGTGTAGATATGAAAATAAGGCACTTCAGTCTACTGAAATGCAACAAGTATTTGAGCAGGGAGACTATGCTCAAAATTAATTAAGTAGAGAATGGTTTGCAACATTTCCTCCTAGATTTGTAATCACCAAAGTGACTTCCACAAGTCAAAGAAAATCCTCTCAATTCTGAAAGGTGTATATGATAGAGAAGTCTTAATTAAAAACACACAATGTGCAGTACAGAGTGTTAGACCTGATCTGATCCCAAACCAGCTCCCTGTTGAGATAGCTGTTTTTGAAAGCAATTCTGAAATGCATCACTTCTAAATCTATGAATACTACTGCCACAAGAAGGTGGTCTGCACCTGTCTGTAGTATCATCAGTCAAGACACACACTACCTGATAGTGTGGAGCTGCTGATTGTACTTGCTGGAGTGGTTACTTCAGGTTCGTCTTGCACTATTTCATCGCTCACAAATGCAGACCTTTCCTGCTCCTCCCGGGGTCCCCGTGAGCTGGTGGAATCTCCTTCGACTGATATGGACAATTTTGGAAGCAAACCAGAACTGCACTGCTGCCGGCTACTGTCATTCTCAGATGAGATGGATGTAGATATTTGCTGTCTGCATAAAAAATAAGCAAACTCTCATTCTGCTATTAAATGAGAAGGCCTGCTATCTGGCAAGCAGGATGTAGAAGACTTGCTGTACATCCTTCTACTTACATTTCAGAATATTCTGAACTCCAGCTTAAAGATTCCACAGAAGGCAATGCTACACTTTTTGTTTTGTCTCCTGCATCTTCCTTTTCTTCACCTTGAATTTGAGTGACTCGATCTATACTACTAAAAACCTATAAAATAAAAAAACCCCACAAAACAAAACAAAAAAAAACCCCACAAAAAAATTGAGTATCACCGACACATTTGATTTAAAAAAAACATATGCATGATCTACAGTTCTATGATTTTAAATGCTTATATAGCATTTCAGATTGCAAACCTCAAATTTCTTGAAACTTTTCAAATTTCCAATACTTAGTGTTCTTAAAATGCTTTCTTGGCTCCTTATGTACAAGTATACAAATAGAGCCTCTTCTCATTATGTATTTATCAGTATTCTCCACATTTCGAAGTACGAATCAAGACTGTAAAGCCGAAATCCTGCATGCTTTCTTCCATTATTTCCTGCCAATTCACCCTCCACTGTATTGCCTGAACATGCCCACTTTGATCAGCAAAAATTAGCTCTCATCTCAGCTACTAGAGTAACACTACCTTTTGGGTAGAGCATTCAGATCATTCCCTAAAATCTACATTTCTCCATGACTGTAACACATTACCTTGCTTTTTCCGCTGGTCAAATGTCATTAAATTAATACCTACTACAAGGTAGTACTGTAATATTTGTTATGCTATCACCTACAAGATAACCAGGACACAACTGGAGCAACATGAAAACTATGTATAAAGAAACCAATGCAAAGAACACGTATTAGCATTTAATAGAACGCTTCCTTGACACTTTCTGTTATGCTATGATGAGTCTTCTACAGAAAATACTACCATATTTATATAATTTTCCATTAGTATTCTAAAGATTGAAAAAGTAACTTTTCTACACAATGTTCCCATATTTTGATTTAATCGTATTCATTGTATTCTTGCTCAATTTCAGTTAACTTCATAGCTTCTTGAGAAAACAAGGCCCTGTGTATCTCCTTCATATTTAATATTTCCAAAATTTGCAAAAGTACAACAATAAATGCAATGATTACAGAAATTTTTACTTACTTTCGAAAACCGGTGTGAACATGAGGAGAACTGTCTTATCTCTAAATTAAAATCTTCATCATTGGTATCATCTTCTTCCTCAGTTTCCATATGGTGGTATTTCTCAGAACGAGCTATAGAAAAGGGTAATAAAATATCTGAATTTATTGGGAAGAATGGATACCATGTTTTAATAATAAATAAAAATCTAGTTTAAAATATTAAAAATATTAAAATAATCTTAAGATTATTTTTGCTGAAGTGTCAATTCACTGGTGAAATTGCAAGCTGCCAGTGATTCTGATAACAGAGATTTTAAAAGCAGTATGCAAGAGTCAAAGACAGTGATTACTTTAAACAAAGCGTTCATCACTTTTTTTTTAATACCATAAAACACCTACTGTCAAAATAACTTGTGTCATCTTCAGACTCCAACTGTGGAATAAATTCTGCTTTCTGCCTCAGCAGGCTATTCCAGTCAAGGCTCCTGAAGAACTGATGCTGCTTTACTTCATATGCACCACCTGGAGGAGCCAGAGGAAAACACTGAGCAAATGGTACCAAATCCTCTGACAGTAGGTGAACTAAATCCCCAGCCAACAATGCAAACAGTCATAGAAAGGCATAGTCATCGCTGTATGCATGAACATCTACTACCCATTCCCATTAGAAATTCTAAACCTGTCAGAAATAGCCCCTGCCCCTGTTTTCTTGTGGCCATTTCTTTTGACAATTTACTGCTTTATCATGTCTCCCTTTTAAGATTTTTATTTTTCCAGATGTACTAATATCTTAGCTACACAGATGTACAGGTGTACTAATATCTTAGCTATTAGTCAGAATCATCATATGTAGTTCTACATATGTACAATAGTAGCCAAAAGACAGGAGTGAGAACAGGGGAGAACAACAACTCTGAAGACATCCAAGTCAGTGCAGAAGGAGCTCCAGGTACTGGAGCTGAGATTCCCTGCAGCCCATGGTGCAGACCATGGGGAGACAGCTGCACCCATGGACGACCATGGTGGAGCAGAGATCCACCTGCAGCCCATGGAGGACCCCACAGTGGAGCAAGGTGGATCCCTGAAGTAGACTGTGATCCCGTGCAAAAGCCTGTGCTGGAGCACTGCCCTGGTAGGACCTGTGGCAGAGAGGAGCCCAAGCTGGAGCACGCTTGCCGGCAGAACTTCTGACCCCATGGTGGACCCATGCTGGAGTACTCTGTTCCTGAAGACTGCATCCTGTGGGAGGGACCCACATTGGACCAGGGGAATAGTGTGGGGAGGAAGGAGCAGCAGTGGCAGCATGTGATGCACTGACCACTAGCTCCATTTCCTGTCCTCCCGTGCTGCTTGGAGGGAGGAAGTAAAGCAGTAATGTAAATTTGGGATAAATTAAACTAACTTCCCTGAGTTTTAGTATGCTTTGCCCATGATGGCAACTTCCTGCCCTTATCTCAACCCACGAGCCTTTGGCATATCTTCTCCTCCTGTCCAGCTCAGGGGGGAGGAGACTTGGTGAGTGCCTCCTGGCAGCAAGGATCAACTCAGCACTTTGATACAGCATGTATACTTCTCTATGTCAAGGCTATGGAGAGAAAAAAATGAAATCTCCAGGACTGGTTTCTAAGTCAGTGTTAGACTTTCTAGATTGGATTCTTCGCTTTTCATACTGCACCAGGAAAAAATTCAAAGGAGACAAGTCTTTCCAAAGGAGAACAAAATCACATCTCATCAGAAGTCACTAGCTAAGCAGTGAATATCTGAGCACAGTAATGGGATATTACATCAGAACTTTATTATTCTTGATTGGTATCAGACACTTCAAGCCCAAAGAAGTCTTTTTACTGATGTTTTCCTTCTTCAAAGTAAGTGTAGTATCCATCTCTCTTTTTTCAACTTGCCTTTGTCACTCAGGTCTCCTGAGCAAGTACACAATTGTGATTTTCACACAGTGTTATGCAGCTTGCTAATACATATTAAACAGACGGGACTGTAATTTGAAATGCATGGTGGAGACTGGCATAAACCATGGTATTTTTCAGTGCACATGTGGGACCTGCCACACTGCAGCCTCCATTTCTGTCAGCTGATTCTAACACTTAAAGATCCTACAACTTTGTTGTGGCTTCTGAACCCTCTGATTCAAAGAAATAGCTCCCTTATTTCCTTCTTCAGACTGCCTGCCAACTGTTAGAGAGACCAGAGGCTTTAAAGATGTCAGTTCCTAACTGAGCACCACAAGTGCTTCACATTGTGGCACTGACCATTTAGTATTTAAGGCAGCCTGATCTCACCCCACTCACTTTCTCCACCAACTGTATAGCAACAGACACAGAATTTGCAATCCACTTCTGATCCAGCCTCTCACATGGAAACAGACTTCAATTAAAACTGTATTTACCAGGAAAATCATCCTGGCAATGAAACAACAACACCTGGAAAAAGTGTACTTAAAACAAGGGAATAGAACTAGTTGTGGATTTTCATTTTGTCTTTGGCATTGGTGCCTTCTGCAGCAGATGATGCAGGCAGCAAGTGGAGAAGCTACTGGGGCATGACACCTTCCTCAATCTTAACTTGTTCAACATGGGGCAAGGGACAGCAATAAACTTTGCTAAGTGCCACTTAGTCCAGACCATCAGTTACGGTGAAGTCTAAGGGTTGTTCACACAGATCCCAGCCATTCGGGCTGTGAGGGACATGCAGTTCTTTCATATCAGTAAAATCATCATGCCTTGAAGGAAGCCAAAGGAAGACATGTCATTTGGGACCATGGCAATACTACTCAGGGTCTGGGTTATAATCGTGTTTCCCCTGAGTAGCTGTGATAACACCAGTTATGAACTGATTCCTATCACCTCTTTTTAATTAGGCCTAAAAGTATGTAGCACAATTTGACTCAGTTTTGTTAGCAATTTGCCAAGTACTCTCAAGCTGACTCAACCTGCCACTTGGCTTACTTAGCATCCCAAATGTATTTCTGTTCATGGCATACAATGTTCACTGTAAATAAGATTATACCTCTATATTTGGACTCATTTACGCAGGAGGCTTTTTTTTTTTTTGCTGTATTTATCTAGTGCTCTGCCTAAAGGGATGGCAGTCAGTTACTAGGGTTCCCATACATTAACACTTAAAAATCACACACAATATTCATTACTGCCTCTCACAGAAAACTCCCAAAAAAATCCTGGTCTATCAGCCAACAAATAAACTCTTATTACAGAAATGCACAGTACTTCCATTAGCCTATGGAAGTCTTAATACTTCCTTAACATTCAGTTTTATTTTAATTCTTTTTCATACAAGGCAGTAGTACTTGATAAATGAAAATGAGAAGACTTTTCACCACACAACCTCAGACAGTCATTGCTGAATAAGAATTTTGAGTACTCATCACCCACCCTAAAACCTGGAGGAATTAATCTGCCAGGTTAAGATACTTCTGAAAAAGGAAGCTGTATATTGATTCCCCTCCTAGATTTCTGAATTTAGTCATTTAATACTGTATTCATGAAGAAACCCCATTCACTGACTTACAGGATCTTTGGGAAATTTCTGTTATATTTATCAAATTAGTAGAAGACTAAATATAAATGAGCCCATGTAAGTCCCACAAAAACCAGGACACCTATCATCATGTTAAGATCCTATTACTGGTCTTAATCTATAAATTATCATGGCATATTACCATACTGCATGTCATGACAGATGTTTCCCAAACAAAACAAACAGGTGAACAAAAGCTCCCAATGCTGAATACAGAAGCTATTTCTAGTACATTAACAATTTAAAATTAGTGCCTCCTAACCTGTTCCCAGTCTTTCCAAAGGATTCTGCCTAAGTAGCAGAGTAATCAGATCCTGGGCATCTGGAGGTGGTGCTTCATCCTTTTCAGGCCAGTTGATTTCATCTGAAAAAAAATGAAGTTGTTTGATATTGCTGAGGTCTGATTCCAGCACAAATTGCATGAATGCTCTCAGAAAGAGCTCTCAAATGCTCTAACAGCAAAAGAGAGTTAAAGCAACTTTCTCAACTTACTCTGCTGCATACCAATTATTTCTAATTTTTATACTTTCTACACAGACTGCATAAATATACTATGTTCCCACTTTCTTTGGAAGTATCATTAAACACAGAACTGTGTTTAGCAGCAGAATACATGAATGCCTGGGTCATGGAAAACTTTCAAAATATTAGCACAACTTGTATCCTTCCCCCACCAAATCAAGGTTTAAACTGTAGTTATGTTCCATGGAAACTGTTGTTAAGATGGAAACTGCTGACCTGACACAGCAGTTGCTGCTCACATATGTGTTCACTCTTTAATGCTAGTAGACTCCCTGAGGTCAATACTCCCATGACTAAGGGTCAAGGTGTCAGACTGTACTCTGGCAACATACATAGCAATGAAGATTTTTTCCAAGAGTCTCATACTTCCATACAACCTCCTTCTACTGACTCTTATACTACTATGGCTTCTGCAATTCATGGCAACCTCGACTTAAACCATGCAATCAAGATAGGCTGTGTATGAATATGAACTTGATAAAAGCCTACAAACAGCAAGTTTTGCCTGATTTTTACTGGAAACTTCCTCCACAAATGTAATATAGTTCAGGTTTAGACAAAACTCCAAAGAAGTTTCTTGGGAGGTACAAGGATTTTGTTGTCATTTTATGATCTAGACTTCTTCTATTAAATAATCATAACTGGATAAATAATCATCGGAAGCTACATGCAGGTTTAACCTTCATATTTCAGAGATTAAGGAAAGGTACTGATAAAAACAGACATGAAATGTAACCTGTTTCTGGGGCAGTATTTTAAGTTCTTATAACTTTAGGTATCTAAGTTTACACTGAGGCCTCCCACAGCTGTCCTTGCAAACCTGAGGACAGGAAAAGGCAACCTACAATGAAAAAGGAGGCAGCAAGATTTTAACTTTAAAGAGAATGTAAATTTTGCTCATGGAAACTGGAAGAAAAATATAGGCTACAGTTTGGTTCTTTAGGATGGCTCTTACAGTCAAACAGAAGGAGATCATTTATTTTTGCACAGGAAACATATCCAACAAAAGTTCTTCTAGAGATACTAAGAATTATTTCAGTAAGCAAGGCTATTTCAAAGAGAAAAAGCTGACAAATCAACATCAAAACAAGAAACAGCCAACCAACAGTCTTGTAGGGTGAGTGGGAATAGATTATGTTTACAAAAGGACTTCTATAAATAACTTCTGTAAGATAAATTGACATATTCAAACAGATGAAGCTATTTACAAAGGTCTCAGCTAGATTGTAACACATGACAATATGTTTTACAAAAGGCAAAATTAATGCCACATGCAAAAAAAAGCCAAACGTACAAATTTTATCATTAATTTTAAGACTATTCCCTCCCCTTCTCCTGGTCAGGGAGTATAAGGATAAAAACAAGGATAGGTGTGTATGTGTCTGGAAGTGCAATAAAAACTTGAGTTATTTCCATGTTTGCCTGCCTACAGCTTTCACTGCAGTTTAAATCTGATTTGGAAAATAAAGCATGAATATGCATTGCAGCCATGGGGCACCCAGAAAACAGACAGCATGTGCTGCTTGTGTTAATTAAACAGTTGATTCTTCTTGCCACTTAGGCCTCAGCTTATCACATCAGAAAACAACACAGTTATAAATCCATGAACATGTAGGATGTCACATGCATTTTAATAGTTTATAAACAACTCTGGCTTTCAGCTTCAGAGACAGAGGAAATAAAGATGGTGACAGAAAGTCTCCTTAAGTACAAAAGGGGATTTGTTGCATTCTCACAGAAAGAGGAACCAGAGATATATTCTTAGCTATTGGACTTTTTAAGCAGACCATAAAACAGACTGGGAAATACTTAGTAACAGAGGTGCCATTCTCTTAACCTTGTGTCATAAATAGTGACCCTCTACATCTATGCATTTGGGAAATTTATTGAAACAGCAGATAAGATAGTAAACAGTTTTGTTTAATTATTTTTCAGTTTTGTCACAAGACACATAACAATACTTAGGGTCAGTTTGCAGGTTAAGATCTAAAAGGTTATTGAATTTTAAATGGAAGAACAGCTGGTACAGAACTAACATTACACTCCAACAATCACCAATGAAATCATTAACAATCTGTGAACTGAATTAGTTTCCTTCTTTTTCTCATTATTTATTATTTGGGAGACATTTGTTTCAGAGTTTTATTACATCTTTGTTAATTTCTTTATTGTGCCATGAGGCACAATTTCCCATTTATGCAAATTTATTTAACTGTGTCTTCTCTGGTATAACTTCTTTACCAAAGAAAGAAATCACTAGTGCATAGTGGCACTACATTTTCATTAACATAGCTTCTCTCTTCGAAATAAGTGTAGCTTAACCCCTGAATTCTACATTAATGGATTTCTGTACTTAGCAGAGTAAATTCAGGTTTTAATCTAATTTAATTGTTACTGCTTTGATAGCAGATTGTGTAGTCTATCAGTAAAATTGTAATATATTTACTATTATCAGATTTTGGGTTTTTTTAGTGATGATTCTTACCACTGATTACTTGTCCAAAGAGCTCTTCTGGTGTATCTCCAAAGAATGGCACACATCCAACAAGAAATTCATAAAGAATAATTCCCATAGCCCACCAATCCACTGGTTTTCCATAACCCTGTCTCAGTATCACTTCAGGAGCTATGTATTCAGGTGTACCACAGACCTAAAAGAAAGAAAACAAGTATGATGGCAAAGGAAGTCTTAATTGTGCTATATGAGGAATTTATAATTCCTGAAATATAAATTAATATGAAAACATGGGAAAAAATGGAATGCAGTTGGGCTTAGTCTGCTGAGTTAGCATAAAAACATACATTTTTAGAACAACCTACCTACATTAAGAGGCATCATAATCAATATTTGCACATCTGTCACGCAGAGGACAGTTTGTGCTTTGTACACAGGAGTCCATCACGGCAAGTATCTTACTTAACTTAAAACATATTGTTATCCTTATATGAAAGTTGTGATGGTTTTATCTTAAGTAACTTTTACAGTGAACAGATTGTGAGCAACGGTAATGAGGCATGGTTAAAGGGAAATGGGCCATAGCACAGATTTTAGCACCCTTGGTTGTACAAAGCATGATGAGCTCCACAAGTACTCTGTTGAGACTTCTGAATTCTTTACAAAACGGTTTTCCATTTGTCTCTTTCACAGATTCACTTGCATACAATTAGGCTGTTCATCTTACTAATAGATCTTAATGTAAAAAGGAAAAAGCTTAGAATAATCTTCAGGGCATCAGTTAAAGTACCTGATAGACTCAATTGGAACACCAATGCAGAAATAACTATGGTTTATTCAGTATTACAGTATGTTCTGCTGGCAAAATATTACTTCATGTGAACATTCAGTGTAGAAATGAAAAAGGTGGTTTCTTACTTGTTTGTCGAGGAATTCTCTGGCATCCTTCTCAATGTGACCCTCGTACAGATTGGTAGTCAAACTCATTAGCCCCACTTTTGACAGGCCAAAGTCTGTAAGCTTTATATGGCCCATGGATGTTACCAACAGACTGAAAACCAGAAAATTTTTAAGTCACTGTGATATAATTCAACATCATGTGCTTCTCATTGTTATTATTATTACAATTATAATATTTAGAGGAAAATGCTTCATTAGCACTGTGGAATTATACATACAACTTAAAAAGTACTTTAACTGGTACAGAATGAACAGGTTAAAAATCTAAGTCTTATATTTGTTACTATTACTGTCAGAAGTAAACAAACTTTTCATGTGCAACTGAACAACATCTTAGAGAACTACAGAGGTGGTCTTGAGAGCTGAGCCTTTAAAGCTTTGAAGAAACAGTTATCATGTGAAAGACCTAAAAGAGAATGTGTATCATTTTTGAGGTGAGGTGAGTATTTTCCATTTGTAACAAGCTGGGTCAGTCATGCATTTGGAAAAAACCTCAGGGTATTAAGTTAGTAATTAATACTATACTGCATATACTATATTAACTAATACTTCATGCTAGGAAGCTATTGTCGGTCAACACCCATGACTTCAATTCTTTTTCTTTTTTTTATTGTGAAACAGGAAGAAGAGTAATGAAGTTGCAAAGGCCATACTTTGTATTTCAGCTACTTGCTGTAATGTCAATTTTTGTATAGGAGCAACACTGTACTTTTAAATATTGAAATTGAAAACCCTAACCCCTCAAAAAACAAAGCAACCCCCAAAACCCAAGCAAGAGGAGATACTTCTGCATCTGGTCAATTTTGTCTTCAAACATGCAAATACCTGCAAGTTGATGATATTTTGTATCAGTGCTTTAAGTATACTTTGAAAAAAAAATCCTAATTGCTAAAATGTCTTTCCCTTCATTCAAAGAAGAAGAATAAATACCTTTTTCTTTTTAGCTACTCTGATCGCCTCTTCTATCTTAAACACAGGAAATTCTTAACAGGTCTTTTGGAAAAAAAATGCATTTGCTGTAACCACAAGTAATGAACATTCAAATATTGTGAATGAACTGTGAATCTACGTAACATTTACAATAAAACAATAATTGCTTAGAATTTAGAAGTTTAGACCTTTTGTGTCTTATCTAACAATTTCAAACTCCTCTTTCAGTTATATTCTATGTACATACTTGTCAGGTTTCAAATCCCTGTGTACAATGCCGTAATTATGAAGGTATTCCAAGGCCAGAACAGTCTCTGCAAAGTACATTCTTGCCATGTCTACAGGTAAGGGACCCATATTCTTCATCAAAGTAGCACAGTCTCCACCTGTGGAAACAGTGCAAATGTTCCAGATGACTCTATAATTCTGAGGTGTATCAGTATAAACCATATACAATGTTAAAAGGAACAAAACCTGCAGTTTTAAGGTTTTATTTTCTAGTCAGATGATTCAACCAAACATGTAAGCCCCACAGCTACTCTACTGTAAATAATGTGAAGGTGGGAGAGAGCACTACAAGGATTCAGGTGAGAAGCAGTAACGTACTGCTACCTAAGGAGAAAACAAACGAATAAATTGAGGGGATGGGGAGTGGTGGAAGCCCACACAACCATATCTCAGAATCCCTTTGGTACTGCTTCTGTCCACTGTTCTCCTTCAACGTTAGCACCTTTTCAAAATGTTTCCTCTTTCTTCTTTCTTTGTAAAAATAACTACTACAAATCTTCCCCAACACTTGCTAATGAAAATTTCAGCTCCAGGAAAAAAGCAAACATTTCCATGTGAACTTGGAATGCTAGCACATTTTCGATTACAATCTATAAGGAACTTACTCTAAGAGCAGTTATTTCCCATTATAGCTGGAACACAAGTGTTTTACAAGCTGTTTACCAGGAGATAATGACTGGTGGAAAAAAAAGAACCACCTTGCTGTTGGATCTGGTTCCTAAATCTGAATTGCCAGAGTATGGAGGACACACAGGGGGCCCCTTCTAATTCAAGTACCATATGGGTTATTTTTCTTTTGTGCTGTAAAGAAATTCTCTTCTTCCTCTGTAAAACAGAAGAGCAATTTTACCTTCTACATATTCCATGACCATGCATAAATGACGTCTTGTTTCAAAGGAGCAATACATGCTGACAACAAATGGATTTTCTGCAAATGTCAGGATATCACGCTCAACAAAGGCCTGTTGGATCTGGTTTCGGAGGATGAGATTCTGCTTATTAATTTTCTTCATGGCAAATCTTTGTCTGGTTTCTTTGTGTCTCACAAAATAAACCGCACTGAGAAGTTCAAATGGGAGAGAAAAAGAAAGAAGTCTGATTAACTACTAAAAATGTATTTGAAATTACATTTTCCACTCAATTTTTTAAAACTATATATATATTATAAAAAAGACTTGTTCTCAATTTAACCTAATCTTTCACATTAAAGAATAGTTACTAATCTCCTTTTGTTTAAAAAACAGTACTCAAACTAAACCAAACAACTCTTCTGCCCTTCCCTCTCCTTCCCAACCAAACAACAGCAAATATAACAGCAGATACAATAGCAAATGCTTTTAGCCCAGGCAGATTTCAGGCATTCCCATCAACAAAGGATTACATATAAAATTCAGCTATGGCACAGTGTTATAAATCATTGTGACAAATGCTTATTCTGTAGGTGTGATGAAAGGAAATTATGACTCAGTCCAGGGAATTTTAAAACATTTTTAATAAGGTCTCTTATGAAGGTTGCTTAGAAGTTGATCGAAGGTGTGGCTCCTCATTAGCAGGTGCAAAATCTCGTGTTCTTGTTCAGTCCCTGACATCATTACTGATCCGTATCAGAGGAAGGTCAGCAGTAGGTAACCCAAAACAAAGACCACTGTGTTAACAACAAGGTAGTGTGGGGCTGTGCTGTATCTTGACTTGGAGAATTTCCACTGGGGTGCTGGGTACAAGGTTTCCTGTGTATTTGGTTAGGTAAAGTCAATGCGCTGAGGGAAGCAAAGAAAAGGAAACCTCTTGAGTTACCTCTTGGGTAACTCTTCTGTCTTTCAGGTCTAAGGAGAAGGTATTACTCTGCTGTGAAATACTCAGAAGGACTTCATGGCTGCACTTCTCAAAATCCCTTGAGGCAAATCCTGAACATTTTTGCCTTGAAATCTACTTTATAGCATTTAATGCTTATATCATTTCCAGTATATAATTATCACAGTGTTTATGGAAAGAAAGCACTTAAAGGAGAAAATAGAGATGGAAAGGGCGAAGAAATGGGATTCAATTGTGACGTTTTTTTAATTCAATTAATTATACCCACGAGGTCCAACTATCAGCATACAATTATTTATATTAACACAAAAAGTAACACTTGCCTTACTATTTCTATAAAGATCTTCACACAGCTACCGAAGTTTTAGGCACTGAAAAGAATCAGGACTTCTCCTTTCCTTTGTGAAGGAAAAATTTCCAGACAGCATAGTTTCTCTTACTGATTCCAAAAGCTTTTATTAATCCCTCATTCTTGTCTGAGCATGGGGCAGGTAAAAGCCATTACACCATCATGAAAGTAGGTAAAAACTACCTAGGGCAAAACCCATGACAAACCCCACCCTTTCTGCCTCCTACTAAGTCTCACTCCCTTCTGCCCCTCCCAAGATGGAATACAGACTGAGTTATTCATCTCCAGTACTCCTCCCTGCTGACTTCATGCCTTGTGTCCTGCAACTCTTCCTACTGCCCCCCTCATATTCACTTCTCTCTCCAACTCTTACTTGCCCCTCCCATGCTTTTCCTTCCCTTGCATTTTGGTTTTCCTCTCTCATTTGTTGCTTTCTCCAGTCAGTTTCATAATCTCCTGAAATATCTTTTCTTTTATCTATTTCAGTTCCTCTCTGCATTCCTGGCATGTAGAAAATTATTGCCTGAAGTCTCCCTCCTTCAAAAAAACCTAGTCACACGAATGAACTAAGGACTGACTGAGGACTTGGCATACAAATATTCCTCTAGAGTTTCAAACTGGACAGTGTGCAAGATGGCCTCTTAAAAGGCAAACAGAAACCACAGCACCTTATTACATTTTATTACATATTATTACAGCACCTTAACAAATCCTCCTCTCAGATCATATACATCTGCAAGATCATTACTAACATATTTTAAAATTATTAAAGGATAAGTTCCAAGGACTATCTACTCCTGTAAGTATCTGGTACATGTTGCTATATTTTCCCAGCTGTCTAAACTCCATCTTCAGTCTTACAGTCACAAGAAGGTATCTTTCCACTAGGATTCTGTTGTTTCTCAGAAAAAAAGCTGTTTAGCTGAAATGTATCAGACTCATGAGACAATTGCAACACAATAGTCTCTTCTGCTTTTACACATGCATACACTGTTTATGCTATACAAAGCACACAAAATGTCTTCAGCACACAAAAATGTCTTAATATCCCTCACATCCTCTGGTCACAGTAACCCCAGCAAACAACATTTATGCTTTATGAAGAAAATGATACCCCAGCCAGCAGCATGTTGATCATCAAATGCTGCCCATGATCTTCAGTATATTATAAAGACAATTTCAAATTTAAGGATTCTGTGACACAAAAACAGTGTAGGGAGAGCACCCAGACTATCCTGTCAATTGACTGACTGACAGCAGCATGTCCTGTTGCCCTGTAAAGCCACAACCAGAGTGGTACTGTTGCATCCTCCTGTCGTTTCAAATGAAGAATTTGATTTCCTATCTTCCCTCAGCTTTCTGTTTTCATAACAGCAACAAGAGTTTCCAAACATCCTCTGATTTCACTGGGTGAATTTCAACAGGTATGCAAGTGCTCTGTATTTTACAGATGCTGTAGCTCAACACAGCAAAAAAGCTTAGTTTTCAAGAGAAATAAGAACGTTCATAAAGAATAAGGAACATTCATTTGGCAGTGTCCAAACATTACCTTATTTCACTTTCAACATAAATCTCAGTCTGAAAATCTATCTCTATAATTACTCTAGTTAGGCACAATTATAAAACACTGCAAAAGTGGTAAGATGACAAAAACAAGCCAAAATATTTAACTGGGTTCCTGAAGTTGTCCCACTTAAATATCATGCCATCTATCACTCCAATCTTACAGTCATGATTCCCATTTTTTCCCTAAATTGAAAAATCTCTAATTACAAAAAAAAATCCAGATAGACAGATTTCAGGCCTAGTTTACAGCTCTCCAATAACTCCAACTTTTAGAGCATTTTACAACCTAGTCTACATTCAGTGCTTAAGGCTAATATAGATGACACTATTCTTTAATCTGTCAGGAGTCTGAACTCCTTGTGCAGATGCAGGTACTGTACCTACTGCTTAAAAATTATACCTGCTGACCAAGAACTTTGTTTCATTTTTACCAGCAATTTCCTGAGAAGAGACTGCTAAATTCTGTTCTACCCTGGAATAATGTCTCATGTTGCCTCCAGTGAAGATAAGCTGCTTGTGAGGCTGTGGTTTATATTATTTGGTTAAGTTTATAGATAGTTATTTAAGACCAGAATTTAAAAGCAGCACTCCACCACCTCCTGACAAAGCAATGCCTGTGACCAGATCAGAGTTATTTGGAGGCAGGAAGAAATGCTACCTAAAGCACTGCAGCTCTCCAACAATGCACCCAGCCTTCTCCTTGCAGTATTTCAGACTTATCCTAGTCTGCCTAGAAGGAAATGAGAGGCTGGCTGTATGACAAAGAGAACACAATGGCTTTGATCCTTCTCTCACAACAGGCATTAGTGCTAGTTGTTCTAATATGTCATCAATTTTGAGTAATAAAACCACCTCTCCGTACCTAACAGTACCAATGCCTTCTATCTTTATGGCAGCTAGTAAACACAGATTCAAAGTAATGAAACTGCAGTCCAAAATTCTGATGGGTAAATTGTCTTGTGCTATTTTAGTGAACCTACTAAGTCACACTTCCACCTGTTCCCTTCCACTTTTGAACCAGTGGCCACCAGGATGATGATGAATTAACCTGACTGCTAGGGTTTTATTCTACAGCTGGTAACTTTATTAATCCTGTTCCAAACATAATAATACATGAGCAAGTACTATCAACAAAGTGGAGAAGGGACAGAAGCACTACTCACAAATTTCATGCAGCAGCTGCTCAAGATACATTACTTCTGAGTTTTTTAATTTATCAAGCAACACCATTAGCCAATATGTCATGTACATACTGACATTACCATCCCTGCAAAACTAAAAGCATTCCAGAGAGGAGCAAAAGTGGTATCACGTATTTGCTTTAAACTGATACAGTTATATATTGAAGAGATATTGAACTAACATCACTTGCTTCCCTGAAATCAAATGTAATTTTTATTTTGTTGAATTGTTTCAGGAACCTAGGCTGATGCTAACTTGAAGAGATGGAAGACTACTACCTGCTACCTCTCAAAGCTGAAATGTGGAAAAAAATGTTGTTGAGATTGCAGTAAAATTTTAGAATTCGGGAAATATGAGTTTTGTCTGGCTGAACAAAATCAGATAGACAGCTTGTGAAGTCATTAACGACTTGGCCAGAATCCTACACATTTACTGATTCACAGCTTGTTTAACTTCTTGTATATTCCTAGCCATTCCCAAAAGCCTCATCTACTAATCTACACCACCTCATATACTATACAGTCATTTAATTGCACTACAGATCAGTTTACCCAATCAATTAAAAGCAGAGAACTGCTAAGATATTTACTCAAGCCTTCACAAAACCAACAGTTTTTATTTAAACTCATCAAATTTAATGCATCTGACAAATCTCTGCTATAACATGCCAAGACCAACAATTACCCTGTCAAGTAATCAAAGCTTTCCATTTCACTAATAAAGGCAAAAACACCACAGCAAAAGAAAAGAATGTTATAGGGTTTTCTTTAATTAGTTTAGATTTAAACCCTCCATTATAGCCTCAAAATAAGTAAAATATTACAACAACATACTGCAGCTTTAGTAAGTCATAACACAAAATATGCCCACTGACATATTTTAGAGAATGAATAAATGAATCACAGGCAGAATTCACATACACTTAGATTGTTTCAAAAAATTAATGGCCTGGAAAAACATAGGAGGGAAAATACAATTGCTGTACCCTAACAACAATAACTTTTGTTTTAACTACTTGTACTGGTAAATAAACTACAATAAATGCCTTCAGCATAGTTTTTTGCTTTATGTTCACAAGAAATAGGTATTACTGGCTTATTACACTCCATTTCATATATGGGTTACACAGCATTTAGGTTATCTTGATGTGTTTTCCTTTAAACTTGACCATAACTTTTGAGTAAATAAACCATCAACTGTATTGCTGCCAACAGCAAAAAGAAAACCCTACTTTAGTAAAGACTAGAAAAATGGTCTGTTGATTTTACAGTCTGTCTTACATAGCAGAGATTTTCAAGCACACAGATAGTTTTGAAAAAATCATATCCTAGAGAACTTAGAAGCACAGGCCTCCTCAACTGACAGTATTGTACAGGTGCTAAAATCACTTTTTAAAGTGACTGAACACTTTTAGAAATTTATTGTCTCACATTTCACTGTGTTTCTTTCCTTCTCCATGTATTGGGTTTGCATAGCAAGGTTTTGGTAGTGCAAGGACTACAGGAGCCCACAGTGGAGTAGGTTTCCTGGTACAACTTGTGACCCTGGCAGTGGCCCACACAGCAACAAGCTGTGCCTGAAGAACTGCATCCCATGGAAGTGTGTTAGCAATAAATTCAATTAATATTCCAAATTCCAGTCTGTTTTGCCCATAATGGTATTTAAAGACTGATCTCTCCCAGTCTTTATCTCAACACATGAACCCTTCTTTTTATTTTCCCTCCCACATCCAGTTGACGAGAGTGACAGAGTAGTTTTGGCAGGTGCCAGGAATCCAGCCAGAGTCAACCAACTACAGACTGTTTTCTCATTTTTGATTTTTCTTCTAAGTAATCATTTAAAAGAAAAAAAAACAAAAACAAAACAAAAAACAAAAAAAACAAAAAAACAAAAAAAAACCAAAAACAAACAAACAAAAAAAAAAAACCAAAAAAAACCAAAAAAAAAACAAAAAAAAAAAAACAAAAAAACAAAATCTACTTTGTTATCACTTCCTTAAAGATGGAAGTAATATGACTCTACTAAAGTGATGAGCTTTTCAATTTCCACTAATACTACAGCATTATAACCTGGCAGCCTACCCCTGTTTTTACACTTGCTAATGAAAATAATGATTTATGAAGAATCTGGATATACTCCAAGCTGATTATTCTCTAGCACCTTTCTTTTCTTCAAATATTGACCATGGTCTCATCCAATTTCACAGCATTGCTTTGCAAATTTTGTGTATTACTGGCATTTAAAAGATAACCAATAAGCCTTGTTTTTCCCTGCCACAAACATGAAGACTGTAAGTGTGTGCCACAGAAGACAATTGTTTTTCATCTGTTCTTTTCCATCTTTGCAGATCCCTTTTTGTCTCTGGTTTCAGGTGGACAGTTGTCTCCAGTCTGTATTTCTTAATGGCTCTTTGAGCTTCCCTCTGGTTGTAACACCTATGAAGCAAGAGGCACACATAGGTCTATTGAACCTCTGCCTTCAGGTGCCAGGCCTCACTCTGCTGTATGCTGAGCTGCAGCTGTTCATTCTTCTCCCCATCCCTCAGCATCTGAAAACTGTTCGTAACTGAGAAAGGTTCAGGGACTCTTGATACCCCTTTCTCCAACAAGGGCCTACCCCACACAGTTCCTTTTATTTTCCAGTAAGAAAAAGAGACAAAGAGAGGAATGTAGGGGACTTAACATCTGCCAAGGGAAGGAGAAAGGGGTGCAGCCAGGGAGGGGAGTAGCATCTACTGCTAACTGCTGAGAGGCAGGCTTTTGAGATACTGGAGTAATTGGGAGAAGGTGAGATATGGTAAGAAGAAAGTTTGTCTGTGAAGAAGTTCTGAGAAAATTAATTGAGCAGAGCTTGACTAGTGAGAAACTGTATTTGGATATTTTTATAACTTTAATGCAGAATATACTATTTTGCTTGGGATTTTTGCTGAGTTATGAAAAAATGTCTTGGACACAAGTGGCCTCCATACAAGCTACCATGGCCAACAGTCTAGGCAGTACTAAATGCCTCCTGTTCCAGAGCTCATGGCTATCTTTAACTAAATTTCATCAGAGAGAGCCCAACAGTCTCAGGCCATTCAGCAGGCCCACAAAACTCTACTGGGTAGATTGCAGGTGCTTTTTCTCCTATGTCAAAGATCCCTTCAAAGAGTGCTCAGTCCTAGCAGCTTGCTGCCACTTCCCACCTCAAGCAGAGTCAATCTAATGGGGTCTGTGCTGGAAAGAAGCACCACCCTCCTCCTCTGCCAGGCTGTGACACTGGCTCATTTGCAGTGGGCTCCTCACCTCAAGACAGAAACCTCTCTTTTTTCAGCCAGTTTACATCCCTCTTGTTCCTGCAGGATACATAGAATAGCTCCTGTCTCGACACATTTCAGTGCAGAGGAGGAGCCAAACAAGGATCTAACCAATAGTACAGGATCAGAAGAGGGGACTGAAGACAGACACCACCACTGCACAGTACTTCCAGAAAATATTCTGTGTTCGTTTAGAGACCCTGAATTTTCTCTTGGTTTTCTAGGATATCTTCAGATGACTTACGTATCACTAGGCAGTAAGCTGTGCACTCTCCAAGTATCCAGAAACAAATCAAGAAACAGCAATTCCTTTAAAGCTAATTGGTCAAAATTTGAGAACTAGAATAGCATCCACAAAGTAACAAAACACTGTTGCCCTACTTCAGGAAATTTGTTTCTATTGCAATGATACTTCTAGGTCAAGTAAGCACTCATTTTTATCAATCTATCTCCCTACATATAATTCTCTCGCACATCTGCATAAACACAGTATTAAAAAGTTGAGCTTAAATCTGCCCTTTGATTTATTCACATTTCATCTTTGGCATGCTATCTGATTCTGAAAAATCTTTTCTGATGTAATATTCAGAACTTCAATTTACTGCAGTACAGAGTAATACATTACTGCCTAGCAAACTTCCCAAAACCTTGTCAACTTAAAATACGAGTAACAAAACAAGAATACAAAATTAAAAAAGCAGGGTGCAAACTCATTCCCTCACACAAAGACCTCTGAAATAAGAAATAATGGGAAATTGAGCAAAACTAAAATGCAAAAAAGCTGTCACAGTCAGATTACTCACCCATAAGCTCCATTACTAATCAGTTTAATTGTTTCAAAATCACTTTCCCGAGGTTTCCTCTGCAGCTTCAGCGAGGTATTAGAGCTCTTCAAAGTAAGAGGTGAGAATGAACAAAGTTAATACAATACTTTTTTTCAAAACTGGGGGGAAAAAACCGAAACAAAAACCAGCTATCACCAGGCTGTCACACTGATGAACCAGGTAAAAGCTCTGGACAGCCAGCCACATAGCCAACACAGAGAGGGACCAAGGGCTGCTTTTTCATCAAACAGGAATCTGCTGCACTGCAGCAAACTGTCCATTTCTCTCCATGCACAGGTTACAGTCACAAAGGCTTCTGGTAGTTACTGGCAATTGAGACATGGACTCAATTACTTATCTTGAGTCATGGACTTCTGTGAATTCCACATGTCATTTGTTGGACACTGCCTTCCCAGTCTCGTAAATCTGACTTTTGTATTACAGCTGGTAGCAATGAACTGTTGATGAGCCCTTGTTCACTCAAATAAACTGGGCACACTTCAAACTAATGTTAGGACAGAGTGTGATATAATAGGGAGGACGGTGAAAAGAGACAAAATGAAAGAGAGAAAGATGGAAAATAAAAATGCATTAGTTCTACCCCTAAAGAGGTCACTTTAATCTACTTTGTCAGAATTTTTTTAAAACCAAGTTGCCCTGAGTATGGCAAAACCTTTTTTCTAGTTTTAATTTTTTAATTAATCTTGAAGATGTGTGAATTAGAATGGGGGTTGAAGGGGAAAAGATGAAGGCATGGGACTCCAAATGCAGACTTGCAAACCCACAAGATCTTTTTCAAATGTCTTTTGAATCTCCAAGAAATTCCATGATCCTTACCCAGGCAGTTTAGTAACAGTTGGAAGTTGAACGTAGAGCTGGTTGAAACATTTTCAATTAAATACTTGCTAAAAAATATTCAGTGCAAGACTAGTGAAAATGTTAATATACTGAACTACACAGGAACTGACAGAAAGGACTTACTAAATTGTTCAGCCCACTTGTCTGCCAGTACAGGATTCTTCCTGATTGCTATTTATGATGATTGTGAGCAGTCCTGTACTTGAAAGTTATGTTTCCTGTCACTGCCCATGTGTGTTTATTCCACAGCTACATTTTGAGATGTTTCCAAATATTCCCTCTATAGTTTTCTTGACTGATTTCATCATATACCCTATTTACATTCCTTTATTATACCACATTATCCTTTCTGTATTTCTTCAGCATTTACACAACACAAATAACTTCACAATGTCAATTGCTTAGCTAATACTAAGCCACTTTGCACCTTAGATTCAGTTAAATACTTTGGCACTTCCCTTAAGCCTTCTAGTTATTCTGTCCTTTCTCCAATTTATCAGTAAATGCTGCTCAGGTCTAATAAAGTATTTTAAATGAAGATGAATGAAAGCAGCAGAATAAGAAATACCTTCTTGCCATTTACAGAATCCTTCATAAGTGGCACTTTGCCAATTATTAGAAAATATCCCAATATAACATGACATGTACCAGAGAACGATGTCTTTTCTGTTATGTATCTGAGCAGGTCCAGCAGATAATCCATGCCTGCTAATATTTGTAAATACTTGTTAATACTTGTTACAGGTATTAACATTTGTTAATACTTGTAAATACTTGTCACTGAATTACCTAGACATCCCCTGAAACTGCTCTGTTTTTTGCTATCCACTTGGCTCTGAAAATCAAGACTAAATTGAAGGAATTTCATCTACTCTGTTGACTGAAATACAAGGTGTAAGAACCAACTTTTAAAAATAACAATTTAAAATATTTGCATTTAAGTTCACAATCAACGTGTCCAACTTGCTTTTCTGTTGTCATCCTGAGCAAACATCTAATAAAATATTACTGCAAGATACCCATTGCTGTAGGCAAGTGTTTTTGAACACAGATTCAGAAGAATGATGTACAACCCTTCCAACTGTAAACTAACTTCCCGAATCCAGGCTCTTTGCTAGTATACTCATTTCTTCCTTGTCCCTTCACTGGATCTGTTCAGAATCTCTCAATTTGATCATTAGCTGCCTCTGTGAATGGATTGTTTTAAAATCTCTTTAAAATACATTATTTTATTAGACAGCTTACCAATACTTCTAAAAGAAAAAGGAATACATTGACTGAATAGAAAAAAAGAAAGTAAGGGTGGATTTCGTGGTAAAGTTATCGCCATATAGTAAACACTAACTCTGTGGAAGATGAAGACACTGAGATGTCTAGGAAAATAGGTAGAAAGCTTGGTTAGACCTTTTGAAAGCCTTCTGTCTGAAGAGCTTCACAGAGTTAGTGTGAGTATTAACCAAGTTAATCAATCTGTTCACACATACCAGGAGAAAACAGAACAGGCAGGGTTGGGAGAACACACCAGATTTTCCTTGTTCACATTCAGCAAAAGCAACAACATAACAGGGAAGCTTACATTTATTGATTCATCCGCTTCCAAAGGTTCTGCTGTCCCACTGTCACAATTAGCTAGCTGAGCTATTTCTGGAAAGAAAAATTAAAATCTTCATTTTAAACTATGGAAAATACAAAACTAAATGAAGCACAGAAAACGTGAGAAGTGACATCTTTTTGGAATATTTAATAGAAAATTTAAAAAAATTTAAATACCAAAACACCAAAAAAATTGAAAACAAACAAAACAAAAAACAAACAAACAAATCCAACAAAACCCCAAAAAAACCAACCAAACCAAAAACCCCACTAAAAAAAAACCAAAAAACAAAAAACAAAACCACAAAAAAAAAAAAAAAGAAAAGAAAAAAAAAAAACAAAACAAAACAAGAAAAAAAACCAAACAGACAAAACAAAACCACTCCTGTAGCAAATAACTTTCAAATAACAAATAGCAAATAACAAATAACTTTAAGGGCATCTCCAAGCATATATTAAAAAATCCACTCAGTAAATGAAGACTTGCTATTCAGTGGCTATGTAATAATCTTCCACTGAAGCAATGAAGATTAGCCATAAAGCAATGAAGAGCAGTGAAGAGCAGTACTGTTTTCACTACTGAGACCTGGGAATTCCAAGAGCTGTGTGCAAACTGAGAGCTAAGGGAAGACAGCACTAATCTGCTAAAACTCCTGAGGATCTCAGCCTCTGAGGTGTTAACAGTAGGCCCCATCCTTCACAGTTTCAGCAAAAGCTTCTAGTTTAGACCTAAGATGGACTCTAAATAGTTTGCTTCTTCTACAAAGAAATGCTGATAAGCCTACCAGAACAAGCTAAAAGCCATTTTCATGGAAGCTTATCATTTACAGAGTCACTAACACAGATGAATTCTCTGAGAAAGTAAGATTTTAGGAGCCTACAACTCTATCAGGTTGTCCCTGCCAGGGTCAACCTATGCTGCAGAGGTCCTAAGCCCAGCCTGTTCTTCAGGGTGGGTAGTAACCAAGAATTCATCTGGGTAAAAAAAGCCAAACAGGACAGCCAGTCACTAAAAGACCCCAGCAACCATAATATTAATTTATATTATATTTAATTATATATCCTACATAGCCAAAGATGCAAATTTTATCACAATTACGTGCTGGGAATCAGAAATAAGACCATCTAAAATTTGCAAAATTAGTTTTTATCTCAGGACTGCTAACTGAATTTGTGACTACAAAATATAACTGAATATTCACACAGAATACCTAAATTGGATTTTTCTATATAAAAATAAATTATTATTACAAGTGAAATGCTCTGCAAACTTACTGAAATTTTTAAAAGCAAATTAACCACATACATAATTTTCTGTTGGAACAGCTAAAAATTTAAGGAGTAACTCTCATTTGTAACTACCATACAAACCAAAACATGTGATAACTGTAAGAAACAGAAGAAATTAGAATGTCACTTCAAAATCCAAACAGATCTCTCAAGTGTTAAAGAAGCTAAAAAAATATTCCAAAAATTAAGTCAATAAACAGTGAAAAATATCCTACTAGAACAAACAAAATCTTGAAGGAAAAAAATTATACAGGCTGAACCTGAAGTGGATTTTCCAATCTAAAATTATGGTTTTGTGAACATGGAGGTTTTAGAATAGAAGTGTTAATGAAATCTTTATTGTACAGACGAGAACCAAGCTAGCTGGAATAATATACTTTGACAGCCTTCTCAACTGAAATTACTTTCATATATAGCAAATTAAAGTAATCTTTTTTGAAACAAAACTTCCGCAAAATAACCATTAACTGAGAAATCCATATTATTTGCAAGCAGTAGGTACTAATGGGATGGAACCAAAAGTCAGCTTTCAAAACAGGGAGCTATGGGACCATTTTGCAGTGCCTGAAGAGATTTTTCAAACTCATTTAAATACCATTAAACATCTCTCCTTTTTCTTCCATTGATTTAAACCTTTTCTGAAGACTCATGATTCAAAAAGGTAAAGATGGTAATTTAAAAAACATGGGGAAAAATTTCTCCCAGGGAACTCTTCAGAAATGCAGCCACCACTCTTTGCCAAGTGATGAATCTGTCGTGGTATTGCTTTCAGTATAGTATAAATTTATCTAGCATTATCTCCAAATAATACAAGCATCATTTCACTCAAAGAAAAGACACTACAGTTATGATAGCAAACATAGGAGGCAGGTAGGGAAAGATCTAAAGTAGGTTGCTTTTCCCTGCAGATGGAAGAGAGTCCTTTGCAAGAATATTTATGAACACTGAAGACAAACTTAACATCTGGGTTGAAAATATAATTCTGTGTTACAGGATAAGTAAGTAGTGCTACTAAGGTGCACTTTTTTTTTTGAAAAACTTGGTTCTGCTTTTTAAAAATCTTCTATTTTTACATAAAAGGGCTTTAAAATTCTTGAGGATGATCTTCCCATAATATTTTTACAGTAATGAATACAGTGCTCCCATTAATTCCAGGGCATAAACCCATAGTGCCCGTATTTCATTTTTGCTTAAGTTGCATCCCTATATATATAGACACCCATTAACGTTAAAACTAGATCATTTAAGAAGTCATTGCACAGTGATTTATACTGCTTATAAATATTACTTTTTTTGGAGTGTGGGAGGAAAGCATTAACACAAATCAGATGGCCTAAATTACCTATTACAAATACTCATATACATTAATCTTTAAAACAAAACACTAAATAATTCAATTGCTCAAATCTCCAACTGAAACAAAAATCAGTAGTCCATATGTTATACACCCCTCAGTATTTACTAGCAAACCACACAGACCAATTCTTCCTTCAGAAAAAAAAAAACAAAACCAAACATTTCAATTATCATCTGAATGTGTCGAAGTTTGTTATATTCATTAATACTCCATTTATGAAATACAGTAAGATGTGTCTTAGATGAAGTATGCTCCCATAAAACAAATACTCAGTTAAAGGAAGCAGGATTCCTTATTTATATATGGGCATTTGTTTCTAGACCTCTCTTACCACAAACTGTCCAAAAAAAAATTCAAAGTTGTTATTAAACATGGGTAGTAACAGATTCTTGACTAGTTTTATCCAAGTGGCCAGGAAGAGCCAATGAGAAAGATAAGGTTCAACTGGCAGAACCAGAGTCAATAATACAAAGCTCTCAACCCACGCTCCAAATTAAATCTTGCATACTTAATCAGTGAAGAACTGATGAATTGTCAGTTTAGGACAGACCAACAGCTCACCAAATCCAGAAGACAATGCTTTATCTTGCAGAGAATTTCAATACTTCTTGATCTTTTTAAAACCAAAGGGGAAAAAATATGTATATTTTCCCAATTTGTCTGGCTTCCTTTGCTGCAGTCCAAATATAAACAAAAAGCATCAAAGATGTTAATCTGTATTGCAGACAAAAAATATTACTAAATTTGGATGAGGAAGGTAGGAAGTGGACTAATAATAGGCTTGTCTTTCTTTAGGTCTGTTAATATAACATTAATGTCATCTGTAACAATACTCAGTCTAACTGAATTAGAGCTAACCAAATTCCTGACACAACTGGCAGTGCTGAACTTCTGCTTTAGTTCAGCAGAAGGGTTTTAAAACACAATATACTACTTCTTGATTTAACAACATGTGATTTTACATCATGAAAGCTAGCAAAAAAAAAAAAAAGGTTTATCATAGTTTTTTGCTAGGATTCTTTGTTATCAAGGCCTTTCTGGGTCCTGGTTGATAACATAGTAGACAAGCTAACTGGCACCAGCTAGGACCATTTTTCCATTATGGCATTTCTGCTAATTTCTTCCAAATTGCAGAATCAGCACTGAATACAATGAACTGATTTCTATTTGTCACCATTGTTAGAACCTGGTCTCAGGGTGGCAAAGAAGGTGATCTAGCTAGGATAGAGAAGTAATTTTAGTTTTTTCAATGCTGTCCTTCAAAGAACCATAGAATGCCTTGGGTTAGAAAATATCTTGAAGATCATCTTGTTCTAAGACTTCCACCAGAGGCTGGGACACAGGATCACAATATCTGCTGAGCTGGAAGGGACACAAAAGGATGATGAAGTCCTGCTCCTGGCCCTGCACAGGATCACCCCCAAGAGTCACATCATGTGCCTGAGAGCCTTGTTCAATGCTTCTTGAACTCCATCAAGCTGGTGCTGTGACCACTTCCCTGGGGAGCCTGTTCCAGTGCCCAGCCACCTTCCAGGTGACAAACCCTTTTCCTGATATCCAACTTAACTCCCCTGCTGACACAACTTCAGGCCATTTCCTTCAGACAGATCCTGTCACTGGTCACTACATCAGTATCTGTCCTTCTACTTTCCCTTGTGACGAAGTTGTAACTGCAATGGGATCTCCTCTCAGTCTCCTCCAGGCTGAACAGACCAAGTGACCTCAGCCTCTCCTCATATGGTTTCCCCTCAAGGTCCTTCACCGCCTCCATGTCCTTGCTGGACACTCTCCAGTACCGTCCTTCTTATGCTGTAGCACCCAGAGCTGCCCCCAGCACTCGAGGTGAGGCTGCCCCAGAGCAGAGCAGAGCAGGACAATCCCCTCCCTTGCCTGGCTGTGATGCTGTCCCTGATGCCCCCAGGACACGCTTGACCCTCCTGGCTGCCAGGGCACTGCTGGCTCATGTTCAACTTGCCATGGACCAGAACCCCAGGGCCCTTTCCATGTCACTGCTGTCCAGCCTCTCATTCCCCAGTCTGTCTGTACATCCAGGGCTGCCCCAGCCCCAGTGCAGAATCTGGCACTTTATCCCGTTGAGAGAAATCATCAGCCAATTTCATATGGTTGATGATTGCCCAGCCCTCTAATTTGTCAAGGTCTCTCTGCAGGGCCTCTCTGCCTTTGAGTCAACAGTTTCTCCCAGTTTTGTATCATTTGTGACCTGTCTTAGAATCCCTCCCAGTCTTCTGCCCAATAATTCTGAAGATATTGAAGAGAACAGAGCCTAAGGTGGAGCCCCATGGAACCCCCCTAGTGACAGATCACCACTCTGTCACCCCATTCACTGTAACCCCTTGTGCCTGACCCGTGAACCAGCTGCTCTCCCATCATGTGATCTGTTTATCCAGCTGTGTGCTGGACATTTTGTCCAGCAGGACACTGTGAGAGACAGTACTGAAAGCTTTACTGAAATACAGTAGACAACCATCAGCTGGCTTCCCCAATCAACTAGGTGTGTTACCATGTCACCTTTTGCTAGACCACATTGCTCAGAGCCCCATTCCATCCAGTCTTAAACATTTCCAAGGATGGGGCACCCACCACTTCTTCGGGCAACATGTTCCAGTGTCTCACCACTCTCACAGTAAAGAAAAATTCTGCAGTGACAATAACTCCACTGGAACCTAAGTTCTCCCTACAAAAGCCCCCAGCATGGACTCAAATTACACAGAAAATTAATGGAATAGTCTTCTCAGAGACACCAAGATGAAGGAACCTGGGAGCATTGAAAGGCAAACAACAGCTCAACCAAGGGCTCTTTATAACTGTGCTTAGGTAACAGTCACCATCAAATTATCCCAGTAAATTTCAGCTAGAGCAGCAAAGAGGAAGTTGCATTGTCAGGCTGGAAGAAGATGAGTAGGATCATTGATACTATTTGTGAATGATATTTGCAAAATAAAAAATCCTGTTCAGAAGAGATGGCCTTTTAAATGTGTTTGAGCTTGTGAGCGTACAGTGCAAGTCAGAAAATGCTCTGCTACCATCTTTATCTTGACCGTTTTCAGGTACATACAGTTTATCAGAATGACAGAACACATTGAGAAGGAAGAACCTAGAAACCTATACCAGGAGATTCACTTACCTTCCAGAGGATCTTTATTTAAGCCCAGCTGGCTAATAATGTATCGAGGAATGTCTGTTTTAATGCCTTGCCCCTCTTTAGCATGGCCTTCAGCTGCTTCCAAAAGATAGTAAAACTCTTCGGGATCAAATTCCTAGAGGAAAAATAATCATCATCATTTTCTCTGTTGAAACTGGTTCCTTAGGGTCTAACATAAAAAGCTCCTTTGCTTCTCCTAACTCTACATCTATGGCATGTTCCTACTAAAAACAATACCTCTTTATTCCACTACTAGTAGTCTATTAATCTAGTCCGATTCTTATACAGTGTAACATGATGTAAGCAACAGAATTGCATGTCACTATTTTAGAGCAATACTTTATATAAATATTATGTTCTTTGCCATCAAAACTTCATGTAATACTGAGCGAAATTACCTATAAGCAGCAAAAATAAGATTTCAAAGAGAGAAGTCTATCTCCCTGCATGTGTTCACTTATAAAAATCCACTGGAACTATGTAAATATATTACACTACACTTTTTACTTCTGCAGTATTAATTTCAAGTATTTCTAATCAGTATATATGCGCTGTGTTTTATGGAAAATACCATTTAAAATATCACTAACTTTAGAATGAAGATAAAATTGGAACTTGATTTAAAAAATCTGAGCTTCATTGATCCAGTTGTTTCAAATTCAGAAATTAAACATTCTCCTGTGGGAACTAAATATATTACAACTATCATTTTTTAGCATACCAAAAAGGTAAGCTTCAACAAGGAACAAAAATGAACAAAAAAAATAGAAACTCAAAATGCTACCTATGCCCAAGTCCATTGGAAATACATTTATTTTACTACCTTTATAGAGTATAAAAAGATACATTGAAAGGAGCAAAGAAGATTATTAAAGCAATGTGAGTGGGATTTTTAAAAACAATTTTTCTCTCTACTGGCATGAATTCATACCAAAACATCTGCTCATGGTTATTGCATCCTTCAAGGTGTTGGTGACTATAGGTGCAATCATTAACAGAGTGATAGGCATCAGTCATTAAGGTAACAAAATAGACTTTTTCCTCCAGTAGGTCAGCTCTGTCACAAATACTTGTAGAAGCCAGGCAAACTGCCAAGATAGCTAATTTTCTGAGTGTTTTGCAGCCAAACATAACTCCATGGCATTTCAGACTACATGTTGAGTCATAAGGGTCCTGTCCTAGATCCTCAGGCTACTCAGGCCTTGGAAAGTCAACATCCCGACCAAGAAGGCAGCTTGAGAAATTTGATACCATGCTTCATTTTGCAAGCATCAAAACTGCTGCAGCTAAAAGGAGGAGTTTCAGCATGTCTGAAATAAAATATCTTTAGAATTTTCAGTCTTATGGAAACAATATTAGTTTTACATGTGTCATGAAACAGTCTTCATCATGTACAACCTACTGCAAAAGACTTAACCACAAACCCATCAACTGTCCAAGCTGCCTTACTTTAGCCCAAAGTCACAGGATGATGCAAACCTGCCCAAAAATCTGAACCAATAACTAAACAGTACATGCTATTTCAGTCTCACTCTCCTCATCTTACATGCCATCCCCAGCTGTATCTCTTATATGTTACTCCTTGGCACTAAAGCAGCCAACAGCATGATATTGTGTGCCAAGATTTCTATTTACTTTTGTAATGAAAACATTCCCATCTCCTGACCTGCTGCAGTGACAGATATACAGCTTCTCCTCCACTTACTAGCAAGACAAGGCAATTTCAAAACAGGTAATTTAATCATACAAGTGTGTGTGTGTGTTTGTGTGTACAACTCTCTGAAGACACATACATATATATACAGGTCCAAATAATGAGAAGCAATTAATTTATTTTCTGATCTTCACTTCCAACTCTGCATTTAATTTTCCATGTACAAATGGAGAAAAAATATTTAAATAATTGGCAGTAGCTCTTACAA
Source organism: Vidua macroura (assembly GCF_024509145.1). NCBI lineage: Eukaryota > Metazoa > Chordata > Aves > Passeriformes > Viduidae > Vidua > Vidua macroura. The sequence goes on from NC_071611.1 coordinate 28,899,642, forward strand.
CATATGAAACTTTATGTAAAACCTTTATTCATATGATTATCAAGTAAAAGTAAAATAGGATTTCACATGCTATGAGCACCTGAGACAAGACTACCATCAGAAAACTGACAGCTTTACTGCATGGTATCTGAAATGTCTGATGACCACAAAGCTGGAATTTTTTCCTAAGATTTTATGAACTTCCTTACAGAGGGTGAAGTTTTCCACACCTAGTATCTATTTCAGATAGATATTCTAAAATACCACACAGTAATATTCAGAAGCTACCAGAGAGATGCTACAGAAAAAAAATACTGTTTCTTTAAGTTTACAATCATGTTTATGATCTAGGTTTAACATCTTCTTGCGTGAAAAATGTACTGTTGTATGACTATACACCTAAATTTGTTCAAGCTACCTGTATATGTAGAAACATACAATCCAGGGTTGTCACAATCCAGTTTAAGCCTCCTGAAGATCCTGTTTTAAGTGAGAACACTAGAAGCAAGCTGTGCTGGCTTTCCCTGCCTGCTGCTCTGAAACTCAATTATGAGACACAGTCACATCTGGACTTTGCACCACTGTTCTTCCACTCATAACAGCATGCCCAGCAAAAAGAGGGGTGCAGGATGCACATCACTCTACTTGAAAGATATGGCAGAGCAAGTAGCCTAGGATAAAATCCTGGTGGCAGAAAGTGAGAACTAAATGAACAGAGTGACTAGCTTCCATTAAAATTTAGCACTTAGGGAGATTAAGCTAATAGGCAAATAGACCACCGAGAGAGAACTTGAATTGGAACCACAGAATCATCATGGTTCAAAGAAATCTTTAAGATAATTCAGTCCAATCATCTACCCAGCACCACCACTGTAACCTCTAAACCACTGAACCCTCATCCAGCATGAGATCCAAACACCTCTTGAACACCTCCAGGTAACTCCACCTATACAACCTATTCCAATGCCTGACCACTCTAACAGGGGAAAAAAATTTTCAAGTATGTAATCTGAATCTCCCCTGTCTCAGTTTAAGGCTATTTCCTGTAGTACTGCAGGCACTGTAGGAGAGACCAGCTCCCACGTGGCACCTTACTTTCAGGGAGCTGTAAGAGTGATAAGGTGCCCTCTTCTTGAGACTAAACAAACCCAGCTCCCTCAGCTGTTACTAGATACATTTTCTAGACCCTTCATGAGTCTTGCTGCCCTTCACTGGATGCACTCCACCACTTCAATTAGAAAGCTCACGCAGAATGATGATGCTGGGAGCAAGGGTTGATGGGAGAAAGCTAGCAAGCCTGTAATGGAAGGATGTAAAGTATTATTAACAAGTCTTGATCTGACTGCCTACAATATGTAGTTAAGAGCATTTCTGCACGTATGGTAACAGAGAAGGATGCAAACCAGAAAGGGAAAAACAAGGCTATGAGGAACTGGATGATATGGAGAAACATATAAACCCTGTAAACAGAGCAGGGAACAACACATTAGACATGGAATGAACTTCTCAGGGAGAAGAAGTAAAACAAGTTTGGATTCAATGGCAGAAGCAGGACATGCTAAGATGTTCTTATCTCTAAAGCCTTCCTTTTTGTTTGTTTTGGTTGTTTTTTTTTTAAACATCTCTCATCTCTTTCATGCTAATTCAGAGCACATATCTTATTTTTAGATTCTTTCTGAACTGCAAATCACGAACGAAAAAAGCAACTGGGAACACTGAGACTTGGTGTTTCAAAACCAAAATAAAGGCAGCTCTCAAAATGTCCATGGCTGAATGAGGCAAGGTATGGATTAACAGTGCCACAGATGAAGGCATTCAACACAAAGCCAAAATCAGGTTGGAAAGACTTACTAGCTCGTGTACTAGCTCAGATTCAGTGTGACGCAAATGCAGTTATGACAATTTCAGGCATAACTTGAGTCTAGCAGCCGGCTGGCTTCCACCTAAGGCCTGCCAGCCTCAAATAGTTGTATGCAGCATCAACAGTGATCTTATATTGGCAAGCAGAGTGGCTCAAAATCAGCTCAGGCTGCCTGCCAGGCCTTTTGGACTCAGGCTGGCTCTGGCATGGTATTTGGGTGTCTACACCATCCTCCTGTGTACACTGTGTTCTGCAAGTGTTTATTAGTTCAACTGAACAACTGAAGCAGACTGTGTGTAGGAGCAACTTCCTGCACCTGAGCCATCCCAGCTCCCACAGCATGAGCAAGAAAAGGAGAAACACACCCACACGGCACATACAAACTAATCCAGTCTGGCAACATCGCTGCTATGCTCATGCATAAATAAATCAATTCTTCTGCTCCTCTGGTCCCCAGTATAACACCAACTACCTGTGTATCCAGACAGCCTAATCCCTCTGCTGATTTTATCACCAGATCAGGTACTGCAGAGCTGACCTCAAGCTGTTTATAGTTCTGGCAGCTGTTAAGTGCAACAAAATTATGAAACTGTTAAGAAATGAGAAAACCACCAAGCAATAACAATTCCGGAACAGTCTTCCCAAGAAATAGAGAAGTCTAACAAAACAACTGAAAAAGCCAACTGGTTTTAAATAGCAGCTTCCTCAGCTGATGAAAGGGATTCTATACCATAGTATCTGCAATAGCAGGGAATCAAACAAAACTGCAGGAGGGTCCTGCCAGTATACTATATCCAATAACAGAAGTGGAAAGGATTTCACACACAATGAAGCCTCACCACACTGTTTGACATGTTCCAAAAATCAGTTGTAAAGAGCCTTGAATACTAAATCAGAGAACTGCCTGCACTACTAAGTGAAAAACACTAAGTGAAAACATAGTAAGCATGACCTTACCAGGCATTCCAGTAAGCGAGCAGGACGAGCAATAACTATCAAGATTTTTCGAACAAGTTGTTTAATAAATGCCATTTCTCCACTCTCTGATCGCTCTTGCGCCTAAAAGATAAAGTCACATTAAACCAAATCACGTTCAATGCACTCTTAGGAAAGCAGTGATATTTAGGACATCTCTAGGGTTTGAAGCATGTACTTGATACAAATCGTGCATCAAATTCAAGATGCCAGCAGAGATAACAAATATCTGAGAAACACTGTAACTTCTGTTCAAATAATCTGAGCTTTAAAACTCTAACAACTCTAACTGTAACAACAAAAGTGCCTACAACAGACAACAAATACCTATTTCTTTTTTTTTTTTTTCTTATTTCTTTAGCTTACACAGTATTATTACCACCAGTTTTGCAAATGGATACAATGTATCAATACGGATCAACAGAGATCTATATGTGCAGGTTGTGCCTCAATTTGTTAACAATATTAGGCTGAAATGAAAACTAACATAAATAATAGTAACAGATATAAGCAACATCTCTCCCAAATTCATACTCTCTTTTGGTCAGTCACAGGAAAATGACAATTTATATGCATATATACATATAAAAAACCTGTACTTGCAGAGAGGCTTCATCTAAAGGTACAATGAAAAACTGAGTTCTAAAAAGATTACAAAAGAAAGGGGGAAGTGCTACAGTGCTATAGAAGAATATATACAGAAAATGTACTTCTAAAAGATTTGACAACATCTGCACAATGGTCTGAGCTGCATTTCAAGCTTCTTTTAAATCTTTCCCTCTAAGAACAATTTACATTATTTAAGGATGCTAGTGAATGCAAAGAAACTGTATAATTCTCCTTCTGATTAGAATGTACTAATAGCCCTTGCTTTAAATATCAAAGCATTTCCTTGCTCGGAACAGTAGAACTCACAAACTTAAGTTTCTCAGCATCTCTTGCTTATTCAAAACCACAAAGACAATTAAGAAACTAACACAAATTATTACTACGGACCAATAAGTACTTTTCCTATAACACATTACGTTTTTGAAAAAAACTCTATGAAAATAGGAAGCTATGCATACTGCTCTTAGTGTAAGTACCACAATTTTAAAAATCACCAAATATATGAGAGGAATTAATTTGTAGAGTTTAAAAAAGGAAAAAAAGGAAATGGCACAAATATCATCTAGCTGTCTGCAACAGGTTTCAAAAGAACCTTAACTGGACAGAAGCATAATTCTAAACATTATCAGCTGAGCCCAAATAAAACTCTTTTGCAAAAAACACCTGCCTATTTTAACCACTAACAAAACTTAAAGCACCTTTGTAGAGTTTTATGAACACTCAGGTGCCTAAGTAAACAAAAGATTCAATATATATTACATTTAAGGAGGATGAAACAGGAAAGCATTCAGGTCCACTTGACCTTAAAATTCCAAAACTTCTGGCTGAACCAAGCTGCTTTGACCTCAAGGGTCTTCCCCTAGTTAAAGGAACTGCACAGTGCCAAGGAGCAGCAGGAAATGCAGCTTTCTATTGAAGACTGCAGCTGGGAATTAACAACAAATGAATCACATGAAACCAAAGCAAAACTAAGTGCCCATAACAAAGTTGTGCAAAGAAAATGTTTTCATACTGTCATAGCATGCTATTAACAAGAAGCAAGCAGTGCACTTAGAAGTTAAGACTGAATTTTTTGAGGCATAATGTCTTTGCAGAACAGGAATCTTTTTCATTCATTATGAACTATTACTTCAGAGATTATGACAAAATGAGTGGCTTGGTGATTTTTTTTGAACAGTGCTTTATATGCCCGTTGAAGAATATTGTGGTGGCATGTTTTTTTAGCAGGTTTTGGGAGAAGTGTTAGTGAACACATACTCTAAACTCTACTTAATGTGTAGCCATTTTAAGGTATATATTGTCAAGGTATATATTGTTATATAAGGTATATTATGTCGACAGTGTTAACAGTGGTTCAGCAAATCCTGGCTTAGACGTATTTTCTGGTATTCTGACATTATAAACTGGCCAATTCTGCCTGCACTTTGGCATGGCAGAACTATGATCATTTCATAAGAAGGTTACTGGTTCAAAACTTCCTCTTGAGTAGTAAGCAAACTCTAAGTATTTAAGTATTTTCAGTGTTTAAAAAATAGTGTTTCAACAATCCAGAATAAATTTACTGATGTCTTAAATATTGTTTTTCTGTATGAAGAGAAAAAGTTTAAAAAACAGTAGAGTGCCAGAAATCCTATTTACTGAATAGAAATTAACAAAAAAGAAGCATAGGAAAAACAAAAACCAAGAAAACAACAACAAATCCAAACAAACAAAAAAAAAACCTCCCCACAACAACAAAAAAACAAAACACCAAAAAAAAACCACACACAAAAACCCCCACAAAACAAACAAACAAAAAAAAAAACAAAAAAAAAAAAAACAAAAACAAAAAAAAAATCACCCACAAAAACTCAACCATAACTGCTTGTGTATTTAAAAGAAAGCAAAAGACAAATTGAGAAGGCATGGCATCTTAAGATATCAGCTGGAAAGAATTTCGAATTAATTTCAAATCTGCTGCTCTATCAGGTTAATTTTGACTCATAACATACTATCAAATCCCACACAAATAAATGAGTGCATTACATGTTGCACTCATTATTTTGAAAATCATACATTAACAAACCACAGAAACTTATGTAACAGCATGTTTGTCAAATTTCAAGTTCTTCTTAATTAATTTAGCTGATTATTCTATGGAAGTTTCAACACATTTAGAAAAGACATATTTGCTGTTAACATTTTGGCTATGAGAGGAATGTTGCAAATAATTAAATAATAAATAATCTCTCACTAATGGAAAGCTAAAGGTTGCTGTCTGCTTTCTCAACACAGTAGGGTTGATAAAAGGAAGTGTGTATGTTACCTCTTTTATTTAAAGTAAATGGAATAGCCAGCCCTGTCTGGGCCTTAGGCACACACTTTTGTAAACAATCTACAACTTGCACTGCAGGACATAATGCTGTTGTTTCTGGAATCTTTACAACCCATCTATACTAGACCAAAATGCCAGGGTGCCTTATGGTTTTCGTAGAAGTCATTATGTAGACATCTTAAGAATACGACTTTGACAAGTACTTGAATAAACAGTTGTAATTCAAGACAATGTTCAAGAAAACTCTCAGGCAAACAGATTTAAACAATTTTTCAGGCAAACACTCATCAGTCTCATGGATCATACCTCCTGTAGCAATTTGTCTAACTTCTGCTGTAATTCAAGGAAGTATCGTGATGTGATGAGGCCCTGGTGAGATTTATCCAAACAATCTCGAGCCAGTTCTGTGATCTGATGGTGGGTAAAACTGAGCACTCCATCTGCCAGAGGAAGGGTGTTCTCTGGAGAATGATTTGTTATAATGTCCTGAAGCTTCTCTTCCATCTGAGCTGTGGCCTAAAGAAAAGTAGTTGTTCAACACATTAAATCAGCTCTACATGAAGCTAACAGCCTTTCTGACTCTAGAACATTTCTATACTGCCTAAGAATTTACCTAGCTGGAATGCATGAAATGACTGAAGCCAGAAGGCAAGTACACAAAGGCAAAGTGACAGATGACATTTCCCCACATGACCAGTACAGAAAAGCAAGAGCCCTGTTGTTCTACTACGGTTTCCCACTTTGTCTGCCAATGGTGATCAACTGTGTGCTAATCTTGTGATAATCACTAACAGAACTAAAAAGCTTTTAAGTCAAAGCCAAAGTAGAAATACATAAAAAAGAAAAAAAGAGAACTCATAGGGGTCCACTTTTTTTCTGCTAAAAGTGCAGATACTAGACAGCAGAATATAATCACTACTTTCACAGAGGTTATTCCACAAAAATATTTCACTGAGCAGAGTTTGAATGGGGCTCATTTGACTAATTAAAAGCACCACAGGCTCACAGGCCCTGCCAAACGTGTCTGCAGGTTCCCAGATGCATTTGTTTTACAGAACCAACTGTGTGGTTCTCACAGAACTGCAGATGCTTAAAAAAGACCCCTTGCATCATTATTATTATTATATAGTAATCCCACACATCTTAGTTCATATCTCAAACAGTAAGATGAGTGAGTTCTTCACACTTCATATCATTGCTCAATTACTCTGCAAATCTTGACAGATCCTTCTTCATATTTATATGAAGAAATGCAAGAAGTTCCTCCCTTTTCATCTCAAGTTTTAGGAACAGTACCTTGTTTTATTTTCCAGGGGTAACCAAAATCCTAGGAACGACCAAGAGTACAGAGCTTCAAGCTGCACACACTAGGAACTCATCTGTGTCTCAAGATCTCTGGACAGGAGAGCAAAATGTCTTCCTATCTCACAGTGAAACTCCCACATCTGTGTACTGATCTTATTAAGTGCATTAGATCAGTGCATACAATGCATATACATGTATGTAAAGTATATAGCAAGTGCTTCGGAAAATGAAGAAATGGCACTAACCAAAGGATCTGCTGTTATATCACAACAGATGCTTCTCAAGACTTAGCACTGGAAACTAGTTTTGATTTACTAATGCAGTATGCATTTGCCCAAGTACACCACCTATTGAAATCCAATGTATCATCAAATTCCAATCAGAAGAGTATTTTACCAGCATGATTAATTTCAAAACCAGTTTGGCAGCATTGACAAATGAACGTCCAGTTCTCAGCCAGAGTTTTCTTTATTGTGATTTTATCATTGCAGTAACAGCTCAGTGATGCTTAATGGAAGCCATTACAGGGCTGGATCATTACTTCCCATTACAAAAGCACCACTTACTTAGAACCTATGTTGCTTAACAATTTAGATACTGGGTATCTTAAATATAATTCATTACCTTTGGGAACCTTTCTTTGTAGACATGGTTCATCATAATTATTTCATTGTCACAGCAAGCAGGAGAACGTCCAGGGCTGCAAGCAAAGCAAATTATCCCTTTACATTTGTCCCAGCATGAACTACAGTTAGTTCTTATATTTCTGTATGATTTATTTGCAACAAAAAGTCAGCACAGACTTCACAGGAAAGGTACAGTCTGCAATCAATAGTACACTTGGTTCTTTTCTGCTACTTCTCTTCAAGTTCTCATGATTAGTTAATGTACTTGACATCTAACTGCTAACCATTTTATTCTCCTGGTTTGTACCTGTATTTCAAGGCAGATGAAGCTTTGTGAACATTATCTTTTCCTCAGAAAGGCAACAGAGATCTTTTTAACTGGTCTTATACCTGTACCTTTGAAGATTAGATACAACCAAAATAGCAAGATCTGACCAAGAACTCTGGTAGCTGCAAGTGAAGAAGTACAAAATGAGCTTGTTTGAGTTTAGTTTGTTTTTCTAAATGGATAATTTGAAAAAATATATCAAAACAATCTATTTTCAATCTGACCAGCAGATAAAGGCAGTAACTTCCTACAAATAATGTCATATATATGCACATGTCAAACACAGCTGGAGCACTGTGCCTGTAAAAAAAAAAGCACAAGCCTCACTGTCCACTATAAAGCCCTTTAAAAAAATTTCAATACAGATTTCCTGTGTTGGTGATTCTGGTCCATGCAATCTGTCTGGTCTAGTGGAAATGTCCCTGCCCACAGCAGGGGGGTTGAAACGAGATAATCTTTAAGGTCCCTTCCAACTTAAATCATTCTGTGAATCTAAATCTGGCTTCTGGTATTCCTAAAGATCAAAACTGAACACTAAACTTTGTCACGGATATCACAACAGTTAGTCCTTGAACTGATACAGGCAGTCTGTTACAGACATTCACAGGCTACTACTGAGAACAGATCAGGTACATAGATTCAGAAAAGGAACACTACACTTATATCATTAATGACTAAGCCATCAAGACAGTCTCTGCAGGTTAGTTGCCTTCGCATTAAGACCTATCTTAACAATATTTACCACTGAAGTAAGTCATGACCAAAACCAGAGCAAATATTTAAAGGACTATTCTTCATTCAGCCTCAGTTACATATGTATTTCAGCCATTTCAAAACCAGTATACATCCCCAATGTAAAACACCATGATGCTCTCCACAATATGTGAATTTAGATCCAACCCAGTTTTCAGATAGACAAACTCACCTGAGACTTCGGGACCGAGGGCGCATTGCAGTCGTCCTGCACCTATTATCACTGGCAATGCTCTCAGTGGTACAGAAATGTTTAGACAAAAAATGTAGCTCATCAGGTGTTGGTTGGTATGGTAACTGGTGTAGCTTCTCTTGGGATGAGCAGGATGACTGCAAGAGCACAAGAAAACACAAGCTTCCATCAGAGTGAAAAAAGGCCATTTTCAATACCATATTTGGTACTCATGAATAATGAATAATGTAATTTAAGTTAAAAATTATAGTTACTGTTTCTTGTGCCTGACTACCAATTTAAAGAAGAAAATAAATAATTACTCTCCAACTCATGAGCTAAGTATAAATATTAAAAAAAAAGAACCGCTTCAGTTCCAGAAGACATACTGCATTTCAAAAATTTAAATTTCCTAATGCAAAGGTGATGTCTGATGTCAATGATACATAAGAATAGCTAAAATGGAGTCTGCTGAAAATTAATTATTGGAATAGGACAGCCTAAGTATGGTAACTGTAAAGTACATCTTATTGTCACAGTGCTAATTGTAAATCTTCATAATAAAGATACTTCATTGTCCGTATTTAAGACATTACTAACACTCTTAAAAATAAAATTAAATACTAGCTAAAATTTTGCTGAAAAAACAAATACACTAATATCTTTTAAAAAACTGTACACTGAAAATAGAGAGAGAGAACTCAATACTTTTACCAAGACCAGTTATAAGGCGGACAAAAAGTGAAAAGAATTACACTAAAACCATCCATTTAGTATAAAACTGGAAGATACAGAAGGTATGAAAATGGCAGTACTACCACGATAACCACCCTTGCAACATTTCATGTACAGAGCTGCATTACATAAGCAGTGCAAATGACCATACTGTGTATTTTAAGGGTTTTTATGCAGCTCTACCTGAGCCACATTAGATCTCGGAGGTAGAACTTTGAACTTTTCCATGAACCTGGATCTGGTACCCTTTTTAAAGAATACGTACATAGTTAAAATCATTAGCAAACAGCCTTGCTAACATGGATTGACAAACAGAAAAATGTTCTGCTGTTTCTGGTACCAAAATCAGTTTCCAAGTTAGCCAATTCATAAATATTCTTGTGCAACTGCACAAAGCTGCTTAGTATCATGCAGACATTCCCTATATTTTACCCATTGAAGGGAAGAAGTTGAAAAACTTGAGTATCTTTCTGGAACTCTTCAGTCTCCAGCTGGATTTCTCAATAAAATTAATTTCTTTTGTGTATCAATTTACACGTGCCCATTACTGCTTATGTGACTTCTCCCATTGAACAGCAAGGCCCCTGCCTGGGTGCTCTTTTAATGGAGGCAAACACAGTAAAGAGTTTCTTTGTTACATCATTTCTAGCAAGGGAAATCAACAAACTTTCGTACTGTACAAATACTGCCCCTGCATTGCTAAGATCAGCTGAAAACAACCGGGATGTTAAGTATAGAAATTAGGAAGTCTTTTTAATCTTCTGGCAACTTGTGTGGTAAAGGATGATATTGTAACTCTTAGAAGCAAAAGAAAAGTTTTCTTATCACACTAGATCTCATGAAGTCATCTCCTAAAAGCAAAAAAGAATAAAACCCACGGGCAGAAAATGCTAAGAAGGACATGGGAATGCCACACCACATCAGAACAAGCTGAAGTTTGCAAGACTGTGTAGCCTTGCTTTGCTGCGGGCTAAGAGGCATGAACACTGAGAATTTACCACAGTTCATCGAATAGGTAGTAACTTGTTGATTTACAGTAACTCATGCATGAAATCCTGCCTTGCACATTACCATGCATAATTCAGCATACACCATGATAAGGTAAGTTCTTTCTTATCTCACACTATAGCAGCTAGTTGCAGTTAACCTCACAGCATATATCCCACAGCCATACTCCGTAAAATAAAAGATACTCTAGCACAGGAGAATTTCCCAATACAAAGCATCACATGTGGCTATTCCTCTAAAATCATTCTCTATCTCTTTGGTTTTGGGGGATTATGGGAAGATCAGTGGGAAAATAAGTCATATAAGGTGCCACAGAGTTTAGTGAGGATCATGACTGAAGTGAGGATCTTCCTAATGCAAACCACTCTCAGTTTTATCAGGACCATCACAGGCACAAAGTACATTTTTATGGTGATCCAAATTCTTATTCCAGTACAAATCCAAATTCTTACAGCAAAATTCTTAAATGTAATAGTTCTCCTGGCATTCTACATTAATGCTCTAAAATCACACAAGAGTTAAAATATTTTTAATATGTTCAACTGTAGTGTATTATGGAAATGCAAATGTTCTTATGAAACAGAAATGCAGGTTTGAAAAATATGCAGCACGTCTCAGTTCATCACTTTTATAAGGCTTGCTCTCCTAGAAGACACAATCATCTCAACTGCATTTTCTAACTGCCAAGATTTGATGCTATTGTGCTAGAATAAGATACACCAACAGCTTCTTTTCAACTGAATAATCAAGCAGAAGGTACTTTAATTTTGATTTTGTTGTGATAACCAGTATATGTGGTACTTGCACCACTTCTAAACCCATGACCTTCCATTAAATAGGCAATTCTATCCATCCCATCACTTTCAATATTAAAAAACAAACAAACAAAAAAATAGGGTAACAAATGGCGAACTACACTCACCTCAGCATAACTGTGATAACTTACAGACACTTTGGCCCCTACTATGACTTTCACTTACTTGTGAAGAACAGACTTGTGTTCTATTGCTATGTGTAAAAACTCTCTCTGCTCACTGGTTGATACATGGCTAGATTAATGTGAATTTTATTTATTCATCACTGAAAAGGAAGTGCTCCAAATGTACATTTACAGTGTTGTATGAGCTGGTCTCTCATTTCCTCTAAGAATAAGTAATAATGTGGAGGAGAAGGCTGAACTGTGCTAGCTCTTTCAGATTCTGAAAAAGTACATGAAATCAATTAGATGGGTACAGTTCTAGTTTTGGTTTTGTGATTCACATATATCATCCAAGGGGTAAAAGAAGAAAGTGAAAAACATCTCTAAGAAGTGAAGAAATAGTCACTAGACTTAGAATTCAAAGACTATCCAAGTGCTTTTGCAGGGCTTAAAAGCAGTAGCAAATTCTTGGGAAAACAAACCATGAGATGCTGCAGAAGGCAAGACAATAAAGGCTAATGTGTTTGTCTCCAACATCAGTAGCAGGGTGGCTGTGGCACCAAGGACTTTAGGTAACAACAGCCAAGGACTGTTGGCAGTAACATGCTGTGAGAAAGAACAAGATGTGACTGGACAAGGGGCCATATGGAGGTAGGACAGCACTTTTCTGGGACAAAGGTCTTTGATCTACCTCCTGGAGATAAGCACAGCTCAGTACAGCACAAACAGAGAAATGAGGTGGAGAAGCAGGCACAGACTGTAGACCAGGGGGGAATCAAGACTGCCAAAGATTCCTGAAGGCCTCTGACCCATTTCCACAAGGACCTGGAAGACTGGCATGTGAGTGACCACTAATTTGCATAGAAAATGAGAAACCCACCTTCAGGGGGGCAACAGCTTCTCTATAAAACGGTACCCCCCCCACACAAGCCTCAGGCATCCCCAGGATCCTAAGATATCCCAGCAGCTGGACTAATGCTGGAACCAGTACTGGTGATCTCTTCCTCCCCCCCTCTCAATCCCCCTTTTTTTCCTCTTTTTTTCTTTCCTTCCCACCCCACCCCTTTATGCAAAACCCACTGACATGCTTATACAGCAGGTCAGAGACTAATGTACTAATTTCTATGCCAAGTGTGTAATTTACAAATAAAACTTAGTGAATTTTTGTGGTTCATTTGACTTCTGTAATTTCTTTCAACCACAGATATTTACCAATCTTGGGTGATCCCTTACTCTTAATGGTGGGACACCATTGATATTTATGGCATGAATTCTTTACCATTGCTTTCTTCAACAAAATTAAAATGTATTTATTGGAAAAACAGATTTATTTCCACAAGTAAGAAACTGTTTACTCAGTGGTAGGGAATACATATAAGTATGTTATTATTTATATATTCTAGTCAGAAGTAATTATGGGGTAGGTCAACAATGATGTATTACAGAAGTTAAGACATCTAAGTCTATAAATGTATGGACAACATATGCAAACACCATGTAAAACTGCTCCACATTCCAGGATGCCTACAGCAGCTTAAGTGAACTTAAGTGGGGAAGAAAGTATATTAATTAGAATTACCATTTTAAAACTGAAGATATCAAAGAAATGAATATGAACAGAAAATTAAAACAATTTTGATCTGGTTTTGACACAGTTTTTAATCTCCTTTCTAGCACAAGTCTGTTTCTTGCAACAGGTCCAGTGTTTCTATGGCAATTCTTTTATTTGATATAAACTCCTTTATGTCAATATATTTTAGGTGAAGAGCACAGCATATCTGATCTAGTTCCAGTAAGAGGTATACAAACATGCCCTAATGAAAACTGCTTACAGAATTAATGTGAAACCAAGGAATTTACTTGGTAAAAGTAACAGCTACACAGAAAAGAAAGCAGAGTTCAAAATTAGTGCTTTATAGAACAAGTTCTTAAGATACACAAAATTACTCAACATGGTTTAAGACAGATAGAATTGTCCTTCCAGAAGTCTTTGTGGACAAAAATAAAATAAAAGTTGATCATAACACAAAATGGTCGCATTTCATCATTGTACAGAATGTAGAACTCAATTGTTTCACATGAGAAACTGAACAAACCCACTAGAAGTAGGAAGATAAAGCCTACTTTAATTGTCAAAGACACTGCTTAAAAAAATCAGTTATTACCCATTCAGTAAAATGTGCTATTCATAAAAGGTAAAACACCTTTTATAGGCATTTAAGGCATAAAACATTGAAGAGCCATAGTTGGATCTACACAGACCAAGCCTTCCACTGCAGTGAAAGTCAGTTCCACTCTGTCAAAATGTCAACACAATTTGCTATTTCCAAAGCAGACTTTCTCCACAGTCTCTCAGGTGTGACTACCACAACCAAGAGCTTTGCTCTAGGTTGTAACATGAGACAGTCGCTCCTCTCCAGTACAGAGATGTGCAGATGCACAAAGTAGAGGCTGGTATTTCTCCCATGGCCACCTCCCAAGTCCTGGAGCAGGATCCAAGGCACTGCTGCGGCATATGAGATGTACAGGTATGGCAGGGGCTGACACAAGATTGGCAGAAGCAAGCCCGAGGGGAGCTGAGCCGAACCCAGCTGAATACTGACAACCACAGCTGAGCCCAGCAGTCTGACAACAGACAGCAAGACATGGACAACCCAGCTTTTTTGGGGATTTGTCCCTCATTGTTTCTTTTTCTGGCCTCAGGGATGGGGAACACAAGCCATGAAGAGTAAATGCCATCTTGTCTTTGTCTCATCAGCCACACAGAACTGAGCTGAGGTGCTGAACATCTTTTGTGTGTAAAGCACCTTCTATTTTGTAAATTTTGTTATTAATATTGTTGCCATTACTGTGCATTTCCTACTCTTTAGCTGTTGGTTTTCTGTTACCACAACCCCTAGTCTCTGCTGTAGTTATCTCAACCCATAGTCTCTGCCTTTATCCCTCTTTCACTGGAGCGGGGTGGGGAAAATGGGGGTGGCCTATATTGAGTTTAATTCCCAGCTGTTTTTTTAAACCACCACAATCGCACTGAAACACCTGGTCTGAAAGGTAAAAGTTATTAAGTTAAACTTATTCTATTATGCATCCCAAAGGATTCATTTTATTCTGACTACAGCCATCTAAAAGGCTAGGTATCTAACCTATTATCATGCACTAACATCTCACAATTGCCAAAGCAAAAAAAAGGCTAATGTGTGATTCATCTCATCCTAAAACAGCGGTCTAACCCAGGACAGATCAATCCTGCCATAGACAGTTTCTCTTTCTTCCTGTCATCAAGGCAGCCTCAGTTAAGACTTGATACCTAACTATTATATGATTAAAATAAGGCAGATCAAAAGGGGGCAGTTGAACACTATTCACTACCAAAAAGTTTCCTATCACATGTTAGTTCTAAGTCTATCAAACACAACAAAACCTACACTGTCTTCTCCCAAGAGAAGCATGCTACATTTGAGAAGCTAAAGCATGCAAAAGACATCTATCAGCACAGCCAAACAGATACTTACAGAAACAGTTGAGCTGGGTGTATTTGTACCATAGCCAGAAGAAGGGAGAGAAGCCAAAGACCAGCGGCGACCATCAGTCCTGGAAGTTATGAAACGGAGGTTAGTCACATGAACACTGCAGTATCCTAATGCAGTAACATCTGTTGAAGTATTACTGTGTAAAATTGCATCCCAAAAGCATGATACAAATAGGGGTTTTAACAACCAGTACACTTCCACAGAGCACCACAGTAAACAACCAAGGATTAATTATTTTTATTGTGGTTTTCTTTATAGTTAAAAATCTATGAGATAAAACCACCACAAAGAGAATGAACAGCTCCACAGAATTGGTATCTAATACAAACAGAAATGAACAAGAAGCTCACAACTTTTAGGTCCATCACATGAAAATTAATGAGAAGCAAGTTAAAAATTTTGTGAACAAATGCAGACCCACTGTGCTCTGACCCACACAATAACCATCACAGTCTAATTGAGACAAAAAGGCAGTGCACTCTTCAGTGGCATCAGCAGAGGATATCAGCAACTAGCAGGCTAATGATTAGGTAAAACCAAGCCTAAATGTTAAATGTTACATACATGAATCAGGAAAAACAAATCCTCAGAAAAAAATCATGCTCACTCAGACTAAAAAAATAAAATACAGATTATAACCAAAGCCTGATATATGTTCTTCATTGTCTGAGATGATCTACGCAAAGACGACATGGAACTTCAACATTCAAAGTGGCAAACAAAAAACCAACTAAGTGGATTTTTGAGAAGGTAGAATTTACCTGTCATTTCGATGCGCATGACTGCAATACAATTGAATCAAATGTGTTTAAAAAAAGGCAAAATAATATATAAATAACAAAACAGGCCAACATTTTATTAACAAACAGTATGACAGCATGGAAAGGAGAACTGAAGACCTGTTTTACAAAGATCATCTCCCAAGTCTGATGAACAGAAAAAGTGAAATTCTGAAGAACTGTAGATTAATTGAAGTGTATTTTTGAAGAACTGAATCACGTCAAATCAGGAATCTTAAACCTATTGATGCAGATGTTTAAGAGGTCCCTTCCTTCAAGCTAATAGTCTAAAAAAAGCCCCTTGCTTCTTTCCAATACATCCACTTATTCATCTACAAACTATAATCAAAACTCTGAGACATTGTATACATAAAGCTTAAGAAAAGGAACTACAGTACATTATTAGTATTAAAATATGAAAAGCACATGTGCTAGAGACTGCTAATTATGTCAAATACTGAACTCTGGAAAAAACTTCCACCTCTGCCATAATCTTGTTCTTAATTCATTCTTTAACATTCTCTTCTTCACCCAGGTATGTAAGAGATACCTCCAGATGAAAGCATCATTCTAAAAGTAGTTTTCTCTTCATTTGGCTTCGCTGTTCACAACTGAAAGAATTTAGGCAGTACTTAAACATGGGTGAGACCCATGTATTCTGCATCTGTGAGAAAGAAAGTGTTTCTCAATTGAATAACTCACAGTGAACAGGGTACTTGAATCACACAGAAAGCCCGTCAAGGGTACAGATAAGCTACCACAGAAAGTTACCTGGGAGGCAAACATGGGTGAACAGGAGGCATTCATAAGAGATTATGGGAAAAAAGCCCCTACAGCATTTTCCCCTGGATTCTTGATACACCACTTGCTTCTGTCCTAAGTACAGCTTTACTCACTTTCTAGAAGCTCCAGAAAAGGCAGTCTGTCACCTACCCACAGGTTCATAGATGCTGGACTTGTATATACAATAGAAGTGCTGACTTCCAGTGGCACAGGCTATGTCTGGGCACTGATCACCCCACCAGACATGGGCAGAGGATGGTGACTCTCCAGCTTGGTTCCAAGGCGCTGGGGAAGGCTACCTCCAGCTCTGCCCACCGGCTGGAAGCACAGCACAGGGCCACCTCCCTGAGGCAGCTCCCTTTGCTGCAGCTGCTGCATGGCATGGCCAGCACCTGATGAGAAGTGGCTACACTAAGGAAGCAGCTTCACAGAAGGCTTCAAATAGTTTCCTTTGCCTCTCTCTCCCTTCCTCACGCTGTCCCATTGACTGGGTGGTAGTGGATAAAAAAAGGAGTATCCATACCCCTACACCTCTGCCCCTGCTTCTTCAACCTGCTCTATCACCCTTGTCCTTCCCTTCCTTTGTATACCTATTAAATATACAAAATATAACAGAAAAGGCATAAAGTCAGAAGTCTGCTTTCATTAACCACAGTGCATTTTACTATGAAAATTCATCCTATCACAACTTACATGAAAACAACCACAACAGACATACCAAATTCATAAGGAAAAAAGTTGTATTAATGCAGTTTTAAATTTTATTGCCATCATGTATTTTCAATATAAACACAGAACAAAATCAGTTTCCACAGAAAATTGCTCTAAGTATTTCTTGAATCCCACTGAAGTGGTGAGATATTTTTCAATCAGAGAAATTTCCTTCAGTTAAATAATCTATTTAAAGCTCATTACAAGGCTCTAGAGAGATGAAAATCCAAATGAAACACTGAAAACAAATCTTTTTTTTTTTTAGTTAATTCTGAATTTTAAGGTTTGCAAAAGTAAAATGTTTTAAACTTTCTGTTGATTATGGGTGTGGAAGGAAAACTATGTCCCGGCCGCTGCATTTCTAAGCAATGCTTGATCTTTCACATCTGCTTTTTCCACTATAATCTATTTCTGGAGCTAATGAATCTTTCTAAAAATACGCTCACAAACAAATGTAGTCTCTGAAGAGATAGTATCTCTGACAAAAGGAAAACTATCAAGAGGAAGTAAATTCAAAAGAAATACTCAACCTTCTTAAGATAATTTAAAAAGCAGCATCACAAGCTATTAGAAAGATTGATAAGATCTACTGCCAAAAATTAACTAGATTCAGATTAAAAAATTATGCAAGTTTTCCCCCCTTCACAGCTTTAAACAAACAGTTAAGCCATTTGTTTGCATTTACTTTTGAGAATTTTTGTGTGCTACTTTACTGATCTAAAAAATTAAGTAACTAATACTTTACAGGCAAGTTATAGCTCAGTGCAAACTCATCAGTTACATGCCTGACACTGCTTAAGCATTCCAATTTCGTTTTATATATATATATACACTCCTGGCTAAACATATGAACTCTGCCTACCTTCACAGACATAGGAGTTAATGAACGTGTTATTTGCAGCAGGGTGACAATGTGTTAAGTAATGGGGAACCACACTGGCACAAACAGGCAGTCTCCCACGATATGCTATCAACTTTGGTTATGGTTCATTTAATAATAATTTACTTCATAGATCACTTCAAATTCACTTTAGATCTTCAAAAATTCTACTAACATTACTTAATCCTCACAACACTCCTGTGACAATGCTTACTGTCTCACAGACGTTGGTACATATATTGAAACAGGTCAATGACAGATATTCAAGGTATGGTAATGGAATTGCTGTTCAGTAAAATCAGGACCTGTATTAGAGTGATCTTATAAGCAATGCACTTCTTATATCATTAAAAAAATATAGGAAGAATCCTTCAAGTAATTTAAAATTTTCCCACATCTCAGTAGCTAAGACAGTAATGTCTGAATCAGATTCATTACAACTAAATCATTAATCTATTTTTTTTTAATTCAAAAATATATGCTCACATTGCATCGCACATTCAGTAGTTTGTTGCCGCTGAGGTTTAAAATGGTTTACATTAATGAGCAGTATTTATTATTCTAAGTGACAGACCTGACAGATGTATTTGCAATCATCTTTTGTATCTGCATACAACAACATTTCCTCGATGCAAAATGTGTATTGAATACTACAAAAAAGCTCTTTCTTACCTTCGTGCAAAAGAAAAGTGGGCTGAGGCACTGGGAGAGAAATTCCTAGGGCTGTCTTGAGGACTGTTTCCTGTTGGAGATGATACACAAAAAAATTATTTTTAGATGGTGGGGTGAAGAGAAGCCATTAAAAACATTCAGACATACTAATGCATGTATTTCCAGTGGGTTAGAAATTAATTCCAGAATTTTTTTTTCATAGTTTCTCTGAAAAAAAATTCTGAAACAGAATCTTATTTTGACTAGTTTAATTTATACTGAATTTTAGTGACTGGATTTTGTAACTCATAAGAGAACCGTTCACTCAGCATTTTAATTTGAAAATTCTAAAACAATTTGATAATTAATGTTTAAAGAAACCAGTACATTATCTTGAAAGAACAGGTTTTTAATGTCACAAAGGAAGATTGGTTTTTTACAATATCATACAAAATAATGAAAGAAAGATCATTATAAAACAGATTTAGACTTCATATACGAAATCTCTACAGCATTTCCACAGGCTTCCTTGCCATTTTTTTTTTTCACTGCTCATTTTTTCTATCTCCAAAACAAACAAGCAGAACTGAACTGAACTTTTTTACCCTTAACTGCATTTTGTGAATAGGTTTCAACTTTGGGGTTTGTTACTCCTTCCTAATAGAACACCTGACCCCCTGTGGACCAGCATAAGTGCAGAAAGGCAGCAGCTGCTGAGAGCTGCTTCTGCCACCTCCACCCCTCAGCCCATACAATTAGAGAAGCAACTGTATTCCTTCCTTTAGAAGGAATAAAAATTACCTCTAAAATAACCCAAAAAACCTACAAAATAACCCCCCAAACACACACAAAACACCCAAACCCCAAATAAAAAAACCAAACAATCCCTCCCCAACAAGCTAAAAGGATCCAATTTAAAGTAGTAGTGGCACACATCTAACAATCAATCTTTCCTTAAACTTTTCTTTAAAATGACTGTAGCAGCAATACAAGAAAATAGACAAAAAGCAGTGCATTTGTTGTAGCATTTTATTTTTGGACATAAATGAGACTGTAACAAAAGCAATTGATAAAAAAATAGCTCCTATGTAGCCAGCTAGAAACAACATGAAATTTTTGAGGGGAAAATTACTACCTATGTGTGAAAAGGCCAGCACAAAAAATGGAGTCCTTAAAGGGCGTGAAGTGGCCTTGACTGTTATTCAAATGTTTGAATTAACATTGCATTTACCACAGTGATGCCCATAACAGATAGCATTAATTCTATATGGGAAAGCATAATCATTGAGTGATTAGGTAGCAAACACAGCTATCAACACACATCTCTACACTACCCCCCCTCCTTTTTTGTCTAGAAGCAGATGCAAGATGCTTTTTGAGCTGTGCTGAGCTGATTTTGCAGCTGCTCTTTCCACAGCCTCAAGAGATACACATTCCACTCTCACTGGCCAATACCCCCAAGTTTTTGGTTTTTTTTCCCATTAATCTATCACGGCAGAATTATGTCTTTCCTACATTCTCTGCATCCCCTTAAGACCCCAGCTTCTTCATTACCCTTCAGACACTGCTGAGGGCCTCAATAATTTCAAGGTGGCAAGGATTTTCATTCTCTGAATGGGCTGGAGCAGAGGGAATCTGAAGCCCATCTTTACTTGGGGACTAAAAAAATTTATTCTTACCCTGCATCAACTGTAACACCAAATTACTGAGAGCAACAGTTCATTCAATTTAACAGCTAACTGGATTTCTTTTTCTGCTACCAGAAATTATTTAACAAAGATAAGCTAAAAAAAAAATATAACACTGTGCAGATAAAACACGGTCACAACTGCTGCACTAGAAAAAAATCAGCTGTAATCTGGAGTGTGTTGTGGCTTAGATAAGTAAAAAAGACAAAGAAGCTACCCTGAACTCTGACAGAAGAGCACAGAATTAGCCTTAACATAGTGAGACAAACAGCTTTTGACTGGAAACCATTTTACAAATCAGAATATGTGGCTTTGTAAACCATTTCTTCTTTTTTTTTTCCTAGCTGAAGTTATATATGGATATAAACATATTTTTAACACGCATCAAGGACATACCTCATTGTCCATGAGTTAAAATATACACAAAAACTTCATAAAGAATAAAATTGCTGCATTATTTAATCATATTTTTCTAGCTATCAGTGTGGACTTGGATTTGTGGAGTCACAATGCTTCAAATTCTGTTGCTAGAACCAACATAGATCACTTCCTTACAGACAAAACCTTAAGAAGTTGAAGTCTTACTCAGGAAGAGCATCAGATCCTGTTATTAGGAAAATCAACTTGTAAGCATTACTTTCAATAGCAAATCAGCTTTTAAAATAACAAAACTGATGACGCCACACACATAATACTTGGATACTGAATCCTGAAGGTTTATCTAGAAGTTGTAAGAACTCAAGACAAACCTGGAAACAAACAATGAGAATACAAACCCCTAATGACTGGAGAAACAGGTAGTGTAATACAGGTTTAAGGTGTATTCCAGAGGAGCAAGACAGGTTGGAAGCAGAGTCCTACATGAGACCTCCATCCATCAAGGCATTCACCCACCCATCTGCAAGTCAATACCTGGGAGACTTTCAAATAAAACCCAGTGCCAGTGCATATGCTCTGTTCATATGCACAGGGCTTGCTGATGAGTCAAAGCCTGATGTTATTTGAAATCTGTTTGTATTGTATGTTTTAGTCCTATAGTATCTCTATGTGACTGAGATTACTGCCCAAGTGTCTGATTCAGTAATGTAAACTGGACTGGTGGTCAGACATCAGATAATTAACTCAAGCATCCTCTGGGAGACACAATGAACAGGCAATCAACATACCAAAACAATACTCTGCTTCATAACAACACACAGGGTGGCTCATTTTGAAAGCACTTATTGTTAAGAAAACTATATCAAGACAATTAAACTGTGATTGTTTTGCAAGTAGCTTCAAGAAATCCTTTGTCTTTGCCACTGAGGAAAGATGTTTCTAATCTTTTCAAAAAAGCGTATTTACAGCCACTCTATATTATTAATGTATTTTTAATAGCTGTCTACCTGCAAAACAAAGAGTTGCAGATGCGATGATTTTCTGTTAGTACAGAGAGAATACCAGATTAATGGTAACTGTTATCCCAAATTCCTGATGGATCAAAAGACAAATCCAGTTCAATTTTTTTTAAAAGTACCACAGTACATCAGTGCCCCATTAATACAACAATACAACAAATGTCAGTTTACATGGTGGTGAACCCCGACTGTGAACTGAGTATACACAAGACATCACAGACCTGCAGTTACAGGTCTGACTTTCTTACCATAACAAACAGCATCAATCAGCAGAACATACAGCAGGGCAGTAGAATCATTCTGAATACTTCTGCAGGTGCTTTCCAAAAAGTGAAGAGCTCAGGCCATTATTTTAATGTAAGGAGCTCAGGCTATTTAAAAACCTGGATTAACTATATCTGAAACTAGCGAAAAACTTGCCTCAGCTATGGCATGATAGGTATGATCCTTAAATGCATCTGCAAGAAAGTTCTACATGTTCCAACCACTACTTAAATACTGAGATTGCTATTTTTACAGGATTTAATTTCTACCTGCATGTAACTTACCACTTAAATTTTCTTCTCCTGTCCTTTAAGTAGTAGAAGATGTTCTGAAATTTACATAACCATTTACTGCACCCAAAAGAAAGACTAAATAAAAAGTCTTGTTTTAGCAAACCTGTTTTTGTAATTCTATATTATACAGGCAGAGTAATTGATATACTGTCAGAGTACAGTTTTACAGTTTTAGCAAATCTGTTTTTGTAATTCTACATGTTACACTCAGAGTAATTGATATACTGTATTATTTTCCTTTCAGTTTTCTTTCAAAATCTGACATTCAGAACCCTGCTTTATATCCCAGCTTTTAGCATTTCCATACTTCAACACATACAGGGCCTCATTTATTTACAAGCACAGTCCTTCTTTCCCTTAAAATATATTGTGCAAACAGCTTTGTTGATTACTATGCTTCAATGTTGCTAACTAAAGTACATCTCTCAAACAGAATTACCTGATGCAAGCAGTGAGCCCTGACATAGTGAGTGCAGAGTATGAACAGCCAGCACTCTACCAATGTCCACCTAAAAGCCTGAAAAATACTAGAAATAGGATTACAAGTGGAGGTAAAACCTTCTTGAACTTTAATTTTGCTTTAGGGAATTGCATCATGTAATCCCATTGTGAAAGACTGATGTCTCCAGGCATTTTGGGATGCATGTGTGCTGAGGAAAGGGGCAGGTCAGACCTTACCCTGACAAGGCCCTGCTTTGTACATCCCCAGCCCCCTAGAGCCTGTATCCCAGCCCTACAGAGATGCCACTCCTTGGCACAGTGGAGGCAGTGTCCCTCTGGAGCCCCTAACCCAGCTCCTGACTGGCCAAATGACAGGAAATCCCACCTAGGGAAAGGGCCCAGGAAGGCCAGGGGTATTTAAGGCTGAACACGAGGCCACTGCATTGTCTAAGACCGCACCTCCTTGGGGAAGTTCTGCCTGAACACTGCTGGAACACAGGGATTGGTTACTGTATGTGAGCTCTTCTGTATCTTTTCTGTCTTTCCCTCCTTTCCTTCTTCTAATTACCTCTTCTTAGAATTTCTGAGTAACTTATAATCAATCATACTTAGTGTTTGCTAAGTTCAATGGGTCAAGTCAACACTTTGAGAAGTGTTCTATGCTGACTGAATGTTGCACTAAACCTTCTGCCCAAGATCTTTGATATTCTGAAGTTGCCAGTGATGTTGTTTTTGTTGTTTTGACCTCTTGAGAATAAATTGTCAGTATTTCTCCCATGCATGCAACTCAGGGCACATGAACAACTATAAGTCATTTAAAAACTTCATTGAGCAAGTTGTTTGGGGCCTTATACCTATTTATCCAATCTCTTAGAGAAAGTCAGGTTTGTCCCTGCCATACTTGGGTGGAGAATTCTTTAAGACCCCTCATGTTCCAGTATATACGACCAGCGTGTTTTCCTACTCTATGGGGGGAGGGGGGTGGGGGGGGGAGGCAACTCTGACTGGTTTAGAGGAGAATACCATCTTCCAGTCTTCTGTTACTAAGGAAAGCAAGTAATATCTTTCAGTCTTATACAGAAATCTCCCACATTCTATCCCATCAGCCCTTCTCCCCACATGATCTCACCTGAATTAGTATGACAATAAACGTATTCTAGATGAAATCTAACCAGGACACTGTACAGAGGCATGATATCTTTCCAAATTAAAACAAAAATTACTTCCTTTATAAATCTTCTGAGATTTCATTTTAAAAGCTGCACTAGACTGGTCCTTGCAAATATCATCTTATCCATAAAATGCAGTCAGATCCTAAACTAAACTCCTCATAATAGGTGAGTTCACAGTTTATCATAGATATTTCTGTTACAGGTCCTCCAGTACAAAATGTGTCATATTGCAATTTCATTCTTTTTTATTCCATTCCCTCACTTCAACATAGTTCCCCAATGCTATTTCATACTGGATGTCTTCCAAATTTATATAAGCTACAGTAATTTTATGTCAGTGCCACTTATAAGAAGAATAAAATGTTTGGCCACAAAAACAAAACCTGATGACTCAACTGATAACCTCCACTCCCACTTTATAATATTCCTCATTTTAGCACAAGCCTCTTTATTCCCTTAAACAATTTCCTACTTATCTTACAATTCTTGTCCTAGTCATCTCAGTAGCACCACATGGAATATTCTTAAAATACAGAGAAATAAAATTTACATCATTGCTCCTAACAACTAAATCTTGCTCCTTCAGCAGACACAATTAAGAAGCACCACATGTGACTATTAATCATTACGGGTTAGTATCATCCACATGAAGAAGCTCCTGTGACTTCTGAGGTGGGGACACCTGAATGCCCTGACTTGCTGAGATTATTATCATTCACATTGCAGGCTTGGTGGTGCAGATGACCTGCCTACACAGCATCAGACAGTCAGCTAGAAAAGCCCATTAATGACATGGGCACCAGGTACTATCCAAGCTAATGCTGCAACAAACTTTCCCACAATTCTCTATGTATTCAACAGCTCATGGAAAACTTAGAAGTACTTTTCAGCAGGTTTAACACCCTTCAGCCCAAATACTAAAGGTAAAGGATGTCCAGACCACTAAGACAGTTGCTAATGAGCCTAAAGGTATTACCTGGCATGTTTTCTATTTTTGCAAGAAATAGAAACACTTTATGTAGTGAAAGCTGATACTGTGTGATCTTTACATGTATGCATAAGGCATGGTAAGAGACTTCAGCTGCAAACTAAAGTCTGACTTTCCAGACAGAAATTATCTCTGCAAGCAGCTACAGGTCCTGCATAGAGGAAAATGGACTTGCATATATTGTATTAGCAATTAACATACATAACAGAGATATATAGTATCTGCTGTACACACTGTCTTTTTCGTGTCCCATTTATTATCCTCAGTCTCAGACCTTACACCTCCCTGTGTGCTCCCAGTCCTTGGACTACTTACTGCTCTAATAACTCTTTAGTGTAGCCCAGGAGCTTTTATGGTCACTGTTGTTTACAAACAAATCTGCCCCTTCCCTGACAGATGCCACTCATGCACTACTTGCACTCTGCACAATCTACTTACTTCATAAGTGGGGTGCTGTCTCACTGCCTCTCCCTCCCATCTGACATGAATCTGAGTATGACTGGGATGGTATGGCTAACAGTTAAAAAATTCCATGTAAGTATTCAGTGTTTGTCCAAATCAGCTTGCATCTGTAAAGATTAACAACAAACTCCCTTGTAGGAAAAATCTTCTATTATCTCCAGAGTAAACAATGAAAACTGTAGGGGGAGAGTTGAGGGGATCATTTGCCTGAGATCTCTATATTAGACTTTCTCATATGGGGCAATTACTATTACCCTAAACTTGGGCCACTAGTCCTCCTCAAAGAACATCTATCTGAACTAGAGAATAGCTGATACCTCCAGTTCAGACTGCATCTGGATGAAAAACAGAACTACAAAGAAGAACAGGTATAAAATGCACTTAAAGAACTATGCTTACAATCAACATGCTCGTCCTCTAAAATAGAGCAATCCTATTCACATTCAATCTAGCTCAAACCCAGTTTATGATTAAATAGTAGCTACCTGAGCTCTTCAGCAGATCTGAAGTAATGGCACATTGCTTCCAAAAGTGCAGCCAGATTGATTGGTCTGCAGATACCAAAGATGAAAATATTTTTGAGCAAAGTCACAGGTACTAGCAGAAGCACTCTAAGAGAGCTCTACCTTGAGATTCTGGAACACACCTTCACTCACTTTGCTACATTTGACACAGAGGACTCACAGCACTTTTCTGTACTCAGAGATGGGGGGCCCTTGGGGAAAAAAATCCAAGTAGCTTCAACTAGTGGTCCAAATAAAATAATTTCAAGTATGCCATGCAGAGGTAACTGAGTATGTATTCGGCTTGCTCTCAACATGCAATGAATTAACTCTGAAGGGAAGAGGTAGGGAATCCAAAGGTGTTCTCACATAGAATGAAAAGACTCCCTTCAGATGCCTCTGGGGCAATGAATTCCCAAGCAATGCCAACTATCTCATTAGGACTACACACAAAGCCAAGGATAACACTAAAGACTATTAAGATGATAACTAAAAGAAATTGATCCTGGGTGGATTTTCAAGAGTGACAATTTTGAATCCACTCAACTTGAATAATCTAGAGTAAAGGGCATGCCGATTTTGACTGGGATAGAATTTTCTTCACTGGTTCAGTGCCATGTTTTGGATCCAGCATGAGAGTAATGCTGGTAGCATGCTGATGTTTTAGCTGCTGCTGAGCAGTGCTTACCCTTAGCCAAGGACCTTCAGCATCCCATTCCCCGTCAGTGAACACGTGCACAAGACACTGGGAGGGAGCATGGCCGGGATACTGACCTGAACAGCACAAAGGGATGTTCCACACCACAGAACATCGTGTCCAGGATGTAAACTGCAGGGAGCTGGCCAGGAGGGGCTGACTGCAGCTGGGGGCTGGGCTGGGCATTGGTCAGCAGCTGGTAAACAATTGAATTGTGTATCACTTGTTTCTACTGGGTATGATACACCACTCTCTCCTTTTCATTACAATTGTTATTTTTGTTATTATTATCTTCAGTAGTAATATTGATTTTTTTTTTTGTTTTGTTTCAATTATTAAACTGTTCTAATCTCAACTCATGAGTTTTAATCTTTTTTCTAATTTTTCTACCTGCTCTAGGGGGATGAGTGGGTGAGCAGCTGCATGGTACTTAGTTGTTATTGCAGGTTTTTATCCCTTTGTTGTGCTATAACCCCAGCTGGCAACTAAGATGGTACAAACATTAAGAACCTAGTCCACTTAAATAAGAGCAATGGATAGAACTCTTTTCAGTAAGAGCAACAGGAGGCTCTCCCCAGAGACGGATTGAGCACCTGAGAGTAGGGAGTACAGGAGTGGGATCCAGTAGAAGAAAAAGCCTATCATGCAATATGAAGAAGCTAAACATTTCTAGGACAGGTGATACTAAAAAGAGTCTTCAATGCCTAAAGTTCCTGGCTTTCTCATCAGTGAGACTGAGTCCCTTAAAATGCAGATGCAAGAATCAATATTTTCTTTTGACAATACACTGACAAGAAATTTTGCAATGGTCTCACAAAGCTAAATCAGATGTTAGCATCCATGCAACCTGATCCTCACTGCATTCACCTGGGCAGATTGCATGAATGGAACAGAACTCTAACAACACACAAGAAAAACTTCTCTAGAGCCTGTGCTCTCCAATGTCCTCCACATTCTGCATAATCTCACTAGAACATATTTGTCAAAAATTCATGTTATTACCACACTTCAGCCAAGAACAATCTGATGAATAAACCTGTTTTCAGTAAATGCAAGCACTGACACTTTGCTGCACATTGAGCTTGCTACATGCTCCTCAAGGACTGGAAATTTGTTTGTTTGCCTCTCCCTCTTCTATTGTTTCCTCTTCCAACACTAAACATTAGTAAGAAATATATGAAGGTTTCAGAGGATCACCTTCAGTCTCTCTGAAACTTAAAGCTTGAGGTACATGCTCCAGGCAGATGATCTGGCTGTAAAGTAGCAGGCTGTAAAGTAAAAACTTCCAATTTAAAGAACTTTTCTAAGAGAATCTCAGATTCAAAAAAGACTCTAAAATTGTCTATAGCTGGACAGGAGATATAACAGGTTCTCTCAGTGGAGTCAAGGAGGCCACTCTGACTTGGAGTAAAGAAGAATAAACCCGACAAGCTATACAGCACACACGGTCTCTTGTCACATCTCTCTACCACACTTCGCAAGGAAAGAGGCCTTCAGTCCCTATCATCACAGAGAACAGGAAGGCAATTTGAGTGTGCAGAAGCTAGGGCAGTTTAACACCTGGCAGCTCTGACAACACAGAAATAACAGGATCACTATAAATCCAGCCTCTCAAGTCTGACATTCTCACAGATTTATACACATTAAACACTTGAAACATTGAACTCCTAGTGCCTATGTAGAGGAAAGTTTTTAACTTACTAAATTTGCATATTTTTTTATTTGTCGGGATTAGGATGACATTCACAGGAATTTGATGTACGGACTTGTCTAGGCACATTAGCCAGCTAAGCTAAGAGACAGTAGTTGTGCGAATATTTACTATAATTAGCCATTTACAGAAGAAAGCTAATAACAGAGCTGGTCACGCACATGCAAATATTCATCTCATATATGTGATGAGATTTACTAGTGCTACTCAAGTGTCTAGCACACATGCCTTCAGAAGTATCCAAGTCAGAGAACCTACTGTATCCTGTGTAATGGAAGAAGTTGTCAGATTTCTGTAATACATTTTTGAATAAACAGTACATACTGCTGAGTTTATGGAAAAGAACCGCTTACACTTAATCTTTTTACTTACAGAATTGGTTTTCAACCTTCTCAGCCACTTGACAACAGCTGTGACATCAGCAATATTATTTCCCTTTTACTGTCTGAGAAATCAATTCAAAAGATGAAGCAACTTGGCAGTCCACCGCCAGACAGGAACTTTCCGCCATTTATCAAATACACAGCCTATATCCAAATCCCAGGTAACATGTGCAGTCCATACTTCAGAGCTCATTAGGCATCATTGGTCCAAGGTTTCCATTTCCAAACAGATGGTATTGCCATTTACAGCAGTAGACATGCTAGAGCAAGCATTGTTATTGCTTTCCTCAAGTCAGCACAGCACAACCAAGGGCACTTTTTATGGTGACCACAATCTCCTCTCCCAAATAGAAATTTCTGTATTTAGGAGACCCAAAATGGCATTCCTAACATTGCAAAATTTAATTTTTCATTTTCAAAACAGTCTGCACCATGTTTCACTTTGCTTGTTTTAAATGCTCTATTGTCTTGAACTCTTTACAAATTTTCATGTTGCCTGGATTCCTAGTTGTGACAGCTGCTTCTGAGAGCGAAAATCATCACCATATTTTAATAATGTTCCTTCTGTAAGAAAACTGGAGATGCCTTAATATACTTCTAAAATTCATGTGAAACTCTGCAACTTCTTGTTTAGCATCTCTTTGCAAGCCATTCTCCAAAGTATTCAGAGTCATTGATTACACAAGGATTAGTGTGGCACTTTCATTTTGGCCTGTAGCTACAGTCAGTGCACCCTCAAAAATAAAAAGATAATAATAAACGTTTGTGGAAATGTGAGTTGATATGCTAAAAATGTTACTTTCAAAAATTAAGGCAATTATTGTAAATAAAATATTTATTTATGGACAATCATTCAAGCCTTAAGTGTTTCAGATGTTTTAGAAGAAAAACAAAATTATCAGCAATTTATTGTTATGCAAAGTGCAGTACAGCAACTACCAGCAAAGTGCCTGACGCTATAAATCCTCGGGAGCAGAAGTTCCAGAAATAGAATGTAATACAGACTCCACTAACTTCATTATGGGTGCAAGCTGTAGGAAGGGCAGTGGTAGCAGGAAGAGAGAAAATCTACCAGAATGCAAGGTGGAGAAATAAAAAATAGCTACATGATATTTTTGGACTGCTCCTAATCATAACACAGGATTTATGGATCTAAATGTAAAACAGAAATTCAGATGGGACGAAATCCAATTTTTTGCTATTACAAACAGTGAAAAGAACAGTAGAGTATGTTTTCCTTCAGTTACAGAGACACCATAAGAATTTCAGAATAGCAGTAGTAGCAAAATTTTAAAATCACCTGTATGAGCTGAGAGTGGTGAATGAGGCCGAGGCAGAGCTGGAGACTGGCTACTGCCCATCAAACTCTTCCTGTTACTTGTTCTACAGCTGTGGGCAAAAAGAGAGGAAAGAAGACATTAGCATCAGAAATACAGTATGTACCACATATGGGCATTTTGAGATTCTGCTACTGAGTTCCTTGACTTCCCAGTTTCCTATTAAAAATCAGAGCTATTGTTGTTTTTGTAGGCATGTCCAGGAAGTCTACGATCATTACTGATAATGGCAAAACCAGAAGTTTTCAAAAAAAATACACCATGGATACTTTTCAGGCTTGCACGTTTGCTGTTCCGTACAATGACAAGCATTTCCCTGTAGAGTAACTTACAAAATATTCTTTCTGATTACAGCTTATTTCTCCGCCACACACTTTTACAAAATATAAATATAATGTGAAACATAGTCTTAGGTTTACAATCACCATTCAATGACTAAAACTATTTCTGGTTTTCATTAACTGTAGCTTGAAATCACATGCCAGAGAGAGCAAGGCTTATCAATTTGAGAATGATGTAATAATTATAAATCTAATTATTGAGATAAATTTCACATCTGTGACTTTTGTCAATGGAACAGATGATAACTAAGAAAATAAAGGCCTTTTTTTAGTCATACATTTTTCATCTGTAAAGCCACTAATTTCCCATACCACAAGATCATTAAACAAGATAAGAAGTAAATTAACACATCGATTAAACTTGGGAAAGGAGGTATTTTCGTAAATACATCATACAATTTTTATATATTAGTTGGCAGATGTAGTTTTCTTCTTCCCTCATTCTACTATAAAGAATATTCTCATAAACATAAATCCCCAGCACTCCAAACATTAATGCAGAAGGAAAATATTATCCTGAACTAAGAAACCTTAGCTGTGCATAAACTGAAGTGCATGTACTAATGTTTACAGCACTGCAATCAGAACTTTTCCGTAAAGGTTTAGAAAAATTCCAAACTACTAAAATGGCGAAAATTTATACACAAAAGCATTTAATTATCAAAGCAGACTGCAAGAGAAGCGGATCCAGATCTTACTTGTAGATGTCTCAAAAAATGAATTTTGTAACATTATGATGATATCTCTCATTAGTCTTGCTTTCTAGCTGCTACATAATTAGTCTTGATATAGTTAAATTGAATAAAGTGTAAAAGAATGGATGGAGTTTAATAGCATAAAGAAAAACAGATGCAGAAGTACTCCAAAGTAATACAGAAGGCAAGGAAAAAAAAAGAAAAAAAGGTAAAGGAGAAGTTGAGTATAAAATCAGTACAGATGGTATCTTCAAAATGCAAAAGAAGTCAAACACTAAGACCACTTTCCCCTTAATAAATGCTTTGTGAAGCAGCAAGAGTGCCACTTCTAAATCTCTAATAGGTTAATACAAAGTCCATTTGAACACTGCACAAAGCTTTGCCATATTACTTAATTATTACAATGATTTAACCTTTAAATGTATCATTACTGTAGATCTCTTTAAGAAAAGAATGTACAAAATTATTGCAAGTTTTACATGTGGAGTACTGGAAAAGTCAAAACTTATTTAAAACATACACTGACATTTTTAAGCCAAACAAAAAGGAAGAACTTTTTAAATGTGGAATTATAAACATGTTTTTAATAATCTGTCTAGATTAATTTCTACCTTTTCAATCACAAAATCTGAGAAAATATTCCATATTCCATGAGACTGAGTCTTAATTGTTTCCCCTTTTCTCTAAATTTTGTCCAGGTAGAGTCACTGAATTCCTCTCTTATCAAAGAATGGTCCAAAATTTTCCTTCTGGCTTCATGCAATGTCACTATATTTTTGCTAACTTTCCTCTCTTTTTCTGCTACTCTTGTTTTAAAAGCTTGATTAACTGTTTCTTTGCAGTTCTCCAATCTAAAATTGCACCTAGGAAAAATTTCTGGTATTTGTTAGACATTAATTAAAAGACACAGAGATTGTATCTATCCATGATGATGTGATGGTATCACTACCAACATCTGTGATGCAGGCTGGGGCTCAGAGCACCAATGATGTGACCTGAAAGCAAGTTTTTCATGGTTGAAGTCTGGGATGTAAAGAACCACCACGAATTCTGGCAAAAGAAAGTAATACATTTAAAGCACAAAAATTTTAGATACCCTTCACAGGTTTTGCTACATGGATGATTCCTTGTACTTACTCGTCACTTGCCCTTACTTTTAGAAATTGAGACTTTTATCACTTTTGCCAGAATTTCCTATGTAAATAAACAAATGCCTTGTATTTACTTCTACATTAATATCCAAACTTTACACTTCTTAGTTGAATTGCAACGTCTTTCACAAATCATTATCAAAACTACCTAATTAAACTTATCTTTGTGTTTTGGGGTTTTTTTTTGGAGGCTGTGTATTTTTAACACTCTGGAGAGTATGATAGCATTACCTTCAATATCAAGATTGATATTATACCACAAGAAATCTTTCCCCCCTGCTGCCATTTCAAAACATGTTTGCTACTTGCTCAGACGTGGCTGCAGAGATAATTTATCTTCTGTCATACTCAAATGAAATATTCTACTCAGAAATGAAAAATAAAATATATTAAGTTCTCCTTTATTTGCCTTACCAGTAAGGTAAAATGCAACTCACTGCATGGAAGGACAAATCCATCCTAAAGCACTCAGTGTAAGCTTTGTTTTTCAGTTGTGCTTCACAAAGATTTTGAAACAATGTAATCCATCCTGTATAATGCGTGAAACACAATTCCTTCCCCAAAATAATGCTATTATAAAAGAGGCATTTTGTGGATGAAAAAAAAGTAAACTTCAGGGAACCTTGAAAGATAATCTAAGCTGCCAGAATTCCACAAATGGGAAGCACAGTGGCACAAAGGAAGTATCAATGCATTACTTACCGAACTGTATTTAGCCTTGAAACAGCAATCTTCCTTATAGAAAAGAATCTCAGAAGTTAAAACCACTTTAAGACAAAATTGTTTTTTCTAGATCTCTGAACACATCAAGTAACTTTCCCCTTCTATTGTTTTCATAAAACTATTCTTCTCCCATTCAAATCTGACAAGATAAACCAATTGATAAGAGGCAGCCCTGAAATAAAGCTTCTTTGTCTGCAGTAAAGTTATAGCCATGCAGGAACACTCTACAGGGATTGTAACTTAGGGAAATATAAACCTTGGTAAACCACAGAGCACTAACCCCCAAAATGCAATTCTCTAAGCCTTGAATTTCATGCTGTGATCAGGTTGCATGCCAAGAGACTAGCAAGCTAGGAAGCTGGTAAGATGCAAAGCTTAGAACACTTTTTTTTTTTTTTTTTAAAAAAAAAAGACCTTTTTACAAGATGAAAAAGAACAGGAGAGAACACAGAAAAAAAAATCAGTCACATTTAACAATAACTAAACTTTGGGGCGTGCAGAAAAGTTGAACAGAACAGAAAGTTTATATTTGTTGCTCTCTGCCTTCTTCTCTGTCCCACAAATATCCTTCCTGGACTTTATTCCTCCTGGGTAACTACCTATCTGGAAGTCATTGACCTTACACTGTATCAAAAGAGCCCTAGACAAATGGCACTACTCCTTATCTTAGAATCCAATTCATAATTTCCTATTTGTTTCTCAAATCTGCCCCCCAAGACAGGTTCCGTAATA
Organism: Vidua macroura; assembly: GCF_024509145.1. Taxonomy (NCBI): domain Eukaryota; kingdom Metazoa; phylum Chordata; class Aves; order Passeriformes; family Viduidae; genus Vidua; species Vidua macroura. Next base: position 28,933,538 of record NC_071611.1, read on the forward strand.
CCTCCTACTCTCTGTCACTGACACTCCTGCCCACTCACTCTTCTCCTCCCTGACTTCTCACCATGTCTCACTGTGGGGGAATTCCTCCTTCACCTCAGCTCTAGTATCATTCCCAATGCACTAACTCCAAGTCACTTCTTCAGCTGCTACAGACTAACAATGTTTCTGATGAGAAGCATTCATGATAAAACAAACAGAAGACACTACATAGAAAGTGCTTTTGCTGAACTTCTATTGTAACAAAGCCAGGGTGAATAGCAGCTGCTGAAAGATGCAATGCAGTTACATCAAGCTTGATTACTTTCCTCCTTAAAAAGCCACAATTCTTCCCATATCAGGCAAAAGTTATTTGGGTAGAAATGAGGGGAACAGTTAGACTGAAATCAGCAAAGCACAAGACTCAAGTAAGAGTATGGTTGTTAAAACAGAGCTACATTCCACGATCTCCTGGAAACACTAAACAGAATAAAAAGCTGAAGCAGAAATGCAGTGCTTCTAGGACAGACAATACTTCATCAAGAGCTGAAATGCCGGTTTCAGGTATGGTAACCAAGAAATGGCAATAGTTGTGAAAGATATGCACTGAAATGGATATTTCTTTCTCTGAATGAGGGCTAAAAGATGAACAAATTACTGGCAGTGAAGGTTAATCACTTTTATTTATTCAAAAAAAGTAGGGAAAGCTGGCTATTTTGTCAGAGCCAGGGTTGCCAGGCTTTTAATGGGAAATATGGCAACAGCCTTTATAATTTATAATTATTTAATTTCACCATCCTCAATTATTAATATTCACACTTGTTATGGAGATGTATTTGGAGTGTAACCTATTATGACAGTTCACTACCTCTTGCTATGTTCACTACCTCTGTGCTATGTTGAGCACAGCACTACTCCATACCACCTTAATTCTGGTAGTAGTGTAATATATAGCAGTTTAGCTGGAGGTGAAGATTAGAAGGGGATTTCTACCATTCTAAGAAGAGGCTGCAAACAAATAGTTTCAGCTGCCAATACAAGCACAAAGAAATTAAGTTACTGCCATATCCAGAATGAGAAGCCTAACCAGGTACACATGAGACACTAATAATGCAAGACCACCCTTCCTATAAAGGCTCTAGGGATAGAAAAAGGGGTTATAATTTCTCTGGTGTTAAAACTACATGGTTGAAAACTACCCTAGCAGGAACATGTTGTCCCTAGCAGGACTTCAGATGTTGTGACTTTGGTTATACAGGAAAGTTAAATTTTAGTTCTATTTCAGTTATATTTAACTTGTTATGTATGTAGCTAAAGTATGACTTCATAGTTATTATCTTCAGTAACATCAAAACTGAAGAGTCATTGAACAGTGCACACTGCACTTACAAAAACCCAGAACATTTGAAATGAGGAATTTAGTTTGTCTTGGCTATTTTGTCTGGTTGGTTTGGTTTACTTTGTTTTTAAAGAAGAAGCCTTCTGCATTAAAAAGCAATTCAGTGAGTAATTCAATGTGCTCCAGAACCCAGATAAACTCTGTGGGATATTAACCAGAATAAATGCAAAAACCAGCTGCCCTGAAGACATGACACACACATCGATATTGCAAGCAGCTTCTTTGTCGAAAGTAGCCTTGAAGCTCGTGTTTGATGAGGCATCTCCAGACCTAGAAAGTCAAAGTAACACACAGCCGGCACTTAGCGCCAGTTCATACCTAGATCGCTTTATGCAAGGAAATAAATTGGCCGAGAACGTTCCTCACTGAATACTGAAGAATTAAGAGTTACACTGGGACAATCAACAGACTCCATTCAGAGATAATGATTGCTACCTTGTACTAACTTACAGCTAGTTAAGACTGAAGAGTAAGGAAGCATAGGTTTCCACTTTTGAGAGATATTTCCAATCTCTCTAATTAAATATTTCAAGGTGATACAATAACTGGGAGAAGTGTGCAAATCATCTGAATGCAAGTAAAATATAGCATCAATAACACATAGAATTTTTGTTTTGGTCTTTTAAAGGCTGTTAGTATTTCACATTCATATCAATTTATTATCTAGCAGTATTTTCTGGTATATTTTACCTAGACTGTATGTCTGCATATATACTCTCCAAATTTGGTATGTGTATATAGATGTGTATATATGCATATACAGACACACATTCATATTTATATGCATAAAATGTATGCATATATTTAGATAAATATATATCTATCTAACATCCTACCTTTACAACATTGCACATACAGTCTAACATTCTACTTACTATATATACTCTCTCTGTGAGGAATTTTTCTACATCAGTCTGTAATGTGCTGGGGAAAATAGGCTATTGGGATTTAAATTTTAAATGTTATTATGTAGGGAGGGATTCACATTTTCCTCTTTGGTATGTGAGGTTTAGTCAAGTAAGGTGAGTTTTAGTCTAAAGAAACGAGAGTGCTGTCAAAACATAATGAAAATGGCACACCAAGATGCAGCTGCTTGCAGCCCTAGTTTGGTGGTCTGTTTTGAACCTTTGCAACACTACAATGACTCCTTTAGCTTTGGCTACTGGCCAGATAAACATGGGCAGTAAGCTAAAGGTCCTCTCTAAATACTGAAAAACGTGTGTGTAACATCCTTCTCCCTACCATTAATACCAATCACTAGCATGCCACCATGCCATCAGAACTTCACCTTTCCTCAGTCATACAAAAGAAGAGATTTTGGTCTTTTTTCTTCATATTTCTAAAAAAGAAAAATTTTCAGGGAAAATAAAACATAAAATACTATCAACTAGATGTATGATCACCCTTTCCATAAACTGCCTAAAGGAATCAAATGCATGCAAGAGAGCATCACTGCAAAAACAGACACCAGGAAAAATCACAAAATTGCAAAAGTATCTGCCAAATCTCTAATGACCAGACCTGAGGGAGACTGACACAAAGACTTCTTACACTGAGAAGGGCTCCTCAATCTCCTTTAAACTAGAGTCTTAGAATACAAATAACAAGGTCATTATGCCTTCTCAACTGAACTTGCTAGTTGGATATGTTCAGTGTCTTCAGCCTCACTGACTGCTCTCACTTTAATCGATTTTGATCCATAATCTTTCTTCTCGCACAGGAGAATAATCAGGAGTTACAAGAAATCGGAATTTCTTCTACAGATTTCAAATGACGTACTTCTATCTGTCCTGAACCTTCCTAAACCCATTGATTCACATTTAACTCACATAATTAAATATTCATCTCTACAGTAACAAAAAAAAGAGTATTAAGCTAACTACTAACTCCATAGTTGTACAATATTCATAAAATAGCTGCACAAAAGTTAAAGTCTGTACTGCAACCAAAGTGAGCATGCAAAGGAGTACATACAAAAAGAATGCTCAGGATCACAAACCACTGGGCCACTGAGCAATTCTGCTTTATTATACCCAAAATTACATTTTTGCATCTTCACATCATACAACACATTTAGAATATGATGACTGGGATCATTTAAATCCCACTGTTTCTTGAATTTGTAGTTTATTTTCTATTCTGAGAAGGGAAATAAACCAAGTTACTAGGTGTCTCCTATCATACTGAGAAATTTAACTAAATTCCTCGATACAAAAATGTTACAAATTCAAAATAGAAGGGTATAAGGAAGCTAGCACCAAATGTAGAGGAAAAATATGCAGGGCTGGCCTAAATTACTGCTAAGTATGATTATCTGCATGCTACAAAATTCAGAACATGAAAAAAACCGCAAAAAAAACCAAAAAAGAACCCCAAACAAACAAACCCCACCAAAACCAAAACAACACCCAAATCAAACAAACAAACAAAAAGCCTAACTGAAAAAAGCCCAAATCAGTAGCCACAATGAGGGGTTTATAATACATAACAAGCCTTATCTTAAAAAATAAGTCATACATCACACCTATTAAGATCACAGCATCACTGGTTTGGAGGCATTAACCAAATGAAGTAGTGCCTTGACTTGCATAGTAGGTAATAGTGTAGAAACTGTTTTCATTGGACAGGAAATACCTATTTACCAGAGAGCATGCCTATCTAGGCTGCAGACAGGAGGTTCAAAAAAGAGGCCTCCTTGCGCTTTTGGGCCATCCCCTACAGTTTACATTAACCTTTATCACTCGATATTCTGACTACAACATCCTTGTGCATCTCTTGTGCTGAGAATGCAGCCAGACATTTCCTACCAGGCTGGAAAGGCTGGGGGCAGGATGTTTCTCACTCTGACCCACTGCTGGCTGTTAAACAGCTTGGGAGAAACTGGGGGAGCAGATGGAGGTGAGTCAGGATTTTGGACGCCATTTCCTCTGGAGCTGCCACTTCACCTCAGGCTGGCATGCTGTCTGCAAGGCTGTAGTACACACACTGTCACAGGTGATGCTTCCACTGGCTCTGTCCCTGGTTCAGGAGCTAGGCTGGAGCCCTGTTGCTGCTGCTCACAACACAAGCAGTCAGACTCAGTCAAAGGACCATCTCCTCACCCTTCCACCCCTACAATGGGGAAGAGTAACCTTTTCCACATTTACATTCAACAAAGCAGTCAATATACTGGCAACTTTTACCCAGTCAGTCCCTTCAAAAAATAACCCCAAACAAAACCAACAAACAAATGGGTCCTTCCTTTGAGCAACATCCATCCAGACTCAAGGACTAACCATAGTCAATTCCCCAGGACTGCCAGGGAGCCAAGCACATATCCTGAGTTTTCTGTAACTCCAGTTGAAACTGAGGTCAGCAGAGTTCAGAATTTAGATGAAACAAGGGAATGTCTCCAGATTACAGACCAAAGACCTGTTTGTCCAGTAACCTACCACAGTGAAACCCTGTTCACCTTCTCTCCAGCTTTCTCATTCTGTTTTCCCCTTAGAACTACCTCCTCTTGGGCTTCTTTCCTTCTTACTTCCTCAGAACAGCATTGTTCCTAACTTACCATGTATCTAGGAATCATCAGGTCAGGATGGTAAGCCATAAGCCTCTACAAAGCAGTGAGCACATTCCCCAAATAGCATGGAGAGAACTTTAAGGAGTGCTTCTCTTGGGTCAAAGTGTCTGCTTGTCATGAATACTCAAAATATGCCAGTGGGTTAAAGTCTATAATGTTTTGAAATTAGGTAGTTACATGCAGCGAGCCTAAAACACCCTTCTTCCTTGGTTGATGTCTAAGAGACACCGCAAAAATTACTAATCCTTTTCCAGTTGGGGGAAGAAAACAAGAAACTATTTTGTTTGCCCTGCTTCTTGCTATGGAAGTTGTGCTTCATCTTCCTTTCAACCTCCTCTATTTGTTGGTACCCATTAAAAAAATTTATGTTGCCAAGGCAACCTTCACATAAAAAGAATCAGAAGCTTATTAAAACAGAAGTCTACATAACACCCTTTATCACATAAAACACAGTCTGCTTTGCGATGTTCTCTAGAGACTAGCCCAGGACAAAAGCCATTAAGAGACTAAGTCCTTGAAATATTTTTTCCTACATTATTTTACAGTATTTTTAAGATAATTTCATTATTTTTTTCCCCTTTGTTTTCCACACCCCTCCCCCACCTTTTTTTCTCCTAATAGTCTTCAAATAGTAGAACTAAAGTAATCACATCCTAAAATTCAAGGGTAGGAGATTGGGAGCTGCTTGAAGGAGACAGATTTTACTTGGTTTTACATTCTGATTCAGTAGTTCTCTTCTGGTTTAACCTCTAATTATAATTAAACTTGACTCCTTTCTCCTATAATTAAGTAGAAACTATCCATTTTTACTCAAAAGAGCATTAAGTCCAGACAGGACAGGCCTGCTTCTTTCCTTCTTTAATAAATCTGATAGCTCCCATGCTCTCAAAACTATGAGGCTGCACATGATGGATTAAATGTGTTGTCTTCAAACCTTTAGCAATACTACCAAAGACTTAAGAAATTAACAGGTAAGACAATGTTAGAACAATGCACCTGACTGAAGGAAAACTATACAGCAGATCAAACACAGTAGCCGAGGAGTCTCAATTCTTCTATTATCACACCCAGCAGGACAAGAGTCTGAATTCTTTAATTCCTACTTGTGCAGACTTCCTACTTGGGCAACGAGAAAAACAAAGGAGGAAACAGCATTTAAGGAGGATAGTCCCCAGGAGATACATGCTCCTTCTAACATAAAGTTAACTTTTAACCTCTTAAGAACCAGAAGTGGGGATACACATCTACAGACTGGAAAGCAGTACAGTGATGAAGCACAGCTGCCTACTGAGCATCTGACATGTGAGGGAAATGAGCTTCATCCTTTCAGCAGTACTGTCACACTAATTGCTGTGGTTTATCTTCTCTCTTCATCCAAATATGAGAGTTGCCAAAAATTCACAAAAAATGCCTACCTAATCTTCAACGATGTGATGTAAATTTGCATCTTTTATTTAAGGGAATCAATGGAAATAACAGGAAAAGTGGTCCTATTCCTTTTCCCTTCTCAGGTTTTAAAAAACACTAGAGGAAATATTATGTAACTAAAGTATTACATTTTCTATACAAGAAATATAAACATTTTGCAATTAATATTCTGTCCTGCCTTTTCTCTGGACATAAGTAGTCAGTAATGCTTAAGAAGTAAATGCATTGGACTTAAAGAAAAAAAAAACTTAAAAAAAAAAATAAAATCATTATTTAGGGCAAAATATGGGTGTTTGAAAACTATGCCCTTTACTGGTTAGGAGACTGAATATTAACAATTAAGTGGAAGGCATTCAACCTCAAAACTATGTCTGTTCCCACAAGACCTCTGGCAGCACCATCAGTGTCCCACATTTGAGTGTGCACACATTGACTGCAGCTCAGAAATTCAGTTTGCAAACAAAAGACCCTCCTCTCTTTAGTGAGACCAACATTCTCCTTCCCTCCTACCGACAGCTGACCAAAAGTTTTTTTAATTAAATGATAATTAAGCATCTAGAAGCATTATTTTCCCAGGGGAAGGTGAAAAAAAAAAGTCCATTCACTGCGCCCAGTCAGCTATTGGTCTCTGTCGAGCCTGTGGCAGAGGGCATCAATTAATGCCAGCTATGGCAGCTTTCATGAAGAGGGTGTTTGTTCTGCAGGAGCCAGACATCTGCAAAGTTATGCTAAAAGGTAAGTGACCAAACACTCCACAGTCATGACCTTAAGATACCACTACACATTCATCTGCAGCCAGCAAGGTGGCACTCCCCATCAGTCTTATGGAGCAATAACAAATTGAAGTCTGTTTATGTTGGAGTTTCCAAACACAGTTATATCCCTTTAGTAGCAAAACAATAAATAACTGTCATAAAAAATGGGTATGTCTGATCTAGCTTTTTTCCCAGATTAAAACTGAGCTTATGCAACAATATAACTACGGATTGTTACTTTTCATTTAACAAAGCCTCATGGAAATTTAACAGAAAAAAAATTAAATACATGCTGGCACACAGTTGACACCATTTATAAACTACATAAATTATTTCTTCTCCCTACAGATTTGTATTAGATATACAGTATCCACACTTTAAAAGTTAGCTGTGTATCTAAACTGGAATAGTCACCTAAGTGATGTCCCTTCTAAAGACTAAGTTATACCATAGACAAAAGTCTTTTACTGGTTCAGAATTTCCCCATTAGGAAATAAAAATGAACCATGAGAATACAAACTGCCTTTTTCAACTGCAATTGTGTACTAAGAAAGCTGTGTCAGCAAGATTAACCTGACACTAGCTATGGCTCAAATTATCATCCCTGTAAAAAACCCAGCACTCAGACTAAGTCTGGGAGCAAACTTCAGCTCCACATGGCAATATAGCTACTGAGGAAGGCAACCCATTACACATGCACATCATCACACTGCATAGTCACAGTGAAGTAATTGGAAACATCTGAATAATCTCTAGTGAAGTAATTTAAACATCTCCAGGCACAGTCACAAGTGGGGATGACATAAGCCCTCTGACATCCATTCACTATTTTTTTTATGGTAATGCTTAATCATCAAGCACCACAGAAGCCAGGAAAGATCAGATGACTTACGTGTTTCAGTGTGCTGCCACAGACCTGCACCACATATACATGCACATTCATAGTATTAAAAATAGTGTGGCATGGTATTGAAAAAAGTTTCAGTGGTGTATCCTTCATGTTTCAAGTGACTGGATTACTCAGCTAGGTCAGAAACAAATTATCTAGGCCACTGCAAATAAAGTACTGATAAAGCATTCGTGTTACGTCATCAAACATCCCTTCCTTCTGACATGCTGTGCCACTTTAGTAATCCAAGTCTCTAAATCACCAAGTCGCTAAAAGAACTATTCAACTTTAGAATCCCTTTAGCGTATCTAAGATAGGCTTTCTGCACATCAAAACACCATAGTGCTGGGTTGTGACCTCTCATACAGGCTCTGAGAAAAAATGATGCATTACCCAGGAAAAGGGAAATCCTTCTCTGCAATTATATACTTCAAGCTCCCTCCCACAGCTGGTGTCCCAGTACAACAAGAAGAACACAATATGACTTTAAGTTTATCCACCCATTTATGCCAAATGAAAATCCAATAAGTGAAACTGGAAAATTAATAGCATCTTTCTAGCAAAAAAACTCAGTACACATTCAACACTAGAAGTTTCCAAGCAGAGTGAAGCATATCAATGTGAATGAATCTGGCCCACAAAATCCATTTATAGTATGTCTTAAACAAGATTTCTTACTGTGACTGAAGTTTTACAGAAAAAAAAGGAATTTCCAAAATCAAGTAAGTTTGATTTCTCATTTACATCTCTCCTGACCACTTCAATGGTCAGTAACACCTTATTCTCTCATGAAAATCCAAGAACACAGAAACACAACAACAACAACAAAAAAAAAAAAAAAAAAAAAAAAAAAAAAATTAACTTGTATACTTTCTATACTAGACAAATCTATACATCAATACAAGAATACAGGGAAAAGCTAAGACCATCTTAAACACATTACAGAGTATATAAGCAATTTATGGAAACAACCTTACAACCTTTGCTTGTACTTTGCCCTGTAAAAACGCCCATACTGCTAAAGGACTATTTTACCACCAAAGCAATGTACTATTTCCTCACCAACAGAAGTAGGTCACAGAAGATTCATGAAAGCAAATGCCAGTGACTCAGAAGGAAGAAGAGAAGGAAGAAAATGAAGCAAGGATATGATTTATAGTGTGTAAATAGGTATGAGCTAATAGTGTGAAGAGGAATAATTTCACGATGAAGATGTGTTTAATTCACCCTGATGTGTCAAGAATAAAGCATCACATAAAATTACTAGTAAAGCAATATCCACTATAGAGACAAAAAAGCAAGCAGTGGTAATTATAGTAAACATTCTAATTTTGAACACATCAGTTAACTTACTGTCCGCAGCCACAACAGCCCACAGCCCATGTGACGCACCGTGCCAGATCTAGCAGCGCTACTGGCAGTAACGAGAGCCACCTGAGATGCTGCAGGAAATACTTCTTGTTGAACCATGCAACGCAAGACAGTTAACATCTGTTTTTAAACTTAACTGATGAAAAAATAACTGCTCTAATACAAGCAGAACTGCTGACAAAAGAGAGGAAACTAAAATGAGTGCATTGCTGTCAAGTCTTAAATTACATAATGTAGTATTGTGCAGTCTTCAAGTTCCATCTTCTAGATTCATACAGTGACTGTTTTCAGTGTTTGAAGGTAGGGGTTTATTATTGTTTGGTTTGGTTTTTTGCTTTGTGGTTTGACAGTTTTTCTTGTAAGTTCATGTTTCAAGCTCTATTTTGGCAATGGAGAGACTCAAGATGAATGGTAAGTATCTAAAACCAGACAAAATTCACTTCTGCTAAACTCTGCACAGCAGTAATGAATTCCAAATAAAAAGGAAGACTGGCTTGGATGCATATGAAGTTGAACAGTGCAATCCAGTGTACAGTCTTTCTTCTTTACACATCAATCTTTTCAAGAATTTTGGAAATTTTACCACGTAGTTAAAAATATCTCAAGATTTCATAATCTCACAAGAACAGATCTGTATAGGCTTTTAAACTTCTAAAATTCCACATTGAAGCATCAATGTCTGGGGCAGCAGAAACATGACAGTGGAAGAAGTAAATTGGAAAGGGAATTTGTCTCAAATTTGTCAATTCTCTCCTCTCTCAGAGGAGAGAAAAAACACAAAAGGTGATTTTGTATTAAATCTTGCTGCTCATAAACAGTTAATTACACAAAAACTGTTAACTTGAACACGAACCAGGAAACTTACATTAAAAACTTGGAAAAAATCATATATTATGCTTCAATGGGTACATGAAAAAAGTAAAAATGGGATCCATAATGGGCAAATTTCCCCCTTTCTCAACTGCAACTTGAAGTACCACTACAGCATGTCACCTTTCACAAATTTTCTAAGACACATTACTATGCTAACAAGTAACTTACATGGACAAGCTAAAATCAAGAGTTTCCACACATTCTGTACTGCCACAAGGTTAGTGTCATCATTACTATTCTGAGATTCATATCCATGATTCCACCAAAGAAAGCTGTCTTGCAGATTACCTGTCATCTTAAGCATCATGGCTGAAGAGAAAAGAAAGCTGAACCTACAGTTTAAGATAAATTCACTGGTTTTAACAGAGGAATACCCTGTTCTACTGAAAAGAATTTCCATATCCTGTCTGTTTGACATAATGTATATGGGTTCAAGTAGAACCCATACTGAGTACTGAACACTTTCATCACAACACCTGACATTCTGTGATCTCCTAACCCTCTCAGTAGTAAGAAAGAATGTGCTGAGAGTTTGAACACTAATTTTTCATTTCCTGTTTTTTTGTAAAATAGAGGCCCCAAACCTCTAATTTGGTTCAGTGGTTTAATCAAACATTAGACTTTCAATTAGCATAAGGTCTAGCTCAGCTTTTCAAATAATCATTACAGATGACCTCAGATTACATTCAGCTTGAAAACCCAATGTAGGCATACCTCTGAAAGACAAATTAACGTCAGCAAAAGCTATTTTCTTAAATGTCTTCAGTATAAAAGAATTGAGACATTTGTTGGTATTATCCTTTCTTCAAATCATAACCACAAAAATTACCACCTTGAAGATATAAATTTAATGATAAAGCACAGATGAGTCAATTTTAACATAATCATATGCTTCTTAATCATCTCCCTTCCATAAATCTGTAACTAAACATTAAATCAAAATGATTTTTCAAGCCCTCAAAAACCTTGAGAAAGTCTGTGCAGGTAGGTAATGATAGCATACAGGTTCAGGAGGGTTGGACAACTAGTTGGATATACATATGGGTGTGTAACCAATTAAAAAGTGACTGATTGTTTTCTCAACCTAGCTTACAGAGTTCTGAGTTGTTTTTATGGGGATATGTAATCTCTTGCCTCACAGTGACTGGCATAAATTTAGCTGATACAGGAAAACAGTGACAATGAAATACTAAAAAATGACCAATAAAAAAAACAAACTCAAGGTTATAACTGGCAAACTGGCATACAACAATTTGGTGAAAAACAAGTACAATCTCATCATCTCTTCCTTCCAAAGTGCTTCATTAGGTTCCACACAACTGTGGAGAGTATGTATTGAGTGACACAGATTCTTTTTTTCTTAATATTTTACAAAGAAATATAGTATCTTGTGCTCCTAATTTGTCTTTATTGTTTCTTTTTTTCCAGAAAATAAACCCAAACACTAGAATAACAGCTTCACACCTATTTAACATAGGACAGGTACAGTATCATTCTGCAAAAATCTGCTAAGCTCCCAAAACTTTCTGTAAGACTGAAGCTGGACTAACATTACATTACTGATAGTTTTGTATTTTATATCACATCTTAGCCACTGAAGCATTTCCCATTCAGAGCTCTAAAAAGAAGTTATAGTAATAACAATACCAGAAAATAATATTCTGTTTTTAAATTCTGACTACTCACTATGTTATACCAGCCATGTTTTTGAAACAGATAATGTAGTCACTTTCTCCAAGGGGCAAATTCTCATCTTCCTATTCACTAATGTCTCCCAGCACACTTTACCACAAGTAGAAGACTAGAAACATGTCATTCACCAATGCTGGAGACAGGAATCATGCTGCAGTATGATACAAAGCTACACGTCACATTCTTTACAAGTCTAGGTTTAATAGTCCAATGCCTACAGCCATACTGCCTCGCGCTGCGATTTTTTCTCATCTTGGGCTATGCAGCACTGGGCTAACTAGCTGCTACAGGAAATGATGATCACCTCCAAGTCAGAGCTAAGCATACACCCCAGCATGGTGCTGCAGGGTACAGTGCTGTTTTGCAGGTGAATTTGGGCTGCCAAGCACATGAGATCATTAGAGATCATTGCTTTGAGGAAACGTAAATGCAGTGAAGCACACACTTGTGAAGAAACTTACTGAACATTCTGAAACCAAATCAGCTGAATGTGTTTTCCTCAGTTCTGGGCTGCTCCTTAAGATCTCAACTTCCTCCAGCTAATTAAAGAAACAGTCCAATTATTTAGACAGTATATTTGTGTTAAGCAACCCCCTGAGTACCTTAAACATTTGTCTGCCAATGTTTAATTTAAAGCCAACAATGTCTTTTGATGGGAAAAAAATCCAAAAAACAAAACAAAACAACAAAAAACAAATTAAAAACTCAGAAAAAAACAAAGAAATCAAAAACACACACAACCAACACAAAAAAAACCCAAAAAAAACCAACAACAAAAAACCAGAACTAAACCAGAAAACCCACAAAAACACTTTCCCAAACTGATAAAAATTAGTCTGTAAACACACTGTATGTACAATTGTATGTACAATTCACCAGTCAAGAGAACTGAGCATCTCTGACAATAAACTGATGAGTATGGTTTCAGATTAAATTTAGCATTACCTAGCTATCAAATCACAGCCCAAGTATAAAAAGTAGGCAAATTATATTGACAATCTTGTTAAAAAGTTATCACTACTGAGGATGCGAAGAGAAGCATGAAGTTCACTCCATTTGTTAAGGTGATGTAAGGTGGTTTGTGGCCACATTAAAGATTAGAAGTCAATTTTTCATATACAAGCAACTAAATCATACCCTCAAAATACACACAAATGTTTTTAAAAAGTACTCAATATAGTTCAATATGGTTATTTTATAAATTCAGTGTGCTGGCAGAAGGGAAGGAAACCAAAAAATGAGCCTTAAGCATAGAGACTACTGCCTTACAGTGTAACAGGAGGGTACCTTCCAGCTAAGTTGAAACATATGAAATCAACAGAAATTAATCATACATTATGCTTGAAATCATACATGCTTGAAAACCTTGGTAACCACTAAATTCACCAAGTACATTAATGCTATTGCACATTTTCCATTCCAGAGTTAACATGCAGAGAATGCGTGAAAAAATAATCTGTTGTTTTGTTTTCTACACATCTTATCTTCTACAAGGACATATGAAAACAGAAAATTGTAGGTGCTCCTATGCATAACCCTATAGCCATGTGGTTATTATTCACAGCCAAAAAAAACACAACTATGCTAGTACAGGTAGAAATAATGGTGCTTTTTGGTTGAAAAAGTCTTTGGAATAAATGATAATGGGTTGCAGATGCTTTTACTCAAGATTTTATCTAAAAATAATGACTGGATTATTTTCTTTGTTATTCAACATTGTACAATGATTTCAGATTGTAGCCTTCCTCCTTTAGGCTGCAATGGAGTGAGTTTGAAGAAACTCTGAAAAAACAGCCATCTTTGTCCCAAGACTTCTAAAAGAAAAGTATTTTGAGAGATCTGTCATTTCCCACATTTTCTACTTTCAAGAACAAAACCATCTGGGTCCCTCAGGCAACAGAGAAGCATTATTATTTCTTATATATGCAGTTGTGCTACAAGTCTCCATTGTTCTTCACATCACAGGAACACAACAAAGGACAACACAGGAACACAACAAAAGCCTCTGCTCCAAAGAGCTTACACAAGCCCAAAAACCCAGTCTCAACACACAGACAAGACAAACATCTCCAACAGGTTAGAATAGGGTGTGGATGAGGTAAGGTGACAGAAAAGGGTGTGCTACAATTTTTGGCCATCAGGAAGAGTAATCACCTCACTACTCATCCGGCCCATTAGCCCATTAGCTAATTTAAGGTTTCTATTTGCATCACAGCAGAAGGATGCCTTAAGAAGTAATGTTCATAAAGCATAAAACCACCATTTCTGCAACCTTTGTTTTCGTTTGGAAAACATCTCAGGTCTTAAGAATGCCACAGAGGGTTAGAGAAAAAGGAAAAAATGTGACACTGGTCAAAAAACTACTTCAGTACCTCACAGTCACAGTCAAGTCAAAAAGACAGGAACAAATTCACCTTCTACATGAGTTTCCTTTGTTCTCTAAGTTTTTTATGAAGCAGAAGTAGCTCTTACTTTTGACAGGACCTGGAAGAATACATTACCTAATAAAGGCAGAAGCTAGAATATTAATGGGAGTGGTTATCATAAAAAAAGACCATTAAAAAGCAAATAATCTGATACTGCACATATCTTACCCAATTAACATGAAGCACCACATTCCTTCCAAATCAAATTGCAATGAATTGCCTTTTAACTACTTGGACTTCAAGTCCTATTCTCACTTGTCTTCACTTATCTTGAATAGGTATATTGATAATATTTGCTGCCTTTGCCCTAAGGATGGTTAATGTAAAATGAAATCATCAACCTGTGATTCATGAGTTTCATATTTACAGAATTTTGGTATCTATTAGAAAAGTGGTTTTATAAAATAATACAAATTTTGTAGGAAAATAACCCTACAGCACAAACTGTTTAAGTGAAATATCTATAAATGTATGAAAATTAGAATGAAAACTATGTCTCTATCCTTGGTTTTGGTTGTGCAGCATTATGTGCCTTCCTGCTGCGACTTCAAAGAGGCCACTATGTAATGCAGAGCAACAAACCAGTTCTCAAACTCTAATCCTTCCTCTAATATTAAAAATGCCTGCAACTAAAAGATTATGTTTTTTCCATATATATATTGGGCAGCATACTTTCATAATTCTTTATCTTCTGTTACATGCATGTTTAATATGCCTATTTATATAAAAATAGCAACACCTTTGTGTAAATAAAAAAAAAAAAAAAAACCACCTTAATTTGTAACTTCAAATCATCTGAAACTTGACAGATATTCTTATTCTACAGGCATATGCTACCCCTATACCTAAACAATGCTCAGCAACAAGTCATTGTATTAGGGTGCTGGATTTCTAATATCCACTGGGTGTTACTGCCACATGTTCCTGTTTATACTGCATGTGCTTTACTTCATTCCTACATCTTTTTTTTTTGCAATGATCTAGCTGATTTACCTACAAGATAAACATGGGAGCAGTTCTATATAACTTAGGAGTCTCCATTAATGAGACCAATGGGAAACTTTTGCCTCCTGCTTGTACTACAGTCTTCCAACAACACCTTAGCAGGACACATCCCTTCATACAACTTCCACACCCTTCCTCCTTTGTGTGACAAAGATAGCCTGTTACACCTGAGAGAGAAAAGCAGCACACAACCTCCCCCTCCAAGTCCGTATACAGATCCTGCACTCCCACAGGGACCTGAGCCAAGCAGTCCCACCACACAAAGAGACCAGACCACACTGTCAGCTCCTCAGCCAGCTTTCCGGAGTAGGTGTCTTTTAGAAAACACAACACTATTGTTCCCTCAGCATGACTTGAAGGGAAAATTAATTTTTCCATACCAACTGAGGCAGAAAATGCTAACAGTTCTTTGGACCTCTCTTTAGATTGTTTCCTTCTATTAATATCCATCTGGTGACCCTTGTACTGGATTTAGGCAGTCACAGTCACAAAATGTACTGAACACTTTCAGCTTTACGAAGAGACTGGCCCAATATCTCTGAGGTTATTACTGAAGTTAGTGTGAAAGACAATAAACTAGTAGTGGTAAAACACAGCCCACTTAAGGAACAACAAGAAACTAAAGAAAGTCCTGTGCAGTGTTAAATCTTTCAGATTTTGCTAAACTCATCAATGATTAAACAAACAGGTTACCTTATCTGGGAGAGCCAAATTACTAAATCTCTTAACACTATTACTCTTTGTCTTGATTCCTGTAGACTGACAGAGTAGGTGATCCTACTGGTTTCTTCTTGCCTTATAATTTATGAATCAGAAGAAGGAAACACACGATCGCTAAAAGGTATTAATTTGTAGATAATGCTGAATGCTTAGGTCTGACCCACACAAACAACTTACATATTTTAAAAAGTAATCTAGTATATTCATATACATTAGTATGTTTTGTATATCCTTTACAGAAAAGGGAAAAAGAAAAAAAAGAGTCTTGCTCTCCTAAGATTTGAAGAAGACACAGAAGAAATAATATGAATATATAATTTTCAAACTTAAGGGAAAAAAAAAAAAAAAAACACCAAAAACAACCAAACAGGAAGAAGTTTCACTTATCTGTTTTGAACATTTTCCCACAGATAGAAATCAAAGCCTTGCAAAAGATGATAATATTTTCACATTTGACAAGACAGAATAACACATCTAAGACACAACTGAGCAGCAAACAAAAAACAGACAGAAGTGTATTTCCCAAAGCAACTGTTCTCCAGTTACTCATAGGTCAGAGATGGGGAGAAAATGCCTCCAAACTCAACAGTTCAATCATCAAAACATGGCAGAAAGGCCAGGGATGAAGCCAAATCACCAAGCCTCATGTAAGAAAAAAAAAAAAAATACATAATGCAAGCTTACTTTAACAAATTGTTCTGTTTTCTGTGTTCATTATGTGGGTAATGCAAAAGATGCTCTGGTAAGACCTGATGGTGCAGTGAACTGACATAAGCATCCTTTTGCTTGGTGTGTTTGTAGACAAGGTGAATAGAGCATACTGCACTTGTCTGACTGCTTTTGCTTCTACTGTTACAGCACTTATGGAAATTCCCTTGACATACCCATGCATAAAAACAAGCTAGACAGGCCTAGAGTCACTGAAAAGGCAAATCTGTAAAACAAACATACACAATCTACTTTTATAACTCCAAGAGGGTTACCAGTATTAATACAAAGGATATTTGTTAATTAAAACTTCTCACTGAACAGCACTGTCTGATGAAGGAGATACTTGATCAAGCATTCTCCTTCCAGTTTCCCAAAAAGAGAACTTTAAAAAGTCATGTATTGATTCACATTATGAAAACCATGCTGAAGACAAATTCTGGTAAACATCAAGACAGCTGTTGAAAGAAACATGTCTGATTTATTCTTATCATCAGTAATTAACTCCTGTTTCATCAAGGACTGGATTGTTAGGTTTATGTTTGAACTATGCCAAATCTGTAAAGATATATTTATCAACTGGAAATTCTAATAAAGATTTTTGATTTTTGTCAGTCAGCTCTGACTGTAATCAACAGGAAACAGTCCATTTCAGAACTTCAATGGAACTTCACTCTGGATGGCTAGGCTCATTGATATTAACCAATACACTGTTTAGTTAAATAACATATATATGTTACAAATAATTCTGTCAAGATAATAACCAGGGAACCTACATATAATATGGATGCATGTCCTCTGATTGAATCACAACACTACATCTTCTACAATGCTCATGTGAAATTTTTATCTCATACTCCGTTTGCTCTCCAAACCCCCTTTGGAGCCAGCTTCCCCCAGTGCTGTTTAGCTATCCGTAGTGCAAGAAATGCTTCATGGAGCCACTGAAAAGCCATCTCTGGGAAGCACTGATGGCACTTCTAGGCATGGTGTCACAACTTGGCTGGAAGAAGGTCCTGGCTTCCAGTTACACAAACCTCTGTGTCCATCATGCGCATCAGTAAGTCTCCTGATGTTCCATTAGAGCTCAGTTTGGGTTTGAAGAGGTGAAGGTTTCAGGGTCAAAGCACATACTTAAAAAATATAGTACTCTCAAGACTATTTTTCTGTTGTTTTCTACTGTTGAGGCTTCTGTATACTTTTATGTAGGAATACCTTTCCAGCACATTCTAGCATCTCATCCAAGAAGTGATAATAACAGTAGCTCCAAAAGGATTTTAAGACTAAGAAGAATTTAAATTAGAAGCCAATTCATTATACTCAGATTTATTAAAGTAAATTCAAGCTACTATATCCATCTTCCCTAGAATAACTTTAGGACTTAGAAATGATGCTTTAAAACATCATTTTAAGCGTATTTCAAAAACAAAGTAAGCACTTCTTACAGAAATCCATATTTGATGAATAGCTTTAATTAAACAAGTAATTATCATATAAACTCCTCTCTTCCAAGCATGCATGAAAAGAAAATGTCAACAAACTCAACAATAAAAGCACTGCAAGTTGTTTCACATATCAAATCTATCTCCTGTGACAAGTGGGATTCTGTTCATAAGCCTAGTAAAAATGCCATACAAGAATTGGGCCCAGCAGCCCAAAGAGGAAAGACTGACAAGACACTGCTCCCAAATGCATGCAAGAAAGCAGCCAGGGAAAAATAAAGAAATTTACCTACTACTTTTTCAGTTCTGCGTATCTTGAGTGCCTCTTAACCACAGGTGGTTAGTACCAGCATTCACCAAAGTAACTTTTAATTTATTAGCTTCCTCAAGGTGAGCTTCCAGGCCAAACCAATATCCCCAGAATTACCTCAGAAAAGTGAATCCTTCCCCTATGATTTAAGGGAAAAAAGACTCAGATTATATGGTATTTCAAAATGTAAACATTACACTAGTTTGAATTAGTCTAGTTCAAATTTTTTTCTAGTTCCAATCCCCCTGCCACAGGCAGGGACACCATATATACTGATACATATGAAAATCAAAAATAAATAAAAATATTGACATTTTCTCTCCAACCTTAAAGCAGACAAGTATATATTCATGTATTTTGCCAAAACCAAAAGATAATGATTTTGTCAAATACATAAAAAAACACTGACTAATCTAGCTCCTTATCGACAAAAAATAAACTGTATTTGTTCTGCAATCCACCACCTTACTGCCTTGAGAGAAATTATGGGTTTTTAAAATTCTGAAACACACTCTAGAATACTACAATCAAGTACTAAGAGAACTGAGGGTATATACGTTTTTATTCAACTAAATTACTTCAATCCTTAACACTTCACACCGCTTGCTGCAGTAGATTAAGCAGCAACAGGAACGGCATTTCTTCAGTCAACGCCCTTGACTTTACACAGGACTACCTAAGTCTACCTATCATTTAATAAAATAGATACGTGGTATTGATTTTTCCATATTTACTTTGATGTTAATAATTATGTTTTAAACTAGTCTAGTTAGAAGAGACAGACTCTTTGATAATATCTATCTATAGACAGCTAGATATTTATATGTGTCTATAGACACATATAAATATATGTGTCTATAGACACATATAAAGCCATTTTCTTAGCAGTAAGCAGTGCCTCATTTAACATAATTTTCAACTTTTTTTTTCTGAGGGAGGAAAACAAAATTCACAGTGGGTAACCTTTAAATTTTTTTTCTTTTGATACTTTATTTTAAACATAGGTTAAAGTCAAATGATAGAGACCAAAAGCTTTAAAATTTCATTATGACCACAGTTAGAAATTGCAAAGGTTCAAAGGAAAAAAAATCCTCTGAAAGGGTCTCAAGAGAAAATCCAGGAGCCATCACTGAATACAACATAGCCTGTTGAATAAGGCTGAATCAAAGATATGTGAACTTTCTGATTCTCCTCAGATATGCATCTCTCCTCATGCCATCCCAGTGATCCTCCAAACAAATCTAATTCCTACTAAACCTCTTCTAATGACATGTAACATCACAGACTATAGATAATCTGACAATATACACAAAGTTACTGCATGCAACCATCAGTTTTACATAATTTTCAGTGTGATCCATTTAATACACTTCATGTAAAATGTTCAACCTAAACCAGTTATCAGTATCTTCATATTCTAAACACAGTGGAACAAAATACTGAGTGATTCCACCTCCACCTCCAACTAACAAAATCATTACCATTCCTGTACAGCGACATGTAACAAATTCACAGAATCACAGAATGGGTAAAGTTGGAACCTGAAGACAACAGTGGCTCATGTGGTCCAGTCTCCCTTCTCAAGCAGGGTAATCTCAGAGCACACAGCACAGGATTGTGTCCCAGCAGTTCTTGAGTATCTCCAGTGAGGGAGACTCCACACCCTCTCTGGGCAATCTGTTCCACAGCACGGTCATCTGCACAGTAAAGAAGTACTTCCTCGTGTTCAGGTGGAACTTCCTGGGCATCAATATCTGTCCATTGCCTCTTGTTCTACTGTTCAGCACCTCTGAGGAGAGCCTGGTCCATCCTCTTGAAACCTATCCTTTAGATATTAATGACGTCCCCTCTCAGTCGTCTCTTCTCAAGGCTGAACAGCCCCAGCTCCCCCTGCCTTTCCTCATAAGAGAGATGCTCCAGACCCCTCATCATCTTTGCAGCCTCCACTGGACCCACCCCAGGAGCTCCATGTCTCTCTTGTCCTGAGAAGCCCAGAACTGGATACAGCACTCCAGGTGAGGCCTCACCAGGGCTGAGTAGAGGGGCAGGATCACCTCCCTCCACCTGCTGGCAATGCTCTTCCTAATGCCCCCCAGGATAGCACTGGCCTTCTTGGCCACCAGGACACGCTGCTGGCTCATGGACAGCTTGTTGGCCACCAGGACCCCCAGGTCCTTCTTCACAGAGCTGATCCCCAGCAGGTCAGCCACAGGCTGTGCTGGTGCCTGGGGTTGTTCCTCCCCAGGTGCAGGACTCTGCTTTTGCCTTTGTTGAATTTCAGATGGCTCTTCTCTGCCCAAAGTCATTAGAAACCTCCCCTGAAATCCACTTTTCTGACCACCGTTTCCAGCTTTGACAAAGGGCTACTAGAGGCAAACCCATCAATTGATATGTGCAGCTGCACAAGCTGGTACTCAGCTTATCATTAACAGAAGTCTGAAGCTCTCTGACAAGAGGTGAGCAAAAGAGGCAACTATTATTAACTGCATGGGTGAGCTCCTGTGTGCTTAAAAAAACATTTGAGAAGGATGAGCCGAAGTCTAATACAGCAAGAACTGTAATGATTGCAGAACATCAGTAGCAGATGTAAGCCAAATACAACAAGAGTGAATCTCTGTGTGCTGTGCCTAGACCACGTGGTATGTCCAAACAACTCATTAAGGGATGTCTGAACTATTATCCTTTAAATTCTCTGAATACAAAAAGAAAAAAGACTGTCTCCTACCATGTCACAGCAGATATTAACCATGAGAGTGGAAAAAAAAAAAAAAAAAAAAAAAAAAAAAAAAAAAAAAAAAAAAAAAAACCAAAAAAAAACCAAAAACAAACAAACAAACAACAAAAAAAAAAAAACCTACAGCTTCTTTCAGCATATTCCAGCATTTTCCTAAGCTTCTTTTTATTTTGTTCATGTACCAACTTTCCTCAGGCTTTCTCAAATAAGACCCTTTGGTCACTTCTTAATGATCTTGACATAATTCTAATAAAATAACATTTTATCAGAGTGAAAATGAAACAAAAAATAGCAGTATGACATGATGAATCCTTACCAGTCTGGCTGAAGCTAAGAAATAATGTTGGCTCATTCAGACTGTAAGTAGAACTTGAAATACATTAATTGCCTGAAGAAAAAGATTGGTCAATTACACCAACCAAAATAAAAACAACACACTCAATTTGACTGTGAGACTGTAAAACTATCCCCCTAACAGACAGCCTTTACTGTGAATGAAAGGAAATACAATTACCAAGATACATTAATACTTCACTAGGTAGTAGAGAAAACAATGCGATCACTGGTCCAGTGAATTAACATCCAACAAAGCATATTCAATGACAGTGTATTTGGAAGCACTTATAGTCTGCACAGATGTACTTCTTAATCCCCCCAGTTCTGGGATAACAATCTTCTCTAAACTTACTCAACATCTATTAGAATAATAGCTCCTCTCTCTTGCATGTAGGAACTAAGGTGAACAAAGAGTGTTGAAAGTCAAGAAATGGTGAAGCTCTTCAAATTACCACAACCCAAAACATACATTAAAAACAATACATATGCATCAAAATAAAATACTTTTTTAACAAAGTTTGAACTGATGTTTACTCTTATGCAGAAGTAAAGTAACTCCACTAGAACATAGTTTCAGCTGATATCAACATAATTAAAGATTGGTTTTCTTATATTGTCAACAGGACCACTTTGAACACCTGTTATTAAATAAAATAATCCATTTATAATATACTTTTAGTATACTGTGTTGACAAAGTTAAAAACCAAGGTCTACATAAAAACCAACACCAAGAGTTTACATCACAATTTTAACGTCATTGTACCTATCTGAACTGTCAAACTAGAGACATCCAAAACACCTGCTTTTCCAGGCAGCATGCTGTCCCAAAACTAACAGAACTACAATGAAGTTTGACTACTCAGTTCTCTCTGTTTCCAATGAAAGTTATAATTTTCCACTAAATTTTCCACAGAAATCATCTATGAGTCTATTTTGGTTCAGAGGCAACTGGGCAAGCATTCATGAATTTCATGCCTTTGGGGGAAAAAAACCCACTCTGACTCAAAGGAAGAACGATTGCACTAACATTGTTCCAGTGTAACTACCATAAAAAAAGCAAGAGAAAAGGACACACAAAAAATGATCACTGGCTTGTTCGTTCTGAGAAAAATACACAAAGAGTGCAAGTGTCAGAGAGAACCAAATACGTATCATAAAACAAAGCAGAAAGTAATGATTTTTCCATGTGAAAAGAAGTGTATCTGTACACACTTATCCATCTGCAAATCTAGACAGCAATTCCTATAAGTAGATGTCTACACTTAGAGACCCTCTCTCACTCACTCTAGTTCTCTATATGGTGGTACACACATTTCTTCACTGTAAAAGCACATAGCACTTACAGTCTCAGGGATTTGAATAAAAAATGCCTCCAATTTATAATTGAAGATAATTTTTCTACCCGCCAGTCCAGAAAACTCACTCCACTTGAAAGTCAGGCTGTGATACTTCTTATTCAGGTATCACTTCCCAAAGAGCTGCTGCAACTGAAATTCAGCTAAGTCAACTGTTGGAAAACTCATGAAGAAGGCTATCTCTTCATTCCTTACTTCTTAGAACCTCAGAGAGATATATAATTACATCAAGTAAATCTGTACAAAGACACGAAATTCATAGTACTTGCAGACAATTCTCATTATCCCAGGTGTTAAGAAAGTAGGGTAGTGCCCACAGAAACAACAGGGTCTAGCATGCCATAAAAATCTGGCAGCACAGGTAAAAATAATTGAAGAGGCAAAAGGAACGTAAGTGAGAGGCAAAAATGCCCAACTGAACAATAAAATTTTTGCTCTTAAATTGGCAAGGAGTCCCAAAGCCAATTGCAGATACAACCAGAAAGAAACACTTCTTCAGAAATTTTCGTTGAAGTACCTAGGCCTGCACCAGGCTAGACAAGTTTCATAGGCAGTGTAACTATTAAGAAAAAACCTCTTTTGAATCAGTAGACCCAAAACTTTCACTTAAGGCCAGCAGGAGATTCAGATGACAGGAACTAAACTCCCCTCAAATCTCAGTCCTTAACTTACTCTTCGGTATCTGAAATGCCTGGGAAGCTACACAACACATGAAAGGTTACCAGCAGCTCTCTTAGAAAGAAAGGGAAGGCACCTCATGGCAAGTTAAGCTAAGTAAGCAGCTATCTATCCAATTTTTACATGCAGCTGCAGCTATGGCTGGCTGAGCCTGTGAGGATAATACAAGTGAGACACAGCACAGAACACATAAACCTGGCTAGTACATTAATGAATCCATTTCTACAGTAGAGTTAGGAGAATCTGTGCTGTCAATGCTGGGTTTTATGCTTCTGACAGTTTTATTGTTCCTTAAGTTTTATATCTTACATTAGTAAATGTAAGAATTATGAGTATAGAGGGGCAGAGGGCAGATCCATCTTCAAGAAGAGAGCTGAAGAAGTATGTGGACAGCCTTCCCCAGGAGACAGTAACAGATTAGATTGTGACTTCCTACCACTCAGAAGATAGAACCAATCTGACAAAGGAGGGTCATCTGGGCCCATAAAAAGTAAGCAGCCTTAAAATTCTACTGCTGGCTTTTTAACTTCACAGTGCTGTGACACACTGATTTGGCTACAGAGAGGGCATTAAGTATTTAACATCTCTATAATACATGAAACGTAACTGCATATATGGCATGTACTATTCACTGACATACCATATATGTGATTTGCTGAGATAATATTCAGTGCTGCTTTAAAAAGTCTTTCAATTATTTCAACAAACCTAGAACTGAATATGTGAAAAGCAGGAAGGCATCCAAATATATAAAATAAAGAAACGAAAAGTACATATTTATTTCATGTTTCTTGTGAGATCTAGGAAGTTTCTCTCCTCCTCAACCTGCCACACAGCCATACATTTATAAAAGGTATTTGTAGGTCTTCACACAGTTACAAACCAAATTTGAGCAAAAACAGTGAAGACAATTTGAAAAAAAAAAACCAACCTCAACATGTCTCAGCAGAAAAATCTGTAAGTCCTGTTTCAATTCTCAGTTAATGCTGTTGTGTAAGAGTGAAAAATTATTTACAAGACAGGGATAATAATGATAAAATAACTTAGTATTTTCAGCTACCCCAAGTAGGAGACACAAAGAATAGATATTTACTGCAGGAATAGTTTTTTTCATTTATGTCAAACAGGCCACTTGTTTTTCCTATTTTAAACTTTCTGCCATTAAACAGACAAGTCTTCTTTCTTTTGAAAGAAACCAAAAAAATCAAACCGTAAGTACTTAAAGCTTTGTAAAAGCCAACTTTGATACACCTCTATCCTGCTTGCTTTTTGCCACCTTTTTAGCCAGCAGAAGAAACATTTTACGCACATTCTCAACATATAATACATATAATACTCAAGGTAGTTTCACACTCAGAAGCTTGTCATAATTTAACACCACACCTGGTATGTCTCAAAATGGCACACGGGGTACTAGGGTACAAAGTTACAAACTTCCATACATTTTTTGTTATCCTTGTACACAGGGACATATGTTTAACTGAAAGAGCCACCACGGCACAAAAAATGACCACGACATGAAAGCCTGTCAGTCTTTTGCCCACTGATGGCATAACCTTTAACTTTTACTCAGCATTTACTATTTCCAAGCCTTTTCCCCCCCTCCTGACAGTAATGAAAATGCTACGAAAACAAAAAAGGTCATTCCTGTAATAACAAATGTCAAGCTTGCCTGTTTTAAAAAGGTACTTATGCAAACCTGTCCCTTTAAGAACACCAAACAAAATACGCTATCTTGAGTTGCCCATATAAAGATTATCTGTTTCCAATAAAAGATCGAATACTTGAGAGCAAGCTGGAAATGTCTTTCAGGAGGAAAAAAGGAGGAACGTAGAAGGGCTGGACAAAACAAAAGATCTTATAAAAGGAGGCAGAATACTGTGCAGCGTCTGGTTACAAAAACCACCACCAAGGGCCTCACAAGGAGAGGCTCTCAGCTGTCACAGCTCCAGACCAGCAGAAGCCAGGAGGCCGCGAGTCCCGACGCTTTCCCAGGGCCCTTCTGCCGGGGGCCAGGAAATCCAGCGCCCACTCCCGCGCACCTGGAGCGGCCTGCCTCACCTCTGAGTCCGGCGGAGCCGGCTGCCTCGCCGCAGGTGGGGCAGCGTGAAGTTGGAAAGGAGCGTCCAAAAACTGGGATCCGACATATCCATTTCTCTGCGTTTGAAAGCTTAATAACTCAGTGCCATAGTACGACGAGGAAGAGGCGGAAGGGACCACAGCCCTGGGAAAGAGAGCGAGAAGGCAGCCAGCCTCCGAGGGGGCGGAAGGAGAGCAGAGACAGCAGTAACCCGAACCGACAGAAACTTTTCCGTGCGGCTGCTCCGCGGGTGCCGCCCCACCCCGGCCATTGGCGGCCGCGCAGAGGCCGCTCCGCCCGCCCGCCCGCCCCCCGCGGGTCGGAGCCCCCCGCGGGTCGGAGCCCCCCGCGGGTCGGAGCCCCCCGCGGGTCGGAGCCCCCCGCCTGTGGCCCGCGGATCAGCCCGCACCCGGCACAGCCCCCGCGGGCCGGCCCGCCACAGCACAGCCCCCGCCCGACCCCTGCAGAGCCCCCCGCGGGTCGGAGCCGCCCGCCGGCTGCGCTCGGACGGGCTGGGAACTGTAAGTTAAGGACAGGGACACTCGGTGCATGCAGTGCACAGTGTACGTGTGCCATGGCCGGGGCCTCTGCCTCTCCCGGGAGAACTGACGGTACAGGTACTTAATTACCGTTTCTCACACCGGCTACCTGCCACTCCAGACATCAGGCGTTTGCCACGGAAGGCTGGGACATCCGCCTCCCTCCATTGCCAGCTACCTTTTTTGAGAAAGCTACCCTGAAGCACATGCTGGCAAGACAAGGGTACAGAAAGGCTGTGACTACGTTTCCCACTCATGACAATGACCTAATCCCTCAGGTACTTTGACTTATTTCTTCCCCTTCTTCCTTCCAACTTTCTTCCTTTGCTTCCCTCTTTGCCATTCACCAGCTGCCTCCCGACGCAGCTGGTTTGCTTTCTTGACTCCCACCACCCATTTCACCTTCACTCCTCATTTTAGCCTCTGCTGACTGCTGTCCTCAGTCTTTTCACACCTAACTCCAGCACCACTCTCCAGCCCTCTCCTCTCTTGCTCTGCAGCTCTGTCTAGACTAGCATTTTTCCTCACATCTCTGCATTATGTAAATAAAAGTGTTTCTAAAATTACTACTCTACTACCTTGTCATTCCATAATGTCTTAACTCCAGATGTTGAAAACAATGATGGTCAGGTAATAGAAAAAGATACTGTGGATTCAAAAACTAGGGGGTTTCTTTTAATGCACTTAAAAATTCCCACTTGCCTTTCTGTTTGTCTGAAAGTCACAGAGCAGAGCTGACAGGGCTCACATGACACTTCAGATGAGACAGCTCTCATTAGACAGCTCTCACTCTACTTGGCACCAAAGGCTTTAGTAAAAACCCCCAGCAAACACCATTTATTGTCATGACACAGAAAACATCAGGGCAACATTGATCAAACACAAAGAGTATTAAACACTTCTTTAAAAGCATATTGATTTTAGAAGAGATCATTTCCGTGTAAGAAGGGAAACAGCCTCATCTAGGTCTCAGGACAGATTTTCTTGTACAAGAAAGGCTGAAACAGGTGCAGAAGCTGGTACTTGGGCTGATGTCCATTTGTGCCCTACAGGGAGGCACTTTCCAGCATGACTGCTCGTCTTATACCTCTCCATTAGCACTGAGTATTCACAACTACTGCAGCCAGTAAAAGGAAAACTCTCATCCATTTATTTTCCCTTTGAGGCATGCCTCAGCATACTCAGCATGAAGTTTTAAAGGTTCACATGAGGGCAAGCATGGCTGGCAACACTCGTTCCTTAAAACTGTGTAAGAAGGAAACTCTCAAATATCTACGTAAGTACCAAGAAACACCTCCTTCTCCATTAAGTCCATAACTTTATCTTCTCTGCTACATACACAAGTTTTTTGCCTGTAATCAGCATGTCTGGAGAAAGAACTGTACACAATCATGAAACCAGAGAATTATACTTAACTGTTGTTGTGAACAGCACTAGCTAAAGATTAAAAACAGTCTTCCACCTATCGCACAGAAGAAGTTTCAGTGTCCTCACTGCCCTTCAGGTTCTCCCCTTGCCTCTAAGAGGCAGTTAAGAGTAACAAAAGCAGTTCAGGTTCCATAACTCAGTCAAGCACATCACTTGTGGGATGATCGTGGAACATGGAGTTCAAACTTTATTTCACAATAAGGCAAAAAATTACCTATCTTTTCTGTTCCAAGCCCAGGACTGAAACTGAACTCACGATTTCTTTGTGAAAATCTCTACCACTTCATCAAAACGATGTGAAGTCTCCAATTCTGAAATATATCCTAAAAGCTTTTAAAAATTAAGCAAGACTAGCCTATCATAATGTTGGCAAAGACCCACCAGAAAAAAGTAAGATTGCTGCTTGCAAGTAGATAAATTCTGATGGAAAAAAAGTTTAATCTTTCTGTGTACAACCAGACATGATTATACCAAAAGCCTTACACAGATTTCACTATCTGAAAAGCTGGATTTTGTAAAAGCAGAAAGGAGAAAAAATAGGATAGAAGAAAGGATAAATTCTAGGCAACTGTTTCTGTCCACATATATAGCAACAGAGGGTATCATAATGTCATGGTTTTAGGAATAGTGTTCCCCAGCTTAGTGCTCTCATTGAGACTCTACAGACCATAGACACTCACTTCCCTCTCCCCCTCCCCACCATGCCCCTGTGGCAGGATGGAGACAAGAATTGGAGATACAAAGCATAAAGATCACAGGTTTAGGTAAGAACAATTTGCTGGAAACAAGAAGATTAAAAACAAACAGTAACAGTGCCAATAATAAAAGAGTGCATAAATAAAAGTACAAGAAAATAACTATTCGCATCTGAGTTCTCACACCCCCGAGAATACCTGATTACTCCCTCCACCAACCCAAAAGAGACCCTTTCCCCCCATCCCCAGAAAGCTACATGAGGTGGACCTTCATGTCCTAGCCATGCCCCCTTCTGGCTACTGCAAAATTTAACACTGGCCAGAACCAGGATACATATCAATCAATGGTGAGCACTGTTCACTTCAAACAGTGATGGTCCCTTGCAACTCAGTCTCTAGATCCTGTACAGACTATTCACAAGCAAGAGCTTCCCAAATTCCATGACTTGTAGATCCAAACATAACTTCACCATGATTTTCTGTGCACAATTACATACACACACACTCCTGCTATTCAGTCATGTTGTTTGTAGCATGGGCTTGAAA
Source organism: Vidua macroura (assembly GCF_024509145.1). NCBI lineage: Eukaryota > Metazoa > Chordata > Aves > Passeriformes > Viduidae > Vidua > Vidua macroura. The sequence goes on from NC_071611.1 coordinate 28,962,486, forward strand.
GCAAGGAGACTTTAATAATTATTTTCTGAAGTGCTTACTGGAAATATGCATATGAAGGCACTACAGAGACTTTGTCAAAGGTATGAAAATGAAGGGATGAGCTGTAAGAAGTCCAGCATTGTTCCACAATAACCTTTGACAAATGATATGCTTCATAAAGCAAAGCAGAGGCCTTATCCTTTAAGAGCCCAACATGTAAAATGGTGGTGAAGATTTTTGCAATGCCTCTCAAAAAATGACGTAGCTTCCAAAGTGATGCCTGCAGTTTGTCACTTTCCATGACACAGAAATGCCTGATTTCAAAGCAAATACCTTAAGGGAGAGTGAGGTTTTGCAAGCTTATTAGTATTACACGGGACACCTAAGAGGACATATTCTCTTCCAATTTAGTAAGCGGAATCAGCTCAATGAAGGACATTCCAGGACCAGCCCCAATACAAGGGATACAGACAGAATGAAGGGTCAGGCAGTGAGGCAGGGGCAGCAGGACCACTTCTTTTTCAGCAGCTGTCCCTAAAATTGAAGCCTCTTTCACTATCAATTCTGATAATGCTGCTTATCTTTTACAAACAAAGGATCAACAGGTGTATTTTGTCATGTTCTGTAAGCCACTGCAATTTACTCACCTCTGTCATGTAGAACTGGACCAATAAATATGATCATGTCTTAAAAATATGAAACCCCCAAATTATTAGGAACAGATCTATGTCATATTGATAAATGCATAGTTGACAATTAGCTATAATTTTCCTGCAACAAAATGTTATTGGCATGTTCAGCAACTTTCCTTCAGTATCCAAGTAAAACAGTTGTCAAAAATAAATAAAGTAACAAAGTTAAGAACCTGCAAACATGTTCTTAACAGCATTTATTGCTTAAGTTATCCTCTATACAGCCACTTGCAAAACAACAAGCAGCTTGCAACTTCATCTCTTAGGAGATGCTTCACTGCAGAACTTGGGTGACAACTTTTATTTATCATGAAGAGTTACATAAGCTAGCATGTAACAAAACAAGTGACAAGGATCATTAAGTTTTCCCTTTTATATTCACTTGAAGTCAAAAAACATCATACCACTCAAGTCAGAAAAGGTGCTTAATCAATCCTTGCTTTGAGGATTACATTTCCAAAAGCAAACTTATAAAAAACATCTTTAGAAAAGTCTCATTCAATATATAAGAGAAAAGAGATTCAAAATGTCAGCATTTACTACAGTAATTAACAGCAATAAAAATTCTTCCCCAGTAACTTTTTAATTGTATAACTCTGATTACTGATTTTAAGAACTACCACAAAATACTACTTAGGAAATTGGAAGTGCATGTTTAAAACCACAGTGCCATACCAATACTAAATCAATATTTTACACATAATATTCAAATGCAAAAGTTATCTAATCTACCATCTTCATGCTGATGGATAATTACACTAATAAACACTGGAATTTTTCAAAACATGAAAATCTTGAGAAGTCACTGCCCAAAGGTATTACAGAATGCTCAAGTCTCATCAATTTTATAGGACAATGTACACTGAATGCAGGTCACCAGCAACAATACAGACAATAAAGAGTTTCTTAGTAATACTAAGACTAATAAAATCTTAAAAGCATAGGCCTCATACTGAAAAAGATGAGTAAATTTGTGAACCAGGAAAAAAAAGGTCACCTTGAGGCACCTTCTCTGTTTTCATGTCATGGGCTAGGAAGATTATGAAATCACATCTTTTAGCAACAAAGAAATGCTTCTCACTTCATCAACATCTTAGAAGAACAATAGATTAGAACTGAGCTAATACATCCCTTGAGAAGAGTTTGTTTTGGTTTAGTTGACTCTCTTTAGTCAGATAATTATTATCCAATGACTAACAAAGGAACTGGTGAAGCTGCTCATTCAATTATTGCTATTTTCAAAGTGTCTTGAAATACCTGGAAGTTATTAAAATGGCTGAATAAAGCTGTCATGCCATGATGTTCCTTGAAAAGTACAAACAGGATATCAGCTGCTACCAGTGCTGAGTTCAGGTATGGTAGCTTACTTAGTATGACATGAGACAGTTTGCCCAAAAAGTATTTCAAGTGAGATTTCAAGTCTGATCAATAAACCCTCTCAGCTGACTATATATCAAGACATTTGTAAAATATTCCACCTATCTCCTAACAATATTGTAAAAAGTTCAGTACCACAAGAGAAAAAATTTATCCATAAGAGAAACATTAAAATTCACCTATACATTTGAAAAATGAACTGCACATTAAACATTTCTAATAGATCATACAGGGTTATGTTTTTCATCTAACACAAGTAAAACTGCTATCGATGAGCTGGAAAAAAATATGATACCCTTTCTAGCGAACAAGACATAAGAAGTAAGTAACCAGAGGAACAGGTTAATTTATAATTGGATAAAGCAGCCTTATTTGCATTACAGCCTTGCTAGCCATCAAGTCACACCAATGGACAAAACCACCCCCCAGTCATAATATACATACATATTGCAGAATCTGGAAGGCAGGAATCAGGCAAACAATTTAGGTACTATCATAGATAAATAGCTAAATAAGATTTTTTATGTGATGTATAGATAAAAGAATAAATGTCCCTCAATTCTACAAGCAGCAAAATCTCTCATGTGAGCAAGCGGATGATATAACTGAGCACTGAGGGGCTCAAATGCAGCTCCTTGTGGCATTTCCCAAAGGCTGCAAAAAAGATATGAGAAGTTCAAGAAAAAAAATATCACCTGAAATATAATGTACAGCTTAAAAAAATTTATTTATTTCACTTGGTCAAGTCTATCGGAGAACCTTCATCATTCAGTATGCATTTCTACAGCAGGAAGAGATTTTAATGAGGAATCAGAGGGTAAGAACAGCAAATTCTATCATGTCCTCCCCTCACATAAAGAGTTAGGGGTTCAATCAGAAAGAAGCAGGCAGAAAAACAGTTTTAAATTATTTCCTCTTATCCATTGTAACACAGGGATTTTCCATTACTGTAAATCCTGTATGTTATATGCCTTTCTAACTAAAAAAATAATCCCACTTCAAACAAGCACTAGAGGATGGATAAAAAAGCCCTAAGGGGTAGATGAAGTCTACAGCCTATTTTATAAAGGTTGTCAAACTAAAAGATCTCACTGGTATATTCAGTGCTTAAGAGATACTAATTAATTATTATCACTACACTTAATGACAATAATTGAACTCTTGCTCCCCCTAGTGGTTGATATTGATGTTTATTACCGTCTAGTGACTGCACAGCATTTTCAGTGGGATGTTCAGTGTAAAAATAAAGAAATCATAGTACAAAAGAATATTTTGTGGGTGTACAATATATGTCTGCCAAGCTTCCAAGTTTTCTTAGCTATGTTTATAAGTACACATAAACACTACTACTCTAACCAGTTTTGAAGCAATGTGCAAAATATTAAAAAAAAACCTCCCACTGATCTAGTTTATTATAGCTCATCTAACATAAACATATTTATGAAAAGCAATGGCTCCAATATCTCCCTCCATTTCTGAAAGGTTCTAAAATTACGCACAATATATTTGGAAGTTAAATATATTGTCTATCCATCTGCATCAGGCACCAGAATTCACATCAGGCAACACTATTTTTAATCTAGCATTTTGCTGTCTGTAGTGGAACATGCTAACAACTATACTGCCTATTTACTCTGGCCTAGAGATTAGCTTCTCTTTCTGAGTTTGTTTAGCAAATCAGCTAATGAGAAACTGTAGAAGAACCATCTCCCATTTTTATCACTGAATTTTCATTAATCTTGGCAAGCAGAGCAGCATTACTGTGGGAGGGGTTCCCGCTCTCCCCTGGGAGGCGGCAACAGTTTAGGAAGATCTATCAATCAACTGTTGTTATCCGCCCCAGTTAAGTTGTCAGTCAATGTTCAGCATACCCCCCCAGTTCTAGAAAGTTCATTGGTTCTGTTACTCCCATTTGTCCCTGTTAGAAAACCACTCCTCCTCTATATCTTCATTGGTTTGTTGTATGTCACCCCATCTTGTCTCCTCCCTTTTGCCTGCTCCCTATTGGGTGATTTGTACCCCAGCCACGCCTACTCTCTTTCCCTTATATACCCAGTCCTGCCTGCCCTCGGGGCTCCTGGAGCCTGCTCCCTCCTCGAGAGCTTGTGTTCCCTATCTCCTCCTCCCGCTCCTTCGCCTTCCCTCAATAAAGCCTCTTGGAATACTGCTGCCCAGGAGACCTCTCATCATTTTGGTGGAGTTGTCCGGGTTCCATTGTCTCCTCCCCATGGACCGGTCAGCCGAGGATTTTCCTTGGACTGGCTGGGCACCCAGGTGAGCCCCAGAGGGATTTTTAATATTATACATTACTACATTTCAGAAGTGCTGCTTTACATGGAAAGCAAGTCAGAAAACATCTAATAAAAATGTTGTAATTTTCCAGATACAATGATGCTTGAACCTTGATTTCATTACCACAAATGCCAGGGGTGGGGAGAGGAATACTGTATTAAAAAGTATTGGCATTATTCTATCCTATTTTGAGCGTTCTTCAAGTACCTTTCTGCTAGCACTTAACAGCATCCCAAGAGGATCACAGCATCTTTTCAAGTTGTTAATTAACCATTTTTGTGGCTGCAGTACCACTGTGTGATGTGACGGCACCATGTTATCCAACAGATATGTAAAGAGTCATAATGAAGTTTTCTATAGTTCTGGGCACTCGTGTGAAACAATCACCACTTAAGACTGACTTCATTACATGGGTTTAGACCACTCTACACACTTAGACATTCTCCTGATATCACATACATCTAGCCGTATTTTGCCAAGCATCTTTATAAGTCACCAACAATAGCCTACGTGGCAAATGGCATTCCTAAGGGTCAAGGTGCAATTCCTAAGTAAGTCTTAAGAAAATGTGGATACAATCATACTTCTAAAACAGTTACGTACTTAGTTATTGCCATCCATTCCTGATCACAGCTGCAGCCAACTAAGCCATATTTTTGAGAAAAAAAAATTATTAATTCAATTGTAGAAAATCCATTTTTTTAAATAGAGAAGCTTTTTTTGGTTTTTCCACTGGAAAGTTAAATTTTTGTTTCTGACATTTTGAAATGACATGATCTGTATTTATACATAATCTGTATAAATCAGTCTTAGAGCACAGAATCTTTCTTTACCTTTTAAAGATGAAAATATTCACAAACAACTTCTCTTTATTACAGGAAACAGACTACATAAAATAGAGTTTGAAACACATACGTAAAAAAAAATACTGTTCAGCCCTTGTATGTTTATCTGGTTTTGTTTCATTTTCATAAATTTCTAATTGCGGAAAACAGAGTCCAAAACCCATGATCTTCAAAAGGCAATTACGTGGAGCATTTTATCCTGCCACCACAGCTTTTTGGTTTCAAGAATCCCAAACAACATACTCCTCTGACAGAAATGCTACCTCTTACACAGAGCCAACTCTTCCCTGGGACACCCCAGTGCCACACTCACAGATCTGAGTAACCGATTTCAGGGATTCTCTATTTTTAGTCAAATAAACTAGGGAAAGAAATCAAACTCAAGTTTTGTTTGATAGCTTTTAATCCTGATAGATTTGGGAAAGATGTCATCATGAGTTGTAACTTTCCTCATTCTTAAAAGACCTTTTGTGTTACAGGGGAGGTTTAATGGAGGTCAGCACAGCAAAGTTCTCAAGTCTGTCAATCAAAGTCTAAACAAATCTACTATTGTGATACTGAATTTATTCAGTATAAATGCTGACTTCAGTGAGACAGAAAACTTCATCTGCTGTAACATTTACATACTGAATTTGCTAAATGAAACACCCAATCAGCAGGTCTCTGTCAGAGCAAGGACATTACAGGCTCCTCCCCAGAACTGGCAAGTACTCTGTTACTTCCTGTATTTTAAACACACAATTTTCTTTAAAATCATTATTTAAATGACAGTGAATATAAACCAGGTGCCAAGAATTCAGAGCTTTGCAATACGTATACACCCAAGCATTTCCTGAGTCTTCCCTGCACTCATCTGGCTTCATGCTTCAGTTAATCCATGTGATATATGTGTTGTCAGCAGAATGGTGTGAGATGGAGCACCCCATGCAGTGCAAGCAGGCAAACTGGAACTCAGGTACACAGGAAGTTGAAAGGGAAAACATTATATTTAGAAGAATATTACATGGACTGCCCATTAACGCTACCCTTGGTATTTCAATAACCTGAGCACATAGCACTGCAAGTTTATAATATCCTTAAATCACTTTACTGGTCACCCTTAATGCTCTCCTCCTGAAAGGGATAAATAATAAACAATCATAGGTGTGCTTCAGCACACATCTTCAGTTTAAATCTGAATTTCTGAACAACCATAATTACACTCAGCACATACTCTTATGTCTGTGGGGTTTACTAAACAGTTAACTATCAGACATGCAGATGATATGGCTGCCAAACAGACGACTGGAAGCAGTAGGATTAACTACATAGAAAGAAGGGAACTTCACAGAAACAAAATTAAAAACAAGCATCGAGAATTGCAAGAGTAGTAGAGATTATTTTAGTTAGTCATACTTCTGAAAACATGACAGAAAATTCTCAAAATTAAGAACAAAATACTAAAAATTACCTCATGGCTAAGGCGCCTCAGGGTCTAAGACCTGGTGTCATCTAGTTATTTAATCTGTTTGCGCTTCAGTTCTCCACCTGTAAAGCAAAGATATTTCTACTTCTTGGGAACGCAGTGAAGATAATTCCAGAAACACCTGCATCAAATATTCACATACTAAAAAAAAAAAGAGGAAAGACAGAAGTAGACAGTAATAGGGAGATCTTCTTTGGGCTGACCACTCTGCAGATTCAGAGGTGCTGAATGATTTCTATAATTCCTGCCTCCCTATAAGCAAAGACCATATATGCATAAGTTGAAAGGGATTCAGATGAGTCAAGAAACAGTCTTAAATCTCCCTGATATGCACATCAGGAAGAGTCAGAGAGAACACCATGGTGAGTCACAGAATTTCACCCTCTACTTCCTAAGACAGACAATCACGTTTTGGTTTATTTTTGTTCGACTAAGAGTGCACATCAGCTCTCTCTAACCAGGAAGCTACAGTCAGCACCTGATTTGTCACCAAGACTGTCAAAACTATGTAAACCAAGAGGATCAGTACAACCCGCATTAGCTGTTTTAGGCCTCCAACATTCTGAAAAACTCTATCATAGTACAAACGAGGTGATAAAGCTGTCAAATAACAGTTCAAACCACTAAGTGTCCTAATTTCTCTGATACCAGACAACCTTATTATTCCATTATAAATAATGGAATAATAATTGTATGTAAGTTTATGGTAATATTAATATCATAATACAAAAGACACTTCTATAAGTACTTACCACTGCAAATATACACTCTTCCTATACCAGCAATAAAAAACCGCAAACCTATCTCAAAACCCCTTCACCATTCAACCAGCCTCTCCTTTGACCATCTCCAGTCACATCTGGACACAGTTTACCATCAATTTTAATGAGCCTAAACTATGAAAATGTATATAGTTTGTTTCTTTTAAATCATCATACTCATTTATCTCAGTATTTTGCTCTTTTTTTTTTTTTTTTGGTAGAGGGCTTGTATCTTTTTGCAACAATTCAATTCTGCAAAATTTAGTAATAACCATGCTTAATGTTGACAAAAGATTATCTCAGCCTCTTCTATATTCTGTTGTTCCTCAGCATCCACACTTGCACACTTCTACATACTCACTAGATGAGCAGATTTCATCGGTCCAGTGGCAGACTGCATGGGGAGAGCCTAAATGTTTTCATGGTAAAGAAACAGTAGTATGAACCTGAAGGTGAAGAAGGAACATACCAGGCTGCTCATAATGAAATACTGGCTTCAGTTAATAAATATGTACACCAGCATTTGCCATGATGCCCTTCTCTCAGGTACTACACCAACTTTTAGAAATATTTTTAGGTTTTATCAGCTGGGGAAGTTACACAGCATTTACAGCCTTCCCAAACTCAACAGCATGTGTTCCTGTGTACTCACCAACAAAACTACAGCAACCAGTCTACAACTTCTAAAACCTGACAAGAACTCCTTCCAGTGTTGTGGCTGCACTTCACAGTCCCACAGACATGTCTTTTACAGTGTTTTTGTTGCGTGAAAGTTTAGGCTTGTTTCTGTCACCATTTACTTTTTTATCAATTTGAAAAACTGCCTTCCTAGCCAAGCAGTATCACGTCATCTCTCATCCAAGAACCTGTCTTGGAGCAAGAGGCGTTTGCATCCAAGAACCCCTCCTGGAGCAAACCCTTCTTTCCTCTTTCAAGGTACACATTTTGGCTGTCAGACACAGTAATGGTTTGCTAGGTAACCCTGAAGCTCTAACCTTCTACTGGTTTTGCTCTGCTGAAGTGTTACTCTGCTCAAGCTGCTAACTGCAAACCACCCTCTCTTTTCCAGCCCAACCAGAGTATTAGTGGTCTCTTTCTGAAGAGCAGAAAAAGCAGCCTCCATCACTCATGCCATGAACAGAGGATGTGCCATGATTCTGCTCTATAACAGCAGCTTTCTTATTGCTACAAAAAAATTTAACAGGTCTGGGTCATTTCCTCTCAGTCTGTAATATTAACAAGCAGTTTGCCACAGAGTGCCCTGTGGATTTGAACATTAGACTGCTCCAGGACAAGCTCAGCACATCATCGTGCTTATCAAAGCCAGATGTGATAAAATACACCCAAGATATACAGAATCACATGAATACTGATATTATTGTCACACCACACAGGAAATGATTACCACAAACTGAAAAACACACTAGTGTGTGAAAGCTGAGTTACCAGGAGATGTTCAAGTTGGGATCATTCCAACATCAGGCTCCTCAATGCTTTCTGCTTCCCATCACTACGTTCCAGCCCAGGAGGAGTATCCAATACTTTCTAAGAAAAGCAGCAGCAGGTGGAAATGCTTCCTCAGAGATGCTCAGGACTACATTCACTACATTCACTATGCATGTTTACAGGAGCCCAGCTGTATCTCATCTCATACCAGGGAATGGAGACACTGGGGTAGTTGATCAGTCTGTGTCCCCGAACCATGCCATGGGGTATCCCTCTCCCATAACATCCAGGGAAGCTGCTCTCCTGTTACTAGCCATGAGACTATTTGCTGAACAGCTCTTCTGACAAGGAGCACTGGCCTTCCCTATGCTAACCATCTCAGGGATCAAGAGCAAACTAGCCACAACTGGCATCAGGGAAAGAACTGTGAAGTGTCAAATACAGCTATTTAGTGACGTTCTCCCAATTTTTTTACAGCTGCAACGCTTTGCCTCTAGAAACCTACACATGTACTTTCTTTCTGAAATGCTTAGTTGCAAGCAAGAGTAGAAATAAGATCTCTGAAAAACAAAAGGACTGAGAAGATTTCTATTTCTGGGGGGCTCAGTCACATGCTTTTTCATTCCTACTTACCATTTTGTTTCTACAACATTCATTTTTAAAAGGTTTTCAGAACTCTGCAGCTGTGAAACTATCACTTCTATAGTATGCAAGAATAAGCAATTACCAAAGCAAGACACCCTAAGGGATCACTAACTTTCAGTGCAATGCAATTCAGTTAGCACAGCAGTGGAAACAAGTTGTAATGTGTACAACAGTAATAATGAAGCCCTCACAAAAGGCCACTGCAGGGACAGCAGTGTGTTTCCAATATATACCTCCTGCTTCAGCATTCCTCACTTAAAATCTTTGAGAGTCTCAAAGCATTTCCTCTGCTGGAGCTGTGTGTTGTAGGGAAGGCTGATGCACACAGCACTGGTTACTGTTCTGCATCTATTTTTATCAAGGTGGGATAAAATTATGCAGATGCAACGTGCATCGTTGACACTGAGCAAGGTTGAGAATTTCCATCTCAAGAATATAGCTGCAGGATTTTTTCTCTGGCATCTCACACAAGGACCAGCTGAAATTTGTCACTGTACTGCAAAAGGACTACAGAATTTGTGATTTTTAGTGGAATTACCTCAGGAAATACTTAAGCTGAAAGTGAGCCACTGACATACCTGTAAGACACAATTTTCAAAAAATATAGGACAATTGGCAGGTTAACCTAGCAATTTCTCTATATCTGCAAGAGCTGATTGGCAACAGATTACAGACAGTCACATTTTGGACAGCAAGTGGACCTTAAATTCAAGATGTACTAAATGCATTCTTATCAAATCAGATTAAGTCAATTTGGAAGCCATACTACAAAAATTTGAATTGTACACACAGGCTGAGAGCAGTTGAGGTTCAGCACGTTTCAGTCATTGCTAACAAATATGTCACCTGACAGGCAAAGCAAAGAGGTCAACAAGAACAGACACATAGTGACTTATGATGGCTGCTTGCAGGTAACTTACCTGTACATGAAACTACGTAGTATGACAGCACAGGAAGAGAGCAGACTGTCCATTTTCCACTACATTTCAAGACCCACCTTAAGAGTTTTTTTCATATGTGGAATGCAGATCAATTCAAATTTTAACTACCTCCTTGAACTTCAGTGATTTCCTAATACTACACTGCAGTACTCAACTCACCTAGTCTCTGTGTGGCACCAGCAGAACTCCCTGTCATCCTCCCTCCCTTCCTACAATTTCTGATTTAGGTGTGGTGTATTTTTTTGTAAATATTAACAACTTACACTGTGAGGTTTTTTTAATTAAAAATGTGGGGAAAAAAAATCTGCAGAGTAATGTCGGGTTTTGATTTCAAGATGAGGCTATACTGGGTCATTTGTGTTTAAGACCTGTATGGCAAAAACATTCATAGATTAGCCAATGAATACTTTATTAAGTAAACTGAGCAGCACATCCGATGAAGGTAAAAGTAAGCTTTATTATGAGGGAATATCTCAGTGGGAAACACTTCTACAGTATTTTAATTCTCTGTTTTAGGAAGTAGTAAAGCAATTCAAGAAATCTCCATTCAGGTAATTTCTATGACTGCATAGCCTTCAAACTTGTAAGACATTTTTTCAAGCAGTATTTTGAATAAAAAAATAAAAACTGTCTTCAGATTCAGCATTCCCCTGTTACAGCACAACTCCAAAATTACTGTAATTTTCAAATTCAAATTCATGTTACCTCCTCAAAATGCTTAGAAGCCCTAGCATACCAAATTCAAAATTTAACATTCAATGGTAAACATAAAATACAACCCAAAAGGCCGAAAGATTTAATAAAACTAGCACACAAGTACTTTGGGAGGATTTTTATGAGAGTTGAGGGAGAAGAGATCAACAAGCTGGCATTTAAAGTGATTCAGATGAGCTCTGTGTCTGTAGCTTTCAGTCTACCAGAAAAAATAACTGTCACACATAACTTCCTTGCTTTCTTAAGATGCACCTTATACATGAACTTAAAAAAACTCAACAAACCCAAAACAAACAAAACAAAACCCAAACACACACACACATTCCCCCCAACAAAAAAACAAAAAACAAACAAAAAAAAAACCTAACATAAAACCCAAAGCAAACAAACACATAACAAAAAAAAAAAACAAAAAAAAAAAAAAAAAAAAAACAAAAAAAAAACAAAAAAAAAAAAAAAAAAACAAAAAAAACAAAAAAAAAACAAACCAACAAAACAACAAAAAAAAAACTCCACACCCACCCAAAACCACAGGATAAAGCAAACATCTCTATTTTCTAGAATTCCGTCATCCGTTCCTATAAACTAGAGGGAAGCTTCTGTTCCTTGCTTTACTTGATCTAAAAAATATATACCTAAATCTTCCTGCAGAACAATATCAAGTAGTACAAGCCACAAATTAAATTTAAAAAGTTACGTGGATAAGACAAAGCCATACAGAAGAATTAAGTTTGTCCTGGAAGCTTTTAAAAATGTACTTAAAGACTAATCTTTATGATATAAGAAAACCAAGCTTTATACTCCAGAATCTTTACAAAACATCATCATAAAAATACAGCCTTACCCTCCCTGACTTGGCAGCAGTGGGGAGCAATTAAAACCTCACCTTCTTTAGCACAAGCTCAAAAAAACCCACAGGGAATCAGAAATTCACATCCCTATATCCCTCTTGGATGAAAACTAATAGTGAAGATCCTCCAAGGGAACAGACTGATGACTCAAGCAAAAATCTTCTCCTCTGCTTTGAATCCAGAGAGCTCAGAAAACAGAAAACTTTTAAAAGTATTTCAAAAGCTGAAGCTAGAACAGCACACTTGAGCACATAAGAGATCATGTCTGCTCAGTAAGGGGTTGCTTTTATTTAACTGATCCTCAAAACTCAATGTCTATATCACAAAAAACTTATACATGCAATGAAATTGTTTTTCACTTTCCATTTTCAAGTTCCAATGGAAATAGCTCTCCCTTTGACCTGTCATAAGTTTTAATATGGGAGAATATAGAAAAGAGCAGAGGAAAGTGTTTTAGAAGGTTAAATATGTAGTCCTAAAAAGAGTTAAGAGAACTGCAAGGACCTAAAAATAACTTCAGAGTAGCCAAACTACTTTTGGAGGAGAAAGCCAAAGATTAATTTGTTCCACCTTGAGGAACTCGTGCTTCATGGCTAATGTTCATGAATACTAATCAGATTACCTTGAAAGATGAAACAGCAGGTTTTCCTTATTTTAAAGAAAAATTTGAAAAAAAAATTGATTCTTTAACTCATCCGCATCAGCCATTCCCAAGAACTTCCCCTTTCAGGGTAACAAGTCAACAGCTTCATTTTTCAGCATAACCTTAAGGTCAATGTACTTTGTACTGGTATCAAAAAGCAAAGGTGGAAATAAATTTTAAAGAAAAATATCTGCTTGTGAATCCCCGGGTATGGCAGCTATGTCACTGAGGAAAGGAGGGAAACGAGGTATCCTTTGGCGTGTACTCCTCACATGTCTTTTATAAAACCTTATGAATGCATGAAGTAGCAGTTCCATAGTAAAATTACATAGAAGTAAAACTACTCTGAGACCAGAAGAGTCCAAATTTAATACCTAAGTCCTCTACGACAATTTTGCTCTACCTTGAGAGAATCACGTCATGTCTCTGCACAAGTCCATCCTCATCAGGAAGTGAGTACTAGTCCTTCTTTTTCTACAATATCCCCTGTCTACCTAGACTGTATGCTTACACCAGATTTAATAATTAACCAGCATGTGTAACAGCTGTCACCTTGGCTGTTGCTCAGGTCTGAGTGGGCAGCTAGTGCTGCTGAAGGCAGCAGAGTGCCAGTCCAAGTACACACTGCCTCTGCATCCCCCCATGCTGAAAAGCACTTCCCCATTCCCTCCTCGCTCCTGATAAAGGCCTGCTCTCACTCACGGTGGAGATTCAGCTTGGTGCAGACACATGATCACAAGCTAAGAAGAGGAGAAGAGGGCAGGAACATGATTACGGCAACAGGGTCAAGGACAGAATGGGTAGGGCCTCTGGTCATCAGTCTGGCTGTGCAAGTCCCTGAGGCAGTTCTGCCCCAGCAGCCCCATGGCTACCCCAAGAGACTCAGCCCAGCCAGCCCTCACAGGCAGCAGAACACACCACTTTCCTCCCGAAGCACAAGAGTATTGCTAACTTTAGAAACAAACTATTGCCTTCAGTGAGGTAAAAACCAAACAGCAAATTAAATTCCTACTGTCCATTACATCTTTCATATGTGTGAATATGCCCCACATGCCCACAGAGCATCACACAGAGCCAGAAAACACTTAAAAGCTCTTTAAATATGCTCACTTTCAGAACAATAAAACATCACTAGAACTAGAAACTTTACTGTTCATTTTTCAAAAGAAGCCATCCATTTAATTGATGATTTCATAATACAGACCAATACAGTTGTTAGAAAGTAGCTATTTTAAGCCTTCTGTCTTTATCTGATTCTGACATGCAGAATGTCATAGAGGAAAAAAGGGGATGCAGACAGAGAAAATGGAAGAATAGGAGCACACTGACTTTTTATTTCTGTATTCAACAATTTGGTATATGAATTTAGACAGCTTAAATAAAGTTTCTTATAAAGTTTAATAATTGAATTTTTATTTGTATAAAATGATATTTTAAAGTCTCATACTAATTCTCCCTTTGTAATAATTACTCATTCAGCTTACCTATAGATTCAGGTTAGATTCATTTAAAGAAAATGCAGGTGTCAACATTTTTTGCAATTTCCAGATATAAAAACTTAATAATAAATACCAAAAAGTGGCCAAGCTATCTGTGACACTGACATTTGTTTTTCTTTCAATTCAGTGCCAAAGGATGAGGTTTAATTCATGCCAGTTATACTTCTAATTGCTGCCCTTGGTAACACATACGTAATCATTTGACAACATGACCCTATGTAAAATGCAGTGTTTACAGTGGCATCCTCACAAGCTTCCCAAAGGAGCAGATTACATTACTGAAAGGTTTAGATAATAATCCTCATTTGCCTTCCTGCCAACTCAGCTGTAGATACGGTCAGGTGAACTGGATTTTCCTCATTAAAGAGTCTATAAAAAATTTAACCATAAAACAAAAAAAGTACATGGGCTTTTTTACTTAATGCTTTCTTTTCCAAAGCTTCAGAATGAATCCTGTCTACCTCTTCACCAGTCTTAGCCAAGTAGTAACATTTGTGTCTGTACAGTGCCTGACACTCATGCAATGCTCATGCTCCTGAGTAAAGGCTTTCTGGAAAATTCACTAAAGCCTTTTCTTTTTTGTAGATACTAAGAGCTTTCTATCAACTGCCTTTTTTTTTTTCCCACCCAGTATCAGTGACATCAGTAAAGCAAAAGTTGAATAAAAAGATTTTTTGTTGACAATCACTATTCTGTAGTCTTCGAGTTTAAATGCATGCTGTTATGTATTTTTTAATTTATTATTTCCATTTTCTTTATCACTTTTACAAGAAGCCACTACAACTTCTAGCACTTAGTGTTTCCTCCTGGTCTTTTCCAAATACTTTCCCCACTCCACTCCCCATTACTGTGACAAAGGACTTCAAATTATCCACAGCAAAGAAAAACACTAAAGTTATGTTAGAAGTATGAGGATCTTAAATATCTCAGTAGCTGTGTTCAGTTATTTACACCATCTTCTCTCTTTCTTTGCAAATCTGCTGCTTATAATTATTAGTAATAAAACTGCACATACTTTTCCCCCAAACAGCAGTTGGAAGTTTTCAGGTGACTCACACCAAAGATAAAAATATAATGGTAAATGTGTGCCTATCTTCCTGAGATCTGAAATACCACTTCATCCCCCACCCTCTCTCAGAAGAATGGATAGCTTCACGCTGTACCAGCAGGCAGGTATTTCCATTCACAGGATGTTACTGTTTATTTGAAAAAGATCTTCAGCATCTAGCTGGCAAGAGGTTCCCTTTAGAATACTACTGTATGAGACAAATGCTATAAGCAGAACTTCAACAAAAACAACCGCCCAAGGAGCAGCTGTGGAAGTCAAAGGCCATGAGGGAGATGAGCCAGCATGTTAGAGAGAGAGAGAGAGAGAGAGAGAGAGAGAGAGAGAGAAATACCACAGGAAAACCCTATCCATTCATTCTCGTAAGGCCTGCATGTTAACATTTCTGAATATAAGCAGAAGTAGTGTCACTGAAGTAACTCCTCTCCTCCCACATACAGGAATACTCTGAATTAATGGAAATGCTAATTATTTATATACCCTAAAAACCAACACATTTCATCTTTCCATTATGCTAGGTCAAGCTTAATAGTAACTAATAACTGAAACATTTGATACACCAGCAGCTCTACAGCTAGAGATAAATACAGCACTCTGTTTCAGATTTAATCAGACTTTAAACATTTCCACTCCAGGTAAAAAGTAACCATTCTGGTAGCCTTACATAAATTTCAGGACAAAAGAACCTAAGACAAATCCCTATGAATCTAGACATTTTCCAGCCATACCAGGGGATGAGGCTTTACATTAAGCCAATAATTAACCAATAATTTCCACTCTATTTCTTCGAAAAGTATCTGAAAAGTCTGCTCCCAATATCATAGGTTGAAAAGCTCAAACTTGGCACTGTTGGGTGTCTCTGCCACCCAGAGGGGTAAACAAGGTCTGAGCTCTAAAAACACTGAAGGCTTTGTCTATCGCACAGTTAGCACAGCAGCACATCCACATATCTGCAGAGGCCATTCAACAGGTCATCCAGGTCATACAAAATCTAAAATTCATATACAGCTATTTGATTTCACAAAACTGAAATTTTGAAAAAGAGCACATCCTTCACCATAAAGGGAAGTGATTTTTCTGGCTGTATAAAATAAAGATCCAATTTGAAAATCCGAATTTCACCAAGCATTCTATACCAGCTGATGATTTTGCTGATAATTTATCAAACAAACATCATGGAAGTGTTTTCACTGAGGAAGAAAAGTGTATTTATTTAAATCATACTGAAAATTGCACAAATAAGGGATTCTCATACCATCTCTTCCCTAACAGAACAGAGTATCTAAAAAATGACCATATTTCTTCAGAAACACATATCAAGTCTTTAGGTTATTGCTCCATTTTTCAGTGTCACATGAACCCTTGATAGAAGAGCTCTCACCTATTAAATTGGTTTTAACTTTAAAGTATACTGAAGCAGGTTAACACATTCAAGCACCCCTCACCTCTGCCACATTATGTTCAAAGTCGTACCAAAAAAGCACAAATATACTTTACTAGGTAATTTAACAAGGTGGTAGTTCTTATTGTTACAGTAACAAGTAAGACCTCTGACCAAAATTAGAAGTGCTTTGTTTTTGGGTTTTTTGGTTTTTTTTTTTAATCCATGAGACATTGATGACTTATTAGTAACTCATTTTAAAAACTACCCTCCCTATAAAGCAGAATCTCAATGACTGACACAGACAAGATTCCTGACTAGCAACTTCCTGCTCTAAAAAGAAAAGAAGGAAGGAAAAAAGTTTTTCTGTATCAGAAACATCCATCAATTATTATTTATTATAATTTTACATAACAGGAAGGATTACAAAGTATTTTTTATCACTTAATGATTTTCTGATCTCATGAAGACAACTACCTTTCTGACAAGTGCCAAAAAAAATTATTCTTATGAACAAACACGGCAGTTGAAGAAAGAAAGAGGGTGAAAAGGATGTTGTATGTAGCTGTTAGGGCTTATCTAGAACACTACTGAAATAGAAGTGAAGCTTAAAATCCTCCTAGTCCCAAGGACAAAACAGTCCTACCAATTTAATGATTATGACTTTGTGTTCTTCTGAATCACTCAACTCACTAAGCACACTACTAGCCCTCACTTAAGCAAAAAATAACCATGTGTTTCATGAATCACCCTCATTTCTGAATGCACCTTAAACTTCCCACGTAACAGAATACAATCTGAGGTATGATCACAAGAAGCGAACTACAACATTTCAGATACACTCCTAAGCAGTCAAAGCAACACAGAATTATACATCAATATCTTGAGTCTGTGTACTAGGTCTCAAAGTACAGATTATCCTGGGTTTTTCTTCCATAAAATATTTACCTTCAGAACAGCAGCTGGTCAAGTAAAACGTATTTTGGACTGCAGATACATACTTAGTTTGTTTGTTTGGTTTTTTTTTTGGGTTTTTTTTGGTTTTGTTTTTGTTTTTTTGTTTTTTTTTTTTTGCAATTTTTCTTTTGCAATATGTTTTGATCATTATGTTTTGGATGCAGAAGAAAACATCAACAATGGAAGTTTACTTGCTTACCTCCAAAAATGAAAAGCGAACAGAGGACTGCATGGACTGCAGGGGCTTGTTGGGGTTGGGCTCAGGCTCCTTGGGGTGAGACTGCAAGTTAAAATAATGTCATCTCTAGTGAACAGAAGATTTAGCAAGAGTTGCATGTTTTAGTGTAGGAGTTATGAAAGGAGTTTCAGTTAGAACCAAAACATGACCATCCTCCTGAATGAAGTGATTGACGGTAGCCACACAGGTTTTGACTTAAGATGAAATTGATTTAAATAAAAATAAATATGAGAACTGGTGTTGATGTATATGCTTGACCACCTTAGACTTCTTCCAGGAACAATACTTGTGTACAAAGTCTCAAGAGTGTTGAAACATAGTAACTTTTTTTAGACATCTAACCAAACAGAATATGCAAATTGGGTGGTTTTTCCTCCTAAAGAATCTTGGGGGGCAGTGGTTTAAGTTTTTTTATATGCAAATCAGATTTATTAAAACAAAAGGAAAACTAGAACTGATTATAAACTTCCACTAGCAATATAAAAATTATAACAAAATTTTCCAGATTGAGAGCATAAAATTTGCACACTTACTGAAAATTAGAAGTGCTCCAGTTAGCCTCAATTTCATTATTAAATGTTTCCTCACAAATGCCAAATTCTTCTTCTAGGTAATCAAACATGGATATAAACAGTTCATCCATAAAATTCTTACTTGAGCATTTGACTTCAAAGGTGTCTTCAAGAAGTTGCCTCAAGTACATCTCCATTCAAAAAGATTCTCAAAAAACCAGCTAGCCACTGCCAGATTTCAGAGATGCTCTTTTAAAATATACTTATCCTATCCTATGCATAGTTCCCCAAAAAACTCACAAGAACGTTTCTTTTAAAAAACATGCTTATAGCATGCCTCTCACTGCAATTTGCTTTAGCAATCTGTCAAAAAAAAAAAAAAAAAAACCACTCTGTGCAGACTGAGAGAAGGCAGAAGCTTATGGGGAACTTTTTCAGCTCATCTTCATAAAGCTTTATTCTGCTTTGTACCAGACCCTTGCAGCCAGGCAATGCTAGCATTCCTGTCCTCTCCCCAGTGGAGATGCAGATGGCCAATATGCTAAGCACAGCTAAGGTCCATTTTTTCAGTTGTGTAACACTTTGCCAGATATTAATACACTGCCTTCAAAATCTGTCAAGGTGGACACCTGATCCAGGTTTTTTTCTGAACATTTCAGCAGGAAGAGTACTACTGCTTCCAGAACAGATTAGGAATACAATTTCAACATTGTACATTTTTGCAACTTTTTCCTTTTTGAGATGCCTTGGAGAGGCACTAAGTTTGGCAGGGACATGCACACTGAGACAAGGATGGTAATTTCTGACAAGGCTACTGTGTCTGAGTAAATTCCTCTGGCTGCTGGCTATGCTTTCATAATCTCTGAAGGAGGTGCACAGAAAAGCACCAGCAGCTGAGTGCAAGCTCATTTGGTTTTAACTGCAGACTACCTGTGCTAGCACAACAGTACCTTTGAGCTGACAAGACCCATTGAGGCTCAATATATCACTCTGAAAATGGCTAAACTGAACCCAGTTCATACCAGCCAGCCCATGCAGGCCTGCAGAAAAAGGTGTGGATCAACGGGCAGATTTCGGCTGTTCCACTGGGGCAGTCTCTGTTGTGTTGCACTGCACTGACCTGCAACAACATGTACTACAAGGATCATTGTTTCTGTATGATCAATACAGTACAGACTTGTAAAAACTGCTTCTGTCCTTCTATGTTTTATCTGCTCTATCTCTTCATCTCTGCTGCAGCAGAGCTGGTAGTTTGTCCCCCACTGTCCCCCTTTTGTCCACCAGTTAGGGCCCTGACTGACTGTAGGCTGGGAAACAATCCTGTGCTGCACAGTCAGTACTTGCACTGCGATTCCTGGGGGCACTGCAAGGTGAGATGTGAAGGCAGGCCATGCAGACAACCACCAGCCTTTATCAGGACCAGAAGCAGGGAGGGGAAGCTGGAACTGATCCAAAGATAGTCCAGGTGGAGGGAGAGGAGAAGTGGCACCAACTGGCCAAAAGCACAAGGCTGCAGCAAATGGAGAGCAACAGGACTGTTTGGAGTAACAACTGGGGAATCTACTAAAGCCAGAATGCTTAAAAGAAAAGGGGGGAAAAGAAGCTCTGGCATTGAATAAGAAGAATATATTAACTTCAAAGCCCAACTACTGAGATCTCTGATTCACCTTGCTGTGAACAAATCCTAGAAATACTCTATGGCAAAGGGCATTGCCCTTCCTCTACTGGATGGCTCACACACAGCAAGCATAAGTCCTACACTACTAGTAGCTACTCATATTTTTCCTCATTTTCACTACTGTAACACATCAGAGTCTCAGTAATGGCACAGACTGTGAGGGCATCCAATATCAGATGTCCTAGTACTATGGATCTAAAAATTCCCACCAAGCGACAATACTGGTGTGTTAATCCAGTTCTTCTATAGAAGAAGCTTTGCTTTTTTAAGACCTAAGAAAACCTGCTAAAAAAAATTATCAAGAGTGCATGACAACCCTACTTCTTACACTTACTAAATTTGGAATGCTTTATTTTGGATTTAATATTCGTTCAAGGAGCTTTTTGCAAGTAATGAATACAAAGTAGACAGACTGTACTTGTTTCTCAGGGAGGCAACATAATTCTAGTCCCAACATTTAAACTTTACTGAGAGAAAATTCATGAGACTCAGGATGCGAGGAATAAATTGGATTTTTTTTCCCCCTAGATATGCTCTTCTTTAAATGATTGCAATTAATAGTTTGGGAGACATGACTTAAGTCTGCATTGAGTCAACTCTGGCAAATCATGAGAGAATGATTCTATGGAAATCATTATATGCCAGCAACCAAAATAAGGTATTTTCTTTTCTCTACAGGTAAATCAAGTTCAAAAAGTAGCAAGTGTGATGATAAAAATAATTCAAATATATGGGAAAAGTAAATATATCCAGACAACATTTTAGCAAAAACAATGATCAATACTGAATTTAAAATATAACTATTAATGTTATTGGTATTAAATATTTTGAAAATATGGCAAAGCAAGTGGAATTATGTTAGGTTACTGTGAAAAAGGAGGAAGCAGTAAACAATTACTTCATATTATAAAAACACAAACATACATTGAGAAACACAAATCTTTTTTTGTCCTTTGCAGCTAGTGATGTTATTCTCACATGATGATTACATAATTCAGTGAAGACTGATTTAAAAATATTTAAATTCCCATATCTCAAAAGAAGTATAATTATCAATTATTCATGGAAACCATTTTAATGAGATCTTTGATAAGACCCCTCCTCCAAAACTCATAAGAAATTAGCAATGATGGGGTTTTTTTTGTTTTTTTCAGAAAAATATCAAGAGCTTAGCCTGCCCACAGCTAACACACACTACTCTTACCAGAAGATGCCTGACTAAAATGCAGAATTTCTGAGACACTTCACAAATGTAATTCTGGGGAACCAGTATGACATCTACATTTGTTCCTTGGAATAAAGTGCTTTGTCACCTTCAAGTGATTATTAGAATAAATTATTTGCTATGCTGCACACTTACCTATAGCCGTCTCTTTAACATATGGCAGATGCCAGAGATAATACCTTTCATAGCTAAATAACTTTACCGCAGGCATCTGCAACATTCAGGATTTTGTTGGGTTTTTTTAATCCAGCAAGAATGGGGCAGTCCCAGGGAATATTTATTAAAGGATCTGACGTAGCCATATCTATTTACCTAGATAAAATTAGCGAGTTCTCATGGTGGCTGTAACATGCATACATGCATGACTGACATGTCAGTGTAGACTACATGTATGTATGTATAGAAAAAAGTATTTGGCTTTGACTAAAATGGGGTAAATATATGCTGGCATTTATGAATAAAAGACTACACTTACTATCACTATACATTAAAATTACATGTTTTCATTTAGCTACTGTCTAAATAGCTGAAAGCATACAAATTAGTTAATCAGTTTAAGCGAGTATAAGTAAACACACTGCTAAATTAGGTAAACATACTTACTGAAGAAACTATCAGGAATCCTCCAGAATGTCAATACAGGTCATTAGTGCAGCTACGTATGTAAAATACATCTTGTTCCTGATGAATATTCACAAATAGTATTTTTATAATGCTTTAATCTCTCACAGTGCTCTCTATTATTCAGCACAGAAAGAGGCCTTTCTAAAAGGCAGCACCAGGATAAACAAACAGCAATACAGAGCTGAAGAGAAAGACAGTCACTATGGCCTACTGACAGATTCTTCCTCTAGAAGCTGACAGGATGCTTCATGCACTGAGATTCATTCAGTAAGTTTAAATATGCAGAAACGCTTTCTTTTCAAACACACTGCAATATCCTGGCTCCAGGCTCACACATTTGCTGAAACCAACTGCAATGCATTGAAAACGTGCTCCTTCAACCTGGAGCTGCAGTGCTCCCAGGCTGTCAGCACAAACGTATGTTAAAAGCTCCTTACTGCACAAAAGCCAGCATCATGCAGAAACCATTAAAATATTAAAGACAGACAATACTTACTCCAAGGTCAGCCCTGGAATTTGTAGCCTTTCCCGCTGGGCTTTCATTGCTGTTATGTGTTACCACACTCTATTGTAATCATGACACACATTCACAGGCAGCATTCTGATGATGACAGAGAGCCAAATGAACCACTATACAGGAATGGACTAAGGATCTCTTGGGGGTGGGGGGAGGACCGCAAGTTGGGGTCGTTCCACCTCTAGCTGTCATGAAAAGCTGCAGGCTGCCTCTCTCAGGTTAGTGGCAGTGCATGCCGCACCGCTTTACTGGAGCGAGCGGCACCTTCAGTTGTGCACACCAAGTAAGTCATCCCCGGAATTCCGCAGCAGCAGCCACTGCGCCGACACAGCGCACGCACACACACACACACACACACACACACACACACACGTTGCACCTCGGAGGATGCAGTGGTCCCCCTCACTACACCAGCCCACCATGCAAAACAGATGCTATGCTTAACATAGTTTCTCTCAGCAAATGTCCAGCATTTGCCACCCCCTCCAATCCTGCCAAATAGGATTGAGCCATCTTCTTTAAGTCACATTATCCCCTTCCGTGGCAAACAGACAGTTTCTGCAGTAATAGAATAAGAAACTGCTGAATGAAAAGCAGGCTCTGCTCCTTTAATGGAGAAAATTAATTGCCAAGGCTTTTCAGAACAAATATATTCTTGTAACACAAAGCTTAATACAAAAGAAGTCACCATTTGGTTATGTCACATCTGCACCTGAATTTTAAAATTATATAATCTATAGTTTATATTAAAGGTGAAAGCCAAACCTAGAAATTGTAGAAAAGTCTATTAAGTTCAGTATTAAAGCTAGGATCACTTAAACCACTCTATGTAGACAGTTTAAGATCAGTGATGCTATGTGGGATTTTGGTTATAATTTAATTATATTCCTTTCTTAGGCACTCTCTCTTATTCTGAGATTACAATTTTAATAAATATATACTTTGAACTGTTCCATGAGGAGTAGCAGTTTTTTCAATGCTCTACACAAGACAAGAAAGCAAAGTGCAAGTACTTATTTTTAGTAATTTTAGAGCTAGAATATTTTATCTCACCCACCTACTTTTCCTGTACACAATATAATAAAGTCAACTACATGATTTTATTTTTGCTAGAGCTCTGGACTTGCTCTGTGAATAGACAACTTCTACAGACTAGTCAAAAGACAGGACCAGATGAAGCTGCTGCTTTTTGGGTCCTTGGCTTAATTTTGGAAGACATTAGTGAGTTTACAGGTACAAGGTTTTAGAGACAGAGGGAAATCTTCTAATTATGGGAACTGCTGAACTGGATTTGGTGAACTTGATTGTTTTTTCAACCACACAGTAGAAAACAATAATTAAATTCTCAATTACATCTCTTATATCTCCTACATATTTCTACAGGAAGGTATTTTAAATTTATGTTATATATTATCTGGAGTCTTTATTTAAAGACATTGAAAACAAACTGAAAGAGCTATGCATTTGAATTTTTAAAACATAACAGACACCTGGATTGTGAAGGTTAAATTGAGTTCCCAGCAAGCATCCTGTAAGCAATTTTTGAAGGGAATTTGTAAATTCTCCCACCTCCCAAAAGAAAGAGAAAGAATGAAATCAAAGGAGTTAAATTCCATCTCACTAACCACAACGGGTGAGTGCACAGATTTGCAAGGGCACTAAGATCAGTTAGGTGCCCAACTCTAAACAACACGTTCAGACAGGTTTTTCAAATTTTACTCAGAATACAAGCAAAACATCAATTTTTGAAGGTATTCTAAAATTTAAAAAATACAGTACAAGAATCAACTGTCTAACAGCCAAACAATTCTAACACTGAAACTATCTGATGAAGCTGCCATGCTTTTGCATTATTGAGTTTGGAGACAACCATTTAAGAACAGAAATTCAACAAGAGAGCAGCAGAGTATGGGGTACTACAGCCACAAGTTCCTGTCTCTCTCCTAGCTGCTAGGAACAGGCAGCTCCCTATTCCCATTGCTCAGCACCTCTCAAACGAAGATCTCTTCCCCTAAAAATCCTTTGATAAAAAAATATCTTTTGTACATAATACTTCTTCAGTTGCTGGAAAATTCTGTTTCTGATGGAGAAAGAAAATTTTGATAAGTATACTATGATTGTGTACAGACATGTTACAGTTTTAGTTAAGCCTTAAAGGATGTTCAAAGGGCTTAACTTTGTGCATACCACCCTTTAGTTTGGTGCTTCAGTCAGTTAGCTATGTAAGCACATGCACTTGTAGCTTGCACCAAAGTACTATTTGTTGTTCTATAAAACTGTTAACTTTTTCATTGAAGGCACAAAGAGTAGGAGACAGCATGAACACCTCGAGAAGGACAGCCAACTCCAGTGAATCAGGATGGCACCAGAACTATTTCTGTAAACTAGCAAAAGGCCTAGCTCTGGAGGTTAAAGTATGGTTCCATCAAGACTGCAATACAAATTTCATGCACTACTTCCACAAGGCAAATTTTACTGCTGAAGTTAACAGAAGTCCACAACAAAGGCACTTGTTTTGTTTGTTTTTTCCTCCACATGCAAAGAAAATAGTCTGTCACTACTAAACACTACTTCATGAAACACAACAGTTGAGCATTTAGTGTATTTTACCTGCAGGAAGACAATACCAGCAGCTTGTCTTGTCTAAAACCAAACTGAGTGGGACTGGCAGTCGGGTACAGGCATTTAAATATAAACAATTGCATCCAAGGGCTATTTCATGATCATGATACATCTCTCCTGAGTTGACTCATGCAAGCACCTCAAATTACATTAATGGTAAATTATTCTAAACTGAGATTGAGCTGTATCTTGACTTCCAAAATTCTTTTTCAATACATTTTGCCTGATCCAGACAGAAGTTTAGAAAATTGTGATTTACTAAAAAAAGGAGATTAATCCAGAGTACAAGATCAATTTTTTCTCACTGTTGCAGTCCTACAGTTTTTGCAGGAATAAACACGATCTGCTTCATGCATTATCTGGGGGCAAAAAACTGCAGCAATTAAATTAGATGAAGGCTTGCAAGTGAAAGCTGACTTTAAATTTGATCAAAACATCTGTTTGCTCTTAATTTTGCACTGCTTAGATTTCATCTCATCAACACAGAGTTGAGGAAGGAAGCAAAAGTTAGCAAGAAAGCTTATTGTTACTACAAAAGCTAAATGTAGATTAACCTGAAATACTGTCAGATGTTACCTCTAACTTTTGTAAAGAAAATGTCTCATCTGGAAAGAATTCCAAAGAAAAAGTCACTCATAGCACTGAAGGGCTGTAAGTATTGTATTCCTTTGCAAATGCAAACCCTGGTCTCCTCTTAGCTACTTCAAGAGTGAATTTAGAAAACAAGATGTAGGAAAACATGGCTCAAATTATTCATTTACATCTTCACTGAGGTCTCTCTGGTTTAGTAATCTCAGACACCTGGTTAAAACCAAGCAAAACCAGAAGAGCACAGAGAAATGTTTATTTCCTTGAAACACAAAACAGAAAGACATTACTTCCATAGCACAGTTATTAATGCTGTATGCTTTCAAAGCCCCTCTCTTCTGCAGATGTTGACTATTCTTGCTTTTCCCCTTAAATAATGGCAACACAATAACACCATTAATAATGCAGGTGCTTTTAATATTCTGTAACATTTAACAACAATTGCACTAATACAATTAAGAAGTCAACGCATCCTTTGTTTCTGCAGGTGCTCTTGGCTAATGCTTTCCAAAGGTATTCTAAGGTTAGTAATCAACTCTCAAAGAATAATGACACCTTTCTGTCATAGTCCTTAAACAACAGATTATTTCATCTGAATTTCTGTCATCTAATCTGTTTAACATACCAATTCACACATTCATGTATTTCCAGCAAGCACAGCTGCTTCACTGCTAGCACCACAGTTTATAAAGAAGTTCTAGCAGAAATGACATCTGCATCCTGTGTTGAGTGCAACACTGCAGTTAAGTGCACCACTGCTCCTTGGCATCAGTGAGATGTGAAACACAGCACAAGAAGAATGGGTGATAAACACACACACAATCTCTTTTTACAGTCTTTCAACACAGCATGCCTGGGCATATTATAACTGCAAACAAAAAAAGTCTGAAATATGAATCTTCCCATTTGTTACCTCTGCCTGAAGTCAACAGACTGACCAACACAATGCGTATAAAGCAAACCTCATGCTTTAGCTATCTGCCAGAAAGCACCAGAAAGTATTATTCTTCGTATTGATCTAACTGGCCAGTTTATTCAGGATTGTTTGGCTACTTCCTACTTTTGCCGTTAGTATTTGAGATAGGTCACAGCTAAGGAAGCAGTACCAGATAGTGAAACCAATCCTTTTCCTTAGATCCCTGTCTGGTGTGTCTCACTCATATGCTCAAACTCACAGTAATTGTAATTGCAAGGAATATTTCATCTTGGTCATCTTATATAAGGAGAAGGAGGTGGGCTGTCCTGTCGGTTTCCCTGGGGAAGGGAGGAAGTGGATACGAATGACAGAAGGTGTCTGCATTCACCCGCACCCAAAAATCTCAGTTCACACAATGGACTAAGCATGGCATGCAGAAATAAATTCCTTGTCACTGCAGGGCAGTGGGTAGATTTTGGTAGAACCTGCATGTCCATGGGATATCTGTGTTCAATACATGCCAGCACAGAGCACTATGAACTCCCAGAGTACGGGCATGACTGTTTGGTATGCCACGACAGAAAGACATACTAGACAATTCCTTCCAGCCTTAAGTCTTGTTAACATCATGGATCTATTAACATTTAAAGGCATATCCATAAATCTCATACCACTAAGCAATTTACAATAACACATTTTATTAATGTGTCACTGGAGTATACAGTGAAAGACTAGGTGGTCTTGCAACACATGACAGAGTCTATTTAGAGCTCTAACTCATATGATTCTGCAAGGGACTTGTTTTAAAAATACAGTTCCAGAAAACACTCTATTAAACTCAAATATATTTTAATAATTTTATATAAATTAGTTGCACATTCTGCTGATAGTTTTATGGTATTGTATGTATTGCTAAAAAATGGAATGGATCAAAAGAATGTGTTTTTTAGCAATGTTAATTAAACATTAGAAATAACTGAACTGCTGTAAGTTAACCCAGCAATTGGTTGTCACACTGAACATCTTAACTAAAACCACTGATCCTAAAACATTGCAGACAAAAGGAATCAATAAACATCCACCAGCCAAGATTTGGCAAAATCTCTCTGCAACCTCACCCACTTCCATTCCTCCACAATGAGTTTCAGCAGGTACTTCTTAAACATTCCCTACAGCCAGGACAGCTGCTTTGTGTGTAGAACAGATGCATTATAGATAAAGCAGGACTCATACTGACTGGTCCTGCAACTTTGAGAGCTCAGAAGACATATAAAAATAAAGAAGGTATGTAACCAAAGAATGAGAGAAAAAGTTCCCTATTCTTTGTCTAAATATCATCTGAACTGTTACTATAGATGTCACCAGCAAGAGGTGTTAGAGGTGTTAGCAATCTGTTAAGGCAGCCTTCCTCATATTCCACCAACTGATGTCCCATCTCCCTTGACTAGGCAGCATCATTTTCACACCTGCCTGTGCAAGCTCAAAAATAACATCCCATACAAAATCAATACAATGGCACAGCATGCCCTTTGCCAATTTTTTTATGGAAAACTCCTAGAGCAGCTACTTCAGATTTGGACAATCTCTTACCATATTCCACTCTTATACCGTAAGAATAAAAAAAATTAAAACAAAAATTAGAGAGCAATAAAAATACTCAACCAATAAAGTCCCTTGTCAACAGATGTTTAACTAATATTAAAATGATAAAAAGCTTGAGAAATTACATGTTAATAGTAATTATGATCTCAGTCTGCACTGCCTTTCATTAAAAAAAAGCATTAAAAATTAGTGGCAAAAATAGATCTACTTTTTGAAAAGCTCTAAATTACAAAAGGTTTAAACAGTTGTTCTTTTTAAAGACAAGACCCTTGTTACACAGGAATAACCCAAATCCGGCTCTTTGTTTATCTGGTCTTCATTTAAGCTATATTTCAGTGGTAACTGATGCCATTTAACTTTCCTGTATGTATTTTTTGTCAAAAGAATGAAAACATAAAAAACCTTGAAGACATAAAAAACATCTATTGAACTGGTTTTTTAAGATCATGATGGTACCTGAATATCTCCTTCAAAAACTTAAGCACAAGGAGGAAATTTCATGATTCCACAGTCCAGCCTGCAGCTGGATTCTTGCAAAACCTTACACCCACCTATCAACAACTAATATATACCTAGAGAGTTACTAAGCTCTGTTTTGGCAGGTTGATAACTGGTTTCTTCTTAAGACCTTACCATGCACATATATGCCTGCAGAAGAGCCTTCCACCTTTCCAGCCATTCTATAATTCTACCCCATGTATGCTTCCATTTTTTTTTTTTAATTCACCTTCTGGTTCTCTTTGTGATTAAACAAATGGGTAGGCAAGTGCTCCAAATGGAGGTGAGCAGCTGAAAGAGAGCCATCAGTCTTTCACCAAAAAAAAAAAAACAAGAAAAACCACCCTCAGGAAGTTTGAAGCTTGCGTTTTTGTTTTTTTTTTTTTGATCTGTCTTATGCTTACATAAGTCCCATACACATTTCCACAGGGAAATCTGTCATTACAGAAAACTACAAATTAATAATGTTGTCAATTATGAGAGAGTATTTTCTTCCATCAAAGTGGATACTTAATATATGGAATCAAGTTTCAGCAGAGTTTGAGCAAATAATCCCACAGACATAATGACCATGTATAAAGAGAGCTAGAAAAGTCAAACAGACATATTTTCCTTCCCCAAGAGAAGTCCATTATGCCTATAATACTCCTATTGCTCCAGTCAGATGTTTGTCATCTTTCTGATGACAAACTGATAACAATTTCACAACACTCCCAGGTACACACTCCTCATACATTGTTTAGACACTGCTTCAACCATGTCTCAGATGAATCCCCTTGATCCAATTTAAACACATTACATCTTACTGTTCACCCCAATAATACTTTTACTTCCTACTCATGGCAGATGTTTCACACACTGAAAGACTTTTGTGAACATCCCTCAGCCTTCCCTTCTCTAAAATAAATAGCCCCAGCACAGTAAATATTTTTCCATATACCATGTCAAATTTTCCAAGCAGCTGAGAGTTGTCATCTGCTTCCAGCTGATTGACCTCAATACACAGCACTCCAATATAAGGCCTTCTAAGTTCTGTGTGGGATAGAATAATGCTGCATGCTTTGCAGCTCAAAATATCAGCTTCCCAGCACAAGGCACACACTGCCCTCCAACAGCAACTCACAGATCACTTCTAAAAACTAACTCCTGTTCAACTATCTTGTGTATCTGCAGCATTTTCTGCAGGAGTAGAAGTTCTGTGTTACTTGGTATATTTTGTCCAGGTTGTCAGAATGATTTTGAAACCCCATACTGTTCTTCAACATACTTGCATTCTTCCCAGCTTGTTGTCTGCTGCAAACTTCATGAACACCATCCAGTCTATCACCTAGGTCACTAATGGAAAATAATGACTACAATCAGTCAATCAGTCTATTACACCTGCAGCCCAGTGTTATCTCCTGCTTAGTGTTTCTACCCTGTAAGAAGCAAAGCAAAAGGCTCTTGAAAGTGACAATATCCCCAGCCCATGCCTCCACCCCACCAAGGCACATTTGTTGGTACGGCTTACTGGTAAAATTTGACTTTTAAAAAAGGCCAGCAAAGTTCTGATTTATAGAGCGAGAACCTAAAATCTTTCTGGATTTAGATATATGTGGGTATATTCTCGGTACTTCTGAAAGGCACATCAACCATAAAAACAGCCATATTTTTAAATGCAAACGGAAACATTTTACATTTTTCCTACCAGAATCTAGGAGACAAGCATTCACAAAATATGACAATGATCTGTAAAAGCTCATTTTCAGCAGCATCTCAATGATACTAAGAAGAACTACAGAACAGCTGAGGCTGGGTCTCAAGGCCATATCTACACATGAATATAAACATGGCTGATTTAATACTGTTTCCATCATATACTGTGTTGAAGTGTTGCAAGTAGTATGTGTCCAGTCACCTGATGGTAAGTAGTACCACGTAGCAAAGGGGAAAAAAAGCATTCCCAATGTCCATATTCCCTGCACAAATTTTACAAAGGCACAAGAGAGCTTTTCCACTCAGGCTAGAACAGCAGGAACTTGCTTGTTTACAGCAGCACACTCAGCCCCGTGTCAGGAGCACCTGCAATAGCATGTTTGTCTCCAATACCATGCTTGTCTTCATTGCTCAGGGGCATGACCACTCTAAACATTCATGAGTGAAGCCACTGGGATTTGAGGAAATGTGATTATATGCAATTACACTGCCTTTTGCACTGTGGCAGTCAACACACAATGAATATAAAGTAAGAAATTCCCTATGTCAGCTGTTTAGACTCACTTGGTCCCTGTGGCAGTTATCTGCTACCCTTTTCAGGCAAGCACGACAATAATGTGGATCCACTTATCCCCAGTACCCTTTCTGACCTTTTCACATGCCTGTGAGATCTGCTGCAATATACCTCATTAAACCTCACAGGTTTAAGCTTGACTGGCTTGCTAGGAAAAATTGTAACAGAGAAGCAGAAACCCTACAATATTTAGGAGAAAAAACAATAGGACAGAGATGGCAGAGAAGAGCATATAGACGGAAGGAATGTGTGCTAATGCCAGGTTGGCTGCTGCCTTGACTCAGTGAGCAAAGACTCGTTAAAGACCATATAGAGGCAGTGCTCTTTGATTATGGAACAGAATGGTATCATGCCAATGCAATATTTTCCTTCTCCAAACCTACAAAAGAAGACCTCTGTCCTGCTGCTATCCAACCCCCATTTTCCTTTTCAGACGGCCACAGAGGCCACCCACCTTCCTGCTGCCCATGCTTTTGGCTGAAGTAACCTGCTCAGTTTCCTGCAAGGTCCAGTCTTTTGGTGAGCCATCAACCCCTCTGCAAAAACCACATGTGCTGCCTGCCCCTCAACTTACTCCCAGGAGCCATCACCCATCCTCCCATTCACAAAGCATTGGGCAACCAGGTTCTTGGCACGCCTATCCCCATATGAAAACTACAATCACAGAGTGAATTCTGCGAGCCTGAACCTGTGTCAGGAACTCTGCCCTAGCTCTACACTGCTCTATCCCAGAGATCATGCCTGCAAGGAAGGCACTTGGCTTAACACAAACGTTGAAAAGACAAATGGAAAACCTCCAGCAAAACAGAGCATGAGAAGGACTGCATTCAGTCAACAAAACCTTGTAAGACAGTTAATATGACACATAACTCCCAGGGGGAAGGGAGGCAGCAGATAGTAGAGCAGAAGGAAATTAAAAGGATCCAGAAGTTTTAGACAGGGTCAGAAGTGGTGATAGGGGCAAGAATGGCCACAGCCACAAACACTATGTTTACAAATGTTATGTGCAGCCAGTACAACCTAATTATAGAGCAGGTACACTCCCAGCTATGCCTAACAGAGGCCCTGCTGCCACACTGTCTGCTTTGAAACTTTCAAGTCTGTCTATGGACACATAACTGGAGGTAATAAACACACTAATGTCCTTTATGATAAGCAACAGTACAGGTTTAGAATACTGACAATAATAAAAAATGTTGAAGTCTGTATTTCATAGGAAAGAGATGGAAAATACTTCCCTTCTCCTCTGAGACAAACCAGAAGTGGTTCACTGGGATTTAATGATTGTTATTCATGAGATCTATAGAAAGTCAGCCTATACTTTACATAATGGAATGGCAATAATATTGAAAATTTCAAGGGGAAAATCTATAATGGCAGAATGCCTAACTGAAGATGCAAGGCAGGCAGATTCCTGATGTTCAGCAACTGCCTCTTTTTTTCTGAGGGCAAATATTTAGAATACAGGTGATACTATGGGCACCAGAGGAAACAACATATTGTCCAGAAAAACCTGAATGCTTCTTTTCTTAAGGTAAAAGCAAACATTTATTTGTAGTCAATACCTCATCCTTAACCCCCATCAAAAAACAAACAAACAAGCAAAACAAAGAAACAAAAAAGAAATAAAGAAGGGGGGGGGGGGGGGGGGAAAGCAGTCTCTCATTATAATTCTTTAAGCACAGCATAGGTTCATCAAGCCATTGTGTACTCCTCCCAGAGCCTCACCAAGACCCCAGTCCTACAGACCCTAAGTAAATGTGTGCACACTAGGAATTGCACAGCCTCAGGAAGTTCCCTCTGTAGATTAAGAAATTATTCAAAACTTTGTAGCATCAGTGTAGGAAAAAAAAAATCAATTCATCAATACAGCATACAGCACCCTAGATCATGCAATTCATCAGGACATTGCAATGTTTTTTAAACAAATTTCAGACATTTTTAAACTGAAGAAAACTGAACTTTCTGAAATTAATGACACTGGGGAAAAAAAAAACAGTGAACAAGAAGCTGCCTCAGTATGTCAGGTTTTCAAGGTTTAGTATTAGAAATTCAAGGTGTGCTGACTAGTAGTGATTACCCACATGATGTTCTTCTGCCAGTTTTCTCAATGCGTAAATACTTTCTCAGGCAGCAGAATAAAACAGGTGGTTATATGGTCATTTGTTCTTTTTGTGTATGTGATAGAGTTTTGAAACTTTACTGGAACAAAATCAAAGACAAAATAATTCTACTCACTGAGAATGCAACTTCTGTTCACAAAACAAACAAGAAAACGCAGCCAATGCTGATTTAAAAATGCTTATATACATCCATCACATTTGCCAATGCCAGACAGAAGTTAATCACACAGCTATTGCACTCACACACTATGCTACCCCTAGACCCCACCCTGATGCTCAGAAATCAATACTCCCTTGCTTCAGTGTCTCATACTGAGCCATTCCATTTCCAGCCATTAAATTCCCCGAAGCATTTTCTGTACACTCTTGCCCTAAGCTTTGCTGATTCAATGTACAAAGAAATACTGCAAACACCACCAACTGCTAGTTCAACAGGTAAAGCAGGATATAAGGGCAGAACCTGGACACAGAGCGAGCAGTTCAGTGAGAAAGACTGTAAAGCAGAAGAGACTGTCACATGGGACAATCAAGAATATTAGGATAAACATTTTTTCAGGCCTCCATCCCATTACTCTTTTGTGATTCATTTTGACATGTTGACTATTGAAGTTTTAGCAGTGAACGGATGAGACCTTTACTGCTATTTGTTTGTAGAGATTCAGTTATTTTAGCACCTTGGCACCTGCTTTCAGATCACCAGTAACCCATTAGCCATGAGATCTGGCCCTCAAACCAGGTTGAACCTCATGCATTATAGAATAATTTTTAACATGTATAAAAATATTTTAAACTACCCTACTGCACAAACATTTTTTTACTTTAGGCAAAGCTTGGAGGCATCCAGATATTCAATTTTCTTTGCGTCTACCAAGAATCATGTGACTCTCCCATCCTGAAAATCTGCAGCATGCCTACAGAACCATAGCTTGACCCTAGACCCTAGAGGCTGATTTAATTTTGCTTTTTTGCTGTTGCTTAAGTTTGATCACCTTTTTGATAAAGAACTACATAAGATTAATTTTCATTCTTGACCCTGGTCCTGTCCTTGCCTAAGTAGCTGAAACAAAATTCCAATAGGGCACAGCACACCCAGCACACTGTGGAGAAACATGGTACCTGGTCACTTTACATTACTTAAGACACCACAGCAGTTACAGTACAACAGCAGATTAATGCAATGTTACACAATTAAGCTATAAAGCATCATCACCTTATATTATGAGTATCATTTCTCCAGGGAGGAGGTTATTTTAAGAATTTTGTTATGTAGCTGAATAGTTTTCAAATGAACAAAAAAAGTCATCACCATCACTACCTGACTTTTTTTTGCATGTGTAGATAAAGGTTGCGTACATGTACACACACAAAAATAGGTGAGCATAAATTTACCAGTAAAAAGGTACTATAAAACTTTAAAATACTCTCAACATAGTATACATAATTTTTCACTGAAAAGGGACACGATGAATTACATTAACACAGATCATTCCTTTTTCTAACACGTGATGTATAAATCATAAAAGAGGACATAAGTGGATAAAATCTACAGATATACTATTAAAATCTGAGTCCAGAGACAACTGCAGACATACATAATAATATTAATATTAGTGTAAACAAAGAAGGGATGCAAATTTTTGTGAGCAAACACCAAAAACCCCAAAACAGAACAACAATAAACAGAATGGCCTGTACTGTTAGCCAAGGACACATCTAACAGCAATAAAATACCAAGGGATATGTTGTTTACATCTAAATCAAGCCTGTGTTCTCCACAACACAAAGGACCTCTTTGCAGAAGACCATGCACTGACAACAAGAAGGTACCAACAAGGTTACCCAGCACACTGCAGGAGCCACAAATTTCCCTGGTAGACCAGCACAACTTTAAAAGAAGGAAACACAGACAATGGGCAGCACACTTGCACAGAATCTATGGAGGTTGAAGTAAGCAAGATTGTGAGGGAAAAGGGTCATGTTATAGTAACTGTTGGCTCCTAAATTATACAAAAGACATAACCAAGTTTTTCACTGTCAATCACAAGGAATCCAAAAGATGCAGTGGAAAAAGAATTCCACTCAGTGACAGGAGTAGAAAGCCCTTGAAAGCTGAGGATAGAAACAATGCTAGTAATGACACTGGAAAATATGCAATTTGAGAATCAAACACAGGCTGTGGAGAATATCTGCTGGAGCACAATCCATCCATACTAGAATGGAGAAATTCATTACCTGGCAACAATAATTAATCTACTCCACTCTCCAAATATAAGATAACAGGTCACCCATGAACACAGCTGATTTTTTATTATGTAGATGTCTATCTACATCTATGTACATCTATTCTATGTACATCTGTATATATGCACACAGAAACTGTCAAACAAATTCCAGTTTTGTCCACCTACATGACACAAGCCTCAGAGCTATTTTTCTTTTATTTTTCCACACTACTAATCATTCCCATTTTTCCCCTAAGGGCAACCAACAGTCCATATTTTTCACTGATAAAAAAACTTTTTTTACAAAATTGTTTTTGTGTTTCTTGAAACTTACTTAATCAAGCACCTAAGCAAACAGTGGTTTTAACTACTGTTTCTCTTGAATTCTTGGCTGGCCACAATCTTATGCTCCTATATCCAAGGGTATCAACTGTTTCATTGAAATGCATAAATTAATTTTATGAAAATTCTGTGACCGACTTTGACATTTGTACAAGCAGATTATATACTGAACTTGAAGCTAGTACTGAACTTGAGTCCATATTTTAGAATTACGGAAGTTAGTTTCTGAACTCTAAGGAGAAGGACAGATGCAGCAAAAATAAATACATCAAAGCAATGCATCTCCAAATCTAACAGAAACTGAAAAAATAAACAAAATAAGACAGAAAGAAAACAGATTTAGTCTGGAGAAGTAAGGAATTTTGCTTCTAGGGTATGTACTTTAAGCACTGAGGCTCTAATGAAAGGAGAAACTGCTTCTATTTATTCACTTCTTCTCATTTATTGCTGTTACTGAAGGCTCCTCTCGACCTCAGAGAAGCCTATTGTAAATTTTCTTTTAGAAGGCCATTTTAAACCAGAATGTACCTACTTAAAGCTGAGCGCAATTTTTTTGCCACAACCTTTGAGTTTGTGCCTTCTGTCTATAAAAAGTTTTAATTTTTCTGAATACTGCCAGTATGTAAAGAAACAAATCAGGATAAGGACACTCACATCTTAAATTCGGTCATGTAAACTCATCTGCTTAACACACACTGAGAGGCCATCTGTGGCTACCTACTTGCACTATATACTATGAATGTCTAATGGATAGGGATGTGTAAATGCTATCAGGCATTCGCTCGTTCATAAGAGGATCTGTGTGCTTCACAAATAGCAACATTTAATTCTGATCAAATTAAATCTGTATTTCTGAGTCTGGTTTAATATTAAGCACAAGTACCTTCCTTGATATTACAGAATCACAGAATAGTCTGAGCTGGAAGGGACCCACAAGGATTATCAAGTCAACTCTTAAGTGAACAGCTCATACAGGGATCAAACCCACAACCTTGGTGTTATCATAGCATGATCTAACCAGCTGAGCTCAGGTTAGGGTTGGAAGTGTTTGGTGAAAATAAACAAATCAATACAAATATTCTACCAAGATATAAATAACCCATCCCCATTGTAGCAGTGTGCGAAAATATACTCCTATTCAGTTTTCCAATGGACTTCCAAACTGGGATACCAGCCATGCAGATTTACAACCAGGATAAGCTTATATAAAGTCTTTTTGCTGCTGAGAGTTCTCTCAGCCCGAGAGAACGCTCCCATCTATTCATCCTGCCTCCAAGCCACCACACCCTGCTGCCAGAAAGAAGCATTTGTGCAGCTGGGCAATTTAACATGCTGAAGAAACTGCATGAAGCTAGTTGCAACCTGGATCAATTCTGCCTGTGTCTGGAGAAAGAGTTCAGCCAACACAGCCAGGGGGTGCTCCAAGCATGGAGAAGATCACTTCTCAGCCAACCACAACTCTTTATCTCAGTTTGTGCCAACTACGCTAAGATTGCTCACCCTTGAAATAGCTCTCCCTGTCCTGTTCAAACCTGCGTCCTTGTCATGACATTGGGCCTGAAGCCCCAAAAGACAGTGTGAGATGTGCCTGCCTGGAACTGTTCAGGATCTCTAGATGTCTACATAAACCAAAACATAGGACTTTTCACATTCTGAAATTCAATCTTCATGTCAACATTTATATAATATACAAATACAGCAATCAACACAGCCCATGCACATAACCCCAATGTCACAACTACTGCTAACCTCAGGAGTCTGAGCCCTTTTAATTAAGCACTATTAAAGTAATTTTAAAATACCATTGTTTGGGTTTGCATGGCCAGGTTTTAGTAGCAGGGGAGCTAGAAGGTGGCTACTGGGAGAAGCTTTCTCTGTGTCTGGCAGATCCAATGCCAGGTGACTCCAATACAGACCTGCCATTCACCAAGGCTGGGCCAATGAAATTACGTTAACAGCTCTGTGATAACAGATTTAAGAAGGAAAAAAAGTTATTGCACAGTTGTAATTGCAGCCAGAGAAGAGCAGTGTGACAATACGTGAGAGGAACAGCCTTGCAGACACCCAGGTTGGTGAAGGAGAGAGAGAAGGTGCTCCAGGCACCAGAGCTGATGTTCCCCTGCAGCCCAGGGTGAGACCATGGCCCTGCAGCTGTGACCCTGCAGCCCATGGAGGTCCCAGGGGATGCAGAGATCCACCTGCAGCCCCTGGAGCAGGTGGATGCCTGAGATAAGATTGTGATCCGTGGGAGGCCTGTGCTGGAGCAGGGTCCTGGTAGGACTTGTGACCCTGTGGGGGACCCACACTGGAGCAGGCTGTGCCTGAAGGATGGCACCTTGTGGAAAGAGACTCACACTGGAGCAGTTCATGCAGAACTGCTGCTTATGGGATGGACTCACACTAAAGAAGTTCATGGAGAACTGTCTCCCATGCAGGAGACCTCAGGCTAGAGTAGAGGAAGAACTCCTTTCCCTGAGCAGCAGCAGAAACAATGTGATGAACTAACCATAACCTCCATTCCCTGTCTCTCTGTGCCACTGAGAGGGAAAAGGTAGAGCCTGAGAAGGATGGAGTGGTATGAGAGGGTGTTCTTAATATTTATTTTACTTCTCATTATCCTGGTTCTTTTAGTAATAAATTCAATCAGTATTCCCAATTCAAGTCTGTATGGCCTGTGACAGTATTTGGTGAGTGATCTCTCCCCATCCTTACCTTACCTTACCTTACCTTACCTTACCTTACCTTACCTTACCTTACCTTACCTTACCTTACCTTACCTTACCTTACCTTACCTTACCATTCGCATGAACCCTTCATTGCATTATCTCGCTTCTGTTGAGTTGCAGAAGGGAATGACAGAGAAGCTTTGGTGGGTGCCAGGCACCCAGCCAGGGTCAACCCACTACAACCATCTGCAGAAACCTAAGCACTTTAATAACTGGATATGATTATGCTGTCACAATGGTGTTCTCTACTACATTTTAATAAAGCCTCAACACAGAAAGCACACTAGTATCTCAGTGATCAGCTAAACTAGTATGTATATGAATGCAACTGAGGTGATTGTGATGCAGTCATTTTTCAGATTTGGGGTAAACTAACTTATAACATTCAATGTCAAACATCCTAGAAAGAGTAAGCAAGATCAAGTTCCAAGAGCCACTTTCTGCTCTGGCTGCAGCGAACAGCAGTTTAGCCATTAACTTTAACAGAGGTAGTCTTGTACCCACACAACAGTTTCAGGTTAATATAAAGCAGCAAGGACACCAAAAGAATGCACCAAAAATAATTTTCTTTAACTGTTTTTCCCTCTGTCACTGAAATACTTAAATACTTGGCAGGAAATTTGTTTTCTATTTTCTTGACTTTTCTTTCAGAATGGGTTTGCTTAGTGTGTCCCACAAGAATTCTCATGAGTCCAAACCTAAAACAAGATTTTTTCCCAACACAGCAGACATCCTATTAAGTACAGACTTCTGGTATGCTCTTTGAGTCAGAACAACAGAGCACTTCACTGCACTTTCCCAGCAGTTACAGTTTCAGTTGTTCACATATTTCTATATATTCATCTACTATCACTAAAACCTACAAAGCACTATCAAGTTGAGACCAAGTAACCGGCCTCTCATGTAAGGGCACAGGTTTTAATCAAAATTGTCACCAATAATCTACAGATCATCTTATAGTATTATTTTTGAAAGAAAGCAGTAAGTGAACAGAGTTTGCTTCTTAAGACATTTTGTGATATACTTATCCCAATACTTTCTGAACAAGTTACTAATACAGAATAAGAAATGAGACAGATGCAAATAAAAAATACAAGCTTTAAAAACAAACAGCTTTAAACAACTGGAGCATCAAAGCCAAGGTATAGAAATCCAAGCAAAGCACAGTTGAACTCAGCATCTGAGTATATATTATTATAACTAAGTAACAATTTATACAAGAATATATAGTCTTTATTTCCATAATCAAAATAGTAGCTTAATGATCCTATACATCTAGTAAAACTCATCTATTCTTTTTTCCTACCTTCTCATCCACAGGACTGTTCACGGAGTTCTTTAAGCATGACAAGTTTCTTTTATATTATTCACAAAGAAAGTGTGTTTCTTCCTTGATTGTTAAGAAGAAAAATCTTTAATAGAAAACAAAACCCTGAACCTAAGGATTTTTCATCCCTTTGGAAATCCCTCACAATAGTTTCTCTAAAAGATGGACATAAAAATGGTGACTGTACAGCTCACAGGTTTTCATTTAGAATTTTCATTTCTTTGTATGTATTCTCAGGCAGAACAACTGCCATATTTAACCTCCATTCTAACTGCCCTGAAAACTAGTCTACTCTAAAACTGTCAAAAATACATACTACAATCTAAGCACAATAGCGAAAAACTTCATATACTCACAAACTTCCTCTTCTTGGAAGGCTCAACTCTTTCTGCAACAGAAAAAAGTTACAGTGTATTAGCAATAAAATATTTTAATTGGAGGTGGTCTATTTGAGACAAGTATCACACTCCTCTCATCCCATCAGTAGCAGAGAGACAAAAGTGGTATATTGGGACAGTAAAAGATGTTACATGTACCACCTTCCTTTCTTATTTGAAATATTAACATTAGTATTTGGAAAAGTCTATATCTTTTTGTAGCAGCAACATTAAAGTATTTCAAGCAATAGACAGATCTTATGGAAAAGACAGTCAGCTATGATGCACTGGCAACACTATTAAAATTTGCAAGACTCACTGACAAAGATAAAGTTCTTTGCAATACTCATAATTCACAGAAGTTGTTAACAACAGGATCACAAGCTGAACAGGTGACCATTGCCACCAAGCTTTCTACACTATATTCTTAAACCCAGAAAACATTAAGTACATAAAAGTTTGATCCACAATAAATAATTAGAATTTATTACAATCTTCTGCAAAGTACTAGCATAACAACAGAAACACCACTGTTAAACTTTACTACAGCTTTTGCTCAGAAGAGTTAAATAGTCAAAATACAGTTAACAGTTAAACAACTTTTTATGGGATTGATATACCCTGCTAGTCAAATGGAAACCGCAAAACAAACATTTTTCTGTTATTTTAGTGTAGAAGAAAGCCACAAGACCCATAAAGTTTTGTCCATCAGAAACAAGCAAAATATATATACCACAATACATATATTATCATCTATTGTATAAGTCACAGCACAGCTGAGGCTGGAAGGCATCTCTGGAGATCCTCTGGCCCAGCCTACTCACAGCAGAGGCAATTGCAACAAATTACTCAAAACTACATCCAGCTGGATTTTGAACATAATTCTGAACATTTTGCAAAGATGGACACCCACAACTTCTCCAGGCAATCTGTTCAAATGTTCAATTACCCTAATTTCTTTTCATTTCTCACATGAACCTGAATGCTACATTAGTTAAGCATTATCTTTGCAATCATGCCCAGCAGAGAGAATCAACTGCATTCAAATAAAAGGACAACTTATCTGACCCAGAGGATATACAGTCAAGATACATTTGAAGTTGAAGGGCATCATCCTTGTTGAAAAGTAAGGTTGCATATGTGTGTCCTGGGGTGACTTTATGATGCTGAATTGTATCCCTATTTGTCTGTTTAGCTCAGAAATAAGTTTTGCCCCTTTAAAACTGGTTCTGAGGGCAAAGAGGTGGAAGAGAAGAAGCATGGAGTTCGTTTTCAGAAAACTGCACTCACTCCTCCACATTCCTGCTCCTAGACTGTGTTGTCTGCAGATGGACAGACAAGACAGCAGGACAGAGCTCTCCTTTGCTTTTAGTTAGTTTTTAGCTAGCTGATGCAGAGAAGTTCCCTGGACTGTGGTTGTTCCTTTTCTTTGGACCTATTCAAACCTGCTCTGGACGAACACCCAGAAGAGTACCGGCAGCTCCCACCTGCGGTCCACTGGGCCCGGCCTGGGCTGTGGCATTTCCAGCACTGAAGGGGCTGATAAGAGACTGAGTGAGTCGAGCTGCAGCTCACAGAAAGGACTGTCTGAGTTTATCATCTCTTCAGATTGGCAAGTGGTTTTATTGTTTAATATTTTTCAATTTTTGTGCTGGTGAATGCTCTGCCTATTAAATAAACAGGTTTTTCCACTATTCTCCACAGAAATCTTTTTCCAGAACCAGCTGGGGGAGAGCCCGCTTAAAACTGCTTTCTAGAGGAACCCTTTTTGCAGGTTTTCTCCCAAATTTGCCCTAAACCAGGACAATGCGAATGGTTCAACTTCTGTGGTTGGATGCATTTAGTAATTTAAATGTATTTTTTTAATGTTTACTTACAATAACCTCACAAAAAGCTGTTTTAAAGTATGTAACAGACACTCTGTTTCCATTCTAGAAGTTATCA
Organism: Vidua macroura; assembly: GCF_024509145.1. Taxonomy (NCBI): domain Eukaryota; kingdom Metazoa; phylum Chordata; class Aves; order Passeriformes; family Viduidae; genus Vidua; species Vidua macroura. Next base: position 29,004,390 of record NC_071611.1, read on the forward strand.
AAGGGAGTAACTGAAAAATTCTCTTTCAGAAGTAAATAAACTACATATATGCAATCTGTGTATGTGCACATGCATTTATTTCACACAGCAAATAAAGCTATAGCTATTGACCAGAAAACACATATAAGAATAGAATCAACTTGACAAAAATAGTTCAGCCAGGCACCTTAGATAAAAGGCCATAAGGGAATGAATAATTATGTATTCTTTAAAGAGTTTTAAATGGTGTGCAGTAAATAAAGCCTGGGCTGCTAACTGAATGATAAGGACTAAAATATCAACTAGCAGCTCGATTCCTGAGTACCGCCCATCCTGTTCACTGAATGAGGAAGGAAAAAATAGTGTGAAACAATGCAATTAGACATCATAATGCAAAGGCATAGGAGAGCAGGATTACGGACCTTGGTAACAAATTCTCATACTTCCTAGGAAGTTCCAGCAACTGTTCAGAATTTGCAATTCAAAACAACATCTTTTAGCATAACATGTACTTACGTACAAAAGAACAGTTACACCTGCATACAATATTGCATTATGAAGCTGAGTAATTCCCCTCCATTTAAGATGTCACATTCATCATGAACAAAATGTTACCACAAGTTAGAACCCACGTACTTCCCTTTGTGGTTTTTTTCTTTAATATTTACAATGTCATTGTGTTCTATTTCTAACATGTAACTTTACTTATAATGGTAGGCACTGTCATATTGTAATAGACAATGCTTGTGGGAAAGCTGCCAAACGGTAGGAACAAGTCGTACATGGGTTTGAGCTGCAACATGTACTTTAAATTTGTTTCCTATGAATCTGTGTGGGGTTTTTTTTTTTGTTTGTTTTATTCAACAGGAGTGTTTTGGTTGTAGTTTATCATTGTAACAGCAGCGTAAATAAGAGGCACTGGCTTCTGTAGACACTTGAAGTCACATTAGTCTCTTGGCACATTCTCATGCATGCCGTGCTGAAGGACTACTTTTGACTATCAAATGAAGCTCTAAAAGAATAGTGGCTCACTGTTAAAGATGTTAAAAAGTGCCAAGACCACCCCATATAACATAAAAAAATAAAGCAAAACCACTTGTATGTAATTAATACAAGACAATTTACAAAATGTTGCATTTCTAAGGCTGGATTTTAAAACAGTATACACATAAACAAAAGAAGTACTGAAATAAAACAAATATCCTTCCTGGATAATATTTCTATCCTCATTTTTCCTATCTATTACAACCATGATGTTAAAACAAAAGGTCACTTCTCTCATGCTTCTCCAGCTGGAGTACGTCCAAGAAAAAAAAAGTAACCTAAAATGTAGTAAACTGAAGCATGTTTTTCTCTCTCAGATCACACTAAATTATTACAGCTCCTACATGATTTTTTTGGTATTACTTAAGGCTCACCTGTCCCAAAGATTTTCCCACAGCCTGAACAGATTATGGACTGTGTCCCTACAGACTTTCTCCCTCCTGAGAAGGCTCAACAACATGACGCTAGCTTCACAGTAGTACAGCATACTCCACAACTGGCTCTACACAAAACAGGTGGGAAAAGCATAAACACACTCTGCATAGGGCTTAGGTCTAGCTTATAGCTTAGATTCGAGAAATCATTTATTTCCTAGGTATACAAAACACTATTTGTACTAAAAAGTTAAAGACAACACTTTTACTCTGCCCGTTCCAGCTGTTTTTGTCACAGCCACTTTAAACAGGGACAAATGATACTAAACCAAAAGTATTTCATTCTTCAGGCTTGCAACGCTCCAGTTAAACTCCAAATGACCCGCATCAACTTCAGTTTTCTGGCAAATCAGTGTTTCCTTTCTGAAAGCCTCAGTAGAAGACCCAGAAGACCTGTCTGCCCTAGTTCCACTGTTCAGCATCCAATGCATGCAGACTGCTGAAGGTAAAACTTAGCACGGTCAGGACCTGTGGATCACATCCTTAGCAGGCAAGCACCTGGGGCGTTACAAAGAGAAAAAGATGCCTTCGCTACAACTCTGCATGGTTCTCAGTCACCAGCTCTGCCCCGGAGGATCCCACTGTGCTCTTCTGCCCTTGCCCTACATGAAATCCTCCTCTGGCCAGTTCAAGTTGCGCTGGTTTTAGGGCTACTTCATTCCACTGCAATAACATAAAGCATTTAATGGACCAGAGACTCTTGCCCTTGAGGCCCTGTGTGTCTCAAAAACTACTGTCACAAAATATAACAAACCTTCTCTCCAGTTTAAGAGATCAGTGCCAAATTGCTATGATGAAGCATTAAGAACCAGGTATATTGAATGCAATTGCAGCTGTCAGTCAGCTCAAACTCTCTACTCTGTGCATTTTACTATCAATAACATGTTTTGACAAGAATAATGCTTTTTGATTATTTCAATAATTATGATTCTTCCCCTGGTCCTATACACCTCTAAGACACTTCCATATGCACAAGTTCAGTATCTTCACCACAATGCAGATATTCAGCCTTATAAATAGATCAAACTGAACAAATAAAACACAGTCAACTTTATTCTGAGTCAAGGCCTTCACCCTCCTAATTAGAAATACGGTTTAGAAAAAAAGACATATGTAAATAGATTTGAACAAAACAGGTGACTTAGAAAACACTAACTTCTTCACACTACTTGTGAAGATTACCCGCAAGTTAGAGAAAATTTTAAATATTGAATTTCGTCCCCTATATGCAAGGAAGAAAAAAATGTCATTAACTTATTGCTTGTTACTGGTTCAATTTTAAGCAACCAGTATTTAAACATTTAAATATTATTTAAACAACGAGTAAAAAGTTGCAACATTCATAAACTACCAAAAACACAGCTAATATTATTAATACAAGGTTGACTTTACAATCATGGTAAATCTGCTTCATCTTCCAACAACTGCAATCTTCAAATATTCAAGAAGTCTTTCAGAGTTTCGAGTTGCTCATTAAAGTAGTCTGGAAAAGTGCACTTTTTCAAAACAATTTCAGTCATGCACTCTTCAGCTGTTGAGGTGTTAAGTATAATAAGATTAATACGAGGAGTTGGGGGTTTTTTTAAACATTGTTGCTCTATCCATCCATCATAAACTGTAAATATCTGGCAGCTTTCTGGTGACAGCTGATCTTAACAGCTTAAAATTGTAACATTATCACTGCATCAGTAACAGCAGGAAGGAAAAAAAAACAGCAATGACACACAATTCACCTTCTTATCATCATCAATGACAGCAAGACTTATTGCTTTGAGGAATGAATTTGATGAATTTCTTCCTAAGTAATTACAATGTTTTTGCTGAAGATAAGCTGGGGGATGACAGCAGATCTTGCATTTGGATGTGGCAATAAGAATATAAAGCAGTGCAAGTGACAAAGTAAAGTATTGTTTCAATGTATCAGAGAAAGGTATTACACCATGCAAGAGCTTTTTACAAGCTAATCTTGACCTCTTTATAAGATTAATATATCAAGTCATTGCAGTAATCCATTCTAAATACCTTCTAAGCAAGGCAGTGGCAGGTGATGCTTTTTATTTTATTGCTTCCAATTTCGCCAGCATTTGGTTCTTTTGAATGACAGAGTAGTAATGTCTGTGTGGAGACTGATCAACCACAACAAATGACAAGTGGTGATGTCACACACCAAATTTACATCTTCTGCTCTAAGTTTGTTTCTCTGGCAAAGCTGTCTTTTGTTTCTATGACAACTTAAAAGTGTTTCCTGGTTCCAGGGATAGTAAGCCATTGCCTCAGAAATGGTATTCTATTAACATCAGGGTGGAATTTTAGGAGTGACTATTTACCCTAAAAATTGCAGTTGAACACAGGATTAACCAATTTTCAAAAAGATGCTGAAAATACATTGAGGTCTTTCTTTGTCAGTCAAAATGTTTTCACTTGGATCTGATTTCTCTCAAAAGAGGTGTAACTGTAAAACTGTTCTTCCTTTCAGATGACCTAAGTGAATTTGTATTTGCAACACCTTGTTCTCAGCAGTCTGAGTTCTAGACTTGTCCAAGATGCAACTCTATATCCACTTTTCTCAGGAAAACTGAATCAAATACCTTCTTCACTGATAATGTGAGTCAAGATCACTATCTTTCCTTTTCCACATTTGCTGCCAAGGAACCTGGCAGTATCCATGCCTTACAGTAAAGACTGATGTTCTGCCTTTTAGCTGAAGGCTTACAGGTTCTTTCCACTCATTCAGGCACAGCCACCAGTTTACCAGGGTTTTTGCTTGCTTATTGTGTACTCTCACCAACTGAATCACAGGTCATCCCTTCACAAGCATTTCCATGAACAAAAATTGCCACTTCTGCACTGGCAAGCTCTAGAAGGTAGTTATCACTACTCAAGGAAGACTCCATTCACAGTTGCCCTGTGACAGCAAAACACTCCTTAAGACAAAACACAATGCTTCCTAATTCTTAATTCTGCACATTCTTAATTGTGCATTTAAAAATTTAAAGGTATTATTCTGTATCACATCCCCAAACTTCAAGTTGCAAATTAGCAACACTACCACAGATTCTAATGGGAATATACTGTAGAAGTGAAGAGGCACTTAAGCTCCAGCTTGGCCAGGAAAAGCCACATTTTATCTAATTCAGTATTGCGTGTTCTATGTAATTCATTTTTATCTCCTTAGTTAACCTTCCCTGCTTTTGTTACAGGCACTGCTGACTGTATCCTTCAAAGGAGAAACATATCTTTATGTCAGTTCTGTGTTCTGAGATGTAAAAGGAATATTCAAGTGCTAGGCAAATTATCAATTTAAATGCAAATTAACTGGATCAAAAAGGATGCCAAACTGGCTATATATAAAAACCAGATAACAAAAAGACAACAATCACTTTATCACATACAAGAGCAATTTGAATAATCTGTTTTCCTACAGATGAACCAAATACAACATTAAGATTTATAATAAACTAGACTCAACTAAGTAAACAGCAGTTAAATGTGTTTTGCTTTGCATAGTATTCTAGAAATTCTCATATAGCATTAAAAACACTGATCCATATGGAAGACGAAACATTTCAGAAGGATTCCATGAGTTAACAGTAAGGATTTTTCCTATGAAATACACTTTAGTCTGAAGACTCTTCAATTGCAGGATTGGTAATAACATTTAGTAAGCAAACGAACTTTGTTTACCTTATTAAATATTGTTTAGGGATAAAATACAGTAGCATTCCCATCTAAATTTTGAAATAAATTAACAGAAAACAAAGGAAAAACAATTACACCAGGTTTTCTGTAGTTTTTTCACAGAAGATGAAGAACTACAACAGTTTCTTCAGAGAAAGTAGCAAGAACCTGAAAAAAGAGTCAGTCACTCAACGTAGTTTTGAATATCATCTTTAAATGTTAGAAAGAGAAAAAATAACCAAACTGACATGGCCAGGAAAAAAAAAAAAAAAAAAAGGAAAGTTAATAAACAAATAAGTAAATCAAAAGTGCTTTAAACATACCATTTATGGGAATAAAAATCATCAATGTAGAAAATGAGGCATGCCTAGTTTACCCCAATGGAGTCCATAATATTCAATATTTTCAGGGACATACCTGAAAATATCACAAATCACCACAAAAAAAAAAAACTACCAAACTGTATGTTTGGTAACCTCCTGCCCAAATGAGAAGCAGGAATGCATTTAAGAATTATTCAAACTACGCTTAACAACATTATCTCTGCTGGATCTCATGTTCTCCACGAAAAGCAGCAGTGGCAGAAGACATCAACATCACCACCTTATGACAACAATGCAGCATATCTTATTTGAGAGCAGCTACCCTAATTAGTAAAAGGTGAAAAACCCCTTTCAATGAGAAGCACAAGTCTTTCTGAAAAGAGAGCAATTTGACTGTTGCCAACATTAACTGTAAATCTCTGCATTCATCTTCTAGTGGTCTGATCTTTCTTTATTTCAAATAATTCACATTAAAACATAGTAGAAAAAAGTATTACTTAATAGATTGTTGCCCCCTATGTTGCACTCTTAGCTCAATTTAAAAAATAAATAAATAACCATGTTTCTTTAAGAAACAAGCGTGAAAATTCTGAATGAACTCTCCACTTCCAAGTACACAAAATAATTTAATCTAACACAGTGTTAGAAAATCTATGCTTCATTCTGACTTGCTGTCCTACAGTTTATTTCACCTCTTGGCAAAGTACATCACCACATAACTAATGGAGAAAATGCATGGACTGCAAAGTGTTTGAAACACCAACACTCAACAGATTCCCGCTGCCAAGTTCATATGAATATTCCCATCAATACAGTTTTAAAGTGTTATCATATATTAAGGGAAAAGGAGATGAAAAAGAAAAAAAAGGTCACACAAGACAAAAATGCCAGCTACTGGTACAAATGTTCACCTGAACAAATATAAACAATTATACAGTTAACCAGAACAGGAAAACCCTAAATCCATGGTTTAACTAAAGCCGGTGATTTCTCTAAGTTCTGTCTGAATCTGTAAGTTCTTTCATTAAACAGAAAGCAGTGTTTTTTATACGGGCATACCTACGAAGGATTTTGCCTACTATTAAAAAGCAAAAGAAAAAAACACTACCACAGCACAAAGTGGCCAGCATGAACACTTCTTGACAACATAGTTGCTTAAAGACCATTATGCCCACAAGAATCTAGATGCCTTCGTTTCCCCAGATGCAAATCATGTTTTGTGTTATACAATTCAGAAGCTGCTCTGGACTTTTGTTGAAATCAGTAACTAGATGATAAAATGATTAAGCTTGCCTTCAGCATGAGAGACTTGCCTACACTCAGGCTTTGTTTGCAACAGTTTTTGTTTGTCATTTTGCACAGGATAGAAGGGGCAAAAGAAGTCAAAATACATTTGTTCTTTCTTCCAGGACTGATTAGCACTAGCAAAATACAGGCCTTGCTCTACCTTAACGTGTTCACAATCATCATCTGGAGCAGACCAAGCCAGAAGGGGAAAGTTCCCTGGAGCTAAGTTTTAAGCTCAGCAGAATTGAGTCATGGAGTTTAGTCAAAGCACTGCTGTGCCCAAAATGCCCACCTTCAGACCCACAGAGCTGAGCTCTGCAGCTGCTCTTCACACATAAGAGAAATACTTGGGAAAAACCAGAAATAAAGGGCACAAATAACTCACTTTTTCACCCACAAAAATCACATGGAACAAGCAATAACAAAACATTACGTTTTCAAAAGATATCTCTTTTGCAGAAAAAGGATACTTTATATTTCCTCTGTTTATGATACCAGATCTTCTGCCCCTTATGCATTTAGAAGTCTCAAAATTACAGATTTTGCTTAGTGTTGACATTTTAAATACATTCACATCTGATCAGTTCAGCTGATCTCACACAACCTATTAGTAATATACTCCATTGATGTGAAAGAAAGTTTCAAGTTCTCAAGCAAGGGCTACACTGGAAAAAGTGAGGCTGTCTGGAGATTAACTAGGTAAATCCCGTTTGTGAAAACTGGTTAGTCATAAAGCACACTTCATTTTTACACTTCAAAACTCTAGTCACATATTTCTCCTAACATTTCATTTTTCAGTTTGTTCAATTTCAGCTGAAGCTTGGTTTCTTACACAGCTTTAAATGCCCTGAAAAATCTGGAGATCCCCTAAACCAGATTAATCTAAACATAGTTGCTCATAGGCCTTTTCTGCATTACCTGCCTTGTCCTGCCTTTTTGCCACGCTTGCTGCTGAACTGCAGAAGGCTATTGTCACTATTCCTCTTCCTATATGGTACGCAAGAGGACAACACCAGCATGAACTGTTTCACAAATATTCAATTACTAGTCAACACACACTCCAAAGCAAGAAAAATTGATTTTGACCGCTCCAAAGATAATACAACAAAAATCCCATGAGCCATATTGATATTATACTCTCTCTGCTGATGTGATCCAGGTTCTCTAACTGGCTGCAATCTCAATTTTGAGTATCTACCACAGGAAGACAGGAAAAAATGTAATTTGGGGATTTCAATGCTCTTTTAAAATATTCATTTCCCTATCAGAAAGGGAACATAACACAAACCTTATCAGTCTGCGTTTTTTATTTTTATCTGAAAGCACCAAAATGTGTTCAACAACACACATATCTATTGTATCAATCTGTATCAATCTCAGGTCTAAAATCTCTGATGCAGAGAGTAAACTGATGTCTAGCAGCAACTACCTTGAAGCACAACCCCCAGCTTCCTAATACTGACAATTTCACTGGAATAATCATTGATAAAACAATATTAATTACTAGGCTAGTGCTGTACCACTGTGTGTAAGAATTTCTTAACTCTTGACATAAAGCACTGTTTCACCCTAGACACAGTTTTCAAAAACACAGTGGAAAGATAATTTTTCTTCCATAAAAAGCAAACATGTAACTGTGATAAATCCTTTTCCACAATTTATATCGTTACCTGGTCCCTCTGTATGTGCTAGCAATAAAGTCAGGTATATTTTATAGTTTTTATTTGGACTACTTACACTCTAGATCAAATGAGATTAGGACTCAGATAGTCTTTTTGGTTTATTGCCATTTTATAGACGGTTTCATTCCCCTCCTTGTCCAATATGGCAAAATGATTGTTTCAAGTGAAACTACAGTAGATCACATCAGCAACTGTATTAAGTTTTGCAAGCATTACATTTCTTAAATTTCCTTTTACCTTTGACTGATAATCCTATTTACACCAGCTTAATAAGGTTTAACAGGATCAGTGAAGGTTACTCGAATTTGTATCTCTGTCTAATATCTTTGTCTGCAAGTTTCTATACAGAAATATCTCCTAATTAACAGGAAGAACTTGCACAGATTTCTTGTGCAACTCATCCAAAACACCCTCACAAAATAAAAAGATAAAAAAATAGAAGATACACCTTCAAATTTGTATCTATTCAATATGAAACAAAAGCAAAGGAAAGCCAACAATAGTTTTTCCCTGCACTTCCCAGATGGTTTTAAACCAGGAGATAAGCATGTGGTTTGTAGCAGCGTGTGGCTACAAGCAGCCAGTCCTAAAGTCTGCAAGAGGGAATAGTATAAAAAATTCCTCCCAGTTCAAGATATTTGAATTAGGGAAAGCACCAGTGTATCTTCCATGCTAATTTCATTAGTGAAGATAACAGAATCACAGAATAGTTAGGGTTGGATGGCCTCCAGAGAGCATTTGGTCCAGTCATCATGTCCAGTTGAGTTTTTAACATCTTCAGACCTTCCTGGGCAGCCTGTTCCACTATTCTGCTATCCTCAACATAAAGAAGTCCTGCCTCATGTTGAGGTGAAACTGCTTGTGTCATTTCTCCTTGTTATATCACTGAGCACCACTGAAAGGATTCTGGCACCATCCTTTTGGCACTCACCTTTCAGATATTTATATGCATTGATGAGATCCCCCCTCTCAGTCTTCTCTTCTCTAGACTAAACAGGCCCAGCTCTCTCAGTCTCTCCTCGTAAGAGAGATGTTCCAAACCCCTCATCATCTCTGTGACCCTTTGCTGGACACTCTCCAGGAGCTCCTTGTCTCTCTGGCACTGAGGAGCCCAGAATTGGACACAGCACTCCAGATGTGCCCTCACCAGGGCCCAGTAGAGGGGGAGGATCAGCTCCCTTGACCTGCTGGCCACACTCTTCCCAGTGGAGCCCAGGATCCCACTGGGCCTCCTGGCCACAAGGCCACACTGCTGGCTCATTGTCACCCTGTGATCCACCAAGACTCCCAGGTCCTTCTCCACAGAGCTGCTCTTTAGTGGGGCAGCCCCAGCCTGTGCTGGTACTTGGGGTTATTCCTCCCCAGGTGCAGGACCCTGCACTTGCCCTTGTAGAACCTCATTTGGATTCTCTCTGTCCACCTCTCCAGCCCACCAAGGTCCAGCTCAAAGGCAGCAGAGCCTTCAGGTGTATCAGCCACTCTCCAGTTTGGATCTTCAGCAAATCTACTGAGGGCACCTTGGATCCCTTCATCCAGGCCAGTGATGAACAAGTTGAGTGAGACTGAACCCATTATTGATCCCTGAGAAACACCACTGACTACAGGCCTCCGACTGGATTCTGCTGCCTCTGAGCTCTGCTATTGAGCCAGTCCTTGGTCCACCCCATTGTCCATTCATCTAAACCACATTTCCTGTGCTTACCAACAATAAGTAGGTAAAATAAGTACATGTATAGTGATGTACCTCAGCCCAGAAAGCCTATCAGATAACCTTGAATGTTATCACATGGCACATCCAAGGATCAGACAGCATATATTTAGGAACTGCAGCTCCTGCATGGTCAACCTGATCTCCTCTCATGATCATGAGATCACCTGGGTGATCTGCCCAGGGGATGACAAAAAGTCTGTGGATGTAGTCTCCCTTCAGCAAAGCCTTTGGAGTCTACTGTCTCCTGAAGCATTCTGCTGGAGAAGCTGTCAGCCCACGCTTTGGACAGGTGCACTCTTCACTGGGTTAAAAACCAGCTGGGTGGCTGGGCCAAAAGAGTGATGATGAATGGTGCTGATATCTCAGGGGTCAGAAATAATGCTTCACTCAGAGAATTACATGGAATGAGAAGAGGGTTGTAGACCAGGTTTTGGCTTACCCCTGAAACAGGTCTCACAGCCTCAAAGGAAGGACCCTGAACAAAGGACCACCAGGGCTTTTATACCCTGTGCAAGTCTGGGGCCTTTCTGCTGAGTCATCAGCTCGTGCTGTTCTCTGTTGTCACCTGGCTGTGCCAGAGACTCATGCACATTGTAGTGCAAGGGACTGGTGCCAGTTCACAGCTTCTTGTCCTCAGGCTCCAGGGAACTCGAGTTCAATCAGCAGCTGCATACTGAGACAAGGTAAAAGGCAATTTGGCAGGGGGGGATTGTGACCTTCAATTCATGGATCAAGAAACCCACTGACTCAAAAGAAGGGCTGACTGAGCATGCAGACTTATCAGTATGAGAAGCGAGAGAATAATTCATCCAAAAGAACTTAGAATACTAATTAATATGAGAAGTAGGTAACCTGTAGCCAACATGCCTCTGTTCACCGAAGTGGATATATCGTGTAAAATTTCAAGAATGTGTATCATGTTCACCAAAATGGATATATTGTGTAAAATTTGTAAAATTTCAAAATTGCAGATATACCACACAGCTCTCATCTAAGCACAAATCTTAAAGAAACAAATACCTCAGCTCCATGTGTGAGATTGGCCCTACTGCACATCACCTGACAAGAATTTTAGGGACAATGACGCCACAACCAATTGGCAGACAGTCACTAGTGAGGTTCCCAAAGGCTCAGTACTGGACCCAATGCTGTTTAAATTTTTACCGATGATTTGGATGACGGGACCAAGTGTACCCTCAGTAAGTTCATGGATATGACTAAGTTAAGTGGGAGTGCTGATCTGCTGGAGGGCAGGAAGGCTCTGCAGAAGGCTCTGGGCAGGCTGGATCATGGGCTGAAGGCAATGGTGCGAGGTTCAACAAGGCCCAGTGCTGGGTGCTGCCCTTGGGTCACAACAGCCCCAGGCAGCTCCACAGGCTGGGACAGAGTGGCTGGAAAGCTTCCCAGTGGGAAAGAACCCAGGGGTGCTGGTGACAGTGGCTGGACATGAGCCAGGGTGTGCCCAGGTGGCCAAGAAGGCCAATGGCATCCTGGACCGGATAAGCAATGGTGTGGCCAGCAGGATCAGGGCAGAGATTGCCCCCCTGCACTTGGCACTGGTGAGGATGCATCTTGAATCCTGTGCTGTCCTGAGCCCCTCAATTCAAGAAAGACATTGAAGTACTGGAGTATATCCAGGAAAGAGCAACAAAGCTGGTGAAGAATCTAGAGAGTGGGTCCTATGAGGAGCTGCTGAGGGAGCTGGGATTTATCCTGGAGAAAAGGAGGCTCAGGGGTGACTTTATTGCTCTCCACAACTGCCTGACAGGTAGGTGAAGCCAAGTGGAGGTCAGCTTCTTCTCCCAGGCAACAAGAGACATGATGAGAGGAAATGGCCTCAAGCTGCACCAGAGAAGGCTCGAGTTGGACATCAGAAAGAAATGAGTTGCTAAGCACTGGAATGGGCTGCCCAGGGAGGTGATGGAATCACCATCCCTGGAGGTGTTCAAGAAATGACCAGACATAGCACTAGTTGGCCAGCAGGTTAAAGATTTCTAAACTACATGACTCTGTGAATAACACAGTTCTCTGTGGAAAAAAAAGCCACCTGTCTTTTTGAAGACACAAACCTGATCTCAGTATGGTTGAAATAATTCCCAGCTCTGGTGTGACCCAACACTTCCCCAGCCCCAGTTCTAGGCAGACATTTCAAAATCTAGTTCACAATTTGGTCTCATTTCACACTTTTTTTGTGTCAGTACTATGCATTCCACACCTAAATGAGGTTGCATGCTGACTAATTTAACCGTATTTTAAGACTGACTTTAAATTTCTGTAATATTTTTTTGCATACATACTAACATTTATTCTAGCCAAACTATTTATAATACTATTTCTGCCACAGCTATTTCTATTTTTAATCAACTGGGAAGCATGCAAGCAACACTGAGATGGAGATCACCCATCTGAAGTAACAGCTGAAAGTATCTAATTATAAGTTGGTATTGCCTTGTACAGAACTGAAGTTTTAGTAAGGAGAAAAAGGAGTACTGTGCATTTTTTCCCCAGTTTGGTGTAGAATGTTACAAAACTTATCTAGTGCAATGAATATTACACTACTGACACACTGACTTGGCCAGGAGAATAATTTTATAAGGAAGACAATTTTAACTTGCCAGGGAGGATCCATCCATAATCTTTGACTGTAATATATCTTCTGTTCCTATTTATACATCTACCAGACTCTCTAACCTTTGGTAAACATAACTTTCTAGCAATCAGTTGGCCATCAAATCAACCTTCCGTCAGGTGTTGCCACAGACCAGTGCTAGGGAACAGTGCTTCATTCTCTGCACTCCCCTGCTCACTAGACGATTCTATGATGAGCACGTTACACTAATATTCTACTCTTACAATAAGACTCTCTGATTTGTGTTAATTTTATGGTAAAAAGCAGTAAAAATTTAGGAGTGTAGGTAGGCTTAAAACATACTTAAGGTGAAGCCTAAAAAGATATAAAATAGCAGCTGATCCATCTAGCTATTTATTATCAATAACCATATATAAATCATTATTTTTAATGAGACCTCTCAACTATTTAAGACCTTCAGTCTAGGTTTAACAGGTAGAGACATGGTTCTCAACAGCAAACTATTTCTTTACAACTACAAATCATGAGCCACTAAGACAGAGAAAACAGTTGTAGAAAAATTTTATCAGCTCAAAAAGTACAATAAATTACTAGTTTAAATTCAGAAATTACTTTATAAGCCAGCATCAGATTTAAAAAAAAAAGTTCTACAGAAATTGTTCAGTATGAGTTGAGGTTAGACTACTTGGCTCTGTAATTAATTGATAGGGTACTCACACCAGAATGTGTGTAAAAGTAAACTATCTGTGCTGAAATGTCTTGTCTCTTCACAACCAGACTAGAGTTTATTTAATTCATTCTTCTACAGTGTTTTTTTCCAAGCTAACAAAATTCTCTGTAACTTTCTTAATTGTTAAACAGATGTTCCTAATTTACACTTGCAGCCTAATCTGAATACAGCTTTATTTATGCACTGAAACACAAAAAAAGCTTGAAAATTGTCTGAATGCTTTCCCTTGTAACTCTTTCTCAATTCCATGCTCCCATATGAAATTGATTTCTATTCAACTGTTAACTTTCACAGCTTTATAAATGCATGTTTTATTTTGTCTTCCAGATCATTACTACAAGACCACTTTCTTTGTCTACCTGTGTCCATATTTGTTACCCACTAAGAAGCTCCAGCAAACAAATTAACCAGCAACCCTTTCTATTAAGCTTCTGTTTCAAGGCACCAGCAGCTAATGTAAATACATTAATGCAATGTAATACAGCAAAAGCAATTTAGACATTACATTTATATTACATTTATATAAGAGTATATCTGAGAACCAACTCTGCTTTATAGGTCAAGCAGACACGTCAGAATCCCCAGTGTCTCAGCATCTTTTATACTTCAGATTTTTTTTAATGGTGTGACTGTATCAATGGACAAGGACAGGGTTACAGGTATCATTTATCTGGACTTCTCTAAGGCCTTTGACACAGTCCCCCACAACATCCATCTCTCTAAAACGGAGACAGATGGATTTAATGGGTGCAGTGGGTGGACTGTTATGTGGTTAAAGAATTGGCTGGGACAGTCACATACAGAGGCAGCGATCAATGGTTCAGAATCCCATTTGACATTGACAAGCAATGTCCCTCAGGGGCCCTTAAGCATTATTTTGTATCATCCTTAATGACAAAAGACAAAGGAATCAAGTGAACCCTCAGCAAATTTGCAGATCACCCGAAGCTGAGTGGTGCAGTTGACACACTCAAAGAACAGGAAGCCATCAAGACAGACCTGGACAGGCTGGAGAAGTGGGACCATGGGAATCTCATGAGTTTAACAAGACCAAATGCAAGGTCCTGCACCTGAGCTGGGGCAACTCCCAGTATGAAGCTTTAGGATGAATACATTGAGAGCAGCCCTGCTGAAAAGCGCTTGGGAGTGCTGGGGGATGAGAGGCTGGACATGACCCAGCCATGGGCACTCACAGCCCAGAAAGCCACACGTGTCCTGGGCTGCATCCAGAGCAGTGTGGGCAGCAGGGCCAGGGAGGAGATTCTGCCCCTCTGCTCTGCTGAGACCCCACATGGAATATTGTGTTCAGTTCTGAGGTCCTCAGCATAGTAAAGATAATCACTTGTTGAAGTGAGTCCAGAGGAAGACATCAAAATTATGAGAAGGATAGAGCACATCTCCTATGAAATAAAGGCTGAGAGAATTGGGATTGTTCATCTTCAAGAACAGACGATTTCAGGGTGACCTAACTGCAGTCACCCAGTACCTGAAAGGAGCTTAAAAGCGATGGAGACACCTTTTTACAAGGGCATGGAGTGAGAGGGCGAAGAGTAATGACTTCAAACTGAAAGAGGGCAGGTTTAGATTGGATATTAGGAAAAAAGTTTTTCCTGTGAGGTTGCTGAAGCACTGGAACAGGCTGGCCTGTAGAACCTGTGGATATCTCATCTCTGGACATGTTCAAGGCCAAGGTGAATAGAGCTCTGGTCTAGCAGAAGACGTGCTTGCCTATGGCAGGACGATTGGAACTAGTGATCTTAAGGTCCCTTCCAATCCATACCGTTCTATGACTATGTAATTCTTTGAAGTTTAGCTTTCCCTGATTTGTATCAGATCAAACATGAGCTCATAGCTGTCCAAGTTCACAGCACCACATCCTAACAACTCTACTCTCTTCTGACAGGACAGGCCAAGATCCTCTCCTCAGGGAACACTCATCTCACTAAGTCAATACTACGTGTTCCTTGCTGCTTTGGGTCACCCAAATCACTGACCCAGAAATGGACTTCATCAGGGTCCAGGACAAGCAGACACAAGTGAATCACTGCAGTCAGCAGATCACAGATGAACGATCTTCTGGACAATTTGTAACTCAGAGTCCTCTGACTCACACAGCACTGCTGCTGCTGTCATAAGACATACTATCTTGCTTCCAAGTCTCCCAAATACAACCATTCTCCCATAACCATGAGGGGTTAGGAGGCAGATGCAGGAAACTTGGGACATGTAGAATTAAATGCCAGAATAAAGCCCATCAGAATGTCAGAATGTAGGCACAAAACCAGTATTCCTTTACAAGTTTGTGATGGTCTTGCTCCAAGCCCAAATAGCATTTCTGATACAGGCAACAGTCCATGCAAGCTGTGGAGGCTGAGCTTCCACTACATCCTGCCACCTGGGCAAACAGCTGCTGCACAGGAAGGCAAAAGGAATAAAAAGGATCCCACCAGTCTTTACAGTGCCAAGATACAAAACAACATTTTCAAAGTAACAAGTTTCTTTGGTTTTAATTTTTTTGTTTTTTGTGGGGGATTGTGTGTGTGTGTGTGTGTGTGTGTAGTATGTTTAGAAAAGCATGTGATATTTATTGATGGCAATTTGCCATATTTGGTCTAAAAGCACGCAAAATAGTCCTCCTTGGTTTAGCATAACAAGACCGTGAGGCTTCTGTGTACCTGTACCACCAGGAACAACTGGCAGCTCTTCCTGAGGCAACAAATGAGTGTGACAAAACAAACAGCTGAAGAAGTTCTGCCAGACTTGCCTTTCTACAGCTTCCTACTCTGGAACTACCTGCAAAAGTGACTCTCAACCACATTCCTACTCTTGATCAGGAGAGCATCCTCACTCCACCGTAGCCCAGGAATGAATGATCAGTCATCTGTAAGCCAAAGTGGTAGAGGAGGCTGTCAAAAGGCACTGCAGCAAAATGTCCGCAGAGAGACGAGGTGCATGCAGCTTAAGTCATTGGTAGGTCTGGGAGATAGGCTACACTGCCATTGCCTCTGGAAATTGGAGTTGCCTTTGGAACTGGAGTTCAACTTTCCAGCCAAGTTACAACTTAATGAGAGAAAGTTGTGGGCTTTCTTCACCAGAGGCTTTGCAAAAGGATTCCTTGAGGTGGAGTGCTTTCTGGTCAGGTTGTCACAGCAACTACTGGTAAGGGCTGACTTGCAGCAGTCTGTAGGTGACTGACAGAAAACAGTTTTTCTTCAAGTGCAACAGGAATACAAAGGAAAGACACAGCTTGTCTCTCAGAAGCTCTGTGCTAACAGCACTTCCCTACTTTACTTTCATTGTGATCTCAATAGTAAATACTGAGGATTTCACACTGCCTGAAGCATGTCCTTGGAACACAGATGAGCCTTTGAAGAACACAGGATTTCCCCCTTTTGTTAATCAGTGCACTGTGCCATACTTTGGCCAGCTAAATCTGCTCAGGGTTTCTCTTCCAACCAGGACACAATCAGATGCAGTACCTGCTTCAGGACAGATTTGTCTTCCTTCTTTTTCTTGAGTAGTGTCAGGCCATAGAGTAGTAACCCAGTACAGCCTCAACAGTCCTGAAAAAAGATATTGAAAACCACCTTTTCACACTTCTCATGTCCACTTCCAGGACATGTACCATGTAGAGCAGCAGACTATGCCACCTTGTCCTATAATCACCTGCCAATATCCCTATTCCAAAACTTTCTGGTGAGCTGCCAAGGCCAAACCAGGCCACATTCCATCAGCTGGGTCCACCTGAGTGGGATCTGACCACAGGTTAACATGACATCTCCCAGACTTGAAACCCAGAAAAGTATTGGACACAAGTTATGTCACAAGAGGTTTAGATTGAGTATGAGGAGCAATTTCCCCACTGGTCAGGCAGTGGAACAAGGTTCCCAGGGAAATGGCAGAATCACCATCCCTGGAAGTGTTCAAAACACGTGTAGATACAGCACCTGGGATGCAGTTTAATGGTGAATATGGTGCTGGGTTAACAATTGGACTTGATGATCTTTGAGGCCTTTTCCAACTTTGAAAATTCTATGATTCCATGAGCCCAAAACACATAATTCAAGCCCCTGCATGTCACCCATGCACAAAAGAAGGGAGAAGGCATGCAGGAAGGATGAGGAAACAGAAATTAATAACTCAAACTACCTCAGCCAGACCAGGGATGTACAGTACTTTCAGCTGTTGATTTCAAGAACACAGCAAGGGTGGTTGTGGGAATCCAGGGCATCCCTGTGGCTGCCCTGGAAGGTCTGGAATCCTGGCAGGGGGGTCAGAAACCCCCCTGTACAGAGCCCCAAGAGACACTGTCTCTGATCAATATCCATGGAAAAGAGTTTTCCATCTTACAAGATGACTTACAAGCTCTGACTGTTTGATGTAAGTAGTAATTAGTGTGGCACAGGTGCAAAAGTAGAATTTTAGGATTCTAGATAAGGGGTTCAAAGGAGGCAAGATGGAGGAAATTTGGTGTGCCTTGTCCTTTTTCTTCTTCTTCATGCCCTCCATGTTTCATTGTGGTGTTGGCATTTTTCTATTGGTTTAGGCTGGGGACACACTGTTCAACATGGGTGATAGATATTGGCACGTTATTGTAAATACAGCACACGTAGTTTCTAGTATAGAATGTTTGTAACATCCCACTGAGGGGCAGAGCCCTGCACGCTGTCCTGCAAGACAGAGCTGCAGCAGGTCAGAGAGAAAATATTTTAGATAAGAAGAAATAAACAACCTTGAAAACCAGCACAGATGAATCACAACTTCTTCTCTGGCAGCGGGGCTGAAAGACAGAGACTTTCTACAATCTTGGGAGCATTTAAATATCACAGATCCCAAAGTAAATGTTGTCCCTGTGTGGGCAGTCTGAGGGGCCACAAGCCCGGAGGACTCAAGCCTGGACCATCGACCACCTAGCATCAACCCAGCCTAAACACCAAATAGCCCGATTTCTAGAAGGGCACGAACTAGACGCCAAATCTCAGACTGAGGAGAGGAGCATGGCCAGAGAAGGATTCCTGAACAGATAGCTTAAATCTCTGCAGAGATGAATCACCTCAAATTCAACCTGTAAAGGAGGTGAACCCAAGGCGCCTGGGAGCTTCCCCATTTGAGAGCTCTCCGGATCGAGTTTGTAGATGATGCAGTTAGTGGTAAGACCGGTCAAAACGAAGAACATTTATCCCCAGAAGATAAAACGACCTTGAAGCATCAAGATCCAGCAAATATTATGCTGGAGGCAACTTTATAGGAAACCGCGGGGGCTGCTCATAGCTATCAGCAGCCAGCTGTTACTCCCCTCAGGGCAGAGAGGGGGGAGGAGTACCGTCTAGCCAACGGCGGACAGTGGGGGCCCCTACCAAGGAAGGGGGGGCCGAATTAACCCTGTCAAAAAGAAGGTGGGGGAATGGTCACCACCCATTGGGACTCCACATCCTGATGCTTTTTGAGGTATGTTTCCCTGATTTGCAAAGACCAACGAGAAACTCTACCCTGGCGGCAGAACACCTTTTCACCCCACTTTCACAGGGAAACAGGCGGAGAGGCGGGGGGCGGGGGGGGGGAGCAGAGACAGCGCAGGGAACAACAGGGATGCAGGCGGGCTCTGTAGCCCCGGCGGTCGCGGGGGATGGCGGGAACTGCCTTTCCGAGAGCCGCGGCAGCTCGGGGAGAGTGCGGGGCTGGCCAGGGAGACCGCGAGGGTGCGTGGAGCCGCGGCGAAAAAGCACGCGGCAGCGTCCGTAATGGCGGGCGCGGGGTCTGGGGCGGCAGGAGGGGCCGCGGGGGCCGGAGCAACCGAAGCGGCCGGGGCCACAGCGGCGGCGGGTGCCGCCGCGGGGAGGCCCGGAGGGCGCAGGGGGAACGCCGAAACGGAACCGGGCAGGGCCGCGGCAGGGTCGCGCGCGGCGCCGGAGGGGACGGCGGACGCCAGCCAGCCGTCCGGACACTGCGCGGCTGCCGCGAGGGGAGACCCGGGCGGGGCCGGGCCGGGCCGGACGCGGCAGCGGCGGGACACAGCGAGCGCGCGCTGATGACGTCAGCGGAGAGCATAACCGCGCCGGGTGCCGGCATTGCCATGGAGCCCGAAGGGAGCGGCCCGGAACGGGATCGGGACCGCGCGAGGCCCGGCTGGGGGAAGGAAGAAGGCGTTCCCGAGGGTGCGGCCGCGCCAGAGCCGGTGCAAGCGGGGCGTGGTCAAGGCGAGGGCGTTCCTACCCACATCCCCATCGCGACGCAGACAGAGAGGGGGGCGAATCCCAGGCTGCGCATGCGTTTGCGAGAGTCATGGCGAAGGCCGAAGTGGCTGGGAATGTGGGCGCTGGTTTCGGAGAGGCAAATCCCAGGCGCGAGCTAGGCACAGCAGACACCGGGCGTGAGCGGGGAGGGGGCGAGCAAGAAAGAGGCGCAGCCATGCCAAGGGAGGCAGAAGCGGGCGTGACTGCACCGGAGACATTCCTCTCCACACCCCCATGCCAGTGCAGACACGGGCTGAACAGAGCCAAGGCAGGGATTCCCTTTGGTCACCGCCCCTCCATAGCAAGTGCGAGCAACACACCGCCCATTTCTTTTCATCAGCAGTGGCGGGCAAGCAACAACTGAGCTGCATTGTGGCAGCGGCAGAGCAGAGGTGCCAGAATTTTTCCGTGGCATCGGTGAGCCTGCAATCGCATGGTTCAACTGCAGTGCACGTCCAAAAATTAACAACAAATACACAGCAGTGCCCGGAAACCACAGCAGCCAAAGCAAACAACTTTTTAGCACACCCATTGCATCAAATGTCCTCCGGCAACGCTGAGCGATTGGACCTCAACATTCACCCTGAAAAGAGATTCAGTCAGTTGTCTTTTGAAACCAGTGCAAAACAAGGCCTTCTCCAAACTTCTCCAATGTCTCTAACACCAACCCCAGACTCTTCAGTTAGGTCGACATGACCTGGTCAGCAGCCGCACCCAGCAGGTGTGGCGACAGCGTCATCCAATGACAGAATGGCCAAATCGCAACGGTTTTTTCATATCATTGATAATGAACAGATTTCCGGAGACACTTATCTGTCACAGTTTCAAGAAGAACACCAACGGAAAGACAACAGAACTCATGACATTTCTTCTCAAGAGCAACAACAACTGTGTCATCTGAGATTCCACCGGAATCTTTTCCATTTACAAGAGACTTTTTGCTACAATCTTTCCTCCAATTAACAGGCTGTGCTCTGGAACTGTGTTTGCATTCAGCAATGCATTTTTCCCAATTGTTCCTTCCAGCAGAAGGTAGCCACATCCTTTCCATTCATCTGTAAATATTCCTTCTTCATCAGCACTCAGGCTACCTGCTAGATCGATGGCAGTTTCAGCCGTGGTTTCCCCTGACTGTGCTGCACAGGGACTGTGTGCTGCACAGGGAAGGCAGCTTCCCCTTCCTCATCTAGAAGGAGAAGAAATGCCAATGCGGATTTCCACTTATCATTCCAAGAAGGAAAGAGATACCTAAGGTGTCAGTACCCCTTGAGAACAGAGAGGGCACATCTTGGCAAGGTGCAGAAAGGCCAAGAACTTCAGTAGCCCTCAAAGATGAAAGAACCACATTTTGGTAAGGTGCAAAAAGGCCAGCAATGTCAGCGAACTCCGGGATGACAGAGGATGCATCAAGACAACAATTTGCACAAGTGTCTGGTGTCACAGACTGGGCAGAAATCAGAAAGAGAGCATTGAAAGACAAAAACTTTGATATAGTGAACATGGACAGCATCATATTACCAGTGACTCGTAGTCCACAGACTGCAAACACGAGATGGGAAAGACTAGACTATGAGATTATGAGAGACTTAAAAACAGCACTGCGAGAAGATGGTTTGGATTCTAAATATTTTAAACAGTTATTAGAGGGTACATTTGAAATATATGATTTAACACCGCAAGATCTCAAATACCTCGATTCAGTGATTTTCACTGAATCACAGATTTTTATATGGGAAGCGAGGTGGAGGAGGGCTCTTAAGGAGCTCAAAAACAGGTATCAGGGAGGACCAAATATAGCTATCTCTGTAGTGCAGATGGCAGGTGAACCCCTGGGACCAAATGATAATACAGGACAACAGATTAAAGAGCTACCATGGGATGTGTTGATTGACATTGAGAATGCAGCATGCAATGCAATTTTACAAACTCCATCAGCTGGAACACCTGAAAACATCTACACAGGGATCAGGCAAGGACCTTCAGAACCTTTTACTTCATTCCTTGAGCATCTCACACAGGGAGTAAACAGGCAAGTGAATGTAGAAACAACAAAACCACACTTGATTCAGGATCTTGCATTTGCAAATGCCAACAAAAAATGCAGACAAATCATCAACACACTGCCCGGTCAACCCTCGTTGGAAGAAAAGGTGAGGGCCTGCAGCAAAAATGATACACCTCAACACACTGCATCAATTCAGGCAAACATCTGGGGAGAGCAACTTGAAAGGATCCTCCAAGTTCGGGATGGAAAATTTATTGCAGCACTTCAACTACTGTTTCAACAAAACAGCTTTACAGAAGACACATGAAGATTGTGGAAGAGGACCAGAAGAAAGAATCACAATCACTTGATCCTTGTTGTGTGACAGGTCATCATTGTGTGGGATACACAATGTGAGAAAGGGACATCTTATCATAATGAAAATTGAAATAGAAAATTTAATAGCATGAATTTTTAGTAATTTATTATATTAAGGTTTAAGTTAGGTTGTATTTTAACATTTTATTAATGATGGGATTGATTTTTATATAGTTTGGTTTGTGTTTAAGTTAAGTATTGTTTAATTAGAGTAATCAACTTTAAGTTTTATTTTAGGTTTGGGCCCTGAAGAAGTTAAGTTTTACTAAAGTTTAATTGATAATTAATTTATATATTATTAATTTGATACATATGAATTTTATAAAGTTAATATAATTTAGGAATTTTTTACCAAGTTTTTTTAATATTGAGTTTAAGTACTGTTTGATTCAAAAATTATTTTAAGTTTTTCAAAGATCAAGTTTATTTAGCTAACAAAGTTTAGTTTTCTTTGAGGATGGGAGGATTTTGACTGAAAAGGAGGTCATGAAACATTGATGAACATTGATTTAAGGAGAAGACACAGTTTGTTGGATCCTTGGTTTTGTTTCAGTCTTTTGTGTTTTACTATAAGTTTATCAATATGTAAGAGTTTTAAAGGAATTTGTTTTCTGAGATTGATTTTATTGTTTAATAGTCAGTTTTTATAGTCTGTTATTTCTTTATATAATGATACAAAGGGTGTTTGTTGTTTTCAAATCCTTCCTTGCCACGTTATTGTAAATATAGCACACGTAGTTTCTAGTATATAATGTTTGTAACATCCCACTGAGGGGCAGAGCCCCACAAGCTGTCCTGCAAGACAGAGCTGCAGCAGGTCAGAGAGAAAATATTTTCGATAAGAAGAAATAAACAACCTTGAAAACCAGCACAGATGAATCACAACTCCTTCTTTGGCAGCGGGGCTGAAAGACAGAGACTTTCTACAATCTTGGGAGCATTTAAATATCACAGATCCGAACAGGTGATGGTGGCTGAGAAGAAAAGCACATACACGTAGGACATAAAGCATGGCATCTATTCTTCACTGAGAAATGTGTACCAGAGAAGAGGAAGAGAAGGCATGGTTGGCAGCACAGATGGGTACACATGATGGTTAATTTTATAGACTTGCCATGTCTAGGTACTGCCCACTCAGTGAAATGTTACTAAAGAACAGGACTCAGAAGACTACTGCTCCAGATTTTCACTAGTCTCTTGTCTGGACAGCGAGGAAGATTATGTGAGTGACCTGGAGATCACAGAGAATTATGAACTTGCAGTTTTTCTCTTTTTCCCACTGGCACTGAAGAAGTGCTTCTTATTTGCCTTCTCTCTTCTCCTCCCTCTCCTCCCCTCCCTCCTCTTTCCTCTTTTCTGTTCTCCTTCCTTCTCTCTCCAGATATATTTTAATCAAAACAAAACACTAAACCAGAGCAATGTTCTTACTATGTGCTGAGAAGTTTTTTCTAAGCAGATGGTCATGCTGAAACTGCTGGCAGTCATTATAGGGGGAGAGGTGGAGCTGATGTGGTCTGTGGTAACAGCCCCCCTCTGGATGCTGGGCTGGTGTCCAGCAGAGCTGAGCTGCTGACATGCTCCCTGTATCAGGATGTTCTCCCGGCAGCAAAGAAACTAAAGGACAGTGGCTTAGGACTCTAGAAACACCAAGCAAGTCCTTCTGTCCCAAACAAAACGGAAGAGCAAATACTAAGGTTACTTGTAGCTACCACACTGAGGTTTTGACAGCACACCTAACTTTGACAATGTATATTCAGACAAACAGTAGGGCACTGGGGCATGGTGAACAAATGCAGGAAAACTAGGTAAGAGGAGGGAGCAAAACCTGGCAAACTTATAACCCCCTAATTGCGCTTCAGTCGATGTTTTTCCTTTACATGTTGAGGCTCTACACATTGCAGAAATTACTTGATTCTAGCCAATAGTAATGCACACAGAAAGTGGTTTGTCATGAGTATAGGCTGACATATGTTTCTGGGGCTTTTTTTTTTTTGGGGGGGGGGGTGCATGTGTTTGACTTACTTTTGCTTCTTTAAACCCCAAAATGGCCTTCCCCAGACCCCCAGAAAGGTATCTTATTGATAATGTTGCTATATGCTGAAACAAATTGTAAAAGCCAACATTACTAATACCTAATGAATTAACACATATAAAAACAGAAGGAATCAGTCTGACAACAGTACTTGGAATACTAATTAAAATGTAAGCCAAAATATAGAATCAGGGCTTTTCTTACATCATCAGGACTGCTATCACAGACCTACTTCAACCTGTATAAAAAGTTGTATGTAAATACTGCAATTAATTCTGCAGTATCTTAAATAAAGTGAAAAATGGGATTTCCAGGCAGTGGTAGCAATGGATACACAGTTTCATATTTGCTGGAGTCTCACAAAAGAAGTAGCACTAAATAAATACAGGTGAATACTGACGCTCTAAATTGTGCACTATAGTTTATTTTATCAGAAGTTACATAGTAAAATCAACCTCAGTGAACCTATCAAGTTTTTTGACTACATCTCTAAAAAGGTGGAACAGCCTTATGAACTAGGAAGTACTGCTATTGCATTTGCTCATATAATCTTTTGATGCCAGTTTATTTTTTTACTCTGAAACTTCATATTGCTTCTTGCAATAAGCACTTGATAATAGTGTTTGATTATTTACTATATCCTTGCCAATTTTGTATTCAATGAGAGCCTTTTGTTGTTTAAGAATGAGACAAATGAACTTCACATGGATTTACAAAAAGACATCACACAAACTGGTAAAAGCGAAGTGGAAGTTTTCATACAGTTTCTATTACATTTTGCAGATACAAACAAAATCTCCCCACAATTTTTTAAAGTTAAAAAAACAACTGCTGCACTTGAGTAGGAATCAATTCAGTGCTGAAGTTCACCTTTAGAGATAGTGATTATATTACTTGCAGGTGAGTAAAAATAACTAAATCCCCCACCAAGCATACAGAGCTTCTCTTTAGCAACAAATCATTCCATTTTAGAAATGGTCCTTCAATAAAGGCACTCACTTTTGTAGCTGATGGTTCCACTAGTCTCTGACGGTGGCGTGCTGAGCTGAAATGACTCTTCTGAGGCGTCCCTTCCTGACAGTGAATGAAGAAAGGGGAGGAAGAACAGAGGAAAGGGGGGCAATGGATTGTGGAGGGGATGGAATGGAGGATGTTGGAGAAGGGAGAGGGAGAGTATTTAACTGAACTGTATTTTCACTAACTTTGAAAAAACTTTGTTACATCAATTTAAGTAATACCACTGTACAAATATCAGAAAGAAAACGGAGCATTTGCTTTAAAAAGCAGCCTCTCAAAGTTTTTATATACGTATTATTCACACACATTTAATGATGCTGTTTCCTGTAAGTCCACATACTGTACACATGTACACATGCCTACTTCACTTCCAGATGCACATATTAAACATTCATTTCACTTTTCCAAAGTATAGATGTTATCTTACATTTTCTGTATCAACTTATGCAGTTAAACACAAAAACCCCAATCCAACTGGATTTATGCTTCAACACAAACATCAAAATCTCCTCTAGCAAAATAAGATTTTTTTAGATTCATATTCTCCACCCAGACCTGCAATCATCACCTTAAATTCTAGAGACTTTACCTTACAGAGATTAATGTCCTTGCCTGAGAAAACTGAGAACAACCAGGCTCACACAGGTAACAGGTAAGTATTTTCTCTTAGAAAGCAAAACCTGAAAGAGCATTCAGCTGAAAAATAACCTGAAACCTGGTAGTCTTCATTGCATGTGCAATACAACAAGAGATTTTTCCAGGATATGATTACTGGTTCCAAATCCTCTACCTGCTTAATATTCAAGAGACAGAAGTGGGACATTTAGATTCTTCCTCAAGACACTTCAAATATGCTGTGTCAATCTCTCCAGAAACTTTCCTATTCTGAAAGCCCCTCATTCTGTAGTAAGTATGAACTCTACTTACTCTGTAGTAAGTATGTAGTAAGTCTGCTATTTCAGGTATGTGTCTGAAGGGGAGAAGATATGGGTGAAGAGCCTGCTTCTAATCACAGGAATCAGAGGATGCAAATTTGTAAGGCTCATTTTTTCTTTCTCATTTTTTTATTTTCCTTTTTTCTTTCAGAGCCAATGCACAATTGTCCTAAGAGTCCTCTCTGGAAAAAAAAGTCACACTATTTTAAAAATATAAGACAGACCCGCTCCTATTTCTGAAAAAGATATTCACAGCTTTGTTTAAATGAAAATACAATGCTACTCAAATATTTTTCAAGATCTCAAGACTTGTTTTTCAAAAAGCATTTTTATAAAAGAAGTTTTTACACCTCCTTAACAAAAAGGCTTCTACTTCTGGCATGACACCACACAGACAGAACCTGCCCTGTAACTCAGAAAGATCTGATGGAAATAATCAAAGATTACAGCCACCATGGGAGGATTACATCATAATTCAACAAATCCACAATAGTAGTAGTGTAAACGAGCTCTAATCAATAGAACCAGCATTACAGAAAAAGTAGTTATCCAACACTTGCCTAAACACCTGGTTACAATTGCAGAAGACTGTTCTGCTGATGGCAATGTACTTTGGTGATATTCCATTAAATTACTGGTGTAATGGACTAAAATTAGCAGTAAGAACTATGGCTGGATGACCTTTACACTTCTTATTTAACAATTTCTTTGAAAATTTCTCAATGCCCTTGCCATTATAATCTAACATCAAATTTTATATAATTAACAACGGATGCTTGAAAAGACTCTCCTTTCTGTCATAGTTTGGAAACAATGGTAGGGTCAGCATAACCTGGACATTAGCTAACGAAAGTGCTGAACTTCAGAGGCCCCACCTTCTCCCATATTAAGTTATTAACTAATCTGACAAGGGATCCTGTACTTAACTGAGAAACGTGGAATTTTTCTTCCTTTAGTCACATTTTTCTTTCTTTCCTGTCTCTCCTTCAGAATGCTTTCCAGAAGCAGTTAAGAGCTGGCACAAACACAACACAGAGAAAAAAACCCAATACAGCACCAATATCATTTCAGAAGCAAAAATGTATACCTAAATTGATGCCATCCTATGAAAAAGGAGTTCAGACTATTAAATGTTTATGTGGCTTGTGCCTTCAATCACGCCAGCCAGTACAAAATTCTGAATCAGAATATATTAGCAGTTCACTTTTTAGCCCAAAACAATCAGGGTAGACTTCATGCAATACCGTCCCATGTACAGATGATAGTTTATCATCAGGGCATGTGAAGGTTTAACTAAGATCAACAAGAGATTTAAAAAAGCTAGAAAGAATCTGGTTCTTTCACTATGGAAAAATTCAACATAGAGCATTTAGAAGACATTAGAGACATTAGACTGTATGCATACGAGTTCTGCATCATAATGTCATGTTCCTTAGTATTGTATTTCAGCTGATAAAAACAGAAACCTTCTGCCAATGTCAGCAGTAGGTGCTGTTCCATACAGGATTGTCTAATAAGGGCAGAGAAACAAGAGTCAATGTCACAGAGACACAGTAATCTTTAACTTGGGGGGAAAAAGAAGAAAAACTGAGAAAAGAATAACAACACAAAAAAAACCTTACATGCTGAAAAGACTAAGCATTCAGAGTCACTGCAGTTATTACCAGTAAAACACATACAGTGGATCCATGATACCCTTGAAGGATGAATGTCCTTTAGAGAGGAACCAGTCAGTTGCAATTTTAAGTTGACATAATAAAACTACTGTCAGAAAACAAAATCCTTGCAAAAGCCAATACAATTCATGTCAACAAGGACAGCTAAAGGAAAAAACTGAAGGATCCTAAATAATCCTGTGATAAGGTATTTTAGTATTTTAGTTAGGTGGCATGCAGAAAATTGGCATGGGAGCAGAAAGAGACAGAGACATATTTCATTTAACAGGTGAGTAATGCAAGAAATACCTTGTGGGAAACACACATCTTGGGGTAAGAAAAACAAAACAAAAAAAACCCCACATAGAACCAAAAACACACACCCCACAAAAAAAAGCAACATAGACAGGGCAACAAGTATTGCACATAGTTTATTTCTGAAGTCACAGAAGCCTGAAAATAGCTGTGAGGAGAAAATATACTTTTGGCTGAAGAGGCTGGTAGCTAATTCAGCTATGTATAGGCTTTACTACTGATACCAAAAGCAGTTTCCGTAAAGAGCAGCTACCATTCACTGTGTGGCAGTTCTCATGAAAACGCCAATATGAAGAGAAAAGCAAGAATAGCAAGTGACACAAGCATGTGGTCTTATCTGAAGAGATTTCTACCTCCAGACTGAAGCGGCCACAGACCTGTTTTTTTCCTCTCTATTTTTATTAGCTGCCAGACCAAGATCTGAAACAAGTGGCAAAAATTCCTCGCAGAGGAGTGGAATTCAGCAACAAACCCCACAGCTGGTCTCTGATGGATCTGCAAGTATTTAGCACTGAAGTAAAAATAATCCACAGACACAACTCCATCCACATCAAGCTGGGCAAATCCTTATGTTGACAAAGCTATTTCAATGTTTTTATATTAATGAGTGTCATACTGAAGAATACCTCCTCACACAACCTCAAACCATGATCGTTCTAAACATGCTTCCCCTAAGACTAGCCCTGGGCTATCTCAAGATACATCTGCACCCAAGACTCAAGTCCCTGCTGCGTCCTTAAGTGTACTACAGAGGTGACTGATATGTAGAGGTGTCCTATAGAGATGACTGAGCATCCTGGTATTTGAGTGTAGCAATAGCTACTGCAAAACTTATGGCGAAGACCTATTGTCATAGTTAAGACTGTATCTAAACTTTTTGTTACACTCCTTTACATGGTAATCTACCTCCTGCTGTATAGTGTCTTACACTAGATGCAGCTGTTCTATTCAATTACGAAACCACTACACTGTATATTTTTAACTGCTCTGAAGATTCATTTTTTTCTCTTTTTCTACTGCAGTGTTAAAATGTTACTCTGTTATAATCCATCTATTTAGGAGGGCTATGTAAATACATCTGTGAGGGTACAGCAAAAATACAAGAAAAGACAAAGTAAATAAGAAAATTAGGAATAAAAATGTGTTAGAATATAATGTGTTTAGTCTGATTTTTCTCTTTCTTTCTTTCTTGCCTCAAAGGAGCCAAGATATCAGCAACAAAGAATGCCGTTCAACTTCTGATAGCTCAATAGTTTTAGGATACAGCAAAGAAAGCAGTAAATACTGTGGGATGGCTACACAATCAAGTCATTTCACATGACTAAAACCTTCAACAGCATCACTGCAATACTAATTTACCAAATTACCCAGTTATGTTTTTTTTAATTATATGACATCATTCAGAAAGTCAGCATGCTAC
Organism: Vidua macroura; assembly: GCF_024509145.1. Lineage (NCBI taxonomy): Eukaryota > Metazoa > Chordata > Aves > Passeriformes > Viduidae > Vidua > Vidua macroura. The sequence continues at coordinate 29,033,817 of NC_071611.1, forward strand.
ATCAGCATTAGTATTTCTTCTTACACACAGCTTCCTGACACTGGATACCTGCTGAACATATCTGTGAACAACACCAAGGCCATCTCTATCAGATATCTGCTTAGTAAAAGCTACTGGTGATTAGACTGGGTCCATCCAGATATTATGATCATTTCATTCTTAATCCTTGAAGTGTGTTAGTACATAAAATTTTGATAACTCTGTTTTATTATATTACATTCTATCTAAGGTTATGTCTTGTCTGCTGTAAGGTCACCAGTAGCCTAGCTGTCTTGTACAAATAAATTTCTCTGTGTTTCAACTTACCAAAGAGATAATGAAATGCTATTCCTGTTTCAATAATAACATGAGACTAGGAAAAAGGAAAAAACAAAATATCTAGGAAGACTCAAAAGGTAAATTATTCAAATTTTCAGTGTTACAGGTGCAGATTGGTTAATCAGCTTTTCATAATTAAGAAGAAGGGGAAAGAGTGGACTTTACAGGCACTGGGGGCCTTTTTCTCATAAAGATTAATTCAACTTATTAAAACAATTTTATAATTCATAAGAGATAGAGGTAGCAGGGATGTGCAGAGAGGGAGAGAGGCTGTACACATTCTGTTCCTACAAAAATTCACAAAACTAGACAACAAAACATACTCTGCTTACATGCCATGACACTGAAAATTCACCGACACTTGAAGGGTATACAGTGTGGAAAAGCTGAATTACTCAAAGTGACATGCAAATAATGCAACAGATTGATGATGAAACTATGAGAATCAATTTAGGCAGAGACAGACCAGCAGGTGCTCCAAAGCTCGGAACTTACCCTTCTGATAATATAGTACAATCCAAAAATATCTCCAAGCCCTTGTACTGGTACAAGAGGTAACAAACAACGCAGTATAATCCTGCATTGTAGTCTCCATAACTTCAAACTACGCTGAATTCAAATTACTCATTTTTGTAAAACAGAGCAGTAGATAGTAGGCAAGTCAGCCTGCCAAGTGTGGGGGCAGAACCAAGTTATAAATTTTAACACACAGTCCTTCCCTGTCAGAAGCAAGTGTGAAATCTTTTGGGATTTGCTGGGGGGAAGGGGTGCGTTCGTTTGGCTTGGTTTTTAACTTCTCAAATGTTCATTTCTTGCTTATGTCCACTGCCTTAAAATTTGAATTTCAGTGTAATACTTAACTAGGCTCTCATCCAAGCTTTATAGGCTGATCAGAAAAGCTCTTTCTGCTCTTTCAGCTCTTTGCTGCATCTCACAGCAGAGAATAAGCATAGTTAAGTAAGAAAGATTTCTACATAGTTATGGAATTTAAAAAACAGTCATAACTGTTTGTCAGTTATTTGACAAACAATGTCACATGATGGCACAACTGACAATCCTTACAGCCAAGGAAAGATATCATGTCAATAAAAAGCAACACACATGTGCAGTTTCAATTTGGAACAGTAAGAAAACAAACCCTTGAGAGTTATCTCCCAAACAGAACACAAACCAAAGGCCAAGAATGCATCTTGCAGCAATTAAGCTGTTAGCAACAGAAAGTACTGGCGGACGAAAAAATCATCTCAGGTAAATTGCTGTATCCCATTCTTCCAGCACAGCAACAGATGTTAAATTCTGAGTAACAAAAATGCGTAACTAACATGTTTGCTGAAATTGCTTAGCAGTCTAACACATCAGTGTGCTAGACACTCTCCTATTAGCACTCCTAGTTATGGCACTACCCTCTTCTCCCTAATCACATCCAGTTCTACGCAGACAATCATTACAGCATTTGAACAAAGAACACTGGGCCATTTTGAAGGAGAAAGGGGCGAGAACTAATTTTCAACAGGATCCTCATTGATTACTGCATTTCCTCAGTGGTACTAGAGAGAATGCACATGAAAAATGAGTGTTTTAAATAAGACCTTTTTTCTAGAATAGCTCCTTTGCAGAAACTCATCCATTTAAAAGTAACTGAATCTCCCCCATGTATCTCCTGAGAGCCTGAAGACAGGAAAACACACTTCGCAAACCTGTAAGCCAGACCAGCATTACTGGATGCAGCATCAGAAGAGGTTAGTATTGATTTGTCAGATAGACTCCACATCAGAAAGAAATCACATTGAAATAATTGAAGGTGTCTTTAGGGTGAAAGAGGCAATCAAAAAGCATACACTACTACATTTTGCAGCAGTGCGAAAAAACTAACTGGAAGGTTCCGTTCTTACTGTTAAAATAAAGCAAGAGACATAAGGTGCTACAGAAACCATTAAAAGACATCAGCCCTAAGCATACACAAATAAATACACAGGAACAGAAATGCAGAAAACAAAATGCATACACAAAAAAGGTGGTTGTTCACTTGTTATTCTACTCTAAAACCCCTGAACACCATAAAAATCAGACAATAAAATCAGTTCCAAAGTATTGTTCCAAAATATGCAAGGCCTGAGCTGCAATCTCTATCAGACAAGACTAGCATTTTGCTGTGACCATAAGGAGAATGTAAGAAAGAATGCCAGAAGACAAAATGGAGAAAAACAAAGTTGGCATTACTGATAAGGCAAATTACATGCAACATAAAACAAATTCCAAAGACTCATGAAAAAAATCTGTGCTGAAATATGAGGAGTAAAGCAATGCACAGTCCTAAGAGCAAGAAAGAAATTACATTGAAGCAACTTAACAGTCAATATGCTGGTCCAGTCTAGCAGGCACTAGTCTCTTCAGAAGATCAGTCAAATGCAATGAGGTCTTTGCAGTTACATCATACAAATACATTTGTTAAGGATTAAATCTCTTATCACAACCACAAAACAAAGTATGTAAATGCAGTAATAGCCCCTAGTGAATTCATAGACGTGATATGCTCAACCTCAAATCTTCTTTGCTGCCAACCAACCAAAAAAATTTTGGCTACCCTGTCCTAAAAAAAATTCTGAACTGTTGCTTCCAGACAGCAGCAAATACTCATGACAAAAATGACAAATATGAAAATGCTATTAATGCTTGAATGTTAAAGCCTTCTATTTATCATTGTCAGTCTAGTAATACACCATACTTGACCACTACTTTGCTTACACCAAATACACTGTGGTATTCTCCAATGTTAAAACACAAATACACTACTCTGTCTTGAGGAACTGAAAGAGACCAGCACATGAATATAGAATCAGAGTAACATGAAATGTAGCGCTTACTCTCATCACAAACATTTGCTCTAATTTTTTATTTATATTATTCCATCCTTTATTGAACTTCTCGACATTTACTAAAATCTCAAAAAAAAAAAATATGAAGTTGGGTTCCCAAGGGGCACTGAAGTCCTAAAATCAATTTTCCATTCATAACCTAAATTTTCCAGCTGTGCTCATGAGTGTTGTATTCATAAAACATAAGAGTTTGGGGAATACTTTCAGGTTCTTCTTACTTTCAGGTTCTTCTGCACAAATTCTGACTGCTGAATTCCCCTAATGGATCTGCACACCTTGGGTACATACCACTAGGCTTTTGTAAAGCAACTGAAATGGTATTCTTCTAGTGGTATAATTTAAAGCAAAGTGGTAAAACACCTTAAAAAACCCTTTTCATCAAGGAGTTACATCAAAATAACTCAGAAGTTAAAGCACACACTTCATACATTTAGCACACTTTCCTTATTTTTCACATAGAAAGTTACACTGAAGGACAGGCGAGGAATCTACATTAGCTGAACAACATCTTCAGATATGTTTCTGTATTTGATATAACATGATTTATCTGTACAGAATACCAAGAATATTCAAATACACAAAACACATGCCAAACATGCACACTTCAAGCTGTAGTTTTCTAGGACTAAAATACTATCAGACTATTTGACATTATCTCAAAAAAACATAACAATGCACTCCAATCAATTCTACAGGGCAGATATTCTGAAGTATTTCCAGCTTCCGGACAGCTGAAAGTGAAATTCAGAAAAACATGTATTGTTTCATAACAGTAACTACCAGTTACCATAAGCCCATCTTCTAACCACGGACCATCTATTAGTTTAATTAGACTGTAAGTTTGATTACTAAAGCATTTTCTTCAGATTTGATCACTTGCAACATTTTCTTTTACAGCACCCAGACAAGAATGGAATTTTTTACATTGTGCTGCTAAAACTGGATCTCCTATTTCTGATAGTAAAGCTTAAAAAATCATCCATCTTGTAATATTTTTCAATGCACATTTTCATTGAAATAGTGTCTTGGTTGGGGAGGATAACCAGATGTCAAAAATGTGTTACTTAACATCCTTATGAAACTAAGCAAAGCATATATACACAAAGGAATTTCAAAAAGGACAAAGTACTCAAAATAAAGCATGCACTGTAAAAACATGGAATTTAGCTGCTAAAGTCTCTGAAGAGCTTGTTTTTTATCAAGGGTACAGACACCAAATACAAGTATCCTTTTTGTCTCTAATCCCAGCTCTTATATGCTACTGAGAAGCACTAAACTTTAGACCTAAAATCAAGGGGGACTTGAATGAAGGGGTACAGGGAATCCAAGAGGAATACAAGTTAGAAACTGAGACAAAGTAATAAGATTACAGAAAGCATGAGTTGGTGACAGAAAACAATGATGTTCTGGTTTACATTGGATGAAGCAAGGATCCTACAGAGAATAAGGTTAGCATTGCAGAAGTTAGTGCTACATGTATAGGGGGAAAGGTAAAGCCAAGAAAACAAGATCAAAATCAATGATGAAATTGCAGTATTGAGTGTTCTGCTATGAAATCCTAGCAGTAACTTATGGATTTTTATGTAATTTTAATGCCCAAATGAATAACTGGTACTGTTACAAGCAATTTGAAGTAATTATTGCCCCAATTAATAGAAGGAATTAATAGCATCTCAAAGCCTGTGGGCAATTTTGAGAAAACTGCTAACTTAACAAATCTAAAACTTTTGATTTTTAAAGCAAATATAGTTTTCAGTTGGTTAAAGCAAATCTAAAATCATTATGTGAAATATGACACATGAAGCAGCATCACAATCAAAACTGCATCAAATTCAAAGAAAGCATCTTACAAAAAAATTTGAAAAGAAAATACAGACAATTACTAGTTTTGTTAGTTGTGACAAAGTAAGTAAAATAATTTGTTAAACCAAGGATATTTCATGGAACTTTATAAAAAAATCATGTTTCAGTAAGCTACTGTCCTTCACGCAGCTATTATTCCTACTGTTACCAACAAAACAGGCAAAGAAAAAAATGAATTTAAAAAAACCCACACAAGTAGATTTTGGAGATAAGCCAATCTCCTCAGAAAGAGGAGCTAAGGAGTACACAGAAGATGCCAAAGCTGCTTTATTTTATGACCCTTAAAACACAACTGAGATCAGTTCAAATCATTACAGACTCTACCACTGAGCTCACCAAAGGATTTGACACAAAGAAATGTCAAGTTTATGTTTTGCCTTCCAAACCTAATACAAAACAGTCCATCGACTTTGTGACATATTGCAGAGTTTATCAAGAAATGTTGCTACAGTTATCAGAAGGCATTAGTAAGAAGTATGATATGGGCTACAGGCACCAAGTTTGGCCCCACACCAAATATTTTAGCTCTAGATGCAGCATGGTGCTTTCTTTTCTTCTTTTGATATTTGACTCTGAAATAAAGTGACCACAACATACATAAAAGCAAAGACAGAGATCGGGGGAGGGGGTTGAGGGGGGTGGGCATAATCTGAAAGAGTAACTCCTTTAGAAAAGCTTTCATAGTTCAAATAATAGCAAAATATGTCTGACACAAAGTGTTTTAGAGGACCTGACAAACATGTAACAATGCATGATGAATGTCTGAAAAACAGAGGTGAATAAACTGATCAAACGATTGTACACTCTATTAGGCTTTCTCAGTAGGCTGGTCCTTTGCTTTCTAACGGCAGCTATCACTGCCTATCACTATTTAAACCAAGAAATCATCTATTCTAACTTTAGGTACCTCTTAGTACCTAAAATGCCCTGTTTTCTGTAACAGTGTATAGAAACAACTAAAAAATAAACATGGCTCTATCCAGAAAAAAAATTACCAAGGTTATACAAAATGTAGGGGTTTTTTACATTTTACATCTATGTATGTTGCTCATGCAATACACTCATAAAATGAAAGAGCAAGTATCACAATTTATGTAGTTCTGAGTAGCTCAATCACTTCAAAAATTTTGAGGTTTTAGTAAATGTAGAGAAGTTTAGTTTGCAAGTGTGGCCCCTTCCAGGCAGGTCTGGGCACAACTACTAAGCAGGCTATTAACGCAGTGCACAGACACACAGCTATTCCCATACAACACCAGAAGTGTTATATCTCTCTACTTCTTAACTGATTAATTTGAATCCACTGCAAACTGCAGTATTTTTGTTTGTTTGTTTGTTTTAAATCCTTCTCTGGTTCCACGCCCTCCACAAACATTTTCTTCCTAAGGCTCACTGAGAGGCAGAGAGATACATCAGAACTGATTCATAGTTACACAACTCCTCTTTGACACTGTAAAACCATTTCCACTAATAGAGAAACACCAGCAGAAACAATGGATAAGGTTTGCCTTGCCTAGAGAAGAACACTGACATACACAGTCTTCAAACCACTGACAATTAAGAACCCTTCCAGAACCTCATCTGTAAGACTGACTTCTACACCCTTTTTTCTTCACTTTGAAAGAGATACCAGGCCAAATTCCAACTAATGCTCTTCAAGTTTTATCATTTTTTCCTCAGCAGACCACCCAACAATTACATACCCAAGCACAAACTGCATTTAGAAAAGAGATCGTTACAGTCTACTTCTTTCCTTGCCTCTCCTGTAGAGTGTGGCTTCCAAGATTACCCTTTTATTTCACACATTAATTTTCAGTATTTCAGGAAGAATTCTTTTCATTAAACATTCTACTCCAAAGAAATCTCACCTGCTTAGGAGCTGCGAATAAGGCCATTTTTTTCCATGAAGTTCTTTCCTTTCTTTCTGATTTCTCCGTAAATGCATTTTCCAGTTGAGCCAATAAGCAAGTACTCAGAAAAGTCTGTAAGGCATGACTTTTTGCAAAGGTCTGGACAATTTATGTATCACATTTCAAAACATTTATATACAAGAATAACTGTTTTCCTGTACCGAAGATAGAAGAAAGGAGTAGTCAAGGCTACGTAATGACTGTGTGCCTTGCCACCTTTTCTAGAAACATACGGAATTGATATAAATTCATTTTCTCAAATCCACAAAAATAGCAATTTTCCGTTTACACCACATTTTCCTTTACATTGCCTACTTCTATTTCTACAGCAGTAAGTCTGAATTTTGTGATTAAATTATTTTTACCTCATACCCATTCCCCCCTCAAATCAATGCATATATTAGATTTCCAAGTGGAATTTTCCATGTTGACTACAATCATATCACTGCAAACAATGCAGTGCAGTCACCCTGAATTTAAAGAAGGATTAGATTCCCTATGAAAATTTTCCAGCATTTAAAAAAAAAAAAAAAGTGTACATATACCTAGAGAGAAGAAAATAAATAAACACAGCATTTTCTTTGACATTTGAGAGGTTTCATGTACAGCTGCTGTCTCTGCTGTTGGTCAATTACTCTGCAAGTCTAATTAAAAAAGCTCATGTAATTACCCGAAGACTTACAAGACATTGTTTACAGGCCACTTAAAGGCGAACTGAAATTAGCAAAAGGAAAACTGAAGGCCCAAAGCATCTGTCTGACAAAGTGAAAGCTTAATCGGCACTGGAAGCATGACTGAACCTGGCTGCTTCTGGCAGTAAAATTTCTCCCACATTCCCATATCCTTACAGATTCAGGGAAATACGTGCTACCTTTACCATCTATCGTCTAGGTTTGCAGTCATTACTTTAAGGCAATATGAAGTGCACTGTTTAGTCAAACAACTACAAACATAGGCTGTTAGCAGACTGCAATTAAGAACGTAATTAATAATGTGCAACAAGTAATTAGCTGCTTTTGCCTTTTTCAAATTTATTTGCAAGAAATTGTTGTTTCAATCCATACTAAATTGCACTTTAAAAACTTAGAAGTTGAAAGAAATTATCAATTTTATCCTGATGTCCTGATGTTTCTTACCAAAAAAGTGTTCTTTGCAATTAAACCTTCAGAATCTGCTCATTGAAAAGGAGCACATATTACAGATTCAGACACTTTTATTCTACTATGAATACAAACACACAACTAGACACAGAAAAAGGTTGTAGTAAGATTAAGTAGGTATGTGTATTCAGGTTGCAACCAATTAAAGGCTTGGTTTCTTTCAGAAGCCTGAGCAACAGAAAAATTTTTTACATATCAAGCTGAAACAAGATTTATCCAAGTCTACATATTTACTTAAGGCTTGTATTTTGAGATTCAATTCAAGCTGCTTCCTGGCTTTTTTTTAAACACAGCACGATGGTACAAGGCATTAAAAAAAACTACATCAGGTTCCCATCTAAAAGGAAATGGTTTGTGCGTCCTGTAAATCAAGCTTTGAAGCAAACTATGTACAAAGAAAAAAGAAAACAGCAGTTATACCAACTTTGCTTTTAATTTACTCATATGCTATTTATCATTGTTTAATTTAAATGTATCTTTACCTAAGAAAGCACACAGCTTTTAAGCAGATTTACCTGCTTTTAACATTTCTACTTCTAATGAAGAGAACTGACAAAGTTACATGAAGTTATCTGACCTTATACTGAAGATCACAGGTATTTCAGAACAGTCTTAACTCAGAAAATTTCCTTTTCTTCTCCCCCCTTGTTTTTGGGGGTTTGTTGTTTTGCTATTTGGAGGGGGAGGTGGGTTTGTTGTTTTTTTTCATTTGGAGGTTTTTTGGGGTATTTTGGTTTTTTTATTTTCTTGGGGTGTTTCTTTTTTTTTTTTTTTTATTCCTTTCAGAATACACTCAATAGTCTTTACACGAGAGTATCAATAACATATGAAAAAGAAGAAGGGGCAAAATACATGGATTCCGTGGATTTCCCACAGAAAACAAGGAGTGGAGAGTTATTTAGGGTTGGGTTTTTTTTACAGTAAAAACATATACTATGACTATAAAATAACCATGTCACTATTTTGGAATGTACTATAAAATCAAAAGGTCAGCAAAGTAAACAACTCAGACACTTAATATTTATTAACAAAACTTAAAACAAAACTTAAAACATCCCTTGTCATATAACCTGCTTTCCAGCCCACAAGATCATCATCTCTAGGCAAGCTGCATGGACAACAGATGAAGACAGAAACAAAGCAACAGAAGAACGTAAGGGGAGCGAGAGGACAGTATGAAGACAGATTTACTTTAAAGATCTAATGAATACAACTTCAGTGTAAATAGCATTTCTACCCCTCCCATCTTTTTCTAAATAATAGTGTGTCAATTTTTACATTTTTGACCACTGGCTGGTTTTCTCCATTCTAGGACCAGATCATAAAGACAGTCATAAAGTACACATCTTCAAAAACTGCATGCACTGCAAGTGTGAATAGGCCCCTCTGCTACTTGGATTATTCACCGTATAACTTTCAATACTCTTAGGTAACTGCAAATAGTTCCGTAAAATATTTTTGGTATTAATTCAAAATTGTTTTGTTAAAGTTACAGAAAATAAAATAAAAATAACCTCTGCAGAACTCAACACATTTCCTTCACACAAAGGTTTAAGTTATAACTTAATCAGACCAGACTGCTGTTTAATTCAAAAGGAAGAAATCCGGTTTACACTACTAAATGGATTAGAGCAGGTTTAAGAGAAGGAAATCCGGTTTCACTATGAAGATATACCTCTTGAAACTTATATATCTTTTAAAAGCTGTCATATGCAGTCTCAACCTGCAGCAGAGATTCTCCCTCCTACCTGGCTACCAATTGACAGAAAATATTTAAGATAGAAGGACTGACTAAAGTTACTTTTTTATGTAAGTCACTCACTTTCCACAGGCAACTGTTATCATACAAGAAGTTAAAGAAAAGTTAATGGATTCTTTAAAAGGCCCAAGAGAATTTCAGGAGTTCTGTATGCTACATAACAAAATGTGCTACAGATTCTACTTCTATACCTCTAACAGAAACTGTCGCACTGGATCAGCACCAAGTTGAAAGCACTGATCAAAAAGGGTATCTTACTAAAAAGTTCAGAACTGTGCAAGTTCAGTGCATGTTAAATGCTTTATGGGGGTTTGTATTACTTAAGAATAACGATCCCAAATGTATGGAGACTTTCCTTTTCACCCTCCTTCCATTGAAATTGCAGATGTGGAGGAAAACAAAAGAAAGGAAGTACATTCATCGCTGAGAGCTACTTGAGCAAAGGGGCTTTCTGAACAATGGGCCGTAATGATGTAGTTTGAGGTGGTGCTCTATTTTGGTGAAACATTAAAAAAGTAACTACACCGTTTATTCGGCTGTAGTCATATATTCTTTATTAATATACTTTCTGTCAACAGATATAAGTATGCACATTTTAATTATGTGAGTGACTTATGCATTATCCTAGAAGGGTATATGGTTCGAGTCTTGGGTTTAAACAGCATACGGTACCAACATTGTGTCATAACCCTCCCTCTATCTGGGATACGGGGGTTTCCAGAGTTTAGGGACGCCAGCGGAAAAGTCAGCCCAAAGCCGCCCGGGAAAGGAAGACGTGCCCGCTCCGGCGTTCAACAAAGTGCGCCGCGGCCGCCCGGAGCTCCGAGTAGCGCCAAACTTTCACCCCACCGGTAATGCCCGGCCCGGAGCGCGGCTGGCGGGGAGAACCACAACGCCGCCGCCGCTCCCGTCTCCCCGCGAAGCGCCCGAGCACGGGCTGCACCGCCGGCTCCGCAGACAAGCCCGCCGCCCGCCCCCGCGCCGGGCAACCCGGCCGCCGCGCCCCGCCCGCCCACAGGTGTCCCCCCGCCGCCGTGCCCGCCGCCACCGCGCCCCGCCGCAGGTGAGGAGGGCAACTTCCCAACTGCGGGGAGCGCGGACCGCCCCGCGGGCGCGACGCCGCGCCGCGCCCCGCCCCTACCTGCAGCCCGCGCCTCCGCAGGATGCCCGGCTCATCCATGCCGGAGCTCCGCCGCCCTCACGCCGCGCGGCGCCGCCTGGCCATGCCGGACCGCCCGGACCCCGCTCCGCATCCCCGCAGCTGCCGAGCGCTGACATCACGCCCGCGCCCATTGGCGCCGCCGCCGCACGTGACCGCGCGAGGTGCGCGCCGCGGCAACTTCGGCGCGCAGTCCGGCGGCCGCTCCCGCAGCGCCCGCGCCTCCGCCGCGCCCCCGCTGCCATTCGGGCCACCCGGGGCAGCAGAGCCATGAGGAACTTGCAGGATGGAACTGGAGTAGTGCTATAACGGCACCGCGTTAAGAAGCCGCGCCCCACTGGATTCCCATGCGGAGAACCCTCGGAGAGAGGACGGATTGTCTCAGGGTGCAGGCACCGCGGCCAGCAGGTCCGGCTGTGACCTTGGGCTTGTCGCCCGAGGGCCTCTCATCAGCTCAGCTGACCCGACTGGTGGAAGGAAAACTCGTCTCCATCAAAAACTATGTGCTAGATCCTTAAAGGTTATGTCTGAAAGCACAGATTTTAAGGAGCAAAACGGCAGTGGGAGTTTTCACATCTGCCAAGCTGCTGATTAAACAGATCACTGATTTCCCGCCCCCCCCTGCCACCCCCCGCAAAGGCTGTCAACATACTATTAGCTATTCACCCATTAACAACCTAAGATGAGGCAATGACAATCACACCCTTAAATCTAGTATGAAAAAGAAATATTGATTTCCTGTCATATTGCATCATTTTGAGAAGTAGTCCATGTACATTCCATAACAGTAAAACCTGCCAGGGGCAAAGGCATTTAGAACAAAAAAAATGAAGGTCTGCTGAAAGGATAACGCTGAGAGTAAAAGCTTATCTGAAGAACAGGGAAAGAACAGGCTGCTGTATTCCCTGCCCCCAGCTCTAAACTCTTCTTCATATGACTGAAATGCATTAACATTATTGTTTTACACTCATTACAATTAAAAAATATATAATTTCTGCTATTAAGCTAGATTTCTCTGATACTTCCAACTGTATTATTCTAAAAAGCAGTCATTTTTTATCTAAATTACATGGTGACATTAACTGAACATGTTTCCTCTTCCCTGTCCCTCCATCTCTCCAGCTCCAAATGCATCCATCACATTTGGTCAATGGCTTAAAACTAAGCCATCACAGACTTCAGTTACAGGATTAGAGCAGTACGAAAGGAGATGCTCATACTGACCAAAACTTCAGTTCCACAGGAGGGAGACAAGGAAAATCAAACACACTGATAGACTTACAAATCTGTAGGCCAGAAGGGGATATACCTTCCTCTGTAACAAACGCTACTCATCCGTCCTGAATTCATTTTCCAAGAGTAGCATCTCTTCAAGCAGCATGCTGACCCTAGTGAAAACTTTTTTGCTTTACAGAATCAAATTGAAAAGTGACTACATCTCCTCACCTGCTTGAAACAAAGGGAAAAAATGTTAGATTATCTCCTATGGGATCAACCCAATATTCCTGTTTTCCCTTTTCCATTTCAAAATGTCATCTTCCTTCTTCTTATAACACTTTCAAACTTTATCCCAATCATTCGCATCCATGTTGTCCTCACATAGGATCTCTTCTGTGTTCCTGTTTCCAAAAACAACACAGGCAAATGAATGACAATCTAAATGCTTCCAGTAAGAAGCATGTAACAGCATTACAAAACTTAATTAACCAAAGACTGTCAAGTTTCAAGGGTGAGAGGTAAAACCTTACCATTTGTCTCTCATGACACACTGCAAGGCTGTTTGCATTTTTACACCCAATCTTTATAGATATTGCACAAGTTTTATTTTAATCACTGAAATACAATATCTCCCAATGCTCTATTTAGCAGTTCCTTTAAAGGTAAGTAATACTGAAGTGTAGTTTGCTTGAGTCCAACCATCATTTCAGCCTGTGTATTTAACTGTGTATGTATGAATTAAAAGTACTCTGTGCCATCTAGCTCAGAGGTCATTACTGGAACAACAGCATAAGAAAGTCGTACTGTCAAGTAATGTGTCACTGACAGGCACAGAAAGAAGAAGTCCACAACCTAACAAAATACCTCAAGTATCACATAAGCTAGAATTTCATAGCAGGACAATTTACAGAAAGCATTATAGGCAGACAAAGCACAGATGTACATGCATGAAGAAACTATCCAACTACAGACTCTTAAGCGTAACGTATTTTGCAATATGCTGAAGGTCATTGGTACAGCTACCTAGGTAACAGTGGAAGGCAGAAGAATGAAACAAAAAGAAGACTGCCTTCCAGTAGAAGATGACATAAATCCCAAACAGAAGAGTATAAAACTATCTTTCAGTGAAACATGCATTCAACTATCAGTTCTAGAAGTGTCATTTTCCTAGGCTTGTGCTGCATTTTATAAAGATGTATTGGAAGGAACTGAAAGGCAGATGTTTGCACATAAGAAGGAAAGCATCCACTGAATTTTTTCACAATTTATTAGTGTAGCTATTGCCTCTTTAGTTGTTGCCGGAAGTGCATCTTCATGTTTAAAAATGTATATAGCGTAGTTTTTTCTGAAGGTTTTTATTATTTTCAGATGATTATTTCAGTTATATTCACCATCAAAACCATGGCAGGTAAAATTGTGGTATCTAAGAATTTGTGTCTTAGAAGAAGAATCCATGCTCTTTAAAACATTTTAATATAATTATCCTTATATTTATATATACGAAATACAGCAAAATGCCTCACATATTCTTTCACATCACTTGTAGCAGAAAGACTCAGTTCAGTTGTACATGCACCACAAAATAAAACATGTACAGTTGTCCTGGATTAGGGCAAATTTGGAAGAAAACCTCCAAAAGAGGCCCCCGCCCAAGAAAGCCCTCCCCCACAACCAGTTTGGGAAAATTTCCTCAGAGAGAAGTGGAAAAAACCTGTTTATTTAACAGGCAAAGCACTCCCCAGCACACAAAATGAACAATACCAGATGACAAACTAATTTGCCGCTCTAAAGAGATGACAAAGTCAGAAAGTCTGTCTGGTGGGTGGTGTCTCTGTTTTCAGTCCCTCCGGCGCTGGGAAAGGCTGCTGCTGCCCACAGTAGGTCCTGGTGGGCCACAAAGTGCGAGCTCTCCGTGTTTCCCCAGGTCCCAGTCCGGAGCAGGTTTGAATGGATCCAAGAACAGGGAAAGAAAAACAGTCCAGGGAAAACTTGGACTGCCTCAGCTAGCTAAACTAACTAAAAAGCAAAGGAGCGCGGTGTTCTGCCCCGTCATGCCCAGACAACACAGTGGAGTTCTGGGTTCCAGCAGAATGTGGAGCAGTGAGTGCAGGCTGATAACAAACTCCGTGCTTCTTCTTCTGCCCGCCTTCACTCTCAGAGCCAGCCTTGAAGGCACAGAATGTAATATCCAGCATAAACAGAACAGACAACTGGGGATACGAGCATCATAACATCATCCTAGGACACAGTGTATGAAAAAAACTTCCCATCAGGGAAGGCAAAATTATTTTAGGACAACAGTAATCAATCTCCAATTTTGCCAAAAATTTTTCTCTCCTATAAATGAAGCATTTGACCTGATTAAATGTGAAGGATGTTTCAGAATTAATTTAGACACATACTCCTAAGCCCATGTTTATTTAAAGCTGCAAAGAAACATGGTAGAAGATAATTTTCAGGACAATTACATAAATCTAGTAAGTTTTTATCTTCATTCAACTGCCATTTTTTTGCATTAATCATACAGTTTCACTTTAAAAATATTACTGATTGACAAAACAAGAAAATTTAGAAATCACTGTAATTACTGAAATCAGCCAATCAACCAGATAAAACCTAAGCATGCAAAACTATGTATGAATATGTAACTAGAGTTTTACAATGCAGATTTAATTTAAATCTAATTTTAAGCATACACATATCCCATGTGTGGCTGCCACTCTCATACTACACACAGTGGTAGCACATGATAAATCATATTAATTATGCACCATGAAAAAACTCCTTTGTACTCTGTCAATAAAATCTATCTCTGTCAGAGCTGTTTCCTATACCTTAAATACTCTACTGCATCCAGTCACCATCACTGAGTTTTAAAAATAATTATTTTCTTCCTAAGTGTGAGAATTCATATGCTTAGAATAGATAACAAGCAATGAAATAATTGCCTTATATTCTGATAACTTGCTACCCAAAATAACAGGAATTTTTTTCCAGCACAGGTAAAAAGAGAGCTTTTCATCATATTTTTGTCCACTGATAAGCTATTCAACTAACTTACTAGAAAAATTAAACTATTTCAACTGCCATCATTTCAGGAAGGTAAGTGGACAAACTACAACTACAGATACCTGGAAATTATTAACATTAATTCTTATGCAGCCTTTTTCTAAGCTGCGTTAGAGATGAGAGAACAATTAGAGTATACCATAGCATGTTCCACTGGATGTTGTAGTTACAATGGTTTGAAACAAACTCCTGCAAACACTGCTTTTGTGGTTTTGAATGGAGAGCAGCCCCACAGTAATGGACCTGGGGTTCTGGTCCATGGCAACTTGAACATGGACCACATGGTCCAGCAGTGCCCTGGCAGTGCCCTGGCAGCCAGGAGGGCCACCAGTGTCCTGTGGCGCATCAGGGACAGCATCACAGCCAGGCAAAGAAGGGGATTGTCCTGCTCTGCTCT
Organism: Vidua macroura; assembly: GCF_024509145.1. NCBI lineage: Eukaryota > Metazoa > Chordata > Aves > Passeriformes > Viduidae > Vidua > Vidua macroura. The sequence continues at coordinate 29,049,543 of NC_071611.1, forward strand.
GGGGCAGCCTCACCTCGAGTGCTGGGGGCAGCTCTGGGTGCCACAGTATCAAAAAGACAAAAAGCCATTAGAGAGTGTCCAAAGGAGGGCAACAAAGATGGTGAAGGGTCTGGAGGGAAAGCCAGAGTACCTGAGGTCACTTGGTCTGTTCAGCCTGAAGAAGAGGAGACTGAGAAGAGTCTACAACATCCTCACAAGAGGAAGCAGAGGGACAAGTACTGATCTCTTCAGTTTCATGACCAGTGACAGAACTTGAGGAAAAGGCATGAAGCTGTCAGGGAGGGTTTAGGTTGGATATTAGAAAAAGTTTCTTCACCCAGAGGGTGGCTGGGCACTGGAACAGTCTCCCCAGGGAAGTGGTCACAGCACCAGCCTGACAGACTTCAATAAGTATTTGGACAATGCACTCAGGCACAGGGTGTGACTCTTGGAGTGTCCTGCACAAGACCAGCAGTTGGATTCAATTATCATTGTGTGTCCCTTCCCAGCCAGATTATTCTGTGCTTCTGTAGTAGTTTAAAGAATAAACTGTCAAGGGAAGACAACATTACAGTTCCACAAAGGAGTTCAAGGTTATTTTTCTGAATGGTCATAAAAGAAATTGAGCCACCTTTATGTTCCACACCAAAACAATCATTCTCTGCATATGATTAAGAAATAATCTAGATAACATTCCTGTTCTGTAGTATTCTGAGAACAGTTTCAGTTCCTAAAGGAATTTTACACTGAGTATTTTACACTGAATTTCAAACACGCTATGCAAACACAGTACATTTTTTTTTCTATTACATACACACAAAAAAGCCTCTAAAAGCATCACCCAGAAGTTTTCAACTGTCCCATACATATATATCCACACCAAACCATCCTACTGTCACTCCACAATGCTTTGGGGAAAAGGGATTTCATTAGAATCTTAATGGATACCAGGTCATCATCACAGGATGCCACAGAAGCATGAAAGCAAAAGCATGTGTGGTGCTGGGAGATGGAAGATGAGCATATATATTTTTTAATCAATCTGATAGAAGTGAAGCAAAAGGGAAGTGAAACAAAATGAAGATCACCTTTAAAGAATTTTATACAGATCAACATCTAGCCATCTTAAGTATGTAAAAAACTTATAGTATCACTCTGTACTTTTTACACAACCCGAGTTTTCTTTAATGCAATGTTTTTAATGCTATCTGAGGAGAAAAGGGTTATGGAAACAATTCTTTCCATGTGCCTCTTGTTCCTTCAAGTTCTGGAAGCTCTGTTATCTGTGAACTGTCACTGAAATTGGCTACAGCATCAGAAGTAAGACATTTCATCAAAATTAGCAGCAAAAATTGACAGACCAACATTTAACACCATCACAGAGATAAGGGACACTGAAACCCGCCCAAAGCCACAGATACCTTCTCAGTCTGTACATCTAGACTAGAAAACAGAACTGTAGCTCTGCAATATATTTTTCAAGAATTTTCTCAAACAACCACTGTTGTTTCAGTATTAACAGGAAAGTGTATTTAAGATACTCGGTCAGTGCAGGAATATAGGCCAGCTTTATCACAAACTACTTGAATGGGGTAATGAAAATCCACCACTCAGTTTTCATTATTTATTTTCCAAGACTTTATTTACCCATAGAACCTATGCAGTGATATCATATGAAGTTGCATATTACTTTAAGAAATTGAGAAAGCAATTCTCGCACTTTAGAGTGTTAGGAGCTAAAGTTGCCTTGTCTAAATTTGAGGTTGATAGAGCAAATTTATTAATAATTATTAAATTACATTGAAATTCTGAGAAACTAATGAATTTAACAGAATCAAGTTACATCCCCAACATCATAATCAACTACTAACAAGGTCCAGTAATTCATATACAATTTTAGACACTGCAAGTAATACATATTTTTACTATTTAAAGTGGAAAAGTTACAGTATTTCATATATACATATACATATATACATATATAGCCATTTATGTTCCTGTATACATCTGCCTTATGTCCCTTCTGAGGGCCTAGAAAAAGTACAGAATAAATGTTCCATGTGAAACCAACAGCTCCCTTTCAGGGTGCAACTTGCTAACTCACCATTTCCCAGAAGAAAACAGACATGCTCCACCAGCCAAATGTTTTCAAGGCACCTCTGAGTCCCCAGCTACAGCACTGAGAAGGCATTGCTAGCCTGACAATAAAACCATGAGTTCTCACCAGTTCTTTCCTCTGTCCTCCTTCAGCATTACAATCCTACCCACACACACGAAGTGCATTACTCTCTTTTACACTCTTCTATGCTTCAGAAGTAAAGACTTTAGGGCAATAATCACTGCATGGATTGATAGAGCATCATTTAATTTGTGTTTCACTTCACCACATTACACCAACACACATTCAGGTAAGCCAGACTGGCTTCCTGAGTGTCCAAGATGCACCAACTACCAGGTCCAGCAATGCATTAAGAGACAGTTTATTATTCTTACTGCATATTACTAAGTATACAGATCACAAGCAGGGAAAATTTGAGATTCCTCAGTTAGCAAAACTCTAATTCTCTTCTTCTAGAGCTGATAAACCTCACAAGTTGCAAACCGCAGCAGATGGTTACACTTACGCAACAATTTATTACACATAAGGAAGTAGGGTTGATTGCTGCTGTTTCTTAATAAAAGAAAATATTACTGATTCTGTTACTTGTATTTTAAGGTTCTTGAAAATAAAGTACTTTACCCCATGAAAGCATGCGTACCGTGCCAACAGTCAGCATTACACACGTAGGCATGGACACATTCCATGGAGAGCATAGGTACACGCTGCGTCTTCTCGCCACCTGCTGGACAAAATCCTACTTGCACCAACTTGTTTCAGGGTTCACCACTCATTCGGATGGCTAAGTTACCTCAGGTAATCAATCCCTTATGATAATATTAGAAGAAAAATAACTGTTGCAGAAGAAAACAAAATGTTCAAATAAGTTACTTAAAGAAGTTAATAAATTCCTCTTTCAGTGACAGAACACACAGAAGACGGTTCACAACAGACATGTCAGCTTAATCCATTTTGCTTTTTCCATAAAATACTGTTTCTTCCTCCATCAAAAGGCATAGCTATATCATCAATTAAAAAAAGGCAGTCAGCCCCCCAATTCTCTACATCTTCCATAATTACACAATAACATAAAAGAAATTTCTTTCTGAAAAGACAGGCACATTGTGAGTACAGTCTGAATCTCTCATGTGTCACCTTCCAACAAGAACTGAGATACACATATAATGTTATCGCTTTTTTCAAAACTTGCTGAACTATTTGTCTCAGTATCTTCCCAAAGAAAGCCTAACATCAAACATACAGAAGCTACACCATTTTTAATCTTAGAATTTGAAGTGCCACACATATAGCTATGTTTTCAGAGAACAAATAAAAATCCCTCTGAGTTGAGACTTTTCTAACAATCAGCTCAGTGGAATATTTCACATTCTGTAAATGGAAAAGGAACCAAATTCTTAAAAAAAAAAAAAAAAAGAAAAAAAACAAAAACACCACAACCTCATGGCAAAATAGTAATAGCAATTACATTCAGAATAATCCCTGTTAGACATTTAAGAGTTTGATTCTCAAGTGAAATCAGTAGTAGGCAAGCTCCACTCCAACCAAAATTATCAAACTTTGGCAAGGTTAAGTTCTTGTTTTGAGATCACTCTGAACAGTGATGCATTCAGTCTCCTTTATTTTGATGTCCCATTTTCCTTTTTAGAAGCATTTAATCTAACACTTACAATAATGCAGTGTTTTCTCAATGAGATAATGTATTAATGTACTTTCTCTTAAGGACACATAATTTTTCTTAATGTGTTTTGGCTGTTTCTTCTACTATAAGACTCAATACTTTCCACTGTATGTGGTCCAGCTGCTTCACAAAAACACTCTCCTTCATAAGAGATCAATGGTTAAGCCTTTCAACATTCAAATTAATTCAGAATATAGTTTACCTTGCTGAAGTCTTAAGTCCCTATGGATAGAAATTCCATTACAAATCAGCAAAATAAGGAAGTCTGGAATAAAAGGGAACATTCTCCTAATGATTGCTAGTTGCAATCCCATATTTAATAGGTGGAGGACATATAACAAGCACACCAAAAAGATTTATTCACAGTTACAGCTTTCTGGAAAAGCAACTTCATGCTAGGAATGTTTGTTCAGGATATGCTCTTACTAGAAAGAAAAATTTTTATGAGAATAATGAAATACACTGAGATCCATCTCCACTTCACTGTAAGCTAATTCTCTTACTTAACTTGATTTTTTTCTCCCTCAATTACAGCAGGCAATCTCATAATTCAACTTTGTTTCTTACCACCTTCATCCTAACAGATCACAAAAGAAATCTGTGATCAGCCAAGCGTATATTATTACTATTAAATTATTCCATGCTTACAAAGCCAACCATCATTTCTGGATTTAACTGACCAAATACTGAGTATTTTCCATTGTACCACATAATCGCAGCTATTCCACAATGATCAAGAGGTTAAATGCATCCATGAGAGAGTAGCAGTTAACCAATCTCCTATTACATCTCCCTATTATATCTTTAGGTCAAGTGACATTAGGTCAGCTTGAGCACTTACCTAGTTTCTTAATCTCTGCAACACCATGAAAGAAAATGCTTAATAGATGCAATGATTAAAAATCTGATAGAATTGGATAGAGACATATGCACCACAATTGGGCGTACTGTGATTAAAAAAAAAAAACAACCCAAAACAAAACAAAAAAAAAAACAAAAAAAAAAACAAAAAAAAAAAAACAAAAACAAAAAAAAAAAAAACAAGCAGTACTTTCAAGCTTTACTGAGATGGCAACAGAGTTGATGCTAAAAATCATCAGTCCATTGTGGCAGGGTACAGAAGAGGTAAGCAAATGCAATGACCATTTCACACCAGTGAAGCTAGAACAATTTAAATCACCGTTTATCAGAACAAGGGAGAGACTGCAAGAATACTAACAGGTATGGTAAAAAATATTGAAGTCCACATTCCCACCTGCCTCCACAGGACAAAAGTGCATTTTACAGTAACACATTTGGTGTTACATGAATGTACAAGAAAGTCTGACTAAAAACCAGAGTTACAAATACCCAGCAGCATGTGTCAAAGCCAACTGTAGTGGTAAACCCACTTAAAGTTTCAGGTCAGTAAACAGCAGTTGCTTTTAAACCTAAAACTGTAAGAGATAAGAAATAGCAATGCACCATCCAACACAAAAGTACTCTGTTGTGTGTTTCAGAAAAATTCTTGCTAGATATCTTTGCTTTGTGGAACTTAAAAAAAAAAAAAAATCAATGAGGAAGAACATTTATTCCCACCAGAGATCTGGAAAAACTACATTTCCCCACTTTGCTCCAGTGCCTGTAAGTCAGCAGTGTCATTCAATTCAGTTTGAGTCTCTTTGTTTTGAGAGTGACAGCTATCATCAGAACCATGGGAGTACTTCAGATTGAGGAATGAGAGATACTGTTTCCAAACTGTCTGCTTCCATCCCCTGCTATATTACAGTCATTTGCGAGTACCACAGGCATGAGAACATGTCAGCTTACAGGAAGGAAAATAAAGATGTTACTTCACCAATCTAGAATGCTATCCTATTTAGTCATCGTTTAACATAAGGATGCTGCTCCACAGCAAAAAAAAAATTAACAGAAAGGAATGTGTCTCATCAGCTTCCAAACAGAAGCCAAACTATTTTAGGCCAAACTTTACTAGGAAGTTCAAAGAATTTTAATATTTGCATTTTTGTCAACTGAAACTGCCAAAACAGGGATCAAGTTTTCTATAGCAATAGCAGCACTAGGAATAATTTTTAGCATTGTAAAAACTTTAAGTCTCTTAACAATATAGAGTATCACTATTAAAATTCAGGTCAGTGGAACAGCATCTTGTCCTCTACCCCATTTTTTTTTTTAATTAATCAACCTATTCTAATTATGAATGAGTACCAAATTCCTAAGACTGCTAAGAACAGTCAAAGAAATTGTAATTGCCTTATAAGAACACCAAACAACACCCTAACCTACTACACTCACCCACACCACACAGGGAACTCTCAGTTTGAGGTTACCAACACCTCTCACTTCAGATCCTGAATGCTGACCCAAGTATAGACAGCAGTTTTCCTACACTCATCACATTATTCCCCATACCCACTTTATCTCAGTTTATTTTGAAGACAGAGCTGTGATTGTAATTAGTTTAAGCTTCCATTACGTACTTCTGACACTGGAAATCAGACCAATCAAATTAGATTCATACATGAGCGCACAACTCCTCAAGCAAAGAAATATCTCCTTGCAACTTGTTTACTATTTTGTCATTAAATGTTACAAACCGTAAATGTATCACTGTTTCAATTAATATGCTAACTAACAGAAAATGAATTCGCAGTAGTCTGCTTTTTGTGACCAGAGGGAACAGAAGATAGTATGGAACAGGAGACAGCATTATGGTTAAATTTTCCTCAATCCTTCCAAATGCCAGTAATTTTTCCAGTTTCTTCCTGCTCTTCATGTCCTTTATAACCTCTTGATCCCCCTTCCATTTCCACACCTATAAATCTTTTAAGGAGTTGCAGAACCTTTTGATCTAAGGCCAAAAAAGTTCATCACTATATTCTTGAGTTTTATCCCTTGTTAATCACAGATTATAATTTTGTGCAGTTATCCTCTAAGTAAAGTCCAACAACAAGCCAAGAAAGTTTTATTCCCAGAAAGGCATCTAAACTTCAAACACTATACATGATTACACATTGATTTCTTCTGGTCATATAGTTTACTGCAAAGTATCACTACTCCTTTGTCTCTCATGTGGCCAGTTCTACCTGGGCGAAAAGTTCACAGCCTCACTTTGGTAACACTTCCCACTTTTCCCACTTTCTAAGTCATACTGGCAACACAATTCTAGATGACATTTTATGATAACCATCACTAACACCACACTCAGACAACTCAAACATTACATCAGACAAGAATAAGCCCTTATTCAGAGCCACTACTAACATACAATCAGAAGCTACAGTTCATCACCTCTGATGAACTATGATGCACTGTGATGCACTATATTTAACCTAGCTTACATGATCTCAACTGTGTGAGTTCTACACAAGAAGAACAAAGACATCCTCAGCCGACAAAAATTTTAACAGCCCTAGATTCTTGATTATCTAAAACTAGAAACTGGTCCCAGTGAGCCTTTTCACCATTCATGGTAAGTCTCACATGAAGGAAGAAGACTCTTATATGGGACATCTGGAAAACAGTAGCATGGTACTCATGCAAAATAGGGATGTATTACTTAGCTCCTACATGTATTTGTTCTCTCCTCATAGTATATCATTAACAGGATACAGAAGAGGGTTATACCTACATTCAGCTCTAATAAACTGTGCAACATCTCCTTTCATTTCTCTCTCATGCTCAGTACATCCTGACAGCTGGAAGCTAGCTGAGGCAGATGGGAAGTGACCTACTTCACCACAAAGGGGGTATTTTTGAAAAACACACTACATATGCATATGCATAGGACTTTTTAACCTAGGTTAGTCTTCTCTGAGAGATTATTATTTTACCTACTTTTTCCATTATTCTTTAACTAATGAAAATTTGCAGCACAAGCTGTGTTCTCTGAGAAATCACAGGCTCTCTCTGGGAGAAATGTCAACCCCAGCCATGACCATATCTGTATTTTATCCACACCCAAGAAAAAGCAAGAAAAGAAAAAGAATTAATAAAGCCAGTAGTTTTAATCAGATGACTTAGGAAAGGATTCAGTATCTAGAATTCTGTCAAGCAGCTACATCTACAGTTTTGTTCTATATTCAAGTACACCATGACTATTTTGAAAACAATGATAGAGACAATGATAGAGATACATTTGTATTTATGGAAGAGAATACCCAGTCAGCAACTTCTTGCATCAGCCTGTCAAAGTATTATAGTTTCACAACTCTGGACCAGGTCTACTCCAGCCTTTTGCTGTGTACAAATACAAAACATATAGGCACATCTTAGATCTATCCACTGGATTAGAACTGCAATTAAGTATTTGTTAAAAGGCAAATACAGACAAAGAAATATGAATGAAAATACATATTCATGGGTAAGGAATTAATGGAATAAAATACACAAGGGAGAACATCTAGTCTTAAAAGTTAGAAGCAACTGAAGCACAGAAAACCTGCTATCATTGCTTGACAATTTTAGCATTTCATAGGAATAAAACGTCACATTTTAAAAAGATTTTTTGTAATTACTCTTAGATGTTAAGCTTATTTTAAGTTAAATAAGAATATGATTTTCAACTTTATACAGGGGTTTAGCATTCAAGCAACTTCCTCAGTTCAGACTCTGTTTCTGAAGTCTAGCTAACTATTTTGGGGAGATTAGAGATAACAAACCAAGATTAGCTACTTTGGCAATTTATGTTATATAGTTTTTGTGCTTCTCACAAGTGCCATCCTTGTACTTGCGCTGCATTAACTGTCAGACTATTAATTACCTGCTCACACTCAAGCATTGAAAACCTGAATCCCTGGACAGAAGGAACTAAAACTTAAAGCAACCCAAGTTTCAGATGCAGTTCCTTTTGCTTTCAAGGAAGTTTACTTAAAAAGAAGTTCAGCTACACCTGATATTCATCATATAAAACTGAACACAGACAATTAGTGATTTGAAAAATTTCCTACAATTACAAATAAAACATTTAAATAGAAGTCTTTTTTTAAATTACGTAGGTTGGCGAAGCACAATTGATACTGTCATTCGCTTATCTAACCAATTAGTACTTCTAAAGAATGTATTTTATTTGTTAGCTATCATTTATTATCTATGCTGTAATTTTGCAGCTTCTCAGACAACAAATGGCTGTCTTACATCTTACACACAAAAGGGTGTTGGCATGCTGTTTGAATACGTGTAATTACTGGTAGTTAAGTTCTAATTAGCATAATTAGTTTTGAAACAGTTCTCATAATAACCGTCAACATTATGTCAATTTAGCTGAAGTTAATGGCATATTTAACAAAGACACACTTACTCATTTTCTGTATTATACTATTTAAAAGAGAGGAAGAGGCAAAACTCTTTCTGAAGAAGTAGAACTGTTTTTTATGTTTTTTCCTTTCAGCAATCCAACTTATAAACAAGTACTTTATATAATTAGCCCCCTCCAGTTTCCATATGACCATTCTTACAAATTAACACTGATAAAATGGTAATAAAAAGCAACTGAAGTACAGATGTTTGCAAATTCAGTCTTCTGTTGTTTTGGGGAAGGCAGTATGCAGGGGGATGCCTGGTTTGGAAGGGGGAAGAAATCAAGAGGTAAATCCTGTAAAATTCAAAGTAAGTAGTATGCTAAAAAGTAGCAAATGTTTCCAGCCATACCTAGACAAAACATCCCTTCACTGCTTAGCAGGAAAGGGCATAAAGCATTCACAAAGGCCAGTTTTATTGCTTTTGTCTAGTTTTGACATTACTAGAAATTATTTCCAAGTACTAAAAGATGATCCATTATTAAACTAATAGTAATTTCATTGACATCTTTCACATTTCCATGAAGAAACCATATGTTTTTCAGAGTCTAATTTACTTCATGGTGTATACTCATCTCACACAACAGAAGCACTAGCCAACTTAAGCTCAATACTTGCCATAAAGCTGAAATCACACATCCAGTCTTGACTGAATTTAAAAGCCAAGTGCACCACAATCTATATGTTTAATTTGAGGATCTTTGTTATAGTGTATTTCTATTATGTGACTATTTCACAGAGCAAGTTACCATAATGTATTCTTGAAATATGCTGTCCCAGAAAGCTCTCTGGACTGACAGAAACCTTTCTTGTGGCACAAAGGATTTTTCTTTTATTAATATAAAACAGATAAACAAAATGAAAAACTTCCTGCTCCTTAAAGCAAGAGATTACTATTTTTTTTAATTAGGAAAAAAACACCATACAGCCAAACAAGCAATAAATCAATAAAACTCATAACAGGAGTTTGACAGTAAGCCATGACAAAGCCAAATATGAAAAAAACTTTCCCAATTAATTTGTGCAAATTCATTTCCTTTCATGTACACATTTATCATTATGTATCATAGACACTTTATGTTTAGGTTTCCATTGCATTTATATAGGAAGCTAAGTAGAAAATGTTAAAATCAATAATTTCATTCAATCTGTGTCCCACAATATACCTTTATGCCTAAAAAACAGTAATTAATTGCTCAATTTCAGACTTGTTATCATAACTTTAAGCATATCAGCTTATTACAATGAGAATTTAATAAAACTGCATTTATTTCTATTTATTTTGAAGCATTTTCCAAAAATTCTTCTCACAGTAATAAATGGAAAAGTCAAAACAGTAAGTTTACAAACAATATTTGAAAATACTTATGGAGTGGTAGAGGGGACTGGTAGAGAACAGGTGAATGACCCCTAAACTTTGGACACTGAATGAGGTAGCAACTTTATGTTATCTCCCAATCCATCCTACCCTGAAAAGATGCCTGAAGTCGAGTGAGATGACTGGCAGCCTACAGTGCAAGGAATCAGATAAACTAGCTCTACCACAGTTTTCCTACACTCCTGCAAAACTCAGCATTGAGATGCACACTGAATCACCTTCCAGGAGCACCTATTACTGACCGTGGAGAGGAAGAGACTGACCAGAACGACATGACCTATAAAAACATCCCTAAAGCAGAACCACTCCTCAACTCAGCTTTCCTTTTCTATTCAGTGCTGAAGACATTCCACATCATTTTCTTAATGTTTTTAAGTCCACACTAATTCTCTGTGAAGACTCACATTGTCTGTTTCACCACCACAGAATCTGTCTGTCATGGACAGTTCGAAATGCTCATAACAGAAATTTAAAAGTAGCACGACTACGACTTAGCTACCTCTGAATAGAGGGGCGACCCCATTGCAGTCACAACTTCCTCGTGAGGGGAAGAGGACAAGTAGGCATTGATCTCTTAGCTCTGGTGAGCAGTGACAGGACCTGAGGGAATGGCCTGAAGTTGCAACAGGGGAGGTTTAGGTTGGATATTAGGAAAAGTTTCTTCACCCAGAAAATGGCTGGGCACTGAACAGGCTCCCCAGGGAAGTGATCACAGCACCAGCCTGACAGAGTTCAAGAAGTATTTGGACAATGCTCTCAGGCACATGGTGTGATTTATGAGGTTGTTCTCTGCAGGGCCAAGAGCTGGACTTTATGATCCTTTTGAGTCCCCTCCAACTCAGATTATTCTGTGATTCTGTGAATTAAGGGTCCACATCAAATCCAATACACTACCCACTAATCACAAAATCAGCCTCCTATACATCTTTAAACCAGTTCTGCAGGTCTACACAGAAACCGTATTTTTAATTTATAGTCCAACTGCCTATACTATAGGAGTGAATCATGCATAGGTATTGAACTCTACCTAAAGCAACACCTGCAGCCCATTTTTAATCAATATTCTGTAAAAAAAAAAAGCTATCATTTCCCACAGAAAAGTTTTACACCTGTGAACCAGTGAGAGATTTTGAGATTTTTTAATAAATTATTGACAGAACAAGAAAAAGAATTACTTTTTTTATACCCTGTTTGCAATTGCACTAAACACTACCATGTATCTTTGACCTGTTCACTTGTCATTCTTGTCTAGATTGGCTCATAATCACTACTCAGTCAGATCCAGACCAGCTGAGTATCAACTCAAGTGAGAATAGCTAGTTCTAGTAAAAGAACTAATAACAGGTTAATTATTTTTCAGATGAGCGAGACAATACATTTAAAGTCATTTCAACTCAGGCTGTGAACAGCTATATGAAAATTCTTCATAAAAATCTCTTCTACATAAGGGTAAACTCTCTCCTAGGTATGATTAAAAGCTCCAATTACTACAATCTAACAATAGGCTTCCCAAATTCAACTCTGCCAAATCACAGAATCAAGGGGAAAAGAAAAGTATGCAAGGAAAGGGAGTGATCCCTAACTTATGGCCCCTTTTAACCCAAGACCGAAGTCCTTCAAAAGCCTGCAGCAAAGTATTTGTCAAAGGAGGCTTGAAAAGAGCTCTGCCTATTTGACACTAACATTAACCTCCTTAGAAGGCAAGTCTGATCAGCAGTTCTAGATAAAAAATAAATACTTCTGAGAAATCTGCACCTCCACCCTATGCACAATCTGCTCAGATCTGCTTAGACGGTTCTTGCCTGCTTTTGCACCAGCATGAAAGAAACTGCAGTCAGGCACAGATAAAAGATGTAGAGAGACAGGAAGGAAGAAGTCTGTGGCAGACAGATATGCCATAAAACTATATAGGTGATGAGTTAAAGGACCTTAAGGAAGCAAGGCTCACTGAATTTTTCATTAGTCTATTTTTTATGACCATTTAAAGTGCTTATTGTCAAAATAGTGCTGTATCTTCCTCTAGTTTAAGCATCACAGCAAAACAAAACCACAGTATTGCTAGCAGCATGCCCCCTAATAGCTGTGCAGATGGAAACAGACCATCAAACAGCAACACAGCCCTTTTTAAATTCAATTAATTTGGAAGAAATATTTTTTATTCTCAAATATAGAAAAGAAGAAAAAATGTGTATTTAATGCAATTTGAATGCATTTCTGACCATTCATCTATTTTCCTTTTCATTTTAATTATACATAATCCAAATACTTCATTCACAATTAACACAATACATAGGTTGACACTTAATTCCCTGGAAAATATTAGGGATCAAAGCACAGAATTTCCAATAGAATGAAGTGTTTGCAGCAAGTGTGGAGTCCAAAAAGCCATATCTGACCTAAAGAGCCATAAACAGCACCACCACTACCAAGCAAGATGACAAGCAGAACAAGCAAAATCCAGAATTAGATTTGTAAGTGAAGATTTGTGGCATTTGAAGTGAAATGCTACTTCAGACAGATCATGGAAAAAAAAGTCATCTATCAGTATCATACGAAAAAGTGTCATGGTGATATCTGTTCAATATTAGCTGACCATAGCTGCCTTCAGCCTGAATACTGTGTCTAAAAAATCCAAAACAAATCACAAAATAAGCTTCCCCTAGAAAGCAGATACAGATCAACAAAGTTTTAATGACCACTAAAGGCAAGAGAGGCAAAGCATTAATAAATTTTTTTCTTTCTTTATACAAGTAACATATTACCACAACTCTTTGAAGAAAAGTATAGGCTAGTACACAGAGCCCTGCCTTAAACTTCAACACTTCTTAAGATATTAATATACAGAAACACAAAGCAGTAAAACAGATGCTTGAAACCAAAAAGCTGACAGTTCAAGTGTATGATGCATCTCTGCCCCTTTCTCTTCCCTTATACTTTTATCCAAAAGACTTCATTAAACACTTGCTTCACACATCTATCTCCTCATGAGGACTAAGTACTTCCAGAAGTGAAAACAGACATTGATAGAAAAGAATGCTCAGGAGAAAGGACAGTTGCCGTGTATAGCATGCCCTTTTTTTAAGAAAAGAAACCATTTAAATGCAAGCATTAATGCAACATTCAGCTCAGGCTTTATGCAAAATCCAGTAACCCAATTCAGAGTTACAGCTACCATAAATGTTATTCAGCTGCACTCAACATATTAAGTAATGTTGTGTAGGCATGCATTAGGTACTTCAAAAATGCAGTGTAAGGAGGAGAGATTGGTCTGGAAATAGATTCTGGTTTGATCCCCATCCTCCCACCAACAGACGTAGAGATAAAATTTTTTTGGTACATTTCTAGCCTTGAAAAGTAGTTACTCACCAAACTAGCAGTGAGTGAAGGTGCTGACTGTCCAAATGTTTGGTAGCGCATCCGAACAAGATTAGTGGTTTCTATAGGTTGCCACAGCTGCTGTCCAGTTGCACTGGGAAGCAAATATTTGCCTGTCAAGTTCAGAAAGAGTGAGTTAAAATATGAGAGGTTGCAGTTGAGGCAATGCAATGGACAGTTTACTGTAACACTCTTGCCACTGTGAAACATCATTCACTGCAGTCCTGACCAGAGCTGATTCCAACAGAATTCCCACCATTCACTTGGTAGTTCTTCAGATCATCCTTCCACTAGATACAATTCTGTTCTCAAAACTGTACCTTTTTCCTACATAGAAACATATTTAAAACAACAAGAGATACAAACATCTAGAATGCTAGTTCTGAAACTTAAAGCTAGTTCTAGCTAGCTAACTTCTGAAAGCTAGTCAAAAATGAAAACAAGAAAAATGTATTAAGAAACATTCCTCTATTTACCCCTTGAAGGAATAAGGTTCTGAGTCTGAGGGACAAAGTGAGATTTATTGGAATAAGACACTTACCATGTGGACAAGCACACAATTTTGTGTGCAAGGACTATTCTGCTTCTATTCCAGAATTCCTCATAATCTACCTAATACATATCACTCAGTTCCCAAGGATCTTTATCCAGTGTCCCAAGTAAGGGGAGATGACCAAGGTGCAGGTCAGCCATTCCTTAGGAGTGCTCACATGGGGCTCTCAGTGCCTGTGCTCTCTGCTCAGTTGTGTCACTTCACTGTGGGGAGGAAACCTCAAGCCCAGGGCCACACAGGGTCACAGGGCCACCCTCCCCATCACTCAATCAGGATCGTCTCACTACAGGTACTAATGAGGCAGACCACATCTCCTGCTCATGAAGCCTGAGCTACAAACTAGCAGCAAGGAGAATATTCATGGAATTGTACTAAGATGACAAGCATCTATCAATATTGTTAATTTCTGCTTACTTTCAGCCACTGCCAAGAAACAGGACAACAAGCCAGATATTGGTCTTAGCAATATGACCACTTTAAGTTCTTACTTATCTCTGCAACCTGTGCAAAAGTGAGACAATCATATTACTAAAGCCAACTGTTTTCTCTTGGAAGACCAACAAGCTGATGCAAAGCAACAATTGAGAATTTTATTTTTAATCAAATCTTAGTTTAAAAATACAATGCAAGACCTTGACTGAACAGATCAAATGAAAAACATCTCCAAACCACATGAGTTAAACATTTCTTTCCTGAAATTATTAAACCCCACCTCATTAATCTTGTCATCTCAGACAGCTATGCAGTGGCTTTGTGCGCGACCACTGACACAGGATATGTACCCTGGTAAATCGGCACAGGTTTGCCAAAAAATCAAAAGCCTCAGCTTCATACTTTTATTTTAATGGCAGATCCACTGTGAGTTGCTGAGGTCTCTGGGAAGTGACTGTCTTGGAAGCTGGAAGTTCCCAAGCAGCAGCACAGCATAGTCTTTTAACGCTTTCCAATTAGTCTTCCAAATGTGTTTTGTTCTTTGTTACATCAGTAAAGCGGAACCCATAAACATTTTTGCACCCAATTTGCTAACAGCCTGCCCAAGACTAGAAGAAAAATGTACAACAAAGCTGAAGTTTCTTGCCCATTATCTAGGGTAACATTTCCCAGAACCGGAAAACCTGAATTAATTTCCCATCTGCTCTCTCTACCTCTTTCTATCAAATTTTGGTTCCCTTTTTGCATAGGTTCCTATCATGCTCAACTAAAAGGATGTCATAAAAAGCTTAAGGCATTGATTGCAATATACACATCTTTGATATTCCATTTATGTCAATCCTCAAATATATCAGTGACATATGCAGTCAGAGAGAGCTTAATATCTATCAGTTCAAAAGGTTAATTCCTTCTCATCTGGACAGGAAAAAGAGAATTAGGAAGTGACTGCAAAAAAAAGAAGTTATACAAACCTTCTGTTTAAATAGGTATGCTTTATTTCTGTGATGCTTTCTACATAAAAAGAGGTCTATGCCTTTTCTTTCCTTCCTTTTTGACTCTATTTGTTGGACACTGGTAAGATGAAGTTCTCAGAGAAGGGTGAAATCAAACATTTCCTAGTGCTGCAATCCATAGGTTTCCAGACTTCCAGCAACATCCAGATAGCTCCAAAGAGCCATCAGCAAAATGCTTCAACGATACCTATTTTGTCAAGCAGACATACGATACGCATAACTCCTTCAGAAACTCCATATTAATCCACTCTAAAAGCCATCAAGAAAATTATATTAAATAATTTTCAACTCCATCACTGTAGCATAATATTAGGGCATTTTATCCTCATATAAATCAATATTTGAAAAGCAGTAAGTCTTCATCTGATCCTTTCAAGAAAAAGGTTCATTCTATTAAAGTTTGTTCTAAAACTGGGGAACATCATCACTCTTTGGTTAACAAGTGCACTTTCTCATAGAGTGTCGTGGTTTGGTATTCCCAACCTTAGTTTCCCAACCTTAGTTTTTCCACTAAAAAAGAAAATTGTAAGCTGCTCCCCTCCTACTCTAGTGAGACAAACAAAAGACAGAGATCAAGGATTGAGGTAAGGACATTTACTGGAAATAGCAATGAGATAAGAAAATGAACAGCAACAACACTAAACACAAAAATGTACACAACGAGAGGGTTATTTACATGCAAAAATGCTCACTGAGTCCAGGACAACAAAAAACAATGGCAGACAGACCATCTGTCTGCCACACTTTCTCCAGGATCAGAAAGAAACCCTTTTCTTTTTGGTAGCAAGAGAAAGAGACCCTTTCTCTTACCCCCCAGTAATGAGATAAGATGGTCATGAGTAACATTTGCAATTTTTAGAATTGAAGAGAAGAGAAGTAGGGGACCTCTATCAGTAGATGACACAATATCAATAGCATATGCACACAGCACAGCACATGGCAGCCCAGAACTCTTGGGCTCAACAATACAGCAAGCTCAGCCACCCTGGCAGCCAGGACTACAGCACACACCACCACACCCAGTACTGTAAAGAAAATTAACTCTGTCCTGGCCAGAACTAGGACACAGGGGGTTAAAACCAGTCTCAAAATCCACTATCAGACACTAGGCCCTTCCCAGACCGCAGTAATTTTCATTTCACATGAATCCCACTTGAGCTTCCCAAGAAAGAAGATGGAAGGCAATCATTTGCATTTAATACACAAATTAACATTGTTTTAAGTAAAATAAGCCAAAAAGGTTTAAATAACAAGACAATTTAGTCTAGGAGGAGAAAAATATATAAGAAATAAGTGTTATTCTTAATGCTTGTACTTTTTGTTGCAAATGTGCACCAGATCCAAAATATGAAGAGCTAATATTGTCTGTACCTTATCATGTGCAAGGCATTCTAACAGCCACCTTTACTATTCGTCCTTTACAGTAACCTATCTTTTACTCTGTCTTTATCTTGCTCAGACATCTGAAAGAAAGTCTAAGATATCTTGATGCAGAGGCTACAGGAGATGCAATCCTACACAACAGAATCTTGTACTAAGCCCTTTCTTGAACTGTAATATTTTGCCTGACTGACAAGAAAGCAGAGAGGATTTACTCAATACTCTATAGTCAGTATCTCCACTCTAAGAATTCACTTAATACTTCATTATTTTTCCTGCATGATTAGCATCAAGAAATATTTAAAAGAATGTTGGGGTTGTCTGTTGAAAAGATAAATTAGGCAGTAAACACTATCAAAATTGCCAGTGAAATCATGTTTGATGCTGGAATTATCCCTCTTCCCATCTTTATCCCCAACAGGAGCCTTAAAGGTACCACAGTTTTCACAAAATACTGGAATTAAGGCAAGTGGACTGTCTAGAACTCCAGTTCTTCTTTTCATAGTACACAGGCTTTTAAACACAGAAATGGCATACAAGAAATATGCTTTCTAAAGAAGCAAAATTAGCCAGGCCTTAGACAAAAAGATGGTAACAGATAAATCTCTTATCTGAGAACAGAGCTAACCTACTGCATTAAACCACTACATGACAAAACAGTCCCTGCCCAAGTGAGTTAATAATTAACTCTCCCTCAAGTCCTCCAATAATAATAAAAAAATAAAGTTAAAAATTCCCTCATACTGTCCGCTCCCCCTTTCCCTTGACATTATAGCACTCCTACACTTTTCTTGCTATAGTTTCATTCATAATTGTATGCATTTTACTGCTTTTACATTTTCTTTGATAACCTTGAATTTATACATATCCACACTTCCCCTTATTAAGTGATTTCAATGCCAGTATTATACAAAAAAATTGAGCTGAAATACATCATTATTTTCACACTGCACTCATGTCTGCCTTCAAGTTTAATGCTCCAAGGAGCTGCTTTCCTTTTAAAGTGAACTGATTCATGAGGGATTCATGAGGGACTGAGAGGAAGGCTTCCACTCCACCTCAATCCTTCCATCTTAATTCAGTATTCTGGCCCATATACAGCATATAACACTGCCAGCATCCAGACCACTGAAACACTGGTAGTAATGTTCATACCACTTTCATATGCTATTGATATTGTGTCATCCACTGATAGAGGTCCCCTACTTCTCTCCTCTTCAATTCTAAAATGGTCCTAGTTGACTTCCTCCTCTACTTCCTCTGCAGAAGCTTTGCTGGTATCTTTACCTCCCTTCCTGTGCCTGAAACAATCAGGACAGCCTGAAGTATCTACAATGGAACTAAAAGCATCACTTCCCATATCTGAATGCAATCCTTGTTAGTCCAGCACATTTGTCAAAACACATTTTGATGAAGGGTGATTTAAGTTGACTATGTCATGGCAATAATTTAGCATTATTTAATAGTATTACATCATTGTTGGTGAACATAGGCAATACATCACTGCAGCTCAGTGGCATCTTCCCCTTGAGCATGCCTCTTGTACATCTAGATTCATCTGTAATGAGTATTTGTTGAAGGTCCAAATAGAATCGTTGTTAATTCTTACTTCTATTATGTTCAGCATATTATGTTCAGCATTGCCTCTTTGTTGTATGATTTACTGTATAAGGACAAGATGACTTGTGTAAGGACAAAGAAACTAAAACCACATACACTTCCACAAAAATCAGTCACAAATCAGAAATAATAGAAAAGTTCTAAATAGAAAAGTTTTTCCTACTGCTGAAGTACTACTCTCCTTCCTCTGTCCCTCGCAAATGCATATCATAATAGGACAGCTGAGAATTACTAAATGAGCTGAAATCTAATACCTAGAAATCTTCCATTTTCAATTAGAATTTAGAAATAACTTTGTCTCTGATAATTAAGCAATTGCATATGATTAAGAAAATGTTTTGGCATCCAAGTAAGATTTTACCTTTACAAAAGTGCTTAGGACAGTGTAGATTGCACTGCTAAAAAGTCTGATTTGTAACCAGTCAAAATGCAAAAATAAATACAGAGAAAGCATCTTTAAAGTTTTTGATAGAAGTATTTTTTGTTGAAATAGTAGAAGCAGTTTTCTATTACACTACTGTCGTGGGGACAGGACATTTTCATGCTCATTATCCCAATCGTGGTTTCTGCTCCCTGTTCTCAGTTTGTTTTGTCTGCCTTCCCCCCTCCCCGGCTGGCTGCTGGCTTGCTGCTTAGCTTGCTTGCTGCTCTTGCTTGCTGCTGGCTGCCTGCTTTGCTGGCTCTATTTTCCTCTCTTTTTTCTCTGCTTTTCGCTGGCTTGCTTTTTTGCCATTTTTTTTTCCTTTTCCCCGGTTTCCGTTGTTCCCTTCCCCCCCCCCCCCCCGAAGACATCGGACCTACTCCGGGCAGGAGCTCCCCCGGGGTCTGCGAAAGAAGCTCCGTACCCTCTGCGGCGAAGAGAGATACAGCTCAACCCCCTTGGACTGGTGAAAACATCTGTGGTCATCTTGGGCTATTTCTCTTGTGCTGGGGAGTGTTTTTTGTTGTGCCTTAATAAACAAGTTTTTTCCACTTCCCCTCTGAAGGAATTCCTCCTGAACCCGGTGGTGGGGGGAAGTTGCGGAGGGTTTGGTTTCCTATAAGGGGCTCCTTTGGAGGTGTTTTCCCCTAATTTGTCCTAAACCAGGACATAGAAGTATTTTTTGTTGAAATAGTAGAAGCAGTTTTCTATTACACTACTGCAAACAGAAGACATGCATGTACTTTGCCAAAATGGAAGAATCTGAATTTGGGCTGACAGCAGCTACAGACACAATTAGTCCAAAGTGAAGCTCTGCATATGATTACAGTGTACCACAGACTTACCAGAAGCTAGCATCAATGTGTTTGTGTTAGCTGCTGTGAAATAGCAGTCTTCAAAATAGCCTGTTGCCATCTGGACATCTTTAAGGCAAGAGCCAAGAAATACTTATTTTAATTAATTATCTTGTTAAATCCACTGTAGGTATTTATGATATGAGTGCAGAATATTTTATAAAAATACAGAAAGTTAGATATTTCTCCCTCACTGGTTTACTTAAAAATGTAATTGATCTTATCTAAGGAACCTATACTCTGGACAAGTCAAATTTGCCAAGCCCAGTTTCAAGTGGGTTGCTCACTCCACACCTCTTTTTGGGAGCCTTAGGAGCATGAGCTACCTCAGAGGAATAGCAACAAGCCATGGCAAAAGAGGAGACTGGACTCTACTGCAGAGTGCTCTGGATCATAAAAATGTTCTGAAAAGAAACACAGATGGGTACTGCTCCCTCTTCTTACCCTTGGCATATTTCCAAACACAAAAAAACCACAGAAGAGCTGGATTCATTGACAGGTCTTGATGTGAACAAAAGAAACACTAAAGCCACCACCTACCACCAGGTTACCAGAGAAGCAATGGCAGTCCCAACATATCCAAAGCAACCACTGTTACCAGAGGATAAATAGTCTACACCTGGTGAGCTAACACAATGCTTATTCTCCCAAAACTACTGGCCTATGGAACTGCACAATGTCTACTGTGTAAAAAGAAGAACTGCAAGTTCATCAGCCACTGTGCCCTGCCAACTCAGACAGGTCAGCTGGAACATCGGGGATCTACAACCACCAGGGACTACCAGAGAGATCCCCCCAGAACATAAGAACACATTTTTAAAGGGGAAGGAAAATATGTTAATGATTTCAGGGAAATGATTATCATATTCTGAGACAATCAATCAATATTTATGTAAAATATAGTATATAAACAGGAACTTCCCTGTACTCAGCATGCATGGCTTTGGGAAAAGTTATTCCCTGTGTATCTGGACAAATAAAGAATGCTTGCTTCTTAATGCTACATTGATGTTAAGAACTTTTTTTTACCTAATTCTTGGTAACACCACTGCCACACACAGACTGCCTGAGCAGCAGGAAGTGAAGACCAAAGCACGAAGCAACGTACCACCACTTTTTCCGCCACAAATAAGTGAAGCCTCACTCCAGGTTCAGACACCTGCCAGGTGAAAGGCAGAGCCCTCCCACCTTAGTATTCACTGGGTTCAAGTTATGGCACTTAGCTTTACTGCCTCAAATTGAACTCCTGCAGACATCCCAGCTGTAAGAAATGATGGGGACACTGCAAATTTTAGGGTCTATTTTCACATCTGGGGGCAGGGAGGAAGGGTGGAATTAAAGCCCATCATTCCCATTAGCTGTTAACCAGAAAGGAAAAGAGTGGATGGATTTGAAGTCATCACTAAGAAACTTTTAAGTATTTTGCCTTATTCTATTGTAGTTGCATCAGCAAGTTTTACTTAAATTTAATATCACCAACAAGGAAAAAAAAAAAAAAAAAAACAAAAATTTACCATTTTAATAATGTCTTATTTATTGCCCAGAACTTAAAGGAGCATGTTTTGCATATTACTCAGCTACACATAGTTGAAGTTAATGAATAATGCCACTTTCCCAGTCTGATGCAAAAGATGAAATTTTCCTTTCAGCCAATTTGTCCCCTAAACATAACGTTATTCAGGTAAGTCTATAATTACAACTGACTCAATTACAAATTCTTTTGTTATTACAGAAGAAGCCTTCGTAAAAAATCCTATTACACTCACTATAGTTCTTTCACTTTTTGATGTACTATAAATGTCCTAAAACGCTCTATATTTGTTTCACTTTCCAAACTTAGATGAAGCAGTGGCACATGGCATGATTCTTTGGGTCGTCCTGAGCAGGGTCAAAAGTTGGACTCATTGATTCTTTGTGACTTCCTTCCAACTTAGGATATTATATGGTTCCATGATTCTGGCTGACAATGCATGAAAAATAAATGTGGCCCAGCAAAGGCAAAAATTTGGGGTGAGATTATGAACCTTAAAAAAACCACAAAAAACTGCAGTAGACCTACCTTAAAATTCTGCCAATATTGGCAGAATTGGAACTGGAAAAGGACATATCAAGTTTTGGACCAAAAATCAGTAGGATGAAGGTTTAGATCTGCATCCAAAAATACATATATATATATATGTATAAAAAGAAAATGAAGCCTCCATTAACTACAAAAGCATGCTGAATCAAGCCTGTTTATAAATCAATTACCAGGAATAAGTCATTACATTCCAGAAATAATGGTTCATGCTTGGAACAAAATTCTCTCACTGAAAGTCATTTAAAAGACAGTACAAAATTTTGCTGATCAGGGAATTACTCAGAGTTCCTTTGCTAACAGATACTCACTGAAGTTATATTGACTATTTGCAATTTATTATTGAAGTACTGTGACAGCAACAGAATATTTGAAATGCATTTGAGATCACTAGCAAATCTCCCTAACCTTAAATTAGATTTGGATAGATAAGGATAGGTTTGGGGTTTTCAGTTTGGTTTGTTCGGTTGGGTTTTTTAAGTCTTCCACACCAAACATACCTAATTCAATAGCACTGTTAGCCAACCAATGACAACAATAACTACATGATAAAAACACCCTACAGATTGATGTTGTCATTCATGACACTACTTCCTTACCTCACAACTCTACTGAAATACAACTCAGCAAAATAATTAGTTGATAATATTTATCAAAGAGCTCTGAGATAGAACACTCTACTGTTTCCTTTTCTTTGTCTTAACAACAAATAGGTCCTTTTCCCGTAATTCTAACATGCAGCTCCAAAACTTATAAACTGCCAGTCTATCCTATAACACAAGCATAATATACAGGTATTACTGCATCCCTTTCATCCTTTTTTACAGCTTATACCAGCTCCAGAAAAATTTCAAGGTCCAGTTCTGTAACTTTGGTAACAGTAAGAAAAACAGACATTTAAGATCCACACTGCACACATGATACTACAGAAAGCACACTAAACTACATTCAAGTGATACTGAGGCAGAGTTCCTTTCAACATATAGTCTATTTTGCAAAAACAAGAATCCTGCATACCAAGAGGTCAGAGATAACTGATACTGGCAGACTTACAACAAAACTGTGCCTAAAACACAAAGGACCTCAAAAATTCACTATTGCTCAATTCAAACATTATGTGAACAACTGCTTCAATCAGTGGCCAGTATTCTTGGCTCACAACTCTCCACCAGCTTAACATTCGGGGTTTTGGTGTCAGAATTTATGGTCAGAAATAAACATCTCCCACTGCACTATGAAGAATATACCCAGCAACCCATAACTGACATTAAGACAAACATGAAATGATGTGTTAACTTGCTATTTTCTCTACAGTACTCACTGTGAGACCCTTTGTCTCATGCATATGTTGTTACGCTCCATAATTAAATTCCTACATGCTTATAGTAATTTTTCAAAAGGTAGAGTTTATCAATAGAAAATCCTTCTCCTATTTTCACTGGAAAATATCTCTAAATTTTTCTACTCAAGCTGTCAATCTTCATTCTAAGGATTAAGTACAGGAAGTGTTTTTTCCCCTCTTCTCAAATATTTCTCTATCTGTACATTCAATTTATGCTAAAGCAACCAACTTGGAGAAAGCAAATATGTGGTCAAATCATTTGCTTTACAACATCCACTAGAGAGAGGCCACAGGGAAAAAATAGGAAGACTTAAGCCTCTAGAAGTGTAGATCATGTGTTCTTGAAGTGCAATTATAGTTTATTTATAAATATGCTGCAGTCAGTTTTGCACTAATGAGCTCAGGTACTAGCAACAACAGCACTGCAATCTCACAAACTTCAAATTTAGTTAATCAGCTGATTAAATACAAGCATACAGCTAAGTCCAGACTAGTGGACTGGACTTTCATCTGTGCTTTTACAGTTTCACTGCTAAGCATATTTGAGCCAGCTAATTCAACAGCTCTTAGAGTACTTCTTAAGGAGCAACAACTCAAACTTCAGAAATTTAACATGAATATTAATTTTCTCCACTTTTTGTTTTTCCACTATGACAAGTAACTCTTAACAATTTTCAAGCTGCTGTTTAAAGTGTCCCAAAGAGGGTTAAACTCTATTTCTCCCTCCTTAAAAACTGGCAGCTTGCAAACATATCTGCTAATTAGGACCTCTACTGCTACAGTTTGCTTTGATCTCAACAACAATCAACTTCTCATGTTCTGATGATACAAGCACGATTAAGCAGCAATTGAGGAGTTAAAGGCAAAATAATGAGACAGGAATACAATATCTTCTGTTCTCATCTCATTCTGTTACATGGTACAGACTCCAGACACGTCAAAGAATATGGAAATTATCTTGCTAGGCGCACAGGGACATAAAAATCAACTCCACTATGCAGGCTGATTGAAGCCTTAAATGATGAAGGTAACTGACAATGACAAATATAACCTAATGTCATCTCAAACACCAGTGCAACAAGAACCATCTAAAAATGCATATTTCATAGCAGAATATTTTTACTTCATGTGGAGAAGACAGCTTTGTATTGAATGCATTAAAAAAACAAACAAAAACCCCTCCACACCACATTTCCTCAGCCACGTAATTATAGAACAGACTGCCTCTATCTCCTTCTACTAATTCTGGAATAGGTTTAACATATGGCATGGTGCTTTAAGGAAACCTTTGAGGAGGACAATTGAAAAGACTGCCAGATGTGCTCTGGATAGGTAGTGAATGAATGAAGCATGTTGTGCTTTTGTCATGCACACATGGCTGCTGAACCTTCCCACCTTTGTAACCTGGAGCCCAGTGGTGCTAGTACCCATGCTGGGCTGTGACTCTCCCTTCCCTGCTGTTGGGGAAAGCCCTCAGGCAGCTGCAGCTGAAAAGGCTTTCTAAACAGGGTACATCCAGTCCTGACATGCGTCACAATGAAAGCCATTTTAAAATACTTCTGCTCTGATATGAGAAGGGAAGAAAATGCAGGAAATAAAATTTCTTATTAAAAGGCACATCTGATAGACTGCACTGGCAGTCATTCTTACCCCACATCCTACAGCACCCTAGCTTCTGGCGCTGGGGACAGGCCAATGGAGTCCACTAAGCTGTATCCCCAGAGACAGCTATGAAATCATAGGGCTTTTTATGGAGTGGTGTAATCATATATTGTATTCATATATTCCCAGTGTTAGTATGTATAATTTCGTCCATAAGAGGAAAAATTTTTGATTATGTACACAGGAAATACGGAACACTTCCTCATATCTACACCAAGAGGCCATCATTATTAGGAAAAAACCTTTTTTATATGTTGCCATTAAACTAATCATATCACCACAATGACAAGCAGTTGTATATTATGGGAAAGTCTCATTTCCAAAGAAGGTTTCAAGGTACAAGTCACATGACTGTACAAGTTCAATTTTCCCCATTCACCAAGTTGTACCAAATAGCTGACACTGTAAGACTTCATAAGGTAATCTCAATTTTCAACAATATTAATGATAATTTATACAGCCCAATGTTTGTGAAAATTCTACTACTGCCAATTGCTCCTCTTTAGGAATGGGGAAAACCTCCTCTTCCAAGTCCTGCCAGCACATGCCAACCACTGGATAAGAGAACAGCTTGTTTTTTATGGTCCATAAAGCTGTTGATCTTTCTGCTAATTAGTGTTAGTAGAGTGATGAATCTCTGAAGCAAAAAAACAGACTGAGAATTCCCAAATTCATTTCAAATCAACCACAGATTAATTATACAGAAATAACAACAATTGCTGAGTGTACTTGGATGACTGATGACTCAGAGGTGGAAAGCTGATCAAAGCAAGAATATTAAAGAAAAAATATATAAATCACAAGTTTTTTTAGTTTTAGCTCTTCATTATCTGTAGACAGTATGTGATCAGAAGAACATGAAGTAATTTTATTGAAGTAGATCCTAAAGCATCCTTGGATTAAAGATTCTACAAAATGAAATTAATACGTGTTATGTTACCTGTACTTGTGTAAGATCAATATAAGCCTAGCAGATAACAGCCCTACCACAGTTAGACACAATCAGCCCAGCAGGAAGTCTTTTCCAAGTACTTATTGATGAGATAACAGTAGGTGAGATAAAAAGTTCAAATTATAGGTAGCTAAAATGCATTTTTTTCTTTATATATAATGGCAGAGCTTACCAGTACGGTATAGAAATAACTGAGTTAGCTGCAGTAATCTCCAAAACATGTTCTCTTCCCAGAAATATGTTCTCGTATCTTTCAGAAGTAGAAAGGGAGATAGCAATCTCCAAATGCTGCACAGCAACTGAGAAACCAGGACTGCACTGCCGATCTCGGGGCAAAGTGAGGAGCAGCAGCAGGATGTCAAAGTCAAGGCAATTTGTTTTGCTTGCCCAAGTGATTTGCTAGGTTAACCCTCTCCACAGTAAAAGCTCATTTAATTTCTCATCCTTTCACATTACCTTCTGCTGTGGATTCCATTTAAGCATCTCTGAACACAGCAAACTAAAACCTGTAGGCAATTTAAGTCTAAAACCCTGACTATAGACAGCCCTTTGAAGTTTGTGGAGATCAAGACAACCAGCCACCACAGAAAAGCTGCTTTTTAATTAAACATCTTTTCTCCTGATTTGAAACAAGTTTTAAAGTCCCAGACTGTTTACCATTAGAAATCCTTAAGAAGGCAATCTAATGCTACAGCAAGAGGCATTAAAATAAAAGTGTATTAAACCAATGTCTCTTGTCCCAAGAATAACAGAGCTTATCTCACCTACCACACTTTCCTCTCAATCCCGCACACTGCCAATGCCCCTGCACCCAGAAGGCACCAGTATCCCTCTGAAGCAAACCTCTTTTCCCTCTCTATCTGACCTGGGGCTATGAAACAAGCAGCTGCAGCTCAGCTTTGTGAAAGGGCTTATCCTACAGTTCAACAACCTGTGCAAGGATTGTGTTTTACACAAGCAAAACGTTTAAAGATCTTGTTTACTTCCCAGACAAAGGATGTGCCAAGCACTGTTATGGGCATGTGTTCATGCAGGGAAGGGGAAATCTGGAGCAAGAGAGAAGTTAGGACACAGCAGAAAACAAAAAGACAAATACTGATTATAGTGTAAAGTGACCATGTTATCCAAAACTTTATAACCTGTTGGAAACATGACCTTTCAAATTAAAAAGATGAATTGGTCATAAATTACATTCAAGTTCTTTTACTCTGAGATTGTTTTATCTCATGAGTGCTTATGTTTAGCAACCACAGTTATGAAATACTATTTTTCACCTTATCTTTCTAGTAAACAAAACTGTTATCACTTCACAACAAGTACTACTAAGGGAGATTTGCTAGACTAATAGCAGGCCACATGCTATTTTCATTCCAAGCTCAGTCTCTGTTTTTCCAGAAGTCTTCCTCCTTGGCTATGAAGATTAAGGAAAGCAATACTGTTGCAACAATTATATTGAAGGGATTTTTTCCAAAATATAGTAGCATGGTGTCGGCAAGAACCACTATTAATTTCTTTTATTGGACAAATATTAATCAGTGGCAGCATAGCAATTTTCTACAGAATGCAATAGTAGATTTACTCTCAAAAACATTGATTTCATTTTTCTTCTACTTTGAAAAGCATTCTTTGCTTGTCACTGAAAACATGTGGTTCCTGGATTGCTTAAAATCACGGGAACTATTTTGGCTCTAGTTTCACTGAAGCTGTGTCAAAAATAATTTCCGTTTCAATCCTACCTCTGCAGGTTTCAGCCTCTTCTCCCTCATCATCATGATCAGTACATTATGATGTACTGATGACCCAGTACATAATTCTCAATTTTTCTCCTATTCATATATAAAGAGTTTTGTAATTTACTTCAGCCAATTCAGTATAGTAGCTTCTCAGTAACTCTAATCTTTCAGGTTTTGCAAGTCTCATTTAATATACTGCAACAATATAGATTTTATTTCTTCTCATATGTTGCACATAACATTATTCCCTCCTGCAAGCTCAATAAACTCATTTATTTGGGATCTATTCCCAGAGGTAGAATCCCTATATATTTACCTCTGTTAGTATTCAGCTCTGCAGGAATTGAACTATTTTGTTTTATATAAACAAATAAATTTTGTTTTATTTTCATTGTTAATACTGCTTATGGTCTATGGCTCAATAATACTGTTTTTAACAGCCAAAGGAAAGGGACAGTAAAATACAAAATGCAATTCGCCTTTCTAATATCTGGAGTGAGCAACACACATCAGCGTAAGAATATTCTGCAAATTTGCAAGCTAGAAGTCTTGTCTCTTGCTTTATTTACTCCCACCTTCTGTATTTTAGGAGTCGCACATTTTTTAACAACAGAGGCAGAGACTGAACTGAAAATATTTCAAATATACTTTTCCGAACTATTTTCCAATGAACTGATACCCACTGTTCAGCTAGCATTTAAAATGCTAGCTTTTTTATATTAAAAGTAACAAAAGAGAAGAAAGAATAAAGGAAGACAGTGACCATTAATAGTGATATTAAAGATCAAGTACTTTCTCAAATTAGGGGCCTCCAAATATTTTCTCCCCCTTTATGGACCAGGAATATTTTTTCAAAAACATTAAGACTTAAACAGAAATTTGGGAGGGAAAGTGTGAGCATGGAAGTTATCCCTTACCAAGCTCACGTCAGTTCACCATTTTAAAAGAAGGATTTATTGTGCACCACTTCTTTTTTTTAATGACACTGTGATTCTTGTCATTTCAAACCACAGCAGCAAACCACTCTTAAGCATTAAAGAAATCTTTAAAAAACCCCAAAATTTCAGTATGTTAAAAAAGGTATGTAAATACATGACTAAAACAACACTGTATTAACTTCAGATTACTGAACGTTTGAAACAACTCTAAGAATTAGTCCTCTATCTGCAGTGGTTTCTTTAAAACAGTTTTTTAAAAAATCCCTAAAGAATATAAAGAATTTTCTGTCATCAGAATGAGTTTGATTAATTTAATCAGTATCATAAAAGCTGTTAAGATATTTAAATTATTTTAAGATACCAAAGCCTTAGGGTATTCAGGTTCATTTAAAGTGCATTGGTAATAAAGCAGTAATATTGCACGCTATTTTCCCAAATCCTGACATGAATCTGCACAACAGATTGCATGCAGACAAAAAGCATATCCATTTCCCTTTATAAAGGCCTCAAGCAATAATTCAAGCATAGAGATAAAGACTAGAGACTATGGCAGCCGAGCACAATTGCTATGTTTTTGATTAGGCTGTCTTCTTCCTCTTTATCTGCACAGCTTGTATGGCAAAGATCAGTTTTTAAAGACCACCACTCCACTTTAAAGTTAGACAAAAACAAAATTAAAGAACTACACCAGCTCCTGCTAAAAAAAATTAACTATGTTGGCAGTTTCTAGTCTCACTAAAACAGTAGTTTGGTTTACACTCCAAGCTTTCAAAGGTATAACACTCCAGAGCTGCCAGAGAGTTTACTGAAATGGTTACCAAAATTGACCTTGTCTGCTGCAGGTCACTTATTTTTCATGAAAGCCCATATGGATCACAAATACTCTTACACTGTTTCTGAAAGCTTTGTAACAACTCGTGATAAAAAGGAAATTGCAAGGGAAATGTCAGATCTTCCCCTAGTGACACTAAAAATCAGAGCAACAATTATGTGTTATAAGCTACAAGAAATTCCTGTAGTAGCATATGTTTTTTCTTCACAAAGTGTGAGACAGTTTAATTTCTTAAATTCTTTAGGTTCCTTAAGACAAAATTATTTGTCATTTACCAGAACCCATGTAGGTGATTTTAAGGTGGTGAACACAAAGAGAGTTATTGCTATAACTTCTTGGAGCTTCTTCCAGGGAAAGGTTAGGGAAAGGGGTAGGAGAGAAATGAGAAAAGCAAATACTCTAGAGGTACTTTTCAGACACTTAATGCAGAAGAGTCAGCTCTATCCACTATGGAACCATTTTTCATTCCCAAGTAATAACAACTCTGAACAATTCACATAATTTAGACAGAGGACAGTCCTATCTCAAGTAAACACCATTTCAACTTCCTCTAACCTGAATTTCATGTACTTGATTCTAATATCAATCAACATCACTTGGACAGATAAAACAACTTCCTCATGAGGGAAGAGAAGGGGCAAGGACTGATCTCTTATCTCTGCTGAGCAGTGACAGGACCTGAGGGAATGGCCTGAAGCTGAAACAGGGGAGGTTTAGGCTGGGTATCAGGAAAAGGTTTTTCACCCAGAGAAGGTCAGGCACTGGAACAGGCTCCTCAGAGAAGTGATCACAGCACCAGTCTTGACACATTTCAAGATACTTTTGGACGATGCTCTCAGGCACATGGCATAACTCCTGGGGATGGTGCTGTGGAGGGCTAGGAGTTGGACTTTATGATCCTTGTGGGTCCCTTCCAACTCAGCACGTTCTGTTACTCTGTGAAATTTCTTTCTTCAGTAAATTTATTGAAATCTTTTGTCCCTCTCACCAAGTACAACAAATTCCTCTATTACCCATTATGCACTTTAGAAACATATTTGATTCAAATTCCAGTGAATTTATTTATTTTTTATTATTTAATTTACTCCATAGTCAAAACCAATCACTCTTCAGTGACCATTACTGCCACAGAGATACCAGTCACAGCACCTAGTATCTAGAAGATGCTACCAGGGCAGGGAGGGCCTAAGCCCTCCTCAAGCATCCTGTTACCTCTGCATAGCTCCACAGAGGAGAAGATGCAGTCCACAGCTTGTGGCTAGTTGGTAATGCTGTTCCTCCCCTGTGAGTATTCCACCACATAAATGATGTCAAATTGCATTTTCTTCAATGAAATCAAGTTTAAAGGCACCATCCATGCACTTCAACTCCTAGAGGAAACAAGATATAGGCAATCCCATGGATGGATGCACATGAGTCAGCAAGATAAATGTCACAGTCAAGCAAATCTCAAGATAGGGGTGATTTTCAGGCTGTGCTTGGCCACCTCTCAGCAGCCCGTAGAGGCAGAACCTCAAACATTACTCATCTCACTAACAGTCAGGGAACCCACTGGGAAGAGACTATGGAAACCCCAGGTGGAGCTCACACCTCCTACAAAAAGTTCAGCCACAAGGCAAACACCAAGCGTCGAAGTGCCATCAGCTCCTTGTGCTAACCCAGGTGACACTACATATACCCCAAACTCACCAGTCAGAGCTCCTCCAAGGCTTCCTCTCCTGAGCTGTCTCCCATCTTCACTCAACTGCCTCTTAAATTTAGGAGATTTTCCAAGACCAGAAGATACTTCAGGACTGCTGGATTTTCGGAAAGGCATAGGTGGAGGTGACAATATGTGATCAAGCTGCAAAGAAACAGAAAAAAAAATACATACCTATACTGTTTAAATGTTTATCTTCATTGAAAGAAAAATGTAAGTTACCTTCAACTAAAGATTATGACATCATTTGGGAAAAAAAGATCCCAAAGATCTTAAGGTAACTAATTTGCTAATTTTGAAAAGAAAAATTTTTCAAGTGCCAGATTTGTGTCTGGCTGTGTAAGAAAGCCATCCTCCTCTTGAACAGGTAACTCCACCTCCAACCAATCTCACACAAAGAGCATTGCGCACGGAGGTCCTGTCTCAAGATAAAAGGGATCATACTTCAACTTACTCAACCTTCCATAAAGCAACATTTCTGCAGTTGTGAGCCACCTGATCTGGAAACCTACGCCAGACACCGAATGGCTCTTCAAACGTTTTTCTTTGACAAGTTTTCCCCACGTCTACGTTAGCAGTCACTAGATGGCACTGTACCATCACCAAACTGTAAACCACTGCCCAGTCTAGGGAAATAACAACAAACAGATTTATCAATGTCAGTGAAAAAAAAAATTAAATTATCCTGTGTATAAAAGGCACATTCATTTACACTGACTTTGAAGTTAAACAGAAATACAGATCCTCATTCTTCAGACGGGGTTTCTGTCATCATAGCCACAATTATTTTAGCTGCCTGGTCTTGACTATGCATCTTATGTCTCACCATTTGATTAAATTCACTAAAACAAGACAAAACGCATGTAAGCAAATGCCAAGAAAGTACAAAAAAGCAGGGTATGCAAATATGCAAAGTAGAAAAAGGTTTACAACCATCCTTCTCCTGTAAGTGCTACAGTGGCATGGTGTCATCATTTTGAAAAATCATTCAAATTTTTTTCTGTAATATTTAAACCCTAATTCTTACTACAATTTTTTAGGAAGCCAAGCATGTCTAAGTGTTTTATTTTTACAGTTCATGTACTGAGACTTACCAGCCAGAAAATCTATGCATCACCTGCATACTTGACCCTTTTATCCTTTTTGTCCACTGAAAGGAATGAGTCAAGGTCACAAGAAACACTGATGAAGCTGCACAGCAAAGCCCATTTTTGCTTACAGTTAATCCGACAGCAATGTACTGTCTTCCCTACAAAGCATTTTGAATCCCATGTTTAGTTCCCCAGGTACTTCATATTTCAGGTGAGTTATTGCTTTGGGGACTGTTTTAAAGGTTACTTTAATCAAATCTGCAGCTCATTGGAAGTGTACATACACTCTTAAAGCATCAAGAAATGCAACTGATTTCTTAATCTGCTTCTTCAGCATATTAAGACTCATTCATGTTCACAACAGACGCTGAAGTATTTGATTAACTCACAGCACATGCCCTTAGCCACTAAACTGAGTGTTTTTGGGATCACAAAGAATATTTACTATTCACCTTCCACAAACACAAGCACATCACAAGTATTTGTATTTACAACTTCTTTGTATTTGCAACCTCACAAGATTAATTTAAATTTAAATATAAATTACTCTTTTAAAAAGGAAGCAACTGACAACAGCTAACTTGTAAAAAAACTACCATTTTGAAAGTCTTTCAGGTAAGTCTAAAAGCAGATACTCAAGCTGCTTACTGACTGATGGATTCTGATGGAGATTGGTTAGTTCTAGACTCCAAATTAGTCCAAGCATCTGAAGATGATTTGATCCCATCAAGGCTTTAGGTGAGTTACTGGCAAAAATTCATGCTTTCTTCAGGTTTACACTTCAAAGTAATCAACACACTTGAAATCTCTTTTTTCCTGAACTAAGGTTCATCAAGCTTTTAAACCACAGAAGGAAAAAAAAATCAATTCATGCTCTAAGCATGAATTACACATTAGCACTTAAGCAAACATAACAAAATTTTGCATCTTCCATTCTTTCATCTCTTCCCCTTTTAACCAGATATTCAAATTTTATGCTTGTTCAAGTCATTCCCACAATGAACAGACTTGCGCATTCCACAACATGCAGTCTGATTTGAAGTCATTATTCCCAAATAAGCTGCGCTACATTTTCACAGCTTCCTGAGTTTCAGAAGGAACTTTAAGACAGTGCTATAGTACAGACCAGCACAGTACCATCTAGATATTCAACTCATAATTATGATGCTATCCCAGAGAGCTAAGACAGTCTAAATATTAGCCCCCAGTAGCTCATAGTCTTAATAGCAATGTCCTGCCAGCATTCTCTCAAAAAGGTACCTTCTTCTTGCTGACTGACTCTATTACACCGAAAGACATTTTTAAGGTATAAGACTACAAAGAAACAACATGGAAGTACAAGATTTAGCATTTTCATACAGATGGCGAACTCTTGCTTCGCAGAAACAATTACAACTGTATCAACAAAGCATTTCTGGAAGCTATCCAAAGACTCACTTTTGCTTCCAAAGGCCCAAAATCATCTAAGAGCATGTAAAATGTGTATTTGACAGGAGTCTGTACATTCTAACTGATATTGCAGTAAACCAAGAAGAGCAGACAAGGATATACCCTTTAACAGCATTGACATAACAGCTCTGGATGTCTGGGAAATATGAAAGTAAATGGACTGCAGAAAGCATCCAGGCTTGCAAGCGCCCTTCCTGTGCCAGCCTCTAGACAGGAAAATGTACCAGAACTAGAAGGGTTTATAGCCCTCATTCAGACCTCATTTCAAGCAAAAGCATTTGTAGCAGATGAGGCTTTCTGCCCTCAATGGAATAGCCTTCCCATCCTCACAGGTCGAGCATTCAAGTCCAATGAAACCAAAAAGAAAACATTAGATTCTACTTTCTTGGAACACAAAGCTGGTTCTGAAGATGCACAACATGTTACATATTCAAATCGTACAAAGTGGTTAATTTAGTCAGAAAGACACCACAATCATTCAGTAGGAAGATTACATCAAATTCAAATACATAATAGCAAGACCTATTCCAACTTGTTAATACTTATTTGAAAGACCTCCTGGAAACCTGAACACCATGAAAGTTCAGGCTGTGCATCTTACCAGATTATAAGATTAGACACTGCTGTTCATAGGACAAGATTAAAGCAACTATCTAAAAGACAGCTGAAATTCTACCACAGAGATTTTAAATAATTTTAATTAAGCTGCTTCTGCTCAGCACTCACTTTTGCTTATCCACAGTCATCACTGTATTGGTATTTACTTCATACTTACTAGCTATGTGGCCATGTGCTGATGTTACATGGCATGCAAACACAACAGGATAACCAAGGTTAGACTGGTTCCCCTTTTTAATCAGTAAAATTTGCAAGCTGCAGGGACTACAATAGTTATATCCTTGCAGGAAGCTTCCAACAGACACACATTCATGTTACATCTGGAGTATCTGGCTATCTCATGCCCTTATTACTGCACTCAGGCTGCAGCCATATCCTTCTCTCAACACCCTTTGAAAAGAAATGTTAGTGACCTTGGGTGAACTGGGATAACAGAGATCAGGTTTTTTAAGCTAAAAAGAGGGAAACAGTGAAAAATGAAAACTGCGAAATCAATGTATTTGAGTGCCCTGTATTTAAAGTACAAGGGGGGTTAAGTTAGCCTTAGAGTGTATGCAGGCTGCTTAGAGAGGGATTTTTAATAAATGCACATCTCGCCACCAGTCTCTGCTGTTAATATTCACCATGCATGGATAGTTAACTTATTTAAAAGCCTCCCTCCCCCAACACTAAATAATACCTTCTCAATAAAGGCACTTTGAAAGACAGAAAACACACAACACCAACCTATGACGAACATATTGTTTACTTCTTCCAGTACATTTTTCCATATCTTTGATATAAAAATTTGCCTGCTCATGTCATAGATATGATGAATTTCTACAAAAGCACTGCAAAATTTAGGAGATAACGGATTTCATAAAACCCTACTTGCTCCCCCTCATGCCCATGAACCTTACAAAACGGAACAGAGAGAATCTTATTAGAGGAGAATGGTTTAAAAACTACACAGAAGAGAATATCAAAATATCCTTACCATAGACTTCTACATATAGATTTAGAGATCCTGTAGAAACAGGGATAGAATTTTGAGTGAAAGTCTCCTCCCATTATACAGGAATCAATTTGTTCTCAAATATTTTTTTCTGTATTTTCAAGCTATTCATTTTCTGTGTGAATAGAATCAGTTAGATTCCTCTGAAGAAAATTATTCCCATACTGTACTATGGGCTTTTAACAGCTCACCTACTCAGAAAGGATTATACTAATATTTTTCAAAACCTCAGTAGCATTAAATCCACCTATCTACCACCATGTATTTATTCTAAAGCTAGAATGAATTCTGTGCTTTATAATTATATCATCAAATAGTCACATCAAGTACATCAGCCCACGCGTCCTTATGAAAATTAAGGACATGACAACTGATTCAAAGTAAGACCTCGCATCAGTGTTCAGGAGCACAATTTGAGCCAAGTACATAATGAGGAGTGAGGCAGTCAGAAAGAAAATGCATTTCAGAAAATTCATGGTACAAGGTGAATGTAGCTAAGAGAATAAACTCTCACTTGTAAACCAGGATAAGGAAAATAAGCAGTTCTGGGTTGCTGAAATGCATTGCAACATGGACTGTCTTTTTCCAATAAAAATTAAATTGAATAGAGAACTGAACTTGTCTGATCAACTCCACTTTTTTTTCAACACCCACTACAGTTTCACTGTCCAAACTACTTCACTCCTAACCTCCCCCAATTGCTCCACAGACAGTATTTCTACTTCCCACAGAAACTGGAAAATACTGGTCAAGTATTCAGTCTTAAAAATGTGAACAAAGATGTTCTATTAAGCGTTCTTCCTCCTGAACGCAGCACAACTTCTTCCTACCTCAGGTCATGCTCTACATGCATATTCAGTCCTAAAGTTTCCATAGAAGGGCTGTGCACTGTCACCCATTTTATATCTCCCCTGGAGAAGCACCAATCCAAAAAAAGAGGGGCTTTTTTTCATTATTAACCTGAAGTCCCCAAAGAAAATTACACTACTAAATACATTGTCAAGAAATATGCCAAATCACAGATGTTTAAAGAAGTGAGAAAGCATCAGGCTCCAGTCCTATGCAGATAAATGTACACAAGCTTCCCTGACATTGAAGAGAGATTCAGTCATTCACTAAAAACTCTCATTGTAAAGTTAAATGCTTAACAGGAGCATGGCTCCACAAACCTTACAAATCCAATTGTGCTAAGACCTACCACTAGTTCAACAGTGGTTAACCCTTTACACTCCTAGTAGTCTGCTTTGATATAAATCAGTCTGTTTCTTCATGTTATTTACACTGGGTTCCTCTCAGCATGCTGCCTCTCTGTCTTGCTTCTTTGCAAGCACTTTAAGCACAGTTGCTGCAACAAAATAGCCTAGTAAGGCACTTTTCTTTTTGATGCAAGCTATACAAACTTACTTCAGCTGGGCATAGGGGAGAGGTATGTTCTTATCATTTAAATACTCTAATTACATTTGGCACAGATACATGAGTTTTGATTAGCTGCACTAATATAGAAAGCAACACCAAATATAATCTTATCAACAGATAGGATCATACTTTGCAAAAGCATCTTAAAATTCATTTAAAAATACACTTCTATCAATTAAGAGCATAGTGCAGTTTAGTTACTCCAGATGATTGACAAGAACTCAGTAGAACCATGTTAGACTTGAAGAGGAAATGCCACAGTGGTGTAGTACAGATACCAGAGAAGTCTATTTTACAGTACCATTACAAGCAGAGGTGCAATCAAATTTCCATGGATGTCCTGCAGTAACTCATGTCTGCAGTACACAGAATCCACTGCTTTTGGTCACAACAACATCAGCTTTTGAAGAATTCTGCTTGTGGGTGCAATCTGACCAATCTAGGGCTGCCTATGAATCTCCACAAACCTGTATCAAATACATTAGCTGAACGAGACTGTCAACAGTTCTTTTTAAATCAGCTGATGGTTAAAATACTCTACATTCCCTTTACTCACAAGCAATACTAATCCACCTTAGTTTTGAGTAGGGTTTACAGAACTACGCAACTATTGTGAATATTCACAGCTCTCAGAGCAGCCCCTGCGGAACAAAGAACCACAAATAACTCACCACACAGAGATAAAAGGAAACTTCTCCAAAAACTAGCACCACTTCCAAGAAGCCATGAATACAAAGAAAGACTCAACAGGCCACAAGGATTTCAATCAACCAGGAAAGATACCATTTCTTGCCCCATTTCCTACCACAATTCCTCAAATACAAGCAGGTATTTTTTCCGCCACCACAGATCAAGAAGGAAGATCGCTATTTATCGCACATATCTTAAATTCAGCATTGCCGCCCCATGAGAAAGGTTGGGCTGTTCAGTTTGGGCTGAAAGACCTCACTAGTTCTCCAGCCTAGTGGCATCTGTCATTCTAGTCTAGCCTTCAAGCCTTGGATTATCTCACTTCCCCCTATGACCTCCAGTTTCCTTGTAAGGACAGTGACACCAGTCTGTCACCTATGGCAGGGACAGAAAGTAAGATCCTAGGCTCACTATGGATTTTAAATGATTAGAGACAGAAAAGGTCTTGTTTACAGGGGAATTTGCTAATAATTCATAAAGCAACACTTGATTTACACATGAAAGCAGCCTGCAACTGGCACTGTAAACATGTCCTTACCAAGGTAAAAAGAAACCCACAGTAAAACTGCAATTCACAAATCATCACTTCTAATCATTGTACTTATTGATTTTACATCCCACATATATGCAGAAACAGAGTCCTTAAAACTAATGTCACTATTCAAAATTTTCCAGTTCGTTACGTTGAACACATCATGTTGTATAAAGACCAGCAGCAAAAAAAATCATTATGTTTTCCTATAGCATCTTACCTATTATATCCCAAGTAGTAAAGAAACATTTTAAAAATTCTGCTAAGGATCAACAGAGACATAACCACATTATCTTGCTACCTACTTCCCACTCATTCTAGAAATGCAAATCTGCATTTAAAACAATTGTATTTTTCTTGAAAACAAATCTGATGCCTAGTCAATTAAAAGCAAATAAATACAACTCAAGACAAATTTGAAGTATCAGCTATGGATATGTTAAAAATAATCAGGTTGCATCCAATTCTTTTTCAGAAA
Organism: Vidua macroura; assembly: GCF_024509145.1. NCBI lineage: Eukaryota > Metazoa > Chordata > Aves > Passeriformes > Viduidae > Vidua > Vidua macroura. The sequence goes on from NC_071611.1 coordinate 29,088,145, forward strand.
CATATTTACACGATTGCACAGAAAATGAAGCACAGCCTTTACAGTATTCTACAAGGCCAAAAAGTGACCTATAAATATGCATGCACACTGCTGTCTGAGCCAATTATTACTTTACCCTTGTTAAGATGGAACAGTTTTGTTACAATATGACAGAGTCCTTCAGTTCTTGAAAGCCTCCTGTGTGCTGCATCTGTACACACAGACCCAGAGACAGACTGCTCCCTTTCCAGGAAACAAAGGAAGCAACAGTATTTGTATTGAAGGCACTGCCTCCAATAATTCAGCTTGCCCTCAGTCTCCTTGGATTTACACACCCAGCTTTAACAAACACCAAAAGATTAAAAAATAGCAGGTTTGGCAGACCTCATATAAGGCCCTAAAAACATAAGCAGAAACCAGAACACAATTCTAAAAAAATATAATTCAACCCATGGTTAAAAGAGATCAGATAGAGCACTTTACTTATGGGTAACGTCAACCCTTTTTTATTTTATTCTGACAGTCATAGAGGTATCTTCTCAGGAATGCACATGATGGGCTAAGACCTTTTGCTTCTTACAAAAAAACATCATTTCCAAACTAGGAAAAACTGTCAGCACTCTAAAAAAAAGTGAAGTCAAAGCATCACAAACAGACTGCTAGCCAGGATAAGGCTGCAGCAGCTCAATAGGTCAGTCCTACTGGGAAGGACACAGAGGGACCAGATCCAACACAGCAGATTCTGTGAGGAAGTCTGTTTGAGAAGTTAACCAAAAAAAAAAAAAAAAAAAAAAAAAAAAAGGCATGAAAACAGAGAGCAGTGTCCCAGGGGTCTGCCAAACCCACTCAGCTCTAAGGCAAAGGTACTATCTGGAAAAAGAAAACCCCACTTTCTGCAGTGGTACAGGTCCTCTAAGCATTGCCCTGGAAACATGCTCATGTTTTACCTTTGTTTCCACAATTTTTAAAAGGGATCTGACAAAGATAAAAAAAGAAAATCTACCCTTAGCTGCCCAGATGTGCAGCAAAGTATGCCACTGCTATGCAGCAGGAAGGATACTCCCTTCCTCCCCCTGCCCTGATGGCCATCTTGTCAGGAAAAAGCATTTCATAGTGTTGAAATCTGCTGTCACTACTGCCACATCTTCCTGTTGTAAAAGACAGAGAGTAGCCAGGACTCAGCAAGAGAAAGCTGGCAGAAGTACTCCTGATTCACTCTGGGGGGAAATCAAGGACACAACCCAACCACAAACCTGGTGGCTCTGAGGCCTAGGAAAACACCTGTGCTGGGGCAAAGGGACAAGAACTGGAAATCTGCAGCAGAAGAAAAACCACACATACACACTATTTCAGACACAAGGCACTGCAAGTTTACGGAGCAGGCATCAACACAGCAGTCCTGATCCTTCCAGCAAGCCCATGGACACTGAGGAATAGCAGTGGCTGACCACCGCTGCATCCTCACAAAGAAACTGCTTGGCAGGGTAGGGAACAGCCAGTTGCAAAAATCACATCTTCCTAACACTAAGCAAACACTTCAGAAGGTTGCTTTGTTTTCACTGGTTTATCTGCTTTAAGAAGTGGAAGAGAAGACAACAAAGTTTTCAGTTTAACAGTAGGAACCACCAAGTTTAAACAAAAGTTACTAATACCGTGACAAAGTACTATTTTCTTACCTTCACTTGGGTAAAGCCACCTCTTTGGTAGTTTTTTGTTCTTCAGTTTTCTATGGTTGCATTAATTTTCTTATTATCATATGCAGAGCCATTAGTAGCATTAACTATGCACTATGCTCTGCTCAAGATAAAGATATTAAATTAGCCACTCTATTTCCTTAATTTCTGAATGAAAGTAGAAATTAGCTACACAGCAAACTGAAAAGAACTTTGATATTTTAGACACTACATGAAACATTTTCACCCTTAATTATTTTAATAATCCTTTCAACAGGTCAAGAAATGCATGACAAATTCATGGAAATAAGTATTTCTACTCTGTGCATGTGAAGGCATCCATATCCCCACCTTTTTCAAACCTCTCTAATGCTTTGGCTCTTACAGAGATTTTTAAGAAAGATTTTTTTTTTTTCTGGCTCTTTAACTAGCAGGATGGAAATTTAGTAAAACCAACCTTCAAAGTCACTTTCAATTGAAAACAAAATTAAATACAAAGAAAGAAGCCTATTCATCTTCATCAGCTGTTGACACCATCATCATTTGTCTCATGGAGAAAAAAAAATAATCCAGAGGAGAATATATATACTCTGTAAAGAGGTGGTGTGTTGTGGGTTTTTTTGCTATACCATGAATACTAATGAAGCAAAAGCAGTTTAGTTTTTTATAAAATCTATTTCCATTCACATTCACCAATGAGGTCCTAGACTACGTATAAAGGTTTCATTTATTCTATCACATTGGAAGGCTCAGAAAACTAATTGTTTATTCAAGTCTATCTGCTCCATCCATGCTCAATTAGGTCTCACTTTTCCCTCAGTTACAGCAAAATTAAAAATAAAAATGCAAGCTGAAATATTCCTGGTCCCACTGGCCAGCTCCCCATAACAAACCACTCTGAAAAACCATTGTTTCAAGCACAGGAAGAGCTTCTTGACCATAATGCAGCATTTGAGGGACCTTCTCAGCAACTAACAAAATTCCTACTCATTAACTTAGTCCTCTGACTAATGGAAAACATATTTGAAATGCAGCTTTCTAGTAAGAATTCTGTTAAGAACTAGTAAGCAATGTTAAGTATAACCAGGCATTCCAGCCACAGCAATTCACAAGTACCTCATAAAAATGAGTGATATAATCATCACATGTAAAAAAATTTTTAAAATATTTTCAATTCAATATTCTTTATTTAGACCATTAAAATATCAAATAATCCATTTTGCCACATAAAGCTTCAAATTCAGCATCACTTTCATCAGGAATAACTTATCAAAGGGAAACACAACACATTTATGCCAGGCAGGTACAAAACAAAAGAGAGAAACCCATGATGAAATGAGCTTGGAGTAAAAGGCTCTCAGCATGTAATGGAGCTGAAGTTGATCTATAAATCAATGCAAGATGAAAGCAATATTATTTATGTGAAGGGATTGCATTGTTAATTTACAGTCTGATTGAGAAAAGAAATGCTTTACTTGATCAATGAACCAGTGATGTGCATGTGCGAACTTGAGCACAAATTAGTAATAATTACCAGTAGGTGTATCTTCTTTTATTTTTTAATTAAGCTTAACAAGCAGCAGAAGCACATCCAGAAAATGCAGGTTTTTCCTGAGTTTGCCTTTAACACACTCCTAAGTTTTTAAATAATGCAGCCTCGCCACAAGAGACCTTGCAGACAAGGGCTTTTTGATCTCTTTCTTTCCCGTTCAGTGCTGAGAAAGACAGCACACACCGTTACCAAACAATAGCTACCATGAAAAACCCTTTTCCTGAACTCGTTTGAAAGTGAACTAGAATAGGGCATTTATTTGATAGCTTTATAGTTTTGCCTTCATCTTCTAAAACAAAATTCAGAGACTGGGATGCTTCTCCTTTAGCCTCACTAGTAAAATCAGCAGAAGAAATATCAGAAGGGTAAGAATATCTGGGTGCAAGGGTGCACAATCCAATTTGCATTTGGCAGAGATTTGTTGTTAAGGACAAAACTCAAGAACCACGTTTGTAATTTTAAGTGCTTCCACTGCATTTCAAATCATCACTAAGTTGCCATTTGTCAGTCTCAGACAATTTACCCAGGTCTAACATTACCAGAAGGGATTTATTAACACTATCCAGCCTAAGAAAGATTTTTATTCTTTTTTAGCCTGATGACTTTAAGTAGTACTGCACTTAGGAAAAACCATGAAGACCATGTAACCAGACAGGTGACACTGGATCATTTTAAATACTCCACCCTTCTACTTAATTATTTGTGTAATCTAAGCAAGTAACTGTCCATGCATTCTGAAGAGCCCCAGTGTAAAACCTACACTTATTAAGTAGACTTACCCTTATTTGTCCTGTCTTTTTTATCCAGGTTTTTCCAGTTAAACAAGCAGCTATTTAAAACAATTATATTGATGACTGAGAAAAGGGAAGAACTCTACTTAGATTTTAAAAAATCCTATATTAAGTCCCATTAGGCAAAGAAATGACAGCAGAATGTATCACACATTTTATCTGAAAGAACAGACAGTAGTATACATGTGTAGGAAACCACAAAATAGACATGTAAAAGACATCCAAATCTAAACAACTGCATTTTTTATGAACTGTTTAGAGCTGCTATAGTTTCTTCACCCTCATACAGAAAATTTTAAATTAACAGCAAAAGAAGATGCATGGCTTTTAGAGATTTATTTATAGATTGTATCACTTCAGAGATTTACACACAGTTCCTCAGAAGTTCAGTATGACTTAAAACTCTCTAAATTACAAGGATTAGTCGTACACTAAATTGTAGCAGTTGATTGGTATCACCATGAATCTCTTAAGTAATTTAATGCAAGTATTGTTTAAATGTCTACATTGTAGGACTTAGCACAGAAGCACTACAGTATCTGCAAGATGGTAGTAACCTCTCAGTGACAAGGGTTTTATACCAATATTTTCCTAAAGTAACCTGATTTAATAAAAAATACAGTTCTACCCATGATGTCTCACACTGTGTTATGGTCTTACTTCAACTTTCTTTACACCTTCCATTAGTGAAGGAGGAGAGCTGTCAAAAGAGGGACAACAACCACCTTCTGTTATCAAGGACTCAAGGACTCAATATCTCTTGCCTGTAAAGCAGCTGCACTTTTAACTGACTCGTAAATCAACTTTGTACACACTCATTTCAAGTAAGCACCATACCTCATCCTGTATTTCCAGGGTTACATCTTAGTCAAAATAATGAACCCTACATCTTTCATAAAACAAAGTAAGTTGTCTATGTCATTGACAAAAATTTTAAATCACACATAATCCTTTAATCTGTGTACAGTTACAGAGGTTATCAGCTAGAGCAATTCCAGACCAGTGGCTTCAAAATACAGAAGCAATTTCACCATTTCAAAATCTGAAAACAAATTAAATCTATTAGAGGGCAAAGATACTGCCTTTTCTATGGTTTAGGAATTTGTCAGTTTATAGAAACCTAAAGTTTCTAAAACACACAACTCGTTCATTTTTCAAATCTGTGCTCTTATTTAAAAGTATTGAAAGCCAGCACAAGGGATGAAAAGGCTAATAAAATTATGAGATACAGAATCAAAGTTTTCTGGAAACCAACCATTTTTTCATTTAAACAATTGACATGTTGTCACCAAACATGTCATATAGACAAAGAAGGCCCAAGACAACTTATTTCTTAAATCACAATCTAATTTTTCAGGCTCTCTCAAGTATTAGGGGAAGCAATTTGGAATAATCTAACAAGACATCAGGAACGCTTCTTTATTTCCATCTATATATAGAAACAGAATCTCCTTTAGATATATCTTTATCTGTACCTACAGTATGGTTTCACTTCATTTTAGTTGGTTTCTTTGATTCTGATAGATAGCAGTAATTCACTAAACCATAGCCTGAAACTGAAATAAAACAATCTTGCTAAGCCATACTAACAAGATTCCACTAGGAAAAACACACCATACGAAAAGCTTTGAAATTTATTACTTATGTGACTACATATCACTGTGGGAGTTAACCCAGTTTTTTTGTGCTGTTCAACTGCTGTATTAACTGGACATCCTTAAAACTAAATTTAAAAGTAATTTAATAAAACAATTTCACAAAAAAGGAAAACATTGACTCATCTTAAGCAAATATGAAGGTTATTATTACTATATTTTACTTTATTTCAATTACTAAACCGTTCTTACCTCAACACATGTGTTTTACTTTTCTCCAATTCTCCCCCCCATCACAGTGGAAGAGTGTGGAGAGTGAGCAGCTGTGCAGTACTTAGTGATCAGCTGGGGTTAAACCAGGACTGATGCATCCCCCACTTGGAATTCAGAATAAAAACACAGGTAAAGCAAAGCAACTGGGATACACAAATTGGTTTCTTAGTGACCTCATCTTTATTTTCATAGCAACTTCAAGAAGTTATTGATAACAATAAGTAGTTCATGGACAGGAGGGCAAACAACTTTGAATTTCAAAGCTATGCCACAATGATTTGTACTTCAGCAATCACTAAGCTTCTTCTGGCTAGCATTTGGATTTTTCCTTACCTATTTGGAGAAGACAGACCATATTTTGCATCATGATGATGATGACGACAATGATGATAATAATGTTTAAGTATCTAATTGATTTGACAGAATATAGCTTTAACATTGGGTGTTGTGAAGACTACAAGCATCAAATCAATCACCAACATACCTTATTAAAGTCACTCAGGAGGGAGTACCACTATGCAACATTTCTGCAGCACATTCCTCCCCAGGAAGGTCAATATCAAACACTTCAAAGTCCTTTTTCTGAGTCCCAAATGCACCATAAACCAAGGTATTCAGACCTCAGTTAGGGATCTACTCTGCAGGACTACTGCCTCCACAGTCCTTTCCCATCCAGGGAACAGAGGACCCAGAATTCTTTCCTCTAACAAGCAAACACTGTCCTGTCCAAAGACAGTGAAATCAACAACCTTCCAACAAAGAAAATGGATAGAAAATATATACATGCTTGTTCTTATTTTATAAAATAATGTAGCAACTAGCGCAAATAGCATATCTGTTTAATAAGAAATGCAATCACTCTAAATTACCCTTTATGTTTTGGCTGTTAACTTAGATTCTCAAGCCGTTCTCTCCCTTCTAATACTGCTGCTTCATCTATTTTTGCAGATGCAAAGGTGCAGAACTATATGCATGCAGCAATATTTAGGCTGCTGCACCACATTTGTTCATGCCCCACATAAAGGCTATCAATTAAACTGTCTTTCCTACAGTCTCATCTCTTACACTGCCAGCATACCAGGAGGTCACACAAGAATAACATGAAACAATGGACTCACCATGAATAACTGCTACAGAATGTGAAGTACTGTAAATCTTTTCCAGGCTACTACCATGCTGCAGTTTGAAACACACATTATAGCCTCATTAAGAAACACAGTACTGTTAGAAATCCTGACTCAAGCAGCAAACCAAAACTAACACATATATTTTCTCTGTAACAGCATTTCACAAAAATAGCAATCTTTAGAAGTTCCTAAAACCTTAGCTCAGACTCCTGGTTCAGAGTTTCCATACTCATTCATACCTTCCCCAAAGTGGCAGGCAGGGGAGAAACTTCCCAGGTGCCTGGAGGAAGCAAAGAGGACTCAGCAAGAAGAGGAAAAAGGCAATTCCATCCTTTACCTGCTTGCCTGATTCAAGGTCACCTATCTCCCTTTACAGGCATCTTAGCTTCAGTCAGGATTCATTATTACATCCATGTTCTTTGGCACATTTCTTCATAAGTAGCCGCTATGTTTCCACAGTGGAAGCTACTTCCCCTAACTACAGAATTTAAATTAATTTACAGGTCTAAGTACAAGAAAGGAAGCAGCTCAAGGCCACTGTTAGCCAAAGAAGAATCAGGAATAGAGCAATGCAAACCTCCTAATGTTTAATAATTCCTTTTCTATTTTCATATTACCATTTGAGTTTTTGTTGTTCTCTAGTTTGTATTGCAGGTATGCTTCTCTTTACTGCTCTCATAATATGACTGGCACTGCCAGGTGTTTTATTTCCAGAACAATGACCTCCAGGTATGCAGCTCATTATGCACTGCCTGTAAACCACTTATTTTTAGAATGAAGCATAAAACAGAAATCTGATCTCAGATTTCTGTCCCATTCTCCTCGTTTAGTTAAGGTTCTGGAAATATTCAGGAACACACTACTGAAAGATACCCTTAGATGTTCAGCATGTGAGGCTGCAGTCCCACATGCAGCCAACCCACTGCAGAGCCAGCCAACAGATGGATGTGTGTCCTCACAACAACAGTATGTGCAGTTATTATCACTAGTAAGACAATGGTCCTTTAAGACAGCCAACAGTCCAATCACAAAAGTGTCTAGATGAAATGTGTTAATGTTGACAGAAAAGTCTCAAAGTGCCTGATCAGCAGAATGTCTGCATAAAATTCAGTACAATAACCTTTCTTAAACTCAGAGCCTAAGGGTCTTAAGACTGTTTCAGTCAATAAAATTCTCCTCTGCCTCTATCTAAAAGACAGCTGCACAAACAGCAGCAAGCTCTTCCACCTGGTTCCATCTTGGAAATCCATCTGACTCCAGAAAAGGAAAGGATTCCAGCTTCTCCAGACAACATGAAAGAGTAAAGAAAAACAGGCAACTGGACATGAGCCTACTGGACATCCAGTAGGACGCCTTACCAGTTGTTGAGCCTATACATGTTCACTAAAGTCACTGAACAACCTACCACAACTGAGGTTACTAGAGAAAGGCAGACCTTCCCTCCCTTCTAAGTGTCTCACAGCAGAGCAGGAAAACCAACCCCAGATAGTACACTGACTGGACAGCTGCCTCTCCCCAGGATATACAGACTTGAAGGAATGAAAGAAACAAAGGATAAAATGCTCAACTTGTCCACTCACTTCCTCCTCTCATTTAAGCCAGTAATTAACTTCAGGAGAAATGCTACATTGTATGATGTGTCCAAAAGGCAGCTCAAGAAGGCACATATTCATCCCCAGGCTGTGGATTACACTAGACTCTGTTCCACCAGATCTTTGCATCTTTGCGGACCTGTCCGCATTCTTCCCAAAGAAAAGACATGTAGTGCAAACAGAAGGGAGACTGCAGTAGTGCTATCAGATCCTACCTCAACATCTCACCAAGAGTATTCAGAAGATTATATAAGGGAAAATTCAGATCACAGTAAGTGAAAGATTATACTTAAGGACAGCACCAAATATAATGAGGGAGTTTGGTACATGAAAAAAAGACCCTTAAAATTCAACAAGGCTCCTCTCCCACATCTTGAAGGCATGCCTTTATTACTTTCATTGTCAAAGTCCTAAATCCAAGTCAGAAAAAGTCTGCAAGGTTTTAGAAAAAAAAATTGTTTCTTAAACTTTATTCTTACACACTATTTGAAGAGTCCCCTGAAGTTCCGCTAGGGAAGAAGAACTGCTGCACTTTCATATTCCATGACAGCTGAAGACAGCTTGGCATTTAGATAGAAAATTCCATGGGCAGTCTCCCTCCTAGGTTCACAGCAGTTTAAAAGCCACAACATTTAGGGCTTCATTTATTAAGAAACAGCTCAGCCAGTATTTTGAGATACGCCATCAGGCATACAAAGATCAACTCTCTGAACAGACCAAACTTTACTGTTACAGACTCCACCAACCAAAAAATGCAGTACCCGTTGAGAGTTTTTAAAACTTCACATTATAGACAAGAAAAGAAAAATCATATTTATCAAGCATGCTGGTCTACTAATGCTGACCTCATGTTTGTTTCATTATCATACAGGCTTAAGTAGTGCCAGTGGTTTACCTCTACATATTTCGAGACCAGAAATAAACTTTAGTTAGCATACAGCATAGAACAAACTACAATTGCTAAGCCATGGTACAAATATGGTGAAAAATGAAGATCAGTATTCTACCTTGTAGCTGTGCAAACATAAAAGTCTTATAAATCAACCTTAAATATTAAGACTCAACTTTTTTATTAAATTATTTGATTACTCTTTTACAGTTTTGAAACACTGGATTTATGCAATCAAAGTCAACCCTTTTTGGGGAAGATCTCCATGTCTCTCTTTCTTGCCTTATGAAAAACGAATTCCCCAACAGTTCCTACCCTACCTTTAATAGCAGCTTGCCTGAAAAAGCAGAGAAGCTGAAAGCTGTCCTTTGCTATCAACTGCAAGCTCATTCATGAGTCAGGCATAAGCTGTTTGCTTTCCAGGTAAATATGAACCTGCTCACATCAACTCCTGCTCAAAAATCTTAAGAGAGGAAAGCCTACATTGTCCAGATGACACAAAGCTCCTGAAATCTGTGTACAGAAATCCATACTGCAAATTTAACATGGTGCCCAAAAACTTACCAGAACAGGCCATTAAGCAACACTACCCATTTATCATTGGGACCCTAACTGATAGAGTATGTTACCTAGGCCTTACATTTGACTTCAGTCAGATTCGGTTTAAAAAAAAAAGGAAAGGGGAAAGGGGAAAGGGGAAAGGGGAAAGGGGAAAGGGGAAAGGGGAAAGGGGAAAGGGGAAAGGGGAAAGGGGAAAGGGGAAAGGGGAAAGGGGAAAGGGGAAAGGGGAAAGGGGAAAGGGGAAAGGGGAAAGGGGAAAGGGGAAAGGGGAAAGGGGAAAGGGGAAAGGGGAAAGGGGAAAGGGGAAAGGGGAAAGGAAAGGAAAGGAAAGGAAAGGAAAGGAAAGGAAAGGAAAGGAAAGGAAAGGAAAGGAAAGGAAAGGAAAGGAAAGGAAAGGAAAGGAAAGGAAAAAGAAAAAAAATTAGACAAGCAAATATCTAGGATATGTCAGGACCTTATGCCAACATTTTTAGACAACAGGACCACTACAATTGCCAGAGCTTAGGGTCACAGTTGCTAGCTCACACAGCACTGCTAGAGTTACAAAGGTGGTTTATGGCTCATAATCATGACTCTTGCATCTATCAGCTTTTGTGTTAACAGCCAACACACTGAAATGTGCTGCCGCACTGGGCAGGGCAAGCACCCAAAGAGATACAGAGCATCAAAGACACAAAGAAATGTTCCTTATGAGAGAAAATTTTCTTCCATCCTTCAAAACCCCTCTCCCTTTATGCTGCAAAGAGCTGAGATTCTTGACCACCACCCAAAATTTTGAATTTAGTTGTACAAAATTAAATAGCCAACATGGAAGACCTGAAATGCTCAAGGTGAAAGAATTCTAATACAGATCTAAACAGCTACAAATATATATTCCTATACTAGAAATCCATTTGATATTGAAGTCTCAAGCAAACAAAAAAAAAAAGTCCCACACTACTCTCAGAATTACCAAATAACTTTTTGCTCAAGAAATTATATCTTGACATCTTATATGGAAAGATGGAAGGAAGATTAGCACAGAAAGTATTATATTTAAATCTTAGGAAAAAACCCTGTACCCTTGTTGATGCACACCATAAAGCAGAATTAAGCATAGAAGTATTTTTCATTCTACTACATACACTATTTTTCTTCTACTTCAATCAGTATTTCCTTGTTTCAGATCAAAGTCAAAGAAGAAACACAAACCCTAGAAGCAGCTAATTTGCATACACACTGAAAAGGATAATCATTTACATCATAAACTCCCTAAAAATGGCCTAGATTTGTGCATGAGGTTTAAGTACCTTTAGCACATCTTTACTATTACATCATGTTCTCTGAATTTTAATCATGGAAATGGCAAAATTATTCATTATTTGAAAAAATGGCCACACTTGCAGATTAATGCAGTTAGTCAATCATCCCTTACCTATTCCCTCAGATAAATATATACAAACACACATACACACATATATAGGAGTGTGTATATATATATATATCTCCTGGGTAAAAGTGGACATTCTTCTGTTAACAAGGAATGGGGAGGGGGCAGGTGCTAGCCATGTAAAATTTTACTTATAAATGTATACGCCTCAAATACATACTAACACACATAGAGCTAGAATGGGTTAAGAAAAAAAAAATAAATAAAAATGACACCTTTGCAGATCACCTAAGACAGTGACTCACAGAATGAGAGCAGATTTCCAGTCACTGTTACTAGCACAACTGAAGCTAATGTGCATCTAGGGGATATGTTTTGCTTTGCATTTCCCATTCTATAACATTATGGATTTATAAAAGCAGAGTCTCAGAAAGAAAGATCAATGTATGACAGTTCTTTTTGATCTCTGGGTTTACTTACTTCTGCAAGTGAGATCAGATGCTAAAAGCCACAGGAATTTACCACTTTGAAGTATTTTAACTTTTCATTAACTGGAACAGTAGTACCTGATTACCAGACAAATTCAGAAGGTAGAGCTTATTTTATTTTTGCAGACTTAAGCTTGTTGCCCAACTAATAGGAAATCCAGTACTTAATTTAATTTTCAGGCACGTGATTTCTTAGTACTATTGGAGTTGTGGGAAAGAAAGGGATATTTAAGATAGTTGACCTATTTTGCTCTGGAATGAACAGTGTAACAACCCCACTCAAATTCCAAGAAAAGCCACTAGCAGATAAATATATTTTTCCTTTCATGTTTATTCAGCTGACAAGCATGACCCTGAGCACTGATCAAATTAATAAAGGCCACTTTGCCCTTTCTCAAACAAATTAAGATTTTCTAATGATTACAGGAAAGGAAGACTGAACTGTTTAGTCTGATTAAAACTGGTGGGTTTTAATACTGCCATTCTTTAAGGTCCTTAAAATAACAACAAAGGATAAATACAGTGAAAGTGCCTAACAAACGTGCAGCTTTTTTAAAACAATCTGAAAGTAGATCAAGATTTATAGATTATACACTATGAACTCAGTTTCCTGAATGGAAAATAAACATTTATATCATGTATAATTTTTGAATATTTATTTTAAATATGTAAAGTGTGACTTGAAGCCAAAACATTATAAAATTGTGGGTTTTGTCATTGTTTAACACATTGGAGGCATTCTACATATGTTATTATTTCTATGTAAGATTTCATTACAGTATCTAGAATTGGCATGATGGCAGAAAAAGCTAAAAACTGAAAATCAACAACTATACTCTGGCTAAAAAACTTTCTCTAAAAAAGGAAATACAAAAACTTCACTGGATAACCACTAGTCTGGACAAGAAGGCAAGAAGGTTTTTGTTTCCTTCCTTTTGGAGGAAAAAATACTGGAAATCCAAAGAATGGGAAAATTACTTGCCATGTTGTTTTTTAAATAACTTTAATAATTTTAATAACTTTAGTAATTACTTGCCAAAAACATGTTGTTTTTTAAGGAAGTAGTTCTATAGTTCTGATCTCAGACTGTTTTATCTTGGGTGCACAAACTGAGGGGGAAGAAAAAGAATAACCAATGAAATGTATGTGCTTAGATTGGTAACCAGAGAAACAAAACAAAAACAAAACAAAAACAAACAAACAATATAGTAACATAGTAGTTCTCTTTTCTGATTTGCTCATGAAAATAATCAACACACTATCCACTACAGGACTGAAATATAAAACTGCAACACTGACAGCACTGGTGACACAAGGATGAATTAGGGGAGTATAGCACCACTAAGAACATCTACTAAGAAATAGCTGCACAACGGCAGACAAACTATTATTAAATTGTCTGCCTATTTATACTTAGTTTCTAATTCTGTCCATCTAATGTCCATGTAGTAAGTTTATCAAATATGATCCAAGATTTCAATTTTATCATCTGGACACTCACACACGCTAAGGAAAGGAACTAACTTCATTTTAAATTGGTCATTTCTTTACTACCAAAACTAATTTTTTTCACCAGATAAAATCTTTCTTTTCATTAAATTTACTTTCTCCATGAAGAAGTTGGATCTGAAGTAATGGAGCCTCCTAAGAGGGAACAAGGAAATGTAGTACTAAAACAGGTTTCCAGAGAAAAAGCTTGCTGACTCACATAGGATGAGCTTGAAAACAAAGCACCAGCTCATGCAGGAAGGAACTTTCTTGACCAAAAGAGAGAAAAAATTAGTGCCACTGAAGGGCTTAACTAGAGTGTCAAACAGCAAAGAAGCCGTAATTGAACCCTGGAAAATCCTGAAATTCCCAGAAAAACAGCAAAGCCAAAGGGACATCAGGAAAAGCAAATTACAAGAGTCATGACAAGAGCAGGAATATTTACCTGGGGTGCTTCTACTAGAGGCAGCACGGGGAATCCAGCACAAAATGTCAAGAGGCTCTGTCTACATAAAAACACAGGGGTAGTACCAAAGCATATGACAACGAGTTACTGGAGTTTGTGTAGTTTAATCCTAAAAACACAACCCTGCTTTACAGGGCTCCCAATACATGTCAAGCCCATGTGCACTCACCAAAACCCAGGACTGGTAAGACACACATCTCCATGTGCCAAGGGCACTGCTTTTACCAGATTTTGACCATTTGACCATTGACTGATTTTCAAATACCTATATCATTAACAAACAGGACTACAATTACATCCAAGCTTTTAAGTGATGGCCACAAAGAATGTATAATTAGGTATTCCTTACATGCACTTACAATGTTTCAGTTTTCTAAAGTCTGTATATACCACAATTACAAATATGTCTTGGGGAAAGTCCATCTTGTTTCCAGAGTCTCAAAAGAATAACATTTATTGTTATATTTTAAAATTAACTTGCTTACTGTTGCATATTCACATTAGTGTAATTCATTATATATATCATGGCTATATTACTTAAAGGAATTTATTTCAATTTTCTGAATGGTGATCAGGTTTGATCTGATTGTACTAGATTGAAATATCAGTTGTTCTTGTGTATTACAAAGACAGTCCTTTCCTAGTTACTACGAAGTCTAAAAGAAAATACTATCTTTTCCTGGCCCACCTTTAGAAGTGGAGGGTGAGGGTAAAGATGACCAAAACCCTTCTGCATGGATTATTTCTTCACCCCAACTCTGACCTCTTCCTATTTACTCATAAGAAGATCTATATTTCCAGCCTGTGTCAAGTAAAAGAAACATAAAGCCAGCATAGCTGATGTGGCATAAGAAAGGCAGAGCAGTGACAGCAGCAGAAAAAGACAAAATTACAAAGTTTAAAAAAAAAAACAAAAAAAAAAATCAGGTGAGGAAGTAACTCTCAGTCATCAAGCCCTGCCTTCTACTCCCGTATCTTTGCCATCACTCAACCACTGCTCAGCAAAAGCAATTATCAAAAAAAACCATGCAAGACTGACTCAATTAAAATTGCCCATTGCCTTTCCCAGACACATCTAAATGATCCCTTAAACAGAGAAAATTTTGAAGCTTCTGTGAACCATCTCCCCCAGGGCAATTTCCCTGGTGCACAGTGCAGTTCACCCACAGCGAATAGCACTCGTAGTTCCAAAACCAGGGCTGGTGGGAGTGTTGAGGGAGCCCTCCTCTGTCCACAGAACCATCACAGTTGCCACTTCCTAGTGAAACAAGGCTTGGGATAGCAATGTGGGCTAACTTCCAATACACCATGCACAACTTGCAAGTGACCAGGAAACTACAGCATGATGAATGTTTTATTTTGAAGCTTAGCTGAGAGGGGACAACATGGAGAAGCACCTTTTCAGGCAGACTCCCACCCACTGCTTAATGTTTTATGGTAACAGTTTTTAAACTTGAAAGTAGTTCTTCCAAACACACATTTAGGACAAAACTGAAATAATCACTGAAAATGTCAAAATTTGCCTCATGTCAGAAACTGAAAGCACATCTTCTTCCTAAGTACTGATGATTAACTTCTTACCAAGATGGCTTCTAGAACAGCTATGACAACATCTTAAATTACTTACCTCTCATGGCAGACTCCTGTAAACCAAGTGACAGCAGCAATAACTTTGGTTTTGATTTTCTGGGGTTTTCTTTTGTTTGACTTTCTGTTTTGGTGGGGTTTGGTGTTTTGGGGAGTTTGGGAGGGGGGTGAGGGTTGTTGGGTTTTGGGGCAGCAGGAATGGTTTTGTGTCTGGTGTGCTTTCATTTGCTTTTTCTTCTGTAAGGGAGCAAAGCAGAAGGAAAGGAAATAAAGAAACTCACAAAGTGAAGGTCAGCATGTCAGCAGGGAAAAAAAATCCCTGGTTTGATCAAAGAAAGTACTAAAAGCTACCACTACCGTTCCACTAAAGGCTTTTTAAACTCTTTGGTTACATCCTATTTACTCAGACATCAACTACTTGTAAACAAACTGCTTCAGGCTAATCAGGAATGTTCCTTGATGTTAGCTAGTGACCCACTGCATTACCCTTTGCTAGTCTGTTTATTTTACAAAACAGAGATGTAGAATAAAAGAGATGAGAAAAACACATTTCAAGTCATGGATTTTACATTGACTGAATCATTAGGAATTTGCAAGACCTTTCTTATTCAATAATGCCCTAAAAATCAAGAAAATGTGGTACAAAGATAATACAGGCTATATTCAGTAATTTTGTTTTTCTCCTTTCATGCAGCATTTAAAGGTTTCCCATAAAGACAATGATCTTGCTTTATTGACAGATAATTTCAGTTGTGTGAAGACAAATAACCTTCTCCAAAAAAAACTACATTACTTAGCAATGTTACTCAAGATGGAAAGCAAGGCCTAAAAACAAAAGCAGAATGCATGACATGCTTGCAGCCAAGACAAAAGAACACCTCCTGCAATAAAAATAATTTGAAGGTAGCTGCACTTTTACAGGTGAATTTATTCCTTAACAGACCCAGAGGTGTGTCATGTTAAAAAAAATATTCCACTGACAGTTCAGCTTATGAACACTACAAAACATCCAGGTAATTTCATTAGTATACTGGAAAATCAACAAGCTTGTCTGCATCTCTGCACAGCAGAACCCACTATTTTTCTAGAACTTACTACTAAGATGTCACATGAATGACGTGAATTTATCAGATGGAGCTTCTCAGCTCCAATCACAATAAAGAAACAGTTTCTGTTCTCTCTGATGTGTAACAAACTATGGCAAAATCAAAATGTAAAACTATTATGAGAACTATCAAATCAACACTGATTCAACTGATATTTGCTTTTAATCACATACACAATTTGAAAGCAATTGTATGAAAATACAGATATTACAACATGAAAATTCATCAAAATTAACTTCCCCCCTCACAACATTTGGAGAATCAAACTGACTTCAAGCACAAGTTCTCTGTCAGTATTCCAAGGCAAAGTATTGGCATTTTTTACGAAAATCTCTCATGTTATAGTCCAATCTCTCTTGCAACTTCTTATCAACTCCATAACAAAGAGGCAATTTTTTTTTTAATGAAAAAACCGTCAGCAATATAAGTGTAACTAATACTTTAATAATGTCTTTGGTATTCCTTCCACCAAGGCAGCAGAACTCAAATATTTTAAATAGCACAAGTGAATTTTCTTAATCTCACAGAATTATTCTTTTTTACCAGGAGGATTACAACCAAGATATTTCTAAAATCTGACTACAAGAAATAAAAATGCAATATAAGCAAATTAATCAAGACCCTAATTAATGAAAAAAAGGAAGTATTCTCTGGTTAAATTTTATGTTCATTAACATAAGCCCTGTAAGCCCTTAAAAGCAAGTTTATTACACATTATTAAGAGCAAATCTTACAAAATTACAGAATTAATTCAGTTGGAAAAGACCTTTGAGATCATCAAGTCCAATCTATGACCTAACATCACCTCATCATCAAGACCATGCCAATAAATTGTCACATCTGCTGTGTTGTTTAAGTTGTTCCGTTTCCGTAAGTGGTTTGGTCCAGTACCCCTATGCAAATGGTTCTGCCCTCCCTTAGCTGCTCCCACTTAAATGTCAATCCTGTTCCTCCTCCACCCCTACCCCTCGAAAACTGCCAAGTCATTCTCCTAACCCCACCCCGGGGCCTGCCTGTCACTCAACCATCCTTCCTCTCCATCCAGAAAGTTCCATCAAGGGCATCGAGTGATATAGGTCGCGCACTGGGGCCCCCTCCCCTCAACTCCCCCCATTTTGCCCGTTCCTGCCCATTCTCCCTGCTGCTACTCCTCCCTACCTCCCCATTGGTCAGTGAGAAGACCACTCCCCTGTTCCCTCCTCTGTTCAAATGTTGCAGCACAAGCCGGTTCTGGGCTCTCGTGTTAGCTGTTCTCCCCTGGGCTAAGGAGCTTGTCAGGGCATTCCAATAAACCTGGACTTTGAACCCCAGTGAGATTCACTCTGCCGTCCTAACCCCCCGGGGAACTGGAAGGTGGCCCCCGCTGTTTGCCGTGCCAGGGCAAGCCGGGAGGTCTCCGAGCACTCAGCCGGAGTGGGCATGGCAACACACATCCAGTCTTTTTTTAAACGCTTCCAGGGATGGTGACACCACCACCTACCAGGGAAGCCCATTCCAATGCCTAATCTCCCTTTCTATGAAGAAATACTCCCTCATGTCTAACCTAAACCTCCCCTAGTGCAGCTTAAGACAGGGTCCTCTTGTCCCGTGCTAGTGGCCTGGGAGAAGACACCAACCCCCACGTGGCTACAGCCTCCTTTCAGGCAGGTATAGGGAGTCATAAGGTTCCCCCCTGAGCCACCTTTTCTTCAGGATAAAAAATCCCAGCTCCCTCAGCCACTCCTCACTGGACTTGTGCTCCAGACCCTTCACCAGCCTTGCTGCCCTTCACTGGACCTCCTCCAGCACCTCAACATTCTCCCTATAAACTGAGGGGCCCAGAACTGAACACAGGATTTGAGGTGTGGCCTCACCAGTGCCAGGTACACGGGAACAAACCCTGCCCTGGTCCTGCTGGCCACACCATTGCTGATCCAGGCTAGGATGCCATTGGCCTTCTTGGCCACCTGGGCACACCCTGGCTCACGTTCAGCTGCTGTCAGTCAGCATCCCCAGGTCCCCTTCTGCCTGGCCACTGTCCAGCCACTCTATCCCCAGCCTGCAGCACTGCAGGGGATTGCTGGGGCCAAAGTGCAGGACCTGGCACTTGGTCTTGTTAAACCTCAGATTGTTGGACTCAGCCCATCTATCCAGCCTGTCCAGGTCTCTCTGCAGAGCCCTCCTACCCTCCAGCAGATCAACACTCACACCCAGATTGGTGTCATCTGCTAATTTACTGTGGCAGACTCAATCCCCTCATTTGGATCATCAGAAAAGATACTAAACAGGACTGGGCCCAACACAGATCCCTGGGAACAACTGCTGGTAACCAGAAACCCACCGGATGCACCACCATCCACCACCACTTTCTGGGCCCAGCCATCCAGCAGTTCTTATCCCAGTGAAAAGTGCTTCTGTCCAAGCTCTGGACTGACAGCTCCTCCAGCAGAAAGTTGTGGTGGGAAGTATCAAAGGCTTTGCCAAAGTCCAGGTAGACAATATCCACACCCTCCCTGCATCCACCAAGCAGCCAACCTGGTCATAAAACCAGATCAGGCTGGGTCAGGCGGAACCTGCCCCTCCTAAATCCTTGCTGGCTGGGTCTGATCCCCTACAGCTATCCTGTAGGTGGCTGTACGATCACACTCAAGATGCTCTGTTCCTTAACTTTGCTGGACACTGAGGTCAGGCTGACTGGCATGTAGTTCCTCAGATCCTCCTTCCAACCCCTCTTACAGATGAGTGTTACAGGGTCCAGCTTCCAGTCATCTCTAACCCTCTAACCCTCCCCAGTTAGCCAGGATACTAGATGGTGGGTGATAGGTTAGCCAGGATACGAGATGGATACTAGATCCCAGGTGAAACTTAACAGGTCATTTAGATAACTGTATGTATAGACTGGCATTTAAAAGGTTATCACAAACCACAACAAAGGGGGCACATGCTAGAGACAGAGATTAATTGAAGTCATCAAGCTACCTGCACCAGTCTATGGAAACCTTTAGGAAACACTCACCAGAAGCACTCAAGATTATTTGAAATATAAAGCCAGTCATGATTAAAAGCAAATGTTTGCTGCTGGACACCTCTGCTCTGTACAACCAGCAACACTTCTAGAGTATCACTCCTGCTTATGAAAGACACCCTGCAATGAGCCTGGAATCAAGATGTGTAAATGAAAGAAGTCAAAGGTCCCTACCAGTATAAAAGTCACACTTAGGAGAAAAAGCTAACAATAATCATCTCACCTTTGTTACACCTACTAAGAATCAACATGGTTTAACTCTTTTTGCTGTTTTTAACATAACCAACATTGCTTTTGTTGCATTGCATTACCATAGGTGAGAAGTTAATTTCCTTCTAAAACAGATAAAATATTTCTTAATACTGAATAGTATTCACTCCTTGATCAGTACAGCTTTTCTGGAAAAAGAAGCAATTGTCTTCTGAGAATTCTGTCAGAAAGAGCAATGCATGGCAACAAGATGTATCTTCTCACCAAAACAGGAAATTCTGCAAGTTGACATTTAAAAACAAATATTATTTTTCCCCTATAGAGTCTGGCAAATAGCCATAACATGACTCATATTGATACCGATGCATCCAATTATGGTACACAAACTAGTAGGAAAAACTGAACCAAAAGTAAACCAAATCAACTCTAGTAATACATGTACCATGCAATGAAGAACTTTTTCTTGTTCTTGCATATTTTCTTGCAAGGGGTGTGGAAGCGGGTGACAAATCAAGGTACTCTAGAAGGAACAGATTCACTTTCCATTCTTTGTGACTAAGAATTCCAAGTCTCTCCATTTATATTTAATTACTCAATTTTTGCTGTACACACAATCTACTATGCTATTTTACACCACACATTGAAGCTAAATATTTGATTTCTAACAAGGTTTGACAATATTTTATAAGGACTGTCATCAGTTTTATGCAAACCAACTAAACAACATTTTTTTTATCTTGAGTTGGCTTCATTTTTTTCTGGTTTTTAGTCCAAAGTTTTAGAGCCTCAAAATGTTAAATTTCTCAGGAATGATAATTAGCCATTGGTAATTTTTGCTCATGTAAAATAAAAATGTATAAAGAAGGGACTTTTAAATTATTAAACTCCCTTCCTGAGCAATAAAAGAAATAACTGATTCCCAAATATATTTAATTGAACCTACTGCTGTTTCAAATTCAATTTTTCTTTAATTGGTAACTGTAGTACATGTGAATTATTAACCAGCAATCCCCAAGAACAGGATATAAAATAAAAGGAGAAAAGGCTTCCAATGTAGCTGGAAGATAAACTCACTTTTTTCAAGACACTCTGTAGAATTCTCCTGCTGTGCTGCTTTTTTTTACTACCATCTACCTGAAGTTCTGCTGTAAGGTTTCCTTTAAGGAGCCCAAGAAATCAGCTTGAGGATGATGGTATTACATGACTTGCCTTCTCTGAAATGTTAAAGATTTTTAGAAGGGCTGCAGGCACAAGAATCTGCACTGCAACTTCTAAAGAAGCTGAAGAGTAAGCAAGAACTTTTTAGAGGCACCTCTTCTAACATGTAATTGTGCAGCCAAGAGCTGTTTCCCCATTAACCCATTAAGACAAGAATGAGTCAGAGATAATTCCAAGAAGCTACACAGAAACTGTTTAACACCAACTGTGCAAAGCACATAGTATGTCTGCCTATGCAACACTCTAGAACAGCAAGCGACAACTATTCCACTACTTAAGATATCTACAGTTATTTCAGTTTTCCTGCATTTAAACAAGGCTATTACCCCAGTCACCAGCAAAATTACGTTAACTGCAGTAAGCACTATAGGCATTCAATGCTATTCCAAATCTGATGCTGCTCATTATTTTCCCAAAAATGCTGATGAATAGAAACCCTACTTGGGTAGTTGCCAGCCCTTACTTCAGAAATACACCAGTCTTCTTTCTACAGCCTGAACACCAAGTGACCCAGGAACTTCTCACACCACTGGGGCATTTTTTGTTTCTGTTTTTCAAACTGAAGTCCACTGGACAAGAGGAGCAGGCATTTCAGCTCTGCTGGCTGTAGATCACCTCAGCTGAGATTGCACCTCAGCTGCAAGTCTATGAAGAACATGCAAAAAGGATGTTAGTGGCAAAGGGACTGCTCCATAGGTCCAACAATACCTTAACTATCCTAATACAACACAACACACAGAACGCTAGCCTGTTGCCAGAAAGGTGTTTATTCTGTTCTTTGGAAGGGTTCCCCAGGGCAAAGAAATGCACACATAAGAAAAGCTGAGCCCTAGACATATGCAGAAGCTTATTGTTCATCTCCTCATCAAACATACATTCTCAGAAAATCAATATATCCTCTAAGCAGCAGTACCATCAGTACCTTCTGCTGCTGCCACTACAGTTCCTCAGCAGTTCACTTGGTTAACACTACATACCACACCAAAGAAGAAGATACGCCATTTGGTACTACATGACAATGTGAACAAAAAGATGCTTTTTCTTAGCTTTTAATTTAAAAATAATACAGGAAAACTGTAGTAAAAAGAGAATAAGCAGAAGCAAAGCAGGCAAGGATTGCTCAGTAGAGGTTAATCACCTGCAGGGGAGAGCTCACAGCGGTTTCCCAGAGAGACTTGGGAGCTGTTGCGTTAAGCTGAAGCATTATAAATGTGCCATGCTAAGAGAGCTGCCTACCAGGGGGAAAGTCCAAACTCAGCACTGGTCCAGCCAGGCACCAAAGGCAGCCAAAATAGTTGCCAGCATTTCCAGCAAGCAGAGCAGCAGAAGCAAACAAGGGAGTGTTTGGGCAAGAGGCACAGCATGAAATCACACTTGACTAACACCCACCCCCAGCACAGAAGAAAGTACCCATCATGCTCACATCTATTTTTAAAAAATACTTCTCCTAATAAGGAGGAGAAAGAAGCATAGTCATCCTGCATATCAAGTGAAAACATTTTTAATTAGATAAAATGCTGAAATGTTTAAGTTCAAGATATTAAATTGGCTTCCTATCTTAAGCAGCAAGTTTCCTGTAAGGAGATGCCTCTTCCTTTCTTATTTCCTCTGAGAAACATTCCTCAACTTCTACTTAAAGCAACAGGAAATTGTTGAATATTTAGATACATCTTATCGAACTATTTTTGCTAGTTTTCCTACAATTATGTAGGAATGCAGCAGTTACTGATGTACCCAGAGAGCACTAACCCAAGGAAGTTGTGCAGCAGCAGCCCTTTTTAGTCAATGACAGAAAAAAGCAAATCATTTGATTAGTCATTAGTTAATAAGATAACCATGTGAACACATGGCCCCACAACCATAGTACTCTAAAGGAGTTAAGAGTACTATGCTTGTAGAAGCCTGTTAGGAGAGTTAGGAGCCTGTTCCCACTTCACCTCTCCAAAAAAAGATGGCGAGTTTGAATGTCACTATGATCCTTGTTACAGGTCTTGTGTGCAGACACAGAACACAATGGCATATGAACCTGGGAGGGGAAGGACAGGACAGTCAATGCAGTACCTTTAAGAAGAGCGACAGGCTCTAAAACTGCTCTACTTTGAACAGAACTTTGGCAATTCAATTACAGAAGTATCATTTGACTTTAAATCTAGAGGCATCCTCCAGTACAGGAGAAAATCACTTTATGTTTGACAGCAAAAAGCCACTCCACTGGAGAGTTTTGACTTTTGAAGAGAAGAGAAATATAATGAAAGCATGGCCACTCCACAGGAGACTGAACCTACTTTTTCCATTCAAAAAATTACAATGTGATTTCTGATGTTCTGAGTAACAGGGAAAAAATTTGTCTTCTGAGGCTAAATTCTTCAAACTCACATATCTAAGCTTTTGATATGACTCTATATTCAGCAATAATCAGCACTAATATTTTATAGAGAATTAAATTTATACAGACTAATTTCTAGTCTTTTCTAGGGATGAGAAGGGAGTTACAGTTTTTCCTTTGCATAATGCTCATGTAGGATAGTATTTCTAAAGGGGCAATTTTCACTTTAACTGACAAACCCATGAAGACTTGTTACCATCCTTTTACAGAATGTACAGAAATATACTTTAAATCCAAAAAAAGAAAAAAAAAAAAAAAAAAAAAAGGCAACTACATGTGTGAATCAATGTGTCATTTTCTAGACAGAATCACTGTGTTACAAAATTGCAACCAAATGTTTTCCTGAAACTCTATCATCACATATGGATTACACACTGGTCACTTAAGTATCTTTCATCTTAATTTTATAATCCTTGAGGGATATATAGATAAAACCCTAACAACATCCTGCATGTTTTTTTTTCAGTTTCAGTTATTTAATGAGCATTGTGCCTTCAAGGTAAAAACCAGATTAATATTTTCATTGAGGACAATAACCATCCTGTGATTTCATCTTCCTACAGAAACTCTGTATCTGTTTATTTACTCAAGCACTCCTTGTATGTTACTTAGTGCTGCTAAAAATTCAAAAGGTTGCATTTAACTGCTGCACAGTAAGCACTGAACAGTATTTTGGTATGTGACCTTTTGGTATGTACCCAACTAAGCATCACAGAAATTGTCTTGTTTGATTCAATATAAAGTTGTAACTTGGACTGAATTTTTTGCCAGCTTTATTAAAACATGATGGGATTAGAAACCTATTCAGTCAATCTCCAAAGGAAAAAAAAAAAAAAAGCATTCCCAGTGTTAGAATAAGAGGCTGTAACAAAATAAATCAAAACAGCTGTATGAGCTCATAAAACTCAAGTTTCTTAAAGACACCTGAACATGTTCAGACTAAAGATAGATATTCCAAAATTACTCTGTTAGATCAGAGGTCTAAGATACAAGAGTGGTGAAGAAAAGGGAAGGGAAAAAAATTGCTTTTTTACTGCATCACTTCAAGAGCTCTTAACTTGCAAATATGCCCATTGCCTACAGCAGTGTCTTAATTACACAAAAAAAAAGTCTTATATTCAAGCCTTTTGTGAAGGATTTCCAAAGTTTCTGAAATTTCTACAGTAACTAAACTAAATGTATAACACATTACCATGGCACAATATCACCTGGGGGACGTACCAGGCTATTGGGCTGGTATACTCACAACTTGAAGGGTGACATAACTTCAAGGGTGAAGCAATCTCATTTACCATCTATTCCTTCAACTAACCAGTCACTGAAGCATATATTTAAAATTCTTTTACAAGTTCTCGCTTCTCTCTAGTTTGGACAGCACAGGGAATATACAGAAAATACCTATTTGCATGTCTGTGCTCTTTCCCAGAACTAAAATTTTCTTCAGCATTTAGACTTAAGAGTATTGATGCTTCTCTCATCCTCCTTCTCTCCTTTCATATTTAGAGCACAGGTTTGATGTTTACACTTTTCAGCTTTGGTTTCTTTCCTTCCTCATCTAGTTTCTTCCCTTCCTCATCTATCTGCACACTAGAAGTCCACCTCTCTTCTCTCACTGCCATTTTCTTTGAGCTCCACTCAAAAGAAGCAACCCAATAAACAGCTGCAAAGCTGCCCACCTTCACCACATCAGGAGTTGCAAACAGGCAGGCCACCTTCTTATTCTTCTTGCTCAATTACCTGTCAGTGCCCCAGTGACGAAGACTTTAATGTCATAACATAGAGAAGAAGGCAACAAGTGAGACTACAGTTCAAAGCAGTGCATGCATTTACATCAGACTCCCCACACCTGACAGGAGTTTTATACATAATCAGCTCTCCAAATCACTCCAGTCACACTGTGTTTGTGCCCTCATGTACATTGTTTCAGAAAGGCTATATTCAGCTTCCCCTTCTGTTTACAAGATTGATTCCAATTATAAGTAATCTTTGCTTGGCTTAGAGTTCTTTCAAATTAGAAAAAATGGCAAGGGTTGAGGACACAGCCAGGTCTTCATATATCATAGGTCATCTAAATAGGCAGGAGACTCATGTTAATTAATTTACTAATATTCCATGCAGATGAGCAGATGAACTCCTTGGTTTTATTTGTCTGAATAGAAGAACATGTCAAATCTTGTATCTGCTATACCTGAAACAAATCATAGCAGTAACTCAAACATTAGAGAATCAAACAACACCTAAAGTTACTTGAAGTTCTGTACCAACACAATGCTAGGACAGCTCACAAAACTGAATGAGGAGGTAACTCTTTAAGTTCAACATCCCATGTCCGCTCAAACAGGACTGCTCTTTGAAAACAAAATAGTATCACATACTGTAGCTCAAACCCACAGAAGTACTGAGGACAAAGAGCTCCACACAGAACACACTACCAACTGACAGAAGTCATCCTATAGAAACACTTTCAAGTTTGCTGAATTCAATATTGGACCTAACTCTTTAATGGTGTACACTTTCCAAACACACAAATTAAAATAGAAAGAGATTCTGCTGACAAGATAAAGTCAAGGCAACTTCAACATATAGGTGGAACCAAATGATCTTCATGGTCCCTTCCAACAGAAATAATTTCAGGATTCTGTGCTTTCATGTCCCATATAGTATTTAAGTAAAACCAGAGTCGCTTACTCTTAAATTTTACCTCCTTTAAGCTACAGGCACAAAAGCTCAGCACAGGCCTAAGTCCTAACAAGTAGGAACACTTAAATGGTTCTTTCATGTATCTGTATCCTTTGAAAACATAGTCCTTTCTACCTATATGTCCACAAATTTTCCAAAGTCATACATATTTCCATCTGTGACATTTAAAACAGCCTCTCCTTCCAGCATCACTAAACATGCAACAGGCTTTGCTGTTCACCCTTTGACATGTTCACAGTATTAGGAAAATACCTTTATTATTGTAGTACCCACCATTTTATCTCTACAAATAAAGATGACATAACAATTTGATCAGAATTTCTGGATAGAGTTGAATTTCCAAGAGCTAATCTGAATGACAGCTTCAGTAAAATCCACATTAGAAACTTCAGAATCAAAGCAGGATTTTCTCCCATTTCAGGGAAATGCATAATCCTAATTATCTCTTTATACAATCATTAAGCAATAAACAGATTAAAGAATTTACTACAAACTTAATTCTTCATGCCTTCTTTAACAAGTCTTCCCAAGAGATGGAATCAAAATCTTTTTTCATTTCATTAGCAGTACGATAGAATTCACTTGAAAAGGAATTTAAAAAGAAAAATATATTTTCTGCCTTACTGCTAGAAAATAATTTGCATTGGTAAAACAAATCACTCTCACTGGTGTTATTTTACATTTAGCATGACAGAAGAGCATCACATTGCAGCAAAGTATCTTTCCTTTCTCCCATTCGCTGTCTCTCTATTTGCATTAGGCAAATACTGTCTACCAAGAAAGAACTGAAATTAATACTCATTTTATAAGGTTTCTATATCAGTACACAGTGGTAAAGAGTAACACTAAATCACGGTAGGTTTTGGTTTCACAATTAAATCCTATAGATGAGACACCAACATACCTGAGAACTATCTCAATACTAGCATAACGTTTACTAAGGCAGCTTTTATTACTTCCTTGAGAAAATTTATATATACAACATTTCTGCAAGGAAAATACAGATTTTGTATACAAGATACTTCATTTAAAAACTTCTGGTTCACAAAATTTAGTCTACCCCAATCTTGATGATGGGAAAGTGAAGCTAGTTAGAGCATATACAGGTTGTCTGTGGCAAAAGGTGCATGGCCAAATGGATGTCAAGAGAGCAATTTTCTGATCAATTCTGTAAGACTTGTTTCTACATGTCTTTTTCACAGAAGGAGGAGACTGACAAAACTGAACTGAACAGTTTCCTGACATAATATTGATTTGTCTAAATCAAGGAAGTGACAGCATCAGAAAAGCCATGATGGCAGTAACAGTAATTGCCAATTACTCCCTCCTGCAGTCTTAGCCTCATTCTTGGAAATATGTTAAAATATTTTTTCCCCAATAATTATATTAAATCAACAACTTGTTCTACCATGAACATGTCTTAATCTAAATTATTAGAATTTAAAGACAATAAATCAAGTACTTTATGAAGTGGGTTCAGAAGTACAGTTTCAGTCACAATTCCAGTGAAGTTCTATCACTAGATTACAGTTTTATTCTGGTACAATCCCTTGATCTCATCCCCTTAGCCTGAAAGCAGAACATTTGATTAAAAAGGAAAATAACCGAAATGAATCATATAAGACAAATTTAAAGATGCCTGAAAGTTAACCTAGATGGGGTTGTTTTTTAGTAGTAGTAGTAGTAGTAGTTTACATCAACAAGATCCTATATTTTATTCAGGTTTTTTACCGAAAATTTAAAAACTAGTTTCTTTGTCGTTTCATAGCTTACTCTCTATTATTAGTAGAAATTACAGGTGCCCAGCTAGGAGCTGCAGTACATGATTAAAGCATTGCCATGACAATATGCTTAGCATTGCATAATAATTATTATCCAAATAAAATAACTACCCCTAAGGTAGTTATTTTATATATTTGTCGATTTTATATATAAGCTGTGTGCACACTTCAGTTGTGCAAGAGGTATGTGACTGACTCACAGATCAATTCAGCTTGCTAGAATTAATATATTTATAAATGTTACTCAGGCTTGTGGGTTTTTCTTAATAAATACAAATTACCTGCAAAACACAGCATTAGCATTAGCAGGTTATATAGCTGAAACCTTTTGAGCAATCCCTATTATTTCATACTGAGCAACCATTTCCAGATGGAAAAAAAGGAGTAGTAGAAGGATTCCTAAGCTTTCATACATGGCCAAATGCACAAGAGGAGCACATGCTTCCCATGCATGTACATGTACAGGCTGATGTAAACTATAGAACTATTAGTTTATAAACCTCAGCTTTGAGTCCCTGTAGATGTGGGTGTTCAGCTTTCCAATGTTTACTGCTTGGAAGTAACATGATGAAGCCACAGCAGCAGTGTTACAAAGTGGGCATTCACAGTCTTAAATCCCGCTGCAAAGACCACGCTGCCCTGTGCGCGGCACCTTGATGCCTTGATGCTACACCCTCCCAGCCACAAATTATAGTGGTTCTTCACACCAAAGACTTCTTCACCCTTTGTGCTATCAGAAAATGTTCTTGTGGTAATTTCCCCTACCAGCTTGATCAAAGATTATTCCCCCTCTATTGGCAGAGAAACCCATTTTGGAAACTATGATCTCAGCCCTGCCAGGCTGTGCAATCTTTTTGACAGCTTCCAGACACTGAATAATTTAAGCAGACAGCATACATGTTATAAGCTATACTAAGACTGAAGTTCACATTTAAAGGCCTTCAAGGCTTGCACAAAATGTTTCAGAATACCAGAATACATAAAGTCCCAGTATGCTGACCTAGTGAACACTCAACTGGATGTTCACTTCAGAATAGGTATGAGGCCCTGGATCTAGAGAGCCAGACAGATGATTTATAAGAAAATTATCTGCCCAGTGAGCCTCCCAATTATGACTCATCTAAAAAACGAATTACCACCTCTAACATCAAGAAAAAAAAAGAAGGGTCATCGTATTGGTGATTCCCTTCTGAGGGGGACAGAGGAACCCGTATGTCAACCTGACCCATCCCACAGGGAGGTCTGCTGCCTCCATGGGGCCCAGGTACGAAACATTACTGAGAGACTTCCTAGGCTGATTCGATCCTCTGATCATTACCCACCCCTGATACTCCAGGCTGGCAGTGATGAGACTGAAAAGAGGAGTGTCAAGGCGATTAAAAGGGAGTTTAGGGCACTGGGTCAAGTGGTTGATAGGACAGGTGTACAGGTAGTGTTCTGCTCAGTCGCTTTGGTGACAAAGAAAAATGATGAAAGGAATAGAAGAACCCACATCATTAACAAATGG
Source organism: Vidua macroura (assembly GCF_024509145.1). Lineage (NCBI taxonomy): Eukaryota > Metazoa > Chordata > Aves > Passeriformes > Viduidae > Vidua > Vidua macroura. The sequence continues at coordinate 29,117,487 of NC_071611.1, forward strand.
CTCAAGGGTTAGTGTCACTGGCAAAATTTTGGATTCTTTGATCATGGAGCAACCTTTATGGCACCTGCTCTACTGGAATCAGATGGGATACATCTCTCTGTTAAGGGCAGGAGGTTTTTAGCTCATGAACTTGCAGACCTTATTGAGAGGGCTTTAAACTAGGTTTGAAGGGTAAGGCCACCAAGGCTGACATCCTCCTGGGAGTCTGCTATCATCCACCCAACCAGGATGAAAAGGTGGACAACTTATTCTATAAGCAACTGAACAATGTTTCAGGATCATCAGCCCTTGTTCTTGTAGGTGACTTCAACCTACCAGACATCTGCTGGGAACTTAATACAGCAGAAAAACAGCAATCTAGAAAGTTTTTAGAGTGTGTGGAGGATAACTTTTTGTCACAACTGGTGGGCAAGCCCACCAGGGAAGGGACTGTGTTAGACCTATTGTTCACAAATAGAGACAGACTGGTGGGTGATGTGGAGGTTGGAGGCTGCTTGGGGCACAGTGATCATGAAATTATAGAATTCTTAGTTATTGGTGAAATAAGGAGGAATATCAACAAGATCTCTACACTGGACTTCTGGAGGGCAGACTTTGGCCTATTTAAGAGACTTATTCAGAGAGTTCCTTGGGAAACAGCCCTTGAAAACAAAGGAGTCCAGGAGAGATGGGTGTGCTTCAAAGCAGAGATCTTGAGGGCACAAGAACAGACTGTCCCTGTGTGCCGAAAGATGAGTCGACGAGGCAAACACCCAGTCTGGATGAGCAATGAGGTTTTGAAGGAACTTAGAAATAAAAAAAAGATTTATCTTCTTTTTAAGGAGGGACTGATTTCTCAAGAAGTATTTAAGGCACCTGCTAGGGCATGTAGAAAAAAAAATCAGGGAGGCCAAAGCTCAGTTTGAACTTAACTTGGCAACTTCTGTTAAAAATAATAAAAGAAGTTTTTACAAATATATTAATGGTAAAAGGAAGGGTATAACCAACTTCTGTTCCTTATTGGATGAGGCAGGCAACCTAGTAACTAAAAATGAGGAAAAGGTGGAAATGCTTAATGCCTTCTTTGCCTCAGTCTTTAGTGGTAAGACAGCTTGTCCTCAAGACAACTCTCCTCAGGGGTTGGTAGATGGTGCCAGGGATCAGAATGGTCCTCTTGTTATCCGAGAAGAGGCAGTCAGAGAACTGCCGGGGCACCTGGATATTTATAAATCAATGGGATCCACCCTAGGGTGATCAGGAGCTGCCAGACGAGCTTGTGAAGCTGCTCTCCATCATTTATCAGGAGTCGTGGCTCACTGGCGAGGTTCCAGATGATTGGAAACTGGCCAATGTGACACCTGTTTACAAAAAAGGTAGGAAGGAGGATCCTGGTAATTACAGGCCAGTTAGCCTGACCTCCGTACCAGGTAAGATAATGGAACAATTCATACTGAGTGCTATCACACAGCACTTACAGGATGGCCAGGGTATCAGACCCAGTCAGCATGGGTTTACAAAGGGTAGGTCATGTCTGACCAACCTGGTCTCCTTCTATGACCAGGTAACTCATCTGGTAGATGCAGGAAAGGCTGTGGATGTTGTCTATTTAGACTTCAGCAAGGCCTTTGACACTGTCTCCCACAGCACACTCCTGGAAAAGCTGGCAGCCCACGGCTTGGACAGGAGCACTCTTTGCTGGGTTAGGAACTGGCTGGATGGCCGGGCCCAGAGAGTGATGGTGAATGGTGTTGCATCCAGCTGGCGGCCAGTGGTGTCCCTCAGGGCTCTGTACTGGGACCAGTTCTATTTAATATTTTTATAGACAACATGGATGAGGGCATTGTATCCTTCATTAGCAAATTTGCAGACGACACTAAGCTGGGAGATCTATTGGAAGGAAGGAGGGCTCTGCAGAGAGACTTAGATCGGTTGGATGGATGGGCAGAGTCCAACAGCATGAAGTTTAATAAGTCTAAGTGCCAAGTTCTACATTTTGGCCACAAAAATCCCCTACAGCGTTACAGGCTGGGTACAGTGTGGCTGGACAGTGTTCAGGCAGAAAGGGACCTGGGGGTGCTGGTCGACAGCCCGTTGAATATGAGCCAGCAGTGTGCCTTGGTGGCCAAGAAGGCCAGTGGCATCCTGGCCTGCATTAGGAATTGTGTGACCAGCAGGAGTAGGGAGGTCATTCTTCCCCTGTACTCGGCACTGGTAAGACCACATGTTAAGTACTGTGTCCAGTTCTGGGCCTCTCAGCTTAGGAAGGACATTGAGATGCTTGAGCGTGTCCGGAGGAGGGCAACGAGGCTGGTGAGGGGCTTGGAACACAAACCCTGTGAGGAACGTTTGAAGGAGCTGGGGTTGTTTAGCCTGGAGAAGAGGAGGCTTAGAGGTGACCTTATTGCTCTCTACAACTTCCTGAAGGGAGGCTGTAGACAGGTGGGGGTCAGTCTCATTCACCAGGCAGTAACTGACAGAACAAGAGGACACAGTCTCAAGCTATGTCAGGGAAGGTAAAGGTTGGATATTAGGAAGAAATTTTTCACTGAAAGAATAATAAAGTACTGAAAGTACTGGAATTGTCTTCCCAGGGAGGTGTTAGAATCACCATCTCTGGATGTATTTAAAAAAAGACTGGACATGGCACTTGGTGCTATAGTCTAGCTGAGGTGTTAAGGCATAGGTTGGACTTGATGATCTTAGAGGTCTCTTCCAACCTCATTATTCTGTGATTCTGTGATTCTGTTGCACATATAACAGCTACAAATGCAGTTACAGTCTAGGCATATGGCAATATGGCCCCAAGGACCAAGCAGACCATCCAGGATTTCAGTATCATCTGAATTAAGCAAAACCAATTAATGCAAAACCAAACCTGTCACACACAACAACAGTGCCCAGCTAGTCCATGGACAGAGGTATGTTGGATATCTTCTGTAAGAAGAAATTCTTCCAGATGCAGAAAAAACCTCAACTCATTAGCAGTATTATTACTCAAAGCCTGCTGCTGCAAACATCTAGGCTTTATTTATTAACAGAATAAATAAAATAATAAATAACAGAATAAATAACAGAATTTTGAAAACAACTCCAGAACAGAACATGGAGGCTTTTTGGTGCAACAGGACCTAAACAAAATAATATCCAGGAGTTAACTTCAATCCTTTTGCTTTCAGTCTGTTCCAGTCCATGAAGCAATTGCTGCAGCTTTCCTTTCATTAAGGATGTTCAAGATTCAATGTCAACATTACTAACTAGAACTCTGCAAGCTATGCTTCCTATGTAAGTGCTCCTTACCTAGAAAGTCTTCTAGCAACATCAGCCAACCAAAAAACTTCGTAGTTCAACATTTCTGAAGTTGAGTGGGCTTTTTGTGTGTGCAGGTTTTGTATTTCAGAGATCGTTAAATCACATGACAATGTGGGAGGCAAAAGAGATTAAAATGCTAGTTGATTCTATGATTACCCCGACATAAAAATGAATCTTTTTTGTTTATTCTTTCATTAATCCCAATGGCCATACACTTGTATTTCTGAATGTGAAAGAGCAGGACTGTTGATTTAAAGAGAGGTGTACTTAATTTTATGGAAATTCAGTAACCAGACATTATACTGTACATAACCTGTCTTCTGATTTTAGCAGTGAGTTATTATTATTTCTAAAAATGACAAAAGAAACAGAGGAATCACTTTCATCTCAAAAAGCAAAAGCCCAGATATCTACTTAATCAATAAATCTGCAATATCACCTCAGAGAGTGAGTTAGAACTTCATGGCAACTACACCTCCTAGCACAATACAGCAGATGAATTTTTATGTTGGACCCAATGCAGTAATTATTTTCCCCAAAATACAAAAATACTATCCTCAGGCACAGAAATAGTGGGTTTTTTTCTGATCTGCAATTCCGTAAACAAGATGGAGCAACCTATAATGGACTAGTATGCATTCATTTGGAAAAAGATACCAATAGACAGGAAGACACATTCACAAAGTCATTTATAAAATCATTTATGGTTTAGCATTATGACAAGAAATAACACGCACCAGTAAGCACAAGGCTTGCTTCCAAAGAGCAACATCTTTCCACAAGAAAAGGGGAACATTCCATTCAAGCACTGTAACCCCAATCCCAAGCAGACCAAAGCTGAAAACGTCCCCGAGTCTCGGTCACCTTTTCCCAACTCCTTAACAAAACAAGGGCAACCATGGATTACGCTTACGCAGGACGGGCAACAAGCAGTCGAAGGGCTGAGAGCTTAGAGTCATGGCACCATGGATCACCGGGCACAGGCCACTCTGAGGAACACCGCAGAACAAAATCCAACTCACGAGCACAATACACACTAAGGGAACACCTTCAGCAGATAAATAACATTTGAGGTAGCCTGTATGGAACATGAACACAAATTATAATTGATGTAAGCAGCAGTGTGAACTACATGACAATTATGCTAAAGGATTCAGCTACTCCTAATTTAACAACTCATGCAGTTGTGTGAATAGAATATTCTGAAAGTACCTAAAAAGCAATTTAAGTACACACTGACACACTATTTCAAAAGCTGTGTCTCAAACACAGAACTCAATATAGATCAGACTGCAAACCCTCTAAAAATTATAGTACAACTCTTGATTTATACTGAAGTATTTCACTATGTGTGAACTCAATTTTTTTAAAAAAGTGGAACTGAAGCAAGCTATCTGACAAAGGCTTTCATTAGTGCTGTAATCAAGTGCCAATATATTTTTACTACAATAACAACTCACAAGGCATGTGCACCAATACATCTCAATTATGAAGACCCAGGCTAAACATCTGCAGTTATAAATTCACTTGGGGGCCAGTGGAGAATTGAATCAAGTTGGACTACATAAATTAAAAGCAGAGAGGTATCAGAGAGCTTATTTCTCATTTACACTGCTAGATCAGCAGCAAAGACTTGCAGACACAAACCTGCAAAAATTCTGCTTTCCACTACTACCTTTTATGTGTGTGTCTTCAAAAACTGAAGAAAAAAAATAATCAAACTACAAACAAAACTCTTACATCACCCACAAAGAGGGTTCTGAGGAAATTATTTGACCAGCATTCATCTTTACCTTATTTATAACATTAACTGAAAAGCTTTATTATATATTACCTAGGCATGGCATATTTTGTATCTTTCTCTAAGGTTTCTGACAGTGTTGCCATAAAGCATAATACCTAAGATTTCACAGTGATTTTCTCTATTTCTGTGATCAGATTACCTCTTAGCCAGTGGCCAAATAGACACAATTTTAAATTAAAATTATTGCTCCTAGCTTCTGCTAGACTAGAAACTGGGAGTTGTCCACTGTATTTAGAAGCATTACTTTTATTAGGTATTAGAATATCTCAAATTAAAACAGCTGTATGCTTGTTAAGGTAGAGTTGTAGATTGCTTAAGGATCAAATGGTTAACCTATAAATATAGGTATATTCATAAACAGGTTATACAAATATGCACATAGCTTTTAACTATTTTGGAGCAGTAGCCAGCCAGTGAAGCAAGATGTTTGTGGAATAGCATGGGTTAAAGAAATTAGACATCAGAGACAACTAAGCTGCATTACTTTACAAAAATTGCATGCTTTGATGTTTATTCTACCCACTCCTGGATACTAAAGCTCACCACACAGAAATCTCAGTAAGCTTCTTTTTTAGTAGCTGTTTTTCTAATTGTCTTCTCTCCCCTCCATCATTAAGCCTCCCATCATTAGAATGTCAAACACACAATGATTATTAATAAATAATCATCAAAAAAAGAAATATAGTCACATCTATTCACATTCTACTTCAACAACATGGGAGCAGACTCCTAATCTAACTTTGAATACAGACTGCTTTCTATATGTAGGTCTAGCCTTCTTTCATATCAAATGTACCTAACATTAAATATCAGGCACGTGTGTAACACATTAAATCATTAATTCAAACACTATAATAACTAACAAATCATTAAGAGTTCACACAGAATGCAAAGAGAAACAGGATACCCAATTTACCTTTTGATATTAACAAGCGAGAAGGGGAGCACATTGGAATATTCATTTTTTTTTCCTAACAGAAGAAGATAAATGTGTTAACAAAGTGGTCGTGACATTTCTGGTATCACATGCTGCTGCAGAGAGATCAACAATGCATGAACTTCAACTTGTCAGATCAAGAGAGGCCAGTTTTCAAGTGTTACAGCTCAAAATCTGCACATCTTAAAAACAGAGCTTAAAATCTAGTTCACTTCCATTCGGTTACACTGTCTGTAGGATTATTCCACATATATTGTAGACTCTGGACTAAACTACTCCTAGGTGCCCAAAACACACATTATCTTCTTCTCCATGTGATTCATCCTCTGGTGAATACCTAGAAACCTTTTTATCAAATTTTAACTTCCTAACAACATAATATGAAACAGCATAACAATGCAAGGAGGAAAAAAAGCCAAAAAAATACTAATTTTCTTGCATCTGTGGAAATTTAAGGTCTAAACAGGTAAGTAACAGTGCAAGACTGAAGTCTTACTGATGCCTGCTCTTAGGGCTTTAAAAGATGAATATTTTAATATTGTCACTGTTGTGTTTGAGAAGCCAGCCAGTAGCAGCATACCTTGAAACATTTCAGCTTTGAAATTATTTACTTCAGAAATCAAAAAGCACGGAGGTATATTTCCACCCCTGCCCCCAAGTGACTTAATGATCTAACAAATGACTTACAGGCAGATGCAATATGGCAACAAGTACAATGGCTTAGAATATTTAATAGCAATCTAATGTAGTGCATCATCAAAACAGAGAAGGAAAAGTAAGAACAGGAAATCACACAATTTTCTCTGGCCTAACAATTAATCTAGACAAATATTTTGAAAGTTATTTTGCTGACATTTGTCTGTAAAAAAACAGATCATGGGATTCTAACCATGATTTCTTGACCTTCTTCTACCGCAACATAAAAGGGAAGTAATTATGGCTTTGAAATCTTGTCAGCATAAATTGCTTCATGGTTTCATATGGGACAAGCTTTTTCAGCAGCCACATCCATGTATGTTTACAATCTTCCAGTTTAAAGCCCTTACAGCATTTAAAAATCAGGTTTTCCTTCACCAATCCAGTATCAACCTAATGTCTGTACCTGAATAATCCATCAGTACCTGATCTAAAGCAAATGGCCAAGATTCTCCTAACCAGGCTTAATACCCTGCATCTCAATGTAAGATGTTACCAAGTCTGAAAGAAGTTTGTGATCATCATTCCTCTAATAAGGGAGAAGTCTGCAAGGTGACCAGAAATCTCTGCCTGAGTCTGTAGGAGGCTGTGATGAACAAGATCAGTAAGAGGTTATATGTAATACGTTTTCTGTCTTCATTCGGAAAGCTATCCTGGAACTCAGGGGAAAGCAGACACAGATTCCTGCAGGTTTATCAAACACCCCTCCAACACACAGATGCAGAGAAACTGAGAATCCAGTAGAGATTTTATGACCTCCACAGTTACTAACTAGGGGTGACAGCTTGGACTTGCTGGGTCATCACCATTACTGTCAGGGCAGGCTAATGACAGGTTAACAACACACTGTCCATAGCTCATCTTCCTCTGTACAGGAGAAGCTCCACTGCAGTGGTCCTCTCTACCAGGATGTACACTGACATATCTTAAAATGAGAGAATAGGATGTTATGCAGAGATTAATCATATTTCCCAGCTCCAGGATTTTTGCATGCATTCCTGCACCCTCCAAATCTTGAACTTGGGATTTCTAAGCAGCATTTACAACAGACTTTTTGTGAAGGTTAAGAGAGATTAAAGATGTTCCTTATTCTTTCACTTCACTCAATCTAGCTATCCTGTCCACCCTGGAAACACCTTCAATTTTCTTGTCAATCAGCATATGACCAAGGTATAGACAATCCAAACCACAGTGTCTCAGATAAAGTGGCTTGCTTATTGAGACATATCCGTAACACTGCAATTTGGCTTACTTCTCACTTAGATAATGGTAGATTAGGAACCTGACCCAAGGCTTTTTAACTTCAAATTTTTACCCATTCTAAGAATTCCTATGTGTGGTCAAGCAAGAGACAACATGAAAATTTAACCAGAAGCAAACAAGACAGTTTCATTTCAAGAATATCACTGTCTCTTAGTCACTTGTGCATATAAAATCGGTCCACTTCCTACTTACTCATTAGATAAACAGCTGAAACATGCATTCCACATACAGTAACAGACTGAACTGTTAACGGGTAATGGCCCAAAATAACAACTCAAAATATTTCCCTTTTGTGAACATGCCAGGGTGGTTTGTTTAAAATGGAGGTGGTGAGCTTTTGGGTGTGTAATGGCTAAACCTCTGAGTTGATAAGACAGTGAGTAAATGACAGGCTATGAGTGAGACAGGAGCCAGATCCCATGGAGACAGATGGTACCTCTTGTCATCCTAACCTGCCCTCCTTTTGCACAAACTACTGGGCTGTGGGGCTCTCCCTACTTCCCCTGGGAAAATACCAGGCTGTTTCCTGAGAGTGCTCATCTCTGTTAATGGGACATAAGGGGACTCAACTGCATAATGGAACTCAACACACTGGTGTGATGGGCAGCTGTGTTGTCTTAGAAGGTGCCAAGGACTGCCAAGGTGTCCCATGATCCACAACACTACATCATCCAGTGCAAAGTTCCTGCCCTAGGGGAGGTACCTAAGCATTCCCACCTGAACCTGAGTGAACATAAACCAAATATATTTTGTGTTCCGGGAATTTTCACGGGGATTGTTTTTCCCCAACACTTCTTCAGGATTTCTCTCACCAACTGATTGATCTGGTCTGCAACCACCACTTCAACCAATCAGACTTGATGTAACCAAGAGTCCTCTGCAAGTCTTGGCACAGGGCCTATGGGTGGTGAGATCCTCACACTCTCGTCCTTTATCTCTTCCCTTCTTTTCCCTTGCGCATATCCTTGGGTGATGTTGTTGTGCTTTCATACTGTAGTTCTTTCATACTGTAATGCCTTCATGTTGTTATATTACTATAAATAATAAAATGGCTACATATAAGTTTTCCTCTCCAATCAAACTGCTCTATAATAAACCCTAAATTTGTGTACTTACAAACACTGATCATTTAGTGTCATTTCACTCTAATCCACCCCAAGGGATCAATTAACATAATCTGGGTTACCTTCACCTTCTGCAGTGAGTTGTAACATTTCATTGGTGTCATGGACAGGATCCCTTGGATGTGGTGCAATGACCAGTATGATCCAAAGCCATTGCAGGGGTTTCTTGTGGAAAAAAAATCCAAACGACCTCCCGCGGGGTGGTAGGGAAAAGGACATTGACCCTCAGTGGGTGCTGAAAGGTATTATTGCTGAGGGTGAGTGAGGTGGTGGCTGTCTTCTCATCACAGGTTATTAACATAGCCATGAACTTCCCTTGAAGGAAGGAAGGAAGGAAACAATGTAATATAAGGAAACCAAGTGCCACCATCCAAAGCCCTAGGTGACATACATACCGGCAAGTCTTAATCTAAGGATACTGAATAAAGACAGCTGAAAAAGAAAACTAATGTGTCTGGGCAAGCAGAGAACAGAAATACAAGGAAGAAAAGCAAACACTCCGTCAGTGGACATCAGTATACTTTCTCAAATAGTGAGACAAATTCGGCAACATAATCAATCTGACAGCTCAGAAATTTTTTAAGCAGTCTCTTTCTTTCTGCTTCTTTTACAGGTATTCTCTTTGCAATGCAAAAGAAAAGTTCCTGGAAAAATCTTCAGTTCAGCTGTTGGCTTGACAGATGCCCAATATCTCAAATAACCAAAGTGTCTCCTCAATTAAACCAGCTTGAACAGATGAAACTGAGCAAACAGCTTTCCCTTTCCTCTTAAAGTCTTGAGGCCATTGCACAAATATCCGGTCAACAATCCTTACAAGAGAATTTTGGGAATTCCTGCAGTTAGGTCACAAAAAAACAGACAGCTCTTTCCCCATCTTCTCTTTAATAAATGCAGTAAAAAAACAGTGACAATAGTAAATAATCTTCCAGTAACTGAAACCCAAAACAGCAGCTATACCAAAGTACTGATACTCTGCAGAAGCAAAGTTTCAGCAGGTTCTTGAAGGAGCATCCCAATAATGTCACTATTTAGAGTCAGCATAGTATCATTCACACAGTGGGCTTTTAGTGAACAAACTTTTTTACTATACATCATCCTTATGCTTAATAACACTTTGTCCTTACAAATCAAGACAGTTATTGGTATGATAAAAAATCTGGATGTTCCATTTTGACATCAGGATCTAGGAAAGCATTAGACTTTAGTAGCCAGAGGGAAAAAGAGAAGCAGGGATTTCAATATCTGTATTGCTACCTGGAACTAAAACTTGACTGACTTGCATTCAAAATTTGTCATCCTCTTCTAGAACAGTGAATACAGAAAATAAATATATTCCTCCTTGGTCTACACACTACAAAAACACTGCTAGGAGAAAGTGTTTTGGTTCAGACTGTGAAACTAAAGGAGAAAGAACAAGGTCTTACTAGAAGCGCAATGCCTCTATGAAAAGACTTCTATGCATGGTAGCTCTTTAGCAGATTAAATGACAAATAAAGAAGTAAAATGCTAATCCACATTCTGGAAAGAATTACACGGTACAAAAGACAGCTTCAAAAATTAATCAAGAAACCCCCAGAAACCCCCACAAAAAAGCCCCTGAAAAAGCTAAACCCACAACCTTTCTAAGATTCTCATGCTTCACTTTTTTTCAGGTTGCTCATACAAATACACAGACTCACAGCTCTAAAGAGTTTCAAAGCAAAATGTCTGCTAGCATCAGCGTTTCTTCCCCTCAAAGATCTACTTCTGCTTTCTGGGTATGTATGTAAGAACTTGCTACTGACATCACAGATAAACTAGCCATGTTCATAAAAATCATTAAATTAGGTCAGTGCAAATAAGCTAACTATTATTTTTCCTCTTTGCTTTTAAGTAATCAAGATACATCTTGCTTTATTTCTGAAAACTGTTCACCTCTACAATTATCTTTGGAAGAAAGGCAACCAGCTTCGGTATCCAATGGAACACACACACCTCTGCAACTGAAGCCTCATTAAAATAATTTCACTGCTTAGAAAATAGCTTACATAATTCTTCTAAAGAAACTAGCATTAGTGGCCCAATGAAAATAAAAGTAGCAGCAACTAGTGTGGAGGAAAAAAAATGAAAATAAAGGGAAGAAAAAAAGCCACATCTACAAAATCAATTCTGTACAGTTTTAAACCTACACCAGGGCTATAATACAGCTGATAAATCAGCCATGCTAGCAAGTGCTCAAGGCTGAAGCCAGGCAGAGAGTAACAAAATAAAGGTAGCAAATCACAACTCCAGATGCATGACCACATATATTCATCATGCCATATAAATGTGGAATCGAGCCATCAAATTGGACAACCTTAGGCCAGTGTGCTGCACACCACCACAGGTAACCTCAACACTCATCCTGCACTGCAGGTTCCTTAACTTATCACTGTAAAATTCTTTCAAATCGGCCCTTGCCCTCCTGCAGAAAGGCAATTTATAATCAAGAGAACAATAGAAAAGGAGATGGCTTTCTTGTACCTTTCCTAAGAGCACATCTGTTGAGAGAACATAATACCTTAACCCAATTAGTTACGGCATTCTCAATCTTCTCTATGAAATTGCAGCACAATTCTGGCCTCCATGCAACTCAAATCTAAACTCATAAATAAATATTTATTAAAGAGGCTGATTGACTTAAGATGACAAAAAGGTTTTAAACCCTTGACAATAAGATGAATGACCAATGAATTTAGCTTCAGAACAGGTAAACCTTCAGCTTTTGCCACATTAAAGGTTTTCTTGGCAATCTTTCTGCATAACGACAAAATTACTGTAAAAAAAGTTTCAATACTTTTAAATACTATGTTCCACTGCCACATTGCCTACTCTTAAGATACTTATAATATCCACCTCTGACAAATTCAACATATTTTTACAGAGATTTGGTGAAATAAAAATGTACACTACAAAAAGTGGTTTGATTTTTAAAGATCTCTCAACTCACCTCATTTTGTCCCCTTGCAGAAAGGGGACAAGATTACATAGTAAATGACACAGTAAACCCACTTCAGAGATGTTACAAATGTAACACTCTGTATTATGAAATCAGTATCAGTATTGATGTTTACACTTAGCAGTTTTCAAATAACAGATTTTTCTTCTTACATAATGACAGCTGACAGACATACCTTGTAGTGCTACAGGGATAGCTGTCCAAGTTCCATACCTGAACCCCCTATGTTCAGCTCTACAGAACTCAGCCAACAGCAGTACCCACTTCCCTATACACATTCAGGGACTTTGGGGTGGAAGAAGGAAGCTAGAAAAACATTTTACACATACTAGGTGATGTTCTAAAAATACTGTTGCATAAAGAAATACAGCACAACTCTTCCTTAAAGAAGCAGTGACATGACTGCATATCTATTGCAAATAACAAAACATGTATGGTTCCACATCTTATTTTGATGGCTGAACTGGATTCATTTGGAAACTAACATCAATGGCCACTTCCAACAGCTCTTGAGACAAGACATCACCTTATTTCAACTATTCATAAGATTTACTACAAGTTTGAATTAATTTCTTGGCATTATTACATGGCCAGATCACCGGGTACATTTAGAGAAAAAAATAAAGTTTCCAACTGAGAAACCAAGACCCCAGCATCTGTATCCAAAGCTGATGTCTGAAGTATTAAATGCATTTAACTGTAAAGCCAGCATGAACTTATAGAGCTGTATTCAGGAAAGGAAAAAAACTGTGTTTGTAAACTGAGATTTCAGCTGCCAACATGTGTCAGCTAAAACTGCATGGAGCTACACCTACCTTAATATATGTAACAACACTTTCAAACACTTTCCTTCTGTGAAAGTTTTTAAAATGCAATATATACATAAGCTACTGACTGTGAGGGCCTTCGCCAGCTGCTAGCCAACTGACCCAGCCACCTTCTCACTCCCCTCCTCAACAATCCGTGGAAGAAAATAAGATGGAGAAGTTCATAACTCATAAACTCTTGTTTACAAGATCTCTCATAAACAGAGTTCTCTCACATATTACCATGATAGGCAGAACAGGTTCAGCCTAGGGGTAATTAATTGGCTAATGAGAAACAAAGACTAATTAAAAGCTTTTACAAAGTTCACTTCTTCATTTTCAACTCCTCTACCTCTTTCCTCACAAGCAGTGAAGGGAACGGACGTTGGTCACTCCCTAACAACTCCTCTCCTCACACTTTTGCCCTGATCCTCACAAAGGACGCCCCTAAAGCCTTCCACTGCCAGCACCGGACCACCTGTGCCCAGTACAACTGCACTTTTGGAAAGCAGCTGAAGAGGACTTAATGAGAAAAGACACTTACTGAAACTCACCAAAAACAATTGATTTACACAGGGACTCATGAGCCCCAAACCTGTATTCCAGACTTAGAGAGCCAAGGAAGGCAGACAGTTCACCATTTTGCCAGGCAAAAGAGATTTTTATTTTTCTTTATAAACACTCCCAATAAACTCAATCTGCAGCCATCAAGACCAAACTCTGCAAAAACACCCTTCAGTCACTAACAGCGCAGGACAGGAAAGGGGAGAGAAAAACAGTCCTTAATTCCTTTTGACAATTTTCAGCTGGATACTGAATAGCCTCAAAATTAGCACCATTACATCTATACATAACTGAGAGTCAAGCAATGAAGACTCAACGCACTTGTGTTACCTCCATCCAACACTAAGTTTTCCTCATGATATTTTACATGACCTTTTATTTCATGTCCACACAACCACAAAAAAACACTTGACTTAAGAGCCAATATGGAAGAATACCTGAGGATGCACGATGAGTACAATAAAGTAAAC